>NC_090664.1:38661215-41061215 GCF_013368605.1 Nyctibius grandis | reverse complement strand
TATTAATTTCCAACCTGAACTGAGATCTTTCAGATATTAATGTGAGGGACAGGGGGAAGTGGTGAGTCCCTAGCAGAAGATTATAAATTGGTGCTTTAGCATATGGACATACTGTTTTCAAGTAGCAGAAAATATAGCTGAATAATGAAATGGCTGTCTGGCACAGGCAATAGGCTGCAGGTCTTAAGATGAATAGCCAGTTCCTAAACTAGTTTGTACCTCCAACCCCTTAGCCATATCAGCCACACCAATGCTGCACAGCACCAGTTTAGTTATTTGAGACAGCTTCTGGTGGGTACATCCTTTTATATAGTTAAAGGAATGTAGAGATTCAGAGTTTTCTATGGAGTTTCTGATTCATGGTTTTAAGAGCATAGAGGAAAATTATAAGCATATTCTATTTTCTATAATATACTGCTTTAGTTGATAAGTTCTAATGGGACAGATTATTGTGTCTAGTTGAACATTATATGTAAGCTGTAAGCCTACCTACCTCTCGTGAGCAAAAAATGGCATCTCAGGTTAAATTTTTACCTATGAAAAACTTGTCTGTTGCTTTTTTTGAGATGTCTTTGGGAGAGAAGGCAGGCTTTGAATCAAATTCACCGTTTTAGCCCACAGGCCATAGCCTGGAATTGCTACCTGAAAACAAAAGCTGGTATCAAGTTAGAAAATGTAACACATACCACATAGTATGTTGGAAAAGAAATTGGACTTTTACAGTTTCTGCATTTCTAAACCGTAACTTTATAATGGACGTACAGGAAAAACCAGCTTGTGTTGAATAAGAATGTATGGGTATTTCTTCATTTGGGTTTGGTGGCTTCTTTTGCGTATTTCGTCAGTATGTGACTAAATTTTTTTCACTCTCCATAAAACCTAAGTAAATGCATGTAATTTTGCTTATTTAATAGCAAAAGGCAAACCTGACCTGCTTTATGGATTTTTTTTTTTTGTCTGTTTGTAGAGATAAATATGATAGATATCCTTACTACACCATCAATGGCAAAGCCAAAACAAGACTACTCACGTACTCCAGGACAATTGTTGTCTCTCATCAGTTCTCTGGGTTTTGTAAGTGTTTTTCACTGTCTTTGAAGTACTTAATTCTTTTAGTTTGCTTACTATCTTAAATGTAATAATAGGAGTACCAGTACAAGTTGGGGACAGACCTGTTGGAGAGCAGCGTAGGGGAAAGGGACCTGGGGGTCCTAGTGGACAACAGGATGACCATGAGTCAGCAGTGTGCCCTTGTGGCCAAGAAGGCCAATGGCATCCTGGGGTGTATTAGAAGGGGTGTGGTCAGCAGGTCAAGAGAGGTTCTCCTCCCCCTCTACTCTGCCCTGGTGAGGCCGCATCTGGAGTATTGTGTCCAGTTCTGGGCCCCTCAGTTCAAGAAGGACAGGGAACTGCTAGAGAGAGTCCAGCGCAGAGCCACGAAGATGATTAAGGGAGTGGAACATCTCCCTTATGAGGAGAGGCTGAGGGAGCTGGGTTTCTTTAGCTTGGAGAAGAGGAGACTGAGGGGTGACCTCATTAATGTTTATAAATATGTAAAGGGCAAGTGTCAAGAGGATGGAGCCAGGCTCTTCTCAGTGACATCCCTTGACAGGACAAGGGGCAATGGGTGCAAGCTGGAGCACAGGAGATTCCACTTAAATTTGAGGAAAAACTTCTTTACGGTGAGGGTGACTGAACACTGGAACAGGCTGCCCAGAGAGGTTGTGGAGTCTCCTTCTCTGGAGACATTCAAAACCCGCCTGGACGCGTTCCTGTGTGATATGATCTAGGCAATCCTGCCCCGGCAGGGGGATTGGACTAGATGATCTTTCGAGGTCCCTTCCAATCCCTAACATTCTGTGATTCTGTGATTCTGTGAGTGATAAGGCTATTCTTGCACCTCTTCTGCTAGCTGATAGAATGACTTATTATATGTTTCCAGTACCTTGAAATTCTGAAGTGTTTACCTTGGACTATATTTCAAATTACTATCAGTTGTGCTTCAAAAAATTTGATAAATGTGCATGGCTAAGCTCCAATGCAAATGTAATAAAGAGTGTGTGAAGTTACACTCTCAATCCTGGATGTTTTGTTCAGGCTCCATTAACTTTTGACTATGCTCTTCCTGCTTGATAGTATAGTCCTGTTGGAATGAAAATGCCAGGGCGCAATTCAAGTCAATCATCTGACAGTCTGCATGGAGTGGTTTCTCCCTTACCTATGGTCCAAAAGGAAAATAACCCTCCTTCAACTAAACTATTCAAAACATGTAAGTATACCAAGCCTTGTACTGAGTAATACTCTGGATGTAAGGTTGTGGTCTTTTAATTTTATGTGAGTAGCTTGGACGCACTTGGTAAAAGGTGTGCTTCTATCAGTGTCTTGCTGTCTACCATTCCTCCAGTACTTAAGGTCTGACATGTTTTCACCTACACTACTTGTGTCATGTTTTGATTTTTTTTTTCAAATGCGTAACTGCTGAATTCAAAATGACCCTTTAAGATTTTACAGAAATAGTGTCATTTCTTGGCATGTTTTCATTGAAAATGATTTAATATAGCAATGTGAACTTTCATTTAAATTGTCTTATCTTGCTGCTTTCTCATTTCTAACCTGAAATGAGAAAGAAGGCTATTATGGTGCTAATGTTCATATTGCTTTTAATTTCTTGGCAAGTCCCTACTTCAAAAAATGAGTGAATTGACTAGGCAGAGAAGATGACAAGAGAAATTATGATGTCATGCATAGCTTTCCATAACTTCCTTCGATGTGAAAGCTTGACATAGTGTGAAGCTGGTTAATATATGTTGCCTATTTGTATAAACATTTGAATTTTTTTTTCCCTCTCAAGATCTTGATACTTCTCAACTAACTCCTGTGATTCCAGTGAGAAGTTTAACTCCTACTCTACTTCAATCAAGAAAAAGGTTTGGTACCTCCAGTGTCAGTAGTCAGTCACACACATACTTGTCCAGTATGGAATCAGAATGCTGCAGCAGCCCCAGGTGGGAGAAAGATGTAGAGGTCAGGACTGTTTCATCTTCCCACTATAAATTAAAATGAGCTTGTACTTGTATATGCACTGTTGCAGATCTCTACTTACTTCTCCCAGTTATTTCAAGTGTACAGAAGCCTTCCTACAGGAGAAGGAGCAGGGGTTGTAATCCTTGTTGAGTGGGAGTTTTGGATCAAACTAGTATTATTTTTTCTTCAATCAAATAGTAGTCCTGTGCAATTTAACAGGAAAAGCAAATGCCATTTAGCCTGCAGCAAAGAAGTGAAAGAAAGCTTCTACTCGACAGCACTGGTTTAGCCCTATTCTTCACAGGGTGGGCAGAGCTGGGAGCACTGGCTCTTTGGAAGCTGACCTTACCCCTATAGTTTTATTAGCTCAGCATACAGACAAAAGAATTTCTTTAAAAGGCAGAACTTGGGGAAAAAATGATAAAATACACTTGAAACTTCTAGCTATTAAAAACTGAAAAAGTTTAAGGTTTATATTACTGAAGGGTTCTGTATCAACTAACCTAACACCAGTAATTATAGCCGATACAAAATACTTGCTCCCATTTTAAGCTGTTAATGAAATTCAGTACAAATACAGACCTAGAAGAAAATGTTCCTGTGCTGTTTAGTTCCTTGCCACAATTTCTATTTAGATCACACACAAAAACTTACGTTTAAAACAATTTATAATTCTTTGTTTTATCCGTCCATTTCCCAAGGCCTTGTTTTTAGTATTGTGTTACCAAAATAGTAGTAATATCAGATTGTCCTTTTGTCATCTCTGAAGTGTAATATGCCACAGGGTAGTATGATGGGGTTCTTTGGTTTGGGGTTTCTTGGAAAGTGGGACATCTGTAACTTAACTTCTTAACATAAAATCACAAATACAACTTTAATTGCTATACTTCTTCATCCTTAGACATCTAAAAATGCTGCATTTTCTATTGTATTCTAGCAAGCTTATTTTATGTTCTTAAAAAAAGTCAAATTATCAAATTAATCCTAATTTAGTTTTGAAATTTTTTTTTAGTGTATTATGTCATGTTTGCCACTACTAGTGGTTATAAAGAATAAGTAATGCTTGAGAATTTGCAGTTCTTTATGGAAGTGGAAATAAGGTATTTTAAAGGACACATTTTTATAGGGCTGTAATCCTGTTTTTCTTGATACTCAAAACTTACTGTGCTCATTTGCAGCAAAGTGAAGATGAACTATTTTCTACAACAGACAAAACAAGTAACAGTGGGTCAGTTCTCCTTTCAAATGTGGATTTGCTGAATAGCAAAGGTATTAAAGTTTTAAAGAAAAAAGAACTGGAGTCTGCCGTTTCTCCCATCAGCAGCAATGATTCTGGCAGTAGGCAGAAGCTGGGAAGTGAACATTCTGGTATAACAGATACTCCTGTGACCACACTGGATATGAAAGGCATAGTCAGAAAATGTCTTTCTGAAAATAAGATTTGGGAAGAAAAACTCTTCATAAATAAAAGGGATATGACTAATGAAACAGCAGAAAGTGATTTCAGTCAGCAACAGTCACCTTCAAGGCAGAATGAGCCTGTCAAGCATATCAAAGAGGAAGAAATATTTCAAAAGCCAGGTGTAAAAAGAGGCTTTGAATTGGTTGACACTAGTCCTTGTCAGGAACTTAACTATGTTAAAAAAAGCAACGCAGAGTATAAACGTGGCTGTCAGATCTCAGAATTTCCAGCAAACAAAAGGACAGGTTTGACAACAGAAATTCAGTCTTTAATGCTTTGTGATGATGGATGTCTACGTGACACCTGCAAAAGCAACGAAGAATTTAAGAGCTTTATTGGTAACCAGCAAACAGTAGAAAAATCGCCTACTCCAATTATAGCCAAAAATCTTATGTGTGATCTGGATGCAGACTATGAAAAGGATGACAAAAAGGAGTATATGAACTCAAGTTTTTTAGGTACCGATGATGAAAAACCTTTAGGAATCCTCAGTGCAGATTCTGACTTATCATTTCCTGAAATGTCTGTTACAGAAAGCCATTTTGAAAAGCAGCTTTTAGATTTGGACAAAAGTGTTAAAGACCTCTCCTTTGAGGAACTGAAAACAGAAGGCATGCTAATAACATCACCAGAGTCCAAAGATGCCTCACAAAATGCAGAGGAAGCACATACTGTCCAGGACTGCAAGCTGTTATATCATGAAAAGGATAATGACCAAAAACACACAAAAGAAACTTACTTTGACACAGTATCTTCTCCTTCAGAAAAGATGATGGAAGCACTGAATCTCTTAAAAAAAAATGCTGTTGTTTTTCGAAGTTATAATAGTCCAATTAATATATCCAATGTATCTGAGCCATGTAGCATGGCTTCCTTAGATGTAATGGATATTTCACCTGCTTGTAGTGGCTCTTACCCCACAGCTATTACTCCATTACAGAAAGGAAGACCGTATAGGGTCTATCAGGTATGTAAGGAGACATGTAGAAACTTAGTGCATGCATTAGACATTAGTGATCCAAAATTATTTCAGTTAGTTTAGGAAAAATTGAAGTAGTTTGAGGTAGTCTGTCAAAATGACCTTTGCTGGCAGGCTTTCACTTACTGCACTTGTGTGGCCAAAAGTATAATTTCTGTAAGAGCTTAGCAATAACTGTGGCTTGCCTCTGGCTCAATATGCATTATCTGTCCACCTCTCCAAGAAATCCTTTGCTCTTACATTGAACTGGTAAAGAAAGCCTGTGCTATTTTGTCTCATCCTACTTTTAGTGCAGTGTGGTACTTCCTGTGAGTAATTATAGGTTTCCTGATGTAATGGGAAGTCTTTGCTTTTTTTTTTTTTTTTCTTTTTATCCTGCATCTCTCCCAAAACAGTCTGCAAATGCTGTTCAGCTGCTAGTAATGCTATTGTGTTGGCTATTTTCTTTTTTTATCCTGGTAAAAGTCATGGTGTAATGTGCACTGTCAAGTACCAATTACGAGCCTATTATAAAGATTGATGTAAACAGTAATAGGTGATTGCAGGTTATGACATTTTTGCTTTGACCTTTTTAATCCTTCTGATAGTAAGTAAAAATCTTATTGTCCTAAAGTAAATTAGAGCCCTGATGTGGGGGAAAAATAAAGGTATACTTTTCAATCAGTGTTTCCTGTTTCATTTTGGCATAGCTTTAAAAGACCTTCATCCAGTTACTTAGGTTCTAGTTGCAGGATTTAAAGCTTTCTGACATAACTAGTGATGTGTTGAATGATTTGGTGTACCAAAAGGGGACATTCAAAAACGTTATTTTTGGGAAAGCCTTTTTTTCCTGACATCTTTGTCTGAATTGCTAGTTTCTGTTTCATCTGCATAAAAGTTTAATTGACTATGAAATTTAGCTTGCATTCAGCTGAAATGGACTCAGGGTAGTAGGTACTTCATCTCCTGAGAAGTGAATTGACTGATGGCATTATATGTTTTTGTAACTTAGATTTGAACAGGAGGATAGCTTTTTATATACTTTCGTGATTCTTTTTAAAATCACATCATTGTGGCCTGATTACCTGTTTTCTATTTTAATAGTGGATTCTGTGGCCTTTATGGCATAGTCATAATGAATTGATCTCTGCTGCACTGAAGATGGAGTTGGAAACAAAATTATACCAGATATATGGGAATTAACAGTATATTGAAAAATAAAGAATGAGAGTCTCTGCAAGATAATTTAGTAGTATCTCCAGGTCATAAAAGGAAATCTTTCATTGCAGTCATCCTATTGGCTGTGAGAATTCATTGATCTCTTCACAAGCCTGCATATTTTATCTTCAAATAATGTCCTAAATTACTTTCAGAAGGTTTGTGTAGCTGTAAACAGTCACTAAGTCTAACTTGAGCAGAACTTCATCTGCAGGCATTGTGTAACCCATAGGATACAGGTTAAACAGTAAAGGGCTCATTTAATATCTTTTGAGTACATCTGGTAATGTGATTGATAGGTGAGAAAATTCAGGATTCTGCTTTTTATTTTACAGGCATTTGACATATATGCTGGCTTTTCATTGGCTAATATTAAGAACTCAGTGCAAAAATTGAAGGCTGTTTTGATGTTCTATTTAGTAGGTTATCTTCAGATATGAATTTGAAAGAGGAGTTTAAGACTGGTTGGGTTTTTTGGAGACATTACTTGTGAATTTGACACTGGAGGAAGAACTTAAGAAGTTTCTAAAAGAGTAGGCATCTATTTACTTTTTGTGCTTCAAGATGGTTGAGATAAAGGAATGGAAGCACATTTCACATGTACTTTTTCAGGGAATGTACATTTTGTGACATATTCTTGACTTGAACTTAAGTATCAACTGTTTTATCCATTACTAAACCTGGAGATGGGAGTGTCTCAGCTGGTTTTGTTTGACATCTGAAATCTTTGTTGCATCTTTTAAGACACCTCATCAGGGAGATGCTGGCACACCATATAGGACTCCAAAGAGCGTAAGAAGAGGAGCTGCCCCAGTAGAAGGTGAACGCATCCTAGGGACCCCAGACTACCTGGCACCTGAGCTGCTTTTGATACAGCCTCATGGTAAGACAAACAAACCACGGAGTTTGTAAATACTTGAAAGGTGACATATTTACATTTCTAAATGTCTCTAGAGTTTTAAACCGTTCAAATAATACAATAAGCACTAGGGATTTTCAAAGAATTCACTAGCTTTTCCCAACATGGATGGCTGTGTTTGCTTCAGATGCTCCTTCCATTTACCTTTTTCATATGACCAGAGGTTTTGACTGTCCAGTATAGTCTTGCCTGCTGCTAATCTAATGCTTTGGAAGCTGTGTTTAGGCAGTCTGAGACTTGTATGTGGCTTAGGAATCACAAATTGGTCATCCTAAGTGTCCTTAAAGATTCTTTGGGGTGGGGTGGGGGGAACTTAATGAAATTTAGTATGAAAAGATTAAGCCTCCAGTTATTCTTAGAATGCATTCCATGTTTATCAGGTTTTTATTACTCTCTTATTAGTTTCTTATCAGTTTGTTTTTATTGAAGTTGTTATGTGTATCCGACAAGTTCATAGCGTTGCATTAAAATCAGTTATCGAGTTGAGTGACCTCATGAAACACTTAAGATTTCTGGCAAGATCTTCCATATAAGTGGACAGTAGTAGCCATCAATTTTTTTTTTCAAAATACTACAAAAGTAGCACAACTTTGAAGTTCGTAAACTTCTTTGGCTCAAATCCTGAGCTCCACTGAGATCAACAAAAAGTCTGAAGTATTCTCCTGCTAACTTGCAAGAACCATTAAAAAATAAATGTAATGTATCAGGGATACATTTGTTGTATTTATAATTACATTTTTTTTCCATCTTAAAAGTATACTTTCACTTTGAGGAGCTAATAGTCTTAGGAAAATTGAGATATGAGATCTTCATTGAGAAATAGTAACTACTAATCTGTGGAACAATAAAATTCTGCTGTATGCAGCCAATATACATTGACTAAAACTGCATGAAGAGATTTAACAATTTAACTGTAATGACTAAAATTACTAAACATATGTAGTTGTTGTTTTGCACTTCCATTTAGGAATCTTGGTTATCTGACAGGCATTAAAACTGGATAATAGTTTGGAAATGTAATCAATGCTACTTAGACAATATGGAACTTGGTGGCAAGGTGACTTCCACGCAATTACTGAGGGTTTTCAGGACTTCAGTGATAACTTGCAAAGACTCTGGTTTTTCTGTCAGGAATCTCCCCTTACCTTCAGTGAAGCCAGGGTTTTCTGGCTTCAGAACTCAAAACTTTCCCTCACTAAATATTTCTGATGTTGCTGACTTGCTTGTAAACGTAGCTGTAATCCTAAACTATAATCATGTTACAAAACTATTTTATTTCTGTTTCTATCTCAGATTTAACACTGCCATCTATCTTTATTGTTGGGTTACTACCTTAAGAAAAAATCTGCATTCCTATGTGTTCAGAGAATCATACTTGATATTTGATGTTTGTATTTGTTAGGGTTTTTTGCAATAAATGTAATGTTCTTGCTTCGTTGTCTTTTCATATGCAGAGACTCTGATCTCTGGTGAGTTTGCTATATAGTGTGCAGAAATGGAGTGTTCAGCATAACTGTGGACAGTCAAAGTATAACTAGATCACAATTTCCAAGAAAATTGTTCGAGTGAACAATATTTCTGTATAGAAAGATATGTCTAGTATGCACTCCACATAAGAATGTGTGATGCTTCCACAAAAGGTTCAGGAAACATCAGTATCACAGTGATTAGGCTATCAGAAATCACACACACAAGCCTATACTTCAGGAGTAAAGTCAGCATTCTTAAAGACTTTGTGTAACAGAAAATAAACCAGAGATGTGCTTTTCTCATTGCTTCTTTCCACTTTATGCAATCAATCAGGCTGATTTACTTTGTGTATGGTGAAGAAGGCTCAGATCCTCAAGACCTGGTATTTCTGTTTCTTGCTTCAAATATCGATAGACGTGATTTAGCAGGGGTATGGTAGGAGTTAATCTAATCTTTAGTTAAACTTCATGTGGGAAAAATTACTGCTGAAACCTGTGTTACTACATTGTTCAGAGTTGTGATCTTATTAGGCTTTGACTGAAGCTGCGAATATTTTACCTGAACATCCAGGTACCTCTAACAACAGTGGATGTGATCTCACTGCTTTGATATGCTTAGCTTGGTGGGGCACTCTTACTGCTGTTAAAAGCTGCTAAAAGTGCATTAGATTCCTAGTTATACACTTCAGTTTTCAGTAATTCTAAACTTAGTCAATAGTCCTTTTGAAATGGCTCAAACCATTTGTTTTCTTCACTTGGAGGTGTCTTAATTTCTTTTTTATATGCCAAAAAAGCCATGAAAAATTACACTTACCTTCTTTCAAAGTTTTTTTGTTTTTTTTGTTTGTTTGTTTTTTTGGGGGTTGTTGTTTTTTTTTTTCAGCAAGTGTGGCATCTGTTCTTTATACAGTGGGAGTGGGCATGGCTTAAAGATGCAGAAAGCTTAGAATGCATGCACTGGTGTCTGGAATTGCTTTGCCTGCTTGTTTTTAAGTATGTTAATAAGATGGATTTGGCAAAAAAAAAATTGGAATGTGGAAAGCCAGAATTATTTAATAACAAAGGAGAGATAGCTAGTAACTATGCATTGCCCTAATCAGCTTTACTGTAATGGAAAGTAATTCCAGCTGCTTGTGTGCTGGCTCATGTCTGCCAGCTGTCTTCAATAGTTTGACATAAATTTAGACAAATGAAAATTAAGTTCAGTAGTTTGAATTCTTGGAGTCTTCTCGAAGAACCAAGAGAAAGATATGGGTTACAACATGGAGCACTCATCCAGGCTTTAGAGCAGTTGTTAAGAGACAACTGTTTCTTATCACAAAACAATCTCTTGGAGAAGTCTGCTCCTGGATTCTCTGTGATGGGAGTTGATAAAAGATTGTTCTTAAGACCCCCCCCTTGCTTTTGTCAGTAAACCCCAGTATTATGTATAATGAATTATGGAGCAGACTGGCTTTTAAAAGCCCTTTAGTATATTTTTATCTTCTGCATGATTATTAAGTACAACTTATTTTGTCTCTTCCTTCATTTCCAAGAAATTTTGCAGGATTTAAACACTCTTCAATTTCTGCCATGGCTAATTTTCAAAGCTTTGCAAATATCATTTGTGTTAATGTAATGACATGCATTTCTCTTATCAGGTTCTGCTGTAGACTGGTGGGCCCTTGGAGTTTGTCTGTTTGAGTTTCTAACTGGAATTCCACCTTTTAATGATGAAACACCAACACAAGTCTTCCAAAATATTTTGAAAAGAGGTAATCTGTTTCAGTAATTGGGGAAGTATGTATTTCTAACATTTGTTTTATGCTTTGAGTTACTGACTCATCTGCATCTTTGTAGATATTCCCTGGCCTGAGAGTGAAGAAAAGCTGTCTGATAATGCCCAAAATGCAATAGATATTCTGCTAACAATCGACACTACTAAGAGAGCTGGACTGAAGGGTTAGTATTAACATTCTCTTGTGTTCTTTGCAGCTAACTAAAAATTTCAAAGTGGTGATGTTCTCCTCCTGAAACTTAGACTAATAAACTTTAATGCCTATTTAGGTTCCATGTATAGTGCCAGAATACTTAACAAGGTGTGGTATTTTCTGTATTTCTTGTGGGATTTTGCCCTTTTGAATGAGGAGATTTTGGGGGTAGGGTAGGTTTTTTTTATTGAACTTTTGTTTTGCTTTAATGCTGCTTTGCTATGGATGTTTAGTGTTTGACAGCTGACCTACCAAAGTTGTTACCTAACTCCGTAACAGGTATTTGGGGTTTTTCACCTAACTGATTTTGGGAACCTTGATTATAAGCCTATAGTTTGGGAGAGAAGCCTCCTACAAAAGTTAATTCAAAGGGGCTTTGAATTTTTAGCATGAAGCCTAACTGCCTGAGAAATCCCAGTTATGTCATGTCCTAGTGCTGTGCTTCTGAGTTCAGTCTTTACAGAAAAGAGAAGCTTTAAGCAGCATTTGGCAGAGAACACTGGTATCCAGTGTTTGGGTTTGTTTGTTACCCCACTCTTCAGAGATGTGGGCTGGAGCTGACTGTCAACTATGGTAGACATTAATAAGTCTTTGGAAAAGACAATGAAGTCTGCTTACCTTTTCAGCTGAAGACAGCTTTCAGTACGTGAGAACTTTCTTAAGAGCAGAACTACGTACAGTTCTGAGATGGTGGATCTGTGCAGTGTCCTGCTGCATGTATGGTTGCTGAAGCTGTTAGAAGGAATTAGAAGACTAACTCTCTGATTGCCTTTTGTCTAAAATAAACTTTAATATTGTGTTATATTATTTGATCAGGAAGTTTCTATTTGCTTTTGATTTTTGTGGTGCAGGTGATAAAAACATGGGTTTGTATCCTACTCAGCTGACAAGCTGCTTTCTTGGACTGAATCAAAGTAGCAAAGTCACTTTCATCAGGGAGTGGTGTTTCCAGGTTATGCAAAAGACACATCCTGCGTGCCAGGAAGTCACCTTCTGGTCACAATGGACAGGGCAAGGGAGTTCTCCTTGAGTCGAGTCTTGCAGCTTGGTTAGTTATCCCACCTTCAGGCTTGGGAAAGAGGAATCTGGTGGTCTGTGGTGGCTTCACTGTAAGAGTGTTTAGGTTTCTGTGTCTGGTGGTAGGCCAAAGGGGACTGTACAAAGCAGAGGAGGACTGCTCCATGAGCGAGCACAAGGCAGGTGGCCTGGAGTGGAGCAGGGTGGGAGTGACTCCCATGTGTCTACTCAGCACAGAACTTTGGCAAAATTACAAACAGACTCAGAAGTGATGCTTAAGATTTCTGTGGTGCCCTATCATGAGAAGTGCGCCTAGGGCACCTCTGATCCCCTGTGTGTGCTGTGTAGAAGAGGTTCTCCAGCTGGGGGAAGACAGTTAGTTGGCATGACAAAGGTTTGATCCTGCTGAAGTTGGGGGTAATCAAAACCCAATTGCAATTTGCATTTTTGTGAATTTCCAAAACAGCAAAATAGAGCAAATCTACTGACAGTTATGCATCAAAGGAACAAAGTGACTATGGGGCTTGGACAAGAGGAAGTTTATAATGCTGATATGAACTTCTGTTTCAGAACTGAAACGTCACCCCCTCTTTCATGGTGTGGACTGGGATAATCTACAGAATCAAACTATGCCGTTTATACCTCAGCCAGATGACGAAACTGATACCTCTTACTTTGAAGCTAGGAATAATGCTCAGCACCTGACCGTGTCTGGGTTTAGCTTATAGCATCAAGATAAGTGAACTTTCTCCATGTTTTTGCACACTTACAGGTTGTCTTATAACACTAGTTTGGTCTTAACTAAGTTTCCTTGCCAAATTTAGAGTGTGTTTTAAGTTATCAGCCTGTTTTTATTATTGTATCCTTTATTCTGAAGTGAAACTACCGTAAAAAACTTAGCTGGTATCAAGTGTCTTCATGCTACTTTTTATCTCACTTCCAGCACCTTACTAAGAGGCCAGAGCATTGTATTTCTTGGAGCTAGTAACACTTGGCAATGATGGGGCTTTTTGTAATAGCAATGAGTAACACCAGTTAGGAGGTGTGAAATTATTTCCTAGTTAAACATAATAGAGAAAGGACATAAACACATGCTACTTGTATCTAATTATAACTTACCTATTGTTGGGTCAGTGTGATGGCAGTCTTCTTTGGGAGTAGTCCTTTCTGACCAATTTGAGTATATATCCATTGTGCAAAACTAATGTTTCTATTCGAGGTGGAAAACTGAAATCTTAACGCAGCATTGAAATGTCTTACTTCTGTTTATCTTATCCCAAGAAGAGTTAAAAGAGACAGTGGTGTTCAAAGTTAACTCTGCTAGATGTGGCATGTGAGACTGACAGTAGTTCCACTGGTTATTATTGTCTCCTGGACAAATGGGGCAAGGAAAGGATACTTGGGGCAAGTCTGTTAAAGAAATGCTCTGTTTAAATTGTTGCATTGTAACCACTTACGCTGTAGGAAGATGAACAGAACAGCATACATTTTTAGCAATTACTTGTTTTAAATAGAAAATGCTGAGGGGGTGTGTTTGTGCTCACTCATGTCAGATGATAGAAAACAAAAAAATCACCTGAGTGTTAGCTAACAAGTGAAGTATTATTCATACTGATGCTGCTATATATTAAAGACTCTAATGTATTGCAAATTAATAGACTTGTTCTGTAAACTCACCACCAGATCTTAGATTTTACTAGAACTTAAGTTGCAAGTGTATATTCAGTATTATAAATGCTAATTAGGGGGAAGTATATTTAAATATTTTTAAATGCAACACGAAACTTGCATCTGCTAGAATTTTAGAGGTTTATTTGTAGGTCATTCTGTTTAAATTAGCTTCAATATTTTTCTTGTGTAGGTGTCTTTCTCAGCTGTTTTACTGAAGATTTTTATTTTTCAGGTTTGTACTTGTTAGATAAAGATCACTTGTGTAAGATGGTGGTGCCAGCCAGTGGCCACGTGCCACAAGCCAAGCACTTTGCTAGCAATTTTTGCCAAGTGGCTTTTGAGTCTCATGAACTGACCCTTCTTGCAGGGGGAATGAGTTGTCCCTTCATTGCCCTGCTTCCTGGAAGACAAGATTTACTGATGGAATTCTGAGCCAGTGGTGTCTGCTAGGCTTCCTGCTGTCCCCTCAGGTAGCTGGGACAGCAATGGGAATGGTGGAGAAAAGGGAAGTTTCCTAGAAGGACCAAAGAGGGCTAATTCTTAACATCTCAGAAGGACAAATCCCTGCTCTAGCTGTGATAACTCAAACATAGTGAAACAGAATCTTGGCAAATTGCAAAACACACAGTGACTCTCACTCCCTTTGCTAAGAACTTCAGTTTCAGAAAACATCTAAATTTTGAATCTTACTGAAATTAGTTAGATGAAAAGGTGCAATCAATCAAATGTAATACATTACTGAAGCAGTATCCATAGACAACATTCTCTGAACATAAGTTCTTTAGCATTTTTCCTGTGTATAGTTAGAATATATAAACTAGAGGAGGAGGAATACTTTAATCACTGGTATTTTATGCAATTTATTCTTTCATTTCTAGTAATGTAGTTTAAGAAAACTAGTCTTACAGGAACAAATTTCAGTTTGATGCTGAGGAAAATAATCTAACAATGTTGTTAGGAAATAATGTAAACTGAACACCACAAGAGCTCTTTGTCTTCAGTACTTTACAAATAATTACAACCTGTTACCATTTTGCAGTAGAATACATTCCCCTCAAGGTGGAAAAAATGAGTTACAGTGGTATGACATTTTAAAGATAACTTTTAACCCCTTGAAATAATTATTAATCAGCTGCAAGGGTCAAGTAAGCTTCTATCTAAATTTTTTCTTAACCAATCACAATGAACTACAGAACTGCTTGAAAGCCTTAGGTAATCTAATGCTAGTGTATATAGGGCTAGAGATCATAGTACACCAAAACATAAGGCATAAAGAATCTTGTTAACTTACTAGTTTGTTCTTATAAAAACCTTATTCTAAAAGGTGGTTATGGTTCTTCTACCATAGTTTTATAATGCAATACAAAACCATAGATTCTGTAGAACAATAAACAGGCCAACAAATCAGAATGTAAACAGTTGCCACTACACTGCTGTCTAAAACTTAAATTCTGCACAGTTAGCACTGAAGGCTTCCAATACCCCATTCTCTTCAGTATCTTGCATTTACCCTGATCATAGCAAACATGGAGTTGAATTTCACACGTTGATTGGTGGTTTGTGGTGGGGTTTTGTTTGTTGTGGAGGGTTTTTTTGTTGGTATGGGGTTTGTTTGTTTGTTTGTCTGTTTTTTGTTAAAAAGGTAAATCCTAGCTTTACTCTTCAGCATGGAATTCCTTGTCAACTCTTAATTCTATTGGTTTTGCCCCACTTACTGCTTGACTTGAAATACTACAGGGAAAAGTACAAAAAGCTATAATTTAGTAGCTGAAAGAGACTGGAAGTGTCTTCTCATTAGTAATCAACTACAAATATTCGTGTAAGCTGGCAGAAGTTTCTGGTTCTTAGAAGCTGTGGAATACCACTTGGCAAGTACTTTAGCTGTTACATGGTGTTTCTTGAAGGCCTAAACTTTCTTTATGCGCGTAAGCTACTTACAAACTCTTGTAGCTTCCAGATTATCTTGGGAAATGTTTTTTTCTGCTATTAGCTGGACAGAAGTATGCCAAAAACTAGAGATCAGTAACTGTCACTTTCTTACACAGAAATAGCAGTCTTGCCCAACTATTACTACCAATAACTTGCTGTTAGGCTCACCTATGCACCGGGCAATGTTTGGAGGCCAAGATACTGAAATGCTGCTGTGTGTTCTTGAGCTAGTAGGTTTCAGTTTCAGTGTGATCAGTTTACCTATGGTTACTCTTACAGTAAAATGTATTCTTTTACTCTCTACTATGTTCTCAAAAAAATTCCTTTGCACACTTTTGTGTAAATATATAAAATAAACCACTGCAGTCTTGCTGTTGCTTGCTTCTGCATTTTATTGTCTTTAAAGTGTCTTTCTTACACTTTTGACCCTGCTGGGGGGGTGGGAAGTAGATTTTTACACAAAGAAACCCTGACTGTTTTCCCCTACCCCAGCAAAGACAGTGCGTAGAAGTAGGGAAATACGTAATACTTGCTAATACAGGTGTGTAGGCCCTTGCTATAACCCTCCTGCCATCTTTATTACAAGCTACATTTATGTATTTAGTGGCAGGAGAGCAGAGTTCTTAGATAGTCTGTAACTCCTGCTAGGAGTCTGCTCCTCTATGGTAACTAGTGTGAGTGAAAGACAGACAGTGGCTCCATGTCCTGTGCTGCCACAGGACCAGAGCAGGAGAGAAACAGAGGACAGACCAGCTGCCCCACACACACACTTGTACGTGGCTCTGTTCTGGTTCCCTCAACTCAGCACCTTTTAGTAGGTGGAATGTCTTCCATCTGGTTTCATCCAGAGCAAACCTATGCTTTTTAGATGAAGTTTGATTCACTGCAGGAAACTAGCTGGACATTTGCTTCAGAAGTGCAATGTTGAGCTGGGTCTAGATGTTGGACTGACTTTCTCCAAGTTAAAGCTGTGTCTCTTTGTACCTGGGCAAATTATAAAAAACAAATCATTTTTCCTTACCTTTAAGATGAAATACGAGCTAACTAGAAATCTGTTCAAGTTACAGTGAGTTTGAGCTACCCTTAGCAGCTGAGGCCCAGGTAAATGGTTATAAAAGTGATGTTGGTTTGTATTACAACTTTAAGATTGAGACTGCTGCTTCATAACGTAGCCAGCAGGCTCTTCTGTACAGCCAAAGTATCCAATGTACAGCCTTTGCTAAACATTAAGAAAGTTCAACATAAAATGCAAAATATTAAGGGATTGATTTATTGAAACATGAATAAATAACAAGGATGGCACACGCCTACATTTATTTCAGTGGGAAGTTAACAGTTAAGTACCTTTGAGAATGTCTGTACTGTCTCCGAAGGTTTGTGTGTTTTTTGTTTGTTTTTTTTTTAAAGTGACCCTCAAGCTAGAGTATCCTTCTTCTATAACAATTTCTATCATTTTATCCCTCTAGGAACTCTAAGATAGAGGCACAATAGCTTCGGGTCACAGCAGAATTTTGTTCAAACCTAAGTTTTCAGTACATCTCATGTCAAAACTCATCTCTGGCACATGAAACCATCTTGATTGTTACAGCAGTCTTCAAAAAGGCTCTGATCATTTTTTAATTCAGCTTTACAATAAGAAAATCAGAAGAGGGGAAAAGTAACTCTTAAAAAAAAAAAAAACCACTTTAACTAAAAAGATTAAAATTCCTCCGGTAAAACAAACATTAAATTCTATGGTTACATTTTTATACAGTATAGCTTGTATTAAACATGTTTTCCAAGCTAGAAAAGATTTTCAGGAAGGACAAAAAATAACTTTCTCAAGAATTATTTGTAATATGTAGTCCCAGGGGAAAAGGAAAGCACATCAATAATATGGTGAAATTTTTGAAGATTCAGATCTTAACATAACCTGTGTTTATGATGTAATTCTTTATAGCAAATGAATGTCTTATTTTTCTGTCAAATCTAATTTCAGCGGATTTCTCTTTTTCCAGAGATTTAGACAGCTTATATTTTATTTTATTTTAAAGTTAAGTGTAAAGCATGCTTTAATCAAGCAAACTTCACAAGGTTGTAACTCCAGCTGCATATTGGTTAATAAATACTCCATGCAGGGGAAAAAAAGAATCAGCACCAAAATTAGCTTAAAATTTTCTTTTGAAAGGAAATAGAAGGATAAGAGAGAAAGAAATACCAGAACTGATATTTTTCCTAATGTGAATTGGGAAAAGTCCACAACAAATTAGGGCTAGATTAAATCTTATTTTAATTTGACATAAACTGACAACAGAAAAATTACAGTGCACTGAGCTTTTTAAAATCTTAGAGATATACTTAAAGAGCAAGCTTCCATCTCATTTTAAAGCACCTTGTGCCTAAACTATGTATTTCAGTTAAAACAAGCTTTTGTCAACAATAATAGTTATCAAAGTTAAAAATATAAGGTGCAGCCTCTTTAGATGGATCCCTTGTACCACACAGAGTATCCAAACTCGTATTTGACAGTCCCTCTGTTATTAATGACTCTAACTTGCAAGACATCTGTCAATTCCCAAATCTCCTTTACAATCTTAAAGGATAAGTGACACATTCAACTTCATTTCTGACCAATTCACAAGGAAATTTGCCCCATACTTGTTTAGCAGGAAAAATAACCAGCTGAATTCCTCAGAGCTATATTGTGTTTTTCCAACAGCTTACAATATATTGAATTCATACTTTATTAGTGCTTCCATCTGATAATATGTAACCCTGTGGAAAAACAGCCAGGGATGTTGTGATTGTAAAATTATTTCTATATCAAAGTGACAGGTTTACATATTTTTCACTTAGTCTTTTACAAAGATGATACTCTCTTCATCATCTGACATCAGCAAGACCAGTAATTAGTGAAGGCCCATCCACAAGCACATTCCAAAATAATTAATGTTCATATGGTTTTGGGAATGGAATTATTAAATTTACTTTACTTGTAACCTAGGAGCTGTGAATCATTCAAGTTTCAATAATGTTAGTCCTTAAATGTTTAGCTCAAAGGTAGTACAAAATATTACTATAACAGAAGGAACATCATCCCAGATCCTGAGATTCTATGAGAATTCAGAATTCCTTTGCTTTCCAGGGCCATCTTCTCCTAGCAGTCTTTAAACAAAGTCATGAATTCTCAGTTCAGTTTTCTAGAAGAGGAACCAAATAAATTAGTTTAACATACCTTCACATAGGAGATGTTTTTTCATCTGTCTAAATAAACAAATCAATTAAGGTTACATGTGAATGATTTCCAATCCATTAAAATACAACACTACTTCAAGATATTGAAAATTTGCCCTCTTAAGTTACAAAACAATCTGCAAGTTTGCAGAACTGGCAGAACTTACACCAAGGAGTACAAAATATCACTAAGAATTCTGAACTGCAGATGAAATTCCTCAGAACAGTCCTGACCACATCAGTCAGTGGTTTGCTGGCTCACAGCAGAGCAACGCTTATGAGCTGGTTTTCTAGTGACTCCAGAAAACATGCAATCAGAATGTTCTAAAATAATGAGCTGAATGTAAACAACTCTCAGTTATTAGTAAAAATATATTTCTGTCATTTGTGATCTGGTTTTAGAGCCCTTAGGATTCAGGTTTTCAAGCTTTCTTCAGTGAACGCTCCAGTATGAGTACCCAGATTTTCAGCATTAAGTTCCCTATAAAGGAATGAGACAGGTTAAGAGGCTCAAAAGAAGACCTGAACCAGCCAGAATGCCGTACAGTAGGGTGCTAAGAGCGAGCTGAGCTACCCCTTCCCAGGGACATGAGCTAAACGCAAAGCTGTTGGCTACAGAAGGCCTTCTCTCCACCAGTTCCATGAAATTTGCTCCACTCTGCAAGAGTTCAGGATTCATGGCTCCACAGCTTCATGATGAGAAAACCTCACACGGTAGCACAGACTCCTGGTTTCTGCTCCAGGACAGCTGATGTATTTTAAAACCGAAAGTACATAGATACGGTGAATATATGCACTGTGTACAGCTGTCGCCTAGAAGCTTACACACCTTAACAGAGCACAAACTGAAACTGGCAACGGGACAACAAAGAAGAACTCTTGTTTTGCAATTCCATTTTCTCTCTGAGTGTACTTGATCAACTTCCCACCCATTGCTAAAGGAGACGGAACTCCAGATGGAAAGGTGATGCAGAAGCAGATAGATAGTCCTTAAATTCTGGCTCTAGGTAGATTTCTTCAGAAACAAAGAGGAAAGCTGAAGAATGCAGAAATTTCTTTAGTTGTTTCTGTTCTTGAAGTTCATCTCATCTTAGTACAATCCACGGATGAGTAACAAAACAAGGACTTTCCAGGGCTATGCTGTCTCTGTGTCTCATAGAGATACCGGTATTAACCATTTGTAGACTGTGGTACAAATCCTGGTGTCCAGAACTCAAAAAGAATGTTGATAAACTGTGGAGCATTTGGGAAAGAGCCACCAGAACCACCCCAAGATTGAAAACAACTTTAAAATGAGATCCCAGTTGCTCCATCTGTTTTGTTTAAGCAAGAGATTAAGAGATGACCTGGTGATAGCAATAAACTACCCATGGAAAACACATCATGGGCCCTTTGTCAAGTAGATAAAGATCTAGGAAACTCCAATGAATGAAAGCTGAAGCTAGACAAATCCAAACTAAAAATAATGTACCACTTGTTTATTCATTTAAGCTCTGAATCACTAGAACAACATTGCTGGAAAGGGTGCTTTTCTAAAAACTGATTTCTGACTGAATCTGCAAATTGATGGAGGGTGCTACAGAGGTCAGAATAGATGATCAAAAAAGTTTTACAACAGCATACTGTTCACAGAGAGAGACAGAGAACGTGTCCATTCGTGAGCTAAACAACACTACAGTTCATAGGAGCTTCACATAAAGATACTAAAAAAGTTGTATTCCTTTTAAAAAACTTTGTCCTTCCTGATAAAATGTAACTGCCTCAAAGCCTTAGTACTGAAATCTCTGGTTTCATCAGACAGTGCAAGTAACGTCAATGCTGTTTATGACAGCTCTGAGACAGGGAAACTCCCTGGCAGACCTGAAGCCTCTGTGGGCATTGTATTGTTTACAACACCATGGGCTGGGCCCAGAGAGGGGTGACCAGTGACAGGAAGTCTAGGTGGAGGCCAGTAATGAGCAGTGTATGCCAGGGGACAGTACTGGGTCCAGTCCTGTTTAACATCTTTATTAACAATCTGGATGATGGAGCAGAGTGCACCCTCAGCAAGTTTGAAGACTACACAGAACTGGGAGGAGTGGTTGATATGCCAGAGGGTGGTGCTGCCATCCAGCGGGACTTAACAGGCTGGAAAAATGGGCTGACGAACCTCATGAAGTACAACAAGGGGAAGTGCAAAGTCCAGCACTTGGGGAGGAACAACCCCAGGCACCAGTAGATGCTGGGGGCCACCCAGCTGGGAAGCAGCTTGGCAGAAAAGGACCTGGGGGTCCTGGTGGACACGAAGTTGACCATGAGCCAGCAACATGCCCTTGCAGCAAAGAAGGCCAGTGGTATCGCAGGCTGCATTATTCCTCCCAGCAGGTCAAGGGAGGTGATCCCTTCCCTCTGCTCAGCTCTGGAGAGGCCACACCTGGAGTGCTGTATCCAGTTCCGAGTACGAGAGACATGGACATACTGAAGAACGTTCAACAAAGGGCCATGAAGATGATTAAGGGACTGGAGCATTTCTCCTGTGAGATGAACACTGGCACAGGTTGCCCAGAGAGGCTGCGGAATCTCCCTCCTTGGAGATGTTCAAAAGCCATCTGGACACAGTCCTGGGCAATTAGCTCTAGGTTTTCCTGCTTGTTCAGGGGGGTTGGACCAGATGACCTCCAGAGGTGCCTTCCAACCTCAACCATTCTGTGTTTTTGTGATTTATCAAATGAGAGAAAACTATACCATGAAAACTTTCAAACATTAAAAAGCTAGAACAATTTAAGCTAATTCTAGTAAGATCTACACATATGCAGAATCTCTGCAGACTGACAGGAAAAAAGAGCATACTGAAGTGTGAGATTGAAGTAGGTAGCAACTAGACAACATTCACTTGATCTTCTGAGGTTTAGACAGCTGAGAAAAGGTAAGATGAGAGTACAACTATCCTTCAGCTGAAGGAAGTCAAAGTAGATGTTACAAAAATACTGTAGTAAGGTGCTAGTAAATGTTAAATAAGAAATAGGTGACAGATGGGACTCTGCAAAGGATTTGATAGGAAAAAAATTTTCTCATGACAGAAGGGGACTAGGGAGTCTAGAACCAGCAAAAATGGCTCAAGAAGATATTGGGAGTGAGAGGGTCAAAGAATGTCATGGAGACACCTCCAAGCTATCCAGCCTCAACCACTTGTGTATGCTCACTGAAATTATTCTGCATCACACTTCATGGATTTAACATAAATTGCTGCTTATAAAGCATTACACATATAAAGTCAAATTAACAAATACTTTCTTATGCTGAGAAACTTTCAAGGCAAAACAAGCTATACATTTCTCTTCCTACAATTCCCAGCTAATGGGAGGCACTCCTACTAGCTTCCAGAATTTCTTGTTGCACATTTGGCTTGGGTTTTGGGGATCGAAACACACATCATAACCACACCAAGGACTCTACTGTATGATCTGCTTTAGCTTGGTATCTTCAGAGCTATGAGTCACTGATACATACAATGGAACCTTAAGCAAGACACGTCTTGAAACAAAGAACTCTAATGAAACAGGATTTATCAAAGCAATGGTTTGATACTGATAGCTCCCCATTTTGATACTGAACTGATGTTTCAGATATACTGTCAAAGCCTTATTGAGAGCGTACCCTTGCATTCTTCTTATGCATGAAGGCACTATTTTATGTCCTCTCTAAATAACGCGACATACTACGTATCAGTTTAAAGAGATGAAATGCAGTATATATACCCTATTGAATGCACATCTTTACCTTCGCTTTCTTTGAAGATACACATGTACCAACCACTGGGCAATAAATGGCCATACAATAGCAAAAGCTAAAATACCAGGAGAAATTTCAAAGGACCACCATGATGGTTTCTAAGGAAAACAGAAAAAAATTCTAGTCAGCAATCTGTGTGCACATATTGAATACCACATGTATACTTCTCAAATGCTACAGTATCAAAGTAGAAAATACTAGTAAGACCAGAAAAAAAGATTAATCTATCAAATAACTTCTTCAGACACAGATTATTTTTTATCTCCTAGTCAAGGGAGAAACAATATGAAAAGCACATACTAAAAGCTAGACATAAAACATTCATCTCAACGTTTTTCACCATTCACACTGCTTTTACAAATAGAAATAACATTATTTTACCTTGACAGAGGAGGCGGGCTCATAATTTGACTGTAGTGTTGCAGATTTTGCCTTTAAATACAAACAAAAGCTAGTAAGTATAAAAAAGGAAACTGCAATTAAAATTCTTCTGCTTCACAAAACAAGAATATGAAGTTTTTCATCTTGTGAAGGCTTTGCAATCTGTATATATGACAGTTTAATGAACAGAACCACTCCCATGCAACCCCCCTCTCACCACTTAGTTTCCAACTTACCTCTCATGTTTCCATTACTCTTTATAGCATTTTTATCACATCTCTGTGTGTTAAAAAATGAATCAGTGTCACTTACTGGACCTCTTTACAGTTTTTCAAGGCCCCCCTGCCCAACTTGTCATCACAACTTCCTCAACTCTGGTCCAGTCCCAGCAGTTGCAACCCAAAGTAGCAATCCCAGCAGCTTAATTTGCATGATTAAGTGTTTGTCGACACTAGTTTATACAAAGGCAAAAAGCACTGTTTTAGTGTGCCCTGAGCTATAGCTACATGCAAGTCTAACAGCATAAAGGAAAGAGAATACCCTCTTCCAAATCTTCCAGGCAATACAGAAAACAAGAAATACCAGAAACTTTTCAAGACTTCTCTCATACACTATTGTGGTGCTTCCAAAAAAAAAAAAGCAGTCAGGTTTTTAGGTCTTTCTTAATTTATGTAAATGTGAAACAGAAGCTTCCGCTCCTCTTTAGGTAAGGGTAGCAAGCACAGCATGGACTGCTGGGGAAGAATCTTTTACTATTTCTTCATACACTGCTCAGGCAAAAAAAAGAAAAATCAATCTGTATCCAAACATCAGATTCTTGAATAGCTATGACGAAGCGAAATCATGGTTTTAATAAATCCTTTTCCCTGGCTGCCTTAGATTTGGAGTATGTGCATCCCATAGGATATTGCTTGTACAGCTCTCTAATTCTCAGGTAGATCAAAATACATCAGCAAGTCAAACAAAACCAAACATTTTTAAGTTGCTAGTTCAACTATATTCACAGCATATTCTACTCTCCAGAATATACAGTATTTCAATTGAAATAGAAGGAAAAAGAAACACTACATCAATAAATATCTACAGTTGCTTAAGACTTCTTTTGCCTATCTTGCATACATGATGCAACATTCCAAGAAAGCTGGATTACTTCGCAGAGAAAGAATGCTACGAAGAATCAGTCTTGTGCTAACTAAAAAATGGAATCAGAACTTCTGCCCACAAACATTTACCAATCTGGAAGATTAAGATAATTTCTCACTTCCTTTGAAAATGCTTTGAGATCTACTGATGAAGAAATTATCTGGGATCATGTATTACTAACATTAACTATGGAATCTCCATATAGCGACTGTGTAACGTGTATCAATAACTATGGCTAAGAGCAGTCATAGTATAGTTAATTTCTAGGTCAAAATGCATGTTTTTGCTCACATGTACAAGAGTCCTGAATTGTGTTCCTGAGAGTAGGTACCAATAAGAAATTTTGAGTTGAAATAAACTACAGAAAATAACTAAAACGTCTTTATAATTTAAGAAAATATTGTCTGAAATTTTAATCCGAAAAAGCATAAAAATATCCAAGGAAATTTAATAAAAAGTAATCAAATAACTTCAGTGAATAATACCTGTGATGCTGTAACCGCCTCTAGCATATGCAACCTCTGAAGGACATTCTGCATGTCTTCTTGCAACCGCATCAGCACTACTGCAATCTGTTCATTGAGGCTACCCCTGGGTCCTCTGTCTGATCCCCAGCGCTCTCCATCCCCTCCACTACCCATCTGTCCACCTTGTGAACCATCTCCTAGAGGCTGAAGTCTATGACCTATGTTGAGGGAGAAAAAACAGATACATAAAACACAGAATGGGCTACCAACTCCATTGAAAATGTTTGATTTTAGCAGTTCAATTTTATCCCTCTCAAACTGAGTGTGGTACTCCTAATCACAGCCTATATTCAGACAGTTCAAAAGCACTGGGAGGTGACTGCAACATTGTTTGAGATGTTTCCCTACAGCCTCAGTGTGACAGTATCATTCAAGGTCCTAGAATTGCATAAACGTTTAGCAAAAACTGATTAAATTCACATCAAGTTCAGCAGTAAATTCTGCCCTAGCGAAAAGAAAGTAAGATCTGTCTTATTACCAAAGGTAGGTGTGTTTTAAGTTTGGCACAGTCTCCAGGTGGAAAACAAAGAACACTGGAACAGAGTGATGAGAACAGATAATTGTTTGAAACCTACAATACTCCTTTCAACTACATACAGCTAGCCGATCATGTTTCCACCTGCAAGCAGCAAATATAAGTAAAACAACAAAAGAGAGAAGGGGAGATGGTTAAACTACATGTTCTTAATAATAGTTTTCAACATAAATGTTATATTTGGATTTTCTTTTTAATTTTTGCATCTGATTACATATAGGTGCCATACAAAAAGGCATGCTACATATAAATAAAATACTTTCTGGCTTTTTTTTTTTTTTAGTACAAGAAAATAATCCTTGACCTTACAGATCATACCACTGGAATACAGTGGCTGCTCCTAGGTAACAGTATCAGAAGTATTACGGAATTAAAAAGAGCAGAGGTCCAACATAAATTGAACATCTGGACTATTATGTGATTAAGGATCATTAAGTTTTAAGAATCATAATAGATAGTATCAGAATCACTCACAGGTGTGGCTAACACTCCAATTATATAGAAAACAATGCGTCACTGATACCTTTCCAAGATGTTCCATGGTTTCAAATAAGACACCACAGAGGTATAAAAGCATATGCATTTAAAAATAAATATGTAACTTGTAAAGAAACTCTTCTCATGCATAGACAGGTTTTGAAGATGACATTTCTAAAAAGACAGGTGCCATAAACAGCAGCTGGAGTTTAAGGTAAGCCAAAACAGAAGAAGCCAATATGCTTATATAAGATCTCCACAGCACAAGAAAATCCTTTTGTAATACTTATTATGAATGAAATAAATACTCTGAAGACAAAACTGATTGCTACCCACTGTAATTAGGATTTTGTTAGTTATTTTTATTGTGAAGGACAGAAGCACTATATGGCATGACTATCCTACGGGACAATGTTGACAAGTGCTTCTCAGGCACCAGTAACTTAGGGCAGTCAGGAGAGTGGGGAACACAAAAGCAGCATGCACAGTACCTCTCCCTCTTCTGACACTGTAGAAATCTGCTTTTTCTCCACCTTTCTTCTCCTTGTGAGGGCCCCCATTACCGGCTTTGCCATCTTCTCCTCCACACTTGACTTCACCTTGTTCTTGAGCTGCTCCCTCTCCAGTACTTCCAGGTTGGAGATTCCCATAAGTCATGTAAGCATGCCTTGGAAAATCCATATTTTCTAACAGAAGACTCTGATCTACATCCAAGAAATGGGATGAATGCTTTAAAGATCCTTTAGCTGATGTGATGATCTCCAAGGGCTACAAATTAACATTAGCAAGTAATTAAATTCTGTAAAATGTGACAGTTAACCAATAAAAAGGAAGAAGCATCATCTCTACTTTCACTTTAAGAAAATAGTTTGCCCAGAATTAAGACTTTTCTTTAACAGGAGCAGTTGTTTTCCTGTAGAATGTGCTTACTATTGTCTAAATGTCCTCTTCAGATTGAGAAGGCATTTGAGGCAAATATTCTCAAAACAGTGATACCACTTGGAATCACTTTAGGTATTTCCAACATACAACAGTATTCAGTAATCACTAAAATACAACATTAAGATCTGAAAATGTTCAGTTTTCCCTTGAAAAATTGGCTTTGCTTCCTAGACAGTGAAGTGGTACCTAACTTGGATTCGTGAGCCACACTGTCAAAAGTCACATGCTATTAGCAACCTTGAGTAGGCAGTGTTTACTCTCACAGCAAAGAGATCACGATGCTTATTAGCAACCTGTTCAAAACAGCCTGGCTGCACCCTGTATCTCACCAAACAAAACAAAGGCATAGTGTTCAACTTCTCACTCAAAATCGGTAGTGCTGTAGAAAAATATTAAAAATGGATGACGTGTGCATTGATCAGGTAACAATTTCATGTTCTGCAACAGGACTGCCTTAAGGTGATTCAAGCAACCCTTTGTTCAGTGCAAGGACAACCACTTGCACGAATATACGCTGAAGCAGACTGGGGACCTCAGCTAGCCAAAAAATAACTCCATGAAAAAGCCCAAGTAACCAAAAGGAGGGGCAAAGAAACGGAAATCGCTGCCAAAATCCCATTTGTCAAATAGCAGTTCGTAAACCTGTATCATCAGAACTGAAGGATGGAGTGTTTGCTACATCTTTTCCAATAAAAAGCTGTATTTAATTCTTGAAATGAACGTCTTCTAGTTTGAATTGATCCATCTGTAGTTCTACTTGTATATTTATTTACATATACCTGAACATTTGTTATTTTGTTCAAAACTAGAACTTTTCTCATGCAGGTTGGGAAATTCTGACAAATTATCCACCCACTTCAATTAAAGAATCTCAAACAAGCTCAAACAATACACAAGATAATTGGGAAATCACCTAGAGAAGAGAGCTTGCAGCACTTCTACCAAATCACCTTTCGCAACATGCTTCATTACTGGTTAAAATTTTGATTTGCTAAAAGGAATTCTCTAGATCCTCAGGAAACAGCTAGAGAAGAGAATGATGCAATATTAGAGTTGCTTACTGGTGTTTCTGATCCCATGCATCATTCATATATTCCTCCCCAAAATCAGGAAACTAGGTGATGGAGTACAATCTACAATGTCTACACTTAAACTGGACCTCTAAAGGAGGTCCAAGTGAGTAAGGCAACTACGACTAATTGCTAATACAATGAGCAGGAGCACAAATTCAGTCAAAACTAAGCCAGCACGGTTGGTGCCCACCTTTTACATGAAAATCAGAGATGTACATTACAGCTGAAGAGAACACAAGAGAACCCAGAAATCATTGTCATCTCCCACTTCTTTAGACCTAGGGCACTTTCAGGCACTGGCCTACAGGCAACCTGCTAAGGCTTACTCTTTATTTATTCTAAGAAACAAATGCAGGATTCATCAGGCCAGGCAAAGAGCACACAAAAAGCTCATTGTTCAAAGACACTCCCTGCTTCTTAAGACATAGCTCGATTCTGGTCCCTACATATGAGACCCTAAATTCATTTGTGGACACAGCCCTTAGTTTCTTTGTACTGTTGTTTTTCATACCTTCCCCTCACATAAATTCTCTGAAGGCAAAAATTTCAAGGCTTTTAGATCAGTAGTAACCAAGTTGTAAAAGACTGACAATAAAAAGAACAAAAAATGATACTCTAAACAGGAGAAAGTATGCATGAGTTGCTTCATTCACCTCTGCATGTTCAGGTTCACCTGACAAGACAGGAATCTATTTAAAAATAAGCCCACTAGTTTCAAAATACACATAGGAATACTAAGCCCCTACCTCTTCTAGTCCAAGTTGCTCCATAGAGTCACAATAAACTTCACTGTCTGAATCACTGGTTAAGTGCTGAGTTGCTGAGACCTCTTCAGAATTCTCTTCATTTGCACCTGTATGAAAAGGAGATACACATATGGGCTTTGTAAATGGGAGCCAATCCTGGCAAAGAGTGAAACAATGAGTTAAAATGTCTAGGTGAGTTTCAACTCGTGCCCCTTTTGTCTACAATTGTCATTCTAAAGCTAGATTTCAAACAAAGAGGTTATATTAATATACGAATTATATAAAACTTTTACTAATGGGAAAACTATACCTCATATTGGCATTTCTGCATTAAAAGTTGATAATTTTGATTTTATCGTATTCATTCCACTTTCCTTCCTAAGCTCAGTACAAAGCCATTTTGCCTAAAGTTATCTGCTAGTTTTAAAATGATATATTTAGACATCAGTTTCAACGAACTGGCATTTATATGTTCAGCCTTTGAGAATGACAAATAAGATATTAGGGATTTTCATTTCACTACAAATTAGCTTTCAAAGGCAAACAGTATTTGCATAGGTAGTATAATGATTTTAAAAGAAAACAATCGTATTTCTGTGGTTTTGGGCCTCTCTGTCTCTGAATTCATCTCTCTTTCTGTAGGAGATCCTAAAAGAAAGACTTATTTTAAACTGGTATTAATTTTTTTTTAACTATTCTTTCTCCAAGTTTCTACAACTGAAAGACACCATTGCTAGTCTCTGAATCCCAGGATTAAGCTTTCAAGAAAACAAACACGTTCCATGAAAAACACGTGCAGATGAAAACATGGTCTTGCAAGGACAATACCTTGGTGAGCGCTGTTATTAGCTGTTTCTAGGCTTGGCTCCGTTTTCTTTATTTCTTCTTCCAGGTTCAAGCCATTCAGGGCAGATTTGGTCTGGATGCCATTCTGCATATCTGGGATAAAGCTGTCCTTGTAACAGCCATTAGTAACAATACTTTCCAAATCCTTAGCAGCTGCTACTTCCAGTTTCACATTCTTATAGTCTGTAAAAGAACAAGAAAACCTTGCAAATAGAAAGCTACACACCTAATAGCTCAAAACATATTTCTTCAAGTAGCTAACTTTGTAATGGACTGTATGTATAATGTATCTGCAGAACAAAATATATAAATGTTCCTAGATTCACATTCGCAGGGATGGTTCTGTTCTTGTAAAAACTGTAAATATGAAATTTAATTTGCATAAAGAGCGGATGGTATTTAAAATGTAAGTAAGCAAATCCAAAGTAGGTCTCTCTGATAAATTAAATAATAATCCTAACGTCCTTGGAGGAAAAAACTTGTATAGAATTCTCAATATGTAATTTCAGTCGGTTTTCACTTAATGTTGGTATTTCTCAAAACTCTTTATGGACCCCCTAAGTGAATCTCACTGAAAGTTCTGTTTTATTTTCTCTGAAGAAAAAAAAAAAAGTGATTTTCAATCACTGTTACAGCCCATGTAGCCATTCACAGCTCTTACAAACAGCACTGGCAACAAAAACCAAAACAATACAGGGTATAGACTTTTAGCTGACCTACCAACAGAACTTTCTAGCCAAGTCAAAAATTGTATGGCATAGCTCACAAATTTGTACTAGTTCTAAATCTTATAACCCAGGTTGAGACACTGCCATTTTTCACGCATGCATCTACGTGTACTTGCACCTAATTCTCCTGAAGAAGTACAGCATTCACGATTCTTTGGGATTTTCTGCCACTTAGGTGGTTAAGAATAACTTTGGAAGAAACAATGATCCAAGAGCATAAAATATACCCTTTCCATTTAGCTGCAGTTCTTTTTCTTCCTCTTCACCAAGCCCTTCTTCTTCTGATTCTGCTCCGCTATCACTACTTTCAGCTTTTCCATTCACAGCCTTTATATTTGAGGCGGAATTCATGACATTACTAAGGTCTAAGAAAAAATTCAAAGAGGAAAAAAAAGATGTATTTTAAAAGAAACAAACATACCACCCCCAAACTATTAGTCAGAGTTCTACAAAAGTATTTCCATATTAGAAGATGTACCAAATAATGCCAGCTTTATTTCTGTAAGCTCTTAATTGTTTTAATGTTTCTCTGTTGTGGCTCACCACAGAGTGCCTGACTACTGGTGAAGAGATTCTCAATTATTCTGAGGAAGCCTACTGGAAAGAGACAGCAGGCCACTTTCACTACCAAGTCTCAGACCAATGGTATAGCTGCAGTAACGTTTTATCTAGGACCAATGTGACCATGTTCTTCTAAACCCAGAATTCAGCATTTTCATACAAGTTCCCTTTTGGGCTGAAATGCTTCAAAACTGCTCTCAACTCGAAGGCAAATTTTAAAACATTCTATTCAATTATGTAAGCAACAGGATTCTCACATAAGAAGGTAAATACAATATTCCGTGCATCTTTTCCTGCAGCGATTTAAGCAAACACAAAATGTGGTAAGAAGACTCAAGTTTATACAGATCTTTACCTGGCAAAGGGCATACGGAAATAAATTCTCTGATTTCAGTGAAAAAGATGATGAAATAAATACACTAAGCATTTGTTTGCATGTCCAATTACATGAATATTTTTCAAAAATCTTGAAATACGCAAAGTAACTGCTAAATACTTGTTTTCCACATCTTTGATCACTCCAAGGATCACAAACAATTTACTCTGACTATAAAAAGAATTACAAGGTAAAGATTCTTAAAAAATGTGGAGAATTTAAGGGACAATTCTACCACCTCCTGTAAAAAAGATATGGTTAAATACATCCTGATGATCATTTAAGCCTCCTATGTTAGGACAGAGTGATTAAGGTACAAAGAGGGGACAGTTTCTGTGAGACACTCACACATTTTACATGTTGACTCCAAGGCTGAAGTCTGTCTGGTTTAACTGTCACCACAGCATTTCATTTGCATAATTTCTACATTCCCTTGTCAGAACCTTGAAAGATTAATTCTTACGTTTAGGCTTAACATTAAACAGCAAAATAATATCCAATTATACTGGAGCTGCCAAACCAGCTCCGCTGCCTTCTTTGCTGCATGGTAATTTAGACCTAAGGGTTTTCTGCTTTAATCTCGCAATGAAGAGCCTTCCCACATTCCTCTAGTTTCAAAGCTCATCCATAGTGCTTTAAAAAAAAAAAAAAAAAGCAACAGGCAAAATAACTTAACTTCTTGTACAGAAATAATGAGTACGTTAAATATCCTGTTCGCTTTAGTTTTACTGCAACTTAAGGTTTCTGTGGGCACCCTGCATCCCTGTTTTGGATTGATTTAATCCAACTTTTATCTGAAGATTAAAAAAAACCCACTTCTTTATCGTAAAAAGAACTGGAAAAGCTATTGCCTGTCTTGTAGACTACAAGAATATAAGCAATCACATGCTCATTGTCTCCTCACTGAAGAACGCTTCTTACTTGCAAGGAAATTTGTTTCACAAAAGAAAAATCCCACCATATTCCCAGTTAATTTCTCATAAGCACGTTTCATTTATTGTGAAACCCAGTCCTCAGGATGTTTTTCAGAGAAGCAGCAGTGCGAGGAGGATAAGGTAGCCATTAAGTCCTCACAGCATGATCATTAAGCACAGACACAGCTCCCTTGGCACAGTAAGGCAGGCATCACCCTTCTCTTTGAGACAAAAAGCAAGTGGGGGCACGATCATCCATGTGTCCTACCCAGTCTGGGAGTAAACAGGAAAGACAAGACTCGGAGGAACATTTAGCTGTGAAGGAAGGCGAATTAAAACTGTAAACCTCCTCACCCTACCAAAGATATTGTAAAAAGCCCCATCTATACCATAAGCTTTTTTCTTAGGATTTACTTTTTTTCTTTTTGAAGGGAAGGTCCTTGAATATTCAAGCATGTTCTCTCTTCATTTCAGTAAGGAGATTATTCATTTGGGGAAACTTCTAAGTGATACACCACATATTTAAATAAAGAGGTGGAACTGAGAGAAAGTATCAACAGTAACAGATTTACGGTATCATGCCATGGGACACCTGAATAACTGAAATCCATCAGGATCCTGTTTCTTCCACAAAGTCATTCTTAGCAACAGTGCTCCTAATGACCATCAAGAGACATTGCTTTGATGCCGACTCTGAAGAACACAGCACTGTACAGTTTTGGCCACTTGAAATACCACACTTAACTGTGTACTTTTCCTCAGGACCCTTACACTGCTGTCCTCATCAGGTCCATCTCCAACTGCTTTTACTACATGGTGAAAACCATGGTTTGCTGCCATCCTCCTTGTTACTCTGAGCATCTGCTCAGAAACCAGCAATGATGACTAATACTGGAGGTGACAGGGTTAAAGATGAAACAGACCCAACTAGTAGTGACTTCTACAGTCCCTGTTGGTAGGTTAATGACTACTTCCTGAGGAATGTATCTTTCAACATGAATAGGAGTCAAGCAAGCTTTTAAAACCTTATTTGCTTGGTGCTAATCCCACCCAACCCCCCATCCCTTTATTCTTTCTGTTCACCCACTTCAACTGCAGGCAAAATGTTAGTAGCTTTCTCTGTCGCCCTCATTTAGATACTATAGAGCCCCTCTTGGTTTATTATTTTCATCTCACTGCCTACAACAGCAAACTGGAAGATTTGTGACAGAGTTTTCTAAATCAAAGCTGTACTGCTCTGTAGCCATACAAGGAGTTCTATTCTACTGTAAAAGCACAGATTGGGGTTTTTTTAATGCTATAGAGTAAGAGCTGTGTAATAGCAACAGCATGCAAAGAAGGATTTAACAACAGAAAAAGGTGAGATGGAAAGGATGTGAAGAACAGACACGCAGCCTCTCTACAAGCTTTCAGTAGATGTTTATTTTCTTGTGTCAGCTCTGTTAAGAGATTTCCTAACAGCAATTCTAAATATATCTCTTTACAGGCACCACTACAATTCTTCTCAATGACCTGTACAACAGGGCCAAGTTTCTCAAAAATACGTATTTGATTTCTAATTCCCCCACATATTTCAAGGCAATTTTTGCTACCCAGATGGGAGTTAAGAGCTTAAACGCATCTGTGGATCTGCCCCAGCTCGAGGGTCATTTTACAAAGAAAACCAGGCCTAGCAGGTTTTTCTCAAATGCTTTGTATTTTTTGTTTTCTGAACAGGCACATAGTTCTTACACAAAATTCACATGCACTGCTGGAGCTGTACTGATGGTTGGCTCAGCACAACACAGTACCCTCACACAAGTCCTACAGCCTCTTTCATTCTTTGCAGATACCACTGATCAGGAAACAGTTTACAATCGCAGGTGAAACACATCGTAAAACATTTAACTAGCTGTGTACACCCTCATCATTTAATAAAAATTAAGTGCTTTTATAAAACACCATAACTTTCCTATCTGCTCAATAGCAGCAAAATCTTAGCCGCTAAAAGATTGTTTCCATGACCTATGCTTATATCACCTTATATAGGGATCTCTTTGCACTCCTATGTTTAAATTGACTCAAGCTCTGTCAAAATTTTTAAGTATCAGAGAAACCTATATGCTGTACAAGATTGTTTTGATAAGTGGGTGATTAGAATTCTTTTCTTGCCATCACAACCTTATGTTCCATGCTCGTTACTGATCCAAGTAGGCTCCCTGCTTCAATACCAAGTTTATGCAACCACGTTCTGCCATTTCCAATACCCTGAGTTACACAAATCTCCACCTCCTTTTTGAAATGGATGTATCCCAATACTGCAAGGAGTTTACTGCAAGGAGGGATTGCAGTGAGAAAGGAGGGGTACATGCAGGCATCTGGCAGCAATAAGCTCTTCAGCTAGAAGAGCAAGAATTTCTATACCCTCATTTCCTTCCATTCTTTTTAATATAGCACACTACAAAGAAAATTTCCAGGGGCCCAGCCTGCTCTGTAACATCTGTTCTACAGTACTCAAACAAGCTGCCATCACAAATAAAAAGAGATTTTAGAAAGGTCTGTCAAAAATAGACACAAAAATATAAAATTCCTTACTTTAACTACTACTGTTTTATCACTTTTAAGTGCATTAAGTATAAGTTCTGTGAAAAATGCATACAGATAATGCACAGATAGTGGCAGCCAGATCTTCCTCTATACAGTTTTCTTTTTTTGTTGTTTAGTCTTCCTAAGCTTTACTATAACAGAGAAAAAGAAGCCTCTCCTCCTTTTTATTTTTTCTTTTAATATACTCCAAAAGACTACAGCGTTGTTTTCTCAGCATTCCTCTCTCTGCTCACAGGCTTTTCAAGCTGTTACACTCAAAGAGTTGTCACTGCGTATCAAAAAACAATTTAATCAACAATATCCATGTCTTTATTTACCATTTATAAACATCAAAACAATAGGTTTTGGATAAGAACGAACACAGACTATAGCAGCTTCTTAGACATTTACATTAACTTGCAAGTATGGTATTTAGGATTACTGGCTAGTCATCCTGGACCTTTACACTTTTCAATATCTATAGAGTTTCTCATCTCCATCCATATCATCAGTACCTGCTCCCTTGAATTTTCAGAACACTTTCCATATAAATAAGGATACCAAGTTGACTTAGATACATTTCCCTCCTCCCTGTCACCCCTGAGCCTTCTTGCCAGTAGAGACAACCTGCCTGGGATTTCCTGACAGAGAGCAGTCCAGGGAGAACAGCAGCTGCCCCACAGGCATTCCCAGCACTGGCAGGTAGCATCACGAAGGCCACCAAACACCCAGAGTACAGGGCCACCAAGCAAACACAGCTCAGTTACATGGTGCATGTGCAGCAAGCCAATGGATCCAGGCTTTGCCAACTTACTGTTAACACCTTAGCCAATGATCACATGTGAGAATGAACATGAAGAATAGCTGCTTCTTAGATATTTATAGTAGCTTGCAAGAATAGTAAGATCATTCCAGGATCCAGGATGTCCCCATGTCTGGTACTACTTCCCTCTGGGAGAATGAGCAGGACATGCTAAGCTCTCTTCTGTGTGGAAGAGATACAGTCAACATTTGGAACTTTTACTTTGCGTGGAAAGCATAGAGGAGCATTACACTCTTGAGTTTTGTCCCAGAAAATACAAAACATCAACATAGTTAACTCAGAATCCCATAAAGAAAACTGAATTATGCTTGAAAGCAACACAAAACCATATTGCTGAGTCACCTATAGTCCAGTAACTCTGGTCTATAATATTGTAGCCTGAATCAAAAATTGGTTTGCCCTGTACAAGAAAAAAAAAACAAACAAGATATTTACCTGCCACCTACTCCAAGCCTACCAGTTGAACAGCCTTTTACAATGCCCATATTAAACACAGCCTCACAGTAACAGATGGTTTTCCATACATCTTGGAGGCTATGATTAAAGTAATTATTGTTGCTATAACAAAGTTATGCATGAAACATCAGCCCATGCCCACTGGGCACTTCACTGAGAGCAATAAAGATACAACTGCCTACACCTGTTCTTCCCCAGCCTCCCATACCTCTGTCTACTACTCTTCTTTGTATCTTGTCTTTGTAGAACAGAGCTGTGAGAAATCTGCATTTCAGTTCTCTCGTCACAAGATCTTAACTACAAGTGACACCTCTAAAACTAAGACACCAACATTTTATAGCAAGTGGGTACATCTGCTAGATTCTCAAAACCTGAAGTGCTTTTGACAACTTATTTTTCCTTTTGCAGGGAACTGTTGTCTGGCTAGAGGGAAAAAAAATCCAGGTCCAATGACCAATTATGCACAAAAACTGTTTCATGTTGACTCAATCCAGCATGAAACAGAATACAGATGGACTTCTGTTTTCATGGAAGAAAGCCTCGCTTAGCTCCCTCCACTTTGAAAGAAACAATTTTTATTCTTTTTTCACATTTGGATACTCTGCTGCTCACCCTGTGGTGATATATTCTCTACTACTCTGTATGAGAGAGGAACTGTTGATATCCTCAGGCTTGAGCTATACTGATGCTCTGCCCTAATTTCCAACACTGTTAGACAGCACTGGCATAAAACCATCAGTTTGAAGTCAAATCACAAAGTAGGCTCAGATTTGAGCTGGAAAGCCTGAAGCAAGTATATATTGCAACAGGACAAGCCACAGCTTGTTGAGAAACTGATCCACATCTCATTGAGACTCTCTACTGCCTTTGACACTTGCTGGCCCAGCTCTTAATCCTATAATAACCTCATCCTGGAGCAAACGCAGAGAATGTTCTAGATGCTTCTGAAGGTAAGCTATTAAACTACTGAGATATTAACAAAAATATTTGTGTAGTAAGTTTCACACTAGCTTCCCTGAATATAATCTGTAACCTTGATTATAGCTGTTAGGCTATCATTGGAAACTAGAAGAGGAGAAAAAGTTTAAAGGATGGAATTTTAAAAACCTCTCTCACCCACCCATCAGCTCCTCCCGCCCCATACTTGCCCTGCCTTAAGGCACCTCCTAGCTGTGGTGCTGCCACCCATTCAACATATCCTACTAAAGCACAGAAATTTCAAAGTAACAGGGATTTTTAGGTCTTTTTTCCCCTTCTTACAAAGCATTAAGAAGATTCACAGCCATTGTGTTCCTTAAAAATCCTAGTGAGGAAAAGAGGAGGGAGAAGGAAGGAAATCAGTTTAGCAAGTATATCTGAAGTCAAATAGAAATGAAAAAGGGAGCTTATAAAGCGAACAGAGGGTGTTTCACAGAAGAGGCCCCCACACAAGCACGAAAAGTGTGCCACCAACTGCTTCATTATAAAGCAAAGACGTTGGAAACAACATGAGAAGATTCTTTACGAAAATAAAACTATTTGAAAAGAGAAACTAATCATATGCAATCTACAAAAGCACAGCTGGAAACTATATTGCATTTTAAGAGCAAGAATAAGTGTTTCTCCCTGGAAAGTAATAATTAAGAACAGACTCACTTTTTTCCAAGTGCAATCCTCCCCTCCAAGCTTACCTATGTCTGTACTAACTACTGCCTTTGAAATAGAAGTGTTTACATGCATTTGCTTCTTCTAAAAGCACACAGACCTCAGTGAGTATCGTCTTTTAAACCTAGCTCCCATATCCAATACAGGAAAACACTCAGCAAATTGTTAAATAGCCATATCCCCCTGTGAGCCAGGCCAGCTTCAGCCATTCACACAAGCTGGTACTGAAGCAGTGCCCTGTATGGGCTCCTAGCATGTTTAAACATGTTATACTGCATCAGCACTGCTCAAAGCCAGCATATGCAGCAATAGGAGTCACCTTGCTTCAATAGGGCTTCACCTGGTGCAGCTTCAATACAGCTAGGAGCAACATTTTCAGCAGAGAAACACTCATTAGAGTATTATAATGCCGAAACTTTCCACGTCCTCTGCAGTGCATAACTTGTCATTACCGGAGGCAACATTTAGTCTTCACAAAGGCTTACAAAGAGTACTACTACTCAGCATAAAGGTGAATGGTCATCTTTATTTAGTAGGATTTTAAAACAGATTAAATGCCTTGTCACAAAGCAGAAAGAGTACTTCTACTGAAGAACTTGGGAAAAATTTCCAGATACTTTGCTTAGTTGTTGAGATAATTTAGTGCAGGCCTGTCAGGTAGGGATTTTCTTGCCCCACTTTGGATTTACTCACATTCAGAAAAAAGAAAACATCCCCAAACATTCTCAAGGAAACACTCAGAAGGATGACTTGGCTCTGAAACTCATATTTTTCACCCAGTATCAGATGAGTAGAGTGCCAATTCTAGCCCACCTTTGGCTTCTTCAGGTATAACATAAGAAGAAAGCTTGAATGCCCATTCTGAAAATTTCAAATTCACTGAGCAATGGTATTTTGAAGCTTCTTTGTCTTTTTAGCATTGGCTTAGACATCAGATTTCTTGTGCATTTATCAGCAAGTACAAAAAGTTAAAAGGTTGCTCTTCTAAAGCACACCCTCCCACCTTACCCGACAGTCTTCCCACTACTCTTCCAGTGGCTGCAAACAAAAGGGTCCTTCTGTAATACTGCAACAGTTACCTGTTCTCTTCTGCAGCATTATGATGGCTAAGAGCCCACTTTCTTCTTTGAGGTCTAGTATTTTATGTACCTGAAAATAATTTGTCAATAATTTTTTCTGTAAAGAATTACTTCATACCTGCCAGAAGGAGACTACTAACTGAACTTTCCAGAGAACCTAAGCTTCTCACACAGCTGCAGGATGAGCTTTCAAAACACCACCCAGGTTACATGCTTTTGAAATACTCATCAGATTTACTCAGCCTGTTGGAAGGAATTCTCTGTTTTCCTTTCTTTACCAACATATCCAAGTCTGGATGCGTAACCCATTTGTAACCCATGGATCCAGCAAGTTTGTCCCAGTTGTCTAGTAGATGTTTCAAGTCATTTTAATGCTGGCATGCCAGGCTTCAGTGTTCTTTATTAAGGACAGACACAGGCTCTATTGATTCAGGAAGACAGTATTTCAATGGTTTGTGTTTAACATTTTCAATGAAACCACAAGGACCAGAAATTCAATTCTAAAAGGCTACACTTTTCTGTTGACGCCAATCTGCTAGTGACGATACACCAGCCACAGCTGATGTACGCTGGAAGTTTATCCAGACAATCTGTTCGACTAATTCAAGGACAGTGTTGATTTTAAGGAAGTTGCATGCAATCCTTAAACAATTAGATAATGATCTTCATACAGATTAAAATCTGATGGAAGAAGAGTGGAAGGCAAACTCAAAACAGAATGGGCCAGAAGATGGGGGGAGTACAGTACAAAGACAGACACTCAAGAGAAGGGTCCCAGTTTCCAGAACACACCAATTGCCGGCCCATGAAAAAACACCTTCCACAACAGAAGGTACAGAGAGTAGGGGCTTGGGTGCAGGGGAAGAAACAGGACTGGAGGAACTAACACAATCAAAACATAATCATGTGTCAATTTTTAACAGTATTGTCACCAGTGTCTACACCATCTCAAATACAGACTTGGGCAGGCTGGTTCTATTCTTTAGCATGCATCTGGAAGACTGAAGGTACTCATGCTTTCATACTTCTGTGAAATATTTTGAGACCTGTACTGCAAACAATAAGAATTATTTCCAGCTCCACTTTTAATTGGGGAAGTGGCAAGAGCACTGAAGAAAGGGTTTCAAAGTCTTAAATGCAATGGTAAAGTTATAACATACAATGGACTTTGTGAAAATCCTGTCTTAATTCATTGTGGCGTAACTACATGTTGCAGCTTTAAACCATATGAATGACAACATATCACCAAATTTATTGCAACACTGACAGAACAAGAAAAAGCCGAAATTTGCTATTCCTTTTTACTTACACTGCCTTATGTTTAAACAGCCTCTTTAAAGAAAAAGTATGCTAAATTTGTTATTGAAACATGTATGGTTTAACTTCCATGAGTCTCTGTTTGCCTAGATAAGTCACTCTTAAGAAGTGGCTTTTGGCACTGTGCCATAGACACCAAGGCCAATTAAATCCTTATTACACAGATCACTGACCTGAATCTACTGATACTCTTACAATCTTGCCCGTCAATCCAGCTGTCAAGCAAGCTCATTAAATCTCAGACATGAAGCTTTCAAAATGGTCATTTAAAAATTTCTACCATTACCCTTCCTCAAAAACAATTAAAAACTATTTCTGTTTCTCTGAGACTTGATACCAAAACTAAAATCAAAACTATGTTCCTTTAATGTGGGGAGAAAAAAAGCCACACACAAAAGGCAACTTTACCAGCTGACTCCTACTCTTTAAATACATTAAACCTATTAATTTGTGCAATGGTTTGGTTTTTTAAAACCGTTTCAAAAATTGAAATGCAACATGGCAAAACTTAACTGTAACTTAAAGCCAGATTTAAACAACTGTAAGCCTTATACTACAAACTTATGAACACATTACCTGTAACATAATAACTATTATTATCAAAACATTCTCACAATGGTATTGCTAAATAAAAATCACCACACTGATTTTTATGCAGCTATGTCACCACTAGGTTTGCCACTTGTCAGAGATTTAAAATGTTGAAATAGATATTCCCTTCATGAACTTGAGCCTCAGAAAACTTAACATGAAAGTTTCACAAACCCATCTTAGATTCTGCTGTATGTATTAGAGAAACCATGATCAAAAAGCATGGATTTTGATTGTAGATTTTTATTTTTTTTTTATTTTAGATCAGATGACAGAGCTGGATTACCAGCTCTGCATGCAGTTTGATAATCCACAACTACATCAGGATGTAGCAGTACACATTTCAAATAGTTGTTCCTTTTATTAATGGAAAGGCAGAAACTAGATTTGGTTGGAGTTGTTTGTCTGTTTTAAATATTTTCCTTTTTTCAGGAAGGGACTCCTTTCAGGAAGTGCAGCTTCCTGAGTCTTTGTTTTGTACCTCAAAAGCAAAATAAAGCAAAATCCAGCCTAATGAGGTGGCAAGCCCAGAAGTCACAAGTGTTAGCAGGAAGTTACTACAGCACCACAACAATGGAAAAGATGGACTTACACGTAATTTAGTATTCCTACCTTCCAAGTACCTAGAGACTTTCTCCATTCGAACTGCCATATGGTAAGGGAATGAACAGAAAGATGCAACGTTTAGCTTTAAAAATCATTTATAGAAAACAAGCCCCAAAAAATCTGGAGTTGTGATTATTAGTAGTACAAAGGAAGTCATTTGTCCGAACCTGAGGTTAGGCCAGATCCTCTGGGCTTTTTATCTTCTACTATTTCATAGAACGGGCCTATTACTTGTAGTAATTCTTCAACTTTGTCCGTCACTGGCATACTCTCAAGAATCTGCACAAGTCCAAAATATGAACATCTTATGAAACAGCATTTCAATGATTAATTCATTTCAACTAATTTTAGAAACTGCTAGTCATTGTAAAACTTGGTAACATTTCACTAAGTGACTTAACACATTATTCCGATTTTTTTAATTAATTTTTTTTATTAAATGAAAACAACAAACAATTTAGCAAACAAGACTCTTAACTAGCTGTATTAACCTTTTATAGGTGAAGAGAAGACGGGAGAGCTAACGCATGTGCCACCACTAAAGGACTGCCTCTGTGCAGTATTAGTAGATTTTGAAATCCATTATTTCAGCAATTTCAAACTAAACCAACTCAAAGTTCAACAGGCTGCTGTTATCTGATGAAATTTATTTTATAGACAAGTTTTCCCACAGAGAAAATTAAACTGAAAGGCTTTTTTCTTAAAGGATTTTTCATATTTGTCAAACCCTGCCATCTTCAATGAAATATAAGGAGCAGATCAAAAGTGCCCTACTGGGTCCATCTAAACCCAAACAACAAATTGGACAGAATACTGCAAAATTGGGAGAGTGCAAAGACATACTTAGCAGAGCAAACTAGAACCAAATTCTGCTCTTGAAGTAATTTGGAGCTCTTCCTTTGATAAAAATTTCTTCATTTTAAATTACAAAACCAACACCTTTGATCATTTGATAGGAATGCAAAGTCTTAAAATCTTAAATCTAAAATAGATTAAACAGAAGAGATTCATTAATTGAATATTATTTTAAAAGTATACAATATTATTGTCCCATTCTAGTTTAAGTCCTTTTAACCAAGCTTTTTGCTGATAGCTTTGCTCCTCTATCATCCTCTACCTTTTTTATTATTATTTTTTAAAAGGGGCAGTAGCTATAGAAAAAGACTCAGGTAAAAGCAAATTAACAACTACAGTACACCATCTCCTCCAGAAGAGCACCAAGAGAGCAACAGATGGAGATACAAGTTGCCACAGAACACGCAGCTCAAAAGCGCCAAGCACGTCACTAAGTAGTAGAAGCAAAAGCTACAGTATTATTTCACAAAGCAGGAGCTCCAGGCAGGATAGCAGGTAACAAGTCAACACTTACAAACCAATCAAAGATACCAAGAGACAAGGATCCTATCAAACTGCAGCTTCATTGCCACTTCTCTGATCTATTCAGTGCATGTAATTCATTCCATACTTGTCAGAGAGAAATGTTCAGTGCTCAGATACAGAGCTGGATACAAACCAGAAACAGGACAATTTTGTGATTTTTTTTTTTTTTTTTTTTTAAACTTCAATAGTATTGAGAGAAACGAGAAACGTATTCTAGAATAACACTTGTACTTGCCAGGTATGTACTTCTATAGTCTGCACTGTAAACTGTTTCATACGTGCATTTCTATCATGTCTGCACATAACTCCTCTTCATCTATTCTAAACAGACCTCAATATACTCTCTGCAACTTGGAGCAATTCTTAGAATCTCACCACACAGTTTATGTTAAAGTAAGAGTTTTGTCATTGCTAGCTTTTAGGTGAGCAAGAAAAGAGCAAATATTTCCACTAACAAAATCAACTGCCTACTTATATAGCCACTAGGTACAATATGCAATCTAAAAATTTGAAAGTGCAAAATAAGTTATTATGTATCCTGAATTACTGTTTTCTTTGGATGTCAGACAATTCATATATGAAGACTCTTGTTTTAAATTAGAAACACCACATAGTGTTAACACTTCTTTATGCTAAGATTTCACCTATTTCTAATACATAACAAAACAATGTATCTGAAGTGTAAATAAATTAGTTCAAACAGCACTGCAATATAAAATTTCAGAAATGCTACCTGGAAGATAAGTTAACCTTAACCAAAATGCTCCTGAGCTCAGATTCGTCTTAGCTAAGACTAAGACATGTTTGGTCACCAGCACCTCAAAACCTCACCCAGACATATCCCTCAACAGCTGCCATTTTCAAGGGTACCACGTGAAGGGGAAAAAAAACCACCAAACAAGTTTACAATACAAGTAGCTTGTGATAGGGTCATCTGATGCACGTATAGCCCAAACACAATGTGCAAATGCTAGAGACATTGCTAGGGGCAGCGGGGGAATATGACAAGATTACACATCCTTAAAACACAGTCCTGCAATACCACTATACAAGTGGGTTTTTGGCCCCTTAGACATGGATACCTATGCAGCAACAGCAGAATGCCCACAGTAACACCACAAGGATTAGTGCAGTATGTGCTGATAGAACAACCCAGTGGATCCATTTGAAATGCACTTCCATTGACATTTCAAGTAGAATCAATCAGGTTGGAAAAGCTGAAGCTAGTATTTTAAATGCGAGAGCTGAAACAGCACCAAAGCAGGGTAAACAGATCCCTCAGTTTCAAAGCTGAAAGAGGCAAGAAGTCATTTGCTCTCCAATCCCTACATGTAATCTGTAAGTCATTTGCTCTCCAATCCCTACATGTAATCTGTACAGAGGGAGAATATTTGTGCTTCATTAGGGTCAAGTAAGTAGAATTCCTCACAGGAGGCTTACTAGGGTTTTCTTAGAACAAACATTGCAGTTTCACTTAGTTTTAGTGTCCTGACCAAACCAATTACTACACTGAAAAAAAATAAAGTACTCTATTGAAGTATTAACACATTTTGATTCCAAGATTTGAAATGAAGCATTAAATCTTGTGGCACGCATTCAAAAGGAATTATTAAAATTCAGCGGGATTTTTGACCAAATGAATAATATTTGGCTTTCCGTGTTTTCTGGAGTTGTTTATTTTTCATTTTAAAGCAGCTACAGTAATACCAGCAGGAACTAATTACCAAAATTACAGACAGGAAAGAGAACAGTAATCAGACTCCAGCTCCTTGCCTAGTAAAAAATTATTTGTATCAATCATTAAACATGTTAAGAGTTCAATGTCAAGATAGTGGCCTATGAGAAAAGCAAGTATATTCAGAGTAGAACTTAACATTTTCTCTCCTTGATGCTAACCTCATTATAATAATAGATTACAATTATACTTTTATCCGGATTGACAGTAAGTAATCTTTAAACTGGAAAGACCACCTAGAAGAGCTTCAGTGAAAAGACTGCAGTGAAAAGGGTTAGTTAATAAAAGACAAGAAACTTTAGTTAAAGTAAACATTCAGAATTAATGCTGCAATTCCTGCTTAATATATTAACTATGACTGTTTACAAGTCACACTTCTATTCCAAAATACAGACCAAATTACTCAATTCTAACTGTCTGACTGCAACAACTGTATATTGAAAACATACAAGGAATATTTTCATGACAAGTACAGAAGATTCGGGTTGACGAGTTCTTATTGAAAAAACATCAAAGATTAAGTTTACATATTCGATTATACTCACATCTCCAGTCATGAGAGTGAGACTCTTGCTCCTGAAGTCCTTCTGAAAGGTTTGGTGTTTTTTTTTTTTTCCTTTAGAAGATAAGGGTCACTTACCTCTCTCAACTCTGAGAACTGAGGCAGTTTGCAGTCAATCAGTTTTTCTTTTGTTGTACTTTAAGTTCCACTGTTTTCCCCACTGCCCCCTTTACCATGATTTCAATACTTTACATACATACCTGATTTCAATACAATACTTTAGCTCTGTCATTTAAGCTTCCTATCAGCTAGTGCTCTCACCTTTCTCCGAAAAGAACCCAAATTCTACTGCTTTGGCAAGAACCTCCTCATGTTCCCTAATTTATTTCTGGAACATTTGTTCTAGAAGATCCCTTCCACTCATCAGTAAACTTACCTTTTTCATTTCTTCAACATAGGCTATCATGGCTTCTTCTTTGGACATGTCTCCCAAGGCACTCCAAGCATCCCTAGGAAAGAAAGTCACATACATCTTCAGTATCTTCAGGGCCCACTGGATTTTTTTTCAGCCTGGCCTTAAGTAAGTCACTTATGCAATGCCCAAAGTTTCTCTAATACAAATAAAATGCAACAACAATTCACAACTTTTTTTTTAAGTCCAAATATATACTACTATGTGATTGTCCTAGCAAATTATATCAACAAAGAAGCAACAAACTGAACAGCCTGGGGACTGAAGAGTTCCTCACTGACCAGCTATGACTTTATACCCAGTAAATTGTTAACAAGCCCAGATATGAGACACACACATTTCCCTTTTAATTACGTTAATTTTTTTTAAGACCCTCCACTACAGAAAAAGAGCAAGAACAGACACTTCAGCCAGCACGTACAAACAGTTGTCAGCAAGTTAGAACAGGCTACAAGAAAAATCTGTCCTTTTCAAGTTTAGCAACTCGGGAAAGACATCAGTCTAGTACGCAAATAGTTTAACTGTCACCCCCAGTTACCACAGCAGCTACTAATGACCCAAAAAAAAATAATGTCCTCCTCTCCATCTCTGCACAACAGAAAACTCCAATCAAATTCATCAGTACTGCACAAGGAATCTGTCAGAACACAGACTGGAATAAAACATTCCTTACTCAGTCTTGCACTCGATTTGATAAGCCCCCTCCTCTTGCCAGAGTATTTGTCCCACTTACAGCAAAAGCCCAAGGCTGGCGGCTCGCATTTCAGCTACAACCAACCAGGTGGGTGGAAGCTTACTGCCCTAGTCACCCTGACTTGGGGAGACTGGGGAGAAAGGAAGGAGTGGAAAAAAAAAAGTCAAAGCAATCATTTCACAGATCCCAAGAAGACTATGACCATTAAGACAGCAATAATACTTGTTCTTCTGAAATCATTATTAAAATATAATAAGAAAAGCATTCACATGGCTTTTCAAACAGAGCTTAGCATTAGCAATTCGGTGAATCAGAAGTCTTCCGAGCGCAAGGAAAATGCAGACAGCGGGAAGCCCTGCCACTGAGCAGAGAAAGCAGAAAGACACATAAGCCAGACCTCTCCCCAAGAACTTGAAGTTGTATCAATGGCTGTCAGTGAGCACTTATTTACTTCAGACTCACATCATACATGAAAATTTGAGAAGGAAGAATTCTAGACACTCATCAACATCACTCATTCTGCAGAGCACCTACAATTTCGTTCTACAACATGGGATAAACACTGCAGTGGCACCATGATGGTGCTTGCCCAAGAAAAACCTGCCCACCTGCAGAACCTGAGGGAATGTTTTCACCTGCAACTCTGAGAAGCTGTAAATTATCTGAGCTAGAAAGCTGGAACTCAAGACAGAAAACAAATTCAAGCATCAAAGGTTGTGAATATTCTTTTAAGAGAGAAATAAACTCACTAAACTCTTTCTCCAAGTGCCACTCTTCAAAATACCTCCACTCCAAGCATTAAAAAAAACCCCAAACAAAACAACAACTCATGAAAAGTTACCATTTATATCTACCAATTGGATCCCAAAATCCAGGTCGTGGAATGTTACAGGGTCCTTGGGTTGCTTGTTTATAAAAACTATAGAACTTGAGCATCATTTCATTCGTTGGCTGGAATGAACCTAGTGAAAGCATTTTAAAACACAATTAAATTGTAGTCAGGAATATTTACAAGTATTTTACAAGCTTAGTATTTCTGTGAGAAAATAGCCTGCAGTTTGTTACAGCCTGATTCACAGCAGTACAACTTAAGTCCATGGAGAACATCTTCACTTTATCTACCATGAATCAGCACCACTGACAATATTTACTTTACAAACAGCAAGTTTCAGACCAAGTTTAAGGGACTATAACCTCTACTACTCCTAAGGTCAGACTCCACAATTAGAATTAAAAAAAAAAAAAAAAAAAGTAATAAGTAACATAAAGCAAGTGTCCTTTCGCTCAGTTTAAAGGGGCAGGTTTACCTCCCAGTGAACAAAGTATCTTGCAAATCACTTTAGTGTTACAACAGTAACCTACTGAAAAACTTCAGAACTTAAAAAAAAAACAAAAACAAATCAAACACAACAAACCCAAAAACACAGCCTTCTGCAGTGTTTTTGTTTACTTTGGGTATTTGACAGCAATTTCAGCAACAGTTTCACTGTATCTCCTGGGTTTTTTTTCTCTTCTTCCTTTGTGGAACACACTTTTGTAGAGGTAGAAAATGTAAAAACAAAACTGTAACAGCTGGCAGGGAAGATTCATAACCAATTGATTAAAACAAGTACTTTGAGGTTCAAGTCTAATCACTAGAAGTTTATCGTGACCTTTATCTTAGTATCTCAACAAACCCAGTTTTACTTACACCAGAATTAATGATGTATATAATAACCAACTTTTTTTTTAATACTCTTATCAAAAAGATACATTCTGATTTTTCTGCTTTTCCATTCTGTAAACTCTTTCAGCAGAGGGAACTCATGATACAGCTCCGAAGCCGTCAAACCAACTTCAGAATTTCAGAGAGGCAGAGGCCCTTCCCCGGCGTTCCCCGCACCGCGCCGCGGGGAGCTGCCAGGCCCCTCGTCCAGGCGCCCGACTGAGGAACTTCTGTCGCGGGCTCGGAAGCCCCCGAACCGGGGGGAACTTCAGGAGAGGTGGAAGGCAGCACTAAGACGGAGGTTTCCAAGCTGTTCTCCAGCCGCCGCCTGCTGATGGGCGCCCGGCCCGGGGCAGCTGAGCGAGGGCGGCCCTGCTGCCCCAGCCTGAGCCACCCGGCGGGCCGCGCCGCCGCCCCTGCCCGGGGACCGCTTGCCCCGGAGAAAGAGGCCGCCGGCACGAAAGGGGCCTCTCCTTCCCCCGCCCTCCGGGCCCTACCTGCCTCGCAGGTGCCAGCCGGGCGGCCAGGCCCCGCGCCGATGGCACCGGACTCATCCCCCAGGCCGCACTTACCATTCTTGGGCAGGCTCTGGATCACCTTCACGGCCGCCTCGAACCTGGTGACGTGCACGGAGCCGGTCTCCGCCATGTCCCCGTCCCGTCCCCTTACCGCCCTCCGCCTCTTGCTCGGCCGCCAGGCCGCGTCCGGCGGGGCGGGGCGGGCTCAGCTCAGCCTCCCTCGTAGCGGCGCCTGCAACCGACTGCACGGGAGAGAGGCTGAGAGGCGCCGAGCCAGAAGCAGCCACCCCCCGGCGACAGCGGGGCGGGGTGCCCGGCCCCCGCCCCGATCCCCCAGCCCTCCGCCTCCGGCAGGGCTGGACACAAGCCGCCCAGCACCTCGGACCGGCGTCACCCCACAAGCCGAACACGACCCACAACACCCCCAGCCCAACCTACAACCCACCCCTACCGTCCCCTACGCTTCAGACGCCCATGTTATGATTCCCCCAGCGGCGCCCTCGCCCCGCCCCGAGGCCGCCAGCGGCCCGCCGGGAAGCGTAGTCCGCCCGCCGCGCCCCTCGGCCGCCCCCCGCCGCACGGCCGGGCCCCACACAGGTGTCCCAGCCGCCCGTCCCGCTTCAGCGCCTCTTCCTCCCGCCACCATCGCAGGCCGCTTCCCCTCTGGCAGCCCCTCGGAGCGAAGGGCGAAGGCTGCGCGGAGGCGGCCCGCTGGCCCCAGCGGCTAGGATGAGGCCGAGGAGAAGCCCCTGGCCCAGCCTGTCCCCAGGGCCTTCCCAGAGCTGCTCTGGGTGATGGCGGGTTCAGTCCTGGGGCCCGGGAAGCCGTTGAAGTCTGATCCCGGGGAGTGTCTCCCGTTTGGACTGAGGAAACACTTTCGCCTTTATTTTTTTCAGTTTTTTTTCTTGTTTCTTTTTCTCTGCTTCCCTCCTCTTCCTGCCCTTTCTCTTCCCTGCTTGTATAGCTACAATTACACGATAATGAACATTTCAAAACATGCCATATTCCACCCATTTTATGGACCTCGGTTATCCTCAGGAGATCCCTCACCACCCTGGCAGTCTGCTTTGCTGCTTCCTCCCCTCCTCACAGCTATCCTCCTACCCACACCTAGTTCCACATAATTCACCTAAATTACCACTGTAGCCACATATTTTTGTAACAGCTTTAGTGACTTCTATTTACGTTAAAATTTTATGCATGAGATTCTAAAAGCCTGGAATCCAGGGAGTAACTATTTCCATGGTATTCGAGATGAGGGTGAATACCACTACAGTACCACCAGCTAGCTCAGTAGCTAAATAAATGCATGGCCTTATTCAAAAGCGCTGCGCATCCAGCACTCTACGAAGTCAAACAAAAGTATGCTAAACCAACTGCTTTTGTAGCGAGTGGAATAATTTACCCAGTGAGTAACAGGATGAATTAATAGCCCCTTTGAATAGAATCGAGTACAAAATCTTGGCATTCGAGTCAGTTCATTTATCTAGTGCACAATATATATTTTAAATTCCTCTGAAGGTAGTTGTGTGCTCACAGTATATGCCCTCTGGTGGGAAAGAAAAGCTCCAGAGAGAGGGAATTAGAGCAGATCAGCCCTTGCTCTGCTGAGCTAGTGCATTCCACAAGGTCAGCAGCCAGCTGGCCAGGGGAGAGCTTTGCTGGAGAGAAGCTGACACTTCCAGAGGTGTACAAATAGGATTCCCGCACTGGGCGAATGATGAACCTGTGTTATGAACACCACTGCTCCACGCACCTGAATGTTACGTATGAATTTCTCTGAATTTTTTGTTTCGAGTACTAGATGTCTAAAGCTCTTGTGAGCTACGTACTAAGATCTATCATCTTTTTTATCCATGAAGGTAGGAATGACAGAAGCTCGGATCAAAGGGAAGTGTTCATTTGAAGATAAGTGGGTCTCTGTATAAATATGGATTCTTTGAGCATGCAAGGAGTTAATTGGAAAAAAAGTAATAAAAAAATTAAGGGCCTCTTGTGAGGCCAGCTGATGTGTAAATTCTATTTACCTGAGAAAATCTATAATGACGTTTGCCATTTTAATTGATTTAAGAGAAATGCAGTCTGCATTTTAATAATGAATGTTCTCAGACTTTCACTGGAAGCAGGCTTTAAAAGAGATGCAGATGACAACCTATTTAATGGTTGTCCGCAGAAACAGAAGCTTCCCTCTTTTCACTGGAGATGTGTGAGTGAGACATCTGCAGATCCAAAACGAGGCACTTGAAGTAACCCAAAATAATCAGTACCATCATGCCCTGAGACAATGATGAAATAGTAAATGAGAGGCAAATATTGAGCACTGGTGAGCCTGTGAGAACATATCACAAATAACAAGTTAATTTAAATGCTCATATATAATACTAATTAGCATTGCTGTTGTCCCTGTGTATACATTTTGCATTCTCATTGCAGTGACTTCCATGCAGGGTTAACAATAACCAAATGTGGAGTACAGGTAATAAAGGAGACCCTCTCATCTACTGCAGATGTCCAGAAATGGATCTGCAGCTTGATGTCAAGCTGAGGATCTAGACTCCATTCTTTAGGGAACAAAATTATATGATGTTTCTCGGTCATCTGCTGAGTACCTATTGGGAATGACCACATGCTTGTAAAACCTAATTATAATCTATATGTTGAACTGGGCTGTGTTTCTATTGCTCTGCAAGAGCAGTCTCCAAAGGAATCATAAGTATGACCAGTTCTTTTTCTTTTTTTGATCCAATGTATGAGAAGCTAACCATTGGGAACTGTGATAGAAAGACTGATCAGTGATGCCCATCAATTGAGATGCGAGAGGAGAGGCAGTGTGATTTGGCAGTGAGCGCAATGTGTGACACTTAATATGTCTGAGTGCTTTGCTGTCCTCACTTCTCTTCACTTGATGTTTCACAAACTGCTTATGGAGAGCCTGTGAATTGCTAAGATGAGGCATTCCTGGCAACGTTGAGACACATAAAATCTTGTATGAAAGCATGCTGTTGTAGTCCCTGAAGGAGTACACCTAGGGGACATCTGGAGAAAAGGCAGACCAGTGTGATCCTGAGTGTAACCTTGGACCTATCCTTCACAGATGGATTAGGGATGGTTATCGAGTCCAGCGGTGTTATGGCACAGGATAATCTGTCAAAGTCTGATGTGTTGAGCTACCTTACAGGCCTCATTTTGTGCTGTGTGTAAGCTGCCGCCATTCCTTCATGTTCTCATTTGTATCCCATGTCTGCCTTAGTTTTCGAGCAGTTGCTTCCAGGGCCAAACTACACCACAGTCCAGCTTGAAGAGCACCTTCATTTTACTTGAGGGACAAAGGAGTCAGTTAAATTATGCAAGTGAAAGCAGAAACTGGAACCAATTATGCCTATTGCTCCCCCAAGGGTCTCAGTCATAGCAGTGTATTTTACAGAAATATTTTTAAATGGTTCTTAAGAAAGTAGACCATAGTCTCATATGCATTATGAGCAAGTTCTGTAAGCTACCAGATCCAAGAGCATGTAATTTTAGCAAAGCTTACTTTTTGAAGTATGTAATCCAGCGGGGAGGGAGAATGAATTATTTAAAGCCTAATAGTCATAATTATGAAGAACTAAATTAGCATGACAATTTCTAAGTCAAATCCTCATGTTGATGAAGAATGGAAAGATGTTGTCTAAGAAGGGTAGAGTTTTTCAGAAGGAGTAGTTTTCTACATCGTTTACAGTAGAAAGGCTAATTATCAAATGACATTTACTTACAGGACTTTTTAGTGAAATCATGAAGGATATTTGTGTGCAAATCAACAGTTCCGGAGAAAGAGAACTATTTGCCTAGCACGAATATGGCAAAAACAGCAGCTGAAGTTGGTCCACCTATGTAGACCAATCCCCACTCTTCTGGAAAAGCCCTTTGGACAAAGGACTAGTTTGACACAAGCAAGATTGCTTTTGGGGATGGAAGTTACCTTGTGAGGTTCAGATAGACCCCTTAATAACTCAACTAGAAATCGCAATTCATTTCACAGTTGGGGATTAAGTAATGGAATTATTTTTAACCATTATTAGCGGCAGCTGCTTTGCCTAAGGATTAGGCCCCATGTTGTCAAAGACGTTAAAGGTAATATATCCCATTTCAAATCTCTTTTGAGCTATTCAATTCACGTATCTCAGGTCTTTCAGTAACCAATATTTTGAGCTGCATTTTTATTTCCCCCCTGCCTCCCCACTTCTCTCATATTTCAAAAAAGAGGATGCAGTAACAAAAGCATAAGCTTAGATCCGTTTCATAAAATGCTCTTTGAAGAACAAAATATGATCATACTTCCAAAGGCATCTAGCAGCATTTGACTTTGCATTGAACTATACAGTACTTATGAAGTCAAAACCTTTTACAGGTTTATATCTTTGCAGGTCTCAAGTATAATGCAGTGCCATATTGTGTCTTAAGCCCCTCTTTTCTTCTCCAAGCTTACTATTCATTTCTTTTATGAAATTTGTAATAAAGTTCAGTTTTTCTTATTGCCTCAAGGTATTATTCTTGTAAAGCCAACAGATAGTTGTAAGAGAATTTTTCAGATTTCGCAGAGCCACGAAGATGATTAAGGGAGTGGAACATCTCCCTTATGAGGAGAGGCTGAGGGAGCTGGGTCTCTTTAGCGTAGAGAAGAGGAGACTGAGGGGTGACCTCATTAATGTTTATAAATATGTAAAGGGCAAGTGTCAAGAGGATGGAGCCAGGCTCTTCTCAGTGACATCCCTTGACAGGACAAGGGGCAATGGGTGCAAGCTGGAGCACAGGAGGTTCCACTTAAATTTGAGGAAAAACTTCTTTACTGTAAGGGTGACTGAACACTGGAACAGGCTGCCCAGAGAGGTTGTGGAGTCTCCTTCTCTGGAGACATTCAAAACCCGCCTGGACGCGTTCCTGTGTGATATGGTCTAGGCAATCCTGCCCCGGCAGGGGGATTGGACTAGATGATCTTTCGAGGTCCCTTCCAATCCCTAACATTCTGTGATTCTGTGATTCTGTGATATTCTAGAAAGGACATTTAAAAACTCCTGTTCCCTTACACAGCCATGAACTGAGCTTTGAAAAGTCTGTAGTTTCATCTTGCAGCAATGACAAACTGTGACTTATTATAAACAACAGCAGCAGACAGCTCCTAACAAAGAGTTATTCTTTTCCCTTCAGTAAAAAATACAGTATCTGGAGGTCAAATTGTGCTGTCATTTACAGATATAAATTTGGAGTTACTTGGTAGATTTGGGGATATTTACAGTGTTACACATTTTCATAATGCAAATGAGTAGAATTTTACTCTGAAAAATCTAACTATGTCTGGTATATTATTTCTGTTTTGACATCTGTGCTTCTTATCTTCACAACTACTGCTGCTAAAGTTTTAGAAGCCTACCCTTGTGTAATTTGCCTCTTGGGAAGAGCAAACAAAATACTGTGACTGTATCATATTAATGTGCTTATGCAATGGCATATTTATAGCCAGACAGCTCTTGTGATTTTTTTTTTCAATATCTGGAAGGGAAAAAAACCAAAACACCCTTAGTTTATGCATGTTCTTTTAAAATTCTGGCAAAGGAAGTTTATTATTCTTTCTAGCCAATCTGAAAAATTACTTTGTGGAAATGTTTTCATAACACATGTTTACCAGTGTGCAAAACCTGGAATATAACTGGCAAAGATAACTGAAGTCAAGCATTTTCAGGCTCATGTCAATCATTTTGGATATTTATTCAAGAAGAAAATATATCACTGTGGTTTTGGTCAATGGGTTTCAACAACCTAATCTAACAGATCACGGGTGCTTTATTGGAGTGAGTCCTCCAACAAACAAGCTCTCAGAAGGATTTAAGTCTGAGTTTAATTGGTTGTCTCAGCACAGGACCACCACTTCATTACAATCCCCATAAGCACCCAGCTCTGTTGCTGTGCGAGTCCTACTGAAAAAACAGACTTCCTTAGAAGTCAGTGCCAGGTAGACACTTTTTCCAGCTATAAACCACGGCTTTTTCACTCTCGTATTCAGGTCGGGTCTGGTACTGGACATTATCCAAGGAAGGTTATCTATGAAGCTTTATTGAGAAAGAAATTTGACATTCAGGAACTGTTTGAGTTTATACTGTTAGATCATTTCTGCTCAACTGAAATAAAAGAGTCATCTCTGCTTCAGAGTTTTGGGGTGATAAGGCCTGTTCGTTTCATTGAGGTGAGGGAGACGGGTGAACTACAGCAATGTACAGCATCTCAAGATCAGAACCTCCCGGGTTTTGCCATTCTTGCCATTCTTAGGCTGAGAATTCTTAAGCAGAAAATTATTGGATGAATAAAGGGGATGGATGAAAATTTAGGAAAATGTCTTAAGTGTTTTTTCACTTTCCCTTGCACTAAAATGTTCTGATTACTATAACATATGTGCAGCAGGAGAAGCTTAATATCAAAGCTTCTGTAAATGCCACAAAGGTTAAGGAGGAAAGACAACTGTCAGTTCTTGTTCCCCAAAACATAGAAAAAATAAAAATCAAAGAACCTGCTGAATAGTTTTCAAATAAATTACCGTTGGTTTCTAAAAAAAACCCCAAGAAACAGAGACAATTGAGCTGTATGAAATAAAAGTGATCGTTGAATCCACAGAATTCTTTGAATGCACCTAAACAGAAGTGTTTAAAGGTCGAGTCACTCTGCTGCAGATGATAAAGATAGAAAGGCAGCCTTAAACTAAGCGGGGAGCTGGGCAGCCACGTCACTCTGACAACAGTTACGTTGGAGTTGTTTGTCACACTGAGTAATCTAGTAGAGGGCAGAGGGCAGTTTTGGAAGGCATTATAAGTCTTTAAACAAAGATGTACCCATTGAAGAGCCCAAGTCTTCAGTGTCATATAGATAGCTTTAAAACATCCTGAAATCAAAAGTTAGCACTACAAATTTGCCATACAAAAGAAACAGAACAACAAAATATGCTCTATTTCTTCTATTTGTCTAGCTTTTATTACTAGTTTTTAATCTTTCTGTAGCTTTGTTTGCTGGATTAGAGAGCTATTATCCTCCTGAAGAGTTCTCCAACAATCCTATGAATCCTCATAAATAAAAATCAAGCAACGTCTTGATTTCTTTCTATTAGAATTGAATTCACTGATGCTTTCACTCCAGTGAATTCATTCTTTCAGTCTCATGTCTTTCCTATATTTTAACATACTTAATATTTCAATATTTTAACATGCAGTAATACTTGTATTGATGTCAGAAGCAATAGGGGACTGAGGTATTGCCTTCTCCAAACTCAATATTCTGATTCGTATGTCCAGAATTCATTGACTCTTTTGGATGTAGAGGTGGATGAAGGCCTCAAAGCACAGGGTCCTCATACCCTACTTGTAGCTGAGGACCCACGTTATACGTGTGTACTCTTAAAGCTTTTGTTCAGAGTGGGGAACGATATTTGATTGTATTCAGTTATGCTGTTTTTGCAACTAGCTTATCAGATATTCTGTCGTGTCCCTCTGTTCTTTTAATTATCTGTCGCTCTCCTAATCACTGTGCTCTCTGCAAATTTTATCAGCAGTGATTTTATTGTTTTCTTGTAGGTTATTCAAAATAAGCTAAACAACAAGGAATCAGGGTCAGTACACCCTTTCTGACCACATTTGAAGTCTGTCAGACATTTTTTGTTTTAATATGCACCATAATGATTTTCTATTACAATAATAATTTATTTTTTAAAATTTTATTGTTGATTCTCAATCAAAATTTTATGCAGATATTTTATAGAAGTATAAATACATTTCTACAACACAGTTACATTTATCTATCAAACATGTATTCTCACAGAAAAGGATATTGAGTTATCCAGAATATATGTATACTTCTCCATACATTCCTATTGATTCGAATTAATTAAATTATCTTTCTTTAATTCTTTCTTAATGGAATCTCCTATCGGTCATTCTGTCATATACTTGGCATCAATATTAAGTTGATTGATAGGACTACAATACCTATATATCTTCTTTCCATATTGGCACAACCTTTGCTTTCTTTCAGTGCTCTGGAACTTCTCCAATGTTTGAAAACTGACTGAGAATGAATATTAACAGTCCATAATGCTCTTTGCTGGCTCATTTAAAACTATTGGGTGTGATTAATCTGTACATGCTGATTTAAGAAGATCTAAATTTAGAACCTGCAGATAACTAGATCTCCCTTGGTTTTCATTTTAATGTAAATAAAAAATTGGGTTTTAAACACTATGATTAAAGATCTCTTTTTGTTGCTCTGTTCGCTTTTCTGCTATTTTACTTTTTCACTGTCTGTTCAAAATCCTGCAGGTGGAAGGGCCTCTGAATTTCTAAAGATTTTTTTAAAAAAGGCAGCTACTCATTTCTTTGCGGATTACCTTTGACTTGTATGAACCCTTGGGATAAATGTCTGTCAGCTATCTTAGCAAATCATGCATTATAAGCAGCAGCTCAGTCCTGTTTCTAACCTTTGCAGGAGGGTGGTGTTGTTCATTTGTCACTTAATAACTTTTGGTGTGCTTTCTCATTCTTTTGCATGGTAGTCCTAAAAAAGAAAAAAAAGTCTTAAAAAGTAAAGCTTTTGATTAGTAGGGTTGTTTATCCCAAAGTCTAAATTTCTATGTCATGATAAACGTACTGTGGACACTATTTACTGACTTCCTTTTTCAAAAAGTTTTAAAAATATTTAAATCTTTGGAGAGAGTACATGAATGTATTTCTGTTTTATAATAGAGGAAACAATGCAATGACCAACCATACACACATATATTTGTACATACGTAATATGTAAAGTAGTGATGTTATATATGAAATTAATGAATACATTATGAGCTGTTGGTAAAAGCAATATATTAGTTTTAAACAGATCAAAAGAAGAGACTGGAGAGCCCGTTCCTCCCTGGATTAGGTGGGTTGTGCTGTGGCTCATGTGGCAGTGGGATGCTCTCCTGGCTGCACAAGCCTTCTGACCCCACTCCCACCACAGCTCCCCTTTTCTTCTGCATAAACAAATCCAAAACTGCGTGGGAGGCAGAGGAAGGAAGGAGAGACATTCACGATACAGAGACTAAACCACTGCAACCACAGCCCAAATACGTGTCTTTTGAAGACAGAATAGAAGTTGCACTGACTCAGTCTGTGATTATGCACATGTTCAAGCTCAACATCCTGAGCATTCCACTGGTTTTGCAATAGTAAAATTAAGTCCTGTGTACATTTACAAGGTGGAGCCCTTGGCTGTCAGGAATTCTGGCCTTGTGTTTTTCTTCTGCCACCTGCCATTATCCCTATTTCTTGACTCAGATTTGCATTCACGGTAGGAGTCACAGATGGGTATTTTCTATATCATTGTGAAGGAGTTTCATGTTTGCTGGATGCTGTCACCTGCATCACTAAAACATCATTGTGGTATATTTCATTAAATGATCTCTGTGGCATAACTGGTAGAGCGAATCGATGATAATAGAATAAATATGCACAAAAACTATAAGATGATTACATTTTTGACCTCAGATATTGAAAATACAAAGTTGCCTTACATGTCTTGAAATGGGAAATTTGAGGGTACAAAGAAGCAGGGTAAGTCCCCAAATCAATGGATCTGGATATTTTACATTATTGAAAAGAAGTATAGAAAAGGGGTTGGAAATGACTTGAGAAAACACATTTAAAATAGTTGTATTAAAAGTAAGTGAAGGGTCATGCCCACCCTAGAAAGCAGCTCTGTGGTGCCTGCTCAGTCATTCCAAATGGAACATCTTTACTTCGTCCGGTCTGCATCTCCTTCTTATGTGCCTCAAATTATGTGCTTCCTGGTGGGGCCCACCATATTCAGAGCAGTTTGTTAACACACTGAAGCTCTTTAAAATGCATACCATGTGTGCACAAAATGTCTTCATTTATCAGATTAACTCACAGATCAGGCACTATTCAAAAGAGAAGAATGGTGCTACAACAAGGGTGTCAACTCACTCTGAAGTGAAACTGAATTCCCCCTTTAGTCAAGGGCTGGGAATTAAAAACAAAATAGACACAAATTACTAATTTTCAAGTTTTACCCCCTTTTAATTGACAGAGTTAAATTACATTTTAATAAAGTAAACACATTTTTAAACCTCTTTGCATGAACATAGGCTGCATTCACACATTCCCTGCCAGCTACTTCAGACATGGCTGAAGAGGTCACCATCTCCTGCACATCCACAGCTGCTGATTACACAGAATCACAGAATCACAGAATGTTAGGGATTGGAAGGGACCTCGAAAGATCACCTAGTCCAATCCCCCTGCCGGAGCAGGATTACCTAGACCATATCACACAGGAACGCGTCCAGGCGGGTTTTGAATGTCTCCAGAGAAGGAGACTCCACAACCTCTCTGGGCAGCCTGTTCCAGTGTTCAGTTACCCTCACTGTAAAGAAGTTTTTCCTCATATTTATGTGGAACCTCCTGTGTTCCAGCTTGCAGCCATTGCCCCTTGTCCTGTCAATGGATGTCACTGAGAAGAGCCTGGCTCCATCCTCATGATACTTGCCCTTCACATATTTATAAATATTAATGAGGTCACCCCTCAGTCTCCTCTTTTTCAAGCTAAAGAGACCCAGCTCCCTCAGCCTCTCCTCATAAGGGAGATGTTCCACCCCCTTAACCATCTTTGTGGCTCTGTGCTGGACTCTCTCTAGCAGTTCCCTGTCCTTCTTGAACTGAGGGTCCCAGAACTGGACACAATATTCCAGATGCGGCCTCACCAGGGCAGAGTAGAGGGGGAGGAGAACCTCTCTTGATCTACTAACCACACCCCTTCTAATACACCCCAGGATGCCATTGGCCTTCTTGGCCACAAGGGCACATTGCTGGCTCATGGTCATCCTGCTGTCCACTAGGACCCCCAGGTCCCTTTCCCCTACACTGCTCTCCAACAGGTCTGCCCCCAACTTGTACTGGTACATGGGGTTGTTCTTGCCCAGATGCAGGACTCTACACTTGCCCTTGTTATATTTCATTAAATTTCTCCCCGCCCAACTCTCCAGCCTGTCTAGGTCTCTCTGGATGGCAGCACAGCCTTCTGGTGTGTCAGCCACTCCTCCCAGTTTGGTGTCATCAGCGAACTTGCTGACAGTGCACTCTATTCCCTCATCCAAGTCATTAATGAATATACTGAATAGTACTGGTCCCAGTACCGACCCTTGAGGGACTCCGCTAGATACAGGCCTCCAACTGGACTCTGTCCCATTGACAACCACTCTCTGGCTTCTTTCCTTCAGCCAGTTCGCAATCCACCTCACTACCTGATCATCCAGACCACACTTCCTCAGTTTAGCTGCGAGGATGCTGTGGGAGACCGTGTCAAACGCTTTACTGAAATCGAGATAGACCACATCCACAGCTTTACCGTCATCTATCCAGCGGGTTACGTCCTCATGAAAGTCTATCAAGTTGGTTAAGCATGACTTCCCGTTGGTGAAGCCATGTTGACTGCCCCTAATGATCCTCCTATCCTTGATGTGCCTAGAGACAGCACCAAGGACAAGTTGTTGATTGCTGCCCTCTGATCTGCCTCTGGAACTGCTCTTGTAAATGCTCCTCTACTCATTTCAGCCAGAGTAAACCAGGTTCATTAAAGGTGCTGACCAAGTCCTCGCTACTGATTTGTCTTGGTGGGGTTGTGTGAGGATGGCCAAGCCTTGGCTACAAAACTGTGCCAGCACAAGCCTATTGCATGGATGCAGATGTTTTAGCAAACATCCATGGTCATGGCACAGTTGGTATTGTCACTGGGGTTAGTTACACCATCCCGTAGGGAAGAATCAGGCTCCCACAGCTGACCTGAAGCACTTTGGCAATACAGTATACAGGTATTTCTGTCCTGACGGAGCACACATTTTGTTTTATTGGTGCTTTTGTATTTATGAGGTAGACACACCCATTCATTCACACCCACACAGAAGTCACGTGTGTCATAAACATCTGGATTAGGTAGCTAGATAGGATCAATTCTTTCATCCCGCTATGACATAATTTCATTCATGTAATGTGGCCCTCCCTGAATAATAGATGTGGCGATATGTTTTATAGTAAACAGATTTCTGTCCTTTCCTTTCTGCAGGTATGATATTGAGAAATGGTTGAGCAAAACCAAATAACTTTAACTGGTAGGAGAAGATGTGCTAAATTATCCTGGACTAATTATTAGGTAATATAATCAAATATCAAAACAGATTTCTAAATGTCAGGAATAGTGAGAAGGAAGAAATACCATTCATACCAACCCTCCAGCTAGAATCAGTCTTATATATTGCCTTTGTGTCCTGAACTGAGCTTTCCGACTACTGATTTATATGAAGACAAACCCTCTCGTGACTATATCTGTTCCTGCTAACCAAGAGACAAGGTTAAGAAATGTGAGTTATATCAAATGGAGTTTGCAGTTTTAGCCACTATTATATAAAACAACTGGTGTATCACTTTAATAAATAAATACATGCCAACTGAGGGCAAAACACGTTCTTTCATCATCTTCAAGTTTTCCTACACAAATTCAGAAGATAAATGATATGAGAGATCTGCTTTGGGAGGGGCAAACACATAAAACCAGCCTGCTATTGTGAGATTTCTGACATACGTTAAGGCATGAAATAAAAATCAATGTAATTGTGTTGGTATTACCCTGCATAGCAAAACCCTTATTTCACCATGAATAAGCCTTTTTGCTTATTTTATCTTTTGTAGCTTGTGAGCTACTTTGAGACAAAATACTTCCTTTTATTTGATTAAAAACTTTCACATGAAAATGGTTATGCATTGGACAGCATAATTTATACAATCTATTTTGTGAATAAGCCCTAGCGATGGATTAAACATGAATTCTCAGATTATTGCTGTGACCCTTATTCCCGGGCACTTATAAATAAATATAGTCCCCTGTGTCTTTACTAAACCTTTTAAAAGTACATTTGTATGCAAATCTGTGAAAAGTCATGTGGCAATGTCACCCTTAGCACTGCACAAGCTGTGCAGTACCATAGCGGGCCATGGAACAGTCTGACAGCTGATGTACTGGAAGCTCCAGGCCATTTTCAGTGGGGACATTTAAAATTAGAGAGCATAAAAAGATGGACTATGAAGTACAGAGGACAATTTTGCCATATTCAAGAGATGGACTGGATAACCTTCTAGGCCTTCCTATTAGTATCTTCTACTGATATACACCATATTCTCATAGTCATTTGCTAACTCTTACTAATATTGCCTCAGTGGTAAAATGAGCGATACTCTGATCCAGAAAATGCAGGTGTCTGCTATGTGCCACAGGAACGGTTAGTAGCTACCAGCTGAACGCTAGTGTGTAAAGGTTAGGGGTGACCATGCTGGAGGGTAACAGGGTTGTGACTGACTCACTGCTACTTCAACCAACACCACCTGGCTTTCAGTTGAACTGCAGCAACAGAATTAACTTAAGATATAGGCTTGTCTTACAGGTCGATGTAGTTTATCTGCACCACAGAACTGTAATGCAAAATCACTTTATAGCAATTTTATTGTTCTAATAGACTATTATAGCATGAGGCTATTGTAAATAACACTAAGAGTTAACTGAAATGAGGCTTTTTCAGTTATGAAGACATAATGTCTTTGAATGAGGTACCATATGCCAGATTTGCTGCTCTTTTCCTAATGCAGATCAATAAAGCATTTGAATACTGGATTCTTTTATCTGAAATGAGACAAGGAACCTTTCAGGCCACACAATAAAAATAATTAAAAATCATGTATATTAGACATTTGAGCAAATATATTCAGCCCAACTCTTTTTGACAAAACATTTTTTCTTCCACTGGAAATTAAAAGAGATTTCAAAAGAGAGTCCGTTTCAACAAATTTCTAGGATAAAAAAGGCCTGCCCCCTTTATTAGCCTGTATGATGACACCCAGCCAAGCATCATGTTGTCTGTGAGACCACAGGATGATGGCACTCACCAGATAATTAACTGGTCAATATATTGTTTTAACCTGATAAGAGTTCAGTATGCAGTTAACATCAGTACCAACATCAGGATCTGGCTTTTCAGATCTACAGCAAATGGCCTTTGCACAGCAGGCATAACTGGCAATGATTGTAGACTGTAGTCCACATTTTTCTGTGAACTTCATAGCTGTTGTGATAAAATGAGAGAAAATAAGTTCCTGAGTCCAAGTCTATGTCCTGTGTGGGAAGTGTGCCTATTTTTTTAGTGCTCTCCTCAGCCCGCCTGTTCTCTGCCATAATCAGCCCATCCTAAACAATCTGCACCTCATCATAGTTCCTCTTGACCTATTCTTCTCCTCCTCCTCTTTCACACCTGTACATGCCCCTTCTCTCTGGCTCCTGCAAACCTCTCCACTATCTCTCATCCCAGAATTCATCCTATTGTCATATTCCAGGTGCCAAGGGATACAAGCCATCTGTACCATCATCCATCACAGTGATAACTGTCTATTCAAAAAGAATAAATGCAGAGAAAATCCCTTGGCCCTTGCAGTGCACAGTGAAACATCATCAGCATAGCCCAGTTCCTCATGGACGTATCTTAGCTCTTAAAAACTCTACTGAGAGTATGCAAATATATTGCTTTTAGAACCTTAGGAATTAACCAAATGTTGTCAGGTTTTCTCAGGAAGAGCAGGAGGTGTGTCCCTGAATATGGCCTTCTGCCAAATGTGAAAGTCCCCATTCAAAATATAGAGCTGCTGGGGCTTTCACCTCTTGGCTGAAATATTTGTAATGGATTCAATAGAATGCATTTCTCCTTGTTTCCTCCTCACAAACTCCCTGAAGGGGAAAAAGAAGTCTGAAATAGAAATATGTGCTACTAGGGCTAAATTAAAACTGACAAAGTTATAAGCAACTGAAAGCAAAGCATTACAAGGGGAAACTTAACTACAAATTTCACATAAAGTACAGTGAGGTTACTATATCTTCCATGTAAAACAGCATCTTGATCCCTTTGCAGTCAGAACAGTATTAAATAAATCTTTGTTTCCTTAGTGTATAAGCAAAGATGTCTAGTTATGAGACGTCTTCCAATTGACGTAAAAACCTAGATAGGCTCCACCTGATACACCGAAGAAATTTTGAGAAGTACAAATATGTCCGATACAGAGTGAAGTGTCAGACATTTAATGAGAAGTGGTGGCAAGCATAATTAACTCACTTCACACTCAGAATTATTTTAAAGGATGTTAGAAACATTCTTAATACTGAGTAAGTATGTATTTATGACAGTGGTTAAAAGTCCACAACTCTTTAGAAAACATACTGGCCAGAAAAATACTGTGGGATTATTATGGTTATGACCAAATAAATTGAAACATTCACAGCTAATGTTGACATCAAATAGCTGAGCATAGCAGGAAGCTGCCATCGGTAATTTACATATTCACTTCTAATTGTGCATGTGCATCATAAAGATAGTTCATATTTGCATTTGCTGCCTCTGAACCAAGTAATTTTCCAGTGGCATATACTCACTTTCACTGCAGGTAACTTTCATTAGTGGTAATTAAAGGACAATTTTTACTGCATTATGCTACAAGAAACAGTAAGTGGTTGCTGAGATTAATTAGTATCTAAACTAAGTTTGAGACATGTAATCAATCTCATAGGCACAATAGATTGTTCCTGTTACGTAATGAAAAGTAACAGGAAAGAAACCCCCTGTTTATTCTGAATAGCCAGTGCTTACCCTTTAAATTCCGCTGGATTGCACTAAATGGCCTGAGTTATTTTTAAATGTTCCCAACAGAGAATAGCCTTAGTCTACGTGTAATGACTTTTTACCCTCATTATCTGCACAGTCTGTGTTTGGGCTCTGACTGGGACAATACCAAGGAGGATGTCAATGTTATCTTCACATGGAAACGATTTTCTAGTAGACAACTGCATCTGAGGGCTGCTGTGCATCAAATCCCGTTCCTTTTGCCTTCAATACCTATAGAAGATATGCCTTTTCAAATGCTGCTGAACCCCATAGATTCAATATTGCTTCCACCTGAAGCTTTACTGTTTCACTGAGAGCTGGAACAGACCCAATAACTCTAATGTGTTTTTACTTGCTGAAAAAAAAACCTATTAAGCTGTGCCTTATTTTGCCATCCAAATATTGTGCTGAGAAATATTATCACTACAGAATTGCTGTCAAATATTTATTTTTATTGGGAAAATAGTACTCTTTCTGTAGTAGCATGATGTTATCATTTAATTATTTTTTCTTTTCTGCTTTAAAATGGAAAGCTGCAATTCAATGAAGTATATATTTAAATGCAAAACAGGCATACAATTAATCAGTACAGAATACAAATGCTTTTAATCATCTGCATCAAAAACACTGTGGGTCTTAGAAAAACACCAATCTTTTAAGTAGAAAGAATTTAAAAGTAATTCCTGTCCATGCTTACATTTCCTCAAATACAATCAAAAATTGCAATTGTGCAATTAAATTATCTTCACAATGATATATTCTTTTAAGGCTTTGCATTATGCTAAGCAGATTTTGATGAGTCTTTGATTTCTTTTCACTGAGCATAAAAAGGGACATACATAAATAATCTCAATTGATAAAAAAATTTTAAAATCGATAGAGATAGATCGAATGTTAGCTCTGAAACACTGAGAACTGAAACACAGATGTTTACTGCTTCCTGGTTTTTACCAATCCAATTAATGTACAGAAGCTTAATACTGAAGATAGGAAATAAACTAGGCTAGAGATTGCAGTTAGGTATAGACATGAGCATGGACTACTCAATTTTGAGGTGCATATAAACTAGATGATGGTATTATTACAGTCAACTCTCCATTATCTGGGATCACGGGAGAACAGAAAATCCTGGATAGGACACCAGCCACTTCAGTTCTGTATATAGTAAATATAGTCCAGAAGAGCTTATTAACTCTGTGTTCAGCACCAGCCAGTGGTCTCAAGTCATCATTTGCAGTGTTGCATGAATTTGCAAAGCCATCTTAGGCTCTACATCTCAAAGAAGCAGTTATATTCCTGAAGACCCTGCAAATAATGTCTGAGCCAATAAGCCCCACTAAGCCTAGGGTAGCTCAATAGGTATATGCATTCACTGTGGAAGAGTTTTGTTTGTGTTATTCTCACAGCCTTTATCAAGCGGTGCAAAACAGAACAGAAACGGTGCTAATGGTGTTTTCAGACTTCAAAACATTTCTCAGGACCTTGAGCAGTGTTTTTTCCTGCTAGGGACACTCACTCCAAAGAGCTAAGTGAGTACGACATTGCTGACATGGGGCATCCACCTTTCAGTACCTGCTTTCAAGTCAGGGACATAGGAGACTTGCCATTGGATCTGCTATATTCCCTTTCACTGCTAATTATCCAAATACTTTTTTCCTGGGCAAGGCATCTCTCTGCTTCTGACCAGAAGCTCTATGCAGGGTGAAAAACCTTTCCCAGGGAAAGTTTTATTGCATATATAGATATCAAAGAAAGCCTTCCATTTTAAAGGATTGGCATCCTCCAACAAACAGCTATTTCATCAGGAAATTCCAGCCTGCCCTCTAATGAGAGGGCCAAACCTGCATGGGTCTATTCAGAAAGCTGACTTTCACTCAGTGCCTACCCATTGCAACAGGATTGATTCTTTTCATATTTAAACTACCCTCTCAAAGCCATTAAATAATAGAAGGCCAAAAAACATTTGCTAATAAAAAGGACTCCTGCCAGAAATACACCTCCTGCTTTAAGTGGTTGCTTTAAAGTCAGCCCTTCCTCAAAATGTTTTTATAAGAAAATAGTTTAGCTTCACTTGTTACTGGTGTAAGAAGCAAGCCATCTTGTCATTTGTCACACAATAGCCACGTTACCTGGTTTAGGTCCAGGAAGAAAGAAACGGGCTTTCATGAGGTTCTGCATATGTATGGCTGCATCACCAGGGTCTAGATCCTCCGCTTTTCCCATGCTCTTAGGGCAGTGGATGCCTCCTCTGCCTTGACAGTATTTTGAGGGATTAAGAAGATAAACCTACCTTGTGAGGGGCAGCTGGAAGAGACTGCAGCAGAAGGGACCTAGATTGGGAGCTGGGAACAGAAAACATGGGAGGAATTCTTTGATGCAGTGAAAATGTAAAGGCAAAGTCAGGAGGCAACCTGGTGGCCAGGGGCTGAGCTGAAGAAGATGACAAAATGAAGACCAAACTGAAAGAGGCCAAAGGAACAGGGGATCCAGAGGAGCATGGGAGGGGAACAACTGAGATGACAGATTGAGAAAAGGTTAGTGGAGGTGAGGGAAAAGGAAGGACTGTTGACAGCAGGGCACTGCTGAGGAGCGAAGATAAGCACACAGCAGGGATGAAGAGGAGAGAGTTTTATGAAAAATGAGGTTGAGACAGAAGGCAAATCCTGCAAGTGAAAATATATTAGAGGAGAAAGGTCATGTCAAAATACAGTAAAACTATTTATTTTTGTGCCACTCCTATCTTGTGCATTCTTGAAGCCACAATTTTGAATCTTATTATTTTTGTGTTCTCCAGCAGCTCAGGCTGCCTAGCAATGCCTGGCTGGCGTGTGCTGGCTCTGCCACACAGAGCTCGCTGGCTGCCTAGCAACTGGCACAGGGGTGCAATGGGGTCCCTGGACCAGGCTCAGGGATGCAGCCCTACCCCAAACACCCCTGCTCCTGTGGCGAGGCACTAGGGAGCATCTCCAGTTGTTACAGCTGTGATGAAAACCTTAAAAATATTAAATGGAAAAAAGGGCATGTGGAGGTGCCTACGAGAGCGCAGAGAGCCTGACAAATGGTCTCTGAGAAGTGGGAAGAGCCCCATTCTGCAATATTCAGACACCCCGTGATGATAACTGAAATATCTGAAATAATTATTCTGGTTCTTAAGTAAGGCTCTGTGGGCTAGATTTAAAGCACAGGAAGGGAAACCAACACAGCTATGTAGCTTCTTGGGCGGCTGCTTCTAATTTGGTGTAGGAAATACCAAAAAGGTGACTTTTGCTCACAGAAGAAAAAAAAAGAATATAGCATTAAGTATTCACACAAGATTGTCCCAGTACAGCCACACTTTTGTAAATACATCACTGTAGTCAACAAAAATTTCCTTACAAGAACATGAGACTTGGTATTCGGCAGTAGAGCTGACGTGGCTGATCTGAACAGCCCCTATGTCCTCTGTGCTTCCAGCTGCCCCTTAAATCCCTCATCTCCCTTTCCATTGCAGTCAAAAGGGCTTGTGCAGCTAAACAACTGAATCAGAAATTGATCCTGCTGAGAAACAGTCCAACAAAAAATAAAAGGCTATTTTGCAATCAACACTACCGAAGCAAGTAATGTTCCCAAGGGAAAAACAAAGACACTTGTCAATCCATGGCCTAGAAAATGGAATAGATGGCTACAGAGCTACACAAATTACAGTGCAGGAGAAGTTGCTTTGATGCTGCTACTTTGATGCTGTTCTAAACAGGTGCATTTAGAATATAGTCACATTTTTTCTCTTCTTGTCAAAAATGGGCTATGTCCCAGAAGGACAGTATTGCCTGTGGGCATCATCATGCCCCACTGAGGAGGAGCAAATCTCAGACAGATAGCTGAGACACCCAGAGGTATACAAGCACATTTCACTCTGCATGGGATCTCAGTCAGGTGATCGTTTGAGTGGAGCTTGAAGAGCATTGTTACATTTTTTCCTCCACCAGCCCAGCTGCCCCAGCCAGGAAAATTTTCATTCCCAGCTCTCTTGCACGCTTGAAGTATCTCGAGTAAGTTAGTTAACTTTTCCTTCTAATCAGCAGTTTATTGTCTGGAGCAATGGGAAAGTGTGACTATTAAAAAAAAAACCAAAACACTACAACAGAATAAAATAGCTTCTAAAGAAAAACTCAATGAATGCAGTTCAGATGCACACTAGTGTCTTCAGCAAAGGTCAGCTCAAGTCCAAGGTTTATTAGCTCTGGCTCAGTGCTGGTTCTGCCAGATTTGGCTAGCACTTGCATAGCTACCCAAATGCCTCTGTGCTTTCAGACTTTGGAATTGATCGGTGTACATACCATACACACTCATGGAGCCAGCTTGGGTCTATTGCATCTGAGTCAATAAACCCTCCAAGAACCTCAGACAAGAGGAACACACTGAAAAGACACTCAAGTGACCCTGCAGAGAGTCATTCTGAAGGTAGGAGGGATAGCATGGGGCAGGAGCTAGTAAGGCCTGCTGACCAAATCGGTTGAGCATGCCCGCACCGCAATTCCCAGCCCATCTTGCATTGTGTGGCACTCGCAGCAATATTGCCGTGCTTGTATGGCACTAAGTTAAAAAGCCCTGCTGGAGTTGACTTAGCTCAGCGTGGAGCCAGTTTGGGTGTTTCTGTATCTCCCACAGGTCGATCCACCAGGCATCGGGACAGCGCCCGGCTGTGCCAGGAAGGCTGAAAAAGTGTCACAACGCAGGTGTCACAAGGTGGCGCTCGTTGACGCGGTCTTCCAAGGTCGTCTTGCGATGCGAGCACATTTTGGCGTGGAGTTGGTAGGTTTTTTGGTTTGTGCAAGGCCTTTTGGGTCGAGATCCGTTGGAGGGAAAGGGGCTGCAAGCCCTCCTGGAGCCTCTGCTCTACTGCCTGAGGTGGGTGCGTTTCCTGGGAGCCAGCACTGCCCCGCTCAGCTGCTCTCCAGCCATCTGCTTGTAGGACTAGGTTGCCCACCGAAGTGAAGCACAATCCGTTTAGCAAAACACACAGCACTGATTTTTCTCATACTGAAAAAAAGTTGATGTGCAAGGCCCCACACATCTGATGTCTCTTGGTACAGGGGCAGCAATAATATTTTAAGAAGAGCCGACAACAGTTGTGCTACATTTGAGGGTGTTAACAGCTTCCATGAAGTCAGTCTGTGATCTGTAGGCAATTACAGACTCATCCAAGCCAACGGGCGTTCAGCAATTTGCAGCTAGACTGAATAGAGAAATCAAATTTGTCTTTGTATCATGATAGCTGGAAACAAGGAGAAGCCAGTGGCCAGGATGGTTTCTGATCACACTTGCCCTGGGACACATTAAAAGCTTGTCTATATCTCAATACTGTTGCAGATCAAATTTAATTATTTTACATTAATAGGGTACTTGGAATCCAAAATAAATTGTTTTATTGGAAATTACATGCTATCCTAAAGAGAGTTATTGATGCCACTTTGGAAACAGTTCTGCCAAATGAATTAACCATCAGAAGACAGCAATATAGATGCATTTCTATCTCATAGCAAGTGCTGTGAATGTACCAGCTCCTTCCTCTGCTGTCCCAGACAGCACTCAAATACCTCTCTCAGCACCTGTCTAGTTATTCCCAGCCAGGGCGTGTTTTTTTGTAACTCCAGCTGCAAAGACCTTCCCAGGCCCAACGGTCTTTCCGAGGCTCCCTGACATTCATCCTCACTTCCACGGTTGTAGACCAAGATGCTGGACTTTGCTGATCTCAGAGGGTAAAGGAGATCTATTTTTCCTCTCTCCACCTTGACTTAGAGACATCAGCAGGTGTATCAAAGGATCCTGACCAGAACGGTTTTAAGTGTTGCAAACAGAAGATAAGACTCCAGAGGAAACGCAAAATACCATACGATGATGCAGAGATGAGGCAGTCTGCTTTTACTATGATGTGTTTGATTTTTTTCCAAAACGTGACTTTTCACCGCCGTGTGGGTTTCTCTGGGACAACTATTAAAATGCAACGACTAATACCTGTTGCATTTGTAACTGCGTACACACAGCACACAAAGCCAAGGCATGAATAACAGGCCTTGGGAACAGCTTCTTCTGGGCCTGTTACTCATTCCACAACCAGGTTTGGACATCCCAGCACAGAAGCCACCTGCTGTTACTGGCTTTTCTTCTGGTATGATCACAGAAACAGGATGTAGCTTACAAAAAAAGAAAACACATGCAAGAAAGATTGTACTAAATTATCACCAGAACCCTTATCTTCCATACCTTTGCAACAGAGGAGGCCCTGAACAATGAGTAACAACTGAGGTAAAACAGTGGCAGAAGTAATGTATTTACCTCAGCCAAATATTTAAGTTGTTACAAAACTAAACCCAGAAAAATGCTAATTGTCAATTATTACTTCTGGGCAGGCCTTCACAAAGACCTACACAGCTTAGATTCAGTTTATTTCTCCCTCCCCTTCGGGACAACCCCCTGGGAAGGGACTAATTATCATGATGCTCCTATCGTTTTACCAGTTTTGTTGTCATCTTACAAATTTCTAGCCTGACGGGAGCCGGATAACCAGCGCTTCCCTCCCAGAACCCTTTCGGCTTCTCCTGAAGAGAGGCGCTGCCTCTGGGCAGCACTGGTGCGGCTTTTTTTGAGGGCGGCGGGGGAAGGGCACAAGCGTCTCCCCTCTTCTCTAAGCGCCCAGAAGGCCGCTCCGCCAGCCCTGCTGCCGCCTTCCCGCCGCCCTCCGCAGCGGCCGGCCGGGGCAGGAGGCTCCCCGGAACCTCGCCATCTCCTCACGGCGGCCGCGCTCAGCACCCATGAGCAGCACCCGCCCCGCCCCAGCCCGCGCATGCGCCCTGCGCGGCGCAGCGCTGCCTACAGCTCCCGGCTCGCTTTGCAAAGCGGGGGTGGATTTTTCGCTCTTCCCCAGAGCGGTGGGGGAAGGATGGGTGGGGAAAGCGAGAGCTCACGAAAGCGAGGCGAGGAGGAATCCCACAATACCAGGCGGGTTGCGAGCCCGGCGCTGCCGCTGTCTCTTTAATGCAAGAGGAAGCGATGCGGCGGGGTGGAAAATGGCAGAGTTGCAGATGTTGCTAGAGGAGGAAATCCCTTCTGGCAAGCGGGCTCTGCTCGAGAGCTACCAGAACCTCACTCGAGTCGCTGACTACTGTGAAAACAACTACATCCAGGTGAGGGGCGGCGGGGCAGCGCACCGGGGCCGGCGGTGGGGCGGGGAGGCTCGGCTGGGCTCGTCTCTCCGGTGAGGGTGGGGGGGGCCGGAGCCGCCTGAGGGGCAGCGCGGCGCCCGGCTGCCCCCGTCGCGGCTCCCCGCCCCGCAGCCGTTCCCCCGGGTTTGCCTTTTCTTTCAACTTTTCCAGCCGAACGACCGGGCTTCCCTCCCCCCGCTCCGGAGGGGAAGGGAGGGGGTTATTATGTCAGTCCGGCTCGGAGGGTGTGTCTTTCCCCCCCTCCCCCCCCCCCCCCCCCCCCCCCCGTCTGTATTTATTTATTATGAGTCACAGCCCGGAGACCTCCCTGGGCTGGGGTGGGGGGTGAGTGGGGCGTGAGGGCCGGTAAGCCTCTCCGTTTGGCTGGCTCAGAGCCTGTATCTCAGGTTTCCCCCCTCGCTTCCCGGAGGCGCGGCTCCCTCCGGGGGCAGCTGGCGGGCCGCGGGGCGGCAGTTGGTGACGGTTGCTGAGGTGGGCAGCTCCGCGCGCTCTCCGCGCCTCACGTGGAGCGCGAGGCGCGGGTGGCGGCCGGCCCCTCCGCCGGAGCCGCGCCGGCAGCGCGGGGCCGCCATCCGCAGCGGCGCGGCGGGCGCTCGGGGAGCGGAAGGGGCCCCGCACACGAGTGACATCACGTCATGCGGTCATCGGAGGGGATCCGCCGTGGGAACCGCGCGCCGGGTCCTCCTGGGCGTGCGGCCCTCGGCGAGGAACCGCGTTCATGGCGTTGGGTCCGCGTCGCTGCCGCGAGCGGTTTGAGGGGGCAGGAAGCTGCCCATGTGCAAGCGCTGATGTGTGAGCGTGGGGTGGTGCTTCAAAATGGCAATCGGTGCCTCCCGCAGGCTCCGCGATTCAGGCACCCCACGACAGTGATTTCAGACCGGCTCTCCGAGGCTGGAAGAGGTTCCATTGGCTGTAGCGTGTCTCCACCAGTCGCTGTGGATTCCCCCCCCTCCCCCGCCCCCCTCTAAATTGCCAGTGCTTCTGGGCCTTGCTTTAAGTCTATTTTTCTGAAGCTACTTTAAGCACAATTTACTATTATTATTTTTTCACATAACTCTGTAAGTCTGTATATTTAGTCATACTGATGTGGATACAGAACCATCCAGAGATGCTCAAATTCAACAAGTTTTATTTTTTGTAAAAAAATTGAAGGGGGAAAGCAAATAAACTCCATTTTACTTACTAGACAGCTTGTATTCCTTGTTGAATCTAATACTAGACTACCTGTGATGAGTATTTAATACAGGTTATTAAATTCTCTGGCATTCATCGTTGTTAAGCTGTCTGACTTTTTTAGTAATGGAACAACAGCAAATTTGAAAACACGGCTTTAATAATATGAAGTGAAATATTTTTATTTAAATGAGCTACTTGGATTAAAAGTGCTCTAACAAGCCGTATTTTTAAAATTTTTTTTTTTTTTGTGGTATGTGAGGTAGTATGAGTTAATGTCTATTTACTCTTCCGAGTTGTTTGCTCCACCCAAAGAAAGCTGCTGATATAAATGCTTCTAAGAGGCGAGGTTCATTTGGTTTTACTCATGGGAAATATGACAAATACGTGAGCATGGTAATTGCGGCACAAGTTTTGACCTGTCTTCTGCTCCTGACTTATGTCAGAAAGCTACGGAGAATATTCAGTTACATCATTTTCTTCAGAGTCCTAAAACTTGTCTTTTTTTTTTCTTCAAGCAAACAAACCTAACACTTACGCTAGTTCCCATCCAGTCATTTGGAGTGATTTTTCTTACTTTTTTTTAGTCTGGTAGCTCATTTTCACCTCAAGTACCAAGGTCAGCTGGATGTGGGATTGGTATGGTCTGTTTTATCTGTGTACAGCTGTGTTTACCCCTTTTGAAAGGAAGCCGGAGTTCTAAAATTCCTAACGAGGACTTGCGCAGTAGCTTTGAAAAACGTATACCTCGCTTGTATTGTACATGCATTGTACATTTACTCAGTAAAAATGGAAAATATATTGACAAAATGACATTAAAAAATATATGTGTGATGAAGGTGGGTTTTTTAATCAGCACTTTATACAAAGCCATCTGCTCTCCAGTTGGACTACTAACAGATTATACTTCCAGTGCCTGTGATGGGGCCAGTGCAGGATTAGGCAATATGACACAGGGCACTGGGTTATGGGATTTGGGAGCATGTGTGTGTGTTGTGGGTTGGGGAGGGAGGATAGGACAGGAAGAGGCTTAACCAACACATAATACAAACTGTTTGTATTTAATGTAATTGAGCATTTTATAAAAACGGCAGGCTAGAACAGAGAACCTGGCAGTGAGGTGAGCATTAAAATAGTTCAGAAGTGGCTATGCATCGTAACTTATCTGTTGCATGCAACTGATTCAGTCTGGTCTCTTTAAGTTTGGATAGGTTTGAATTTAGGGAATTTTCTATCTCTCTGTGGGAAAGGCTATGTGCTCCTTAGCAGGAAAACTTACTATGTGCTGTCCCCCACTCTGCGTTGTGGCATTGAGATGGAACAAGTTTGACTATTATGAGTGCTGGTGCTAACAATTTATAGTAGTTGTAATAGCACTCAGATACTTATTCAGAACTCTTGATGTTCTCAATCTTATGTGTTATATTCTTTGCTCACTTAAACAGGAAAGTCATTTCCCACACCCAATATTGCTATATTCAAACTACATTTGTATTTTTGATCTGAAAACGTGAAATTTTTTTTGTCTCTTTCAATTAATCTAGGAATAATTCTAGTAAAATCAGTCGTGCTAATTTTTTGAAGAGAATTTGTCTTCAATGTCTTTAGGAATTTCTCAAAAAAAAAAAGGTGTGTGGGGGGATGAAACTCACCTGGGTGGAACTTGGCTCCTCATGGTGAATGTAGCTCTGTGACAGTAAGCATCCTTATACTGACGTATTTAGGAAAAACGACAGCATTTGGGACTCTCAAGTTGAAAACTGCAGTTCTTAGAAAGATGGGAAGCAGTTTCTTGCTAAGGCAAATTGTGAATAAATCAGAATGCCAGGCAGTAACAGTTTGCCCTCCAGACCATGTGTATTCTGGTTATCTGAAAGGTTCATCTGATAGGAAGGGAAAGGAATTTGGGAGAAGCAGAACAAATAAGTTTCTAAGGAAGATGTGCAGTGCTAAAAGGAAAGTACAGTATGGTGGTAGTCATGGGGGAGATGGGAGAGAGAGGGAGACAGAAAAAGGGAAAGGAAACCAAATGTAGAAGTGGTAATTGAAGGAAGTTGTGATGATATTGGTGGGGATTTTGGCTTTGACTAGAAGGAAAAAAGCACTATAAATACATTACTGTATTTAATCTGTGACAGGATTTAAAATCTGTTATGTTTCTGGTTGGAAGCTTCAGTGACAAGCAGGTAGAAAATTAGATTCCTCTTTTCTTTTTGATCAGAGACTCAAACTCTGAACAGTTTTAAGAGCAGGTTTTGAACCTTGAATCTTTAACTGGAAGCATGCTTGTGGCTACTGAAGTAAGTTTTCTTAAATATAGAGAAATTACATTTTTCTTAATATTTTCTAAATTTTTTTTGTGTCACTCTTTAGAATACTGGTGTGACTGTCTTATGATGGAGACACTTACTTGTGAATTGGCATACCTTATAATAATGTACGGTGAGATTAAGCGAGGGTAGGAGTGGTGAAACTGTCTTATAATGGAAATAAATAAAACTTCTTCATAGATGCCATACAAATCTAAGTTCCAGTACCTAATGCCTTCCACAAATCCTAGCCCCTTTTGGTGTGACCATGAAAATCTATAGCATAAAGCTGAAGATACTAGTGAGGAATTTCTGAGGTACTGCATTATCATCAGTATCCTAAACAGTATGAACTTTATCAGTACTAATACAGAAATAACATACGGAGTTAAAGCACTTACAGTTCTAATTATGATTCTTCACCTGAAAATATTAACTTCCAGAGAGATTCTCCCATCCGTTTCCTCGCCGAATTGAATTATTTTCAGTTTTTAATTAACTTATTTACAGTAACTAGCTTATGAAACATTAGAAATGACACCGGAAACCAGTGTCTCCAGTGTTGCTGCACTGATGACTTCCTTTTGAACAACTTCAGTTGACTGATGCAGTACAGAGAGGCCTCTCTGTGCTATAAAACACTGCTTACAATTCTACCCTACTGTCTGTATCTTATAGTCTTGTTTATCCAGAGGCAGGTACATAGTTTTCATCAGTCTCTTTCCTTCTGGACCATGGGAAGATCCCTTTGTAATTTTTTTTAAGCTCAGATATGATTTTAATATGACTCTGAGAACCTCTAAATGAACAGCTTGGAATATACACTACTTGTGTGAATTCTGATTTTGATGGTCTGTAGTGCGTAGATTTAGCAGCTTCAGAAAATAAATTAAGTGAAAGACCTTTTAAGGAATTAAGTACTGTGTTGCCTAAATGTGTGGTTTTTTAGTTGTTGTGTTATTTCCTTCTGTAGCTTCCAACTGGTATGTGGAAACTGAATGGTGAGTTAACAAGCTGTTCTGGGTGAAATGGACAAAAGGAGGGACAAATTTCAGTTTGACTTCTATTACAGAAAATTTTAGGTCTCTTTTCAGTTGGTAGAAAAATAAATGTGTGGGGTTGAGCAGAAGTGCTACATGCAAGAATTTTCACAAATCCTTGTATTACCTTCCAGTATGCGTATAGGAATCCTATGTGTTTGATAGGAAGCGCAGAACGTGCAACCTATACAGTATATAGTATGTATTGGAAAGGAAATAACTCTTTTAATGGTGTTTCTTTTTCCTTAAATGTTGATAACTGATCTGACGCTTGGTTTTGTTGCCTGGTGTATGGAAAGTGGGTTAGCTTAGTTCAGTACAAAGAAGTTCACTCAGAATGTCTAATTCAGGAAATGACCTGCTTTAAAAGGATAAACTTCCTAAATTGTCACTAATACAAGTCTTTTACGTGCTGTTAGAACTTGCATGCTTTTATGTTGAGGTTAATTAGTTTGTATTGAGAGTAAATACAGTGATTTCTTTTTTTTCTGGTTTCATTGCTAAATTTGGAACATTTTACAAAAAAAAAGGCAAATTAAGCCAGTTCACTTTCGTAACACCAAAATATAATTCAAAATTAGAGAGCTTGAGAGCAACGAGATAAAATATGGACGTACCATCCGCTGTGCTTTGTAGGTTTAAATAATATTCTTTAGGAAAAGATGTTAGCTTATCCTTTTAAACACTGCTCTTTTTTAAGGTAGTTTAAGCAAATGTTTGCCATCAGTATAAAAGTCACCGGCTGTTCTGTGTGCGTGGTTTATTCAAAAATAATAATTTGGGTTCAGGTTTGTGGGTTAGACTTGTAGCTCTTCTGTGCCTTGTGTAGGTCTTCTGTGCCAGTGCATTGTCCGTGTTTTGGAAAATACAGCTGTATATTTAGCTGAAAAGCAGCAATAAGACAATAGTGCAGCTTCACTGAATCAGCAAGCGATTACTCTTCATATACAGGAAACAGATCCTAGAGTGTAATATGTCTGTTTTGTGTGCAAAGGAGGTAGACGATATGAGATCAGCTTTTCCAAATTCTAAATGTTTCTGTTAATTTTAGTGCATTTGGTTAAAGAAGCCAGCAAGATGTCAGCTGCTCTTCCTGCTTCATTTTCCATTAGTATTTCAGCAGATGATTGTGTCGGCACTGTGCTACCTTAATCGCGTGAAGTAAAGTGGATTGGGGTAAGTTTTTACAGGTGCTTACTGCTGCTTCTACAAAGGAAGCGCTGTCCGCTCCCTTGCGTTTGCACATACGTTGGAAGGAAGAAGCTTGCAGGTTGTCTGTTGTCAGTGTGTGTTAAGCGTGATCCTTGCTCTCTGTGCTGCACTCGCTGTGCCCAGCCCTGTGGAATTGTTGGAAGGAAGAAGGAAGACATGAGTAAGAGGGGAAACTGTCTAATACTTACCTCCCTCTGGATCTCTGGGAGTTTGTTGCAGTAAGTAGCTCTTATGGTATAGAGAAAATAGATGGGGAGGGCCTTGAGGAGGGCTCATAAGGTGGATCACATTGTAATGAAGGTAAGAGTACAGGAGCAGGCTGAGTACAAGTAGGAAGCATTATATCTCAGAGGGCAAAGTTCCTGTTAGTACCTGTGCTACTGATCTAAGTTTAAAAACTAAAAACTCCAAACTCTGAAACAAAAAAACTGATGCAACTTGCCAGTATCTTTGTTTAGTATTTTGAACTGTCTTCGTTTTACAGAAGCATAAATGGAGGCATAGAATTTATAACTGACTCGTGGAAGGTCATATAGGGACGTGCTGTCAGATTTGGGAACAGAACCTGATTGTTTGGAGTTCCAGTGCTGTGTGCAAGAGTTCCCCCTGCCACACACCCCTTTCTGAATTGCCTCTGTTATACTACAGCACAGCAAAAAGTGCATGTTTGCAGAAATGCAGAGACAGTGTCCACAGAGACTGTGCAATGAATCCCTTGGGAAAACATGCACCTGAAACCATCACTGAACTCCTTAGCAGCGATTACTTTTTAAGAGTTTTATGTGTGTTTCTCTCATAAGAACCTTGAGATTCTAATTTTTGGCTTTGCAAACTTCTGGAGTTACATAGTGCTCACAGTACTGTCTGTCTGCATGTTGGTGGGTCTCTCTGCCTTGGCAGAGGCAGTAGAAGATACCGCTCTCTTTCTTGTTAGTGAAAGCAGTCTGTGTTTGACAGTTCTGGTGACTGAAATCTTATTTGTCTGCAGAACAACACGGTGGCAGCTGTGTATCTTGCTCTCTCTATGCCTGTGTTCGGTCCCTAATTAGTAACTTGGAGTTGAAAAGAGCATGGTGTGGTTTTTATTTGTTGTTACTTGGTAGGAGATGACTTGTGGGCCCTGAGTTACTCAGTGTCCAGGCTTGTTCATAATTACCCGAATGTTCTTTCTTGCTTTAATATTTGTGTTACCCAGAGTGGCGTTCCTCTCATGCTATTCCTTCCACCTCCACCAACCACCCTCCCCAAATCTGAGCACTGGTGACAAAGGTGGGTGGGCTTGGTCACAGGGATCCTCCCTTCCCTCCATGCTGAAGTAAAGGGAAGTAACTGCTGAATTTGTAATAGTAGATACAGTGCCTCAGTGTCATTCCTCCCTTTTCCTACCTTGCTGGTGAAGCAGCTGCTGCAGACAGAAACTTGATGTCTCCTGTGGGTTGTAGAAATAATCCTCTGCAGCTCAAAACTTACACAGAGCTCTTGGAGACCAAGACCAAAATAGGTCATGATGTGCTCCTGAACAGAGCTCTGTGAGGAAGATGGTATCTGCAGGTGCCTTTCCTCCTTCACCTCCTGCCTGTCAGCATGCCCTTATGACTGTGCTGGAGAAGGCTCAGTCAAGTGTTTCATCAGCTTAGGGCCAGGTAGTGAAACAAAAGATACAGTGCTTCTAACAGGTGGGTTCTTTGAGGAATCCATTTATTGTAGAGCAGATGAAAGCAGAACGCTAAACTCCTCCTCTTGGTATTAGAGGGAATGCCTTTTTTTGCTTGGGTTAATTAGTAAGAGTGTAGATGCCACCTTTGCTTGAAACGATGCAAAGTGTTACTCATGCGAGCTCTTAATGCTGTTAACAGGAGTCATGTACACTTTGCAAGAGTGTAGATTTGTTACTATGATGCTGATATTTTAAGAGAAAAGGAGGGGGGAACCCTGCAGCAGAATTTCAGCTTGGAGCAAAACACAAGTGCAGCATTTTCAGATAAAACTTGTAAAATTCAACAATCTGTATTAACATGAGATTAAATTGGTAGCCGACCTGCTGGCTAAGCTGACTAAACAAATTAGTTTTACTCTGAAAAAGACTGCTTACAAGGTGAGTTTATTTTTAATAATATTCATGTCTAAGATTCCAGGTCAGATACATTTAGTTAATAAGTGCTGGGTTTGGCAACTGAAAAAGGCTCTGAAATTCAAAACTTCTCTTGGTTTGGGCCTCTCCTACGATAAAGTCGCCTCATAACAGCCACAGATGATGTGTGCTGTACTGTATCTTCTTCCATGGTAGAATATTCTAAAAGAACAGTAGAGGTTGTCTCTTCTGCAGTGAGTTACAGCTTTCTTATGCTCCTTATGTTAAGATAGGAGATATATTTGTAATGGTGTCTTCCCTCTCTCATCCTTCCTCCCTCCTTCTCCAAAGAGCCCAAAATAATCAACTCTGTGTACTCTTTCTACAGCAGAAGTTTAAGAGCAAGCATGCTGCTCTGTGTGTAAGGAGGCTCTGATACTGTAGTGATGAGCAGTTAAAGAACTCCTGGGGAAGAGACTCCGCACCACTTTCCTGATTTTATTGTAAGGTCAAAGACAAATAGGAGTAAAACATAGTACTGTTCCTACTTCTATTAAGAAAGCAGGGAGGCCTCTCAGAACTCGGACAGAGGAGGCTTACTAAAAAAAGATGCTGGTTTAACATCCTTAGAGTTGAACGTAATGTTCTTACTGGGTGGTCTTAAGGTTATAAATAGTTCCAAGAAAAAAGTTTGCTTGTTTACTACTCGAAGCATAACAATTATTTGATATCTTTTGGAAAAAAATTGAAGTGTAGACTCTTCTGGCTACTTTCACACCAGTGTTTCGCAAGATAATGTTTTTTTGTAAGCTATACTTTATCAGCAAGCGTGGGTTTTTGTTGGCTTTTTTTTCCAGCTATCTTTCACCAGATGCATATCTTCACTTTCATCCTCTGATCTTCTTGTTATGCTTTGGGGGTCAGCAAATCCGCCAACCACTGTTTGTCCTGCGGCAATCATTGTCAGTTGAGCATCCTATTTGACTTAATTGTAGCAGGCGTGCTACGAATTAATACTTGAACAGTGGTCCCCATGCAATAATTCTGTGTTTTCTGGAGCTTAAGATAAGAAAATGTCTGCGTAAAAACAAATAGACAAGAGAAGAACAAGGTGTCCAGGCAGTTGCATCAGACTGCTGCAGTAACATCTAAGCTGCAGAATGCCATGCTATGGCTTGTCTTTTCACATTCGTATACCTAATAATGAGAGTCACTAAACTTTACTAGTGATGACATTTCTCTCTTTGCGGGTGCTTCTCCTAGCCTGTGATCTTACTGTGAATTTGCTGATTTCTCTCTCATTGTTGAAGTCTCCTCTCTGCTTGCTGCAGGTCGTTTCGTAGACCTGTTGTCTCACTCTTCTATGGCCAAATACTGTGGACTTTCTCTTTTGCTGCCGTTGATGCAAGACTGCACTAATCACAGCTTTTGCCTCTGAAACACTCACATGCTTGCTCTCTACCTCATTGACTTTCAGTCTCGTTTCAGATCTCGTCTGAAAACCTCTTCTCCCTTGCCTATTTCTTTTAATTAATCTCTTTCTATTATTTAACTGTGTATTTTACTGCCTTGCAGCTTAAATTATGCAGCTGTTTTTCGTGATGCCTTTCAGACAGACAGCTTCTACTAGCATGGGTTTGAATAATTTGAAACCTGCAGCTACTGACAGCATTTATGTACACTTCTTTTTTTAGATTATCTGTGTTGGCACAGAGTTGAGGCTAAGGCCTTAGCTGTGATGTGGTCTGTAACCATCTGGGGAAGCTGTGATGAGCAGGATGGAGAGGAAACAGAAGGCAGCTGTGGAGACATGGTGTGCAATGGACTGATGTGATTCTGTGCACTAGTAAAATTCTTAGGAGGCCTCTCGGGTATATGCAGCCAGACCTTTCCTTTTTAAGAAATCTGTCTTGTTCAGGAAGCTGGTCCTTTTGTTACTTGAGACCAAAGAGTGGAAAGGGCTTAATAAAACTTCTCTACATGGAAGGCTTTGGATGTCTAAACAGTGAGGGAAAGGTGGACGTGTCAGGGAAATGGTGTTCTGTTAACCTACATTAGTAGGTATGTATCCACAGAGCTGGACCTGATCCTGAAGGGTTTCTTTAAAATATGTTCCCACTGTGAGGCCTTGTGGGAGGTGGCTTGGATGATGCTTCAATCAAGGTCCAGAGAGTATCAGACTAACAAATAGAGATATGATGGATCAGTGCACGTATGTTGGCAAGATCATTGGAGACCTGGCTGGGGATTGTTTGGCTTTTGATTTGCTGGCTGACTTGCAGGATTTCTAAATCTCTGGGAGGAGCTATTGTTTCTGTGATGCAAACTCCTGGCCTTCGCTGTGTTAGATAAAATGTGTCTGGTTTGGAAGTGCTTGGCTCTACAAGGGCTCTCTCCAAATACTGTGGGTGTGTTTCCTCCTGCAGCATACCATATGTTCTCCCCGTGCTGAAATGATCTGGTTGCTGCAGAAGTCCTGAGGCTTGTCTGGGAGCATTGCAAGTACATATTGTCTTAAATGGCAACCGATTTTGTATCTTAATTTCTAAGGTGTCTTTAGCTTTGAATGTTAGAGAAAATTGTTGTTGCTGTAGATGTAATTGAAGCTTGGGCTCATACAATGCTGCTTACTTTGGAAGAAGTCTTATATCACTTGAGTAGTGGCTGTGTCATTTCTAGGTGTGTATTTCACCCCTCTTCAGCAGTCTGTTCTTTCAACCAACGGAGAAGGATAACAGTCAATGGAAAGCTTTCTAGCACACGTTCCCTCTTTGGAAACCTACTGTCCATGAACAAGAACTGTAAAATCAGCTTCTGTCGGTACTCTGCAGTGAATATTGACTATTCAGAGACCAAGGGAGGCATTTGTTGTTATTATGAGAGAGGCTCATTTACTGGGTATAGGAGCCAAGTATGCAGGGATATTGTACCTGTGGGCTGCTGCTGCTCTGCTCAGGGGAGAAAAGTTGCTGGTTTTGGTCCTGAATGTGGGACATGTGGGGGATTTGAGCGTGTTCCTCAGGCATAGAAAGGTGACTTAAGAGTTGATAAAGAATAATCTGTGTTGAATAACTTTCTGCCTTGCTGACAGAAAATGGGAATGGTTTGAAGGATGATTGGAAAGCAAGTTGAGGGTCTTGAGCAACTCTGAGTTTCTGGTAGGAGTAAAAGCACAGGAGGAATGGGGGAAAGCATGTAACCCTCCTTCACTGCTTGCTTCTCTTCAGCCACTCTTGCTAACTGTGGTGTGGTAGAAGGACAACATTAAAAGCAAATACTGTTACTATTTGCTTCCTGCCTACAGCAGACAGCTGGAGAGGTAGCTTTACTTTTTTCCCAGATTACTGTAAGGGGTTACTGCAGCAGCACTGGGAGTGGGGGAGTATGAACTGAAGCAGGTATTTTCTGGCTGTATAACATCCCATGAGGCCTGGGGGAATGAATGTGGGGAATACTGTGAGTCATGCTTGTCAGTCTCGTAAAGTAGGAGGCTTTTTAAAATTGGTCTTGGAAGGGAAGAGGTGTTTAATGGAGCAGTTGTGAAGGAGTTATGCAAATAGAGAACATAAATGAGTATCCTTTGCTCATTATTTAAGCTACCTGCCTTCTCAGAAAATGACTAAATGCAAACGCAAGTCAAGAAAAATGCATCAAGTATAATGGGTGCAAAAATGTGGCCATTCATGATGATAAGAAAATTCTCTTTTTGTGACTAGGAAAATGAATTTCTGTGGTTGGTGAACAGAGAAGGTTTTTTTCTTTCCAATTTCCTTTAAAGAAAAGACAAGATGGGAAGCTGAAAAGGAGTTCTTCTTGTAAGAGCTGGTTAGGAGGGGAGGTGGTAAAAAGACCAGTCTCCAGTTTTGCTTTGAACATATCTTGAGTGTTTAGGCTGTTTTTGTATAAGAAGTCTTTCCTTTTGTATCCCCCTATTAATGCAGGATTTTATTTACATGTAAATACCATATATTCTTTAAAATTGAGAACATGTTTTTAGGGTACAACTTCTTTTTGCTACTGACACAGCAGCTTCTTGCTGTTTTAAATTAGAATTTCAAACAGAGCTTATGGAATGTAATTGTTCCAGTCCTGGGCTTGCTTGCATCTGCTCACATCGTAGTAGGAATCTTATCTCTGGCAGCTAAGCCTTGCCATCAGACTTAATTGGCATATAATTTGCTTGGACTACTTCTTCTGCCTCTCTTGCAGCGTTGAGAGGCCATCCCAAGCTTTGAGGCAGTTGGATATGCCAGATACACTGTCCCACATGCCGCTCCGTGGTTACACGTGTCCTCACTTGGCCTCCCCTGTGTTTTTGCTAGATGGGGGCAGGTGCTTGGCTTCCTCTCGGGCACACAGATGTGCAGATAGACAGCAGTGTGGGTATGGGTGGATATGCAACTGCGGCCGATGTGTTCCTGTTGTGAAAGGACTGTTTCTCTGAACACAGCTCCTCTGTGGCTGTGATAAAGCCACTCATCTGTCAAGCTGATTACAGACGAGATAGTAGCAAGGTGTCCTGGTGGCCCTACTACAAGTGCTGAAATAGAATAGTTCAGGGGTTGTGTTACTACCGGAGCAGGGGACAGGGAGTGATGTGCATGTGACTATTCTCATACATCTGGTTTTATGGAAGTGCAAGCATTGCTGTCATCTGTACAGCTCTCTGCACCTACTGCATCTGCATAAAGCTGCCTTGCTCTGCGTTGTACATGAAGAGGAAGCAGTCTTTAAAATCACGTGAAGGAGCCACATCAAAATACTAGTGGAACTTCAACATGGATTAGAAAACTTTGCTGTAAGTGTGTCTGCCAGAGGCATTGCAGCTGTATTTCTAGGAAAAGTTACTCACTTGAACTACTGCTGTGCTAACTAACACCACAGCAACTGTTTATCCAAGGACTTTGTTTAAAAAAACAAAACAACCCCCTCACTCCTGAATTTGACACTCTGTTTCCTATTGAAGAACTTGCTTTCTGTCTTCTATTGGTTTCTCTAAGTTAAGTTTCATCTGTTGCTGGATGTGGAGATTACCATATTTATTTACTTTTTGTTACCTACTGTCCTGTTCGTGATTTTTTTGGGAAAGACACAATGGTATGTTATTGACTCACCATTCCTCTCACCCTCTCCTTCTCTTTTCCATTCTCTTAAGCCATCTGTTTTGTTCTGTTGTGTGCATGTGGTTTTTTGAGGCGCTAAATTCCTACTTGCTGCAATCGAATTACACACATTCATTTGAATACTGGGTTATGTATAATTTTGTGTGTATGTAAGGTTTTGGAATGCTGTTGCTGACCATAGGCTCAAATTTTAACATAATAAAAAGTAATTCTTCAAAAAGAAACGATGTAGTGTGCTTACAACCACTATCAGATAAAAATTGTACAGTCAGGTCCAGGGGTACATAAAAGTCTAAGCAATATTAGCAGCTGTTTATGTGATCAGGTGGAAACAGAAACGAGGTTGATTTTCTCCACTTACATGCAAGTTCTTCTAAAAACAATCAGTCCTTGTATTGTGGTCCATTTACTTTATCACCATGAGATCACTGTATAGCCTGTGTGCTATGTGAGAGTATGCCTTGTGCTGGGAAGCAAGCTACTACAAAACTGTGGGGATCCACTGGTTTCTGGTCTAAGCACGTTGCACCAGTGTTGAGATATGCGCAAGCCCTTGGATGGTTTCCTGCTGGAGTGAAGATATTGATCTTCAAGACACTAAATAGTCAGCAGTGTAGTGCTACAAAGTATGAGAAGAGAATTTGACCCTGTAATAGCCATTGTTTTCCTGTTTGTTTTAAAAAATACTGTGATGTTTGGGAACTGCCTGAACTATAAAATCTGGGCAGCGGCTGTGTGTCGAAAGTGACTTTCTTAAACATGAGAACTCTTCCTGAATTAGGAACACTTGCAATCCAGACATTTGCTGGATGTCAGAAGGCCTGTGTAACTCTTGGCTCTACATTTTAGTGCCTTGAGATTCTTCCTGGAGCTGGACGGGCCTGCTAATGACTTTCCATGCGCTCCTTCTCCACTTCCCTCCCTGCTTTGTTGTCCTGCGGCATCTCCGTGTGGAGAAACCCATTGTGGTGCAGAGCGTAGCTTTGAGCCTGCTTGCTTTCAGACCAACCGTTTTGCAGATGCTGAGGTTCTGTATGAAGCTGTTTTGCAAACAGCAGTTGAGGTGACTCTGTTGTATGGGTTCAGAGCACTGTTGACATGTCATCTGTGACACCAGGACATGCTGAGGTGACACTGTAATTTGATCCTTTATGCCAAATCCTGTTGTCTTAACCTTGCTTGCTCAATGCTGTCTGGTATGACTCCAGGCCTGCCTAGAGGGTAGGGAGGACTAGAGTGAGGAGCTGGAAAGAAAGTAGTCTTGGAAGCTTGACCTATAAAAGGTCATCACATTTTAGCATGTTGCTTGTCTTCAGATATGGATTTATTGTAGTATTCTGGGCTCATTTCTTCAGTTTGGTATGTCAAAACTGAGATAAACTTCTGACTGTGTGAGCACTCACCAGTCCTTGAGAGTAAACTGAAGAGGTAAATAAAATCCGTAGAAGGAACCATTGTTATTGATATTATGAAAAGGAACTTTCTCACACAGTATGAGCTGAAGAGCTTTGCACCAAAACAGGTACTCTGAGCTGTCTTGATTGAAAGGCTTCCATGGCATGAAAATCTACCCAGTTCTGATTTTTCATTCCAGTTAGGTTCTGTGTTGCTGCCACTGTATTACAAAGAGGATATTAAGGTAACTGATAAATGCTAAAGTGTCTCCTTCCTATTCCCACAAAAAAAAAAAAGTGAAAAATAAGTCTCTGACTTACCAGTGAACATGTCCTTTCTAGATGAGCTAAAATTTGTGAGTGGGTGCTGGCACTGAGGAAAGTAAACAGAAAGCCATTTTAATTTCAAGCCCCATTACAAACAGAAAACACAAGATCAATATTTGAGAGACAGTATATAAGGAAACAAATGGAACATAAGTTCTCTAATTCTCTATTATCCCCTGTCTAGCGTGCTGAAATAATCATATGCTCCAAAGCCTTGGGTAGCTTTCTTAGTGTTGAAGAAGGAAGACTGCTATGGAAGTGCCAAGGGTTTCTTTCCCTGGCTGACAGTCCAAGGGTAGCATTAGTCTGTATTTGGAGTTTTGCCTGATGTCTCTGATGTCAGAGCCTGCTTTATGTCAGCTCTGAAGAAATTTGTGTGTTTGATGTCATAAGGCAAATCATAGGCACTGCAAGGAAGTTAAAAGCGTAATTTTGAAGCAGCTGTATGTGCTGATACTGTGCAGTGCTTTACAGGAATGGAAGATGTGGTTTCTGTCCTGGAGCTCGTGTTGTCTAAATAATGTAAAACACAGAAAATAAGACTCGGACAAAATTTCTTAAACTTGCTGCATATGCAGTCTTGAAGTCTTACTAATTCAGCGTACAAGGGTTGTGTGATAATGACACGTGGGCACGTCTGCTTCTGTCGTTTTAGTTCAGTGTTGCATGCTGTTTTGGCTGTATACACAGACTACAACAACTGACACTAACAATGTATTGTGCAAACATATACGTTTACTATGACATCTCCTCTATTAGATTTGGCAGGAGAACTGCAAATTGTGCTTTCAAAAATATGTTTTAAATATATATATTTTGGTTTTTAATAAGGGGAGTGGTTTAGTCCAGAGCCTACATGAACACTGTTTGCATTGAGCCGAAAATACTGCTAACAGAGCAGCTGGTGTGTATCTTCCTGGGCTCCATCTGTCAGAGTCGGCATTGCTTTGTAAATTGCACTCCTATTGGATAGATTCATTTCTTGCTGTAATGTTCACAGCCTGGATTAAAACAGAATTCCTAAGTCGATTTTTTTTTTCTTTTTTTTTTTTTTTAAAGTTATTTACTGTTAAAAAGTGGTTTTGTAGGCTGCTTCTGCCCTGCTTTACAGACCTATTAAAGTCTGCGTCAGAGTGTTGTGAATGCTACATCTTCTGGACTTGTATTTGTTTAAATAAAAACCATAGGAGGAAAAGGTAGTTATTGGAAGCTTGATATCAAAGACATGGTTCTCTGCTGTGTACTCACAGGTCAGAACGTGCTGGGATCTGATGATAACCTGTATCAGTGTGTCTGAGGAAGTTAAACACTTTTTTTTTCTTTTTTTTTTTTTTTAGAAATGTCAATGTATATATTCATCTTGCATTTTTAGAAATGTCAATGTATATATTCATCTTGCATTTTTTGTTATCAAGACTGATACACTTTTACCACTGTGGAATATATGTATGTGTGTGTGTATATATATATATATATATATATATATATATATAAAAAATATATGCATGTCCCTTAACCTCTCTTTTGGAATGAACTTCTCCCCTTAATGAAGAAACTTTTCTCCCTCTACCTTCCCCAAAAGAGATAATGATTAGAAAAATTGAGACTCTTCATTTTACAGTTAATCAACAGAATGAAAAGGAACTTTCAAGAAAAAAAAAATCTGCAAGGACACAGGCAGATTGGCCAAATTGGTCTCGGCTCATAGAAATGCTAATTTGCGATCAAGGCTATTCAGGACTGGTCAGGGGAATATTATTGATGGAAATGAAGGATTTGCTTTTAGCTGATTGTCTAGCATGTACAGGATTTGGGGGAAGGGCCTGCCTGAAACAGAGCTTGTGAATTATAGGCAGTGCTTGTTACACTGTCCTGTGTGTTTGTTAAACTACAATAATTTGGTATGTGTCTTGAGCCTTGAGATAGAATAGCTGGCTAGTCAATGATTTATGTCAAGATAGTGTTTCTAAAAAGAAAGAGAGTGAAATCTTGCTTATAGGCCGTGGTGTGGTTGTTGCTGTGATGGTGATCACCTTATCGTCTTGTGCCTTGAATGACTGCCAGCTTTATTGTGCAAGGTCTTTACCTGGGGAGAAGAGATTTCAAGTTCTACCAGTTCCTCTGCATTTGGTATAGCTGAGTTACTGCATCTTATCTTGGAGAAACTCAACAGACATAGTATTACTTCATACCAATGGACCTTTTTGTTGTGGATGCTGGAAGGAAGTTCACTGGAGTTGAATTGTAGATGCTAGCCTGGCTGTGCTTATTGAGGATTTCTGCCTCAGTAGATGGGAAGAATTACTGTTTACTGAAAGGACTTGAAAGAATTTCATCATCCTGGTTTTAGTTTTGAGGTTACTGTAAGTGAGAGGAATCTGGGGTTTTAGAACTGTTCTGAATGGTTAGATGTGTTGGATAGTCTGTTCTATTTCTTGTTTTCACCTTCAGCGGAGGATTGACTGCCAGTCCCCTGGAGCGGCAGCCTTGGACAGGAGTTGGACATGTTCAGTGACTGCAGTATGTTGCTGTTAATAGCTTGCAAGCTATTGAGTAATTAAAATCTTGAGCTTTCAAGCCCCCACACAAATTCAAGAATGGTAGAAAAGTACAACAAAATGACAAGTTACGGCAAATCACTTCTGTAAAACACTTGGACATTTTTCTACTGCACATATTGTAGTACTGATCTTTGTGATGCAGAATTTTAGTTGAGATTTGCTTGTTCTCTGGAACATGTGTGGTTTTGGCTTCAGTTCCCCTTCATGTGAAGGCTGGGTTCGCCCTGTCATTTTTATCAGGCTGAGCTTATACTACGTCCCTTCCTGTTCCTTGTCCCTGTGTAAATGCTTTCTTTTTAAATTTCCCACAGTTGTTTTTACTGATGATGGTAACAATATGAATGGCAAAGCAGGTGGTTCCAGTAACAAGAATACTGATGGTGGCTGATCTGGGATTGATTAGGTTGAAGAAAGACAGTAGATGAGGTATATTGGTAACCCTCTGAAGTCTTATCTGTGGTGCTATGGGAAGGTGTCTCTTGTGCTAGTATGTTGGGCAAAGGTTGAGCTTAAACTTCTGAACTAACTCTGATGATGGCTTACTTCACTTCCCAGTGGGAGATTTGGGGTGCTGATCAGTGAGGAACAGTCTGTAACTTGTAGGCAGGTAAATACCAGGCCTAGTATAGTTCTGTGGATATTGGGAAATACTCAGTGCATCATCCTCTTGAAGTAAATGCTAGCCTAGTGCATTGCAGAGAGAGTTTCTTCAATGAGATTGCTGTATGGCATGAGCACAGTAAGCCTGTTCCAGGAGACACATCTGATTCATACTCTGTCCTTACCTGGATGGCATATATAGTGTAAGCAACCCCTATATGTAAATTTTGAAGCCTTAGTTTCCCCTGCCACTCTGGAATGATATATATCCCTTAAGGCTGTACCTGTGATGAGAGAAACCCTGAATGCTCCTTGCTAGTAATAACCACAGTCGGTTTAGATCTCCTTGGATGGCTTCCAGGTAGGTAGTTGGCTCCTGAAAGTTCTTCAGAATATAGAAACTTGTGGCACTTGCTGCTGTAACTTGCCAGTTTGACTTTGTTCTCTCATTTATATCTGATATTCCGATGTGATAACTATCAGTAACAGCTAAAAAGTCTACCGCAGCGCAGTGTGTTTACAAAGCAGTCTATCAAGCCTCGTGAACTATGGACAAGGGGGAACCTCTATCCATGGGCTACCTACTTATTTCAGTACGTAGCTCCTCAGTTACTTAGAGTGATCTCTGGATTTACAGTTCTTGATATTCAATGTAAATTAGACTTTTGGCTCAGTAGGTAGACGTTATCTAATGTGTATGGCATATTTAAACCTTTGAAACACATTACTGCTGCTTGGATGTGGAATACTTGGTCTAAGCTGAACATACATTGTGAAAAGTTTAGAAATGCCCAAGCTTTTTGCCATTAGCAGTCAGAAGTAACAAATAAACCCTTAAGACCAGCTTTGTGAGTTATTAAAAGCCTTATCAGATCAGTGAAGCCGCGACTTTGAACTCATAGATGCATCCAGAAGTTCCACATAGTGTTACAAGCTCTTGCTTTAGGGAGGTTTGGGTGCCCCTGTTTTCTGAGTGAGGAAGCCACTTTTCAGAAATATATTCCTTCCACCTTGGAGCATCCACAGCTAGTTCTCAGGCAGGTTAAGCACTGATATCTAGGAGTCTCCAAGCCACTGCCTGGATGAACATCTTCACTGTTCTATAGAAGTATTTCCAATTGACTTGAAAAATGAGGTGCTGTACAGAAGTTTTGACTAGGTGTTTTTTTGTGGGTTTTTTTGTTGTTGTTTTGGTTGTGGGAGTTTTTTTTAAGTAAAATTTCATTCCTGAGTTTGTTGGGACCAGATCTCTGAGCTAAAATGGCAAGACCTTAGTGAAGGAAGCAGAACTTTGAAACCTCAACTGTAGTATCTCTCTTATCAGGAAGTATGCATTCTGTACATGTCAAAGATAGATAAATGACAACATGAACAAAAGAGAATACAAATGGGTATATTGATGACTTTGAATGTCATAGTTGCATTCAGTGAACACTGGTATGTGGTAGAGATTGCTAAATCCATGTGGCAACTGATTGTAGTAATCCTAATTTTCTCTTTAATCAATTAGTGAAAGGTGGAAGTTCTTTTAAAAAAGTCAAGCAAAATGTAAAACTAAACAATTATCTTGTGTTTACTTGTGAAGCAAACACAAATGTACTGCACTGTTGAATTCATTAAATGTGCATGAGCAATAACAGCAAAGTCATATAAAACTGAGTGTAAAGCTGTTCCTGTAGCTTGATCGCTGAGAGTGATCAAGCCCTTGAACAGAATGCCAAGCATCTGAACAGGTATGGGGCACTGAATAATTAACAGTTCTGTTTAGCTTAGTGATTATTGGGCTGCTTTAGGGCAGTGCTCTGTTAGTAGTTTACCCTGGGTGGGTTTTTCTGTGCTTGAGTTTGCACATGTTCCAACAGCTGAAGATGAAAAATGTGGAGCAACACATGCCACACACTGAGGAGGCAAATTAATTTGTTTCTGCCAGGGTAGTCAGTCTTGGTGTGATCTGATGAGCCGCTTTCTGACCTTTGTCAAGTGGAGCCAGCTCTCCTGGTGAGGCATGTTATCTTTGATGGAGTTTTGAGCACAGTGAATGTGACTGAAGGGGAAGGAGGGAAGATGGAGATTGGGGAATAGGTAATGAGGGTATAGACCAGCGTGCTTGCAACAGAAAGTTTGGCTTCCAAAGACGCTTTGCAGTGTGAGCTGATGTGATTTTCGGAGGAAGCTTCTACATGTAGTTGCATGCTGTATGAACTAGAAGATGGTGGCAGTTAGCTGAGAGAGAGAGAATGCTGGGAGGGCAGATGGTTTGAACACTGCACAGACACTGTTGTGGGGATGTGCCTATGTGGGTGGCAGTTTGGAGAGGGGAAGAAAAAGTTGACTGACTATGTGACTTGTAAAGGTCAGCTGCTGAGCAATCAACAGGTTCCTCACCATTTGACCTTGACGTGTCACTGAGCTGAAGAACCAGTCAATAAGCTCTTACTCTCTTTTTACTGTGACAATTGCTTGGGTGCAGAATCAGTTTTGACTTTACTATAGTCATTATGTAAACTTTTTAAGGAAGCTATATGATGCAAGTTTGGATTTGACAAAAATAGAATCACAGAATGTTAGGGACTGGAAGGGACCTCGAAAGATCATCTAGTCCAATCCCCCTGCCGGAGCAGGATTGCCTAGACCATATCACACAGGAACGCGTCCAGGCGGGTTTTGAATGTCTCCAGAGAAGGAGACTCCACAACCTCTCTGGGCAGCCTGTTCCAGTGTTCAGTCACACTTACAGTAAAGAAGTTTTTCCTCAAATTTAAGTGGAACCTCCTGTGCTCCAGCTTGCAGCCATTGCCCCTTGTCCTGTCAAGGGATGTCACTGAGAAGAGCCTGGCTCCATCCTCATGACACTTGCCCTTTACATATTTATAAACATTAATGAGGTCACCCCTCAGTCTCCTCTTCTCTAAGCTAAAGAGACCCAGCTCCCTCAGCCTCTCCTCATAAGGGAGATGTTCCACTCCCTTAATCATCTTCGTGGCTCTGCGCTGGACTCTCTCTAGCAGTTCCCTGTCCTTCTTGAACTGAGGGGCCCAGAACTGGACACAATATTCCAGATGCAGCCTCACCAGGGCAGAGTAGAGGGGGAGGAGAACCTCTCTTGACCTACTAACCACACCCCTTCTAATACACCCCAGGATGCCATTGGCCTTCTTGGCCACAAGGGCACACTGCTGGCTCATGGTCATCCTGTTGTCCACTAGGACCCCCAGGTCCCTTTCCCCTACGCTGCTCTCCAACAGGTCTGCCCCCAACTTGTACTGGTACATGGGGTTGTTCTTGCCCAGATGCAGGACTCTACACTTGCCCTTGTTATATTTCATTAAATTTCTCCCTGCCCAACTCTCCAGCCTGTCCAGGTCCCTCTGAATGGCTGCGCAGCCTTCCGTTGTGTAAGCCACTCCTCCCAGTTTTGTGTCATCAGCGAACTTGCTGACAGTGCACTCTATTCCCTCATCCAAGTCATTAATGAATATATTGAATAGTACTGGTCCCAGTACCGACCCTTGAGGGACTCCGCTAGACACAGGCCTCCATCTGGACTCAGTCCCATTGACCACCACTCTCTGGCTTCTTTCCTTCAGCCAGTTCACAATCCACCTCACTACCTGATCATCCAGACCACACTTCCTCAGTTTAGCTGCGAGGATGCTGTGGGAGACCGTGTCAAACGCTTTACTGAAATCGAGATAGACCACATCCACAGCTTTACCATCATCTATCCACCAGGTTACGTCCTCATAAAAGGCTATCAAGTTGGTTAAACATGACTTCCCCTTGGTGAAGCCATGCTGAGTGCCCCTAATGATCCCTCTATCCTTGATGTGCCTAGAGACAGCACCAAGGACAAGCTGTTCCATCACCTTTCCGGGGATGGAGGTGAGGCTGACCGGTCTATAGTTACTGTTTTAATTTTCCAACCCAGAAGTCTCTCTCCCTTTTCCCTTTCCCTTTCCCTCTGGGGGGAGATAACAGAGAGCATCTGCCGCAGGTTTAATAGCCAGTCCAGCTTTAAACTGTGACACCCGGGTCCTCCTTCTTGCCCTTTTTGAAGACTGGAGTGACATTCGCTTTCCTCCAGTCCTCAGGCACCTCTCCTGTTGCCCACGACTTAGCAAAGATGATGGAGAGTGGCCTAGCAATGACTTCCGCCAGCTCCCTCAGCACCCGTGGGTGCATCCCATCAGGGCCCATGGATTTATGGACGTCCAGATTGCTTAATTGGTCCCTGACCCAGCCCTCATCTACCAAGACAGATTCCTCCTCTATCCTGACTTCTTCTGAGGCCTCAGGGGTCCGGGGCTCCTCAGGACAGCCTCCAGCAGTATAGACAGAGGCAAAGAAGGCATTCAGTAACTCCGCCTTCTTTTTATCCTCTGTCTCCAGGGCCCCCACCTCATTCATCAGTGGGCCTACATCGCCTCTAGTGTTGGTTTTGCCTGCAACGTATTTGAAGAAGCCCTTTCTGTTGTCCTTGACCTCTCTTGCAAGGTTTAATTCCAAGGAGGCCTTAGCTTTCCTAGTTGCCTCCCTACATCCTCTGACAACAGACTTACATTCCTCCCAAGTGGCCAGCCCCTCCTTCCATGCAGATACATAATATGCAGTGTGGAGTGCCATGATAGTCTTAACTCTTCATGTGTCCACTTGGATTATAGGAGAGGTTTTCTTTTTTTAGTTATTAAACCTAGCTATGTGAAAGCAATTTCAAACTGCAATTTTGCCATAGTCACATGACTGTTAAGGGTGAACTGGGGATACAGGTGGGAGCTTACTTTAAGAGGGAAGCTTCAAAAGCTGTGATGTTCTGGATTTAAAGAGTATTCACTTTGCTACTAAAGGACACTCAAACTTCCATTTATGTCAAGGACTACTGGAGAAACAATAGTATCTTTGAAGCTTTTAACATAAGATCGTAAAGTAATTCTGTACTATTAGGAAAACAAGTCAGTTGACAACCTTTGTATTGTGTCATCTTTAAATTTGAATAGTTACTTGGTGCTCATATATCATACTAAAGTATCTGAAGGCGTATAAACATGTGCATTGCCTTCTATACTGCTTTTACTTTTCGCTTAAAGAGGGAGATGAAAGTAACAGTTGAAGAACACTGGAAATCCCGGCTCCCTCCTGTTGCTGCCACATAGCTCTTGCCTTCGCCCTCTACCCTCCCTGTTTTGCTTGCTATGAAGTGTTTTGCTTGTATCTTGCAGATGCCTGCAGTCCTAATTACAAAATGCAAAAGTCTGTATGTCAAGTTAGTTGTAATCTAAACTGTTAAACTGCCAACTGAAATTGCCTGAAAGATCTGTGAAGCTTGAAAATATTTCTAACCTAATTCTGCTAGGACATGAAATATGTTCCACATCACAACTATGTTCGTCTAATCCTGCTGCCGAACAAGGCATTTGAGCAAATGCCTAAGCACCTAACGTTTTTAGTTAAATAAGGGCAAGGCATTTGATCAACAAATCATTAGGGAAGAAAAGAAACTTCTTACACACTGAAGTTTTTCTCATTTGACAACACTCAGTAATTGAGTGCTGTGGCTTTGTAGTGTTCAGTCTAACAGTGTTTAGTTCACACTTTGTAGTAAGAAAACTGCTTGAGTAAAGGCTACAGGTCTACACTTGAGTTTATATAAACTTAAAATCATGTTGACTGCAGCCTTATTGTCTGTGTCTAGTTCAGTGAACCTTTAGTTTCAGATGTCACTGAAGCTGCTGCCTGCATTTTCATCCTTGGCCAGGGTGGTAGGAGTTCTAGTATAAATCATCAATTTTTTTCTTTAGGCTCCAGCTCAGTAGGACAGTGTTTTTAAAGTCGCTGCTAGTGATGATTTGAAGTTTAAAATGCCTCTTTAGAAAGCCAGGGTGCCCTTTGGGAAACTTGCTTCTTGAACCTTTAGTAGTTGTTTTACAGATCCTTCACCACAAGAGTTTGTTTTCTAAAGAAGCAAAATGACTCCTACTAATGATTTCTGACAGCTAGAAATGTCAATATTCTTTTTAGGTGAGAGGTAGCTTTGTTTGCGTTTGGAAATACTAAAAAATGGGATTTTGTGTACTGTGGCCTTAGTACTGTTTTACCTTTTGGGAACAGATTACATTAAACTGTTCTTGCTGCTTCACATTGTAGAAGGCGTCTGTATATGAATCTGTTTGAAGGATGGCATTAACCAAGTGTTCTAACATGTGTCGAAACACTGCTAGGAACGTTAATAATGAATATGAAAAAAATTTCCTGGACTGGGGGGGAATTCACCCATGTTTTAAAAAATCTTTAATTAAAAGGTAGCATAGCATAGCTTGTGTTGCAGTGTTTAGGTCACGCTGCAACTTCATAATGTATATGAAAGCTTGCCTTCTGGTTTTCTTCTTAAAGCAAGAGAGACGAGAAGGATTCCTTATTAGCTGTTGCATCTTTTCATACTTCAGCTTGGGCAGGTTTAACATTTGTGGATGTTAAGCTAAAATACTGAGGTGAAGAAATAAGAGGCAGGATTTAAGAATGAATGAGTGTGTGGAAACTGGAAAACACAGGGCTCAGTTGAATGCAAATGGAATTTCTTTGTTTCCTAACTCTGTGCTCAATGTTGTAGCTGTTGCATACAGTGTGTGTTGTGTTATGCAAAGAAATTGACCAGAAAAATAGACAGAAGTCTAGCTGGAAGGGACTCTTAATATGAACCTTTCCTTTCGGTTGCTGAGATCAACTGACTATTCCACAAATAAATAAAACGCTAGCACTGAGTCATCATGTACTGCAAATCCTTCCTTGTGCAGTGCACCTTTCCTACAAAGGGAAGGAAAGCGCATTCTGGATAGCTGCAGTTCACGAGTTGGGTAACAGGTGAAGTACGTGGCCTCCACTGCCAGCTCCTAAGCTGTGATACAGGGCGCGCTTCAGAGTGGGGTGCATGTGTATTTTCCAGCTGGAGGTGGTGTTGGTACCTCCCATTGTGCTGGAGAGAAGGGACGGACTTGGGCAATGTGATTCAAGTCATGTAAGCAGTAGCTGATCTTGGACAGTAACCTGCTGTCTGACTAGGGAGCGATGCCTCAGGACAGATTGAGGACTTTAGCAAGGTGTGATTTCAGTGGGAAGGTGATCCTTTCCTTGTATTTTTGTCTTTCAGGGGGAAGCTGTGCTCCTTTCTGACACTTCAAAATATGTGTGTCTTCTAAACCAATGATGAACTTTCTCAGCTGTCAAGGAAAGCTTATTAAGCTTTTGTGTGAGGAGGGATAATTTCACAAATACTCCTGCATGCAGGAGCCCTCTGTGCATGCCATCCTGATGCTCTGCTCACCCTTTTGCTGGACTGTGGGAGTAGTAGTCAGCTGGAGGGTTGGCTTTGTAGGTGGCATGTGCAGTAGGGGACACCCAACTGCGGAGAATATTTTTCTGTCTTTAACTGGCTTAGGCTGTGTGACCTCGTAAGAGATGGTGAAAGCTGCATTTCGGTGTTCCTGGGGAATTGGAGGCTTTTCTGGAAATGAAGGGTTGGGCAGGCTTTAGAAACTCGACTCCAACAAATCATGATAGTGTTGGGTTTTCTACTGAATGAATTGTTTCTTGCCATGAGCTGTTATTATGGTTGAATATTTTTTCAAATTCTTTATCTGCTCCTTATTATTGAGAATTTTTTTAATGTAGATGCAGATGGAGTACTTTGCGCAGATCTTGTCAGATCTTTGTCAGATCTTCTTCACTACAGGTTCTTCTAAATATAGGTTGTATTTTTTTGTTCCTGTCTTTTTCCCCCACCCCCCACCCTTTTCCTGGCCTTAAGCAAACATCTTGTTCTCTTGCTTTACAGGCTCCAGATAAAAGGAAAGCGTTAGAGGAGACCAAAGCCTACACAACTCAGTCTCTAGCCAGTGTTGCTTATCAGATCAATGCACTGGCCAACAATGTATTACAACTGCTGGACATCCAAGCATCCCAGCTACGGAGGATGGAGTCCTCCATCAACCATATTTCCCAGGTAATCTTTTTTTTTTTAGTAGAGGTCTGACAGCATTGGAAGAGGCATTATCTTGTCTCGTGTATTGTTAAGCTGGATAGTTTATGTTGACTTCTTTGAACTCTCTGAATAACATGATAGAAAATGGTAAGGCTTTTTTAATATTTATGAAAGCCACTTTGTGATGGAGGTCATGACTGAAACAAAACAGTTCCTTTATCAAGAAGTGCTAGGATTATATTTGGTTTAAAGCTGGAGTTAATTATTAAGATTCCAAGATCTGAAGCTGCTGTTGAGGGAGGGATAGAAAGAAGGATTCTGTTTCTGAATGAAATCCAGATAGGAGTACCATATGAGTGGTGGTATTTTATTTAATGTTGCAGCATATGCAGTAATCTAATTTGTTTTCATACCCTTGCAGGATATAATTTCATGAGCTGTGTGGAGAGGGAGAGGGGTTCACATGCTGCCACTACCTGCTAAAGCCAAACTGTCCAAGCCAAGGCAGTTGGATGAGTGAGCTGACCTGACTTGTACTGTGGCTGCAGTATTGCTAGAGTTGGTGCAGGGAGGACATGGAAATAGATGACAGAAAAAGAACAGGCCTGTTCCTGTCAGTGGCAGACTTGTGTTCCCTTGGCTGAAGCTTCACCCTAGCTGGTTGCTGCTGAGTTGCTGCTGCTGCTTGCCTTGTACCTGATCTGGCACTGGTCTAATTGTGTGGTAACTCAGCCAAAAAATGTCTGCTGTGTTTAACCTGGAAGTGGCTTATTGCATAATCAGGTGTGTACCATACTAGTGCCAAGGAAGGGAGGGACAGGATCCACTCACTTGTTTCACCCTTACATTGCTGTTCTGAAGTGGGCTTGAGTGACTTGTTGAGGGCTCAGTGTCCACTCTGTCATATGCCCTTACTGAAATTCAGTTGGATCTTTGCTGGGCTTTATGTCCTATGCCTATCTGAGGCATTTCATAAACAAATCTCAGAGGATTCAACCTAAAATGTTCTTCAGTGCAGCTGGTGAATTTAAAACCTTTGTTGGTCAACCCTGTTGTTAGTGGTACACCTTAGACCAAATACTTGAAAGAAAATGCTTCTTTTGGCCTCTGCTGCCTGTCTCCCTGTAGGCTCTGCTAACCTCTGTTTACTGTTCTTTTAGAATGATTGTGGTTTCTAAAAGTCTTTCTGTTAAATGGCAACACAATGGTTCACTGAAAGCATATCAGCAGGGAAAAGATTCCAGGGCATGTGGAAGGGCCCTCCTAGTAACAAACCTTTCGAAAAGGGTTGTCAAGTTTGTGCTGAGAACTAGAGTGTTAAAAGCTGTATCAAGTATTTAAAAAAGATACCTGCCACTGAAACAAGAAAGTAGGAGGAAGTACAATTGCTGTAGATAAGTTTCGTGTTCTGTCAAGTATCAGAGAATTCTTGATGGTAGGATTATGACTACTTCTGAAGAAAAGACTGGATAAAGGATCAAACTTGCAGGCTTTCCCAAGCATTGGATTCCCTTTTATACTGAGCACATCGTTTCTTACGTGTTTCAGAGCTGCAGTGTGTGTGAAGCGATTATTGGTGAATTCTCATTGGCCTACTGATATTACTAACCATGGAAAAAGCCACAATGTTTGATACTAGCACAAAAGGTGTTCACCCTCTGTACTGTTTGCTGCTTGAATTGAAGGCACTATGCTGAAAGCTATTGAGTCACCTGGTACATGAACTGTTTGCTAAAGACTGGGAACAATCAGTACTCTGTAGAGCTTTTGAGGAGTGTTTAGCGAGGTCGCTTGCTTGTAGTTTCTGTCCTGGTTGGTCTTTCCTGAAACTAATCCTTGCTTAGAAATCAACCTCTGCAGACTAATTTTGTAGAGTTAAACTGGATACAGATAATGCACACATACCAGCTCGGCTATTTGCTTTGAAATGTTTCTGCTCAAATGCTTCAACTGCATATCTTAAATCTGCTGTGCAGTTGCTTTGATAGACTGTTTCTAAATTCTCTGAGGTCTCCAGAGTGTCCTTCCCCATGCTTCTATCAGTTGTGAGTATTTTCATGCTGCTAAAGCATGGGGGTGAACATATTCTCAAAATTGAATTCTTCTCCATGAAAGAAGTATTGCCTAGAAACACAGATCTGAGGTATTGCCAGTCGATTACTCAGTTCTGGGTTTTGCAATATAGAGCAGATATCTGTGAGATAAGGTACAATTTGATAATTTTTCTGGTTAACATACCTTTCTTCTTTCTGTGGAAGAAAATCCTGTGGCTCTTCTGACGTGCAGTCAGTTTCTGTTCCCCTACTGTGTTTCAGTTCTTTATGCATGTTTTCCAGAATGACTCTAGGCTAAGTGGCTGCATAGCTAATCTTGATCAGTAGCTACTCGATATTTTTCCTAGCTATGTACCACCTTTACTGGAAAAAGCACTCATTAAAAGTTAGGTGATGGAGTGGTGTGTTCTATTCTTGTTACTGGAGCTTAATTTTACAGATGGAGCGTTTGCTTGCTTTTATAGGAAAAAATTAATTCAACTTGGTTTCTTGTCGAGAGCAAAGAGAGAGGCTTCACATGAGTAATCACACTGTGGTGAGGGAGGGCTGCTCTGAGTGCACAAAGGCAGTGAACAGCTCCAGGAATGGCTTTCATGTAGCAGCCAGAGCAGAAGCCTGCCCAGCTGCATCTATATTTTCTGCAGTCATAGTTGTCTTTCAGCTGTGGATCTGGAGTGACTTGCCACATAATTATTTACTACACCCAATATACAGAGCTGTGCACATAGAGTTCAGCTCTTTGGCTTAAACCCTTAATATTGACTTTGAGCTTTGCCAAGCCGACTTGACCTTTCCAAGCTGCTCTGATATGGCAGAGCAAAGACTTGATTGCTGTTCTGGAGAAGTTTGCAAACCCTTCCAGTATAAGAGATCCTACTCGTCCTGTTAGGCAAGATTTGGGGGAAAAAGATAGCAAGGTTATACTTTGAACCAAAGTGAGCATCAAGGCTTCACTAAAGGCATTAAGGCATATATACCTCTGGACTCTACTACAAGCTTTCTGTTGCAGTCACAGTTACATTGCATGTTTTTGTCAGTTCCTATTTGGTGCTTCAATTTGTTTTTATTTGCCTTGAGAATGGTTGTGCTTAGAAGGGAAATTTCAGGTAAGAGTTGAGCTAGTTTTGATCCAAGATGTGAAAGCAGAGCCTGCCTGAGTGCTGCACTGTTATGGTGTGCCATCTCAACTTTCCCTTAGGGACACTGGTGTAAAAGGCAATGGAGGAAGGACTTGAGCCCCATGTGGTACCTAGCAATCAACTGCTGACTCATCCATCCATAAATGCTAGGTAGTAGCAGAGCAGCACTTCTGCTGTGGCATAGATTGCCTTCAGTTGCAGGGACCAAAGAGAAATTTTTATTTGAAGAAGATTGAACAGCAATAGCCAGGTGTTTTGCATTCTTCACAGCGTATGAAGTGGAAGGTGTCTGGAATAGGTAATATTTTTTTTAATAGCAATTTTAGGGAAGTGAATGCATGGACTGGGCAGTGGAAGGGGAAAGGAGAAGCTTGAATATTTGACGAGGAAAACTACTCTAGAAATTGGGGCCTATGTTCTTTTGCTCTTTTGACTTGCTGTTTCTTGGTTGTTCTCCCCTCCTCCTCTTGGAAACAAGAGCTGACTTAAACATGTATTTTAAGATAAATTTTTTGCTGCTTCACTTCCACAAACTTCAAGGGAATAAAGATGGGACAGCCAGATTTGTCAGAGGAGAGAGAGGTTGACAGGGACGTTCTTGTTTACTGTGTGAAAACTGAAAAAATATAACAGATCAACGCTCACACTTATGTCCGAGCAGCTGCAGTACTGGGTGTAGCAACTATTGCTTTTTTTTTTTTTTTTTTTTCCTGGACATAAACAGTTTCTAAATAGCTCAGTATTTAAATCCATGCCTCCTGAAGCAATAGAAGGAAGCAAGAGACTCCTTTTTAAGAAATGACGATTTGCACCAGGAAACACTGCACCCCTTAAACATTCAGCGTTAAGATTTTCTTCTGCATCTGAAGCTCTCCTCTCATGTGAAATAGGGACTATTACAAAACAATATGTCTGAAAGCATAACTCAGCAAAAAAAGTGTGCGTCTTTTGTTGCCATTAAAAGTTAGACACATTTAGAACTAAAAAAAAAAAAAATCCCTGAATTAGTTTAGAAGAATCTTGCCTGTCACCATCCATATCTAATTCATTGCATGTATAATTCAAATACCGCATGCAAGCAGAAAGCCAAATGCCTTCTCTTTCTATGGTATGGTTCTCTAGCTAAAGTCAGGGGCAATAATGAAATACACAGATGTTGTCTTTTCTTGTAGGACTTCTGAAACTTAGAGCTGTAGCCTGTGTTGAATCACACATACACACCACCCCTGTCCTGAAATACTAAGGCCTTTTTCACTGTGTGAGCAGCCAGTCAGGACTGATATGGGATTAAGTTTCAGAGAAGCTCTGCTGAAGATGTCCTGGGGCTTGAACGGTGGGCGAGCTCCTAAGTAGTAGCAAGTTGAGAACACGATACCTGGCGTTTGATGCCAGGGAAGAAGAGCACAAGAGCTGTTAGGTGCTCAGCAGGTCTCTGATGTTTGAAGAGGCATAAGGCAGCGCGTGTACAGGGGGCACTCTTTGAGTTTATGGGGAAAGAACTTTCTCTCAGAGTGTGTGTGTCTGTCCTTTGGATTAATGTGTTACTGCATTCATGGATAGTGTATATGATCACAACACAGTTCAAATTCATGTTTGAAAGCCAAGAAGTAGAAAGAGGGTAGGTAGAAAATGTGACAAATCATCTGCTGATGAACGTGGGTGGTCATTCCTAGGAACAAGCCATTACATAAAGTATTTCAGTACATTTACAGATAGGAGCGAAAGACCTCTCCAGATCCTCTTAGTGATGTCTGTGCTTCCAAAGAACATCAGTTCAGGTCCTTTTACACTGAAGTTGCCTCTTTTAAAAAGAAGAGGATGCTTAAAACTCAGATCTTGCTCTCTGACATGAGGAATATATGGGCTGGACAAAAGGACTGTTAATAGGAAAAAAAGTTAGCCAGAACTAGCAAATGGTTGATGGCTGCTAACAAGCAGGGTCAATACTGGAGCCCACACTGTTCAGAATATTCTTTGGAGACCATTCAGGACATAAGGCATGTCCCCAGCAATCTGGGTATAACTAAACTAAGAAAGGTGATTCCTGTGCTGAATGGCAGAGCTTCAGTGCAGAGGAACCTTGAGAAACTTGAGGATTGAGCCAGCACAAACCTTGGGAAACTGGGGAAGGTGCAAATACCTGCACCTGAGGTGGAATAACCCCATGCATTTGTATGTGCTGGGAGGTGACTGTGAGTAGCTGTCCCACTGAAAAGGAGCTGGTGTGCTGGTGGATGCTGTGCTGAGCATGAGCCAACAACACAAGGCCATCTGAATAAGTGGAACAGGGCTCTGTTGGGAAGAGCATGGCTGGCAGGTGAAAGGCAGTGATTATCATCTGCTCTGCAGTGATGAGGCTTCACCTGGAGCACTGTGTCCATTTTTTTTGTGTCACCCCTGCCTTGTTCAAGAGTGATTTAGGGAAACTAGAGATAGTCCAGCAGAGATGGATGCTGAGATGGTCAGGGGCATGGAGCATGCAGCCTACAAGGAGAGGTTGAAGGAATTGTGCTTGTTTAGTCTGACAAAGAGGAAACAAAGCAGTGACATAATGGTAGCCTACAAATACTTAAGTCTGGCTCTGTCATTTTTGCAGTTAGTCTTGGTAGTAAGTGTAATTTTGCACAGCTAGCCACAAGTTGACGCCTGGCAGGTTAGTACATGGAATTTGGAAAATCGTTTTTGTTTTGGAGAGTGGTGCAGCACTGGAACAGGTTACCCTCTGCTGTGACTCTTCTCAGTGTTACACTGCAGTAGCTGGATATATCCTAAAAGCTGACTTTGTACCCTTGCAAGGCACATCATAAGCTATAGGAATGAAATGCTGAGGTGGGACACAATTACAAAGTCAGGGGAGAAACTACCACTTCATGTCTACAAATCCTTGTAAGCTCCACTTCCATACAAACTTTCCTTTCTGCATGTCCAAAAGTGTGTGAGGAGACCAAGTGTTTCTGCAGGAACTAGAGCATCATCTAATGTTGTATATATCAGGAAGGTATCTTCTCTCTAGTTCTCTTGGACTGCCTTTGCTTGTCAGCAGACACAAATATTCTAAATATGGTGAAGAAACTGGCACTTTTTGTTTAGATTAACCTTGCCTTGGGTGATGTTCCTTCTCCTAGTAAAAGTGCTGACAGTTATCTCTGTGGCCTTTGCTTCACATCCTGTTCTTCCTCTACTCTCCGTGATAGAGGCCAAGGCTCCAAGAAGTTATACTGTGCTTGCTCTGGTTATCTGCCTGCTTATGAAAACTGTTGTTAACTTTGTGCATATCAGCCTCTACATGATATGTATAAATTGCTCAGAATGTAGTATAGTGTGTAAGGGTTGCCTTGTCAGCTGTTCTGTTGAGAAATTCCCTTCATGACCACAAATGAACACACATAGGATCTGTCTGTAATTCCTGTACAGTTCAGCTGATGGAGTCAAAAAAACCCAAAACATGACCAATAAAAATAAATCAAAACAAACCAAAAAAACCCCATGATAATTAATGTACACCTATGAGGGAGCAACCATAACTGTCAGCCTTTCTGTGATGGGGAAGGGCAGTTGCTTTGGAGAAGAAGAAACTGAGCCAGAAACTTTTGTTTCCTGTCATTCTTTATTCCCACTTTTTTTTTTGTGCAGGGTTTGAATGTGCTTTTGGGGAATAGGGGAAGTTGTTAGCTTTAAAAGCTATTCACTGTAGTGTATTCCTTCATATGCCGATTCCCATTCCAAAGTCTGGTGGACCGGCAATCTGAATGCATGGTTTTCAAGGTGTTTTAGACCATTAAAACCTGCTTTCTGCTGAATGGGTATTTGGCCATAAGCTCTAGATACTTCATTAAATACTAAGAGGCCTGATGCAGCCTCTTGTTTTCTGAAATCAAAGGCAAAAATCTCAGGACTGTGAACATTATTCTGAAAGGCCTTTTTGATAATTTTGTGCAACAAAGAAGTCAAGGGTGTTTGTGCAATCTTTCTTTTTTAATGAAAACCTCTCATATCTGGAAGATATACCACATAGATGAAGTGTGTCACTAACCTGCTGTAAAGTCACATATTGGACTTTTCAAGGAGTCTTTTTTTTTTTTTTCTTCAGATGCATCTGATTAGATTATTGCCTGAAATTAATTTTGCTCCTATTTCAAGTCTCGATAAACCAGCAGTCTTCACATGTGAATAGCTTCTGGTTTACATTGAATTAGGGTTTTCTTATTTCTATCAATGTTTTGGTGGCATAAGGGCAAAGCAAAAAGGAAATGCAGTGTATGAGGTGACGGTTATAAGAACACTGTGTAATACAGCAGCAGGTAAGCAGCTACCAAAGCATTAAATCAGTCACTGTATCTGTGCCATCCTATGCAGCTGTTTGGGATGTTGGTTTTCATTGTAGCTGGGTAGTGTTATGCTTGAGCTGTGACTGTATTTGGGGAAAAGGAGGGGAAAAACAAGTACAGGAAGCTTATGGTGGAGCAGATGAGTCTTGGTTGTACTGCATCACTGAAGCTACCCCCTTCATAATCTGCCACTCGAGCACATGAATACGTGCTGCTTGGGTCCTTGTGGCTGGACTTCTTGTGCCATTTCAAAGGGAATTGCTTAGTTCTTTCTGCTGGCTGGTTTTATTGGGGGGCATGAAAGTGATTAGTTAATGTTGACCTGCAGATGGAAACCCAAGTAATGATTCACATGAGTGTTTTATAAGCCAGCAGTAACATTCTGATGCTCTTTATGCTGCTGCTGGTCTGACTTTGTTCTCTTTACTAGCAGCTTTTTGGGACCTATTGGTATCTGTTATGCATGTCTTGTAAAAGCCCCCTTATAGGTTATATATATGCAGTGAACAAACTGTTTTAGTTCATGGGAGATACATGAATGACTCATTAGCTGCTATTCTAAAGCTGGGACAAGTTCTATTGTTTTATTGTAACTTTGAAAAAGTGTGTATGAAGAATGGAAATCTATCCAACTGTGTTAATCTTATTGAACGCTTGTCGTGTGGCTGCTATGCCCTGGAGTGTTTCCCTTCCCCAGCATCATCTATAGGACGGTATGACCTCTGTGTCACTGGGGCAGATGCAAAACACAAAGTGAAAAGTTTCCCTGTATTGTAATGGAAAAAAATGTGTGTGAATTGTATTAATTGATATAACTTATGGCTAAACACCTAAATAGAAATAGGTTACAATGAATATTATTTTTTCAGAATGACTTATTCCACTAGAGAATACTGTTGATTCTTAACTGACCCTGCTGCTAGTGCTGTGATGGAAAGGGCTTTGTGGTAGTAGTGGAAATAAAATTGTAGATATGTTTGGTTAAAAGGTGTACTCTGTGTAGGGTTTTTCTTTTTTGAGGAAAAATCAGAATATGTTTTGGGCTAGCACAGTTGAGTGACAAATAGTGGAGGCCATGATTCGCTTTTTCAGTCCTTCCCATTTATAACGCTGGCTGTGCATGTAGAAGTAACCACCATACAAGTATGTCTGCCTCTTCCTCAATTTCAAAAAATATATTACTAACGCTATCACTTTCATTTCTAATGTTCATTCCTGGTTTTGGCAAATAGTTTTATTATTTAATAATTTTGCCTAATATTGTGCCTAATTATATCTTATGGACACAAAAATAAGTCGTACATGACCATGGGATCACAGATCTTACTTTATTTTCTTTCTCTTTGAGAATCTGGTAAATAGCTATGACTTTTTCCTGAATGTACACTTGTGTGAATGCTAATGTGCAGTGGTTTTGTAGCTTCACCTATTCATGCCTAAAAGCACTTGCTTTTTCCCCGTCATATGTTGCCCTGGGATGGTTGTTTACAATCGGTCCATAAGTACAGTTCAGTATGGTGTCACACGGGGACTGAAGCATAGCTTGCTTTTTCTCTAATTGGCTTCTCTCTTCCTTTCTTGCAAGAGGAAAAATAATGTCTTGTCAACCTGATCTTGTCATGCTATCTCAAGTATGTGGCAAACCCGGGAGGAAGAAGGGTGTGATTAAAAGCTCTTGGGCTTCTATACAAGGAACAAGTAGGATGGGGACCTTAGAGTTAAGAGCGGTTATGATGGAAGTTATAAAACATATAATTGCTTCAGGAAAGGTCAGTTGGGCCGTCTTTTGAAAATACAAGAACAAGGAAATACTGAATAATGACTGAAGGGCTTGATTTGATTGTAGGAAATTCACCTTTCTTGTTGAACTCAGTATCTTATGGGATTGTTTTTTCTTCTTTTTAAGTTTATATTTTTGAACTGTGTTCAAAACTAGGCTGTATAAGGTTGCAGGATAAGCCTTCAAACCACAAATCAACCTTTATCTGACTGGAAAGGGGATAAACGTTGTCTTTGGGAAGCTGATCCTTCTTTGTCCATTTATAGGATTTTCTTACGTGTATTAAGTCAGCTGCGGGCAAGATGCAGCAAGGGCCAGATGTAGTACAGGACTAGAAGGGATGAGTTGTACTGTGGGTAAGGCTTGTCTCCTAAACTAGGCTGGAAAAGATGTTACTGAAGTTTTTGAGCAGTGTACGTGTTTTTGCTCTCTAATAGCTAATACGTGGTGTATGGTAAGCTAACAACATGCCAGCTCATGTGGCCTAGCAAATTGATTATTCCTCTTAATTAGAAGAAATTCAAGTTGTTTTTTTAAAAAAAATAAACTTAGCTTGAAAGTATGCAGTTGATCTGCTTGTGTGTCTTGGCAGATGAAACATGGCATTTGAGAGTGGATGAACGGTAGAAATACTATGTTATTGAGTGCTCCAACTCAGGGCACTTTTTGCCTGCTGTGGTGATGGGTGAGATGCTGAAGTAACTGAGGACGACCTCCATTTGTGAGGTGCAACCTGTAAGTCATACCAGAAATGTGCTATCTCCATGTAATTATGGGTCATTAAGGTAAAGACAAAAGTCCAAATAGCCTGAAATAAAGTAGACTTTCTCAGCTATCTAATCTGTTACCTGTGTCACTGTATTTGGATTTAGTTTCCTCATACACCCTAAGTCTCATGTTAAGAGACAGCGCTGACAGGGTTATAAGCCTGTAAGCTCATAGTAGCTAGACCATCCTTTATTTTATTTGTTCCTCTCTGCACAGAGGATTGTCTGCTTGCCACTTATGTATCACTTTTAGTCTTCTCCTAGGTTGATGTGTAATTAAGTCTATCTGTTTCTGTGCTATATGAATGGTGTTCATCCATGTGACCTGTAAACATGTCTGTCAGTGCCTTATTTTGATAGCAGTGTGACAGCTGACCGCAGAAATGATTGTCCTTCGTATATTACAGTTTTGAAACATCTCTGATGTAGTGGTAGTGTTTGGTGCTACTCTGGCATCTGGATGCTAAAACTGGAGGAGAGAACTTCTGGGAGTGTTCATGGTATTTTGGTTAACATAATGTGTCTTTCCCTCTTCTTAGTGCAGGCTGTGGCACATTAACAAATAATGAAACTTCAGGAAGTGGGGGATGGTTTCTGTAAGCTCTCACTGAGAGAAATTCAAGTTAAATCCCTTGGGATTTTGCTGCTTTAAGCATTCCTCCTGCACTGCAGTATGCCTCTTGGCTGGCAGAGAGAATATCAAGCTTCAGTCCCAGTTAGCTTGCTTCTTACTTCTTGACCTTCAGATCTAGGAGCAAAAGGAGCTTGATGGGAACACAACTCCAAGTTACTTGCATCTTGTTTTCAGCTCAACATCTTTATGAAACTGTATTTCCCTGGGCTGCATTAAATGTGTAGTCCTTCAGTTAATGTAGGAACTCAGCTGTCTGAATTACTTGGAATAAATGTATCTAATGCACTTATTCTTTTGGAAATTATTTTTAAAACTTTTTACAGACTGTTTTCCATGTGAAATGTTTGCCTGAAATAAGTTTGAGAGAACGCTGCTGGCTGGTCATTATTGGATAATGAGAGGTCACCTAGTTGGATATTGTTTAACGGCATCATCTAATCAGTAGAAACAGAATAAAGAAAATGTGGTGTGAATTTTTCCAAATGCATTTTTAGAAGGCAGAGGTTCTGCAAACAATTATGTGACTTAAGCAAACATCCTGGAAAACCAGATTGTAAGCAGTCTGCAGATCTTACTCGAATAAAGATACTTTTCCTGTGTACTCTTCCCCTACTGCCCATGTGCCTAGATTTCTTCATTGTGGTAGTTATTAAAACAAATGCATAGTTGTTCTTTGCATTAGGCATATACTTCTGGGAGTAAACACTGTCTATATTGTTGGATGGATATACACAACTTAAATCCAAAAAGTATGTTGACCTCACTTAGGAAACCCAGGCTTTACCAAAGCAGTGGGGAGGAGGCAGGCCACAGAAGTTTGCACAGCTGTCTTTCTGTAGTCCATTAAATTGTGTCCTGATGTACCCCTTTTTCTCTCAGGGAAATACTTTACTCCTCACCAACCCCTCCCTCCCTGATTAAGGTAACTGTAGCAGTATATTGATCCCAGCCACTTTCCCATGCAGTTAGGTTTCTTGCAGAAGTTCAGTAACTCTTCAGCGTGTGTTTAGTGGTCCAGTATTGCACAGGTGGGTGACCAGCCATGCACGAGTCCATGGTGGTTGTTACTGTGGAGCTGTAAGGCCTTCTCTTGAAACGCTGCGGTGCGGTTCAGAGGCTTGTGACCCACCACGGTGTTTGGAGCACCTGTACCAGGGCATGAGTGTACCTTCCTCAGTTAGCTTTAAACACCTCACTGGTCTGTATTTGTGTAGTGTATGTCTTAACTTCTGCTGAAAGTGACATTAAGAGATGGCCAGTCTCTCTTTTTGTGCCATTCTCTTGTGACAGTGTTTTATTCTCTGTGCCGCGACGCCCCCCCATTATGGGCTCAGTTATCCTGGAGACAAAATCTTGAGAACTGCTGAGTTCTGTCTGCTTCTTTCTACAGGCTGCTTTCTCTGTGTCATTCCCAATGACTGACACTCCTCTTCTCCCCAAGCATTTGCAATCAAGTTTAATCATTATGCTAATAACTGCACAGTGGAAATGTCTAATTTCTGAACACGTGATCAGTCTGACTAATGAATTTACTGTAACAGTAGTGGGATAATTCATTCAGCAGCAGGGACATAGCGATGTCCTCCTCTGTGCCTACACAGAAGACTTCCCTTCAAGACTTGTACTGGCTTTCTACCTGCCATCAGGCTGCAGTGTTTGCGTTCAGGCATACTTGCATAGGATGGAGTCGAGAACTCGCTGCTGGGTTCATGCATGTACGAGTCTGGAGGTGGCCCTGGAGGAGGCATGGTTTCTTCTTGGGCCAGGATCCTCTGCCAGAGTGCCCAGCCTCAGTCTGGAAAAGCTTTGTCTGGGGAAGATTGTGGCTCAGTAGGACTGTTGAGGCCATGTGGCTGTTTCCAGCAGATGTAGTTGCAGTATTTCGTATCGGTCATGGCCAAGAGTAGACTAAGGGAAATCCATTTACAGAAACAATGTGCAACTTCCTGTTCTAGTTGTGTGTGGAAATTAAAATGGCAATGGAGAAGTAGAGCAGCGTTAGCAATTCCATCTCTGCCCTGTCCCTTCCTCCCCACCCTGTTAAACTGCTAAACGTCATACATGCTTGTGATTTGGTTGTCTGTCTTCTGCTTTTACTTAATATAGCCCAAATTACAAGAAGTATGTATGACTCAGTCCAAAATAGTAACACAGTCTTAGAAAACATGTGAGTAAATTTTTGTTAATTCTTCTTTTTTGCTAGAACATCTTGATAGGCTTCTATGCACAATGCTTTGGAAACTAGGATTTCAGAAGAAGTTTGAGCTGAGTGAAGTTCATTATGCTTTTAAGCTTGTCCTCTGCTGATGTACCTGCAGAAGGGATATGTGGTTACTGGAGGGGGTTTGAGAAAGGGGAGACTGGGTCAGAGACTTGAACTATCTTGTTTCTATATTTGTCTTTGAAAACAAAAGTGAGGAGCTTGTCAGATCCTAGTTGTTTTGACATTAAAGTGACATGGAAGAGCTCTTTGCTGTAGTAATATGCTGGAGGTAGTAGTATGGGTAGCAAATTAACTGCGTAGTAGAATAAGTATACTGAAAACTTTTAAGTGAGATCTATAGTGGGTAAGGGTTGTTCCTGCCATCTTATTTTACTGACAAGACTCACCAGCAATGGGAACAAGAGGAAAAAACTGACCACTGTTGGTTAACCTCCCATTGGAGTAGCACCTCATAGTGTTGCTGCAAAGTTGTTTGCCATAGAGACTTGCTTGCTGTGTACAATATCTTGAAAAAAAATCCAGAACTTTGCATTTTCTCCAGAAGAGAACTATTAATCTTCAACCTTAGAACATTTAGGAAGCAAAAGAAGAGAAAAAGAAATTTCACTGTGTTTGTGGCACTAAACCAATAGGGTTTGGGGTGCAGATAATACAGCATTTAGCCATCTGATGACTTAAATTAATTCTCATGAGTTACTCTCGGTGCAGTGCTGACCCAACTGAAAACCAGCAGGTTTCCCACTAGCTTATATCACTGCCATCAAATGAGGTATGATCAAAGAGGTGTAGAAATAACATTGTCCCTTGGATGATTTGTAATCACAATTATGTTGGCAGGTGGCTAAAGGATACTAAACATTATTTCTACATGTATTGTCCCTGTTTTTATGTGTTAGGGAAACAATCTGTCCCAGGACTGTCACTTAGACACCTCATAGGCCCTGAATTCATGTGGAGAAGGGGGGTTCTTGGGAAAGGAATTTTTGTGTGTGTATGTGATTTTTGCTTGGTTTTTGTTGGTTTTGGGTTGGTTGTTGTTTTTTTTTATTTTCTTTTTAAAGAAAAGTATGTGCCTGAATATTAATTCAGAAAACTTCCAGGTAAGTGCATGTAACAAATCAGAATAGGTTTTATGTGGGAGTTCTGTTGTTCTTTAGCATAATGATTATTTTGAGATATGCAATAAATCCACTATCCCAACCATGTAACATAACCTTTATTGTTGGAAAATATTTAATTTTGCTATTTGAGGTGATTAAATTACAGCACTAAAGAGGTGATAAATTAAAGCTAGGGCTATGTTAGCTTGCTTCTTTTGGTGGGTTGTGTCCTGTCCCTATCCCCTCCCCATCCCCCAATTTGGAATGCAAAGTTACAAGTAAATATGGGAGGTTTGGCTTTGTGGTGTGTTGTGTGTGGGTTGTTTTTTTGTTTTTTTTTTTGTTCAGGCATGAACATTCTGGCTTGTCATTATTCCAGCTTTATGAGTTCCTTACCTCAGACAAACTTTAAGAAAGTTCAGACTTGTTCTGTTGAGTTTATTTTTTAATAGGCTTTTTTTAGATGGTTTCCTTTTCAGCCACCTGCAGTGCTCTTTGCAATTGCACATGTTCATCTCCTATGAAGTTGCTTTTTTTGGCACACAAAATGCTTTTCGTTCGACATACAATTTTGTTCTACTCCCATGGTGGTTCTTTAGTGAGTCCAAACTACTGAAGAAGCCTTTTCATTTTTCCTCTCTGTCCTTGTGCTTTCCTTCAGTCAAGAATATATTTAGATTTGTGTGTTTTGTTTAATTCTAGACAAGTGCATTGCTTCCAGTAAGGAAAAGAGGGACTCATTCAGCCACTTTCAAATGCTGAAATGCTCATGTGGGAGCTTGCATAAGCATGTTTTGTTTCTTCTATCTTTTTTTTTAAATGAGCCTACTCATGCATGCATATCTTGAGGAATACCCAGCAAAAAAAGAAATTGGAAATGACTAAAATGTAATTTCAGGTACTGAAATACACTCACACATACAGTTGGGATTTTGGCTTTGCATAATCAAAAGCATTTATCTACTTCTTGTGCTTTTTAAGACTGAATACAAATGTAATATGTTATGACTGCACATCCCAACTGTTGTTCTGTCAAAATCAATCAGTAGGATTGTAGACTTGAAACACTTCTCTTTTGAAGTGTCTTTTATTTTAAAGACTGTTTTTTAATCAGCAGATTATTGCATTTCTGGCTTGTGTTCAAATATTATAATAAGTTTTTGGTTCCATTTAGGTAGTTTTTCCTCTGGAAACTTGTATTAGCAATGCAATTGGTGTTAGTTAATCATTGAAATGTCTATTTAGTTCACTCTGTAGAACATCTATAGCTCACTAGAGGAGACGGGATGTACCCTGGTAGTTCCCTTATCAGAATCCTGTCTTGGTTGAAGGGAAGATGAGGTGAGCAGAGGGAGGACTGAGTAAGAGAACTGTCCTTCGAAAAGGTTGTTTGTCATACAGCATGAAACTCAAGTGGATGGTTAGTAATGGTTAATTTGCCACGCGCTGTGGTTTTGATCTGATGCAGAGCTGGGTCTGTGCTTCCTGTTGTACAGAGGTTGTGAACTGGTGGTGCATGGTGTTCGGCCACAGCTGAATCTCCAGCCAATACTGGAAAACATATTCTGGAGTGATCGGGGACTTGTGTTAGAACAGGGAATAACACCATGGAAGCTACTTCTCTCTGCCCTGCTCCCAGCTTTTGATGCTGAAAAGCCACAGACTTTAGGAGGCAGGTGGAAGATAATTGCAAATAATCTCCCCATCTCCCTTTCTCTCCGTTCTCCCACAGAGATCTACATTAGTGATGGATTTTTTTTTTCTACCTGTTTATTATACTCAGACTCTTGGAGAGGTAATTGAACTAGCAGTTGAATTTGAAAGACCGAAAAAAAATCTCAGCTAGAATGCAAAAATTCATGTTGTACTCGCTATGAACATGTATCAGAGGTCATTGGAGGGCTTGCTTTATTTTTTAAAATGAGCAATGTTCACAACGCACTACTTATTCAAGTGTATGTACATTTGGTTTGCTCAAATGGTTGAAATTGTCTGTAGGGTTTGCCAAAGCGCAGGAAGTGTGATCCACAACTCACTTCTACATTTTCATTGGCAATTAAAAACACCGGTGGAAGCTGTTTTACAGAGAAGTCTTGGGTATCTTTGTCGCTGTGTTTCACTGCACTTGGAGCAGACAGCTATGGCAGCATTGCCTATACCTGTGCCCACCTACACTCTGTCTATGTCTGTTCTCGAAGCTGCTGCAGGTGGGCAGCTCTGAGAAGCTGGCCCAAGCAGCGAAGCGACTTGCTTAGCGTAGCACAGGAAGTCTGGCAGAGCCAGGAATAGAGCTTCAGTCTGCCGTTTTCCAGGCTCTTGCTCCTAGCCACAGACCATCCCACCTCTTCCCTTCACTCGACTGACGTCCCGGCAGACAGCTGCCTCCTGCGTGCAGGGCCAGCTGCTTCTGCAGCACTGTCTGACCTCCATACTCCAGATGTTTGAAGTTCCATTTCCCCCATACTTATGTGAACTTTAGCAAAGTGCTTCTGGCATTTCACCAATGCAACGGGGCGGAGGGAGGACTGTTGTCTTAACTGTTTTCTTTCCATAACCAGGGCCTCTGTAGAGTTGCTAAAAATATCTTCCTCTGTAGGACATAAACTCCATTTGCCTTCAGTTGCCATCTGCCAGTCTTCCTTCCCACATCCCTCTCCCTGTTCCCAAAGATACTCCTGCAGACCTCCCCTCCATATGCTCTGTATTGACATAATCTTCCTTTCAGCTGGGGAAGGTGGGGGGGGCAGGGGGTGAGGGTGTGATGAGATGCCCTTGTGTCTCTCCATAGATGCTGCTCATTTATAGAGCCTAATTCTATGAGGTGGCATTTCACCGGTGAGACTTACTGAGTTCCTTCAGCTGCCCCATTTTGTGTTCTCAGTGTCTTGCATGAACATGCTCTGAAGTAGCCATTAGAGAATAATGTGAGAAGCTTCTTTCCTTCTGTACCGTCTGAAGGATGAATGTGTCCTGCATAGCAGTCCTCCCTTTTCCAGTTGGCACCAGAAAAGAAAAATGAGGCATGAACTAAGTCTGGCTCTTGGACGAGCGGGCTGGTTTCTTTGCTCTGATTCTTGTCCTAGAATGTCACGCACCCGCTCCCAGCGCCTCTGGTCTGTCCTTGCCCGGTGTCCCCTTTGTGCGTATCCCCTTTCTGCTCAGTCTCTCCTGCAGAATGTGTGACTAGATTTGCCAGCAGGGTACTGTGAACTTTAGCTGAACAGACCTCTCTTCCCTCTCCTTTTCAATGCTGTTGTGTAGGTGTGTGTGCAACTTCACAGACTGTGTTTTGGAAACTGGGGTCTTTGAGTCCAATTCTCAGTGAATCCTAGTCCTTTTGGAAGACAGGCTTCCAGTTTCATAACAGCAAAGAGGGCTAAAGGTGAGGCTACTTGTCTATGGCCAGTAAGCTTTGTCTGTTTCTCTAGCTCTTGTTTCCTGCTGCTTGATTTTAATGAGGCTTATCAATGCCCCCACTCTTTGTTCTTTCCCCCCCCCCCCAAGACATATGAGTATTTTAACACTTGCAAGCACATGTTCTGTTTGGTCAGGAATCAATTTTTTTTAAGTATGCCTTGCATTGAAATTGGTACAGCTTAAGAAACATAATTCTGGAGCAGGACATGCTATGGACTATGTGCATTATTGTTTTAGATTCTGTGCCTCTGAATTCTAAAACCGTATAGCAAGCAAACTGTCATAAGTAAATGGGACGCCTATGTTATACTTCCTTCCCTGACAACCCCCCTCCCAACTGTCCTGATATCCTAGGAAAAATACTTATGTAAAGGTAGAAAAATATCTTCAAACCTTGGCTGAAATCTGGTCTGCTTTATGCCGATGGTGATTGTTAGAAAAATCGAGATTTTCTGCTAGTGTATATAAAGAAAAATATTTAAATTATCAAGTCAAGGGCTAGCTCCATAGGAGTAAACTTGCATATATCTGCGTTCAGACATAATTGAAGAAATTCAGTGATAAACTGGCAAAATAAAAACCACAACCACCACTTTTCAACCCCCCCGATGTTGGATAATTTTAGTAAAATGCATTTTTAGCATTGTGTTTTTATATATACTTTAAATATATATATTGTTTATGTATATAAATATGTAAATGCACACTTTTTTATATATGTGTTACCTCTGGAAATAAGACTTAGTATTTCTTCCGTTATTTTTGCTTTGTTCTCTCTAGTGCCTTTCCCCCTCTGATGATGGTCAACGCTTTATATAACTGTGCAAGCTGCTGTATATGTGTTGATGGCCTTAGTTCATTATGTTCATCTGTAAAAGCTCTTGATTGTGAACCTTCTCTGTAGGAAAAGGAAGGTGACATATCAGATTACATGAGACATGGCTTATCTGGCTCCTCTAGCCTTTTACCTTAAGAGGCCTGGATTTACCAGGACTTCAGGAGACGAAGCTTTCTGGAGAGCCTGTCCTGCTATTGTAACTTGTCTGTATACTGAAGGGAATGTGTGAGAAACTTCTATCTATAAACCTACGAGAAAACATTGCTGGATTTGCAGCTCTGGAAATACAACTCTTAAATCTTATTTCAGTTGCCTCCTACATTGCCAGCAGCACATACAAAGCAAACACACAAGGTGAAACTTAGATGTCTGAATGCTTCAGAAGTGACAGGAGACCTGTCGTTCATGGTGCAGCTTCAGAAGGCATGACAGGATATTCTGAGGATTCTCAGATGACGCTAGATGCTGGTGTTCAGGCAACCGACTTTTAGCCTTAGTGAAAATTGGATTGAAGGATTGTATATGTGAAATATATCTATGGAAAGGTGTCCCTGCCCATGGCAGTGGGGTTGGAACTAGATGATCTTTAAGGTCCCTTCCAACCCAAACCATTCTATGAAATAATAAACCCTTGAAATCCTTATATTCTTAAAAGAATTTGGGGAGCTGAAAAAGAGCACTTAATTTTTTCTTCTCCTCTGGTAACTCTTGCTTGTTCCTAGCACTGGCTTTCTTCTGTAAATTGACTGATAAGTTGACAGTACTTTAGCAGACTTGATTCTGGTGACTGCCCAAGGGGCTGTTAAAGATGTCTTGAATTCATCTCTTAGGGAGGTGGTGTGGTAAGGAGGATCTTTCCGCTTTTTACTGTGAAAGTGAAAGGTAACCAGTACAAAGCTTCTAGTATGGTACCTTCAGACAAAGATCTGTTCAAAGCTAATTAGGGACTTGAATTTCACACAAGTGATGGCTAACTGGGCATGATAAAAGGTTGCATCAGTCTTCTAGCTTGGAGAGAGGATTGACCCCAACAGTCACTGATAACAGGGCAGTGCTTCTGTTAAAGTTTATTTTGGGTTTTTTATATGCTTCTCAGATCTTGGTTAACTTAACCAGATGTCTGTGCTGAAGAACTGAGAAGAGGCAGGTGCCCACCAAACTGTCCAGTTTTAGTCTGTAACTGTGGTGCAGACACAGCTGGCATATTCAAACTATTTGTAGTCAATGGAATTGGCAGTTATAATTCCCAACACCAGTAGAGCCTCATACCTGGGAGAAGATCCCCATGGGATAAATGAGTGTGTGCATAACGATAAACAAGGTTGAGCGGTGCCGGTTGCACTGGCACTCTACTCTCTGCATCTCCAGTGAGACCAGGCTTCCTTAGCACTTGGACTCTCCCGGACAAGAGATGGAAATAAATTATTTTATTTCTGTAGGTAAATTCTTGAGTTTCTTGAACACTATCTTGACAGGGATCAGACAATATATAAGTAATAGTAATCAAGTCAAATACTTAAGATAACTTGCACTTTCATCAATAGTTAATGAAAGATATAATTTGTAACATTGTGTAGACATCTGATTGTACATGATGTCTTAAAAAACCCAAACTACTCACTTATGCTTTTTCATGCCTTTTGTGCCTTGAACCCATAATTGATGACAGGTCGAGGGAGGTGATTCTCCCCCTCTGCTCTGCTCTCATGAGACCCCACTTGCAGTACTGCGCCCAGCTCTGGGGCACCCAACATAAGAAGGACATGGACCTGTTGGAGTGAGTCCAGAGGAGGGCCACGAAGATTATCAGAGGGCTGGAGCACCTCTCCTATGAAGACAGGCTGATAGAGTTGGGGTTGTTCAACCTGGAGAAGAAAAGGCTCCAGGGAGACCTTCTAGCAGCCTTCCAGTACCTGAAGGGGCTACAGGAAAGCGGGAGAGGGACTTTCTACAAGGGCATGTAGTGATAGGATGAGGGGGAATGGTTTTAAACCAAAAGAGGGTAGATTAGATTAGATATTAGAAAGAAATTATTTCCTGTGAGGGTGGTGAGACACTGGAACAGGTTGCCCAGAGAAGCTGTGGATGCCCCCTCCCTGGAAGTTTTCAAGGCTGGGTTGGATGGGGCTTTGAGCAACCTGGTCTAGTGGAAAGGTGTCCCTGCCTGTGGCAGGGGGTTGGAACTAGATGATCTTTAAAGTCCCTTCCAACCCAAGCCATTCTATGATCTTTTCTGTAGAATATTTATCTTGCAGTGTAAATATATTCAACACAGGGAAATGTGAACATACTAAATTTTCTTTTGATTTTCCTTCACAAAATAACAGTATAAAATAGTGCTCTCCCTGAAGAAGTTAGCTCTCTGGCTGAGCTCATTAAAGCTGGGAATTTTATTGTCCTTTTTGTAGGTCAAACCGACTTCCTTGCGGGTAGCCTGTATAATGTGCGTTGTCCAGAATCTCTTCAGTGCTGTTATTCAATTAACTGTAACTTTTTTATTTAAAAAGTCCTATTAAATATGCTTTCTTTATGGAAGTAGCAGTGGGATAAAACTGTATTTCTGAAACAGAACAGGTTAACGTTCTTCGTTTCATCAGATTTTTTTTTTATTTCAGGGAAGCTTATTCTGTGAACTATATAGCAAAACAGTGAAATCTGCTGTTTTGGAGAATGACAATGAGGGCTAATATTAAAGCTGCATCTAGGAACATATAGCAAAGACTGGGTTTAGGTTTTTTTCTTTATTAAGGTATGCTGAAAGCACCTTAGTGTTTGTTTCTTAAGTTTTGTTTCCTGTGGTTAACACTACAATTTATGGTCTGAGTGTATGAGCTTGTAGTACTGAATAGAAAATGTGCATTTACTAGAAAATATTTGTTGTTTTTTGTTATAATGTTTGTAACATTCAACTACACGTATTTTATTGCTATGAGCAACTGAATCTGAAACTGTGGCTCAATTTTACAGGTAGTAGAATGGTTCTTACCTTTTGTATTCAAACATAAACAAGTAAGCTTGGAATACAGCCGATTGTCCCGTAGGTCGAGGAAGGAAACTAAACTCCTTTCTCTGTGCCACTTGCTGTCCCATGTATTGCATATTGACTAGATTCAACCTGAAACCCGTGTCTTTGCCCAGTATTTTGTGGGCACAGGCACAGTTTCTGCTGAAAGGAGTTACCATATTTGACGGATTGCTAGCCTGACTTGATACATCAAGTAGTGTTCCAGTTGGCTTGTCTGACTAGAAATGTTCTTTTTCTTACGCCATTCTTTTCTCTTATACTGCCAGCAGTGCCCTTTGGTTAAGAGAATTTCACTGCCCTCAGATATAGGAATGAATGAAATACTCTTCTCCCCATTAACTTGCCTTTCAATAATGCTCACTTTAGCCTAGAATCATCTCAAGTTGGAAGGGACCCATAAGGATCATTGAGTCCAACTCCCTGCTCCTTGCAGGACTACCTAAAACTAAACCATGTGTACTAAGAGCGTCATCCAGATGCTTCTTGAATGCTGACAGACTTGGGGCGCTGACCACTTCCCTGGAGAGCCTGTTCCAGTGACCGACCACCCTCTCAGTGTAGAACCTTTTCCTAACGTCCAGTCTGAACTTGCCCTGAAGCAGCCTTATTCTATTTCCTCATGTCCTATTGCTGGTCACCAGAGAGAGGAGATCAGCATCTCACCCTCCTCTGCCCACCTTGAGGAACATGTAGACTGAGATGAGGTCACCCCTCAGCCTTTTCTTCTCCAAGCTGAACAAACAAAGTGACCTTAGCCACTCCTGGTAAGTCTTGCCCTCGAGACCTTTTACCATCTTGGTCGCCCTCCGCTGGACACACTCTAGTTTGATGTCCTTGCATTGAGACGCCCAAAACTTCACACAGCGCCAGAGGTGTGGAACAGATTACTTTCAGGAAGTACAGCACCAGCTTTGCAGAACAGGTTACTTAGAGTCAGTAAGTGTGATTACACCAAGTACGATAGGAAGATGGGGGTGGGTAGTGGTAACAGGTCATGCTGTGTGCATGGCTGATATGTCATGTCTGTGGTTTTGCTTGTATGAAGTAATTCTGATCTATTCTGCTAACATTTATATATGTGTAACACTGATTACCCTGTAACCAGGGCTTTACTTATTTGAAACAAAGTGTTAGTAGCAGACCCAACCCTATATTCAACCACAAACTGAAAAGTGAAAAAGAGAAGCAATGTCAAAGTTACAGAACGCTGTTGCTAATAAAAAGCTGTTCGGCCTTCCTTTTCTCCTCTTTTTCTCTAAAGTAGTAGCTTGAGGAAGCCTGTGGAGTCTGAGGCTACATTCCTTCTTGTCTGAGTGCGCCAAGGGACAAATTGAAAAGTTACTGACTTGCAGCTCTGTGTAGCACAGGACATTCATTGCATGAAATGGCCTGAAAAACTGTCAGTAAAAATGGTGGTGTAATTTTTTTTTGCTTAATGTGTTTTAGGTGTTAGATTTTTAAATCAAGGAAATGCCCTTGAAGTAACTTTTCACGCATCGTCAAATTCATGGGTGAAAGCGTGTGGTTGCTTGATTTTTTTTTTTTTTTTTTTTTTGGGGGGTGGGGGTGATTTTTTTTATTTTTTAATTTGTAGCTTCATACACTGTATCTTAGACTCTCTTTGGGGGGATTTTGTTTGTCTACTGTTTTTACCTGATAGCCACCATTTTCACTATTGAGGACTGGGCAGCTGTTCTTCTCTACCCTAACTGTTGCTGCACTTTTCCTGAAAGCCTGACAACTTTTCCCAGCTTGCTGGTAAGATCGCTGTGCAGCACCACACAGCGCTTCTCCTGTCCCCTCTGCCAGGTGAGTGTGTGTGCTGTTACAGCTTCATTCTTGAGGAACTGGGGAGGAGCAGAGTAGGAAACCTGAAGTGGAGTTTTCCTGCACAACGCTTCTCAAGTATCAGTTAATTTAACACAAATCTAAAGGGTATTTGCTTGATGTAAGTCTGTGGTATTAGTGTAGTGAGTTGCCTTGTCCTTCAGGACAGCCTGAAGTTGGCAGTGCCTAGTTAGCTGAGTTGGTTTGATAGAGGTTTCCCCCCAGCCCCTGCTCTTCACCAGCTGTGCATGCATTTAGTGAGAGAAGCTGTGGCTGTGTATTTGGCTCACAAATTTAAGTTGAAGTGGTTCAGGATTAAAAAGATTGTCAAAGCTTGAAGTTGTTTTTCTTTTCCTTTTTTTTTTTTGTTTTAAATATCCCTATATACGTGGGATTGATTAAAATATTCAGATGTCCTCAAACTAGCTTGGCCAAATGTACTCCAGTCTCTATTTCTTGTAAAGTGTTTGTCCTGGGATTGCACACTGTAGCACACGGGTAGGGCGGTATCTGCAGCACAGACAAAGAGAAAAGAACAACTACTTGCTGTATCATTGCTGTGCTGCACTTGGCCTTGAGGCTACTTCTGAGGAAGCAAACAATTAAAATTTAACTCTACATCCTGCTGATCAACTGTTTGTTTTTTTTTTATATGGTTTGAAAGAGACAGATAGTTGAGGCAGCTAATCATTAACAGTTCCTTCAACCTCCAAGTTTAACTTTGCTTCTGGGATTAGCTGACATGGTCCCTAGAACCCAGTTATAATGGCAGAGGGGTTTGTTTGGTGGTTTAGTTTAAATTTGCTTCCTAAAGGAAACATGTCATGCTTTTGGAAGGGCTGTCTTCTCCCTCTTCTGCAAACCAGTACAATGCTGGACTTTTTCCTGATGGACTATGTTGTCTAGGAGTGAGAATCCCATCCTTATTCCCCCGATTTTAAATTATGCTATGTATTTATGTTTCAGCATAGGCCAAGTGTACTTGAAGCTGGTCTGACTGTTTGCGAGTGCTTGTTAACCTGTGTTATCCCAATCTGCTTTGCCATACTTTGCTCCTCTCCATCTTTGATGTTTAAAAGTAGGTTTTGTGCATAAAATCACAAGCTAACTACTGTTTAGCTGTCTTGTTACCATATTGGAGAGGACATTTACTCATAGCTACAGATGCCAAGTGTGGCCGGAGCTTTGAGAATGGTTTAGTTTGGCTGTTACCTCGTATATGTGGCTTGTGTCTCTTGGGAATTAACTGTTGTATGGCTGGATAGCTATGCTATCCTGCTAAAAATTGCTTGTGTTTTGGGTTTTTCCTCTTTAGGAAGTGAAAAACATTGCCTATGACTAAACAATAAATCATAGAATCATAGAATGGTTTGGGTTGGAAGGGACCTTAAAGATCATGTAGTTCCAGCCCCCCCACCACAGGCAGGGACACCTTCCAGTAGACCACAGTGCTCAAAGCCCCATCTAACCTGGCTTTAAACATTTTCTGGGAGGGGGCATCCACAGCTTCTCTGGGCAACCTGTTCCAGTGTCTCACCACCCTCACAGTAAAGAATTTTTTCCTAACATCTAATCTCAATCTACCCTCTTTCAGTTTAAAGCCATTTCCCCTCGTCCTATCACTACATGCCCTTGTAAAAAGTCCCTCTCCATAAATAAACTTCTGCATCATCATCAAGCAAATAGATAAAAATACAAAAATTAACAACTGTTATGTGCTTTGTATTGCATAATGATCACATAAAAATTAATAATGTGCAGTCTTTATAGATCTAGAAAAAGTCATTTCTTCTTGAAGCAAGATGCTGTCTAGTAGCTGATGAGCAGCATATTGCTCTGGGCAAACCGTATGCTGGGAGCCTCTGCTTTGCATAGGGGCAATATACCGCCTTGCTTTTCCAGTGTCCCAGATGTGGTAAGAGTTGCAGTCTCATTTGCTTTGAACAGCAAATCAGGCTCTTGCACAGCCATGCCTGCATGCCTTTCAAGATTTACATATGTACCATAAGTTGCTTGTCCTGCACTGTGATACAGATTGTCTTCTTTTTGTTTGGTTTACATTACTGAAATCTATAGAAAGACTTTACAAATCACTGCTCTATATTTAATTTTGGATAAACCGTCTGATATAATTAATAAAGGCTCTTTTTCTGATCTAAGGGGTTTTGCCATTAGCAATAATTTGTTGCGAGATTACTTAAGTAATTCTCCAAAGCACGTATGGTACAGCATCTGTTCCTGGAATTTCTTATCCTCTGCTCTAGTAATTTATAGAATTTTCATTGTTCATTGCAGGGAGGTAAAGTCAGTCTTCATGGACTTGCCTGCTAGGAGAAGATGCATCTTTTTGTACTGTGAAGAGCTTTGTTTTATTTTGTTTTTTTTTTTCTTTTGGCATCAACATGGAGAGAACTCTTAGTATAAAGATGCATTTTTGCCCATCCACTGAACAAAAAATTAGTTTATTAGTAACAACAGATTCTGTTTGTGAGAATGAAGTAGAAGCATGGATTTATTTCAAGGGGCATAGTAGTATTTTAAAGTACCCTCTTTTAAAACATTGTAGTATGTGCCTTAAATTGACGTTCTCCTCAGCCTCCTATACTGCTGTGTTTAGCTGACTCTAAAGGTTTTTTTTACCTATGCAGTGCTCGTGTATTACAAAATATGAAGAGTTGTGTATTGTTAAAGAGTTCTGTAAGATAGTTTAAGACCTGATATTATCATTGAACAAAAGGGTTCAGGTTGTATGGAGGAACTGGAAGAGAGATTATCTCAGAACATGTAGCACAGCACTCAGATCTGTTTCTTGATCTCACTGAAAGCAAACTAAAAGGCAGAACTAACATGTATATTTTAGTCTCTAAAAGGAAAAGAGCAAATAATAGCTGGAGTTGAAGAAATATGGGTAGTTTTGTTCTTAAGTCTTTGCTGTGTCATCTGTGAAATTGGCTGCCAGAGCAAACGTGGGTGCAGTGGCTGATACTTGATACTGATGTAGAGGTAGATGCTTGACGTATAGGATTGTCTCATTGGGAAAGGTGCTTTTTATTCCTGACTTTGGGTTTTTTCAGAGCATGAGTATTTAGAACAATAAAACTTGCACCAAAGCTTTATTGGGATATTTAATTAACTTATTCCTAATAAGCTAATGCAGACATACACATTTAATGTCTTGCATTGCTCTGGAAAATCACAACTCTTATTTCTATTAAGATTCTGTGCGCTTCCAAAGTGAATAGAACCTCTTGCTATGTTACAAGTTTGTCTGTTATTTAGCTTAAGCTGTGAAAACAAGCTTGCTTGATATCACTGCTTTTAGGTGCTTTATCCACTTGTGTTTTTACTTGTAATCTGCAATGCCATGTATCAAAGCTGTTAAGGAGGATTTTATTTCTTTCTGTACTTACTAAGGAGAACTTAAGAATATTTGAGCGTGTGCAACTGAGCGTGTGCAACAGTTAATGAAAAAAACTGTTCAGTTGAAGGCATTTTATAGTGAACTTTGAACACTGAATGCTGGCTTTCCTAGAAATGGTCATTTCCTGGATGCTTACCTTGCTTTTTTCATCTTGCCTCACATGGAAGTAGAGTGAAATATAAACTAATTTTGTGCTTCATCTTTGTCTCTGCTTCACTAAACAAAACCTTGCACATCACAATATCCGTGTTAGATTAAGCCATTTCTAGAGATGTACCCAAACAAGTACTGGTGGACAAGGATTTTTCTTTCTGAACGTTGACTCTCTGTTTCTATGACAGTGTCTCCAGGAGGAATTGATGCTTACAGACTGAGAATTATTTTCCTTAGTGGAAAAAGTGGTGGCTTGATAGGTTTTGTTCAAAGTCATCTAGAGTGGTGGTTTTTGTCAGATACCATCTCCTGCAATGAGATCCTGAGGTTCTAGTAGGTACTTAAACCAGTAAATTCAATCCCTGAATCTCAAAATAGGCTTCCTAGAGGAGGGACTTCCTATGGCATCTGATGCTTGGTTTGTACTTGTTCTCCCTCAGCTAGGGTTTAAGCAGTGGTTGTGTTGAATGTAGAAGCCTGTGTCTGTTATGTGAAGCTTAGTTTGATCCTTCACAGGCTGCTGGACTGACCTTTCTTTGTCTCTTTACGTATTTCCTAGTAAAATGATGGAGCTCAGCATATTTCATATTCCTTTACTTGCATCTTTAAGGCTCTGTTTTATTCTTTTAGTAAAGCTGCTATAAACAGTATGACTGAAACTAGCGTCAGTGCTGAAATTAGTCCTTCTCTACGCAGACTCTTACTCTGATATGCACCGATTGCTTTGCTGAAAGAAATTACCGCACAGACTTCCCAAGCTTAGTCCCCCTCTGGGGCTGCCGGCAAATTGCTTAGCTTGTCTGTCCTGGTTTCCCAGCTGTGGAGTTGGAGTAATTTATTACTAGTGTCAGTCATAAGAGCATTGAGGGTTAATCTGCATATACTGTTTCTTCGTAGTGTCTTTAGAGTGTCAAAGCAGTAATGTGTAATTGTAATTTTATTATTAATATTGGTTATTTCATTAAAGTCTCATTTTCCAACAATGTTCATGTAGATTAAACTCATTTTGTCAATAAGCTGGCATCCTTCCAGCAGCATTAACTCTGTTCAGACTCTTTGTCTAATAGTGAAGCCTAAATGTGTAGAAAGCTCTGTAAAGAAAACAGCAAATGCCTAAAGAAACCCATACTTTCTTGTTTTTAATCTAGACTGTGGACATCCATAAAGAAAAGGTCGCTCGCAGAGAGATAGGCATTTTGACGACCAATAAGAACACATCGAGAACTCACAAAATTATAGCGCCAGCAAACATGGAACGTCCTGTAAGGTATATTCGAAAACCTATAGACTACACGGTGCTGGATGATGTTGGCCATGGCGTAAAGGTAAGAATACCTGGACACTTGACTACTCCAAGTAACACAGATCAGGAGATAGGGTTGGGGCAGAATGTTAGTGACATTAAAATGTTTAGTTCATTATTGGTAGGAAGGATTATGGCTTTCATATGCTTCCACATACAGACATTTCAATAACAAAATGGATTGTTTTACAGTGAGGGGTTTTTGAGCAATGTTTGCCATAACCTTGTGACTGTCAGTGGTAGTCACAGTGTCTGGAAATAATGGCTCATTATCTTAGGCTAATGACTTGTTAAAAAAGCCATGACTGACTTTTAAAATTATCACTCCTTCCTCCTCTGATTAAATTGTCTCTGCCACGCCTTTTTTTTTTTCTATCATTATTGAGAAAAATTAAGTCTTCTGTTATGGGGAAACTGGCTGGGGTGAAGGTGTTTTGTTGGGTTTTTTTGGAGGGTGGTCAGGAGAAAGGGGGTCAGCTAGTTGGCATTGAAATCTTAGTGGCATTTGATGTCTCACTCCCATTTGTGCTTTCGGACAGCCTTGTTTTCTCTAAATAAAAGCCTTCACAAATTAATGTCTACCTCCCTTGAAATGGTCATAGTTGAAGTGAATTAACATAACACCCTTTGTTCCCTGGACATCTTTTTATAAAAAAATAGCTTTGTATCCACCTAGAGCAGGTGTTCCAGGTATATTCAGTTCACAACTATCTTCCCTTGAATGGCATTAAAAAGCTTTTGTTCAACATCCATGTATCCTCTAAAGCTTGATATGCTCTGGTCAGTCAGTTGTGCAGCTAGATCAGAACACCATGTGCCCTTTGAATCACTGAGCTCTTGAGGAACAGATCTTTCAGAATTACTCGACACAAAAGAGTGCCAGGGTACCTCCTACTTCATAGTAACCCTCCAAATGCCCAGAGGAGTCTAATTCCAACACAAGTTAGAAAGCAACTCCATACCATCACAGCTCTAGGCTATGAATTAACATAGTGACTTTGGACTACCTGATTTTTTGTTTTGTTTGTAGCTAAACCTGTACTACTTAGGGTTATTTTACACTAATAATTTAAGCTAGACTGGATGAAGCACAATCCTATGTAGAAGCCTGAAAGACATGCCCTGAATTGCTGTAAAATAGAAACACTGGGGTCAGAGAAATTGATAATTTTTCCATACAGTCTCTGCATTCGAATCCAGGAATCCACAAATTCAATGTCAGGATATTGTTTTCTGCCCTTAAGTGCTCCAGGGATCAAGTGCTGTAGAAGACTATTTAAAAGGAGAGTAATTACTGTTGGTCTTGGAAGTTGGTGGTTTGCTGAACTACTTGTATTGTGCAGGCTCAAAACAGGTTGCTTGATCCATAAACACTGAAGTTGTTAAGGTATAGCAGTTGCATTTTCCAATATGACTATTTGCTTTTAGGAGTACTGGAGTCTTTATTAATGTGACCCTATTTGTTTAGGGGGTGGAAATGATGTGCTGTTTACCTGTTTCTAGGCAGCTCTAATGGAACATTTTTAGTAAAGGGGTTTTTAACTTAGTTTAATTCTGTATTAAAAACTTGGTCTGTTCAGAGGTAAAATAGTTTCCGGTAATAACCAAATTAGCAACTCATTACAAGTCAGCTCCAAATTATGTCTTGCTATTGTTTCTTTATTAAGTGATTTACCTAAGTCTGTTTTATGACCGTGGAAGGCATGACACACTTAGACAATACCAACATCATTTTTCTACTATGTAGACTTGTTACACAAATGAAATAAGCTGCCAGCCAGGCCTCGGGTATATAGTTCAAGATGGCTGTCATGCATTTGACACCTTCACCAGTGTTGATGTACACTGGACACACTGTTGAGAAGAGTGGGCTGAGGTAGTGAATGACATAGTTACACGTTTTTAGCCATCATATTACTGGGATTCTGAGAGTGTGACACAGATCATAGGTCTGAAGGAAGTAGCTTGCTTTGTCTGCAAGCCTAGATGTAACTAGTGCTGTTATAAGAAAATCAAAACAAAACAACTTAAGAAACTGGATCAGGTCCTGTTGGAAATAAGCACAAATAACGGGTGAGGCTGAGAATCTGAGTTGCCTCTTGAACATACAAATTAGGGGGAAGCATGCAATAAATTGAATTACAAACTTTGTCTTGTCTAGAATGGTCTTAGAAGATCCTTCAGACTCTGTTAAGTCTTATTTTCTTGACCAAAGATTTCACCCCAAGTTGGACAGCAACATGTACAATAAGACCTTAGAATCCATGTTTTTCTAGAGGAAAAGAAGTTTGAATTCTGTCTAGAGCAGTTGTCAGTTTGACTAACTTGCAGGCCCTCAAATGTCTTCTGCTGTGGCAACTATCACTAAAATACAATATAACACATACAGTCACATTTAAGTATTAAATAAAAATTATGCAACACTTTGAAATCTGTAGGTGACAATTTATTGCTGTTAATGGGACACTGTTGTGTTCTGGTGCAGGATTTGATAAAGAAACAAAGGAAAAGTACAAGGAAGAGAAATCAAAGGTACAGGCTGGATTATAGCCTGTTTCTGCTTTTATTTATTTCATGAGATACTGATCCTAGGAAAAATGTCATTAAAATATGCAGTATATTTTAAGGGGTGATCCTGAATTGTTTTATATAAAAAGTGTAAATAAAAATACTGCCTCACAGAATTAAAAAAAAAAAAATAGATAATCCTCAGAGTAAATACTGCCTTTCCCTGTACATCTTCCATCTGAGCAAATGCAGAAACGGCTCCTGTGCGTACTCACAGCTCACTTTCTTTGTGTGTCTCTCTGATGCTTCTCATGGCTGTGTAGAGGGGATGCAAAAGCTGATGCCTATGCTTGGGGTGTGAAGAAGGGCTCTACATGCCCCCCTCTGTCTCACACACGTGCAGCAATTTTTGTGGGGGCAGGTGATGAGGGTGGGGGTGGCAGTGATGGTAAGCAGCTGCTCTCTGTAGCAGGTTTCCTCCCTCACAGGAAACACCTCCTTGGAATGGCAGTGCTGGTTCCTCCTCCAGCAGCTTGTTGGTAGAAAGGCTTTTGTAGAGCATCCCAGGATTGCAGAGGTGTTTTCTCCCTCAGCCTGAAAGCCCCATGGCAGACCCAAGCTGCCTCAGCTGCTCCATTCCCTGCCACTTCCCTTTGCAGGGGCAGGTACAGATGAAATCTCCAAAAGGAGTAAAGTAGCTTTTTTTTATATACGTGCCTACGAAGCCAAGGCTAGCATCAGTCAAAATCAGGAGGGCTTTTCAAATTGGTTTGCTAGTGAGAAGGCTTTCCCTTGCAACACAAATAGTATGTCTAAATGGCTCCAAGAAACACACAGGCAAGCATTTTTGCTGGTCTGTTAAGCTGTTGCTCATCTGTCACCCTCTGGGGATAGGGGAATGTAGCTGAAGTCATTCTTGGTAAATAAGAGTAACTGTCATGATGTGAGAGCCCACCTTCCTGTGTACAGCTTAGTTTAAAATTATTAGGCAGAGGCTACTTTAACATTTCCTTCCTTCTCTTCCCCTTCTTTTGTGAAAGGAAGAAAAAAAAAAAGTGTGCCAGCAAATAAATAGGTCAAATACAATTACTCATACAGAAAATCCTCAGTTTAAGAGGGGGGAGAAGGAGGAGGAAGCTTGGAAGCTGCCTTAAAAGCCCTGAAGTTGGCCTTTGAATTTAGTATAATCTTCTTTTTGAATAGGAGGCAGGTGGAATTGCAGTAATTTGTAAAATGGCAGCTAAGTAGGAAATTGAAATGATGCCTTATGGTAAAGGCAGATAAAATGTTGAACACATGCTAAATTGAAATGCCTAATAGCTGTAATTGGATTGAGTTTGTTTTATGGCGCTAACAGTTCTTCAAAACCAAACTTGAATTGTATATGAAGATTGATCACTTTTCAGCTTTGTTTTAAGAAAAAATTTGGAATTCCAACGCTGTAAAACGCTTGCATTTCAGTGCATTAGAACTGTAAGAAGCTTTCTAGCCCAGGAAGTCAAACAGGAGTTAAGCATTCAGAAATCTTTCTCAAGCAAATGGAAGTTGGAACTACTCTCTTAAAGTAGGGATTGGGCGAAAACTTATCAAATACTAAGCTTGGAGAAGGGAGCCTTGCTCTCACCCTTGTTAGGCTTCTCAGCCTGCCCTACTCACCTGCGGTCCTCATGCTTACATCTGTGTCCATGCAAAACAAAAATGCAGATGAAGTGCTGATGTGAGGGTGGAAGGCTACCTAATCGTGCCTGCTTCCCCTTTAGAATAAGACCTTTTATGTGTTAGCCACTGGAGTATTAACTTTTAAATAATTCACTGTAATAAAAACAAAGTGAGACAGGGATCCTGAACCTGAGCCTCTGCTGCCTTTGTCCCTGTATTAGCTTCTGTCAGACACTCACGCTTCAAAGGATGTCATGTTGCCAGTTTCATTGATGTCACATCGTCCCTCTGGGGTCATGGCCAAACAGTAAATATTGCTGTAGGGTAAAGAACGCTTCTCTGGGGGAAAAAGTAACTCTTCCTGTTGCCAACTCTAATGACTCTGTTGTGAGTGTTAACACTGTGTGCTTTTCATAGGGCACTTGCTACTGGAAATTCAGAAGTGTGCATAGTGTCATCTGATACAATGTAGGTTTCAAGCTTTTCTGCTTGCAAAGAAAACTCAAAACTATGAGGTCTCTTTATTTTCTAATTTTGAAACTCAATTTTTTTACATTAACCTTATTTTATTGTAGCTAGATTTAAAGTTACCAACTCAAAGAATTCAAAATCTTGAAGTATTTAAAGGCAGGAATCTAGGTATCTTTCTCTGAACAAGACTACTGAGTGCTGAGGGAATTATATTAAGTTTGTCTATCATCCACAAGCAGGTTTTTGTATATTAATAGAAGTTTAATATGTAAAGACATTTTAAGGTCAAATATGACTTGAAAATTTTTGACTGCTCAGTTTGGAAATTAAAAAAAAAAAAGGAAGAAATAAAGGAGAGAAAAGCAATACTGACAAGCTACATCTCGTTACTGTTAACAGAAGACTATGTAATTACTAGGTTGCAAATAATACTGGGAGAGGTTATAGTTAAAAGATAAAGGTAAAGTTTCACTGAAGAGAGACTTACCTACTCATGTTCAATTTTGAAAGAAATACTGATTTAGAACCTGAATTTTCTCAAAATAATCTGCCTTACAACAGACTGTAAGGAAATAAAGAACAATAAAAGGCTTCTGACCCATTCTGATAAGGAAACTGAAACACAGGAATTATTCATTTAAAACTGCACAGAACTAGTGGCAGAAGTGTGTTACCCTGAGTGTCTGACACCCACGTACAGTCTGCCTTCTGAAAAACATCTTTGATTGCATACTCTCCCTAAGTCCATATCTTGACTTCTGTAAGGAAACCATGTTCTAGACTTGGTGCTTTACTGTACCCTTTCCTCAGGCATCCCATTCCTTCATGTACAAGTACCCTTCCAGCTGCTGTTTTGCTGTGTCATCTTGTGGTACTCCAAAACTGCTCCACGGATCAGACAGGAGGCAATCTTGTGCAAAATGAGGGGGGCCACGAAGATGATCAGAGGGCTGGAGCACCTCTGCTGTGAAGACGGGCTGAGAGAGTTGGAGCTGTTCAGACTGGAGAAGAGAAGACTCCAGGAGGACCTTCTAGCAACCTTCCAGTACCTGAAGGGGGCCTACAGGAAAGCGAGAAAGGGGCTTTTTACAAGGGCATGTTGTGATAGGGGTAATGAGGGGTAATGGTTTTAAACTGAAAGAAGGTAGATTTAGATTAGATATTAGGAAGAAATTCTATACTGTGATGGAGGTGACACACTGGAATAGGTTGTGCAGAGAAGTTGTGGATGCCCCCTCCCTGGAAGTTTTCAAGGCCAGGTTCGATGGGGCCTTGAGCAACCTGGTCTAGTGGACGGTGTCTCTGCCTGTGGCAGGGGGGTTGGAACTAGATGATCTTTAAGGTCCCTTCCAACCCCAACCATTCTATGATTCTATGAAAAAATCTATGAGGATGCCTATGGAGCAATTGAATTGCCTAGCTACAGATACATAACAGCACTTCAAAAGGTCTTGTGGCCTGCTGTGTTTCTGTAGGGATGTCTCAGATATTCTCCCTTGACTAATAAAGGAAATACCCTTTTTAAGTAAAAGGGGAGGTTGACTGAAGAGTCATCAAGAGCAATCATGGTTTTTTTCTGTTGTGGTTGATGACTGTGATTACTGGTCAAAGGTAATGGATCTAAGACTGGTTATTGCTTTTACAGAGCATACATGTTAAAGTCCTGAGTTTGCTAGACACTTACTATTAGTGCAGATTAGTCTGGTGCAGTTTTTAAACCTTTGTTTCCATTGATCAACATTTATATTGGATGGTCTTTAATGACAGCTTTCAGTGATCATAGGTATGGCAGGAGATAGAGTGAAATTGGCTCTAAATTCAGGAATTAGAGAAATAGTGTGACATACAGCAGGGGAAGCACAACCAGCTTGCACAGAGATTTGAAGCTTCTGCAGTCTGAAATGGGAGCGTTCATAGCTGAAACGTGCAGGAGAAACTTGCTGGACATCAGTGTGATAAGGATTTTGCTCCTGTGTGCAAGTGGCCTTTTATATTTCTGTGCTTACAGATACATTTGCTCACGTAAATTGAGTTGTGTGCAATGTCCCTAGCCCTAGTTTTCCAAACAGTTTATAACTCAAATAATAGTTCTCTGGTTCCCTGAATCATGACTAATGTTCCTCCATGACTTGTTACTTGGCATGGAAACTATTAAAAAGAGTTAGTTAGATGGCTGCCTTCTGAGGCCAGCCAGCAGAGTCCCTCAAATGTCTGGACATCCTTTGGCTACCAGCAGATAGTTCTGATTGCCTCACACCCTACCCTTTCATGCTGTTCTTGGTCTTGTCTCTTGTCCCTTTGGCCTCAGTTACAGAAACCTGCAGTCCTGCCTTTGTCAGCAGGTATTTTTGTACTGTTTAGACTACCAGAACTGAGCATGCTGGAATTGCCAAAATAGTTGCCTTAAGCAGGTAAGCCTCTTACTGGGTACTCACAGTCAATGCTCAACTGTCCCAAAACATTGCTTGTCCTGTCCAAACCCACAGCTAAAATTCTCAGTCCAGGTGCTCTGAATTCCTGGCATCAGTTACAGAAGCAGCCTCACTTCTGGCTTTGATAAATGCTTTGCATGGCTGTTGCAAACACCTGTTTTGCCCATTGCCTTAATTGCATTACTCCTTTCCAGCCCACTGCTGACTCTCAGTCCTTGGCCAACCTGCTCTCCCACACTGTCAAAACCCTGTGGATGTGCCACTGCCCTAGCTGCGATCTTTTGGAAATGCAGCAAGGTTGACTCCTATTTCTTGAACTTGAGACTGTGGTTTCTTTCTCTTAATTTTGTGAAAATCCTTAAAACTTTATCCAGGACTGCCACATGCTGGTGGGTTTTCCCTGGAAAGGCAAAAGTGTTCTGCTTGCTTCTTTAAAACATCTCTCTGTTATGATGCTTGCAAGAAACCCCAACCGATACTGCTGCTCACCGTGCTGTCTTGTTTCTGGGATCATCCTGATCTGTCTAGTTCTCTGCCTTGGCATCACAAACATCCCCAGCAAGCCTACACACTGTGTTTTTGTTCTGATGTGTACGTGATTCAGGATGCTGGTATCAGGCTGAAAACTGTCTCCTGCGTGTACAGTAATACAACTAGAGGGAGGAGGAGGCAGTCGTGCTCCTTACAGCTTCTGCGGGAGTTCTCAGTGCTGCTCTTTGTTTGACTAAGCTTTTTTCCTATTGCACCTCCTATCTCTTTCAGGTCCCTCTCAGAACAGTCTCTTCCCTCTTCAAGCTGTGAACCTTATGCATTCTGCTGCTTCTCTTCCTCATGCCCTGCATTCTCTTCCTTCCTGACTCTGACCTTCTCAGTACTGATCAGGCAGTTGGTGATGGTCGTGTTGTGCCAACTGGCTGGCTGGTCTAGAGGCATTTGTAGGGAGATGCTTGAACCTACCTTAAACATGTACCTGCTTTTCCTTTTGGTTGTCTGCTGTCCTTTTTCCCGTTTTTCTTAAAATCATAATGATTCTAGACCCTGCTGCCTAAACTGTTCCCAGTTCAAGCATTTTTTTTTAATTGCTTAGAAAGCAGTACATTTGGTTTAAGCTCAGCCAATAAATACAAGAAAATGCCTCCTCCTAATTAATTAGCTATTAACAATGATTAAATAGCCATATGGTTCATCTCATTTTGATTCATTTGCTTTTCCTCCCTTCCTTCTGTGTTTTGGATCATGAGTTCCACTCCCATAAGAATCCCTGTTCCCTTTACGTTCCTTCCTTCCTTCTCTGTTTTCCTGCCTGTATGACTCTTTTTTTTTTTCAATACTGACAGCAACATAGAGGACATGTACAGAGCTTTTTGCTTATAGAAAGCAGTATGACAACAGTTACTAATTCTTCTGCGCAATAAAGGAAGTGTGGGTATCTGTCTGTATATTGTTCACATGGTAGCAAAAGAGATAAAACTCACCTGATGTAGAGATAGGAATAAAGATCAAGAGCTGTTGGACTTCAGATATAGGTTAAACAGTATGTTAAACAGTACTTAGCGGTAGAAAGGTTTGAAATAAGATGAAGATTCCTGAATCATTGCTAGATACTGATATTCACATTGTTGCTGCAGCGGAGGCAGACTGTAACAGTGATTAAGGAGGAGGTGGAAAGACTCACCATAAGTGCTGAGTGACACTGCGTAAGGGAAGGAAAGAGAGGAAGCTTTTTGATTTTTATATTTTTGAGGCAGGCAAATTTAGTAGTGGAGGCTGGGTAAGAAACCATGCCACCCTTCCTTTTAAGCCTTTAAAAGGTTTCTATCTATGGCTGCTGGGGAGGGATGGGACCAAGAGTTCCACTTTTTGGTCTCTCTTAACAAATTCCTTGTATTATGCCGTTGCCCTTGGCAACTGGTGAAGTAAGGGGAAGGGTCACATATTCCTGTGAGAGGGGAAAGCAAATTTCCTTGCTAAAAGCCTGTTTTACAAATATAATACTTGGGAGGCTACCCTGGCATCCTGGAAACTGAGCCTTTGCATTTATCCATGAAATAAGTATGTGGGGACAGAAGTGGTTTAAATGCCTTAGTTCTGCCACTCTGCTGATGAACCTCTGTCCAGACTGGGAGTGAATGGGATGACCTTCAAATTTACTTACCACAGCTAAACTTTTTAATTTGAATTTTGGAGCGGGTTTTGTGTTTCTCCTCTTGTAATATGAATAACTTAACGGCAGTGGCTTTCAACCTCTTTTGATTTGTAACCCCAGCTGTTTATCAGTGGCTTTACAGACCGTGTCAGAAACCTCACATGTGCACATCTCTGTATAGCATGTTTTAATTATTTTTTCTGAGTTCATGAATGCCTTTAAACTGGTCTGTGTTTCTTGGAGGAGGAGAAGGAGGAGGAGGTGCAAACTGCAGTTTGAAAAGCTGTGCATTAGGAGGCTTGTTCTGGAAATGACAGTTTATTTCCAAACAACCTCAAAAAAAGCATTGGGATTATTTTATGTTTTGGGGGTTTGTGTTTGCTTGGTTTTTTTACAATCAATGAAACTAATAGTTTTTCCCATTCAAACATAAGTCCTCCCCCCCCCCTTCCATAAAATTAGAGAACTCAACTTGAATTTATTTAAAATTTTACATTAGTGTTCCTTATGAGGCCCAAGTTTTCATATTTTTTTTCCCTCTGCAATCAAAAAGGCTGAAAAAATTATATAGTGGAGTCATATAATGACTTGATTCTAAGAGCTAAAATTGCAGAATAACAATCATTAGAGCACTGCCAACACAGTTTGGAGCAGCCAGTGCTGTGCTGGCTTGAATCAGATTTCAATCAATAAACCAGAGGTGAAAGGCGCTGCTGCTCATCCTGTTTGAGAACTCCCTTTTCTTTATTTACCATTCACTGCAGCAGCTAGGATTTCTTCAAAATGCATGAAGGTTAAGTGTCAAAACAACAGGCGAGTCCATTCTGCGCTATATAGCTGAAACTGTGGTTTTCTTAACGAACACGTTGCCATTGAAATAGCATTGATTTGGGTTTGGACTTGAATGGTCAGCAAAGGGCTTTTGAACCCTTTACTGCCCATGAGGAGCCTGGCAAACGAATCTGGCAAAGCTTAGCTAAACCTAATTTTGACACAAGTGTTTTTCCTCTGGTCACTTAGACAGAACTCTCAATGACTAAGTGAGCCAGTAAAATCTCTGTTGGTGTACTGGGATGTAGCTAATTATCGGTAGACACAAGTGATTTTTTAAAAATGTGATTATCTGTAGTTTAACCTGTCCTGTCAGTTGTGATGGATCTGCCATTAATTTCTACCTTTTTCCCCCTTTTTTTGCCAACGTTAAGTGGCTAAAAGCCAAGGTAAGAAGTGTTATTTCTCCTTTGACCCACAGTGCCTCATGTGACTGATAGTAGAGGCTGCAGAGCCATTAAAACTGAAAACTAGCACTCTCTTATGCTCTCCTCTGCTTTCCATAGGATATTTAGATTGAACATGCTATACTTGATTTTTTTTTTTATTTACAGCGTTTAGCATGTGTCAATGTATCTGTGATACATTGACATCTGCATTCATACATAGATACATTAATTTCTCTAACACATGTAGTGCTTTGCTCTGAATTCAGTAGATGCCTTGATTCCCTTCACTTACATTTTTTGCAGGAGACTTCCCAGACAACCTGAAGGACTCTGCTAGTCAAATAGCAGGGGCAAATCGAGAAATTCTGGGCCCATGCTGACTGTATTGTACTGTCAGTGTTAAAGTTGGATTTAAATTATTAACACCCGAACGGAGATGAACACAAATGTGGCTTCCCTTTAAAGAAAAGAGGATATAAGAGATTTGTGCATGAACCTGTCAATTGCCTACCTTTCTGATGTCTGTTGTAAATTAATAGCAAAAATAACATTAAGCTTGTATTTAGACTCTGTATTTTACTGGTGTCTGTCTTGCGTGTAGCTGAAAACTTGCTGTTTGACAGCTGTCTGGGAATTCTCACTTCATATTCTTACACTGGAAAAAAAAAAAAAAAAGCTGTCAATAATGGAGCTGCTCTGTTATAAAAATAAAATCATGTTTTCCCTTATTTCAGCATGGAAATAACCAGCCTGCAAGAACTGGCACCTTGTCAAGAACAAATCCGCCTACACAAAAACCACCAAGTCCTCCCATGTCAGGCCGGGGAACTCTGGGGTAAGAATGAAGACTGCTTAGTCCTGCCTGTGTAATAGGAAGTTTTAATTGTGCTGGTGTTGGTGTTTCTTAAATACGTGGATAGATGGCAATTCTGATTGCCTTTAGCAAAAAACACGATTACCTTTTCTGTATTATAAAACCTTTCAGCTGCACTGACTCTTATTTTCATGATGACCTTTTGAAATAATGTTTTTTCACAGGGGAAGGATTTATTATAGATATGGGTAAATGAGGAGGCTATTGTTGTTCCTGACTTTTGGGGAGAAATCCTTAGTGACACAAAGGAATATCAATAAGGTTTTAACTTCAGTGGGGGAAAGACTTCATAGCTACATTTTTGTCTGCTCGTTTCTCAATATTATAAGAGGTATGAAATGGCTGTTGGTGTCATATTTGTTGCATTGTCTAAGCAATATTCATGGCATTGTGAACACATTGGCAACACTGATTCTCGGAGGCTTGTGCGTTTTTATTTTTATGCTTAAATGAGGAAGGATTTCGCTATTCCCAAGTCCCACTGTGACTGGTGTTCTGTGCCATAGCATCTGTTTTGCTGCTGTGGACCTGTGGGGAGTGAAATCTGCTTATCTTGGTATGCCAGCATGTAGTTGTTGCTAGGGTCTAAAACACTAATACTTCAGAAGCTCAGAGCACGTGCCATACGGTTTTGTCTGTCCAACTGTATAATATCTTCCAAAAGACATCCTAAACAACAACTTCTACCTATTTGTCACTCTCAGTCTTTCCTTTATGCTGTGGGGGACTGAGGCACTGTAAAGCTGGCTGGCGTGGTTGTGCTGGCTTCAGGTATATTGTCTGGGAGAGGTGGAGAGCTGGAAAAATGAGGAATAATGAGGCAGAACAGGATGGGGATCAGGAGCAATGGTCAAGGAATATTAGAAGCAGCAACTCCTTTTGTTGAAGACTCAGTGATTTTTAATCCTGATTTGATGCTTTGCTGCTTCACGATGGCAGTTTGTTGCGTATTCTGCAGAGAAATTACCCTAGAGGTTTCCTCAGCATGTTTTGTGAAAATTCCCATTGCTCAAGGGCATGCAATCAGTATTCCAATTGTCTCTCCTGTCCCAGCTGAGAAAGAGTTGTTTATCAGCCTTGGGAACCTGGGTAGCATTTTCATGTCCTCTTGGATGTTTGCTAGTGAAACAGCAGCGTTGATGTACTGGTGAGCTTCCTCTCTCTAATGCTGCCTTCTGAAGAAGCCAAAGCTGTTTGGTTGCCTTAGCTGATGCCTGATGAGGATTCATCAGCTGAATGTCATTTCCAGATGAGCTTGACAAGAGGCAGCATTTGGCTGAGGGGGAGGAATAATGTGGGTTCGTAACGGAGATTTCTATCTGCCCTTCTTGTTCAGGAAGTACAGCTCTTGTCTTGAGCAGCCGTGTTCTGCCAAAGCATGAAATATCATAGGCATGACTGTTTCCCTAATATATGCAGAAAGAATTGCTAGAAACCGCAAGAATACTACTCTTCTCCCTTTGATCCAGAAAACAGAGAAATGTGTAAAATGAGAACGAGCTTGGTGTGTAACATGGGCCTTTAAGTGCGCGCTGCCTATTGTACAGCCTGTCCCTCTGAGGCAGGACTATCTAAAGGAATATGGTGGGGAGGGAGTCCTGCACAGAAATTGCTCGGGCTGGAAAGGGAAAGGGACTGCAGGAAGCAGGGGTCCCTTCACTGGACCAGGGAGAGACTGTGGAAAACCTTGGATGCTCAGGTTGGAAGTACCACAGGAGAACGAGTGAATTAGTGGGGCTGGATGAAGGGAGTAGTTGCAGTTGTGCCTTGAGGGTTCTGGGGCAGAGCAAGGCCTTGGACTCCCTGTAGCTCTCGCTGGTGGCAACAGGCATCAGCACTGCACTGAAGCATTGGGGGACAGTGAGGTGGGGAGCACTGGGCAGTGTCAAGAAAGAGTGTTTTCCTCCTCTATGTAACACTGGCAGAAAAGCAATGGCAAGGAGTGGACTTGAGTGATGGAAAGAAATTATTTTTTACTTCTCTGGTGCTTAGGAGTTTGAGTTCTTCAATGAAGCTGAGAAGAACAAAGGAGAAACTTGAGGCATGGCGGAACCCGAGGATGCAGTCAGGGTTTGCTTTTGACAGTATTTTGAAATTGTACAGGCAAAATAAATAGTACTACAGAGCTGAGTTCCTATTGCCACTGCATTCCAAGGCAGAATACTTTAAAACATTAGTTTTCAAGGTTATTTCTGGTGAAAGCACATTTAAAATCTTCCCTGCTTATCATTTTATTTGGCGGTATTTAGAGCTCTATCTTACAACAGGAATACAAAGTTTCTTTGTTTTTTCCCATGACTAATCTCTTTTGGCAGATCTATAGGTGGTGGCAGTCTGCATATTAAAATAATCTGGAGTTCTTTATATAGACAAACTAATTTACAAACACCACAGTGCATGCAAACAATTATGGTATTTCCACTTTTCTCTCTGAGAGGCTTAAATAGTAAAATGTTATAGTCAGAATTTAGTACTGTTGCATTCCATATTGTAAAAAGGAAGTCAATAAGTTTCTTAAAATACCAGGAAGCTGTATAACTTAGCAACTCAGTTATAACCAGTAATTGAACAAATGATTGAATGCCAGTAGTTTAGTGTTTTCGTTTTTGCCTAGCTGGTGCATTGCCAAATTCCACAACTTGCAAGGGATCTCTTAGTTACTGGTGAGAACTGAAAAGCTCTGCAATTCAGTACAATAAATGCACTGTTCTTAAGGCAGTAATGGGTCTGGTAAATAGATCTCGAAAGATCTGTGTTATATTTCTGACTTAATGCAGTCTGCTAGATGACCTTGGAAGTCTCTGAGCTTCACTTTCTTGGGCTGCAAAATGGAGACAATGAAGCTCATCTGTGAAGCACTTTAAGATCTGCTTAAGTGGTATGAGATTGCTTGATTACTGTGTGAAACAATGCTCCTAGGAAGAGCACTGGTGATTGCAAATGTAACTTGTTCTGTGAATCTTTCAGCCTTACTCCTGTCTAATGAGTTGAATACCTTTAGCCAAGAATGCTTTTGGAAGGCATTTGGAGGGGAGGGGAAAGGGGGAAAGAGGAAATTGTTACAGTGGAAGAGTTTGTCAGGTGCAGTGTGCTGAAAGGTAACCCCAGAATATTATGCAGATGTAACCATGGTATGTTATGTAGTTCAAATAATATATTTTGGGTGGTAAATTTAGTTTAGGCTTTTAAAATCAGTTTATGTGCTGTAGGCCAACTTGTATGGATCTATCTACATAAGAGCACTTTAGAGAGTTGAATGTGACCTGTCTACCCTCCCCGGGGGAATTTGTTTAACATACTGTAATGTGGGTCACTGTGCAGTGATCTGTCATGAAAACTTAAGAAAACAAATGGCTTTACTACTTCATTTATCCTTTCGATCTTCTGATCCTTTATCTGTCTGTCTTCAAATCTTTTTTTTTTGCTTGACCAGACGAAATACTCCTTACAAAACCCTGGAGCCAGTCAAACCACCAACAGTCCCCAATGATTACATGACGAGTCCTGCCAGACTGGGTAGTCAGCACAGTCCGGGAAGGACAGCTTCCTTGAACCAGAGACCACGAACACACAGGTAAGCGTTTTCTCACTGTAACTCCTTCCTGCCTGGCACGCTGATGCTTACTAAAGTCACAAAAAAGCTTTGAAGCTTTGTGCCTGTTGGCTTTTTGTTGAAAGGCGAAAGGTGAGTTTGCTACCACTCTGCGTTAACAGAACTTCACTGTATTGTTGACTTCTCTAACACATAGAAGTGTCTTCATACTCTATAGAAGCCTCATCATATCTAGCAACTTACTTCCATAACCACAGGCCTTGTTTTATATAATCAGTTTATTTTGTTCTATGGTATTTATTTCCCAAGAATAAGAAAAACTTCAAAATTTATGTAGTTTGCAAGGTAGGGTGGTGATGGGTCCCTAATGGGTTTAAAGCTGCATTATTAACCTTAGCCTGAAATACACTTAAGCTTTTTTTTTCCTGTTGTTTTCAAGACTACTAATTGCAAAGATAAATTTCTGTTGATTAGAAACACAGTGATGAAGGTAGTCTGAAAGAACTGATTGCTTTCTTTTGGTTAGAACTTAATGCTCATAATCAGTGCTAGCATGATAGAAGTAGAAAATAAAACCTATTCACAGAGCAGGTATTGGTGTCAGCCAGTTGTTGCCATGTGCTTAAGGGCTTTGATGAAAGAGCAGTGTGTGTTTTGGGTGAGAAGAGTGTTCCGAGTGTAGCTTGTGGGGGTTTTTTTAAATGTAATTTTTTTCTCAATTTGTCAGGCTAGATCTTTCTCTGAGCCTCTTGAGTGAGTTCAGTTTTTTCAATTTTATTTTTATCATAGGCTTCAAGGTGCAGGGGAAAAACAGACGAAAGAATTCAATGTAGTTACAAGTAAGATGTTAGCTTATTTTTTTGAGAGCTGCTTTCTTAATTCTTTTTTTTAAACTCCCAGTAGGTAGGTCACTAAAGGGAGTTGAGAGAGTATCTTGGACACAGTTGATCATACAATACTGTCAGAATGAAATAACTTCCAAATCTATCTGCAGCAAAAATCTTGTTAATCTGTTTAGCTGGCTACTGTGAATGCTCCCTACTCTTGTCTCACAAGATCTTCTTTTATGTAGACTGCAGTTAGAAATTCAGCTGCAACCATGGTGACAAGATCAAGGTCTTCAGCAGACAGAACATGAAATTTGAAGGAATTATCTTTGCTTTCATTTCAGATCACTGATTTTCTTTTTTGTAACAGTGCTATTTTCTGAAGATATATTTGAATGATTTGCGCTTGACTCGTGACAGCACTGATTTGTAGTTACCCAGGAATGATAAATAAACTATAACATCACTGAGTACTCTTTTAGTTAGCATGGATGGGTTAAAGTGATGTTTTGGCTTGAAAACATCTTGACTACTTAGTTCTCTTTATATTATCTATTTAATCCATGTAAATTCAAGCCTTGGCCTAAGGAGTGCTCTTGGATAAGAATAAGGACAGATTCTGCCTGAATCTTGATTCTTTTTCAGCTCCCTCAATGCAAAGAAGTGTTATGGCCTCCAAAGGCATATGTAGAAATGTTAGGCAGTAGTTCACTAGAAGTATGTTCTGTAAAAATCTGTATTGCTGGCCTCTAATTTATATATCATATAACAGTATTTAGACGAATTGTGACCTGGCTATACTGTTACCTTTCAGACTATCTTAGAAAAAAACTTCTCATACACAAAGCGTGTGCATGGGCAGGGGGTAGTGTTAGATACACAGAAAATTACCCACACCATACACCACACCCCCATTGGTTTATTGTGGCTGTTCTCAGTTAAAAAGTTCTCAATCTAAACTTCTCTTCTGAGTAGAGGAAATGTTCCTTCAGCTGACAGCATAAATAATCTTAAATAATTATTTATAGTTTAGGCATGAATTCTTCAAGCCCCAGCCTATTACTTTCAGTTATTAAAAGGCCCTGAACTATCCCTGCAGTTGTTACTCCATTGCCTAGAACTGGTATGGTTGCTTACCTTTTTATTTGTTAAAGCATTTAATTAGGCATTTTATACATAGTGATGTTTATCAGCTAGCTAATTCCATTTATTAGGCATGTAATGAATCCAGACTTTATTAGCTGTATGCAATTGTAGGTAGAGACAGGCATTTTATAGGAGATTTTTCAATGGTCTATAGTTGAGTTAGGCTAGCAGAGCTCACACAAGTGTGACTGTTGATAGACCTTTGTCGGAAAATCTGTGCTAATACTTGTGTTTTTCTTTTATAGCGGTAGTAGTGGAGGAAGTGGCAGTCGAGAGAACAGTGGAAGCAGCAGTATTGGCATTCCCATTGCCGTGCCTACACCTTCACCACCAACCATTGGACCAGGTATATGTGGGACTCTTCCCATGTTAACTTAAGACTGTAATGCCAGTCGTTTGTGTTTGCAGAGGGATTCTGACTGAATACGATGGGCTAGAAACTGTCCTGAAGCACAGTCCTAGTCATGAAATCTCTTATGAGTGCTGAGGGACATCTGAAGTTTTAATTCTTTACCAAAAGTACTTGCAGAACAATCACTTACAGAACAGCGGATGGTTAAAACACCTTTGTCAGTCCATGTTTTTACAAGATAATCGGGGCGGGGGGGAAGGGGATAGAAGGAGAGAGGTGTATCCTTCTAAAGCTTAAGTATATTTTTAAGTGCCTGTCTACAATTTGGCATTTCTGAGTGCTCTGAGAAGCAGCAGCAACTACATACGTGTTTGATGGAAATGTCTTCTGAAATAGCCTGCTAACTTTACCATCTCCCAATGATGGTATGTACGCATTCTTTTTTTAATTAAATAAAAATCTTTACTTCAAATAAAATGAAGATGATGACCTACAAAAACACTGCTAGTAGTAGAATTAAGGCTTATCCACCAGTGTTGTTTATGCTACGATTACAGTCTGAAGATGCTGAGCTATGATGGAGATCATTGAGAGAGGCAGGACTAGTGTGTATAAGATAGCACAGCAATAAAAGAGAACCATGCAGGATCTTTCGGCATCGAAAGCATACTCCTTTGTCTTTAAGAATGATGAATGGTGGGAATGTGTAGGATCCTTTTTTATTATAAGCCGGCAGGATTATTCCTCATAATAAACCAACTCAGTCACTTGTTTACTCTCTGTGTATTTTGTAAGCACATAAAGCTAATTTGCAGAAGAAAACAGTGGAGTTTTGGTGTAAGGTAATTTTGCTATTGAACCTCTTAAATCTCTGTTCCTTGGATGACAAGTCTTCACTTTCTTATGCACATGTAGGCTTTCCTTTCCCAGGTGTTTCTGATCCTGCAGTGGTACAAATAGGTATGACATCTATTGTTTGGCATCCCATAAAAATCAGTGAGAATAAAGATCTGCAGGTACAGAACCCTGTGTAGGATCAGGGCCTAAGTTTGCATCAGTTGACTGAAGTTGAATTTCTGTATTTATCTGGGAAGCCTATCAAGTGCCTGTACTTTCTTTTTTTTTTTAAATATATGGCCTAATTGGGAATATAAACTATCTTATTAGCACACATTTCTGTTCCTCCTCCTCCTGGAGCCCCGCCAGCACCGCCACTGCCACCACCTCTCCCGATGGGCAGTCTGATAGGTGAGACTTGTGTCAACGCTGAAGTGATTGCAGTCATGCTGCATAATCAATAATCATCTCTTCCTAATGGACTTAGTGAGGGTGTTTTTTCTTCTTAGTGGGGTCTACATGATTTTAGTATAATAATCAGTTCTGGGAATTATTTTATTTGTTTTTAAACAAATCTAATCTCCACTAATTTCCTGTGGTTAAAGCCTCTGAAGGTAAATGCACAAGGTACAGGGAAAAGGCTGCCAGTTGCTTGAAATCTCTGTTCCCAATAAAGCTAAGATCCAATTAGTCTGGTGTAGAAGAATTCAAAATCGGCTTGAATATTGGTATTCTGCTGTATCACTCCTGCAGCTGAAACTAAGCGACAACAGTTGCACTCTGGCTTAAAAATGGTAGCTGATGTTTAGGATGATGTACATATTCTATCCTGTGGGCATAAGGTGACTGAAAAGCAGAAGTGTCTGTCACAGTGGCTTGGGTTTGATTCTGTAACACTGCAGGTTGGTGGCAAACTGGAAGACTTGAGGATACGAATTAACAGTTCTTGAAAAATTGCTTCAAGCATTACATAAAGCTGTTAGGATGGGATCTAGAAGTAGTACTTCTCAAAACAGGCAGGACAAAATACCCCACCCTTTCCTAACACAGGCTGATGACAAAATTCATTGTGTTATGAAACTAGCTTTGGAGCCTTTGACCCACATAACCCTTTGCATTTTCCCTTACTGAAGTGTTAAGTGACTTTGGATAGCATTACAGGAATGCAAACTTCTGATCACATAGTTTGTGTATATATGTGTCTGTGTGCATTTTTGTATATATTTTTATATATTTATATAAGATATATACATATGTATATAAAAGCACAAAACATTTTATCGCAAAACAATTTTTGCATTTAAAAATTGCATCGAACCATGTGACCTCAATGTGTGAGATTCGTTACTTTGCAAGGTGTGATTCTTTATCTGTCAGGGGTTAATCCAAAAGAAAACTTAAATTGTTTTATTAACCTTGAAGTTTGTGCAGCAAGCATGTGGAAGGTAAAAAATTGGGTGTTCGTATTGAAGAATGAGTGACGTCTTTCTGTCAGCTGGCATTGGTGATTCTGATTTGTTAGTGCAAAATACACCAATATAAAAGCACAACTAGCAAATCTGATTGATAAATGTGCCAAGTGTCTGAAGCTCATGATGTCTGTTTTACCGTTTTGTTAGTGTCTTTTTATATTAGATTGGAGACAAGTTCTGGTTCACAATGGAAAACATTTGCTTTGAGCAGAATGTGGATTTTTTTTCTGTGTGCTTTTTAATAAAGGCTATTGCATGTAGCATAATTGAGATATGCTGAGGAGTTGGAAGCTGATTCAATTTTCCATTCCAATCCAGTATCTCAGAGCAGTTCTCAGCATTTCTCAGATGTCCTTTATAAAGGAGTGTTGGTTTATGTCCTGTGTGTTTTTTCTCATTATTGATTATAACAGGGATGTTTGTTTTCTGTTAATCTCCTGTTACTGGCCTTAAATTATTGGAGACCTGTAATCAAGTATTTCCCATGGTCTGGGCTTTTTTCTGTTTTCTGCATTCTATCTCAAGTAATGCTCTGCTTAAGTCTTTTCCTTGGTTCCTTTGGCTAATGCTTTTCAGCTGCTCCGGGTTCAGCTCCTGGTTCCCAGTATGGCACAATGACCAGGCAAATCTCGCGACACAACTCTACCACTTCTTCAGCATCTTCTGGTGGATACAGACGGAATCCTTCTGTGACTGCCCCATTTTCTGCTCAACCTCATGTTAATGGCGGGCCTCTTTATTCTCAAAATTCAAGTAAGCTTCTGAGCTCTGAAATCACGAACTGTTTTGAGCAAAATGATTGTAAAAGCATGCATGGCATTTTAATTCATTTATGAAGAGCATCAATCAGATTACTGCTTTCTTTCCTAAAATAGAAGGAAAAACAAACAAGAAAAAACATATTGAAGTTGTACAGTGATTGCACTATATGCAATTATACTGTTTTCTACTTCTCACTTGTTTGCTGTTACTCATGACAAGAAATTATTATGATTTCCTGTCTAATTATAGACACATTAGCATTTCAGGTGTGCTTGGAGAACATAAACTAAAACCGGATTTTTTTTTTCAGGAGGCCTAATATGGTAGTAGTACAGTCCCTTCACTATTAGGCTAGTGGCGAGAGAGTACTGTCAGAGCACAGTGCTCATGTAACAAACTTTTCCCATTACACAGTTCCTCCCTATCTGTGTCTCTTTCCTAAATCCTTTCCTGATTCCAAGTTTTTCCTTTGTTGTTAATTTTAAGCTTGACTGTTAAAGAAGAGCTCAGTCTTTCTCTTTTTAGCAGACAACTCCTCTGTGCTTCCACACCAGTAGTAGTATAGATGGAGATGAATGAGAGAGGGGATGGATGCCATGGGCAGGTGAGCAGGGTTTAGTCAGCAGCATCCTCCCTACCTACCCAACAGGGCAAACAAGGTTCACTGCAGAAAGATCTGCAAAATAAGGATCTACTTGAGTGTTGGTAAAAGACTGTTTCTATTGGGAAGCTTCTTCCTTGCCGTTTCCATAAATTTTGACCAGATACACATAGAGGAGTGATAGTCCTCTAATGGTTCCTGGTGGTGTTCTTCAGCATGCCAACTCTTTAAACTTCAGAGTGATATTTGTTTTAAAAAGAAATGTTGATGTTTGAGCTGAAGATCACTTTGGACCAATACTTGTGGTTATGTACTTACTCTTAAGGAAAGAATGCATATAAAATGTTTGAAACACTGACATGAAGAGTTTTCTCAGTGGTTTAGAAGTATTATGTTTATCAGAAAGCATTTTTACATGCAGACATAGTACCTATCTATTTTTATTTCCCAATCTTGATTTTCCTCCCACTCTCTCTCACCCATACTGGCCCTTCATTTTCCTTCATACCCATGTTCCCCCAGATTAATTCACCATAACAGAAACTCTTTCATGTTTGAACAGTTCCATTCTGTTGAATAAACAGGGCTTTACTTCTGGAAATAGTTCGGTTGTCTTAAATGCTATGCACACCACTGTTTATGAACATTTACATTTGTCCAAAGCAATTTTTTGCTCAAATGCAGGTGCTGTTCCTTAATCTAGCTTCTCTGGTGTTTTCAAAATACTGATTGTCAACATTGTTTTAAACAGTATTTTGATGGGTATGTTTTTCTGCTTTAAACTGTTTTCCTCTGTTTCTGTAACTGGTGATTTTTTTTTTTTTTATTTTTTAATGCTACTGTCTTGACATTAAATCCAGGTCCCATGTTTCCTTAAGGTTTTACTTTTCATGCTAACAAGTACTCTGTTTTTTCTTAGATGTTTACTTCAATTTTGTGAGAAACCTGTTCGTTCTCCCTTTTTTATTGTTCATTTCTCCCATACAGTTTATTTGATTATTGATTTCATAATGAACTAAATGCTCCATTTTTATTCATCAAACATTAATCTTAGTTATGGCTTTATTTAAAACTGTTGCTTACTTGGAAGTACAGAACCTCTTTCAAATTTGGTTCCAACTGGATTACTCTGCTGAATTCCCACCTTCACAGGAATTTTGCTGCTTTGGTGCAAGAGAAATTCTACTGAGAAGGGGCATAGTATAAACAAAAGAGGTGATGTTTTGTTGTTTTTTTCTTTTTTTTTTTCTTTCCTCCTGCTTCATGGAGAGACTGTCCTGACAGAGCTGGTACTTTCAATGGCATGCCCTACTGCGACTGTGCCACTTTCCTACCTGTAGAGGGAAGAGTTGAACATCTCAGCTGTCAGCCCAGCGCATCTGAGCACTGGTGCCATGTGTCTCATATCTCATTACTCACCAAATAGGTACATACTTCAGAGAAGACAAGCTTGCAAGTGCTTCCTGGGGACCTCTGTGCACTAGTATATCCAGTGGTAGCTGTTGAAGCCTTTGCCAGCCTCTTAGGTTGCTGAGGGCCTCTAACCACAGAAGACTTAATAATTTAAAATAAAGCTCTATTCTGCTCTAAACCCATCTGCTTTTCCTACCAACGAGCAACAATGTCCCTTTTTCTATGTAAAACAAAAACATAGTAAGCCAACCCACTGCCCCCTGCCCCAGCAGAACAAAATTAAGGGAGGTGCTCTCTGTATGAATATTAAGTATTGATGTTGCAGCACTGCTTCCCTTGTAAAGCAGTTGTCTTTGCTCTATGTTAGTGCTGCTTTGCTGCACTTGATGTAGTGCCCTACTCTTATTTTAGAGGAGTCCGGAATCCTGCAAAACATCACCTCTACTTCTAGGAGCATACTTTTAAAAGATAACTACTAAATTTGAGTAATCCTTATTTGGCAGCAAGACGAAAAGCTCTGTTTTTTTGTGGCCCAATTGAAGTGGAGGACATCCCTTCACGTGCACACCTTGTGAGCTTCTGGACCCACAGCCTGTGCTTGGCTTTTTGTTCAGCTAAACACAGGAGCATGCTTTGTTTTTTGGTCCTCAATTGGCTAACCACCAATTCAGCCTTGTTGGAAACACAAGCTTGAAGAAGGTTCTTCCATGTGTGTGTTCTTGTTGTTCTTTTACATACTTTGTTTTGTGGTCCTCGTTACTGACGGCTGCTTTTGTTTGTTTCCTTTTTTTTTTTCCTTTGTCCGTTTGACTTTCCCCGATATGGTGTGTGTGTTGCTACCAGTTTCTATCGCTCCACCCCCTCCCCCTATGCCTCAGTTGACTCCACAGATACCTCTCACAGGCTTCGTGGCCAGGGTGCAGGAAAACAGTAAGTTTGGACAAGCTGAGCTGTTAAAGGGTAGAGCCTACTTTCTTCTAGCATGCATGGCTGGCAAGTCAGACTCTATTTTGTTTCCTTTTCCAGAAGCTAATACCATCTTGCATTCTAGTGTCAATATGCTATTGGAGCTGAAGGGCACACTCTTCAATATTTTATAACATGTGCATGATTATTACTGACCCATTTAAGTTCTGAACTGCAAATTTGTTACAGAAATACTGTGTGAAATATGTGGCATCTGCTTGGTGTGAATATAGAAATGTATCTTAATTAAAAAAATATTAATTTCATGTTGAATCATCCTGCCTGAGGCTTTTTCACTAGGGATAATTGATTAGTTTTTATTAGAAAGGCTTATGTAGACTGTCAAAACATGTATTGTGTAACCATTGACTCTAATACTGTAGCAGTTTTCAGGAAGCTGTACAATCAATTGAAAATGTGCAGTCTTATGATCTGATGCCATTACAAAGGAGCTTGTAAGGTATTTCTCCTCTTGGCAGCCTTTCATTCTCCATTTCTTTGTGTTCTCTAGCCAGATTTCCCTACTGAGCTTCTTGCAGTATAGCTCTGCTTGTTAAGTTTGTGAGAGATATGCTCCCTGGCTATGATCTGTGCTGCAAGGTGTTTGTACTGGTAACTCTGCTTTTACCATTACTGCTTGATTCATTTCAGGTGAGTGTTACTGTCCCAAATGCTAGTGCAGGTGGAAAGTCGTGTTCCTGATCTGGGCACAGCTTTGCTGTAGGAGTACATTGCAGTTCTGTAAACAACAGAATGAATGCAGTGTAGATAGGGCAATGAAGTAAGTATTAAATGTTTTTGAAGTGTTTGGGAGCCACAGTGAAGTTTGCTAGGATCTCAGGGACTACTACTGCGTAGTAGCTATATAGCTCCAGCATACATTTAGGGGCCCCCAGATTTGACTAGTGCTGCTGTTCAGCTTCCCATTAGAGCTTTTAAGTGGTAACGTTCTGAGCATTCCCCTAGAGACAGGAGGCATCTCTCTGGTTCTCATTTGAAAAGAAGGTAGTTTGGTGTTGTGCTAGGTAAACGGTAAGAATCATGTTGATGTAGAATAGTATGCTACAAAATTGTGTTGATAAACCTTTCCAAAATTCAAAGTGTCGAGGTAAACCTAATGAAGACGAAGGTTACAGAATGTCTTCACTTGCAGATAAACTTGAGAAAATTGACACCTGCTTCTGAATTGTTCCAAGTATTGTCCTCCTGGAGATAACACAGCCCTTGGGAGAGCAGAGGTGAAAGGGACAGACTTATTCGTGCGTGCAACAACAGAATGCAAGCTGACTTGTGAATGAGATTGCAGCAAAAATAGCTGAAGCTTGAAATCTGGTCTTAGGAATTGTTCTTTTAATTTTCTTTCTTTTAACAGTTCCTTGGGTTTGAAAGTTATATAACGAGTATGGCTTTGAGCTGCTGCTGCCTCATTTTGGAGGCAGGGGTGCGTGTGGCAGCCTGTGCATACGCTCAGCAAAACTGGCTGTGGAGGCTGTTGCTGAGTTTTGGCATTGTGTGCTAGACTTTCACCTACCTCATTTTCTGCAAGAAGTCTACAGGGGAGTGGAGTTAGGGAGGTATGTGGGTAGGCTTATCTCTTCCTTATCATAAAGATCTGTGGGTTTGGAAAGCAACAGCCTCTGCTCTGTGGACTTCTTTCAGAGCATGAGGGCAGAGGGCTTAGAAACTATGCAACACCTATTTTTTTTTTTTTCCTGCGCCCTGTGCCCAAACTGTGAGTGTCTCCTTCAGAGAGGTTTTCCAGTGCATCCAGTGCCCAGGGACAACTGATGGGATGTACATTGCAGTACTGTCACACCCAGTCCCTTCAAAAGAAGTCTGCTGGTCCCCATTTAAAGAACAGGGATGTGAATACATACAAGAGAAGATGTCTCAATTTGGAGCTGTATGAATACTGGTCTTTTTACTCTTTCTCATTTAGTATGGTTTTCTGTATGCCTTTTTTTTTCCTCTCCTAGGAAAAGTAATGCTATTCTAAAGTGCCTGTTTTAAGTTCAGAACCAGGAAAAGTCTAGGCTGAAATCCAAGAGGCGGGGGGAGACTTCCAAGGGGTGGCACTTGTCTGATTTTCTGTTCCATTCTCTCCCCTTGTTTAAATGTGAAGTGGAATTGTTTTAAATGTTTGCCATCAAGCATGTAGTTTCTGCACTGCATGTCAGTTAGGGTGTGTGTTGGTGCTTTCACACTTGTGTTTCCTGCCCTCTTCTTCCTTTTCAAATAAGCAACTTCATTGTTGAATAAATACAACTTTTTGCATTTCTTAAGGTAAGGATTTCTAAAGATCTCAAAAGATTTTGTTTCAATACTTTTTTTTTTTTTCCTGGCTGCAGACAGCAATTAAGGGGAGAAATAAGTTTTGTGAAAGATGTGCTGAAACTACTGCACAAAACCAGTTCATTCAGAAACAGTGTTGTCATGTGTCTGTGGTAGATTAATGAAGCCTGCCTGTGAGTACTATTCAGTAACACCGGCAAGATGTAGTGTTCACTCAGCCAAAGACTTTGTTAGTCTGTCTCCAAGTGACATAAATGGGCTTCTGTATGGGAGAGGAATCACTAATAACAGTGGCAGCCAGTCTTACTGATGGAGAGAGCTGTGGGATATACAGCTCAGCTGGTCAAGTTGAAGAGGAGCTGGGCTTGCAGGTGACGTATAGGATTAGCTCTTCATGGGGTAGAGAGCAGGCTGGGTGCCAGGGCTGAGACAGCCTCTGCGCCAGTGGTTCCTGCTGGCTTCTGCCCCCTTGCAGAAGGAGGTTTGGCTTCCAATATACCAGCATAGGCAGTCTGACCCAGCTAGGACATGGGAGCTATGCTCAAGCCCCTTGTCAGGGGCATGTGGCTGAAGAGCAAAGGTTAGTCACCACTGGAGTAGCTGCCAGGTGAAACTAAAAAGCATTAAGGCAAACAGAAACCCTATTTCTGATCTGCAGTGCCATTGTAACTAGCAGTAGCTAAAGCTTCATTCAGTGCTGTTCTTCCCTTGCCCTGCAGCTTGGCTTTCTTCTCAGAATTAGTGTAGTGTGCTGGAGCTACGCATTCTGGAGCACGTGCCCAGCCCGATGGCTCCTTCCAGTCAAACCCTTTCTGGAGCAGTGGTTTTCAGCCTGTTTTTTCAATGTGCAGACTCCCAAATCTCTTGTAATTAAATCTGTTTTGCTATATAACAAAGCTGAGTTTAGTGACAGTAGCTTCCTTTCAGTAACTTCTGGCTTCATAGTGCTTACACCTAGGTCTGTGTGTAGTGGACCACAGTTCACAAGGAATAGGATAAGTGACTTGAGTCTTGCATCTGAGTGTGCTTTCTCTCTCCTTTGCTGCCAGCTGCTGTGAACGTTACTGAAAACTAATTTGATGAACTGATTTTAAGAGTGATTTGTACCATAATGCCTTTCTCTTTTTCCCTTTCCCAAAGCAACTTGTAATTGTGCTGATTGGAGAATCTCAGGGCAGGGATTTGACATTTTGGATTATACACTTAATTCCTTGAGCACTTTCTCCCCAAGAGCAGCAGCTGCCCATTGTAGTTCTCCATTTATTAATTGAATCCTGGATGTGTGCACACACACACAAGCTAGTCTGCAAGATACGGATCTGTACAAAGCTTTTCTTCTGCAGAAGGATTACTTGGCTTTCTCTTACCTGGTTAAATCTTAAACACTAGTCTCTTCCCTTTTTTATGATCCACACCAGATCTTTTTGTCCCCTTAATGCTAGCTCTGAGAAGGAATCCAATGAAGCAGTGTTCAGAAATAAATTAAAGTGATTGTTATAGATAAAAGGATTTGATAAAAAATAATCAAGCTGCTGGTCCAGTGCAGAGGCCTGTTGCTGCCTGGCTCAGAGGGTGCCACTCAGAGTGCTTCCATAGCTAACCGCTGCAGCTAGCCCCTCAGCGCATGGACGTCGGAGCAGGAAGCTTTCCTCTCTGCTGGTGTTCAGCTTATGCCCCGCAGCATGTGCTTTGACTCTTAGTAGCATTTATACATAGATTTGACCACTAATAACAAATGTAGTTGTATGTTGTAGACGTTAATACAAAGCCTATGTTTCTAATCAGTGCATGGTATTATAGTGCATGCCATGTGTGTTGTCCCCCCACCCCTTTTATTTACAGTGTACAGCCTCAGGTCTGTTTGCATCTCCACACTGTTTTGATTCGAGAAAAACATGATCTCCAAATGTTTCTAGTTGCTGATAGCCCAACTCCTCCCCCACCACCGCCTCCCGATGAGATGCCGATGTTTGATGACTCTCCTCCTCCTCCACCACCACCCCCTGTGGATTATGAGGATGAGGAGGCTGCTGTTGTGCAGTACAGCGATCCCTATGCAGATGGAGATCCTGCCTGGGCACCTAAAAACTATATAGAGAAAGGTAAGAGAAGCGTTGCAACTCTGGGGTACTGCGGTATCAGAGGACTAATGGTATCTGAAGTGGATGAAGGACTTAGCTTGGGTCTAATGAAAACAATCATTGTCCCTGCTAAGTCAGAACTCAGGCTATTCTTCTCTTTGTCTGTGGCTACACCTGATGTGATAAAATATAATCCTTCTTTGGAAGGATTATAAAATACCTTCAAGCATTCTAGAATGGATTAAAAAAAAATGCTGTTATGAGAAGCAGATGTAAATCGGATGGTTTTTGTCTTTGTTGAGCTGCTGGAGCGTGTCTGTAGCTACCTCAGGATTGCTGGGCAATCATCTAGAAATAGTATTGCAAAAAGGCCAGAATGTCTGACCTCTATTTATCCCATCAAACTAGATAGCTACAGCAGATCATTAGACTTTCAAGTATAAAGTGTAGTGAGGCTTCCTTGGAGACTTATCAGTGACTCTAGATCAGCAGATTATAAAGTGTACTTAGGTATGAACTCATATATTAAATGTCTTTTCTCATGAATAATTGAGATGCTGATTTCCTGCCTGTAGAGTTGTCTGTGTTCTGACAATAACCATTTTGTCAACAGTAATGTTGCAAGTTTTCTCATGATCTGGCTGGTACTGTAGTGCCTGTCTTGGCAGAACTGCCATATTCCATCTTCACTTCTGTTGATCCATGTCTACAGCATGATTTTAAGAAAAATTTTTTTAGGCTTTCTCTAATGAAGAGTTCCCTATACAGGGATTTATATGCTTTTGAGGTAATCTGACCAGAAATAACTGCCACACTCATGGTTCATGATTCAGCTTTTAAGTGTCCACATGCTTTGTTTTATTGTGCTGCAGTCAACTGTACCTCTCTGTCAATAGTTTAACTGAGTGGTAGTCACCACCCACTTCTTACTGGTAGCTAATGTTGCACAAAAAGTGAAATTTCATTTTCTGGACTTAATGTTCAACAGGGAAAGCATGTGAGTTCATTATGGAAAATCCCAGGATAGCAAACTAGTCTTTTAAAAAATAATTGTACTTCAAAAAATGTTAATACTGGTGCTATTAATAAAATGCTAAACTTGTCCCTGTTCAATCCACAGTTGTTGCTATATATGACTATACAAAGGACAAAGACGATGAGCTGTCGTTTATGGAGGGTGCAATCATTTATGTGATAAAGAAGAATGATGACGGCTGGTATGAAGGAGTTTGCAATCGAGTAACTGGCTTGTTTCCTGGGAATTATGTTGAATCAATCATGCACTATGCCGATTAAAATCCTTTGCTTTTCAAAGTTGGGTCTTGTATTCATCATACCATGATTATTTACAAGGGGTAACTAAAAGCTAACAGAATTGTCTTAATGTACTTTCAGAAAAAACGTGCCCATTTCTCCAGGCCATACTGTTTGAATGGTATGATTGAATGTCCAGCTCTAAGTCTCTGGAGACAGACAGTATGTCTTACCTGATGGCAATTTGTAAAACAAGCAACTGTCTATAACTGGTTATACTTATTTACTTATGCATTGTTAATTTTATGACCAGCCTAAATGTTCTGGGGAAGTAGGGTATAATATTTAATGAACCATGATTCAGATTGTGCCATTACATTTTTCAGTACAGCATGGTAACTAACACTACGTTAGACTAACATATTAAAATCTGGATGAGAAGTTTAATGTTAGTGCTGGTCATATTACTTTTTGTTTAGACTCTTTGCTCATTCTTGAACTATATTTGTTTAAAGCATGCATACAAACTTATGTATTGAAATATACTTTTTTAAAAATCCAAGATGCTTCCAATTGTTGTAATCTTTACCTGGAGTATTCTCACTAAAGTCTATTACAATGAGTTGTTCAGGTCTAAGGTGTCCATGTGAATCAAAAAATGGGTGGTCTTATGTATGTGTAATTTGTACCCAAGTTTTTTTAATGAGTAAATTTACATTATGACTTTTTCCATTCATAAATATATAAGTGAACCAAAGGTCTTGTCCATTACTTTGTTGGTTGGCTTGGCAAAGAAGATTGGAATGCTAACGTAGCAAAATCATGGCTGTGTTATCCCAGGCAATGTACTAAAAAGCAAATGTTTGTAACGTGACTTTATCACTGACAGAGGGCAAATAAATTAGATATGAAACCTGCATTACACATTTATACATACTCTTAAAAGTTCTTTTCTTCCAGAATTAATTTTAGCAAGGATTCTTAATTGAATCTAGTTATCTAGAAGCAGTAGGTTTGACACTATCTGTAACTGACATTTCTCAGTGGAAACTGTATCTGGCTTGGGGACATGCCCAGCTGAGCAGAGACAGCAGCCTGTCCTCAAGATATGACAAAGGGGGAACAAACACGCCAGGAACTCAGCCATTGCGTTAGGGGATCACGGGCAGAGATAGTTAGAGATGATGTACTTCCCTGTTCTACAAATTCTGTGGCTTAAATAACCTGAAAAGGAATGTGGTAGTACTGGATAATTACTGTCAGAGGAATGTGTCTGGGACTTCAAAGCAGCCTTTCAAGAAGGTACTGAATATACTCTATAAATAAGCGATGGAAGGTGATGGGAGTTGAAGCTTTGACTGGCTGTTGAATCATTCATTTTTAGTGCGAGTTAGAAATACTGAGCCTTTCATTTTCTTAACTGTAGCAATCTCAAATTCTGCATCTTGTTAACTGCTAGCAAGTAGCAACCAACCTACCTGTATTCCATTATGAACTGGGAAAAAACCAATTAAAGTCTACATATAGTCTTTTATAATAAACCAGTTTCTGTAGATACAGTTCCAGATACTTCTGAAGTTTAACAGCCAGAAAAGTATTCAAACCATCTCTCTTCTGAGGAGTTTACCAGATAGTAACATGTATGCTCTGTTTCTTGGTGTGAACAAGTGAAATTTGGAGCAACTTCAGTTCTCGTACGCTGATTTATATTTATTCTCAGTGTGGCCTTTTGAGCATTAATATGTAAACATCTTTCCCACCCACCCCCTCCACAATTAATAGCCCCCACTAAAACAATTGTACAGCACAATTTGATTTGCTTTGAGTTGTATGGCTTCCCACAATAAAACACTTTAAACTTATCTTTTTAAAAAAAGCAGAACTTCAAAAAAAAAAAAAAAGGTTTTTTTTAAAAAATAATTTTTGGTAGCCTGTGTTGGAAGCAGATAACTTCTGAAGTAAATTTAGGCACAGTCTGGTAAGTAGCTGCCAGAACGAGTGGAAGGAGTTCTCTCACTTGTCTCGCATGAGTACCATTTCCGTCAGCTGAATGAGGGCTTCTCTTTCAGGGGATGGCCGTAACTTACTGATCTCTCTTGTAGCTTCATGGCAGTAGCGCTGGGCGAGGTAGGTTGTTTGCTGCACACCGTCACTCTTATGTAAGAAGACAGTTAAAGGTAATGGGTAACTGGTCAGCCTCCCTCCTGCCTTTTGCCTCTTCCAGTTACAGGGGGAAGTTTTAAGGTCAGTAAGAACCCTGAACACTTAATTATATTCTGAAGGGGAAAGGGAGAGGATTCATTCTATATTCATTGAATCCTACATCTCTTCCCCAAAGCTTCAGAATACTAAAACTCAACCATGCTAAACTTAAATATACCTACAAAACAACACTGGAATTAATAACATACTCTTAGTAGGATTAGAAACTAATGGTTTAACCCCTCCCCTCCTGCCCTAAATAGAGATGTACAAAAAACATGCTATGCTGAAAAAATAGGCATTAATTTTGCACAGACAATTATTCAGTCTTTTCAGAACTGGAGTCAATTAAAACTGATATGCAGTGTGCACTGCAGTTACATGCTGCTTTCACCACTTGTTGGGTACAGCTACTCTTCAGCTGAAGGAACTGAGTTCATGCGTGAGCTTTTTACTTCTATTATGTGGATTTTATGCTATTGGAATGAAAAAAGAAAAAAAAAGCTCTCCGGAACCTAGCATTTCTGGTAAAACATTGTGCCCATAAGGAAGATGAAGAGTACTAACTTGGTATTGCACATAACATGCTACTTAAATGCAGCCCTGCGCTTTTACTTCAGAGGCAATGAATTTCAGGCTGACTTCAGCACTTCAGGAGTGAAATACTTGGTATCAGTCCTACCTGCAACACGTATTTCCGAGCACGTTCAACATCTCCTGGCTTACTGAATCGTCTCATTATCATAGCATTCATTTCTGGAAACTAAGCACAAAGGGAGAAGGTTTTGTACTGCTTATGCGTTGTTTTCCATGTAGCTACCTGCCATGCTAAGGTGAAAAAGAAACGAAAGTACAGACCTCTTTCCCCTGCCACTGCTGTTGCTACAGGTATAGCTATAGGTCAATACCTGCAGTCTGCACAGGACTGTAATATAGAAAAGCCCAAGCATTTAAAACTTAAACTGGCTGGCTCTCTTGGCTGTAGCCAGGTGGTAGTGAAAGTTAGCACCTGCCATTCCACCATGTTGGAGCAGATGAGCCAGTGTGGTAATTCCTGATGACTACTTCCAGGTGTATATCCACATTATATTCCAGGTGTAGGATCTGGTTCAGGTATTCTTATGTTACAAATGATGATTAGTGTTGGCACACCTAGAAGAAGCACCTCTTCCCCCACGTGTACTAACAGAGAACCCAGGAGGTTTGTTGTATTTATATTGCACAGTTCAACCTGTAGAACCCATCATGATACTTTCAACTGTTATGTCCCCTTATGCTTTCCCTTGCTCTGGTATTTTACATACACAGGCTGTGCCTGTCGAAATCTCACGACCGATTTTTGTAAGAGAAAAATGACAACTATAATGTATTTTGTTTTCAATCATGTAGAATTTGTAGTTAGTACTGCACACTCAATTCCCTACACATGAGGCAGATGAAGACTAGTCAGTTGTCTGAAAGAATCACTGAATCACTTATCTAAACATGCAGGGACTTTCTTCAGACAGTCCAGAAATAGAAAAGCCTGGTGCTTAACAAACACAGGCCACAACTCAAGGCAGCTACTCTGTAGAAGAATTATTTTTAAAGGAAAGAGGTGTTTGTTCATCTGGTCTGAAAGGGTTATAGTCAAACCAAGATTATTTTACTGCCGTACACTTGTAAACAATGATCTGCTTTCCCTGCACACCTTTGGTCCTGAAACTAGATCTACAAACTTGTTAGGGAACAAACAAGTAGCATCCCTCACTGTTGTGACATTTCCCTATTACTCAGAGGTGGTCTTGTTGTAAGACAACACTTAGAAGTTTATTGGCGACTCATACTTGGCTTTCTCTAGATTCTAGCTTCCCATGTAATGACAATTTAATTACAGTGTTCATATAATCCATTTTCATATTATTCATATTTATGATGATATATGATACATATACTTTCACTTTTTATATTTAAACTAAAGAATATAAAAATCCCCAAACCTGTAATGCAAAGCTGTTATTAGCAGTTCTGCAGACTTAATGAGCAGTATATAAGCATTTTGACAGAAATGCTTATAAACTCTCCTTCTTCAGCTGTACTAGTTTAGGAGTGGCTTTAGTCTTAGCGTATACTAGTGTATTTCTTTAATTTTTTATTTTTTTTTTTTACTGAGTGAACTAACTTTAAATACTGAATAAATAGGTCTCACATCAAGCTGAACATTTTTTTTTGTATAAAGGTTTCTCCTTAATATTCTAATGCACAAAGATATATTTCAGAGGGAGAGGAGCAGACAATAAGAAAAGGCAGCTGTCACTGGAGATCCAGAGCACATTCAGAACTAAAGTATGTTTGTGAAGAAGACACCGTGAGGATTACCAGATAAATTAAAGGGTATGAGGGTAACCGTAATGCTAATTTCAAGAGAAAAGACAGCCCATAACTTAGCAATAACATTTTAGACTATCTTCAAGTCCTGGCTCAGGAGTTTTTGTTCTCAGATAGATAAAAATAGATGGAACATCTTTTAGTAGCAGCACAGTTAAGTGTCTGTTGAAGCTCCCAATTTTTTTAGCACTTTGTGTATGTATCACTTAAGTCTGTAGTGCTGTTCTTCCAGTTTCTTGAAAACAGCAGGAAATTTTCAGCAAAGCAGTCTTCTGGATAATGCAGAAAACTGCAAGATGGTCAAGTTATCTTTTAATGCAAAAATGTACGCTTCCCATCTATCAAAGATACAAATGAGGAAAAGTGTTTAAAAAGAACAAGATTTTAAAATAGAACTGATAAACAGATGTTCTTGGCTTTTATTTCCATATTATGAACTTAACTCATCTTATAAAGCTGATTAGAAGATAGATAAAGTTGAAAGTCAGAGACAGCCAACCCAAACAAATGAATAAAAGAACAGTTTTAATTAAAAAAAAAAAAAAAGGAATATTCAACACCCAGAAGACAATCAGTGTTACCCATTCTCTGCCAAAATCAGAGTATTTGCAACATGTCCTTGTTTCTCTCTACAAGTAGCTTTAACACACAAACCAACCATTTCACAATTGCATCCTCTTTCTGTACCCGAGTCTCTCACTGTTCTTTAGACAACTCCAGGTGCTGATGACTAACAAGATCCTGCTGCTTATCAACAAATTCTGAAATAATGATTCAAGGACAAGTCTGTGAATCCCCCAGATGAGTCTGTAGGGAGGAACTGAGAGCATGGAGGGGGTGGTTCTCAGCATGCATTCCTCTGCATTTTTAAGTGGCTGAATCTCTTTGGTTTCCTGTCTTTTCTGAGATATGTGTCCTTGTAAATGCCCAAAGCATGAGGAAACAAACACGTGTATGTTCCACCTCCCCCCACCCCAGGCTCTTTAAGAAAAAGGGGTAAGTAAATGTCATGAAGTTGTATTTTTTTTTTAATTATTTAACACTTTTCCCATGTCAAGCTCTGAGCAATTCCAATGGGAGAACACAGACTAGAGCTCTACTGGAACTAGTTGTGCCAGTTTTTGTATCATGCTGTGAAGTTCGGTAGGAAGGACTGCTTTCTATGCCCCAAATCTTTTTTTCCTCACCAGAAGCTTGAGCGAGGTGCATTAAACCAGTTCTTCCTCTTTTATGGATTAGCACCAATTTCTTTTGGTGCTGCTGGCACTTGTTTTCCTTGTACTCCTCCAAATCATTTTTAAGCCACTAAAAATCTTGACCAATTTTAAGCTTATTTTATTTATTCCTTTTTCTCTCATCCAAACTACTATTACATTTACCTTCAGAAGGGAAAGCTTCCCACGTTTGTAACTGGGTAAGACTAGAGGACAAAGAGATGAAGAGATCAAATCCAATAAACAGAGGTGCCCACCTAAAAGCTAGGCAGAGATTTAAGTTCTTGGCCCCACGATGGCTACAAAGCCCAGGACTTGGAAAAACACCCACATACACAGTCAAGCCTGGGGAGAACGAGATGTCTCAGGAAAGAACATAAGCAGGAAGCTACTTAGGAATAACCTGCAGAAAACATGCAAAAACTCTCTGAATACCTGCCGCTTTGCGAAGTTTAAGCACTTGAACTTGGGCAGCAAAACACTGCTGCTGCTTTTGATACAAGGGACTAATAGGGAGAGGACTTGTGTAGGAAAAAGTTTCTCAGTCTGAATGAACATGCGTGTGCACAGTAAATCCAGCTGATCTTGAAAGCACTGATTTTTCACACATGCCCAGGCCATGCTCATCACTTATGCTGTAGACTTGATGTGTTCGAGCTGGACCTCTGTGTGCGCTGTGAAGAGCAGTGTACACTTTTTGGTTTGGGGAAATAGATTCCTGTTGCCTTACCTGTCGACAAGCAAACAAGACAGGGCCTGTGGCTAATCCAAGCTTGAGATCTGCTGCTGTTGGTTTCCCCAGGCGGTCAGCACACGATGTAAAATCCAGCACATCATCTATTAGCTGGAAAGAGATAAACATACAGATTTAATGAGAACTAAATACAGAATAATCCTTGTTAAGAGAAGATTTATAGAAAGGATTAAGACAGAAGACAGCCCACTTTGATTTCTCAGGCAGTTGTTTGGAAAAGTTTAGATTTTAGATTCCCTTTAGTTCAACAAAAGCACTACCTGAAAAGCTATGCCAACATTTTTTCCATACTGGTATGCAATCTCATGAACTGTGGGATCAGGGCAGCCTAGAATTGAAACCTGAAAAGACAAAAAAACCCAAGTAAATAGAAAGCTTTAGTTAGCATCCCCTTTTAGTCTCTGACCAGTGGTGGAACATAGCAAGCACAGACAGCAGGGCTCTGGGAAAGGAAAAAAAGCTGACTCAGTAGCACATTCTTGCTTATCTCTTGTGTGTTCATGGATACACACAAATAGCCAAGCTTATTAGAAAACAAGGCTGAACAGCAGTGCAGTATTAAAAATATATTCAAGTCTGGAAAGAGATTAGCTTTATTAAATATTTATCAGACTTAGAAATTATAATGCAAGGATGAAGAGAGAAGAAATGTGGATGCACTGCACATGCAGGCTAGTAGTCATATACAGCCCAGTGACAGGGGAATTAAATTTATTACATATATAAATCAGCCAGGGGATGACTGCAGGTCAGACAACAGAGAAATGGACATAACATGCCTCATAAAAGATCCACAAAACTGGATGTGTTGCACCCAGTATATGCAGGACAGTTGAGATAAGGAAGATTAGTTTTAAGGGTGATGTTAACTATAACTGAATTGCTCAGGAAGATAAGCTGATTAGCCTGCAGACAAAGGTATCAAGGGATAATCAGTGGCAAAAAAAAAGACAGTGAATGAAAAAAGTACACCAAGCTAGACAAAAGTATCACTAAACTGAGATAAACAAACATAAAACATTTTAATTGAGTACAGATAAATCAACTACTTGAGAGACAGAAGTTTTGCTGAATAAACTCCACAAAGCTAAAATACAGAACACAAACCAAGATTTGAGAATTAGTATCTTGCCTCAAAGTAAGGGCACTTATGCTTTTGCATGTATTGATTATACACTTTGCAAAATGAGGTGGGTTATATTTAAATACTCAGATTTATTTCAGCCTTCAATAAAGCAATTAGGAACAGGGGACAAAAATCCATCTTGGTTTACTGCAGATATTCCAAATCTGCTGTGGCTATCGGAAGGAGTGAAGATACATTTTACTTAATGTAAAACTAAAAATATATGCTAGGAAAACTACATGAAATAAAAATATGTGTGTATATATATAAAAATTCCGCTTTAAGACTATGTAAGATAGGATCATTAAAAAAAAAAACAAAACCCAAACCAAACCCAAACTAAAAGCTAGTCCAATAGTAGCTTTGAAGGTGAACATGAAGATGGAAATAAGAAACAACATTATATCCTAATAAATGCGATGCAACTCACACAAGATTAGAGACTATTCCATGCATCAGTGCATTTTGTAACTGAGCATCAGAACACTTCCCCATTATAACCTGCATCAAACCCAGTGGAATCTGGATGCCTGAGGCATTAACAGCATCTCACATTTCCCAATTTTACTCAAAAGAGGAGGACAGTATAGCAGGAAAATAATGCTACTTATGTCTAATCACACAAAATCTTGAAGGCTATTAAAACAGAGTGAACTGCAAATAGGAGATATTTAATTAGACGTTGCTAGGGACTATCAAAAAAGAACATTTTGCCCTTTTATCCTCCTTTTGATGCTTCTCCCTTAAATAGCAGTATTTGCTCCCAAAAGCTAACATCTACTGCTGTACCATGCCTAACAAACTTCTGGCTGCTTCTGTAATATAAATCAAATAATATCAGCAAGGCAGAGGGACTGCGTCTACCCTGTTTCAATGAAATCTTTACCTACCACCACGTTTCACGTGAAGAATTAAAATATGGAATTCAGTAGGACAGTGACAAAATTCTGGTTAATGGCAAAGGGTCAGAGTGGGCACAAGTTGGTAGGTGGGGAGAGGAAGGGCCATGTAAAGAGAAGAACTTTCTCATTTAATCTGAAAGGTCAGAGCAGAGCTATTCCTGTAGGTGGACAGTTTTCTGGGAATGCAGATATTACCTATGTAAAGAATCACAGCAGTATATGTACATTTAAAGACCAGGAGCATGAGCTACAGAATGTAACACAGGCAAAATTCATCAGTGCAAAATTAATTCTAGCATCTTTGCAAGAGAAAGACCTTCATAGCTCCTATTCATGTTACGAACATTTCTGAAGACAAACAGAATTAAAAAATCCAGGAGATGATTGATATGCCTATCAAACCTCCAGCCAGCTCACACTCTCTGACCACGACCACATCATAAACTGCAACATGACAGGGTCTTGTCTTCCAGGGAGTTCCCTCAGGAGACAGTTTCTCAGACTGCTGTTGTGGATTATTGCCCCCAGCTGGACACTCTCTGGGATGCAGGCAGGCAGCCTTGTCCCAATCACTCTGAGAGATGAAGTATAACTGAAGCCACACTGGGATAACAGCATGCATTTATAAATACAAATCAAGATAACAGTGTCAATATAATGATATGTTTAAATGATAAAGCTCACTCTTTGAAAACATCCTATAGGTCCCCTGATATGACTGGTTGATTACAAATTTAATCTGGCAAGAATTCAGACTTGTCCTCCACTAAATCCTGATAAAAAAATCCTTCCTAATACCAAGTGGAACAAAATCTTTAGAAAGGGTTCTTTGAATTCAGTAAAGCAAGTCAATCTGCATGACGTTATTTCAAACACCCTTTTTAAAATAAAAAATTGTTTCTATTATTTTATGTTACATGAGAGACTATAAACCAATCTTGCCTCTTTACTGAATTTCACATCCATAAAATATTCTATCATCAGCTCTGGGTAGATACATCCTGCTCTGTTATTCACCGTGTGAGAATATGGCAGCTGGAGTTGAAAGCACTTGCGCATCTATACCAGTGCCCTGTGGGTCAGAGAGGAAAACCTGCTGCTGGGCACAGATATGCTTGTATAAACAGTACAAGAGATGTTTGCTCTCACACTCTAAATCTTCCCCTTCTCCAGCCTTTCTCCTCTATGCCCATCTCCTGAAGCAGTCAGGATCCTGCCTTCTCATTCGTGGCTCATCCACCACTGTTCTTCCAGACAGGAGCACAGTTCCTCTTTCCAGTGGAATCACAGAATAGTTTTGCTTGGAAGGGAACTCTGGAAGTTATTTGGTCCAGTCATCTGCTCAAAGCAGAGCTTACTTCACAGTTAGATCAGGTTGCTCAGGGCTGTGTCCAGTTGAGTTCTGAGCATCTCCAAGGATGAAGATCCCACACTCTGTCTGGGCAACCTATTCCAGCGTTTGACTAACGTCATGGAGAAATTTTTCCAAATAGCTAATTGAATTTTTCCATGGTACAACTTGTCCTTTCACTGCACATCTCTCCATCCCCTCTACGCCCTTCCATTACATAGCTGGAGACAGCAGGAAGACTCCCCCTTAGCTTTCCCTACTCCAGACTAAAACCAGCTCTTGGCATATCATCTGCTCCAGCCTCCAGCCATCATGGCAGCCCTTCACTGAACTCACTCCACAATGTGAATGTCTGACTTGTATGAGGGAGCCCAGCCTCAAGGTCTCACGTGTGCTGAATAGAGGAAAACAGACACTTCCCTTGATGAGCTGGCTACACTGGTAGCGATGCAGCCCAGTGTGTGCTTATCCTTCACTGCCGCAGGGCACACCGCTGACCATTCCTCTAGGCTCTTCAAATCCTTTCTGGTAACTACTCTTGGGAAGGGGGTTATGAAGGCCTACCTGGGAGAGGAAGATGTCCACCCAGCAGAAGCCCCTCCCCACAGCAGACACCCATCTTGTCCTGAGTCTGTATTTTCATGCATTTGAGGTTTTCTCAAGTAATTAATATTTTAACATGTTAACCAAGTACTTGTTTATAAGAATTGTACTTTTACAGAAGTGAAGATTATCTGCCTGAGTATCTGTGATATGTTTATGCTACTCTTTTTCATAGCAAACATTATGAAGAAGAAATACCCCAAAGGAGTTACTGTATTTTAAGTAATAAATAAGGACATTTACTGGCTGACCATAATAGCTGATGCTACTGATGCCACTGCCCTGCATCTGTCATTGGACTTCATTGTAGTCTGCATGCCTAGTTGGGCTGGGGGGATCAATTTTGCTGGTGGGGGTCAGAGGTCTTATTTTCCTAGACACCAGTTCCACACCCTGGTAGGTTTTTCTGATGGAGCCCTGCAGACTGTTCCTTTTCTTCAGTCCCTAAGGCAGACCTTCCATACACAGCCTTGCCTTACACAAGGAGGCTGCATACTTTCTCCTAATAGAGAAATCAAGAATCTCTAGTGCAACTTTACACTTATCTCAAAACAAGCATGATTTAATCCCTATTCTGAAAGTATGCTGTGCAAAGTATAAACAGCTTTATAAGGGTTAGGAATTCACATTACAGCAGGATAAAAAAAAGACAGAAGAAGAACCTGCTCAGCTTATTTTGCCATCTCCAGCTTGCCTGATGACTAACAGAAATTCCACTTCAGCTTTATTGTTTCTGAATTCTTGAACCAAAGTCACCTCTCATGTTTCTCTGAAAAATGCCTTTCAGTGACCCTCTGGGCCATCTGCCATTTCCTTTTGCAATGTATTACTTTGACTGCAACTTTGGTAACATTCCCCCATGCAGAACTATTGTAAAAATAAACAAGAGACTGGGATGGCTCTAACATCTTGAACAGACTGTTCTGTCCATAAAAAAAATTATTTTGCTAACTTAAAGGACTTTTGATTTAAATGCAGTAATGCTTTGGTGATGCAGAAGGTATCTAATACAGTGACTAAGACCAGTGTTGACAGACTATCTATTATCTTGTTTAGCCATTTTTCCAGGAATACTCTACTCTTCCATCTCTAAAGCATGACATTGTGGAATTCTAAGATGCCATCTGAACTTGTTTGACATCATCTTTCCAGTTAATACTTTTATCTTATTTATGCACAGAAACAAATCACTGTTTTTTCCCATCATTAACAGGAACTGAACTGCTTCTAATGACACACCAGCCTGGTTGTAACTGACGTTTTGAAAACCAATCATCTCTCTCCTTAGCTTTGTCCCTGAAAACAAGATGTGAACACTCTTGATTCCCCAATTGAATTTCCTTTCAAGCTAGAGCTGATGACCCTGCTTATCATTTTTGCTACAGAAAACAGAACTCCCTTCTGATTCCATCCTTTTCCTTAGTAGCCAAAACGGACTAAACAAAAAAAACCACACCAATCCCCCCGCAAAAATCCCCTTTTCTCTGCTATCAATAGAGTTCTCCTAATCCACGCAGAAAGAAACTGAGGGAGACGTATAAGTCTCCTCTATACAAGTCATTGCTACTCTGTGCAGCAAGCATCGTTTTGCCATAAAGACAGATCTCTCTCCTTTTTCCTTTATAACGCAAATTTTACTGCATATAAAATTCCAGCAATTCGGCAACGGAACAACTCAGAACAACCACTAGAAGAAAAGCAGCCAAACACCCCCTTCACCAGCATCACAGCCACAATCTGGAAGGAAGTGCTTAAATCCTTAAGTCTTGCAAGTTATGAAAAGGAAAAAACTCAAAATAGCACATTTGTACGGAAAATCCACCCAGTGGGAAGGTGATTTCTTCTATCTGTCTGTGAAGGTTCTTTTAGGAAGACTGTCAAAGTGAATATGAAAACTTGTATGTTTTTATTGGGGTAGCAGAATAATGTTATGCTCCTTACTAGTCCAATTGCCCACTAATATAAATGAAGACTTGCAAAGGGAAATTCTTGCCAGGGTCATATTGCCATTAATATGAGCAATCCAGAAGACTTAATTTCTTTCCTCCAACTAGAATGAAAGATATTTTCCCTTCCCACAAAATCTGTGTCTCTCATTCTCCAGGATCCTTTTGATTTGAGCGATTTTCAACTGCTGTCTATTGCATAAATGTACCAGTTCTCTAACAACAAAGGAGGATGACTAACACTAGCACAGATTTTTAGTCTAATTCTCCTAGAGCTCCCTCTTGCTATACCATATACCAGCTATATTGCCTTTAATTAAAAAAATAAAAATATAACTCTCTTTCAAGGTGAGATTATTGCCCACCTTCTCAATTTTCTGCACTAAAACTAAACATGTTTTTTGAATAAAAACATCATCTTGAATCAGATCTTTTTATAATGAAGTAACAGAATTGAGTGACAGATAGGGTTGGATATAGCAACTGATAATTAAAAACTGCAGACAAATCAAGAAGTACATGCTTCTGTTCTTTTATAATGTAACGCAGAGTATAGACAATTAGTTGTTTCCTCCCACTGTTATCATTTAAGGTCCCCCTAGGCGCCAAGGAGTGGGACCAGATGTCAAAGGCAGCTTAAAATCAAATCATAGGCTCAAGAATTACCAACTCAGAGTAAAAACACTGTCTCAAAGTTGTAGAATTTCATAAATTAAAGGCTGCCATTGTGAACCATATAACAATAAATCTGTGTATGAATACAAAACAGAAAAGAAAAAGTGAAAACCAATACTGGAGGCTACACAGCTGAACTGTAATAAAATGCACAATCTCAAACCCATTCACATTCTGGCAGAATACCATTTAAAGGGTTTGCTTTGGAGGGTCTTCAGAGAAAATGGCAATAAACTAGGAGTTTAGCTGTGAAGTTTACAGTGTGGTATGTTAACTTTAGAAGAGACAGACGTACATACTGCTTTACAACTGTTTGCTATAAGACTCGCAGTCTTCTTAAAAGTCTTCTCGAGGTAGTGAGCAAATCTCTCATTCTCATTTTCCTTGGAACCCAACTGGAGGAATTCACCTAAAAAGTTGCACAGATGAGAGTTTTTATTTGTGGGTTTACTGCTTAGGCAAGCAAATCTGAAGATAAAAACAGAAAAAGACCTTACCACGCACCAGATCTTCAATCACCTGAGTTAGAACAGAGATGATAGTAGTGTTTCCAATTCGTGCTAACGCTACGGAAGCAGCTGAGAGGATGAAGTCACCAGCTAGAACAGCCTAAGAATAAAAAAAAAATAAATATATATATTATCTTTTAAGTCTTTTCCTGTAAGTGTTAGTACAGACAATAAAATTTCCTTTATGGCAGGTCTACTCACATCACATCATTTTCCTACATAAAGCACACATATCTCATTGTAACAGAGAGAAAACAGAAGATAAACAAATATTAAAATTTGAACCTTTTTTTAATCCCTATCTTATAGTGCTGTTTATAATTTTCTATATAAACACTGTCCTCCCTGTTAGCAATATCTGAATACATGTTTGCCTGCGCAGTTGTTTTGAACATTACTTCTCTATTTGACCATTCTGTTGTGACTGTTATGCCAGGTCAGCTCTGAATTGCCGTAAGTTCTGATGCATCAGCAGTGTACTTTTTTCCTTGCATTTTCTGATTAAGACCTTCCTTTTAATGCTTTATGAAGAAACACCTCTCTCAAAAAATCAAAAAAGATTTCATGCTGACTGAAAACCTTTTCGCATTTACTACTGAATCAGAGCAACATACAGCGTTCTGGATGAGGTGCAAGTTCGAAGTATTTCAACAGCACTGCAGAGAATGGCATAGGGAACATAAAATCGCAAGAATGACACTACAATTATGCATTATCTAATGCTTCCAACAGTTCAGAAAAGGAACACACATTTGTCTTAACCACAATCCGTGCACACCTCTTCATACTTTTTCTGGCATATCTCAAGACTGTGCCTAGGGATAGTAATGTGACAAAAACCCTAGATATCTGTGCTTTGCTGAAACTCAAAGGCAAGTCTTGCACATAATAGCAAACTCACCTTCCTCTCTCCCCAGATTTGATTGACTGTCATTTTTCCTCTGCGAGAATTTGCATCATCAATAACATCATCATGAACTAGGCTAGCTGTGTGGATCATCTCAGCAATTATGGCCACAGAGCGCTGGCTTGCTTGCACCTCCCTAAAATAAAAAGCAAGAACTGTCAAATAATTAAATCAATTACATGTGCTGCAATACACTAAAAGAAATCTCTACCAAAACCAAACAAAAAACGTTTCTCTGAAAACAGCCGTTGCACCTTTTCCATGGTCTGAACCCCGTCTTTCAAACCTGGAATTAGGAAGACAAGAGAAAGTAAAATCACGTTAATACAGTAAGTGCAATGGGATATTTCTGTCCTGTTTAGGCCTGTTATCTGCCTTGCTGCATTAACAGTACTGGAAAACTCCTGAGTTATTGACTCTAGTCCCTCTAAATCCAGTCTGTAATAAATAACACAGCATCAAGGACGCTTGGTTCCAAGGAGATGGAAATCTGGAAAAGAGATTTCTCTGGAAAGCAGAGAAAAGAATGCCAGGTAGCTTTGTAGATGACTTTTAAGTTTTCCTTATCTCTGTGTTGCTCTACCTATAAGACACAGCATCACAAACTCTCCAAAACTGGCTAACTCTACTAACCAGCAAGCTGGAGAGATCAGCAGGCACAGAAACCTTATTGTACATTTGAAAGACATAACTCACTGATCTTATCCTTTATGTTACCTTATTACCTTAAGACCTCAGAGATTCTTCAAAAGCCTGAGGAATTAACTGGAATTACACTGCAATCACTTTAGGACTGTAAACACTAACTACCTAACACTTACTGAAATTCAGCCTTTGGGAAGATGTAACACTGATGATTCAACTCTCAGTAGTTCACACCTACTTTATTTTTAAACTAGGTGAAAAGAAGGTAATGGAAGAACATAGAAGCAATTAGCTAGGGAACAAGGTTGGCAAAATGAACATAAAAGAGCCAACCTAGCTCACACAAAGGACCATCTACACTAGTATCCAACTGCCACTGCCTTGTTCCAGTATCTATTTCTCTTTTTCTACCTGTTTTCATCATGGGCTGCATGCAGGATCCCAGAAATGGCTATCCCAGCCAACCTTGCCTTACAGCTGTACAAAGCCCACATGGACATTAAAAAAAACAAAACAAAACAAAACCAAAACAAACAAACAAAACCAAAGCCAATAATCAAAAAAAACCCAACAAAAGAAAAAAATACTTCTGACATATAGATACCTGACTTCTGGTATAGGGTAACAGAGCAAATCACACTATTTTCCAGCAGAACAGAAAAAGAACTGAGGTAAACAGAAGACAGTAATTTCAGCTCAGCTGAAGGGAATTTAAAATCTTCTTGCATTGCCTACGTCTATTAAAATCTAGGGATTAATCACAAAATGAAATAACATCTTGCAGTCTGCTGACATAACGTTGCATTCTGACACCTACCTTCATGCAGAACTCTGCATTGCTGTCAGTGGGAGTTCTACATCCTGAACAATAGCAGGATGTGTAGCTCACATGCTGTGAAAATGTGGCTTTTAAACAACAGAAAATAAGAGCTGGAAACCTTCACCGTTGTTTGAAGGTAAGTTTTAGTGTGGAGTAGGAATTCAATCAAATGCTAGTTCAGTTTAAGTAGTTTTCCAAAATAAACTATTGTTACTAAGCAGGAGAACTTACCTTCAAAAAACTGTAAAGGTCTCCAGCCTCTTTCATGCACTGGTCTCCTTTTGGGGACTCCCTTTTTCATTAATTATGCCACCAGACTGGACTTCCTGCTGGGAAGTAGCAGTAAATGGCAACACCCACTGACACAGCAAAATCTTTCAGTAGTACGAAGATAGCACAAGGAGAGACATTTCAAAAGCAGGTTTTGAAAAGTTCTGTATTATAGTGCATTTCATCTCTGACAATGACTAAAAATGGCATAGGAATGCTCATGGTTCATGCCTCTGGTTCCCAGAATGTTATATCAAACCTGATAATTTAACCTGAAGGCTTTTTTTAAACTACTACTTCTGTAAGGTCTCAAGCAAGGCTCTTCCCATTGCTGGCAAAAAATTTTGCAATACTTTCCTACAAACATCTTGTGAGAGTAATTCTGAATCAGAGTATGCCTATTTTAGGGAAAACACACAAGAAACAGGATCCTTCTCATTCCCTGCCATTTCTCATTCTGCTTCGCCTGCAAAACAAAAGCAAAAAGTAGCAGTAACTCAAGTCAATAGATAACTGGGTCCCCACAAGTCCATTAAGTGGAAAGATGCCATTTTTAGGTCATTCTCAAAGTAAAGGCACCCCAAGATGATATGTATTTACACAGAATTGTTACACAACTGTAAGTTTATATTTTTACACATGCATTATATTAATTTTTAAGTCCTTGATCATGTTCTATTTTTCAGTAGGACCCCCTGCTTGATTCCATTATAAGCTTTTATAGACCTACAGTACCCTGAGGTCTTGTCTCTTACCGAACATGTTTCATGTACACTGAACAAGACCAAGGCTGATCTTACAGGTTAAAAAAACAACCAAACACAGCTCTCCCTCTTCAAAAAAAAAAAAAAAAAAAAAAGCGGGGAGACTCAAAACAACACAAACCAGTATCTATTTGAGGACTGGAGGAAAGCGAATGTCACTCCAGTCTTCAAAAAGGGCAGGAAGGAGGACCCGGGTAACTATAGACCGGTCAGCCTCACCTCCATCCCTGGAAAGGTGATGGAGCAACTCGTTCTTGGTGCTGTCTCTAGGCACATCAAGGATAGGGGGATCATTAGGGGCACTCAGCATGGCTTCACCAAGGGAACTCATGCTTAACCAACTTGATAGCCTTTTATGAGGACATAACCTGGTGGATAGATGATGGTAAAGCTGTGGATGTGGTCTGTCTCGATTTCAGTAAAGCGTTTGACACGGTCTCCCACAGCATCCTCGCAGCTAAACTGGGGAAGTGTGGTCTGGATGATCGGGTAGTGAGGTGGATTGTAAACTGGCTGAAGGAAAGAAGCCAGAGAGTAGTGGTCAGCGGGACAGAGTCCAGTTGGAGGTCTGTGTCTAGCGGAGTTCCGCAAGGGTCGGTACTGGGACCAGTTCTATTCAATATATTTATTAATGACTTGGATGAGGGATTAGAGTGCGCTGTCAGCAAGTTCGCTGATGACACAAAACTGGGAGGAGTGGCTGAGATGCCGGAAGGCTGCGCAGCCATTCAGAGAGACCTGGACAGGCTGGAGAGTTGGGCGGGGAGAAATTTAATGAAATATAACAAGGGCAAGTGTAGAGTCCTGCATCTGGGCAAGAACAACCCCATGTACCAGTACAAGTTGGGGACGGAGCTGTTGGAGACCAGCGTAGGGGAAAGGGACCTGGGGGTCCTAGTGGACAACAGGATGACCATGAGCCAGCAGTGTGCCCTTGTGGCCAAGAAGGCCAATGGCATCCTGGGGTGTATTAGAAGGGGTGTGGTCAGCAGGTCGAGAGAGGTTCTCCTCCCCCTCTACTCTGCCCTGGTGAGGCCACATCTGGAGTATTGTGTCCAGTTCTGGGCCCCTCAGTTCAAGAAGGACAGGGAACTGCTAGAGAGAGTCCAGCGCAGAGCCACGAAGATGATTAAGGGAGTGGAACATCTCCCTTATGAGGAGAGGCTGAGGGAGCTGGGTCTCTTTAGCTTAGAGAAGAGGAGACTGAGGGGTGACCTCATTAATGTTTATAAATATGTAAAGGGCAAGTGTCAAGAGGATGGAGCCAGGCTCTTCTCAGTGACATCCCTTGACAGGACAAGGGGCAATGGGTGCAAGCTGGAGCACAGGAGGTTCCACTTAAATTTGAGGAAAAACTTCTTTACTGTAAGGGTGACTGAACACTGGAACAGGCTGCCCAGAGAGGTTGTGGAGTCTCCTTCTCTGGAGACATTCAAAACCCGCCTGGACGCGTTCCTGTGTGATATGGTCTAGGCAATCCTGCCCCGGCAGGGGGATTGGACTAGATGATCTTTCAAGGTCCCTTCCAATCCCTAACATTCTGTGATTCTGTGATTCTGTGATCTACACTCTGCAACAAAGAGCTTTGCAATGTGTTTGCCAGTAAGTAAATATTGCCAGTTTAAAGACAGGAAATGTACAAAAGAACTTGCAAAATTTCTGTGTTATGACCACACTCCTCAAAATACATTTTTGCTGTTAAGTCACTGTGGCTGAAAGAAACGAACAATTCAGAAACACGGTCTGTGACACCAAAGGGCCCTGCAAACTAGAGGAAGCATAGAGAACAGATGTGTCAACACGGGAGCAAATTACAGAACAGCTGAAAAACAGCATACAGTATAGGCATCTGACAACCATGGTTTCAAGGAGTGAAAGAAAAGAGGACTAAGGTTGCTGGCAGGTCCTTGTATCTTTAGGAAATATTAGTTTATTGAGTTTAGCCAGGTCATTATATTTTAAGTATTTCTCGCACTATTCTGATGGGTTTATTTCCCTTTTCCCCCCCTAAATCTTTTGTGCTCACTATTTTTTCTATTAAGATGTCTCTGTACTTCTTTGGCCTTCTCTTATTTGTTTGTCTCTCTCATTTTGGTTGCAGAAATAGAAATAAAAACTCCTATTTGCAAACACGTCTGGAGAATACAGCCTGAACAGAAACTTTAGGTCCAGTCAGGCTAAGTGATAATTCTGTGAAATTCTGCACACAGTTATGTGAAGAAATGCCATAGGATGTGTGAAATTGAGGGTTTGCATGACCTCAGCTTAAACGCTTTACAACAATTCTCACTCTTGCACAAAGCTAAGTTCCTATCATTACACAAAAAGCCATTGCCCAAGGGACCTACAGGACTCAGGGTTGGACTTCTGACACTTGCATCTTCAAGGGAAAAAACCCAACATACCAGCACAGAACAATTTGAATGCTTCAGACACTTATCTTTTTGATAAATCTTTCAGATTCTTTATACAATTGTCATTCTCCTCATTATGACTACAATAAAGCAACCTCACTCTAGAAAGACAGTTAACCTGCTGAGGGCATTCTAAATACCTAGCCTTCCTCAAATTTAAAATTAAACGATCATGTCACCTAACCTGTAAGCAGAGCTACCCGAGTTCTCCTCCATTCACTTGAGAAGTCTCAGCTATTCTGGTGGGGCTCTGTGAAGACAAAGAGGTCTCTGTGGACTGCCTCATAAGATCAGGACTATAACCTTACAAAGTTGTGCCCTGTTATTTTAACAGCCAAACAAGGAAGAGTATTACCTTTTCTACTACTACTGTGCAAAAGAAAAAAAAAACCACAAATGAAAGAACAGACAAAAGCATTCTGGATCCAGAAAGTTATATGACAGTTGAGAATAGCAGCAAGATGAAGCAGAAACTCAACATCTGTAACACAAACCCCAGAGGCAGAATAAAAAAAAAATGCTAGAGATGAACAGCACAGGATATTGGCTCACCCCACAAGTCTACAGATGTTGTGGCCAGTATCTTTAATTACATGTGTGGGAACCAAAGCTTCAGCAAAGAAAAACAAGTCTGGGAGAAGAATCAATATTAACTGAGGAAAAGAACAATAAAATGCTTTAAGGGAAATGACAAGTTGAAAGAGGAAAAACATCTTAAAAAAATGTTGGGAGAAGCAGAATGGAAGGCAAGTATTGTTTTTCTCTCAGGTCTACAGCAGAGTAGCAGAGTTACAAATATGCAGTGTTTCCTTCAATACATATACAATTTTCCTCACAAACAGTAAAAAGTTGGAAGAACTATTTGTCACCTGGAAGCAATGCTGCTTTAAGAAGCAACAATAATGAAACCAGTATTGGTGTGAACTGGAAGTATATGTATATACAAAGCAGGTGTAATACAGCCTGCTTCAAGAAGCTTAAAAGCAAAAGAGAAGAAAATGCTCATAAAAATTCATCAGCTCACAGCAAGTGGGTATCCACAACATGGAAGTATATTCTTTTGGCATGGCCTACCCAACCCTCAAGAGACACTGGTCATCATGCATGAACCAAAAAGCAGTACACTGAAGACTTGTATAAACACATATGAATTTTAATTACAATCATAGGCCTAGAGAAAAGTGACATGAGGCAAAGAAGAGGAAGGTAAATACCCTGGGATTTCATTCTCTTCCTTTCCTGCAACATTTCTGTTCTCCCTACTCAGAATTTCATTCTAAAAACAACATGACAGAGATAGTGACTCAGTCTTTCCTTACACAAGGAACATGCAGATTAATAAGGAGGCTTTTAAACATCAAACATAGTTTGGAGGTGCTGACAAAAACCGCAACAGACGTATAAAAGCTGCCAAATGACACGACCATCTATAAATCAGAGCGCTTACGCTGAGGGTTGGCTACTGTGAAACAAATACTTGCCTCAGGCACATGTGGCACTTGAACTCTGAGATCACGCATTCTCACTGGCATAGGGCAGGTCCGAAAACTGGTCCTGATGGTTTCAAGACAGCATAACTCATGGACAAGAATATGGCCATGAGCATATACATATGTCAAAAGACAGCAAATACACTTTGAGCATATGAAGGCAAATTCAGTTCTTTTACAGCTGCTTCTTGCCTTTGGTTCACTGCTCACCTCCTACATTATACGACACCAATTCCAGCCTTCTTGGTATTGCATGTGTACTACGTCATTTCGTTCATAAGCTTCTCATGCTACACACTAGAATGAGATAAAATTCTTTTTCCCATTATTCTGACTAGAAAGATGCTCCAAAAACTCACTGCCCCAGTTGTTAGAAGTCTCCTCCTCAGTTTCCACCCTCTTAGCAACACTGTCCTTTGTCTTAAATAGCTCTTTCACCTCTGTTCCTGATAAATTTGTAGACCACAAGTCCTTCATTCTCCCTCATTATCTTTGCAGTCCATCCCTGAAGCAAGCTGGACTTATCTTTTTTTGAACATGAGGATCAGACATGCTGATGATTTCACAAAGCACAATATATAAGGGTAGCAGCACTCCTGTAGCTGAACGGGATATACTATGGTTGATGCATGCTAGGATTACTTTAAGGTTTTTCACAGAGAAGGTGGCTGCAAATCACATTAGGGTTATGCGCTAACAGGTGACTCATGAGCCTCCAAGCTCAAGCAGAAATTTGTTTTATTGTGCTTCCTTTCATTCCACCATAGATGGCCAGTCATCAAGAATGATTTTGTCATCAAAAAGTGCCATCATCGCACTCCTGTTTTTCATGTTAAGATCACTCATGAAAATATGAAGCCGATCAGTGCTGTGACAAAGGACATCCTTGAGCAGTTTCACAACCGGTATTGTTTCTTTTGCAACCTCTAAGACAATGACAAGGAGCAGTACTGAACAGAAAACAGAATCAGGCTGGAATGAGGTTCATTAATCCTGGACAATGTTTTCCTAAAACAAGAGGAACTGGCATGCACAGGACAGGACACTGCCAACTAGGTTTCGCCTTCTCCTTCGGAATTATATTCACATAGGAGGGGGTATACTGGGAGAGGTGCCATATCAAGCAGCAAAAAATATGCCACGCTCTGAGGTAGAAATCAAGTCCAACAAGGCATTAACCTACCTCTAAGGAAAAAATGATGCAGGAGCTGAAAGAAATCCCTTAAGACTGATAAATTAGTCTAGAAATACTTCTGGCAAAGGACCAAAGATTTCATATTTGAAATTCTACACGAGGAAAGACTGGAAGCATAGCTGGAAGGCAGAGAACACTCCAGCCAACATCCTTCCTCAAAATGCAAACATAACAACTGATAGGAACTGAAGAGAAGCGTTTGCAATCAGCCAGAGCAAGGAATGACAGAGTACAGGGCGAGCACGATGTTCTGCTCACTTAAAACTGCTTTCAAAAGACAACCTGAAGAACATGAGGATTACACCAGCTCTAAGCTCAGAATCTTACATAAACTCGCTCCTGGCAGGAGTGGGGGGGTGGGAAATCTCTGACTGTTTTGAATATCTCACAGCTTTGAATATAATCATACCACCTTCTTAATGGCTTTTCTGCATAATTACAAAAAAAGCTATGAAGTCTCTTCTTGCAGCAAAGTTCTTACCTGTGACAAGAGTTTAATAGCTACAGGAGTGGTTACAAATAAAAAATACTTTTAATTAAGTTCATATAGTTTCAAGGAGTATTAAAGGTTCTAATAAGGCATTTATGTAAGAAGCTAAAATTTACTAAAAGCCTTACAAATATCAGAATTTGACAACATTATTTATCCATCACCAGCTACAACTGCAGTACAGTCCACAATTTTACACATGGAAGCATGTAATAAATCCAGTAGTTCCTTTTGCACTGTTAACTAAAAAAATACAGCTTCATGATGGAACTTAAATTAAGATTTTACTGAGGAGCTTTTTATTTTCATAAAGTTACTAGACACATTTTTCAGGAACAAGAGAATGATAAATTTCAAGTATGATATACATCCGTGTATCTAAAAAGTGACCAACTCACCTAGAATTACTATGGTGAATGTTGCAAGCCCTTGCCATTAGCACCACAATCATTGGTCGAAAGGCCTTTCCTTTCCCATCAAAGTAATAATCACACATTTCCTTAAGTTCTGCTGTAGATACAAGTAATTCCTATAAAAAGGAAAAGAATATATCAGCATAAAAGTCACAAAGCCAATCTGTTTAGTGTAAGCACAACAGTATGCATGTATAAGGTTATTGCCTGTACTCATTCCACCCAATGTAAGCTGAAGTTGCTTTTAAAATTACTATGAGTAATCTGAAACATAAATGATGTATTCCAGCACTGTAAACCAGGAGGAAAAAAAACTGCATTCTGGTTCTACAAGGTATGTAGAAATGCTCTCTTTGCTTTCAGTTTAAGTTTCAGACAGCTGTTCAGAAACATAAAGAATATTCTTTCAATAGCTATCTTCCAAAGTGACAGTTGCTATTAAAATCTGAATAATCACAACATCCCAGAATAGCCACCAAAATCCCTTACCTTTTTAATATCTTCATAGAGATTCTTCAAGTCTTTTCTACCAAGCTGAAAAGGGTCTTGGTATTTTTCATCACTAACTGTCTTACTGCAGCTGCACAAGTGGGATGTACTTGTATGATGAAACCTGGTGACAGTGTTTTTCAAGAGAGTAATGTTAAAAGCAAACTTTCCCTGATTCCCCAAACAGAAACACTTCAAAGAATTTCCTCTTTCTCCTCTCCCCTCACACAAAATTTAACCAAATGGCTAAAGTATAAGCAGAAGACATCAAAACACTCTTTTCAGCCAGCTAATAAGGTGCAAGGACACCATAGCTACTTATTGATGACTGTAGACTTTTAGGAGCTGGCAAAGAGCAGCATTTGGCAAACAATAACCACCTCCTGCCCTTAACAGATTACAGAAGTCTTCCGAGACACATAAAACTACTCTGCTCTCAATGTATTCCTTTTGAATACACTATTGATAGCCTAGCGTATATTTGGAGAGGAAGCCTTCATCTTCCAGTAACACAATTATTCTGTCACTTTCTTCCCTCTCCTGTATACTCCTGGAAAAACATTCCTGACTTGGATTTGAAAACTCTCCTTTGCACACCCACCTACATTATAAATTAAATCAATACTTCCAAGGAGCATGATGATGCCATGGAAGTTCATCAGTAAAGAGGGAAAACTCCACCTGGATGCATTAAGATGCATTAGGCTTAAGCCTGTTTTTTTTTTTATGTTCCCTGGAGTTGCAGTTTATGCCTTTTACTATGTTTCCTTTTTCAAAGTGAACCATGTGGGTTTTCGTGGGGCATTCTTGCTTTGCCTGTTGCTCTCCAGGATGGAGGACTTAGATTCAGACTCAGCACCATAGCAGCAGTCTACACAGAATTATCGAACTATGTACTAGAGCGAATAACCTTATTTTCAAAGTTTACAGCTCACAGGTGTAACTACCCAGTTCACCCAATAACTGTATCTTTACCAATTACACAACAATATGAACCTCCAACTTACCACCAAAATGTATTACATATTTTTGGAAATGACAAAGTTGAACTTCTTTGGGTAAAGTGACACATCTGCACAAAGAAAAATCAGGGTTAATTTGTCAGAACTTTAAACTGACAGAAAACATTTGATTACAAAAAACAACTGTCTCTTCATCAGCAATGCTGTTTCTCCATTTTAACAAGCCAGCAGCAAAGGCACTCTCATAATCTGCTTCCATGTCATGTGAGACATAACTGCCGATATGTACATAAGCTTCTGACTTAAACTGACTCCTCTGCTCAGGAGTGTTGGACTTTCTCCCCTTGCAGGACCAGCCCAGAAGGCTATCAGTTAACTTCCCAGAAGGCATATCAGTTAACTTCCCAGAACTGCTCTAGCAAAACCTTGCTTTTGCACTTGTGAAAGGTGCAATTTTCAAACGTTCCCCGTCTTGCAGATAAATCTGGACTGCACCAGTCAAGGCACAGTGAAAAGGACAAGAAGCTGTTTCTGTCAACTACTACACTAACAGAAGAACACATCCTTGTTTTCCTCGAAGCAATTTTAATTCAGCTTTCTTCTTATGATAATTTATACCTGCACATCTTCCCTGCTAGATGTCACAAACCTCCAAACCCAGCAATCTCTCCAATGATCTCTCCCTGCAGAGAGAGCCCAGGAGCCTGGGGGAAGGTGCGGTCCCATGGTACACGATTGCAGCAGAGATAAGCTCAGAAAGGAAATGCACCTTTTGCTCTGCTCCTGGCATTGCTGCCAAGAACGACCCAGCCCTTCCCTGGAGTGCACACTGACTCAGGGGCCCAGCTGAGCTGACACAGCCCGACATCACTGCATTCCATGCATTCATCAAACTGCCTCTCCAAAAGCCCGCACAGAAACGCTCAAGGAGACCTAGAACTGGAGAAGAGTTCCCCTAACTTGCTCCTCATGGCTCAGTGTCTCCTTGTACACGGCTTGAAGTCTCTCTGAGACACAGGGAGAGAAACAAGAGCACCGCAGTGGCTCCAAAGCATCCTTCCATCCTCCTTGTGTACAGGATGAAAAAAGGCCACGCAAGGAGATAAGTGAAGGAAAGGAAGAAGAGGAAGGAAAGGAACCCTAACTTATAGATTTGCAGCTCACTGCTGTCTGACTTCAGTGCCCAGCCCTATGGCCAAGACCCTTGTGAGTTCGCCCTCTCTTACCTCTCACTGTTTTCTGCTGTTTAAAATAGCTGATCTCTTCCTGTTCTTCCTTCGGTGAGGGCACAGAGAGACTCCCTCCCCTTTACACTGCTGCTTAACACTGTAAGACTGGGTCATGCCCAATGCTGGACACATCACAGTCAGAGCACTTTACTGCAGGTCACAACAGTAGCTTGTGAGGAAGGTGTAAACGAATGCAGGGAGAGACCTGCCCCCCATTACAACTCATGCTAACTTACGCACACACAGAGTGAATATCTTGCATGAATAAGAACCGCTTTCCCTGCTCCTACCTAGAGAACACCCCGAGAGTTTCTTCCCCACAACAGTAACCAATGCTGCCCTGAAAACCCTTAAGCCAGTATTTAACCCTGCACCGAGAGCGCTCCTACCCCCCGCAATGCCCGCCCTCCCCCGGGCAGGGAGCTGCCCGCCTGCCCGCCGCCGGCCCTCGCACACCGGAACCGCCTTCGGGCCTTCGCGCTTCCCAACCGGGAGGGAAGGCGCGGGCTGAGAAAGGCCTGAGAAGCGGCGGCCCCGCCGCGGGGCAGCCGTGACCGCCCGACCCCTACGCCCCGCTCGGGCCCCCCCGCCACCCCATTCATTCCCGGTGACCTCCAGGCGCCCGCCGCCGCGCCGCACTCACCGCCGCGCTGGGGGCGGGCGGCGGCGGCGGGGTGCGGGAGCCGGGCCCCGGCGGGCAGAGGCGCGGCAGGGAGCCGAGCGGCGGCGCCCGGCGGGAGGAGGCGCCGCACCGCCACCACCAGCGCAAGGCCATGGTGTCCCCCTGCCCCGCCGCGCCAGCACCGCCTTCCGGCACCGCCGCGACCCGGACGCGGAAGCCTGGCGCCGCCACCACCCTCTAGCAGGGGTACTGCGAGGATATCCGGGCGAGGGTGGGGGCCTTCGCCTTGCCGTTCCTCAAGTCACCCCCCCGCCCCCTCGGGGCGCCGAGCGCGGCTCAGGGCCTGACGGGGGGAAGGCGCCACCTGGCAGGGTAGGGTAGGGTAGGGCAGGGCAGGGCAGGGCAGGGCAGGGCCCGGCCCGGCCCGGCCCGGCCCGGCCCGGCCCGGCCCCCGCCCCCGGCTGCAGGCCAGGGCTTGGGCCGCCGCCGCCGCCGTTCACCGGGGATCCGGCTCTGCCAGCCTGCCTGGCGGGCGTGTCGGGGCGGCCCGCCCGGTCCCGGCCCAGCCGGTGCAGGGAGAGCTGCTTCCGCCGCAGCTGCTTTGCCCGTCCCGCTCGGAGGAGACACCAGCTCTCCGTGAAATCGCTGTGAACATGAGAGAGGACGGCTTTTCCTGAGGGGAGGGAGACTTCAAGCCGGTTTCTTATGTGACTTGGTGAAGGCAAGGTTCGGGGGACATGTGGTGGCCCGTCTGGCTGGCGTGGGCCTGTGGGGCCGGGGCTGAGCGCCCGACCCCGCTCTGTGCCTCCTGCGGGCTCTGCCGGGCTCCGCTCGGCCCCAACGCCTCGCACCCTGAGCCGGGTCAGTGCCAGCGGGGCACGGCTGACCTCTGCGCATGGCCCCTCTCCTCCGAAAGCCTCCTAGGTACACCCTGCCCTGCCCTGCCCTGCCCCGCCCCGCCCCGCCCCAGTGCTTTCGTACACCCTGCCCTGCCCCGGTGCTTTTGCTTGGTGGGTTGTAGCAGCCACTAAAGCAGTAACTAAGTGAAGACTTTACATGCACAGTCAAATACTACTTTTAAAAGTAAAACTAGATTGGCCGTAAGGAGCGCTTTTTCTTTTTCTTTTTTCGTATTAGTAATTTATCGTAATGGAGAGACATGCGAGTCACTATTATGTGTTAATGCAAAATTGATAACCTGACACCTGATTTGAAGTACACAAAGTGGTATAGCTCTCAGGCATACAGAATTGCCTGTAATAATAAAGGTAATTTATGTGGTAACATTACAGAAATAATTTCTTCGGGTGATGCAATTACTTGCGAGCATTAAGAAAAAATACTGATCAATCTTGTGGCAGCTGGCTATAACAGGATTTGTCATTAGAGGTATTGAGAAACATGGCTAGCAGCAAGTCTCCAGAGATGCTAACTAACTTACAATTTTTACAAAACAGTGACTATGAGGTACTGGGATTTTATAGTTAACATGAAATCGTAAGATTGTTGCAAGCAAAAATCCATAAAGATGTTAAAACACACAGTATTAATCCAGTGTTTTAAAACAATATTTGTTCTCTGTTACCATGGATCAGGGTGCGGAGTAGCTCTGAAGAAAGAATGAAGCACATCTTTTGAGTACATATGCTATGCTACAGAAAGAAATGCATCTTCTGACCCTCTCATTCGCTGTTTACTTAGAGAAGACTTCAAGCTGGTTTCTTAGGTTACTTGGTGATCATCACTGCATATGGACTGTATACCACAGTTACTGGTGCACAGTGACTTCATCTGTTGCACTACATCGTTCAGCTGTGAGGGTAGCTGAACTTTTCTGTCTCATGCAAATAACTTTTAGGGTTGAATATAATTGAGTGCAATATAAAACTGCCCTGAGACTGTTCTAATCACAGTTGATTGAAACTATGCTTAAATATGTTTTAGATCTTAAAACTGGCATGCTCTACCAGTTTCTCTAGCTGCAGAATTCAATCCTTCTTTTCAAAAATCCCAAACAGAATACAATCCTAAATTTATTTGGGCTTGCTTTTCATGCAGGTTTAATATACATTGTGGTAAAGAGTGGATTTTTAATTATTTCTGAAGCATTTGGATTGGATGTAAGAGGAAAGGTATTGAGAATGGTTAATTGTTTTTTTAAAAAACATTTCTTGTGTATTTCTTGTGTATAGATCCCTTTCCAATTGATGTGATCCAGGAAAATTATGTCCGTAATGTGAGAAACTGTGTTTTTTCGATTGTCTATCCTACACCTTTTAAATCTAGAGTTCGTCTTGTAGCTGTTTCAAAGGTTGGCTATTATTTTTTTGTTCCTGTCTAATTAGTAGAGATTGTTAATACATGCACTTAAGTATATTTTAATATTCATATGCTATTTATTGTGAAAGCATCCTATCAATATATACTTTAAAAAAATAGAACATGTAAAACGTACTGCGAGATGTCTTTTAGTAACAAAACCAGTGGAGAAAACACATTCATTACCATTGAAAATTTGATGATACTTAAGTACCACCTGTATTTTTTTTTCCTCCAGGCAGTTCTTGAAAATATTTTGGATCTTGATTTATCTGTCAAAGGAACATCTGATTTTCTTCAGTTCGTCAGTGGTGGGAAAGTGATATTTGGATCTATTCCATTAGCCCATAGATATGGGGGTCATCAGGTAACTGTAACACTAATTCTTCCAGGTGGAATTATGTAGATCTTTTCATGTGAATTATACCTTGATAATACCTGTAAGTGTATGAGTATATACCTATATGAACGCTTATGAACACTTTCTTTGTGGATTTGTTCTTCATAAGGGGCTGCAGATGGAAGAGAACTATAGTATTCTTTCACTGTACCGTGTCTGCTTTCTCTGCTTCTGTTTATGTGAGAAGCAAATTATCTTTTTAAATTCTGTTAGCTGCGGAGTCTGCTTAGCACCCCTGCACCCTGACAAGCTCTGATTCGTGATAGGTATTATCAGCTCAGAATGAAGAAGGACAGAGCCTCACTGAGTTCAGCAATACCATGATTACTAAGAGTTAAGTTTCATTGACATGAGTAAGATTAGTCATGGAAAAGAATAGTAGAATTTTATTTGTAATTTGCAATTAAAAAAATAAATTACAAGCTGTGTCAGTTTAAAGGCTCATTATACAAAAGAGACCAGGCGGTAGCTGTACGTCGTAGCTGGAAGGTAGAGAAAAAAAATGGGGATTACTGGCATGATTTTTTCTCTGTGGTTTTCTGATTCATATTGGTGTGAGTGTGAAAATACAGCTTTAGGGATCAATATCTTAATGACTACCTGAGCAAATGTGTCATTATATTGTGTAGATCACAGAGAACCTACATGTAATTTGTACTGTTTAAAATATAACTGCTATAAATGATAGAAGAAAATAACTTGATTTTCATTTTTGTCAGTTTGGTAGCTGGGCAGGTCAGCTGGGTGATGGAAGAGCCCACTTGATCGGAATATATACAAACAGGTGTGACTTTTTTTTAAGTGACTGATTCAAGTCTATATTCTATTTAGCTGATCTGTGCATAGCCTGAGGTGTACTGCTAGAAATGCTAATGATATTTTTGCAGGCATGGTGAGAGGTGGGAACTACAGTTAAAGGGGTCAGGAAAGACCCCATACTCCAGGTAAGTTGCAGTTAATCTATGTACACCAAAACTGGATGTTTTCTTTTTGAAATTTACTTTGATTTTATGACCTGTTCCTTATTTCTGTTCTCCATAGGAATGGCGATGGAAGAGCTGTGCTTCGCTCTTCTGTGAGAGAATTTTTGTGTAGTGAAGCTATTCACTATCTTGGAATTCCTACAAGCAGAGCTGCTAGGTATTTTTCTTTTCTTTTTCGCAACATCCTAGTTTACAGGTAATTCGGTGACTGAGTTTCACTGAGCATCAATAAAGCAGGACAATTAGTTTCCAAGAGGACAGATCTGTCTTTTCATATGTATGCAATCAGAACAAAATATATCCCTCTAGTTTCATAGATTTTTGGATAAAACTTTCCAGTAATAATGAGCTCCAGCAATGAATCCATTCATTTTTGTCTTTGGTATGCCTCTTTAAGGCATACCGTACTACTTTGTTTAAATACAATATTGTGTACTGTCTGTGTCTTGCAGTGAACAGCTGTTGTTCACTTGTAAGACTGTCTTAACTGAACTATCTTAATTTGAAATCTGGTTCATTTTGTAAAGAAAGTAAAAAGTGGAAGTGATATTGAGTGATTGTATCTGACACTAACTCCCCTCTCTAGCTTTTATGATACTGCAATCAAGAGTTTCTTCTCTTTAAAAAAAATAAAATTGTTCTCTCCTTTGTTGCTCACCAAAAGACTTGCAAAAACAGCAGGACTAGATTCCTGCCCTGTAAATAATAATACCTTTAGTGTATGTGGATAATTGATGAGTCTATTAATACATTTTACATGATTAATAAATGAGTCTTTGATTACACTAAACATTTGGATGGATTTTTCTAGAATGAAGCCAAGCAGGAAAATCTTTAAAGTGGCCATTTCTGTATTGTCATAGTCACCTAGATGCAATTTTTAAGATTGGTAGGAAAAATTGTCAGTCAGATGAATAGACATTAATATTGGAGGTAGTACTGAATGTAAGTAATTGCTCTCTATTCCTTATTCGTGCAAACACCCCTTGAGCAGAGAGGGAGATTTTGTAAAAAAATAATTAAAAGTAATTCTGTTTGAACCAAAGACTACTAATACATTCACTCATTTGTATGTTTTTCTCAGACTTAAGTAAACTGAATGTTTCAGATGATTGTGTTTAAAATGTCAAGTTTTCATTTTGTGTTCCAAGTGGTCTCATGTCTGTACTCCAGCATTTCAGGCTTTAAAAAAAGTAAATGTTCTGCAGAAAAGGCCTGTACTCAGCTGCCACATGGCTAGGTGTCTGTATTTGCCAAGTGTCTGCAGATCTCTCTAGTGTTAATTCTAACACAGTTGCTCTGCTGAAGTGCAGTGTATGTAAATGACATTTTTGATGGTTTATTCACTGACTTCACCTTGGGACCCTTTGCTGTTGGCTGTTAACGCAGAACTTTAAATCTGTCTGAATACCAGCAGGAAAGCATCTGGCAAGGTTATAGCGTTTCTTTGCTGTCATCTCAACAAATTGTTCAGTGCAAAACCAATATGAAATTACTCCTGAACTGTGCACAAATTCTATTGAGTACACAGTGTGCTTTAGTTCTCTGTTGGCAAATTGGTTAAATGCCTGGCTCTCTTAACTGCTGTACAAGCTCTCCAAACTGTTCGCAAGACTTTATTTGGAAAAAACCCAGCTGATATCCATATTCTTCCCAATGGGGAGCTGTTGCACTGAGGCTGGTGGGATGCACTTACAGAGGTCCTGTCAAGTCTTGGCAGAAGTGTGAGAAAAGCCTTACAGCTTATCCCAGAACACCCAGTGGGTTGGTTTGCTCTATTAATTTTAAGTACTGTGTTCCCAATGGGGTGCTACAGTTTATGACTGTACTGCCAGATAAAGAACACTTCTTCATATGGTACCATTTTAGTTACATACTGGGACTGCTAGTTAGCAATGTTATGCTTTAGGTCCAAAAAGTGAGCCAATATTCATAGTTTTCAGAGTGGCCTTTACTTGCATGAGGCTTAATGTTCATGCAAAACAGCAAGCAGAACACTTGGGAGTGTAAAGTCCAGCCCTTCAGCTAGAGCCAGGGGTAGGGAGGGATATAATCTGTCCATCCTTCTGTGAGTGCTGTTCCAGCTTCTCTGGTGTAAGAGCAATTTCAGTGCTCCATTTCCTGCGGTTGAGTGTATGTCTGGTCTCCTGCTGCTTTCTCTCAAGTAATGGTACTTACCAACTACTGGGACCATTTGAAAACTATTTTTATAGTGGGAACATAGGTATCTTTATGTGGCTGCTCCACTATCTGGCCAGCTCTTAAGTGTTGCTTATCCATTAACTTGTATTGGTAACTAACCAAATGTTCATGCCCCAATGGATTTTTTGTCAGTAATCAGAGAAGTGCTGGTATTCTGTAGGAATTTTGCAGGGAGCCTGCTAAGTTACATAGTCAAAAAGAAACAACCCTTCTAGTAGAGGTCTGTTCAAAACAGTAAAATTTAATAGCATTATTATTCTGACTCCTCTCCCCTAGTGCTCTGATGCACACACTATTTCATTAGTCTCAGGTTCATTCCCTGGTTTTGGATATTTTTGGTTTTCATGAAGGATTAACTTTTTCATCTTCCATCTCATTTATGTCAGGATTCTTTGTACTTACTCCTACAGACATACCAATCATATATGATTGTTTCCAAAAGAGTCTTTTTTTGAAAAAAAATCCTAATGTTGCTTGTATCAGTACAGCTCCAGTACCGGGAGCAGATTCATTTCTGGATACTTTTTCCCTCCTCCTAGAACAATTCACTGCCTGTTCTTTGCAGTTAACAGAGAACACTCAGTTTGGATAACTACTAGATACCTTCAAAAATACAGAATATAATAATAATTTAGTTTCAAAGCCACAGGTACTGTTGAAAGCAACTGCAATGTGTAAGAATTCAGACAAATAATTCATTTTCATGATTTTTTTGTACATATTTATGTTTATAAGCATACCCCACATTTTTGGTCCAACTAAATTCTTGCTAAAATTTTGATGCTAAAAGTATGCAAAACCAGAATCTAGTGTACTCTGAAAATTTAACACTTGGGAGTTGTTTTAACTCTGTGACTGGCTTCAGTCGTATTTATCGATGGAATATTAGGTTTGTCTCTTGTCCTTTTCTATGTACCTCCAAGGAAAGTTTGGTTCTGTCTTCTGTGCAGTCTTCAACTACCTAATAGATAGCAGCTATAAGCAGCTGCATTAAATTTCAAATAGCATGCCACCCAATTATTTTGAATAGAAGAATGTTTTCCAGTTACCAGCAAGCAAAGATAAAGAAGAATTATACAAAATGAGCTAAATCTTCCTGCTGCTAGGTTTGAACAAGAAGTCTTCTGTGCCTATCGAGGGGACAACACCTCTTTCAGAAGATAGCACCAAGCATTACTTCTGCTGGATTGTCAGTGTAATCTCAGTTGCTTCGGAGAGGAAACTTCCTACACATTAACCTTAGAGGAATATGGTGCCCTTGCATAGTTTGTTGTGAGGATTGATTCCATTTTATTTTTCCTGATATAACAGAAAATACAGTGAAATTAGATATTTTATTTTGTAAAATGGAAAATACAGTGAAATTAGATATTTTATTTTGTAAAATGAATGTAAGTTGTGAAATATTTTAGAGCAAGCAAAGTTGTTCCAAGCACTCACAAATCTCAATATTTGGATAAACATGAAAATTGATAGGATCTGCAGAATTTTAAGGCAAGTTAATTTTAAGGCAAATGAGAGGAAGAGATTGTTTTTCAAAATCCAAGTACAAGTAGCAGCGAAGAAGAAAGGGCTAATTACAATGTGTCATCAAAATTATGCCTTTTTCTGCGTGTTGATACTGTTTGAAGAGTTCCTGATTGCGAAGGGTCCGAGATCTGTCACGAAGTTCCTGAGACAAGAGTTTTGGCTCACGTAAAGGGCAGCCTCTATCTGATGCAACAATTTGGTCACTAATTTCTCTGTCCTTCTAATTTCACTGTTGTCCTCAGGGAAATGGTGACTTACTTATTGTTACCATCACACTAATCAGTCACTGAGCTTCCAAATGAATTCAATACTTTTTTTTTAATGCAGCCCCCTCCCCAAGAACAATGTAAGTAATGCAAGTTGGACAACATTGTATAAATACAAAATAAACACATCTTGCTAATGAAGCTTGGTAAGCCTTGGCTTACTGTTTGCCTGTGTCGTTTGTAAATATAAAGCTATACCAACAAAAAGATCTTTCTTTTTATGAAAGAAATAAAGTTATATAAAATATGACTTGATCTTCATGTAAATTATTTTTCCTGAGATAACTTTTTAATGTTCATTTCTTATTTGTTACAGCTTAGTTGTAAGTGATGATGATGTGTGGAGAGACCAGTTTTACAATGGAAATATCAAGAAAGAAAGAGGTAATGAACACATTTCAAAATAGTAAGTTGTAACACTGTAACCTAATTCTCCATTGCAAAAATGAACTTTAATATGTCCTAGATGTGTAATAAAAAGTACTAAATAGGCTTAATTTCATTTATTAAGATATAAAACCTTTCCTGAGAAAATCAGTCTGAAACATAAGTTAGTTAAAGAAATGAAGCCCTATGAACAGATCTGCTATGATTGTGGCATATGTGTTGTAGGGGTATAATTTTTATTTTCATATGGCATTACAAAAATGATATTGAAAACTAGGGAATCTTTCCATTGTTCTGATAGCAGTACTAGGATGGTGAGAAGGCTACTGTGGCTGTGCCCTTGCTGCATCATCTACACCTGCTCTGAAAAAGAGTGAGATGGCACAGCATGGGGAAAAACGTATTTATGTTGGTTCTTTCTTTGTTGCTGGCATCTTTGGAGTAATTCTAATATTAATGCAGTGCTGGAATTTTGCCTGTGTTTGCTGGTATAGCAAATTAAGCTTTATCATTAAAATATTATGTGTAGTAAAGTAATATTATACATATTAATCTGTTACGCGTTGAGCATGCTTATAAAAATACCAGTTTAACTATGCATATATAAATTCTGCGTCTATAGAAACAACACATGATGGCTTTTACTGTGGGATTATTTTATTTTGCTGATACTCTGTTTACATTTAAACACATGTGTCTATATTTAAGGTGCAATAGTGCTACGCCTTGCCAAATCATGGTTTCGTATAGGATCCTTAGAAATCTTAGCTCATTCTGGGGAACTGGACTTAAAAAGGTTTGAATTTAATCTTCATAGTAACTATATTAGTTTTCTTAACAATCAAATATATATTAGAATGCACATATATAGTTGGAATTTAGACATAAATTATTTAGAAAGGAAGATTGCATAATTTAGAAAGATAACCTGCTATTTTTCTACAAGCATACGAAAGATTTTACCTCATAACAGTAAAACCTTCTAGATGTTTTTCAAGGCCTGGATCTTACAAAATGAGGAAGGTTTTATAGCTAAAATAGTTCTGGTAACTAAGCACTAGGGAAGAGTTGTTTGTTTTGGAAAGATTTGTAAATTTAGAGTATAAGTTCCTACATTTCTCATAGTTTCTGTGAAGCTAAATTAACAGAAATGTGAAATAAATCACTAGCCTAAGTATGTTGTATAAAGCATGTTCTCCAGAAACATGCAGAACCAGAGAAGTATACTAGGTAAGAAATAATTGCACAGTTTTAAGTCTCTTAGCAATATTAATTTGTGTGTGTTATTAGCTTGAAGTGGAATGACAAATTTTTAGTCCTACTGTAAATACTTAAAAGTTGGTCATTTCTCCTCAGCAGCAATGTAGTGGTTGATAATCACTTGCAATAGAAGTTGTTCTGGGGTGCTTAAAAATGAGCAAGAGCTCATAGCAGCAGTTCTATATTGTAGTAACTGATAATTCAATTTAACTTCCCACATGACTCTACTCTGTCTTTCTTTCCTTCCTTTTTCTTGAAATCTCACAGCAGATTTTTGTTGCAAAACTGAAAGACTCAATTAAGCAACTGATTATAAATTTTGGTTTGGATTTTTTTTTTTTTTTTGGTTAAAGTATTTGTGACCTATTGGATTTAAGGGGCATGTAAAGATCTCTTGTAGTCATGCAGGACAGACAACTCCTTCCTGCCTGTTTTGGAAGGGGCCTCTGAAAGAATGGCTAAGAGCAGGCCAAGGCTAGTGCAACTGTCTGTGCTTCCTCCTCAGAGAAGGTCCTCCTGAAAGAGGGTGTCCTGGAGCAACCAGCTAGAATTCAGAGGCGATAGGCTGGACACCCCTGTAGGGTCAGGTTGCTAGGTACTCTGATAAAATTGTCACAGTTTGAGGAGAGTTCAGTGATTTGCTCCAACGACCTGATTAGAAGGTAAAATGTAGATATTTGTGTGCACAGCCACACAGCCCTTACCCAGGTCCACCCCTTGCCCAGGCTGCCTACCCCGCATGTAGATGGTGCTTATATCTTCCTGTGCCAGTGGTCCTGTCTGGCTGTGATCACAAGAGGGTCCTACAGGGAGCTCCTAAATGTGCTAAATGCCAGCCATTCTACTTTAAAGCTTTAGCTCTGCAAAGATATGCATCTGACAGACATTGCAGTTTTTAATGCATCTATCCCAATTTCCTGAGCCTATCTTGTAGGACTATGCAGCACTGTTTTGGGAATGGCCAGTTACTATGGCAAGTAACCATACTTCATAAGAGTTCAGCCATAAAATTTTCTTTGTGAGAATTCTGATGCAGAATTATTCCTTATAATAATATACTTTATTTTGGATATGCAAACTTTTTTTTTCCTAAAAATGTTATATTACTGCGTGCAAAACTAGATCCTGGTGTGCTCTGGAAGTTTAACACATGGGAATAATTTTAACTCTACGTGGCAGTCTCCAGTCATATTTATGACTGGAACCTTAGGTTTTATCTCTGAGCATTTGGAAGGGCTTAATCCAAGACTCACTGGAATAAATAGATTGAGTTTTCTAATAACTCTTTGCAGCAAGTTGTAGATCAGCATTTAGCTGGTTGAAAACAGGAATTTTGAATGATTAGTTCTAAAAGTACCAGTTTTGTTTAAAGAATTCTGCCTCTCATATTACAGAAGATTGCTTGACTTTATCATCCAGGAACACTTTCCATCGATAGCCATGAATGATTCAAATAGATATCTGGTAAGTCTTTTTTAAAGGTTATCTTTATTTTCCACAAGCATGTGAACAAAAATTGTACAAAGCTTTCCAAAGTTTCAAGTTTTAAAAGATTTAAAAACTTGAAGTAAGCTTCCAGGTGTTATTAGCGAAAGTTTGTTAATTCTTTTCAGTAAAAACTACTTCTTGAAGTTTTTTTTCTCAAAGTCAAATATGAACATTCTTCACCACTTTTCATTATGGAAATGTTTATTGGGAAGCTTCCATTTTCTGTTACTTTTTCTCTTACTGCTCAGATTTTAAGTGAGCAGTGGTCATGAAGTGATGAATTATGCTTTTTCTAGTATAAATGTAGTATATATAGTATGTACTAGTATATACACTGGTATATATAGTATCTTTGTTTCTTTTTTTGACTTTTTAATTTCTTTTAGGGCATCTGTATGTACTTATTTAACTATAGTCTTTGCTGAATAAGGTTATTGTGCAGTCACATCATTTATGATGTGAATGAAAAGTTGTGACAGAGATATACATTTACAAATAGAATGTATGACATATTTCTAAAGTGAATCAAATGTTTATCTTATTTATTGTACTCCATATTTTTGATTCAGAGGACTTGAAGTAAAAGATGTATTCGATTTTAGGAATTTTTCTCTACAGTCGTATCAGAGACTGCAAATCTGATTGCATTGTGGATGTCTGTGGGGTTTGCACATGGTAAGCTGCAGTAGATGGCATTGGCTTTACAAAAGTTACTCTTTATAGTCATATACTTAAAGATGGCTTTTATTTGTCACTTCGTTCTTCAGTGCTTCTGATGTCTTCACCTATAGCTGTATCTGTTATGCATTAATATACCATTTTTTTCATAACAGACTTAGGAGCACTTTCTGATCTTTCAAAGCATGACTGTATCTGACAGAAGCAAGAATATGGGAGAAAGAATACAGGAGCAAGAATTCTCAGAACTATTCTAATAGTCTGATGTACAAAGACCATGTATTGATGTCATATATGAATTTAATTGCTCTGAATTTGATGCATCTACATAAAAACCTGACCTTTTATAGTGTATAGGATACAGTGCTGTCCACCTGTGTTTCAGATTAGTATTACGAAAAATGAAATAGCATTGTCTTGCTAATAGAGCACCAAGTCAACTTGCAAGGAAGCAGCTAATGACCAGTTTGCAAGCTGCTGTTTCGACACCACGTAGCACTGAAATGAAAAGGAAACAGTGCCACCTAGGTATAGAAACCAGATGCAAGATAATGTAGCACACAGTTTATCATTTTCATACTTAAAATGCATGCCAGGACAAGAGTAAGAGAGACAAGTTTGTTTTCTAGAGTCTTGATTTCTGAAAGGTAACTGCTCCAGAGTTCTTTAGATCCAGTGGATCTATTTCACAGCAAAATTTCTAGAGACTACAAGGTTCAGGTGGAATTTTAACTTTGTTTCTCCTTGTTGTTTAACTGTAGGTGTGTGCAATACAGATAACTTCAGTTTATTATCCATAACAATAGATTATGATCCATTTGGATTTATGGACTCCTATGACCCAAGTGAGTGTAGCACTTGTTTTTAAATATAATTTTTTACTTAAAATAAATTCTTTATATTAATCTATGTAGTTTCTGTGTGCATGAAAACTCTTAACATTATTAGCAGAAAAATTCCAAATGCGTATTGTTTGAAGAGTTTTAGGGAAAAAAATATTACCAGAGGCCAGTTCTATGATACACTATACAGGTTGTGTTTCACAGAATCACAGAATGTTAGGGATTGGAAGGGACCTCGAAAGATCATCTAGTCCAATCCCCCTGCCGGGGCAGGATTGCCTAGACCATATCACACAGGAACGCATCCAGGCGGGTTTTGAATGTCTCCAGAGAAGGAGACTCCACAACCTCTCTGGGCAGCCCGTTCCAGTGTTCGGTCACCCTCACCGTAAAGAAGTTTTTCCTCATATTTAAGTGGAACCTCCTGTGTTCCAGCTTGCACCCATTGCCCCTTGTCCTGTCAAGGGATGTCACTGAGAAGAGCCTGGCTCCATCCTCTTGACACTTGCCCTTTACATATTTATAAACATTAATGAGGTCACCCCTCAGTCTCCTCTTCTCCAAGCTAAAGAGACCCAGCTCCCTCAGCCTCTCCTCATAAGGCAGATGTTCCACTCCCTTAATCATCTTCGTGGCTCTGCGCTGGACTCTCTCTAGCAGTTCCCTGTCCTTCTTGAACTGAGGGGCCCAGAACTGGACACAATACTCCAGATGCGGCCTCACCAGGGCAGAGTAGAGGGGGAGGAGAACCTCTCTCGACCTGCTAACCACACCCCTTCTAATACACCCCAGGATGCCATTGGCCTTCTTGGCCACAAGGGCACACTGCTGGCTCATGGTCATCCTGCTGTCCACTAGGACCCCCAGGTCCCTTTCCCCTACGCTGGTCTCCAACAACTCTGTCCCCAACTTGTACTCATACATGGGGTTGTTCTTGCCCAGATGCAGGACTCTACACTTGCCCTTGTTATATTTCATTAAATTTCTCCCCGCCCAACTCTCCAGCCTGTCCAGGTCCCTCTGAATGGCTGCGCAGCCTTCCGGCGCATCAGCCACTCCTCCCAGTTTTGTGTCATCAGCGAACTTGCTGACAGTGCACTCTAATCCCTCATTCAAGTCATTAATTAATATATTGAATAGTACTGGTCCCAGTACCGACCCTTGCAGGACTCCGCTAGACACAGACCTCCAACTGGACTCTGTCCCATTGACCACCACTCTCTGGCTTCTTTCCTTCAGCCAGTTCACAATCCACCTCACTACCCGATCATCCAGACCACACTTCCCCAGTTTAGCTGCGAGGATGCTGTGGGAGACCGTGTCAAACGCTTTACTGAAATTGAGACAGACCACATCCACAGCTTTACCATCATCTATCCACCAGGTTATGTCCTCATAAAAGGCTATCAGGTTGGTTGAGCATGACTTCCCCTTGGTGAAGCCATGCTGAGTGCCCCTAATGATCCCCCTATCCTTGATGTGCCTAGAGACAGCACCAAGGACAAGTTGTTCCATCACCTTTCCAGGGATGGAGGTGAGGCTGACCAGTCTATAGTTACCCGGGTCCTCCTTCTTGCCCTTTTTGAAGACTGGAGTGACATTCGCTTTCCTCCAGTCCTCAGGCACCTCTCCCGTTGCCCACAACTTAGCAAAGATGATGGAGAGTGGCCTAGCAATGACTTCCGCCAGCTCCCTCAGCACCCGCGGGTGCATCCCATCAGGGCCCATGGATTTATGGATGTCCAGATTGCTTAATTGGTCCCTGACCCAGCCCTCATCTACCAAGACAGATTCCTCCTCTATCCTGACTTCTTCTGAGGCCTCAGGGGTCCGGGGCTCCTCAGGACAGCCTCCAGCAGTATAGACAGAGGCAAAGAAGGCATTCAGTAACTCCGCCTTCTTTTTATCCTCTGTCTCCAGGACCCCCACCTCATTCATCAGTGGGCCTACATTGCCTCTAGTGTTGGCTTTACCTGCAATGTATTTGAAGAAGCCCTTTCTGTTGTCCTTGACCTCTCTTGCAAGGTTTAATTCCAAGGCCAAAGTTGGCCCTCCTGAAGTCCAGGGTTGTGATTTTGCTAGCTATTCTGTTCCTGCTACATGAGATCCTGAACTCTACCATCTCATGGTCACTACAACCAAGGCTGCCCTCAACCTTCACCTCTTCAACCAGACCCTCCTTGTTAGTGAGGATAAGATCCAGCAGCGCTCCTCTCCTAGTTGGCTCATCTACCATTTGCATCAGAAAGTTATCATCAACGCACTGGAGGAACCTCCTGGACTGAGGATGGCTGGCTGAGTAGGCCTCCCAGCAAATATCAGGGTAGTTGAAATCCCCTATGACAACCAGGCCCTGTAATTGCGAGACTGCTCTCAGCTGCCTGTAGAAGGCCTCATCACCCTCCTCATCCTGATCCAGTGGCCTGTAATAGACACCCACAACAGTATTCACCCCTGCCAGCCTGCCCCTTGATTCGCACCCACAAACTCTCAACTCGCTCCTGATCCGCCCCTGGACAGAACTCAATACATTCTAGCTGCTCACTCACATAAAGAGTAACTCCACCACCTCTCCTTAGCGGCCTGTCTTTCCTGAACAGGACATAGCCATCCATTACCACATTCCAGTCATGCGAGGCGTCCCACCAAGTCTGTAATTGCCACTAGATCATAGCCCCCCGACCGAACACGGATTTCCAACTCCTCCTGTTTATTCCCCATTCTGCGCGCATTGGTGTACAGGCATTTCAGGGAGCGAGCTGGGCACACCGATTTCATCCCAGATTCACCCCCTGAATTCACCCCAGGGGGATGGGAGGCCTCCTGGTCTACCTCAACACTAGAGCGTTGCCCCAGTGGTGCAAGCCCAGCTACCACCCCATCCCCCTTTGAATCTAGTTTAAAGCTCTCCGAATGAGCCCTGCTAATTCCTGTCCCAGAACCCTTTTGCCCCTACGACATAAACCTTTCCCATGTATCACTGTCACGCCTGTTGTCTTATAAAACCAGCCATTATCAAAGAACCCAAAGCCCTGCCTATAGCACCAGTCTCGTAGCCAGGCATTAATAGAGAGAATCCTCCTATTCCATCCCACGTCATCACCTGAAAATGGAAGGAGGGAGGAGAAAACAACTTGTGCCCCAGACTCTTTCACCAACCGTCCTAGGGCCTTGTAGTCTTTCTTCATCCCCCTCAGACTATGGGATGCAGCTTCTTCCCCACCTGTCTGGAAGATCAGCAGGGGGTAGTAGTCTGTGGCCTTCACCAGGTTGGGGAGTTGCCTGGTGATATCCCTGATTTGGGCTCCAGGCAGGCTGCAGACCTCCCTGTGATGGGGGTCAGCTCTGCATATTGGGCCCTCAGATCCCTTTAGGAAGGAGTCTCCAACCACTAAAACTCTTCTCTTCTTCCTTGTGGAGGAGGTAGCTATAGGCCCGTCAGGTTTTTCTGACTGTGGTGGGACCTCTGATATAGGTTGCCTCTCCACCACATCCCCATTGGACCGGCTGTATTCCATTAGGGCTTCATATCTATTGCTCAGAGGCACCTGTGGAGGCAAGGTAGGCAAGGAGGGCACTCGCCTTTTGCCATGGCCATAGACTTGCCTCCACTCACTCCTCTCCTCTAGGTTATCCTCTAGGTTTCAAGTGCTGAAAGTCTTGTTAATGAAATATTACTATTAAAACCATTTTCATGAAAATCTTTCTATTTGAATTTCATCAATTGAATAGATGCCACAACAGAACCTAGAAAACTAAGAATTGCGTATTGCTGTAAGCAGACAAAAGCAAAAGTTGGTAGACAGTAACTTTGCATGCATCTTGCTCTAGCTTTATAGTCACAGCAACTAATTATGTGTTGGAAGAAAACAAATCAAACCTACCCATTTGTCCTGGTTTTGTGGGGATAAAATTTATAGAATCACTTTTCTGTTATATTTAGTTTCAGTTTGTGGCCAGCTGTGGTATGGTGATCAAGGCCATTAGCAGTGAAAGCCAGGGCAGCTGACCCAGGCTGGCCCGCAGGTGTGTTCTGTAACATTAACGTCAGGTTCACTATAAAAGGGAAAGCTTGCTGTGGAAGGGTGAGGCTCTTTTTGTTCTGCTCTCTTCTCCTCTCCCATTGTTGTCTATGGAGTGACTTGCCACCACTCTGTGGGCTAAGTATAATTTTGTGTGTTTTGTATTAGTATTGATATTGGCTTTCTTATTTATTACATCTGTTTAAATTTTAACCCATGAGACTCCCTCCTTTTCCCAATTCCCTTTCTCGGTCGGGGAAGGGACATTGGGTGATAGAACAACTGCTTATTGTTTAGCCCCAGGTGCGGGCTAAATGAGGACACCATTCATGGCAACCTTTCTTTGAAAGTATGAACTAGTCTGTCTGGGATTGATAGATATGGGTCCAGTATGTACATAAATGCATATTATTGATTGTTGTTTGGAGGTTGCATCTGAGTAAGCTTCAGAACCAGCAGTGGTTATCTCACTATCTGTTTTCATGAGACTGTAGACTCAAATTAAGGAAATCTCATGAGACTAAATGTCATATTGTTTCTACTGTATTGAAAAAACAGGGCTTTTCTGGTTTTAGTTCTTTCTCTATATGGTGGGTTGACCTCAGCCAGCAATTAAAGACCCACCAGGCACTCGTTCACTCCCCCCCTGCTGTGGGCTGGGTTGAGAGAATAGGAAGAGCAAAGATGAGAAATAGCTCATGGGTCAAGATAAAGACAGTTGAATAAGTGAAGGGGAAACAAAGGCAGGGGGGATGACAACATACACTAAAAAGGGATGTGAAGGCAATCACTCACCACCTCCCACCAGCAGACTGATGCCCAGTCAGTCCCCAAGCAACAACTCCCTTGAAAAAACTACCCCCGGTTCTTATTGCTGAGCATGACATTATATGGTATGGGTTATCCCTTTGGTCAATTGGGGTCAGCTGTCCCAGCTGTGTCCCCTCCCAGCCCCTTGCCACCCCTAGCCTAACATGCTGAGGTTGCAGAGTGAGAACAGAGAAGGCCTTGATGCTGTGCAAGCGCTGCTCAGCAATAACTAAAACATTGGTGTGTTATCAATCAACACTGTTTTAGTCACAAGTCTAAAACACAGCACCGTACAGGTTGCTATGAAGGAAAATTAACTCCATCCCAGCCAGAGCCAGTACACCCCAGAACCAGGTGAAATGCTTTAGAGTTAAAATTCAGATTTGAACCAATCATCACCAGATCTGACAGATGGGTCACAGGTCTCCTCCTTAATGCTCCAGGACTCAGGCAATGCTGCGTGCATTGATCAGCTTATCTGCATTATCAGCTTATCTGCATTTGATCTGAGCAAGGGAGTTCATACTGCATCCATTCAGAGACTGGTGCTGTAGATATGCATGCATTTTACTTCTGGATACCTGTAACTTACGTAGCAGATCTCTATTGTCTCCCAAATAATGGATTTGCATACTGGAACATGTTAGCCCTAATTTTTATGTGAATACATAAAGCTTGCTTGTACAACTGAAACAAATCTTGCTTACGTGGCCTATTTATTTAAATATATGCTTATACTTGTTATTTCTCAAAAAATGCTTATCAATCCTGAATCTAGTTGTATAGTTGTTTTCTTAGTCTGTGTGCTAAATAGCGCTATATGTAGTAAAAACATTAAGACATTGGTTTTAGTGTAAAAATGGTCTTTTTCTGTTTAAACATCTGAATTTATTTTGTATCTTGAAGTAGGAAAATGTTACTTGTGACATATGGGATCTTGTCTGTGAAGGATGAAGATTTGCAAGTAATAGATCTTGAGTTAATACACTGTAAATAAGTATCCTTGTGATCTGATTTTAAATATTTAGTAACTTTAGGGCTTTTATTGTTTTGCTGTGTAAGTGTAAAAATGAATGCACTTCAATATTTTAACATTGATTGTTTAATTACTCTGTTGTGGAAAAGTAATGTTTTGTTTTAAACAGATTTTGTTCCAAACACATCTGATGATGAAAGGAAGTATAAAATAGGAAACCAGGCAAATGTTGGGCTGTTTAATCTGAGCAAGCTGTTACAAGCTCTAAAACCTTTATTGGATCCCAGGCAAAAGCAGCTGTAAGTAATCCTTAAAATGTCTTAACACTTAAAAGAACTAGTGAGCGGGGAGACCCTCTAATCACCATATGCATAGGAAAGAAAGGGATTAGCTTTTAAAATCTCTTTTTTTAAGTGGAAATTGATTCTGAATTAATTATTGGCCAGAATAAGGTGCAGGGAGGGGAGAAAGATTTTCATTGGTCATAAATAATAGCAAAATATGACTAGATGTTGTGTGGTCCATTCTCCTTTCCATAAGGTAGGACCTTGGCCTGTAGTTTTCTTATTGTAAGTTTGTCTAGCTTGTTCTTTAAGATGCTTACTTATGAAGACTATACATGCTCCTGAAGTAATGAGGTAGTATTTTGATATCCTATTGTAAAGATTCCTAATATGAATCTTCTTTTATGTGTTTTAAACTCATGACTTCTCAATATGAAAAGGAAGAACATTGTATTTTTCTTCTTTGCAGCAGTTATTTGTGTATTTGAAGCCTGTTAAAGTGTTTCACATCAGTCTTTTTCCCACTGCAGTTCCCAGTATATTCAGAATATCAATGTTTGTGAGTTATCAGACAAAAGAACTTTTCATTATTTAGTGTACAGTGGGATTGTACCCACAGTAGTACTGTAGTTCTATAGAATTTGACATTTCTTTTGTCTTTGCAGAGCTTCCTAGATTTTGGAGGGATATGGTGAGCGCTATTACATCCGGTATGCAGTTCCAGACCTCAAACCTTGTAGTCACAACACTATAAATTATATTATGTGACAATTTCCTTACTTTGTTACTATGTTCAGTTTCACAGAACTATTCAAAACAAAATTGGGTCTTCTTGGGAACAATGAGGATGATAACTATTTGATTGCTTTCCTCCTAAAAGTGAGTTTGCTTTGCTAATTTTGTTGGCAAACATCTGGACTGATACCCCATACTTTAAAAACTCTAATAGAAGTATCTTTTTTCACTAGCTTATGGAAGATACAAAGGCTGATTTTACAATGACATTTCGACAGCTCAGTGAAATTACTGAAAACCAGTTAAAGGAGCTCCATATTTCTGAGGTATTAATTAATACAAGCACCTAATTTTAGGAATATGTAATATAAAATGAATAAATCAGGTTGGATATAACCTTGGTGTAATAGAGAATGTCTCAAGCCATGATTTGCCTGGGAACCGTGTCATTGTAGCATTATTAAGGGACAGGGAGACTAATATATCTGTGTCATGCTACCACTCCATGTTAAGCCTTTGTCTAGTAATGCAGGATACATTAACAAAGAGTGATGATGAAAGATACATTAATGAAGAGTGCTGAAGTAAAATTTTCAGCCTCTGGTACAAGTCTGATATGAGTAGTCACAAATATTCATATACAGGCGGGAATGTGATTTTCTTCACATTTAAGATGGGTCTGCTAGGAAGAACTTTCCTTCCTCCCCCCTGCCCCCTTTTTTTTTTTTTTTTTTTTTTTGTTTTGCTTAAGAATACCTTCTGATAGTATTTTGTAAGACACAAATGAAGTTGAACAGGGCTCATAAGGAAAATTTCAACCTCAGGTCGATCAAACTATTCCTAACGTGGGTTTACCAGGTGACCTAAACATCTGCTCTCAGGCCCATCAGCTTGTCTCGGTATCTAATGACAAGTGAGATCCCATCTCATCATAAACTCTTGCTAGAATCTCAGTCCATAGTGGCCTCTGCCTGCCCTTGGGCACAAGATTCGTTCTAAATGTAGCTTAAAGCATAGGAATACATTTTGTCATTGTGTCCTGCTCAGCCTGCTATCCCATCCTGTGTTACTGCTAACTCAGCCTAAACTTATTCTTCAGGACCAAGTATAATCACAAAAGAGACGAGAGATTAAAATAAAAGAGATAAACTTCTAACCTGGATATAGTGCAGTCTTTAGAAGTGGAAATATGGCTGAAATGTTTGAACTGGAGTGAGATGCTAGGCAAATAATAATTGGATAAAAGTGTGGAGAGGAAACTTTGAAAAGAAAGTTTTTAAGTACCTGATCTGGAAAGGAAAACAGGGAGCCTTTTTGCAAGAGCCAAAAGGATTTTTTTTCTTTTTTCCTTTAATACAGTGCCTTTTCCACATGTGGAATGTTGTTCACTTTGCCTGGGAAACTTCACTACCTTTCCGTAACTTATGATTTATTTCTGTTTGTCTTTGAATCGAATTTAAAATGAGAGCAGGTCGACTTACAAGGTTGTTCTAGGGAGCAGAACGACTGTGTAAAACACAGAATGAAAATGAGGAGTTACTGTTTCTTTTTCCAGTTGTGTCCTAGGTGATTAAGTGATTTTGACCAAATTCTCTGTTTTTCCTTGTTTTCTTCTGTTAAGTAAGAGGCCTAACCTGACCTTTTCTATGAGCTTGAAGCCATTAATAGTTAAAAAGTTGAGATTTTCTAGTGGTAAGCAACAAAAATACAAAGAGCGGTAGCTGTGGAATTAGTCATTTGTGCAGAGCGGGTGATAAGAGGATGGGTATGTTTGTAAGATAAGGTATTTTTCTCATAGAATACACGGTATTTTTCCATTTCTTAGTGGCCTACGTGCGACAGGAAGAACAGAAGCCACCCTCAAGCAATATGGAGCCACTCCCAGACTACACTCCACTGCAGTAGTGGCATTTATGGCAATTCTTTCTCCCACTTTGAAGGTGCAGGCTGAGGAACTAACAATCGTGGTGTAGTTGTGACCCTGCTACTACACCAAGGGTCATTTGCAGCCTTCACTTGGTAGCGGCTGACTTTTTTTTTTTCACAAAATGAAAAGATTTAGCCCACAAGTTCTGAGTCCCAAAACTGATGTGGTTAAGCAGATACAATTTTGTGCTGGTAAAAAGTTTTTAAAGACATTTTTTTTATATTAAAGTAATTTCACCTGCTGTTCATTCACACACTAAAAATACTTTGTCAGCAGCAAAGTAAGTTCTCATACTGGTTTGTAGATCACTTATGCTTTTTTCAGCTGCACACCAAAATTGACCTAAAAATGCCAGAACCCTTTGGGAACACTGCGGGAGTCCTTACAGTTAGTAGTAATTGGAAACATTCTGGAATTCCTCCTAAAGCAGCCTAACCCTGCACATCTTTGAACAAATGCTTGGCTCCCACACTCACCTGTTATCCACCTGCTTGACTCTCAACTTTTAGTCAGTTCTGTAATTTTAACTAATTTTTATACTCAAATGTTGTTTTCATTATATTTTTTGACTCCCATTCCTCTAAAAAAACACAGATGTTATCAAAACTTTGTTTTGTTCTTGCTTTTAATTTCCCTTACTTAACTTTTGCCCATTTTTTGCTTGTATATCTGCTGTTTACCTCCTTCTATCTATGTCCATTTCTTTCTAATCTGTTCTTTCTTTGAAGTTCATTTGTCATTTGTGAGCTTTGGCTACTTTCTCTCAACCAAGCAATATGAAGCAGCTGTTAGCTCAGTGTAGTCAGCCAGGGAAGCCTAGCTGGTGGTTGTTATCCAACACTGAAGGCAGCAACCCAAAGCTCTCGTTTCTCTCCGTTTGCCTTTTCCAAGTTCTGTCTCCTCTCCCTTCTTCCTCTCCTACTGTCTCTGTTATTGTCCTCAGTCTTCTCCTATCTCTGTAGCCTTAAGTTTCCCTTTTTCTCCACACCTTATCTTTTTTTATCAATATGTTTTCCTTATTCCACAATTTTGGGGTAAAAAAAAAAAGTCTCTACAAATAGATGTGATCCAGGTACAAAACCCAGAAGAGAGTAAAGCCTGTAGTTATGTAGCCTAAAAAATAAAATAGGTCAGACATAAGCCAAGGAAAAATAGGGGTGAAAGTGCTGGAGATGTTTAGGTAGAATTAGCCATAACAGAGATGGATTAATATGGATGTATCGTGCTAGCAAAAAGAAATAACTTAAATACAGAGGAAAATATATTAGTAGAATTTCTGGGGAGAAAATTCCTTGAAGGGTCATAATATGTTTCCCTCTTATATTCTTGTAATATTTGTTTGCTTACTTTGGTTTTTGCTTAACAGGAACAAAATTCTGATTACCCACCATTAGCTGTTTTTTTCTGTTTAGGAGTTCTGGGCTCTCCAGGATCTGGGTAAACACAAGTTATTTTCAGAATGGGTTACTATGTACCTCTTGAGATTAAAACGGTAGGTCTGATGCAGTTTCAAGTGTAAAAATAACACCACATGTGTATTTGCCAGAAGCAGGCAACTTTAATCTGCAATGATTTTCCATAATCTTTAGTGGGTCTGATAAACTGGCCCAGCCATGGTTTGATATTCCTCTTCTGTCTTTATGGCTCTACATTATGCTAGATTCCATAATAATTACTATTGTAGTTCTGTTTTGACACACAGGTACATATAAATGACATGGGAGGAGTGGTCTGTATTTTTTGTCCTTCATTGAACAACTGATCAGATTTCTTTGGTTAATAATTTTTGTTAAAAATACCACTCCTACAGATTCAATCCAAGAATCTGAAAGTCAGGCTTTGCAAATACATTGGAATGAATAGTATTTCATTACTGGTAATACCTATATTTTTTACTATGTAATAATACTGCTTTAGGATGACGGGGGATGGAAGTTGAACACTTGTGAATACACAGACTGTGTTTAGAAACTGCTGGTGTTGCATAGATAGGGACATGCGTGTTAGAACTTCCTACTAATTCTTTTGTCTTAAATCAATAAAGAATGTAACTTGTTTTTCTTAGTCATATATGGTATGTATGGCTGATAGTAGTGAAAAGAAGTACATATCGAGTACCTGGAAATTTTAGTCAGTAAATACAATTCTTAGGGGAAAAAAATCAATACAAGATACAAAACCTACCAGAAAGCGTGCAGTTTTTTCCAAGTCTAATCATTCTTAGAGATTCACACCTGCTTCCACTGAACACAAAAGCAGAACACTTAATGATTTTAATGAAAGTCAAATAAAATATTTCTATAAATAAGCATAACCTTCATTTGCTAAAGCACTTTCTTTTTTTCTTCTTTTGGTTTTTCATATACAGTAACAAGGGTGATTCAGACACCAAGAGAAGAACAAGAATGACAAGTGAGTAAAACAATCCAAAGGAATTCATGTGCTTGGAGATGGCAACTGTCTATTTACATAGGTTTCTTTAGTGTTAAGTTATTTTTCCTTTTGAGAAGAAATAAAATGTACTGTTTTTCTGAAGAGGAGAAACTCTCATTACACTGCTGCAAATCTTGTAATACTATACATTCACTGTGGCTATCTCTGGTTTTACCCATTCTTGTGATTAGAATCTAGCCACATGTGTATGGCTAGACCTGTGAATATATCTGAACTTTTCACATAAGTTAAATGTTCAAGAAGGTCCTTGGCTACAATGAGGTTCGCTTCCTCCTTAGGGATCTTCCCTTTCCCCTCCTTCAAATAAAAAAAAAATCCGTAATTTAATTGTCCATGTTTATGAAGAAATTGGTCTGGCCCAAACCCCTTCTGTTGTCAACACAGTTGTAGTCGTATAAGCTAAGTGAGGCCTAAGAGTGCAAGGTCATGGAAATGCACCACAACTGCTAGTCCAAGTTGCTCTTCTCTAGATTCTGCTGGTTTTGAATGACAGAGCACGTGTCTGTTCATATTTCGGGTGACTGAAATCACAAGTGATGAAGACCTCATGAAGAAGGCTTTTCCTATCAGTATCCACAAAGGCTGCTCTGGCCTGTGTCACACCATATGTGAAAACAGACGTTGAAACAATCCAACTCAGCTGTCCAGCAGTGGTCTATTCCATATCAATCCTCATTTACCTAGTTGTTTATTTTTCTTCCCTTTATTTTTTGTTTACCTTTCCATAGTTCTTTTTTTCTCTTAATTTTTTTTTACCCCCTTTTTTACAATTTCCATTTGGGGGTTCAGGAGTTGCCAGGCCTCCAGGTTGTTCCATGTTTTGGTGCTCGTGGACTTGATTAATTTTTTTCCCCTTTTGATTGTCTTTAAGAACTTAAGATTGGCCCGTGAGAACATGGGTGTATGTATCTTGTCATGTCTCAAGTGGGGCGTCACATTAGTGTCTTGAAATGATGGACATGCTCTGGCTGCTCCCCAAGTTTTAACTCTTCATTGTAGGGTGTAACTCTTCATTCAAAGTAGGGTGGTCTCTGAAAGGGCCCCTAGGATTTGATTTCCTTGTGAGAGATGCCCTTTCTCTTCTGCCCTATCTGCTTTGCCTGAGTGCAGGCAACATCTTTTCCTTGATCTGTACTTCCTTCCTTTAGCAGTCTGTGAATATGTTGGTTTACATTGCCTAGAAGAACATTGTTCTTCCCCAGTGATGAACCTCTGATAATATCAGGAAAGATTCTGGTAGGCATCCTGTACTGGCTCAACGGACTAAGATTTGTCTGCATGTTCAAATATGTCCAAATCCTTTCTGCATGTTATAAAGAATTCAGGTTTCTGATAGGCACCCACTTTTTTTTTTTCTGCACCTGGAGAAAAAAACTCCTTTCTTGCAAAATGGCTATCTAGTCATGAAAGGAAGGTACTTTAATTCTCCAAGTTATTCTAAACACAAAATGGTAAAGGTCCCGCATTTAGCTCCCTATCACAGCAGAAACAGCGGATATGAAATTCTAAGAATTATTCAGGAGAGATTTTTTTGGATCTGCAGTAAGCTGTGGTAAGTTTTTGAAATTTGCCTATAAAAGACAATGAACAACTGAAAATCTCTGGCCAAAAGGGAAGGAAGGAAATGCAGGATCTGATCATATTCTGCACAAGAGGTATTATAAGCTTCAAAGTTACGCTGCTTTGTAGGGTGTTTTATTCTCATTTCTAATGGAAATGGCTGCACTCTTTTGTTAGATATTGATTGGCCGCTTTCATCAAAAGCTTTAATTTAGTAAGAAAATGGCAGTAGATAGCACTGACTTTCAGTAATAAGATAGTAAAAACTACATAGGGCACAATTTATCATCACATGGATCTTCAAGTTTGCATCCACATTTTCTAACCAAGGCTCCATCCATTTTTAAGAACACTTGTTACAATTTTACATGTATTCTTATAAAGTTAATATGAAAACAGTTAACAAGAAGAAAGGTTTGTTTTATTATTTGTATTTTGGTAGGGTTAAGCAGTTTCAACTGTGGGACTCTGAGGCTCTTAGCTCAACTACTGTTTTGAGGTTTTGAGCTCCCCCTGAGTTTTCCTCAGCTAAAATTTAATGCTGAAAACTGTCTAAACACATTTCTTATTTTGCTATGTTTTTTGAATCTGCTTTTAGAGAAAATAATGACATTCTGAATTTTTATTCCAAATCAGAAAAGATCCCAGTTTGGGGATGATCTTCTGCAAACCAGCACCGTATTTTTCCACATGGACCTCAGAGGATCTTACAGTACAGGAGACAGATGAAACAAAGAAAAGGTTTTGCCTCTAGGACCACACTTGTGCTAGTGGTCTCAGTTTTGGTAGCAGTCCAAAACTTCCTATGCAAAGATTCATGGTTAAGTTAGTTAAGATTTCTTCCATATAATCAGTCATCACTCTATATTCATACAGCAGAGCTACAGAAATTTGTAACAACAGGCTACTGATGTTAATTTGTTATTGTTTTATTTAAAATTTATTTTTCCTTCTAAAATCAACAAATCTTGTTACATTTTTGCTAGCTGCTTCATATTACAGTGTACTGAAGTTTCTTACAGAGTTTTGTTGTTGTTCTCTTTTACATTTATACATTTAAATAGATCTCTTAAATGCCCCTTGTGGTCTCTTCAAAATTGTGTGGTTTTTTTGTTTAAGTATTTGCTTGTAACAGCTGTCCCTTGTCAGTAAAACTTGCAGCAGAAGTCTGGCTCAACTCAGTCAACAGTGCATTTTTACTCAGCATTTCATGTTAAAGACAAAACTGACAGAACTCTCTAGATTTTTTATATGGGTTGAGTTGGTAACTCTCACTACATTTCTCATTGCTCTCTTTAGTATTGATTGACCTTGAATATATGGCTATTATCACCTCATTCATCACCTTTCCCTCATCATTAGTAAGTCTAGTAAAATATCTCATTTCTCAAAGTACATTGAAGCATTTCAAGTTGATCACTTATTCATTATCTTTATTTTTTTCTCTCTTCATTTAGTTTTTAGTCCTTAGTAGCACTTTATCTTGTACTGCCTAAACATGGTTTCTTAGGAGTTGATCAAAAAGTTTTGACAATCCAAACCCCCATACAACTCTATCATTGTATTTCTTTATAAAAGAAACATGTAAAAAAAATTGTAGACCAGATCATAAAATGCTCGTAAGGGCACAAAATTTCTTCTCCTTTGTCCTTTTCTTATCTGGCTTGTCTTATCCTCTCATAATTATCTTGTCACTTGTGTTAATTACAGATAATTTTAATGCCACTGTGAAACTTGTCAGTTTGCAATTGTTAAGAATGTATTTCTGGGACAAATATTCTCCTTCTAATATGATTCATGGTTTTACTGTGAATTATAATTTTTTTGTGTGAGTCGTGTTAACTTTTCCACCTTTTAAATATTCTTTTTATATTGTTATCACACTTTACTATTGAAAACCCATGTACTGGATTAAATCAAATACTTGGCCAGAGCACATTACTTTGCCAAGTGGGAAAACACTATTTTTTCAGCAGTTAGGGCAGGGTGAGAGGTTATCAGGGTTCCAAATAGCTAGTTCTATTTATTGGCTCTTGTTTAATATACGTAAGTACGTACAGAACGGCAGTAATGAGAAAAAGAAGAATGCCTGTATCTGGATGGATTGCATCTCGGTCTTTGTTCTCATGGAAGTCAGCACCTGGACATTGTGCCAGAATGTTGTTCTATTACCTGGGCAGCTTTTATAAAAGAGGGAGTGGCAGTGCCATCTGAGATGCTTCTGGCTTCAGCCCATGTTCTGATTTTGTAAGAGAGCTTCACCTTCTCTCTTCTGGCAGGAGCACGAGTGGTCAGAGTTCAGCACTTAGAACAGAGAGGGATTTTTTTGTCATTTACTTTTCTAAATAATATAAAGACCCTTTGTGTAATGCCGCTGTATGTCAAACCTTGTGGCTTAAAATGGCTATCATTCAGTTCCAAACATAAAGAATGTAATTGTATTGTGATACATAAAATAATCATGCAAGTGTTGTTTCGCTGATTACATAGCTTCCGTAAATTCTAGTTTGTTAGATGGTTAAATGGTGCTTTTTACAGGCAGTGCTTATTACAGAGAAGTCTGTTCACTGCGCCAGGCACTGATTCTGTCCTGGGAGCTCTTAAATATGAATAAAGTCTTGCAATTGTCTGACCACAAAACCTTAGGAGGAGCCAGTCGTAGCTTTTCTCAAAGACATCAGTTGTCTTGGTAGTCAACTAGGATAAACAAGTTATGTTTGCAAGCTGAAGAAGCACTACAAGGAGATGCAAGAACAGGGTGAATTGGGAAATGGAAGTAGATTAAGTTTAATCCTTTTATCCAAAATATTGTTTCTGATCATCCCCCTCCTAATATAATTTATTATTTGTAAATAAAATAACATCATAACTAATTGATTAGAGGAATTGAGTAGAGGGAAATATGGGATGGTGATTTTGATGAATACTCTGCTTTCTCCAATACCCTCTTTCAATTATGCTATAAGAGTATTTATAAGAATATTTTATAAAGCTACACGACATGGATTTTTTGAAAGAAATATATAAAATGTGAGGTTTGAACTAACATTTATTCATATAAAACCTGCTGGGACATCAATGGAAAGGAAAGGAACAGATGAAGTTTTTATATATCCATAAATCACAGACTTCTGGTTTCACGTCCATGGGTGATAATGCCTCTGGTATCACTGATTAATGTCTTCAGGTAATAATCAGCTATTGAATTGGGTAAAATGCAGACCAATGTCAAATTAAGACTTACAATGCTAGCTTGAAATGTTTGTTACAATTAATCTGTAACATTGTTTTGATCATTAATTAAAGGGAAGACGTTCTGAAGCAGACTCCTAGGCTTTAATTGCAGAGCAAAAATAAGAGTTGTATTGATGTTATCTGCTAAAAAATTGCTAATAAAAGCCATGTGTGCTTGTGAGAATTGTCCTCAGCATACAGATTGACAGAACTCCTTTTATGAGTTGTTTAGGTGCTATCCTGTAAGATACAGACTGGGTTACTAATTCAGCAGTTTCATTTTCAATGTCTGTGTTTTGTTGAATATGTTTAACTAAATTTAAGATGGTTTACTTTTGGTTTCAGCTGTTAATCCTAAATACGTACTTAGGAACTGGATGGCAGAATCAGCAGTGCAAAAAGCTAATATGAATGATTTCTCAGAGGTAAGATTCTTTCTTTCTTTCTTGAGATATTTATTAATAATTGGTATAATTGTCAATGAAAGAGTTGTTGCATTTACACTTTGAACCTATATTACACTTTGATCAACAGTGTACTAATAGCAATTACTATTAAGAGTAGTAACAAAACTATTAATAGTATTAATTAGAATATAAATAGTAGTGACTATATTAATAGTAGTACTAATAATAGTAAACAACTCATGGAGTAGTTTCTGGAGCCAGGAGGGTGCGTAATATGAAGTGGCAGAGACTTTTCTTGTTTGCAGGAAAACATTTTGTATAAAAACTTACCGATTTTAATTGCCTCCAGGTTCATCTCCTACAGCAGATTTTACAAAATCCCTTTCAGAAACAGCAGGCTGCAGAGAAAGCAGGCTACTCCCTGCGCCCCCCAGCGTGGGCCAAGGATCTTAAAGTAAGCTGTTCATCCTGAGAGAAGTTTGAAAAAGCAAGAAAAATGATCAAGGTCAAAGCTCAGGCCTTCAATGGATCAAGCCACAGGAGCTTCTCTCCCTTTGTGGACTGGAATCTGCTACTCTGCTAGGCAAGAAAAGGTCTTGACCAACTTTATAAAGTCTGAAGATTAAAGAAATGGACCACTATGTATGGTTGCATCAGCAAATTGTATTGGTGTTTATAACTCTGCTCTTCATATTCATCTGTGCATTGGTTTGAGTCCCAATAGTTAAGTTCTGCCAAACTGTCACATGTAACCTCTCTGAATTAATGGCTGATCAGGTGGGTGTCAATAAGTTTTAATGGCTGGTCAATTTAAAATCCATCTAAGCTAGTTTTAATCATACAGCATTTTGATGAATGTTCTCCTTGCTGTTACATGCTGTTCAAATATAATTGTATTCTGAAGACATAAATGTTCTTAAGTCTTTTGCAGAGTTGGAGCAGAGGATCATCTTACACTTAGACCTTGCCACCTTTTCTCTTTTTTGACCTTGTTTTGTCCCAGTCAACTGCCAACAAAGATTTAAAGGAAATTCAATTAAATAGAGAGCAAAAAGATGTCTGTCTTGGGAGTGACCTGCCCAAAAATAAATTGTGGTGCCTATCAAGCCTGGCCCACTGCCCTTTGAAAGTGTATCTTCTGATAGTAGTAGGAAGATTGTTGGTGCATGGATATAATGCCTCAGGAAATTTTCACTGGTTTGACATGGAAAAGGACTTTCTTGGAAGTATCTCACTATGTATGTAGTCAGGTCAATATACCTTTAGTATCCAGTCATACCTTTAGTAAGCCTCCAGCCATCAATATACCTTTAGTATCCCTTTGTAAGGGACTAACAAAAAATACTTAAAATTCAACCAAAGCTGTTACATAGAAGTCCTTTGAGTAACAGAGAGAGACTAGTCTCTGAGTCCCGGGTCTTTTATTTATCCTTGTCTGGTACTCCAATTTCACATCACAAAACTTAGTGTATAATCAAGCCAAAATTAATATGTAAGCAATCAGACGCAATGTTATGTTAGAAAATTTACAGCAAAAATCACTTATTTGGGGGCTTTGTTACTTCTTGATGTTATCTTGTCTCTTCCCAAATCCAAAATGGTTTAGTTTAGAATCTCCAAATTTCCAAATCAATCCAAGATTGATTCTGAAATAGAGGCTATTAAGTGGTATAATTAGCATTTCACAATTCTATTTCTAGAAATATATATTATTAGAAATCTTTCAGTGACTAAAAAAATATTTGAATGCCTTTACTTCTTAACTATAATCAACACAATTACTCAGGATAGTTTCCCCCCAGATATACAGCTGTCCAAATATAAATAGTAGTATCATAATGTGAGTCACAATTAGATTTTTCTGAAAGTCCCATCTGAAGTTCAGGCAACTTACACAAGTTCAGCCTGGGTTAACATGTGCAGGTAGTAAGTGCTCTTCTGCAACCACTGGGATTAGTGTTTGAGCTGGCAACACTTCCAGGTAAGAGGAGTGGTCTGCTGGGGGAGTCTGTAGGAGCCCTTCAGCAGTGGGCTACATTCCCAACCTATTAAAACATTGGCATTGGTGTCTCTTCTTGGATAATTCCAAGCAGAATAGCATGTTGTGATGAAATGTGTGAATGTCAGCATTACCACCTGCAGTGGAGTGAGTTACGCTGCAAATGAGTGATTATTTGAAGATGAGCTTATTTGTGCCTGCAGGGTAAATACAGCAGCACTGCAACTTGGGTCCTGGTTTCCAGTTAGGTGAAGGGAAAGAACTCTAATTTATGTTGAGCCAAACATCTGGTAAATTGCTTTTGTGTGCGGGCCAAACATGGCTACCTCTCCATCTTTACCTCACAGAATAATTGCATAAATACAAAGCATTTTTATACTGCTTTTTTCTTAATGTTTTATCCTATTGGATCCTATTAGTAACAGTAGCAAGTGGATCTTGCAACACCACCTTGTAACTCTGTTTTGTAGAAGTAGAGAAATGAGCCCACATTGTGCTCAGCTTTTTGTACCACCTCCCTTTCCACTTCTAGATTTTAATCATTACGGTTTATTCTGACAACATAAGCATTAATACTGTGTTTCATGATATATTCCCTAAAATCCTTGGCTTCCACCTGTGGTTCCAGAGCTGCCTTTTCCTTCACATTACATAAACATAGCAGGGATGCAAGAGCAGATAGGGAGTAAAAATCCTGTGGCTGGTAATCAAACAGGTGTTCATTTGTACTGCTGTCCTCCTTCTGTGTCAGAGGTCAGTTATGAGGGGCAGCAGTGTGGACCCCCACATGTGGGCTTTTCCACATGACTAACCTTTCTAATCCTAAGGACTGATGGAAAAGCAGTCGCCTGAAGTAGGTCCTTCTGCCATATCAGTGATGTAAGAGCCCAAAGAAGATGACAGCTGCTGAGACTGCTCCCATGTGAGGTATGGAGAAAGGTTAAAAATAACATGCTGCAATTTCAGATCTTTTAAGACTAAAATACTGTAATATCTAGTAATGTACATACTACTGCGATCTACAGGAATATGACTATTTCATATGACAATAGGTTAAAGGTGGAAGGATTAATCTCTATTTATTTTTTACAAATGCTTTGATTTACAGTCTTGGAAAGGAAGATCTATTTGTGTTTTGCAGCATCTTTTTTGTACTAAAGAAAGCCAGATAATTGTGTATCATTGATGGCAGCTCCATTCTTTTTGAATGGAGAGTTTGAATACTTACATTTCAGAAATTCAATGCAACCATGTACATGATAGAGGTCTAATCATCACAGCATTTTAATTGATTTCTGGAGTTTTCTGTAGGCTTTGATTCTTTTTGTTTCGAAGAAAGCTCAACTTCTGTGTAAGGTTAAGTGCACGAGTTATGACTGCAGCTGTAAAATGTATAAGATTGATTTTATTGTGCTGTAACAAAACCGAAGGGAGGAAATAGCATAGGAGGCTGAGTGTTCTGGTGAGAAGAGTGAATGCTAGGAAAGCTGTGTAGAAGTCTTAGTGCTTTGTGAATTCAGAGAAACTAGCTTACTGTGCAACATTTTTCTAAGGATGTGTTCTGCTTTATGTTGATGCTTTGTGTATATTTCATAAAAGAAAATTAATTTGATTTAAAAATAGTTGGATAGCAGACAGCTGTTGTCCCCTAAGCATGTCGAAGATGTGCACTCCTAATACGTTGTCAGAAAATGGCACCCAGCTCTTCAGCATTCAGTGATTCTGCATAATGCTTGCCTCAGTTACATAGGGAAAGCAATTGGGAAACATTAACCTTTTTTTTTTTTTTTTAAACCCCTAGTTTTAACCCTCCTACTTTTAGCTAGTTAGTATTTTTTCTCCTCCACTTGGAACTAAAGCTTGTACTAAGCTTATGAGCCTTGCACTGGTCTCGAGAGCATTTCTCAGTTTGGCTGTTTCGAGATGATGAGATGCCTTTTGAATGTTCTGGCATGTCAATTCAAAACTTCCAGGTAACATTTGTGTTAGTGCTGAACACAGTTCTCTTGGTGAGAGCTTTTTGCTCAGTTCAGTGAAAGCAAGGGAGCTAGAGGACAAGTAAGTGTTGCATGGGCTCTGTCTATATTGGTAAGTAAGGGGGCCAGGACCTAGTCCCTTGGCCTGTGAACTGCTACCCTAACTGGCCATATCTGCACCACAAGGGATCTGTGTACAGGGAGTGAAACTTGCTTTAGACTTGGCCATGTTGTCTTGTGGGAATGATGCCTGGCCTGGGCAGTTCCTTGAATCATGCCTGAGACTGCGCTTAGGCCCACTTTGGCAGTATGGGTGAGCACTAGGCCAGCGCTCAAGCTTGCATCCTCGTCCTCTTTTATTTAGGAATAGACACAGGTGTACAAGCTGTAGCATCTTGCTAGCAATGTTGGCTCCTCAGCCATAGGCTGCAGAGCAAACAAATGGTTAACAGCAGTGTAAGACATCCTCCCCATCCCCATGTCCCTGATGTGAGCTTTACTCTTCCAGTGCTTACACTGCTGACAAACCAAAGAAAGGAAGGAAGAAACAGAGCATGGCTGTCCCATGGCTATACCTGAGTCACTCTGGGGATGGGGAAAATTACTGCAGTAGAAACATCCCTTGGCTTCAGCTTCTCTCAACTGAAAGCAGATTAAAAGTTGCAGGATGTCACATAAACTTTTTTTAGTGACTCATCTGGCCCTTCCCTGGCTGAAGCATCCCTGTCCTGAAACACCTTCTGTACCTCCCCAAGTTCCTCTTGTGTCCATCACCACCCTCCCTGCTGGCTCCTTCCAAGAGCCTCTCCTTTCACTCCCACTGCTTTCCCCAGGTACTGCCCGCTCCTCCTGGTGCTGACAGGCATGTTTTGCCTTGCATTGCTCCAGCTTGTCAGAAGTTGGGCTCCCTCATATTGAGTGCTCGTGGTTTGTGCTTTATCATAGCAAAGTCCTGGTCTTGGCTGTCTCATGGGGGACTACGCTCATGCAGCCACCGAGATGTGCACATAGTATGGGACCATCTGAACAGAAGTGAGAGGGGCCAGCCAGCACTGCTGTCTGTATGCGAATAAAAGGGTGGCTCTTTATGCTGTGAACTTGTGGAAGATGTGGGAGATAAGGGTCTGCAACTCTTCAGTGAAGTGGGGCTGTAATGGCCAGCGATCGCCTTGGTTAGTGTTGCACTTTTGGACTCCAACAATGTTTTCATTGATGTTGCTCGGCACAGAGATGATTGCAAGGTGTCTGGGGGTGATGGCCAGGCCTCGGTAGCCTGATGTACCTGCACGACCTTGGAGAGCCAAAAAATTCCCCTACCTCTTTCAGATTGGTCAAATAATTCACCTAAACCAAAGACCCCCACTGGGGAGTGGGATCAACACAAGAACATGTGGTGTGACATACTGGTGTGGGGTGGGAAGGCAGTGGGCCTCATTTAAAGTGCAGCATCAACAGACTTTTAATGCTCCTTGTCAATGCTCAAACGGTGGCTCCTGCTGGCAGCTCTGCCAGCTGTGCAGATACCTATCTTGCTTTTAGCATCTCTCACATGTATGATCTTGTAAAACCTTGTAACTAAAATGCTTTTACATTTTTTTGACGTTCAAAACCAGGGAAGAATATTAACCACAACCGCCCTTGCCCACATACAGAGGCATTTATTGGTCTGCCTCAAGCAGCCACTTCTTCCACCAAAGATGACATGGCTCTGGGCTTTACCACAGCATTCAAAATCATTTCAGTGGCAGGAAGAAATGCATGTGGTTCATAACATAGTTAGTGTTTTCAGCTTTAAAAAAAAAAAAACCCCACACAGTCATTTCAAAAGGAAAGGCACTTTATAAAGACGTGGTTATAGCCTTCATATTTCTGCTGTTATGCAGGTACATGAGTATTGACAAACCAACCTTAAGCCAAAAATAATGACTAGAGATGACCCAAAACTTTCCCAGGCCGTGGCACTGCCACCAGCTTGTCATTCCCTTGCCTCCCACCACCATTTCTGGACCTAGGGCTCCATTTTGACAAACGGCAGCGCTCTCGCCCCCTGCTCTGTCAGCTGCTTTTATTTATTTATTTCTTTAGACCATACACTTTGCTTTTTATGCTTTTTGTATTGCAAAATACAGAAATACATTATTTATGATACCTTAGAAGATCATGTGCATGAGAAGAGGCAAAGACTGGAAGAAATAAAGACTAGAAGGTATAGGCAAAAACTCTTTAGAATATTTTAAGTGGTACCAATTGCCAGTAAAATGCCTGTTCGTTGACTGTGACACTTTGTGCAGATATAAAATAGAAGCTATTTTTATTTGAGAACTAGTAATGAATGCTGCCTAAATGAACAATGGAGAATGAAAATGGGAGAACAAAAGAAAAAAATGTAGGAGGAGACATTCATATCAGGTACAAGACAATTACAAAGTCTTTCAGAAGACAGATTATTTCTAGGTACAGTTTGAAGACAAATGTTAACCAACAAGAAAAAAAATCCGTGCTTACCTTGTATGCTTAAGGGAAGCACACAAGATTTCAGAATAAAAATTTGTTGAAGATTAACCAAATAAATGAAATTTAAAGGCAGCAACTCTGAGTGCTGACAGATATGACTGGAGTTGCATATGGAAGCAGGAGCGTGTAACATTTGGGGCGATGCTGTCTGGAAATGGCCCTGGTCCTGCCTTGCAGCTCAGAATAATCTAGCTCAGCTTTTACTTTTTAAGATAGACTATTTTTGAAAAAAATTGGTGTCTTTTTATTGAAAAAAAAACACAATTGGAGGTTTTCTGATAAAGAACCTTTAAGAGGAATTCTGTGAAAAGGCATCTTCCCACTTCTCAAAATTCACATGAGAACATTGTTGTATTTTTACCTTCATCTCCAATTCTACTAGAGAAGCAGCCACAGAAGATGCATTTCACTCGCTGCCTGGCTCTGCGAGTGCTGCTCCACCATCCCTGGCTGTCCTGATGGAGTGAAGCAAGACTACAGCCAATTCTTACCTCAGCCTGATGCTGGAATGGTAATTAATAGCGGGGGGGGAACAGGGCGGGGGGGAAGGAGCAAGTTATAGGGACAAAGTTGGGTACAGAGGGCACCCCACCTTACTTCTTGAGACCCCCCAGGAGGAACTCTGAAGGAGAATTCCTCCTGGAGGAGCCTGATCTGGCACGACCATCCATGATGCCACACAAAAACAGCTATGGCTTGAAGTCCACCTGCTCCCAGAGTTCAGGAGCTGCTGCCCCTTTTCTTCTCAAGAGCTTTCATTAGGTCAGACATGAAATCTGCTTGCCTGCCTCCACCCCCAATTGGAAGTGGCCCAGCTGACCGTGGCTCTCCAGCTTGCCCTGTGTTTTCTAGCCTTTTTGAAGGAAGTGGCACAGGTTTCTTTGTCGGAGGTGGTGGTTTACTGGAGATAGGTGGAGGTGGAGGGGGTAATGGCAGGTCTCCATTACTGCTGCTAGAGGCTGGTGGTGGTGGAGGCACAAAATCAGGAGGAGGTTCGCAGAAATCAGATGGTGGTGGTGGAAAATCAATCTTCAATGTAGGTGGTGGTGCTGGAAAGCTGTCTGGATCTGCTAGGAAAACGCCGCTGTCTCGTTTGACTTTGGAGGGTAGAATTGGTGAAACAGAAATAGCAGATGACCGCCTTTCAGGTGGAGGAGGAGGCTGCAGCGAGTTCCTCTTACTCTGGTATTTCTGTGGCCTCATCACTGACTGTGCCAGGCCAGGCCCACTGACGTTATTTGCCTCAGCCTTTAATAAGCAGAAGGAATAAAAGGACAAAACACAGTTAGTGCATGTGTAAACTAATGCCACTGCCTAAGAACAGTGAAAAGATGTGAAAATATATGAGTGCAGTAGACAGACAGTGAAATGAAGCAGAGTACATTTTGCCTGAAGAGTGCAAATAGTACTTTGATTTCATTCTGGCGCTGCCCACAGAGCTTTGACAGCAGAAATCTCCCTGTTGATGGTATTCATAGTGCTTCTTTGAGTGCTGTCCTCAGAAAATAAGCGCTTTTAAAATTTCGAAGAATTGCAGCTAGTAAAACATATAAAGATACTTTCTTGATGTTCCACCCTGCTGTTCATTCCCTGAGAACATGACAAAAAAAAAAAAATCTATGATGTGTTTTTACATCCAAAAATACTGAAAAAGATTTGAGGACATAATAAGCAGATGTAGTTTTGGCTCTCATCCCCACTGTGTCTCTGTCTCCTATTCTAGCTGTGACTGCTGGATCTCTGGCTAAAGCTAAAATAATGAAGTCACCTATCTCTGCCAAACACATTAGACACAACAGCAGTGAACCGGGAAGACGGTGGAGATACTTGGGAATTTAAAGCTTTTGCTTTGTTTCACTGTCCCCATCACTCTGCAGCATGGTGTGACACACCTTCACCTGCAGAGTGACCGCCTCTGTGCGGGAGGGAGAGCACTGCAAAGCACTGTGAAACTTGGGAACGCTGTCTGTCACAATTCTGTGGGGTGCACAGGAGGGGAAACATTTCCCACCAGTGACCTGGCCAGGGCCACTGATAAGCCTGGGGAAAGGTGTCTTCTGCCCACTGGGCAAGGCACGTGCACACGCCTCCTCTACCTTGGAATCAATAGCACTACAAACAGGTCCTTGAAGCCACTAAGTCCTAGCTGTGCTTGCAAGGTCACAAGATGTTCAAACCCTCTGACAACTTTTCTGAAGGAAAAATGAATCGAAGCATCCATCATACAAGTTAAGAAAGGTAAAATGTAGGATAGCAGTTAATTATGGAGATGTTTATTTTGACAAAATTTTAGGTGGCTTTTCTTTTAAATTGTGTTTGCTAGTCAACACCGTGAAGATAAATGAAGCTCATCTGGTGATATCTGAATATAATTTGCTCTTTTTTTTGAGGTAGCAACTGGTAGATGTTGACAATTACTATACCAACATGCTATCTATTCTTGTAAACCTGTGGAGAAGTCTGCTGTCCTGAAAACAAAGCTTTGTAACACATTCATTTCTAATGCTAATTTATCAGTTTAGATCCAGCTATCTTCGTGCTCTAACTGTAGCACAGTGCACTCTGAAAGACTTCAGCCTGCTCCTTTGGTCCCAGGCTTGTAGAAGCTGTGAGATGAAGGCAGCAACATGTTTGCTTCTACTAGAGAAAACTGCTCTGCACCCCTGCAGTCAGCAGTACTAATTCTGGTGCTAGCTAAGTATAACATGCTTGCCTCCCCTTCCTCACTCTCCTTGCCTACAAAGATGGAAGTAAACGAGACACAGGAGGAGGGAACCACTGTCTGAGTGCTGAGAGCGTGATCTATTCCAGAGGAAGTGAGGTTCAGAACAAACATCTTTTTAAAGGAGGAACTCAAAGAGAGGAACTAAAAGACAGAAACAAGAAGTGTAGGACACTGGACAAGCTAGTGACCTAGACAAGCTAGAGAGCTGGGCAGAGAGGGACCTCATGAAGTTCAACAAAGGCAAGTGTAGGGTCCTGCACCTAGGGAGGAATAACCCCATGCACCAGTACAGGCTGGAGGCTGACCTGCTGGAAAGCAGCTCTGCAGAGAAACACCTGGGAGTTCTAGTGGACAACAAGTTCACCATGAGCCAGCAATGTGCCCTTGTGGCCAATAAGGCCAATGGTATCCTGGGGTGCATTAGGAAGAGTGTGGCCAGCAGGTCCAGGGAGGTTATCCTCCCCCTTTACACTGCGCTAGTGAGGCCACACCTGGAGTGCTGTGTGCAGCTCTGGGCCCCCCAGTTCAAGAAAGATAAGGAACTACTGGAGAGAGTTCAGCGGAGGGCTACAAAGATGATCAGAGGACTGGAACATCTCTCTTATGAGGAGAGGCCGAGGGAGCTGGGTCTGTTTAGTCTAGAGAAGAGAAGACTGAGAGGGGATCTTATCAATACTTATAAATACCTTAGGCATGGGTGTCAAGGGGATGGGGCCGGACTCTTCTCAGTGGTACCCAGTGACAGGACAAGGGGCAATGGGCACAAACTGAAACATGGGAAGTTCCATCTCAATATGAGGAAAAAATTCTTTACTTTGAGGGTGACAGAGCACTGGAACAGGCTGCCCAGGGAGGCTGTGGAGTCTCCTTCTCTGGAGAGATTCAAAACCCGCCTGGACAATGTGCTCTAGGGGAACCTGCTTTGGCAGGGGGTTGGACTAGATGATCTCCAGAGGTCCCTTCCAATCCCAACCATTCTGTGATTCTGTAACACGTAATGCAGGTGACAGAAAAATCCTAGGAATTTCATTTTGCTTGTCCTGTGGACTTTATGCATGATAGAGGGATTGGATAATGAATTACAAACAAATGCAGGGTTTTCTTTCTGTAGGATGTTGTTGAAGTCCTCATACTGTACCCTACTGATATTTTGACAGCCAGAGATGGAGCAAGTAGACAAAATTTGAAGCTTAACCAAGGAATGCATTTAGAGCCTAATGAAAACATGTAATGTTTTCCCTTTCTTCTTCACATTTTCTCCCTTCTTACACACTTATCTTCAGCTGTGCACAGTGTTCCCTGCCAAAAACACTGCTGTATCCTTTGTGTTACTAAGGCAAGACCTGTTTTCTAGCGGAGACAGAAAATGGCACCGAGGTTCTGGCTGCACAGACTCTTTGAGACTGTCCTGATAGGCACTTTCCTATTTCTGCTACTGAACTCATAACTATTTGTTCTGAAGAACAAAAGTGGCAGATGGCTGTGCCTTCACCTCCCGTCAGTGGCTCCTTGCTTTTGTGCAACAGGCACACTGTTTGCAGTGTGTAAAGCATAAGGAGGAACCAGCCACTTTGCCCAGGAGCCAAATCCTTGTCACAACAGTACACTGGCACTTTGAGGGGGGAAGACAGTGGGAAATAAAAAAAACTTGGACAACTGGTTCACAGGTGACATTTAACTAGTGCACTGCTAGTAACTGCTGACCTGTACCTCTGGTGTATCCACTTTCTTCTGGGTCTCTGGATATTCTGCACTGGAACGACGAACAACTTTGGGAATCTGTCCATTTGACTGAACAGCACCTGTGACAAGGAGAGGAGACAGAGGGAAGAGTGTTACATTTTTGTGATATTAACCAGATCAGGGAATAGCAAACTAAGAATAAGGCTATAAAAATGTCTTTACAACTTGCACCAAGGAACCACTAGTTACAGGTTTTATACATAATTCAGTAAAATCCATGAGGATGTCTGTTTTCTACTTCAGGCTTATTTTGGGACTTTTCATATTCAGTTCATTACCTAAGAAAAATAAAGATACCTTACACTAAAACTAATACTTGTGCACATGCCTCCATGGTTGTATAGTCTGATGAGCATTAAATAAACTCTTCGGTTTAGTCTAGGATTTTTGGAAGCTGTACATGTCAATGTAGTAGGTAGTGTTTGGTGCCTAGATACATACATTTGTAAATCTTAATGACTGCCTTAGCTCTGTTATAATTTACTGTTCTGAGATCCAGTAAAGTTCCACTCATACTTCTTGGATGCTAGTGAACCCTTAGCTGTCTACAGTGTAAGTCTAAGCACAACGATGGTTTTAATCTTAACATGTACTTTTCTGATTAGCAAAGAGGCTCCATGAATATTAAGAAATAGAATAAATTATTTTTATTGCCATGCCTGCAAATCACACAACTGACAGAGAAGTAAGACAAACTCTGCAGTGTACTGAATTTACTAAGGCTATTTAGGCTTCAAGGGATGACAGAAGATGCTTTGAAGTCCTTGTGCTTTATGCCTGTGCCTGCATGTCATTCAGCATATTTAATCCAAAGCACCATTTTGATCATTCAAACTACAGTGTGTGTTTGTTGAAGGACTAACAATGGAAGTTCAATAGAGAGATAAAAAACAAATCTTGTGGCTGTAAGTGCTCAGCGGAGAGAGATGTAAATCCCTGGGTTCTGTGGCCATGCCCTCAACTGGAGCAAGATAATGTCTCTCCTCACTTCGTCTGCTGGCCATAGCAGAGCAGGAGTTTGGGCTTCAACTGCTTAAAGACGTTGCTGCCCTCAGTCACGCTGAGATTTAACTAAATGAAAGAGAGCACAGAGAGAGCCACTCTATATAGTGCAAGGTATAGTGTTCTACTTGGCAAATGTGTTATACCAGAAAGTTGGGACATGGCCAAATGGTAATCAGTTTCTTCTTCTGTTAATGGGTTTCATAAACTATGCAAGACTTGAAAGCAACATTTGATATATCAACTCCTGCCACATATGCCATACAGAAAGTCAGTCAGCTAAAGGACCCCCAGTCAATGCAATATGTGAGTTGTTGCATTCTGTTCTCAAGATTTGTTTTTAATTTAAATGTTATAGTATTCTTTGCAAGCCAATTTCTCCAAAATTTTATGTAGAATTAATATTTGTTTTAAGCAAAAAAAAAAAAAAGTAGTCCAAATATAATGCAAAATATAGATACACAAAATATATAATGCAAAATACTGAGCCTTGTAGTGATATGGAACATCTAAATAAAGCAACATCCTTCATCTTTCAAACACCATGATACTGTGCTGGCACACAACATACACTGTTATTTAGTGTCCAAAGACACATACAGTGAGGCAGAGAGGCAAACAACACATCTTGCCTGAGATGTGCCTGGCACTTGGGACACCTCCGAACCATGGACTATACAGTTTGGGGTATATGCGAACACACAAATGCTGGCTACAGCAGCGTGACCAGGGAATACAGGCTGCATGAGATGCAAGAACAGAAGTTCCACTTGCCTTCCTGAGCATTGCTTGTGGCTGCCACTGAAGGTACTAGAGTACAGCCCCCTGCTAAGCTCACCCAGGGCTGTAGTTTTTGATAGTGGATTTCAGCCTGTACTGAACTCAGACCATATAAATGGCTATACAGCCATTTGAAAACAGAACAGAAGAAAATGTGCTTTGTTCCATTTCCAAAACATGAGCCAACAACTGCTCATAGTCAGGCAAGTTCAGGTTATAGTATTATAGTAGGGCCCCAGGTTTTATATAGGGCAGTAATGAGAACTGTAAGACAGCAAGAATCACAGTGACTTGCTGTGATCAATTAGAACGTTAATGATCCTTCAGAGATATTTCCACAGAGACAACATACATGATTACAATCTTTCCAGGCTACTTAACCATTTAATGGGATCCATTAGTTAAGATTAACAGTATATTTTATGATCACATGCAGTGTTCCTGGATTCTAGTCAGGAGCTGAAGTTACACAGATGTATAATATACTTTATAAGGCCTCGATCCTGCCTGTATCCAGTATAGACTGCAGCACCAGCATGGAGCCCCACTGGCCAGCCACCTCTCTACTGCCATCAACACCAGAACACAAAATGCTCCACGACTGTCTCACCCACCCTCGCTAAAGTACTCCCACCAACAACCATCAAAAAATCCCCTGATTTCAAAACAGTCTGTTACTGGGTCTCCCTACCCCAAATGTGCAATTATTACCATGATTTGAGTCCAAGGAAGAGCAGAAAGACCACCCTCTTCTCACATGTACTGAGAAAAGGCAAAGTAAAGCCTTGGAAAGGTGTGGAGGATTTTGAGCTGTTGACATGAGAAGTCAGAATATTAACTGCCAACACTGATTTTGACTTTGCCTGTCTTATGACAGTAAGTACCTGGCCAGCATGTCCCTCGTAATAAATACAGCATATCTTAAGCATGTAAACTAAAATCATTCATGCAAGTTACAGCTATTATCATGCACTGTTGTATCTGTACAATGATAAAATGGGTAACAGCAATATGATGAAGCTACTGGAAAAGTAAAGTTACAGAATAACCCAATCCTTTCTTCCTCTGCGTCCTTCTCCTAACACCCACATTGTTACCACGCAAATGAGAGAAAGGCTAGGAAAGAGAGGTGCTCATCCTAGAACAATCTCTTTCTGAAATGATCATTCTCAGAATATCACACTCATCCCTTTTAATCACTGGAAGAAAAGCTCTGATACAGCCAGTGTAGAGATGGGCAAACAGAAAACTTCAAGACATGGACCATCAGTCTGTAAAATGTAGAGGGAGGATAAAGGATTTGTATTCAGATGCCAACAGAAAAATACCTTGTTAAATTATGCAGACTTAAACTGACCTTTGGTGGGCTGTCTTTGTATTCTTCAAGTTCTAACTTTAAAGTGAGAGCTCTGCTTCTGGCCTAGTCATAGATTAGAGCTACACTGGGCTGTCTAGAACAAGATATTATCTTGCTGAATCCATGGGATAGTTTCCTGAACAAAGACTATGTGGAACACTGATGATGACAGAAGAGGGCAAATAAATGTGATTTCAGATGCTGTGACAGCATTGGTACCTGCTGATACGGATCCTGCAGGGGCAGCTGGTTCCACCGTCCCTTGATTCACCCACCGAGACGACAAACCAGCTTTCTTCACTGCACATTTGTAATTGTCATATAGCGTCTTGCCATACTGAAAAACAATCGAAACAATACAATAAGCACGGTGTTAAGCTTGAAATAGGCCAAGCATTCCTTTTGCTCTGAGACAACTTCTCTGACACCGTTCCTTCCTACCCAGTTTTGTTAAAAAGTAGCTTCCTACAAGTGCTGCGCTTATTTCTGTATAGGGCCAGGTGGAAAGCATTTCCGTAATAGCACAATAAAATATGAATCCCTGTGACCAAACACAGTCCTACTGATATCATTCTCACATTTTATGTTCATTTCAGTATCTGCAAACATCTTGAAACTTGGTTTTAAACCCAACTGTTCTCAATAAATATCTTTTTCCAATGCTTTCCAAGTATTACATTTTCAGGCTGGAGACTTGGGGCACTGAATCCTACGCTCTAGAGTAAACAGATCTGTCAGCGTAAGACACAAAATAATCTGATGTTCACCCCACACCTTTGCTGGATGTCACCCTGCAGCAGAACTGGCAGAAAAGAATATGTATCTAACAGGGACAAGTCTCTATAGCCATGTACAGCCAGTGTACTGGGCTACGCATAAATCCATCTCCCTTTATATTTTGTGCAAACCAAAACGTTCTGTGAATTTGGATCTTTTTGAAGAGGGTGAGGCAGAAAATTTGGGCATGACTTTCTGAAAAATATCACAGCTGGACTCACCTGAGCTTCCACATCTTTAGCCACAGCATACTATTATTGTGCCAGATAACTGTGGAGTGAGTTTTATGAGTACATGAGTTTTATAGCTACAGAATTCACCCTCATGTTAATGAGAAAAACACACTGATAACTAGGGTGTGATGGACAGAGTTTGTATGCCTTAAGCAACTTGTTTGACAACTCTGGCTGGAGGAGGGGATGGGTGCTACAGAGGCCTGGAAGTCTGGCAAGAGGTAAGGGCCTTGAGAACGGAACAATACTTTTGCTGTGCCTTAATTGTTGTGATTTACAGCTCTGGCTGGAGGAAGAGATAAGTCCTGTGGAAGCCGGATGGTATCTTTTCCTTGGGGCCAGCCTACAAGTGCAACAACTTTGCAAGGCATCAACCACGCTTGCCCAGAAGCGGGGTCCTACAGCGGACACCACAACTAGGGGGGGATCACGACCACCAGAGACCCCTGGGGTACCACTGACCCATTTTGAGAACAACCTAAGACTACAAATGCGCAGGCTCCCAATTAGCATGAGAAGCGAGTGGAGGGGGGAGACGAGAGGAATGTCACACCCCCCGCTCTATCTCACCTGCAAATGAACTAAAGTATTTAGGACTTCCTGCCTGGGAGGCTGGGGCATGCTCACCACCGGAGGACCGACTCTACAAGCAGCTTACATCGCTGGATCCAAGGGTGGTGATCTCTTTCTCTCTCTCCCATTCTCTATTCCTTTTTCTCTTTTTCCCTTTCTCTCTTTTCTCCGTTGTTTAAGAAACCTAAGGCGCTCATAGCCACGCCGCTTTCCCTGTATTAATAACTTGTTCTTAGTCACATACCAGTTATTTGGTGCTGTTTCACCTTAATTTACTCCAAGGGATCCACGAACCAGCTGCGACCAGGTCATAACAAACTGGCCTTTCGGACAGGATCCCTTGCTAAGAGTAAAGTAACTGGTGACGCCCAGACTCAACTAAGAGCAAGTTCTCTTCAGAAGGGAGTCTGGTGGGCAGGAAGGTATTAATGCTCAGGGGGATAATGACAAAAAATAGGACTCCTCTGGGTGAGTCCAATGTGGATTGTAGTCCTCTCCTGGAGAAACTGGGGTGCTACAACGCTTGCCCTTCCCCTCCCGGTATGACCTGGGCACATAATAATTGGCATGACCCCCAGGCTGTAGCAGACCAAATTATGGTCTTGATGAAGGAATGCAAATTCAAGCCTGGAAAAGGGAAAGCGCTGGTCTGTGGTGTTTTGGGTGCTGCTCTAATGGCTGCCCAGAAGGAAAGGCAAACAAATCAGCAAACAGAGCGTGAAACAATAAAATCTTCACAAGGTCTGATTAAAGCCATACAAGAAGAGCTAGAAAGAGAACGAGAGCAATTGGCTGCCGAAAGGGCAATTAACTGCCAGCTCCACACTGGCAGTGTGAATCCATTGCCACATTGGCAGTGTGATTCCACTGGCAGTGGAATCCATTGAACGAGAAAAGCTTCTTCAGCAGGAGATACAACAGAAAAATTGGGAATCCTCCCCCGGGAGGGAGTCAGGATTTACACAACTGACTCAAATGGAAGCCCTAAGATAAAAACGCCCTCTGTATCCCTCTGAGGAGCTGGATGAACGAAGGGGGAGGCTTTACCCAGAAAAAGGGGAAGCACAACAAGTCACCACCCATACAATCTCCTACTCCCCTATAGATTTGGCAAAAATTCAGGAAAAATATTCCCAGGGACCCCAAGAAACAGAGACTGAATATGTGTGGAGGGTGTCCCTCACGGGGGGAGACCGCATCTTGCTGAGTGAGGATGAGGCAAGAGGATATTGGGGGCCAGGAGTCTTTTTAACCACAAGTAATAATAGAGAACCGTGGTCCCTAACTCAAAGAGTGGCTTACTGGGCTGGAGGATTGGACCCGCTGGAAAGGGGAGACCCCTTCTCCATCAAAACACCTACAGTGAGCCATATTTTGGAAAGTGTCCAAAAGACTGCTTGCCTCCAGCTGATGCATGATCATATGCTAGTGCCACAACAACCCTCTCCCATGCAATATGCAGCAGACCCTGATAAGTTGCATCCTTTAATTAGGGGACTGCCTGATGTCTTGAAGTTATACGCAGGACAGTTACAGGACAGGTTGAGAGCCCAGAGACACCGTAGGAAGGGCCGTGAGCCAGAAATGACCTGGGGGGATGTCACTCAGGAATCAACAAATTATGGGAGGAGGATGGGAATTTCTCCCCAAAGCAATGTCAAGGCAAAAGCGGACATTAGGAGCATGGGAAAGGACCGGAGAAAAGGTATAGCACTGATGTGAAACAGTCACCCTCCCTCAATGTCCCATCCCCTCGACAACAAGAGATATGGCTTGTGGGCAGAGGGGATCTCCAAGGGAATTCCTAGAGAAGTAATGGATGGGCTACCTATCAGCAGTTTGGAGAGCTTAATACATAACTGGGATAGGGTTAAGGGACCGGGGCCACCCCCAAAAGGTAATCCCCCTGAGGGACCCAGCTGCCCGGCCCCTTCAGCCTCTCCCAAACCGAAACTGACTGGCTTGAGCTGTTCGGAATCGGGAAACCTGTAAACATACATGTGCGGGTGGCCACCGACACCCATGGCAAAGAGCACAAGATCAATACTCAGTGGATTGTTCCTTTTTAACAACCGGTTCTGTATTGGACCGAGTCCTGCTCTCTTTTCTCTTTCAGGAACTACCCAGAGGAAAAGGACCGGATGGCAAACTACTGAGAGGATGCTGATTTTAAGTGTATTAATAGCTTACATGTTTTTTTTAGTTTGTTTATCTGTATAATATGCATTTATCGTTATTGCAGAAGATGTTTTGGGGAGGGATCTCATGTACCTTGTTAATCTCGTTAACCAGTTATGTAGCTAGTGGAGAAAACAATTTTAACCTGGTGTGGGACTTAATACAAGGTTTTTGCAGAATGGGGTGGGGGGGAAGATAAAGGACTGTGTCGATTGGCTGAAGAAGGATTGTGACTTTTCATAATATCATACACAACACTACTACTTCGATTGAGGAAGCTCGAGCAAAGATGAAGGAGACTGCAGACCCAACGGCTGAATTATACCAGTCAATGCAACCAAAAGACTGGTTTGATGGACTGGCTCCTGGATCCTGGATCACATCCACGTTAAAATCTCTGGGATTCATGGGGCAGGGAAAATGGTTGGCACAAATTGGAATCGCTTTGTTGATTGGAGTTGTATTGATAATGATTGCCATGGCTATTGTGTGACGCATGATCACTTGCTTACTGTCTCCTATCTCCTCTCTTTCCTCTCCCTCTATCTGCTATGTAAAGATCACCACCATCAACGAGGATGTGGAACTACAAACCAGCCCAGGAAACCTACAAACAACTTGTTTTACAACTCTGGCTGGAGGAAGAGACAAGGGCTGCAGGGGCAGAACAGTATCTTGTCCTTGGGGCCAACTTACACGTGTAACATCTTTGCAACATAAAGGCATCAATCACGCTTTCGCAGAAGTGGGGTCATACAGCAGACACCACAACTAGGGGGGATCACGACCACCAGAGACCCCCGGGGTACCACTGACCCATTTTGGGAACAACCTAAGACTACAAATGCGCAGGCGTCCCAATTAGCATGAGAAAGAGGGGGGAGACAGGAGCAATGTCACCCCCCCATCTTGCCTGCAAATGAACTAAAGTATTTAGGACTTCCCTGGGACTTGGGACACCCATGCGCACCTGCCACGGGAGGACTGACTCTACAATCAACTTACATCGCTGGATCCAAGGGTGGTGATATCTCTTTCTCTCTCTCATACCCTCTATCCTCCTTCTCTTTTTCCCTTTCTCTCTTTTCTTTGTTGTTTAAGAAACCTAAGACACTTACGGCCATGCCAATTTCCTTATATTAATAAATTGTTCTTAGTCGCATACTAGTCATTTGGTGTCGTTTCACCTTAATTTACTCCAAGGATCCATGAACCAGCTGCGACCAGGTCGTAACAGACAGTCAGTAACCTGACGAAGACAGGATTTTACAGAAAACATTTAACTAAATTACTTTTAATCTCACCTTGGCAATTCTTATTCCTGTTACCCACTGATGCAGGGTTGCTTGATCATCGCAGCATAAGTACTTGATATATTGTGACTCCTTTTGAATCTGGGGGTGCTGAAAGATATTATTCATAAAGTAAGACAAACATACAAATCAAGTCACTATACAAAAGTGTGAAGGCACTGCACAGTGACCTTGGTGAGAACACTGCCTATAGGCATCATGTTAACTTGAAGACGATTTGGAAAAAAAAAAACAGCAGCAAAAACAGAGTATAAGAAAATATAAAAAATATGGTGATTATGAACTGTACATGAGTTACCACTGGCACCATTTGCTTGAAATAATTTTAACGCATTGTAATATGAATTCAAGGGCTACAGAAATCTAATAGTGATCTAGAGTTCAATGAAGTCTACAAATGCCATGGTTCAAGGTCTAACACTCTATGTATAAACGCTGGAAGGAAGTCTGTTTCTCGTTGTGGTTTGTCATCTGTAAGGCATCCAGACTGAACGCTGAACACAGTTTTCAAAGAGTATGTTAAATTTGTTTAAGCATAAACTCTCAGCTGAAACAGATTTTTCCTTCTAACTGACTGACTTTCTATGGGTCCAGTTCTAGCTTTCTTCCTATACATTTTTATTCTGCTTTACTCTTGCTGCTGTTTGCCAACAGTTTTGTAATACTGCCATATGCTCTAGATAGAGGATCATTCAAAATGCAATGCCATCAGAGGTAATCTTTTTAGTTTGTTTGTACCAGAAACCTTTACCATTTTTAAACTTTTTTTTGTTCTTTTGGACACAATTTAGGATCTCTTCCCCTTACTGATCAGTGTAGTAGTGGTGTGTGGTGACATACCATTGCAACTCAAGGATCACCAAAATGCCAGACTGCCTACTTGCCTGAGACTGAACATCCTCTCTAAGACTGCAGGAATTGCGTTCCCCTGCTACAGCAGAGAAGGCTGTTAAGTCTTTAGTAGCTTGGATGGAATAATATACTGCCATCTCTTGATGTGCAAGGAGAAGAATGAAACCAAAGGAAAAGGCTTCATTATCTCTCATTTATGTGTTCATTTCTATTTATATTCTTATAAAGCTGAATATGCTCCAAGGATTCACTGTTGTCAAACCACTCTCTTTTCAGCCTGGGCAGCTGAAAATTCAAAGCATACCTCCACCTAGCAGCAAGCGCCCTGGTTTTATACGTATCGTTAAGTCCCCAAAGCAGAGCAGTGCTGGACATGGGGAACTCTGGACATGCAGATCCTGGACATGTGGGAGCTCTCGCAGCGCAGAGCGCTGTGGGCAGCCCACCAGCCCAGGGCTGACGTAGGTGCCAGATGTCACCTTGCAGATGCTTGCTGGTGGCTGGGGTGTCCCTGCAGCAGAGGCCAAACCCTGGCCACGGCTGGGTGATCCAGGGGTTCAAAAGCAGAGCTGAATACAGAGGTCTTGCTCCTCAGCCACATGTCCCTGCTTCCCCCTCAGTGCTGCAGGCACCAGGCTTCCCTTGCTTGGGCTGACCCAACTGTTTATGAGGCCACATTATGATTCGGAAAAAAAGGAACTGGTCTGGGTTAAATATAACCCATTTCATCATGATGTAGTTTTGGTTTATTTTTTTTAAACCCAGCAGTACACAGCATGGCCTCACATACAGCGTGGGGATAAGGGGCACTGTGGCTTGGGGAGAGAACAGGTAGCAAGGGATGGATGAGAGGAAGGGACCGCACAAACCAGTATTGGTGCCAAAGCTCTGTATTATCAAATTACAGAGCGAGAGTGAACACACCACAGAATCACAGAATCACAGAATGTTAGCGATTGGAAGGGACCTCGAAAGATCATCTAGTCCAATCCCCCTGCCGGAGCAGGATTACCTAGATCATGTCACACAGGAACGCGTCCAGGTGGGTCTTGAATGTCTCCAGAGAAGGAGACTCCACAACCTCTCTGGGCAGCCTGTTCCAGTGTTCAGTTACCCTCACTGTAAAGAGGTTTTTCCTCATATTTATGTGGAACCTCCTGTGTTCCAGGGAGATAACTGTGAGGAACAATAAAACAAAGGGATATTACTCTTGAGGGGTCTCACAGTGACAGATGTGTCCCAAGGCAGTGCTGTGGGTAACTGCAGTACAGCTCCCTGCATATTTGAACTCAACTGCTCACACAGCTCCTATTGTTTGCCATTTTTCTGCAAACACGTAGCTGGCCATCTCCCCTGGATGATCAATATGCAAAGTCTGCTTCAGCCCTCTGGAAGGGCCCACGGCTACCTTATTCTATTACCTTGCTCTTGGGCACTCCCAAAGTGAGAGCTAGGGACATCTCACATCGCAAGCCCAGAGATGCCAGCTCACTGTCACCAGGTGCCTTCACTGCAGAGCAGGCACCATGGCTGTCCCACGGATCTGTGCCTCACCTGCCTGGTACACTCACACACCACCCCTGCACACAGTGCAACGTACAGGGCTGTATCTTGCTGCTATACACCTATGCCATGTATCAAACAGAGGCAGTAACCAGGGCCCCTGGACAAACAGCCCTCTCCAGCTTCCCAGTGTCTGCCTGTGCCTGCCTCCAGCAGCCTCAGACTGCCTGAATGCTGCTCAGAGTGGGCTCCGCTACTGCAATACGTGGCCAGAACACAATGCCCACCAATCCTTGTTTCCTTCCACCACTTCTCCATTATGTGTCCAAACACAGTGAAAACCATTAGAGAATTCAGTCTGAATGGTATCTTTAAAAGGGAACTGTAAGCAGGCACTTCTCTTTGTGGCACAGTACATCCCATAGACCTCAGTTACATTATCACCAACAGAGCCAAAAGAACCAGGAGGTGCTAATGAAGACACTGCAACCCTGGGTAAATTCAATTCTTCAAGCACTTTTCAACCAGCAATGAGCAATTTTGCTCCAGTGTGTAAGGTCCTGCTGAACCCAGCAGATGGCACCCAAAGCTTTCAAAAATTAAAAAAGCAAGGATTTTTCTTTTTTTCCTCCTTTTTCATGACAACAAAGTCCAATGGGACTACATATCTCCCCTCATTTTCAAACACCACACCTACCAACAGTTTTTTATTACAAGAAAAAAAAAGACTTCTATAATTTAACAGATAATTCATGCAAACATCTGGAAGAAAGTGCACACTGCATAAACAAGGCAGAGGAGGACATGGCATACAGCAAGCTAGGTAATGGTGCTGCATGTAGACACAGCCCTGCCACAGTGATCTGCTGCTGGGGAGCTCAGAGGGGCTGCTGCAGACCTCTCCTCTGGGGCACCCCACAGAAATACCAGTTTCACAAGAACAACCATACTGTGTCAGATCAAAGGTCCCTGAACCCAGTATCTGGACTTTGACAGTGGCCATAAATGGATACTGAGGGAAGAGAAAGAACAAGACAAGCATATATGATACCTCCTTCTCTGTGCTCTCCCTGTCTGCAACTATTTTCAGGTGAGGAGATTTTCTGAGCTGGATGGGGTTTCTCTGTATTTAGGCTCTTCAACGGATTTCTCCTCCAGGTACTTCTTCAGCTTTTCATTGAGCCCAAAGAGAGTTCTGGCATCTACAACATCTTTTAGCTACAATTTTCCCAGGTCTGCTACACACTTTATGAAGAATCACCTCCTTTTGCTCTGAACCTGATTGCTACTAGCTTTGTGTAATGTTCTGTTTTGGAAGAGACGCTGAATGGCTGACCCCTATCCACACGTCTCCATGCCACTTCCGAGCCCAGAGATCTGCACCATATTCCTGGCAAGTTGTCTCTTTTCCAACCAACAGGCTTCTAGTCTCTGCAGTTATTCTTCAAGTCGAAGTCAGTCCTTACCTTTGCTTATCCTTGTTGCTCCACCTTGATCCTTTTTCCAAGTTTGTTATATTCTCTTTGAGAGAGGACCAGAACTGCACAGGCAAGGCGAAACCATGGACTTGTGCCATGGTATGGCAACGTTCGCTGTTTTATCATCTATGCCTTTCCTAATCATTCCTAATGCTTGATTTACATATCTGACCACCACTGAGCACTGAAACAAAGCTTTCATCAAGTTATATACCATATCAGCATCTTGCTTCTGAATGGTACAGTCAGCTCAAAGCCAGTAATTTCACAGGTGAAGTTCTGATCTCTTTTGTCTCTATGCACATTACTATGTATACCTAGACCATATGTTATTTATGATTTTATTGTCCAGAACCTCAGCCTCACCATGGCCTTCCAGAATTCTTCAGTCTGCCTGTTCCTCAATGATCTGAATAATGTGGCATGATCAGCAAGTCTTCTCATCTTACTGCTTACCCTGTCTATCAATATTTTGAGACTGTGGGGTTCTCACCATCCTGAGAAGTTGAGAGGGAACTGTCAGTGAACAAGGCTAGAGTGTCCCGTGCCGGACAACATGGGAGTTATTTACTGCCTACCCTCTACTCTATCTTTTACTAGCTATTGTCTCTACTGGGCAATCCATCTTAACTACTGACATTCACCAGTGGGGCCTACTCCAAATTACCCCAATCAGTTCCTTGATTAAATTACTCCAATCAGCAACCATGATTAAATGCAATCACAAGTATATTCTGTCAATTAGGGACCAAACCACCAAGCTGCTGAACACGCAGCTCTCATAAGGAAGGTTAAACACCTCAAAGCCGTGCAGGCAGTCTGTATCTTTGCTTTGTAACAGCTAAAAACAGTATTGTCTGTCACTTTCCAAGAAGGAGCAGCATCACTGGCTCTCTTTTTATGTGTAACTTTACCAATGACACATAAAACATAACTTTGTACTGGACCCATAGCCCACTGAGGTTGACTGGAAATATCTCCATTACCTTTCCTGGGCTTTGGGTCAGGTCTAAGTAGGACTGTTCCACGCTGCCAGTGCAGAGGCTGCCTACTGCAGCTGCGCGCAAGGCCAGACCATGGGACCAAACACCAGCAGCACCAAGCTTAATAGTGAAGGTTTATACCTGTAAAAGATTATTAGAAAGTGGCTCAGATGGAGGCATTTGGCTTCCTGTGGTTTTCAGATGCATGAAGCATGATACTTTGGATAGGAAGGTATAACGTTTCAGCCAAGAACTGTCACACCCCACCCCAGCAGCTTGCTCACTTGGGAAGAACTGTACCACAGTGAAATGACTTTGGCAGTACAAATGACAGAAGTCTCTGCTGTCGACGCTGACCTTTACAAGCTTGACTCTCCACTAAAAACTTCAGGTCACATGCAAAATCTATTAGATAGTACATAAAAATGCTGACTCAGGATAATCAACTCAGAGAAGAATATGGACAGCTGAAAGTTCCTGGAAATTATGACTTGGTGTGAAGATCCATGTGAACCAATTTCCTCCTTTCACAGCTCCTGCGTCTCAGGATAGTTGTTAGGTACAGCACACAGACGCAGGGAGCTGTAGTCACTACACAAGTCTGTTTTTGCTAAACTAGATTCATAGTCCCTGTAATAACCTCTCTGTGAGACTAGCAGAGGTCATAACAATATCAATCATGACAGTTATGTGAGAAATACTGTATTTTTAGGCAAAGTAACACTAACCTCAGTATGCCACAGCTTACACGTCTCACATATAGAGACAGATAAATTATTTTGTTACATGGTGCATACTGTGTCCTGAAAAGGTCACTAAAATCATCTGACAGCGAAGGGAAAACATCTCCTCTAGAAAGGTTTATCACCTTTGCCTCTGAAACAGGCAGCACCAGAAGAAATCATGAAAGAGAACTGTTCAAAAAGCAACCACCCCAGAAGTCATAGTTTGAATGAAAAGTGGTAATATACAAGTAGAAAGGGACTCCAGAATTTTTCTCACAGAAAAAAATGGAATAGTGCTTCAAAATAATACGGTGTGTTAAAATGCAACATAATTTGACTACAGTGAGCTTTTCTCTCTGGCGATGTCAAAACTCTTAATAATGATGAATTAGTCACATCATTGGGCCTGATTTTTGGAAGTGTTGGACACCTGTCCAGTTACTTATTAAGGCCTGAGCACCTCAAATGTCAGGCTGCAAAAGGATGTGCCGCGTTCCACCCGGAAAAGCACTGAAAAGGTTTGGAACAGAATCTAGTGTTCTTCTCTGACCCACTGTCTCCTCTACAACTGTCTAGAGATAAAGAAAGCAGAAGCACTTGAATATAAAGAGCTTACTTTCTGGAGAGGTTTTAAAAAATATTTGTGCACAGATTATGTTTTCAGATATAAAGTAAATGCTTTGCCTAAGGAAAAAAAAGAACGCATTGAAAACCTGAAGAAATGGGAACTGAATGATGTGGTTTCTACGGTTTGTGCCACAACAAATGACTAAAGGCCAAGTGTGCATGAAATTAGAGATTATCCCAATAAAATGTTCTTTTGCTTTGCCTTCTTCCAACACTGAAGATGAAAAGTAAACTGAAGTTATTCAAGCATCTCATTGGATTCCTTGCCCCAAAATATATGGATCATTGCACAGTCTCTGAGGCAGAAACAATAGAAGCATAAAGAGTGACTAACTTTGGATCAAAAGCTTTGGATTTAGGCCAAATTTTGACAAAATGGTCAACGTTTTTGGATACCTTATCTTCTGCTGATGAACTTGTGCTATGTTGAGCTAGCTTCTCAGAAAAGCTGAGACTCTTCCAGCTCCCATGACTGCAAGTAGAATTAATACTCAGCACCTCTCAAAAATTACACTGAAGTGGTTCAAATTTGCCGTCTACTATTAAACATGGTCAAATTCTGATGCTATGCACTCCTTGCGTTAAGATGACCAGGCTTAACTGATCTTTTGAAGACGTGTGTGAACCGCACAGCTAAAACAGTAACTGTCGTATTATAAGGAAATTATTCTTTTGACCTACATTTCTCTAATGACCGAGGCAAAATTTTTATGTCATTAAAAATGTATATAACAGCCATTGTAACCAAAGACAACTGCTTTATGCAGCAAATAATATTTTCCAAAGCTATTATCGTCCATTTCTCACTGTCCATTCTCTGTCCTTATTCTCTCCATAGTTTACACATTAATCTTGCAATACTGTGTGCATATACTACGACTGTAATCTTACATATCTGAAACTGTTCTGTAATAAAGAGTGTTTCTGCTTTTGCTTTTTCAGTTTATCTAGCAATGAATTTTACTCTGAAATATTTATCTGAAGCATTCATGCTAACACAACAATTTTCAAATCTTTCACATTAAGAAATCTCCTCATTTTCTATCCTCGTTTTCTGCACATCTTTTTCCTACCATTTTCTACCTCAAACACTGCTAATTCTCACCTTCTACCTTCTTAACTGTCATTGTATTGAATGCATTATGTACATGACTCAGTCTGCGACGGCGCACATTGGGTGTGAGGGAGGAGGGAATCGGGAGTGGAGCGTCTAAATACCAAATTACCTGCTAGAATGATGCCACTGTTGCAAACAGAAGCTATTCTTCTTGAAAATTTGCTTCCAAAATTCTTTGGATCATTAGAAATTTTTTTTAAAAATCGTAGTTTCCAAATGACGCCAGGAAAACTTAGCTGTTTAGACTGCACAGGAAAATGTACCCAGCTGTGGAAATAGAGGATGATTTGCCTTTGTCTCAGTTTATCCCCAGGAAACCAATTTTTTTCATCCTAGATTAATTCAGCATTATGCACCATTACCTCCAGATTACTCAAGCACAACCAGCACCAATAAACTATAATTAAATCCATTCTTTGTCACAGGCACATCAGACTGACTAAACCAGCAAATTTGCATATAGATTACCTTGCATTTGTCTGCTTTGAAAGATTTTTCAACATGGTGTGACAAAACCAGCTCCTGGACAAGTGTGTGCATGCGCACACACACACAGACACTCCTAATGCACAAAATAAACATTACGTTCACAGTTTCTGCTCAGTGCAATGGATGCTGTCGCTAGCACGATGAACAGATCCCTTCCTTAATGGTGGAATCTCTTGTTTTTTAGGGCTTTCAGCTTCAGAATATTAAATCAATCACAAAAGGTCTCATCCATTTTCACAGCATTTCCCATGTAACATAGTAGACAGTGAAAGAGAAGATCTACAGAGAACCTATGCATAAAAATACACATTTACAACTGCAAAGGCGACTGTGAGGAACCAAATGACTCCAACTTGCGCACCTGCTGTGTGCAGTGTGTGAAATTACTTTTTCTGTGAAGGAGAGAGATTTTTGTTCCCTTGCCGTTCCTCTCCCAGGAGTGGCCAGCGCTCTCCACAGGGTGGCGAGGAGAGCCATGCTGCTGCCTTCTCCTGCCTCCTCTGCCTGGAACAGAGGGACAGATCTGACCTTGACAGATGCAGGTTTGAGTGAGGGTCTCCTTTCACACTCTGCTGCCCTTTCCATTCCTCTTTTCTGCATATGGAGGTCTCTATTAAGAAAAGGCTCACTTTATCTGATGTCAAAGTGAAGGGTGGGATCTTTAAATTTTTGTAAGCATTACATTTAGACTGAGTAGAAAATAGGAAGAATGTTTACAGTAGCAGATGTCCCAAAAGTATTTATTTTATTCAGAGGCTCTGGTTTTAATGTTGAGGGTTCTTTGTGTTGTTTTTTGTTTTTTAAACGTGGGACTTCCTTTGAGGGAGGAAGGCTTGTTTAGCAGTGGCACAGAAAATTCAATTTAAGGTTATAGTTCAGCACAGACCAAGTAGCTACTGGGAAATAAAATAGTTCTTCAAGCTTCATAGTTGCCCCAAAGCCTAAGGATTCCTGAAAGCCAACTCCATTTGAGCCTCTGTGCCAGGCTGCACTCTCATCCTCAGGACCCAGTCACATTGGTTTTGGTTTGCTGCACAGGGACAGCTAAAGGTGACCCTGCTCTCTGACACCAACCAGCCAGCTGTGCTCTTTTCAGTTGGTCCCAGCTGGCCTTTCTGCTGCCTGAGAGGAGCCGCTATGAGGAAGCAACTGCTTTGTTCAGTTACTGCAGTTGTCTCCTGAATCATCTTGAAAGGAAACTCCTGAATAAGCTCAGCAAAGTGCTCTCTCTTTTGCTGGTAGACACTGTGATGTGCTTTTGAATTGTTCCTGGCACACCACCCTTTTCCCCGTTACATCCTCAGTGTCTTAATGTTAACAAATAAGCAAAACCCACCCCATTTTTGTTCTAAGCTATCGTATGTACAATGGGGTGCTGATGCAATGAGAAGAAATTAGAGGTGAAGAGCCCTCACAACACATCATGCTTCTCCAGCTGTAAAAGGAGTATCCTACAGGATGGACCTGCAGACAAGATTTACATTTGAGCTAGTTTAAAATAGCTAGTCTAGGTGCAGCTCCAACATCACAGGCTGCAAAACCTACCTCAGTTTTTTGCTAAGTATCAAAGTAACCTGCCCATGACGTGCACGACCTTGTTGTTGCTACACTAACACCAGTACCCAAGCAAGCATCAGGTAGGTAACCCAGGTATGACCACTGAAGATGAAATTAAATGGCTAGATTAAAAAAGAAACGGGACAGAGGGAGCTGCCAGCTCCCGGTGGTTGGATGTACATTAGCTGGGACAGGTACCAGGACCAAAGGCTCACTGCCTCTGCGAGCCCCTCACTTGATTGTAGCCTAAGAGAAGAAACTGGAGAAAAAGCCCACATCACATTTAGAGAGATCAAGGTGAAGCAACATTCAAAGTAATGTCATGAAGACTTTGAGGCAAAAGCCCATATAGTTCAGGGCAGTGTCAGAGAACCTGAGAAACCTTATTGTTCTAGCTAAAACCAAGTCACCAGGGTTGTGATTAACATTAGTTATAGGATTCGTGTTTTCTGTATGTTCTTGGTGACGCCTGGCACATAGACGTAAAAATGGCAGGAATGCTCTGCTTGTTCTTACAATATCTCTTGGAGCTTCCCTCCATAAAGACAGACCATAAATATGACAAGGTTGGGGGGAGGCAAAAAGATATGTTTTGTCTTTTCTCCCTGCTAATATGAGGCAGGACCTTTGAAGGCAGGTACAAATGTTACTGGTTTTAGCCTAGTTATTTGTTTAGAAGGCTCATCATTCAAATGGGGACTGGAGGAAAAGAAGGGAAGCTTCCTGCAAGCATGAGGCCATATTCAACTCCAAATCAGCCTACCTCACTGGCCATTTGCTGCAATTTGAATGAATAAAGGGCATCTCCCCTGTTCTTGAAGTAAGGATGCCAATTAGTTTAACCAGTCAGAAATAAATACGGTTATTTTTTCAACTCAATGCTCAAAGCTGGGAGATCATGTCTGGTTCTGAGTCCAGCAGGATTTTCCACCTAGCACAGAAGGAAGATACTGCTGAAGCTGCTAAGTCCTTGCATTTCTCCTGCACTGTAACATACAAGCATGTCTCTTGCCTCTGAGCTGGGCAGTTTCTTTTGTTAAGTTTGAAACACAGCAGAGCAAGTTACTTGGCTGACGGCTGCTCACTGTTTTGACACAGCAGTTCCTAAGGGGGTCCTCAGAAAGCAACAGTTCTTTAAAAAAATGTAGTGGTATGCTATTATTCAAAAACTTTCCAAGTGGCATTACAGCTTGCTGGAGCTAATAAGGGCTGCAGACTAACCTATTTTCCAAAATGTGAAAATCTCCTTTGATTTACAGCCATCCTCAGTGAACAGCTAGCATGGGCTATGGTGGCTACTCTTCCAATTACTTCCCCCTATTTGCTTTACAGATAATCTTCTCCTGCAGCCAACACAAACAAGTAACTGGAAGAGAACCTCTCCAGAGCTCAGTCACGAGGCACACACAGGGGAATGGAAGAGCTGTGAAGACACAGCAGTGCAGCCTTGGCTGTGGAGAAATTTCCGTCTGGATTGGACTGAGCTGGGCATCCAAATTCCTTCAAAATTACTAGGTTACCAGTATAATAAAGACAAATGTTTACCTGTTACATCTATTGCCTTTTACTCACTGCACCTGTCTGCAAAAGTACTGTCATTTCATCTTGAGGACTTTATTCTCAAAATATGGCAGGCTGAGAAATATCTCAAGGATGATGGTTTGTTTTCCTTTGACATCTCAGGACAAGTGTCTCCCAGCAAGAGAGATATTTTCTTCTGGGAGACTTCCATATAAAACCAGACAAGAACAAAATGTGACTAAGTGTAATAAATGGCTCTATATTCCTGTCCGCACACTTTTGTGTCACCAAGCATCCAATCCGGGAGACCAACATTTAACTTTGCTCTTTCCCTCAGCCCACAGATCTCAAGAAGTATTACATCCTCAGCTCCAACCTCCAAAGGTAAGAGAAGGATAGGAGAAAACTCATCTCAGCTGCATGCCTTCAAAAAGGTATATATAGAATTCAAATTCATGGACAGAAATTATAATAAATATGAAACTCCCTATTGCATCACCCTCAGAAAGCCACATTAAATGGGAGGCTTCCCCTTCTGAAACAGCAGATTTGAGGATATCAATACTTGCCCATACTTTCTGACCAACTCCAGCCACTGCAAGAGACAGCTGTTAAAAGAAGCCAAGTCTGAAACTGAGCTGGTCAGGAATCTACCAAATGCTGATTTGTGGGAATTAAAACGAAGAACAATCACTGTAACATAATCTATCCATCACTAAGTAGTGTTGCTCGGATATAATGATCTTATCAATATGATATTTATTCTAGTATACCGCAAACACATTTTAGAAGCATCAGAGCAAACGGTTTTGCTGAGTAGGTTTCCTGCATTTACAAGCCTATTACACATAAAGCTTTCCCTAGTGAGCTTTTGATTTGTTCTTCACATTTCACGTTGAGGGTACGGTGCTAACATCACACATCCAATAAAGCAAGTATTTTAGTCGAGTTGTGACTTTTTTTTGTTTAAGTTCTTGTTTACAGCATACCTCTTTTCACAAAAGGTGGCAATAAGTCCAGAAAGTTTTCCTAATCATTGTGAACAGTTAAACACATTGTTACATACACTTCAAAAATCATGCTTTTATTTTCATCTGAACAGAATGCAAATAACTGTTACTAAATTAGATCCTTCGTTGACCAGTCATCTGTTTAGAAAGTCAATTTCCCCTTATTTTTTAAATCAGCTCCCCTTTTCCTTTTTTTTTTCATTAGAAGTTGCGTTTTTCAGGAATAACACTTACCTATTAACTTCAGAAGGCTCACCTCTGTTTTACAAAAAAAGGATGAAGTGTTTTTTGCAGATCATGTTGTGGAGAACTATAGTATTAAAACTGCTCATCTGTGTTAATTAGATATACTTGCTTCAGAAAGTAAGTCTTGGTCTATAAACCACTTCTGCTTGGTCATGTGTAAATTAGGCTAGCAGACATTTTGAAACCGAATTAAAAAGTGCTGTAAGTGTGCAGCTACAGCCAGAAATGTGGTATTATAAGTGACCTCTGATGTGAATGTTCCCAGTACTTTTTTCTTGAGATGGCAAGATACTACGTTTTCTAATATCTTGTTTGCACTGCAGGCCTTTAAATAGAGAAGCAGCAACAAGATTATCTTCTGTGTTGTACACAGTAATCCCACCGTATTCTAAAATCTGTATTAATGACAGATAGCAAGCAAGGCCTAATTATTGCAACCTCAAAGCTTCATTTCTACTATCTGAACTATGTGAAAAGCATGGGCTTCTTTTCTTTTCCTGAAAGGAACGCAGAATTCCCAGACATTTGCAGTGCTATTCCCTGGAGAAGCAGCAATGAGATACTTACTTCAACAGCAAGCAACTGATTTTCATGAGTGGGTGAACAATGTCTTTTAGCTTCCTGCCACAAATAGCTATGCAATAAAATATGCTGAGATGTCATAGTCCTGCAAGATTTTGCATCCCAGTTCAACAAACCACTCAACAGGTATGACTACGCTGCAAATACAAAGTACACATACTTTTTAGTATATAGTCCATAGTACTCATAATGTTAACATTAGGGACTGCTAGTATTCTCATCGTACATCTGCCTTGTGTGCCATTTGCCCAGATGTGTCAAGTCACCTGAACGGTCAGTCACCAGAAGCATATTCAGCCTTGTTTTGAAGACAACTTTATAGATGCAGTGTAAACATATATCATAGGACTACCAGTCCTTAACATTAAGGTTCTGAAGGTAGGTTGTTGATCAACAACAAAGAGAAGAAGAAAATAAACACGATTTTGCAGGAGGTATTCTATCTCATCAGGGTCCCTGGAGTTTCAAACTTAAACATGTTTACATATAAAAGAAACTGTGTATGACATTTGCAGAACTTACTTTTCTTGTACATTACCTTTAAGACAAAGCAGTGATCTGTAGGTGCCTTATATTTCACTTTGTGTTGAGAACCGTAATAAATGTTCATATTCTCAAATTGAATGAAGCATGCCAGATCCCGTGATGTCTACAAGTGAAAACCAAGCACATCACTGTTAGAAAAAATTGAATACAGTTGGACTCAATGATTTTAAAGGTCCCTTCCTACCAAAACAATTCCATGAATTTTGATGTAAAACTCATTAATAGGACTTTCTTCAAGTGCATGAATGCCAATGCTTTTTATTTTTTTAACTGTCATGGAGTTGACTGAAGACAGACTAATTTTAAGTGTGTGCATCTTAAACTAACAATTGGAAGAGGGTCAAGACATATTAGAAATAACATATAATGCAGTGCAACATTTTGCTGCTGTTCTGGTTTTGCTGTCCTTTATTGCTTTGTCTGGAGATTTTGGCTTACGGCTAGTAAGACCAAATAGTACACTATAGTAAGAAATACCTTTAGTAAAATAGATACAGGCCTTGCAACCACACTCTCACAATTCTGAATGGAGAAAGAGGGTTTGGGGTTCCAAATTGCTTTGGGAGCTTGTTCTTCTTTGGTATATGCAACAAACAAATTCTCACCAGGAAATAAGCACAGATTTCATCTGTTTTGCTTTGAATTTTCTCAAATTTCCTGGCATCGTTCCTTTTCTGTTTATCATAATATCTGCTTCTTCACAATATGTTGCTAAAGTAACAAGGTTTCTGTTGCTGGCACACTTCTCAGTGCAGAATTCTGCATACAAAGCATAATTTTGCAATCCTTTGAGTGGAAATGCAAAAAGGGCTGTGTCACTTTGTCACTGTTGGCTAAACTGAGAAATCAGGAAATTGTGAAAAAAAGAAAAAAGAAAAAAAAACACTACAAACCCTCTCTAAACCTAAGAATGGGGTTGTATTTCCATATATGATGCTTCTTCTATGTTGTTCTCATTCTTACTGATACTTTCATTACAATACACCCTTGAGTTGGGTTTATTTACAAACTGAGATTGCAAGTAAGATTTGTGGGGACAGGAAACACTCCGTACTGTATGTAGACAGGGCTTCTCTCTCCTGTTTCCCCTGAAGCTGATGCCAGTGATCTTGTCATTGACTGTGTGGACCTAGGATTTTCCAACACTGTAAGTTCCTAAATGTGCTCAAATCCATGCAGTATAATGAGTTGTTCCTTTCCTTTACGAACCAGGTAATGGCAATTAAGACCAATATGAATGCAGTTGTTATTTTCTTCTAAGTAAGGAACAAATTTTTATGCAAGGGACAAAGGCACTTATTGCTAGTATTTCTGCAACGTGAACATGACAATGCAATATAATTAACAGAAACAAATTTTAAAACTGTATCTGCAATTCTGTCCATTAACAGCATGTTTTTGAATGGGATATAAGTAGAGTAATGCTGAAGAAAGAAATTAAGACTGCAATGCTGACTGGTGCCTGGTTTGTTAACAAAATAACCCCAAACAACAAAAACCACCAAAGGCATCTATGTAAAATAATCTGAACGTGTCCCTGAGTTTTCACGTTTGCAATGTATTTTACAGCCAACATGAAGTGCCAAAGGTATACCAGACTTCTTTGCTTTTTATAACAAGTGAAAACATGATTACATGATGAATTTCAAAACAGCTGCAGCAGCTGAAGATATTACTGCCTGCCAACTGTTTGTTTCTGTACCTCAGTGAAAGATCACTCTACCCACAACTGAATGACTGCAGCAAGGCGCGCGCGCACTCTTCATATCACCCTGACATGGGATGAACTCTCATAATTTAAGGGCTTTGACTGAAGAGCTCTACTGAATTCTGATGCAGTGCTTTAAGGCATTTAGCACCCTCACTGCACCCTGCTTATCTACCAGAGATTACTGTCTCCACAGAAGACATGTATCTGAGCCTCAGCTGTTCCAATACAGAGTCCAGTAATGAACTTAAATCACCATTAAACACAGATTTGAGTTAGGAAACTTGACTTTCTCTGGAATGGTTGAGGCATGGACATATGCATCCTTTTGCTGAAGGCTGTTACAGAAGCAGGAGCAAACAATTGACTGTGGTACCATTTTAAAGAGCTGTGACTGTCTGCTAAAGAACTAGATTCAAGGTCCTCAATCCTTGTGAGCGTCTGAGTTCATAAAATAGTGACTTTGAAGCACTCACACAGTTCCTTAAAATGGCTCAGTTATAGACAGGGTGGTACACAGACTGTAACAACTAACAGGCAATAAAGTGTTAAACTAAAACAGCTGTTACAAGGTGACTGCATGGCTCCATCCTGAGCCTATGTTTGCAGCTTATCACCTGAAAAAAGAACGTGCTTTCCTCATTTGCACTGAAATGGGTATCACTGGCTGATGAAAAAAGGGTAAGTAACTATCAGTATATGCTTGCCCTGCTTTGGCACTGTGCTGCTGGCCATCGTTGGAGGCCATGTCCAAGATGGACTTTTCATTTGACTATTCTTATACTCTTTCCACCTTAAGTGCCTTCCAAATAGCATCCTAGTTCCTGACCGATAGGAGGCTCTGTGTGTGCAACATGATTTGAGGGCTGAAAGCCGTTATCTCAGGGTCAGGTAAAGTCCAAATACATTGCTGTGAAAGCAGCAAGGTAATCTAAGTGTTTCACTGAGATTTCGTTATAAAACCAGGTCGCTGGAGCAGCAGCATGGCATTCCTTTATAAGCTATCAATTTTACTTTTTTTCCTTTGTAATTTAGTCAGGGAATAGCAGAACAGTTAAGTTTCACAGCACAAATCGTAACAGTAAAGCTCCATCTGCAGCACCAGAATTTTCAAATATGAAGCACTAGCAGAGCTGTAAGTGGTAACAGAAGTGGTTTTCAGAATACAAGAAAAAAAAGTACCACCAGTCCCAGAAGCCACCATTCTACCTCAGCCCTGTGGAAATAAGAAGCCAGACGCACCTACGTGCAACATGTCCAGAACCCCTTTGCTTCTCCAGTGTTGGCAATTCAGACTCTCTAAATATTTTGCAATACTAAATGTCAGTGCATTTGGTTTGGTCAGGTGGATGCTTCTGTCTCACTTCTTTCTACACAAAGGCACAATGCATTCTCTACGTAAAGATCACTGTAGGAAAAAATGTATAGCACTTCTGCATGCTGGTTACTGGCACAGAAAGTCAGTATCAAACAAAGTAAAAATCCACCTTTTTTGTGATAAGAAATTAGTTTACTTGAGAACTTTTAAAATATTCTTCCACAGGGGAGCAATACAACGGTGAAGCGTTTTGGCAGCACAATGCCAGCTGAAGGGTACTGTGCTGTTTTTCTTTCCCCTACTGACTTCCTGAGGACTCCTGTTTCATTAATGCTTTTAATTTCTATCCATAGAAATCAAAAGGAGATAAATGTGACAGGATTGTGACTACATTCTAATATTTGCACAAGTGGTGTAGTCAAAGTTAAACCAAAAAAAAACCCCCAACCCTCTCAGATGCACCAGACAGTGCTCTTAAAATGTCACCTAAGGAGTTCTTCACTTTCACCTCCATGAATTGTTTTATTGCTAAAAGGATTATTTGGCTTCCTGACCTTGGTTTTTCCTTTGGGTACGTAATAAATTCCAGAAGCTCGCAGAAGAAAATAACGCCTCTTCCAGGACTTTTTTCCATCTTCTTTCAAATAAAGGGCTCCTTCAAGCTCTGGCACAATGACAGATGTCCCACAGAAGCTCTCCTGTGCAACAAGAACAATAATACTCAAAATAAACTCATTTGAGCACAACCCTATTAATAAATAGCAGAAAAATGCTCCCTTGAAAAATAAAGACACTTCCTGTGACAGTAAACATATGAACATGGGGAATGCAGTTACCAGGGAGATGAACGCCTTACGCAAAGGAAACTTTTCCAAGCTAATGTGGTAACTCAGCCATGCAATTTGGGTGCTCACACTGGAAAAGAAGGCTCACAAAACCTCCATTCTCTAAAGGGTCAAGCAAAAACCTACAGGAGGTTTTAACTAGATATAGATGTGTTCAGTGAAGAATGGTTGGTACTGCTGCTGATGGTTTTTCTCTATTGCTGTATCTATAGTTTCTGTAGAGAAATGCTTCTGTAGAGAGAATCTTTAGAGACTACTTAGAGCTCTAAAAACAGCTAAAGAAACAAATCCCCCTCAATCTCTGCTTTCCCTTCGAAATACATGCTAGCATTTACAGCACTCTTTAAACAAATACACATCATTGTTTGCTTGAAGGACCTACTGTTGGGTAATTTTTAATGCCAACACATTTACCATGTAATGTTTTAATTTAGAATTTACCAGGACTTCTGCTGGTTGATGTTTGGTGCCTTCATGAGATGCACTAATTTTGAAATGGGAATCCTTAGTCACCTGAAAACAGCATTTCCTTTGTGAACTTTTACCAAAGTCAAAATGCTTGCCACAAGAACTGTGATAATATTTTTTTCATATAACTCTAGATTTTTCTCTCTCAAACATATAGCTGAAGTTTTACTTCAGCAGGAGAGGCAAGAGGCTAAACTTTTTGGAAAAGTGCACACGTTCTTTTTCTGTTGTAGTAGAGCTAATAATTTGAGGTAGTGAGAAGTACATCTACTTCTAATCAAAAAGCTAATTGCTTGCTACTGATCAACCTTACTAACAATAAAAAGTCACAAGGGCTGGCCTAAGGGTGTGGCACAGCTGTTTCTTTTATTCATATTTCTATAACACTGCTTTTATTGCTATCATCACGGCATTACTCTTCACAGAAACACTAAGTAAAAACATTTCATGGCATTGGGGTCTATAACAAAATTATTCTCCATCGTTTAATTTCTCTGACAGGGGATACAATCTGCATTTTTAATGGTGAGCAGCAGATGCAGAGGAAAATCCACATATTAAACCTCAGACACAAAGACACCAGCCATCACATAACTTCCTGTTGTTATGCATTTGCCCACAAAGAACTAAACGCTGTTGTTGCAGAGCAAATTCAGATGGCAGCAGAGTTTTGGTGACATTTCCATCATCAACTTAGAAAGCTGGCTTACCTCCAGTAAAGCCTCTTTGTTTTTATCATTCATTTCTTTGCTTTCATTTTTCCCTTTGTGTGCCAGGTAGAAATTCTGATTAAGACACAAAAGAAATTGATGTTCATTATAAAGACAGCAATACAAGTAACTAGATCACTACAAATCCATTCAGTACTTACTCAGTCTTTCAATATTGAGTACCCAAGCCAGCAGATGCAAGAGGCAGATACTTATGGACTATTCTTACAGAAAACTCTAATCACAGCTGCATGCTCATGAGTTTTAATTCTTTATTTTGAATACAATTCAAAAGTAATACAAAATTACTTTTGCCTATGCATATACAGCCTCACAAAATTTTAAAAACACTAGCTTACGTTTTTGGCTGGATCAATGGGTTGGATTTTATCATTCCAATTTTCACCGCTTCCTGTATTATTACAGGCAGTAGAGAACATAACATTTTTTGCATGCTGATATATGATGAATACAATGAAGTATCAAAAGGCTAGAAAGCATTCCTCCTAACAACCCAATCTGGTAATTTGCATGCTTCATATCTGGCACTCTGGATATAACTCAGCTCTTAATTTTTAACAAAAGTGCTTATATGCCAAAGCCTTTATCCAAAGTTACTACTTTCTACTTTTAAGCCCCTGCTTGTGCTCTGCAAAGTAATTTTATGCAATGAAGAAGGTATTAAAAAACTAGAAGAAATGATCGCCATGGTATCTTGACACATGTGCTCCAGTCTACTGAAACAAAAGCCTACACTTCGAAATGACCCTCCACTTCTGAGACAGAGGGCTGTGAAGCTGCAGCTGCCCTCAGAGGACCCAGTGCCTGTCTGCCCCTGCAAACAAGGAAGCACAGTGCCTCATGCACACTGTTACCGGTAAAAATAAATTCACCCACTGTTAAACAGTAAAACCAATTTTGCATCCATCTGCATTGTACAGACAGAGAAAAAGACAGCACTTGGACATGTGCAAATTCAGGCAGTGGGAAGGTAGCTCAGGAGCGTGCCAGGATTTGTGTGAGGAGCACGTGCAGTGGCTTTGCTCAACAGCAAGCATGGCCAGATAGCAGAGCCTGGCTGCCTGCGGACAGTAAGGCAGCTGGGCGTGAAGGAAGCAGGTAGATCAACGAGCTATGCCATGCATCAAGCAGCATTTTGATCCACGGGCTTGAGGCCAGAATGATAACACTCAAATTTCTTGTGTTTTATCATTTTCTAAACGAGAGTACATGTAGAAGAGGAGCTTAGGTTTGGAAAACAGCTGATGCATGGCACAGTCTTACTGATTTCCCTGGAATTAGTCAAAAAGCTAAGTTTGCAGAACAAAGGGCACAAAACAAACAAACACCATTGTCTAAGAAATAGACAAAATCGTAAAAACCCGACAACTTTTGAAAGCTATCTACTTTAAAATTAATTCTGTAATTCTTCAGCAATTCTGCAGGAAGAAAACTAAGAGTTTATCTGACTTTTCATCTCTCTCAATTTTTTCATGTCTCAAGACCATGAGAATGTGGCAACATATTTACATGCCTCAAACTCCACAACGACTAAACTACAACACAAATGCAAACATTACCAAAAGGCAAATGAGAAGCGTGTAAATGAAGGAACTTGCTGTTGCTACAGTATAGGAAAGAAACAAGCAGCAAATCTGCCCTGCCAGCATACCATGTTTACAGCAATGAGGTTTATCTGAAGTGAAACCATGCTCTTCCACACAACCACATCTTCTTTTTCAAGCAGTGCTGTGAACAGCTGTCTGCCAGAACACAAGCCTCATAGCGGACGTTTTTTGGAGGGGCACCAGGAGAGGAAGGGGAAGAGGTGAGGATGATCTCAAAAACAGTTCTTTAAAAACTGCTTCCTTAAAAGTTCACATGAAATCAGACAGGGGACATCAGAAACACAGCCACCTGCAATTTGGCCTCTGCTGATGCCATGTCTGTGGTATGAACAAAAGAAAAGAAACTTGAATATTCAATGCAATAGACAGTTATGCTAGGAAATACAGCAATGTTCTTCTCTAGGATATGCAGCAGCACATAGCTGGCTCCAGACTGCCTGGGCACATTTTTAGTCTATGGATGAAGGTAAGCAAACACTAAGGACCACAGCTTTGTCACTACACCTGAAGACAGTATTCATAGAGGAAAAAACCCAAACCAGCTCAGAACAAAACCCTCTTAAAAGTGTGTTTTCAGTACAACCCATACAGTGATGCCTGCCTATGCAGTCCAAAACCATAGGTCTGACTGAGTGACAATGCTCCACTCATCCCACTGGAAAAAAAGGTACTGTTCTGAGCAGCTGCAGCCAATTCCTCTGTACATGTGCAACAGCTCTTCTTGACAGAGAGCACTATCACAGCACTGCTGGCTTGATGTTGGCACATCCACTTTTGCATTGATGAAGGTATGAGGAGAAACCTCAGAGGGCACTGTTAGGCTGGTTTGGGCCTCCTGACTTCGGGACGGATTTGGAAAGTAGAGGCACATGCAAGCTGTAAGCCACCTTATGCTACAGATCATTATAAAGACATAGTACAACCCCTAACATACACAATGAAGATTTATCAAGGTAAGTACACCTTATCACTGTCTCAACAAGGCTTGGCTCATCAGCTTTACTACCGGTGGGGAGAGCATTCATCTGGCTCAGTCAGCCTTCAGTGCAGTGATAATAAGAAAACAAAGCTCACAGAATCACAGAATCACAGAATGTTAGCGATTGGAAGGGACCTCGAAAGATCATCTACTCCAATCCCCCTGCCGGGGCAGGATTGCCTAGACCATATCACACAGGAACGCGTCCAGGCGGGTTTTGAATGTCTCCAGAGAAGGAGACTCCACAACCTCTCTGGGCAGCCTGTTCCAGTGTTCAGTCACCCTCACCGTAAAGAAGTTTTTCCTCAAATTTAAGTGGAACCTCCTGTGTTCCAGCTTGCACCCATTGCCCCTTGTCCTGTCAAGGGATGTCACCGAGAAGAGCCTGGCTCCATCCTCTTGACACTTGCCCTTTACATATTTATAAACATTAATGAGGTCACCCCTCAGTCTCCTCTAAGCTAAAGAGACCCAGCTCCCTCAGCCTCTCCTCATAAGGGAGATGTTCCACCCCCTTAATCATCTTTGTGGCTCTGCGCTGGACTCTCTCTAGCAGTTCCCTGTCCTTCTTGAACTGAGGGGCCCAGAACTGGACACAATACTCCAGATGCGGCCTCACCAGGGCAGAGTAGAGGGGGAGAAGAACCTCTCTCGACCTGCTGACCACACCCCTTCTAATACACCCCAGGATGCCATTGGCCTTCTTGGCCACAAGGGCACACTGCTGGCTCATGGTCATCCTGTTTTCCACTAGGACCCCCAGGTCCCTTTCCCCTACGCTGGTCTCCAACAGGTCTGCCCCCAACTTGTACTGGTACATGGGGTTGTTCTTGCCCAGATGCAGGACTCTACACTTGCCCTTGTTATATTTCATTAAATTTCTCCCCGCCCAACTCTCCAGCCTGTCCAGGTCTCTCTGAATGGCTGTGCAGCCTTCCGGCACATCAGCCACTCCTCCCAGTTTTGTGTCATCAGCGAACTTGCTGACAGCGCACTCTAATCCCTCATCCAAGTCATTAATAAATATATTGAATAGTACTGGTCCCAGAACCGATCCTTGCGGAACTCCGCTAGACACAGACCTCCAACTGGACTCTGTCCCACTGACCACCACTCTCTGGCTTCTTTCCTTCAGCCAGTTCACAATCCACCTCACTACCCGATCATCCAGACCACACTTCCCCAGTTTAGCTGCGAGGATGCTGTGGGAGACCGTGTCAAACGCTTTACTGAAATCGAGATAGACCACATCCACAGTTTTACCATCATCTATCCACCGGGTAACATCCTCATAAAAGGCTATCAAGTTGGTTGAGCAAGACTTCCCGTTGGTGAAGCCATGCTGAGTGCCCCTAATGATCCCCCTATCCTTGATGTGCCTAGAGACAGCACCAAGAACAAGTTGCTCCATCACCTTTCCAGGGATGGAGGTGAGGCTGACCGGTCTATAGTTACCCGGGTCCTCCTTCTTGCCCTTTTTGAAGACTGGAGTGACATTCGCTTTCCTCCAGTCCTCAGGCACCTCTCCCGTTGCCCACGACTTAGCAAAGATGATGGAGAGTGGCCTAGCAATGACTTCCGCCAGCTCCCTCAGCACCCGCGGGTGCATCCCATCAGGGCCCATGGATTTATGGACGTCCAGATTGCTTAATTGGTCCCTGACCCAGCCCTCATCAAGCAAGACAGATTCCTCCTCTATCCTGGCTTCTTCTGGGGCCGCAGGGGTCCGGGGCTCCTCAGGACAGCCTCCAGCAGTATAGACAGAGGCAAAGAAGGCATTCAGTAACTCCGCCTTCTTTTTATCCTCTGTCTCCAGGACCCCCACCTCATTCATCAGTGGGCCTACATTGCCTCTAGGGTTGGCTTTACCTGCAATGTATTTGAAGAAGCCCTTTCTGTTGTCCTTGACCTCTCTTGCAAGGTTTAATTCCAAGGAGGCCTTAGCTTTCCTAGTTGCCTCCCTACATCCTCTGACAACAGACTTATATTCCTCCCAAGTGGCCAGCCCCTCCTTCCACGATCTGTACACCCTCTTCTTCCACTTGAGTTTGCCCAGCAGTTCCCTGTTCAACCATGCAGGTCTCCTGGTACCCTTCCTTGACTTCCTACTTGTTGGGATGCTCTGATCTTGAGCTCGGAAGAAGCAGTCCTTGAATGCTAACCAACTATCTTGGGCCCCCTTACCTTCTAGTACCCTGTCCCATGGGATTTCCCCTAGCAATTGCTTGAAAAGGCCAAAGTTGGCCCTCCTGAAGTTCAGGGTTGTGATTCTGCTAGCTATTCTGTTCCTGCCACATGAGATCCTGAACGCTACCATCTCATGGTCACTACAACCAAGGCTGCCCTCAACCTTCACCTCTTCAACCAGACCCTCCTTGTTAGTGAGGATAAGATCCAGCAGCGCTCCTCTCCTAGTTGGCTCATCCACCATTTGCATCAGAAAGTTATCATCAACGCACTGGAGGAACCTCCTGGACTGGGGATGGCTGTCTGAGTAGGCCTCCCAGCAAATATCAGGGTAGTTGAAATCCCCCACGACAACCAGGCCCTGTAATTGCGAGACTGCTCTCAGCTGCCTGTAGAAGGCCTCATCACCCTCCTCATCCTGATCCGGTGGCCTGTAATAGACACCCACAACAGTATCACCCCTGCCAGCCTGCCCCTTAATTCGCACCCACAAACTCTCAACTCGCTCCTGATCCGCCTCTGGACAGAACTCAATACATTCTAGCTGCTCACTCACATAAAGAGCAACTCCACCACCTCTCCTTAGCGGCCTGTCTTTCCTGAACAGGACATAGCCATCCATTACCACATTCCAGTCATACGAGGCATCCCACTAAGTCTCTGTAATTGCCACTAGATCATAGCCCCCCGACCGAACACGGATTTCTAACTCCTCCTGCTTATTCCCCATGCTGCGTGCATTGGTGTACAGGCATTTCAGGGAGCGAGCTGGGCACACCGATTTCATCCCAGATTCACCCCCTGAATTCACCCCAGGGGGATGGGAGGCCTCCTGGTCTACCTCAACACTAGAGCGTTGCCCCAGTGGTGCAAGCCCAGCTACCACCCCATCCCCCTTTGAATCTAGTTTAAAGCTCTCCGAATGAGCCCTGCTAATTCCTGTCCCAGAACCCTTTTGCCCCTACGACATAAACCTTTCCCATGTATCACTGTCACGCCTGTTGTCTTATAAAACCAGCCATTATCAAAGAACCCAAAGCCCTGCCTGTAGCACCAGTCTCGTAGCCAGGCATTAATAGAGAGAATCCTACTGTTCCATCCCACGTCATCACCTGAAAATGGAAGGAGGGAGGAGAAAACAACTTGTGCCCCAGACTCTTTCACCAGCCGTCCTAGGGCCTTGTAGTCTTTCTTCATCCCCCTCAGACTACGGGATGCAGCTTCTTCCCCACCTGTCTGGAAGATCAGCAGGGGGTAGTAGTCTGTGGCCTTCACCAGGTTGGGGAGTTGCCTGGTGATATCCCTGATTCGGGCTCCAGGCAGGCTGCAGACCTCCCTGTGATGGGGGTCAGCTCTGCATATTGGGCCCTCAGATCCCTTTAGGAAGGAGTCTCCAACCACTAAAACTCTTCTCTTCTTCCTTGTGGAGGAGGCAGCTATACGCCTGTCAGGTTTTTCTGACTGTGGTGGGACCTCTGATATAGGTTGCGTCTCCACCACATCCCCGTTGGACCGGCTGTATTCCACTAGGGCTTCATATCTATTGCTCAGAGGCACCTGTGGAGGCAAGGTAGGCAAGGAGGGCACTCGCCTTTTGCCACGGCCATAGACTTGCCTCCACTCACTCCTCTCCTCTAGGTTATCGTTTTCCACCTGAGAGGGGCAGAGTACAGCGGTCCCTCGATCCTGGGAGCTCTCCGGCAGGTGCTCCCATTTTTGTTGCAGGGAGGGCAGAGCCTGGCTCCACCAGTCTATCTCCATTTCAGCCTCCCGAATGCTCCTAAGCCTTTCTACTTCGGCTTGAAGCCTTTCAACCTGGCTTTGCAGCTGTGCCGCTCGGCCAAGCAGATCATCTACTTGCTCACAGCGCACACAGCCCCCTGACACCACAGAGACGGTGTAGCATTCCCTGCAGCCTGCAACCTGCACCATCGCCTCCTTCCGTGGGAGCTCTGTCTGGGTTCCCACATCCATTTTGGTCTTCTTCCACCGGAAGCTCCTCTGATTACAACTCATTCACATTCAGGCGTCTGGCATTTATTTAGCAGAAACACAGACCACCCTGTACTGACATAATCAATGGTAAAGAGATAAAGTTTGTAATGATATCCATGTTGGATCTCTAACAACGCAGCTTTTTCATTAGGGAAACAGGGCTCTGTCACCTAAACCAACGTTACACAGATGTACACTGTCATCTTTCACCTGTCAACACACACTTCATTTATTACTGATTACCTCCTTTATGGCTCTGCCCTGAAATCTGGAAGTACATGGTACTTATTATTTGTCAGTGGCTAAAAACGTGGGGAGCAGACTGTAGACTGTACTTGTTTTATCACTGTGTGGTCTCCTATTTTTGATCAGAAGCATTCATCCTATAGGAGGCAAACCACATGTGTCCACAAGAGGCCATTCCAAGTCCAGTAGTCAAAGGTCATGATAAAAGGCAAGCTCTTTCCTGTCTCAGGACACCACTGGGAAAAACATGTTTGGTTTGGGATGTCAGGTCGTTAATGGGACAAAATGTGGCTACACGGCAGCTCTCTGCATATGTCTACAGATTCGAGAATTAACTATTTTTGATGTTCAAAAGACAATGCCTTTCTCTTGATAGAGAGCTGAGCTTACTTAACAGGATGGATTCATCTTCTTGGGCTGATAACGTAAGAAAACAAACGTAAAGGGTTATTTTAACAAACAAAAAGTATGCTGGCACGCTTTGTTATTGGGTTTGCTTTATTTGCACTGTTTGGGTTATTTGCTGAAGAGATGAGCATTTGAGCATTTTTGCTGAATTATTCCCTGTGCCTACACACCCAAGACCAGCTGAAGCTAACACAAACTCAGTTGCTCTCCCATGCCATTCTGCCTGATTCAGACTAATGGAGAGCTACAGGGGCAGTTTTGACATGTACTGCTAGACAGGTATGACATCCTTAAGAGACATTACGCCAACATTTCCCCTTGTGCTTATGCAGGACAGTGGCAAAACTAGCTGATGACCCATCTACGGCTTTACATTAGCAGGAAATCCCATATGCACAAAAGAAAATCCTGTAAAGATTTTGTAGCCAGCTTAAGTTAATTTTGTGCTTTGTACTGTAAAGTACCACTAGCCTATGCATACAACTTTTCCACTTAGGGATACAGCCATCTCCTTCTGTGTGGAAAGGCAGGTAAGAAAATTCAGGCTGTATCTCTCTCCACTATATAACCTTCAAACAGTGAGAGACAGAAGGTGTTTTCAGTAGCTTCAAAGAACATCTCTGGGGGTATGTGAGCAAACCTAACTTGGATCATGGTAGAAACAATAGCCTTAACTACTGCACTGCCAAACTCTCTGATCGGTGTCCATGTCTCTATATTCATAAAAAAGAATTTCCTAAATGAAACAGCACCTCTCTCATACCTGTCACCTTTTTTCTTACACAGCCCCATCCAAGCTGGAATGCAGCAGCTACTCAGTACATAGCAAAAAATAGGTGTTCAAGTCAGCATCCTCCCTCTGCTTTCCCTTCCGCTTATGCTGTGTTTTTGCTTTCAAGCTGTTGAAACTGTTTTTCCAGAAGATCTGCAAAGTCCACAACAGCACAGATCAGACAGCAGGCAGCAAACAAGGCAGCTGCTTCATAGTCATGACTATCTTCTTTGTGCAATGAGCTGCCTGTTCACGCTCATCCAAACTGCACCCAGAATGAGGCAAGAACTGGCCAGCTCACATCCCATTTCAACCCATTGCAACTGCGTACTGAATGCAGCATGGTTTGTGCAGAAAAAATAAAACAGAACACGGTCATATCTGCAACCTGTATCATAATGTGTCTGCTAAAAAATTGCACATTAAAAATATTAGAAGGTACCTACAATTGCCCTGAAGATCACAAATGTAAATAACTAAATGAAGCTAAAGGCAAGGCTCTTTTGAAGACCAAAAAATTGATTTTCAACTCTGTTTACTTGGTTTTATAATGTTTGAAGAAATCACTACAGCTGACTTTTCATGCCCTGAGGATGATGGTCTTCATCATCAAAGAGGGGGGAACATGGAACAAATGAAAGACTTACATAAGCTACGATAAAGCTAACAGCAAAGCACTTAATAGGCTGACTAAAAGTCACTTGCAAAATGGTCCAAATGTGTAACGATTGTTTCTGTGTTACAGTCCCAAGGCAGAAAAAGAAAAATATTTATTGAAGTAGCATCTTCAACTTGAAACTACAGCCTTGGTTGTAGTGACCATGAGATGGTAGAGTTCAGGATCTCATGTGGCAGGAACAGAATAGCTAGCAAAATCACAACCCTGGACTTCAGGAGGGCCAACTTTGGCCTTTTCAAGCAATTGCTAGGGGAAATCCCATGGGACAGGGTACTAGAAGGTAAGGGGGCCCAAGATAGTTGGTTAGCATTCAAGGACTGCTTCTTCCGAGCTCAAGATCAGAGCATCCCAACAGTCACGAAGTCAAGGAAGGGTACCAGGAGACCTGCATGGTTGAACAGGGAACTGCTGGGCAAACTCAAGTGGAAGAAGAGGGTGTACAGATCATGGAAGGAGGGGCTGGCCACTTGGGAGGAATATAAGTCTGTTGTCAGAGGATGTAGGGAGGCAACTAGGAAAGCTAAGGCCTCCTTGGAATTAAACCTTGCAAGAGAGGTCAAGGACAACAGAAAGGGCTTCTTCAAATACATTGCAGGTAAAACCAACACTAGAGGCAATGTAGGCCCACTGATGAATGAGGTGGGTGCCCAGGAGACAGAAGATAAAAAGAAGGCGGAGTTACTGAATGCCTTCTTTGCCTCTGTCTATACTGCTGGAGGCTGTCCTGAGGAGCCCCAGACCCCTGAGGCCCCAGAGGAAGTCAGGATAGAGAAGTCTGTCTTGGTTGATGAGGGCTGGGTCAGGGACCTATTAAGCAATCTGGACGTCCATAAATCCATGGGCCCTGATGGGATGCACCCGCGGGTGCTGAGGGAGCTGGCGGAAGTCATTGCTAGGCCACTCTCCATCATCTTTGCTAAGTCGTGGGCAACGGGAGAGGTGCCTGAGGACTGGAGGAAAGCGAATGTCACTCCAGTCTTCAAAAAGGGCAAGAAGGAGGACCCGGGTAACTATAGACCGGTCAGCCTCACCTCCATCCCTGGAAAGGTGATGGAGCAACTTGTTCTTGGTGCTGTCTCTAGGCACATCAAGGATAGGGGGATCATTAGGGGCACTCAGCATGGCTTCACCAACGGGAAGTCATGCTTAACCAACTTGATAGCCTTTCATGAGGACATAACCTGGTGGATAGATGATGGTAAAGCTGTGGATGTGGTCTATCTCGATTTCAGTAAAGCGTTTGACACGGTCTCCCACAGCATCCTCGCAGCTAAACTGGGGAAGTGTGGTCTGCATGATCAGGTAGCGAGGTGGATTGTGAACTGGCTGAAGGAAAGAAGACAGAGTGTGGTGGTCAATAGGACAGAGTCCATTTGGAAGCCTGTGTCTAGCGGAGTCCCTCAGGGGTCGTTACTGGGAGCAGTACTATTCAATATATTCATTAATGACTTGGATGAGGGAACAGAGTGCTCTGTCAGCAAGTTTGCTGATGACACAAAACTGGGAGGAGTGGCTGACACACCAGAAGGCTGTGCTGCCATTCAGAGAGACCCGGACAGGCTGGAGAGTTGGGCGGGGAGAAATTTAATGAAATATAACAAGGGCAAGTGTAGAGTCCTGCATCTGGGCAAGAACAACCCCATGTACCAGTACAAGTTGGGGACAGACCTGTTGGGAGAGCAGCGTAGGGGAAAGGGACCTGGGGGTCCTAGTGGACAGCAGGATGACCATGAGCCAGCAGTGTGCCCTTGTGGCCAAGAAGGCCAATGGCATCCTGGGGTGTATTAGAAGGGGTGTGGTTAGTAGATCAAGAGATGTTCTCCTCCCCCTCTACTCTGCCCTGGTGAGGCCGCATCTGGAGTATTGTGTCCAGTTCTGGGCCCCTCAGTTCAAGAAGGACAGGGAACTGCTAGAGAGAGTCCAGCGCAGAGCCACAAAGATGATTAAGGGGGTGGAACATCTCCCTTATGAGGAGAGGCTGAGGGAGCTGGGTCTCTTTAGCTTGGAGAAGAGGAGACTGAGGGGTGACCTCATTAATGTTTATAAATATGTAAAGGGCAAGTGTCATAAGGATGGAGCCAGGCTCTTCTCGGTGACATCCATTGACAGGACAAGGGGCAACGGGTGCAAGCTGGAACACAGGAGGTTCCACTTAAATATGAGGAAAAACTTCTTTACGGTGAGGGTGACCGAACACTGGAACAGGCTGCCCAGAGAGGTTGTGGAGTCTCCTTCTCTGGAGACATTCAAAACCCGCCTGGAAGCGTTCCTGTGTGACATGATTTAGGTAATCCTGCTCCGGCAGGGGGATTGGAGTAGATGATCTTTCAAGGTCCCTTCCAATCCCTAACATTCTGTGATTCTGTGATGGTCTGAGATACACTAACAGAGAGAGAAATTAAGATTACTAAGCAGTGAAAGCACAGCAAAAACCACTTCCCTTTTCTCACTTCTATTTCTTTGCACGTTTCCCAGCACATTCAATAATCAGGTTCCCTGCCACCCTTCTGTGTTTCCTTCACTGGGTAACAGTGGAGACAAAAGAAAAACCTTGATTCATAAAGGTGGCCAAAGTGGTGAAACACAAAAGTATCACCTGGTGGATACCAGCCCAATTTCACGGACTTCAAAATAAATATTCAAGCGTGAAACTCACTATAGCTGTCCTGTTATAAAAGACATTACAAATTCTTACTCCACCTCCTCCTCACACTGTTTAGTACTCTTGCTTTTCAGAAGAAATAAAATGTCAATTCAGTGTATGGGTTCTCCATTGGAGGGTATAGCTCTTGCTTTTGGCTTACTTAAGAGGGAGTAGAAGCATAAAGTACTCACTGTATAGATTTTCATTAATTTTCATAAATACTGTCCAAAAATAATAAAAAACAAAACCCAAAAAAACCCCACATGCATGTGCTGTCACCTGCACTATTTGAATTTATCCTGTCTGCTTGTATCAGCAAAAGAGTAACATAGGAAATCAAAATCCATGTAAGCAAAAATCAAATATAGTGTTCTAAGAGTGTGACCAGCACTGACTGTCAGGAGTTTAGATTCAGCTGCCCCTTACAAATAACACTGTTTAAACGAAGCAAAAGCACTTCCTACATTTTTCTTTGTTTTAGAGTCTCTTTCAGCTGAGAATTATTCTTTGAGCTTTTTGAAAAGAGGTGTTGAGACCTCACAACCTTTCCTTTCAAGAGTCAAGCACAGCATCACTCAACCGCATGACAAAGCATCACCTTTCCTGTTACAAAGGTTTTCTTTATTTGCACATGTACCAATATATATTTTTGTTCCACTCTTTAGTCATAGACTTGTGATGCACCATCTCTGTAGATGAGTCACTGATGCCATTCATGAAATGATCTTTTACTGTGAGTTCCCTGCAGGGTAAATTGTACCACGGTGAGAAAAGGGCAAAAGGATGCCTGTCTTCATGAAGACGGGGACACCTGAGGATTTTGCAGAGGCTTTTTCTAAAATCTATTCCAAATACTTTAAAAATTTGTTTTCGGAAACAAAGCTGCAGAAAAATATTAGAAAGTACTGCATGACAAGAATGACAATCTTCAAAAAAAGCCGCTGGCATTAGCTGAGCAGCATGTTGCTAGCACAGACATAGAGGATAAATCCTACATTTCAGAACCTCAGTTCCTCCTTAGAATATAAAACACATTTAATGAATTGTTGTTTTAATCTATACCAGGTATATAACTAGTTCACAGAAAGAAAAAATGAATATTGGCACAGGTCATAGACCTTCTCCAGAGGTCCACTTGTTCTAGCAATGCATCTGGACATCTTTATAATAAGATTTCTTAAAAGCATTTAATTGCATCAAAGCTCTGTAATGAAAATTTTGTATCACTAATTTGTCTAAGAATAAATTGTAGGCACCTGGCCACCTTTGGAATTTGCCTCTTTTTTTCCAGAAAAATATCTGCAAGTTACAAAACTGTGAGATCTCCACAGGCAACCTCCAACAGAATGAGCACTAAATAAGACCAACAAGGAATCTAACTGCTGCTGCATTACTACCACTGGCAGTATCAAAAAAAGCATTCTGCAATTTCTGTACTCACAGAATGAGTTTACGAGGCAATCTTGACTGAGCTAGGAGGAGGAGGCTACATATACTGAGAATACAGTATCAGGGCACCGGATTTCAGTTTCCCATTGGTTACACCGTAATTTCCGTAAGTAGGTAGTTAGGTAATCATACACCCTGCCCCCCACCAACTCAGCATTTCCACTTAGTTTACCTTTTCAGGGACTCAGTCCAGATCATGTATTTTACCATGTTTCACTGCCTAGCGTGAGCTCTGTCTGTACAATACTGATTATTTTCTGCCAAAAAGACAAACAATGATATGACTGTACTATTCTGCCTGTCTCACAATGTTTGAATTTACTAAGCCTGACAGATGGTTAGACTTTATTATTGGCAAAATATTTCAATAGTGTGATAGCCACAACTGATCCAGTTTCCTTAGGCTGTTCATTTTAAAGCTTATCAAGAGGGGCTGAAGCTCAAGGACTGCAGACATGTCCAGATCATGCTCAGCATGTCCTGAGATAAGAGCACAGAGCTATACTCTTTGGATTTGGTTTAGATTGTGTTTGTTTCTGAAGTTCATTGCAATCAAAATGCCCAGAATCTTCATCAAAGATTTACTTCCTATGGGAGGTTCATAGCCTTGCCCTAAGCCATGTGCCCAAATAATAGTACTAGTGTACGAATCACATGTATAATCGAACCTCTGCTGCTATGTATGTTTATGTGCATCAGAAAGTATGACATATTGAGCCATCATGTATGTTTTACTGTCAAACTTAGCTTTGCTGTTTCATATTAGAAATCAACATCAATCCATGTACACTGCAGGGCAAGTTTTCTTTCCCTGACTGGATAACTTGTTATGTCAATGAAGGGAACTTCCTCTCTGCAGGTTTTATTTGAAACAGTGGCTCACTCTAAAAAAAAACCAAACTTCCTAATGAGCAGCTTGGTGAGATTTGCTGCCAAATTACATATTTGACTCATTTTTTCGGCAATGCAGAATTGCTCATTTTTCTCTTGATGCCCTCAGGAACAAACCAGATGCTCAGTGAGCTAACAGACTGCTGACAAGGGCAAAAGATCTAGTGCCCCAGAATCCATCAACTGTATGTGCTAGGGTGTTTGTAAATATGGTTTTGACCACGTATTGCAAGAAATAAATGATTTGTGTATACATCTATCCTGAATAATTTGAGGCAATTCAGTGTGCAGACCCTCTTTTTACAAAGTTAGTGTGCACAAGTTACTGTTCATGCAATTCTTCTCCCCAGTCTGAATGAAATCCAGATAAACTCTCTGTAGTACTCAGCACACTCTTTATGAAGTTTCACATACAACTGGCAAAAATTGGACCTTCAAGGAAACGTTTATTTTCTTCAGTAGAAATAGTGGAGAAATTGTAGTAATGACAAAGGCCAGGTTTTTACAGCTGTGTGCCATCTCACCTCAGTTCTGAGAGCTGTGCCTAAGCAACAGCTTGTACCAGTGGATAACTACATGCTTCATTTTTACCACTGAAGACAGGATGTTAAAATAGTATCAGAAAAGAACAGAGAGCACTAATTTTCAAATCCTTGCATTCAACATTCTGGGGTTTTTTTTGTTGTTGAAAGTACAAGTTTTGCTTTCTCTAATTCTGAACTGAGAGCGCTGAAAGCAAATTAATAATGCAATAGGCTGCATAGAGACTAAATGATGTAATTTTAGACTCTTATCCAAATACCATGTTAGCTTACCTGGGGATTTTTAAATAAAGCATATTTTTCACTTTTTTCCAAAAAGAGAATCTTATTCTCAGTGTCTCGAGTCCAGTCTGATAACACTTCAACAACATTTTCATGGTCTTCAAAAAACCTTTCTGGAGAGACAGAAAAGGCAATGTAAGACACTCAAATTCTCTCTCCCCCTCTCCTGAGGCTGCAGAAATTCCTGTGCAAGAATGTAATCATTATCTGATGTTCACTCAGAGCTAGACAGCCCAGCACTCTTTTCTGCTGCACAGAAGGAAGCAAAACCACGTGAAAATAGTGTCAGATGTAAGGGCAAATCAGGCACAGAAGATACCTTATGCAGCTCTGATATGCTCCTGGATTCCTCCTGCATCTCTGTGCTGTTGCCCAAAGACTGCAAAGGATGGAAACGGTGACCCACTAGGAGTAGACAGTTGCACCCATGTCTGTCAACGGCTTTCTGCTTTGTCTGCTTTTGTTTTTTAAGGTTTTGCAGTATGATTGGGGGAGTTATATATTCACTTTGCCTACTGAATTGAATAAAAACAGTAAAAACTTATTTCCTTGTCTTTTTACTTATTGGAACAAATGAAAAAATGCTTTTTGTCAACAGGAAGAATTATATGCACTGAAAATAAAATGTTTTGTTTCAAGCAACTGTATTTAAAAACAGAAATAGCAAAACAGAGGAAACAGGAAGACAGACTGAGAACTGATGTGACGATACACTGTTTCACCAGCATCTCTGTAGTTAAAAACTTCACCAGAGATGTGGGAGACATAGTGACAGTTCTCTCCCTTCCTGAGCTGATCTGAACCCAGATCCTCCACCCAGGAAAGCCACAGGGTATGCTGAGGTTAGGTAACTCTGATCTCTTCTTCTGCGGTTTCACTTGTATAAAGCAGCTGAACAGTCACATAAATCCCCTTTGGAAGGAAAAGGAGTTGAGCATAATTTGATTTTGGAAGGACACAAACTGCATTTTTCTACAAATTCAGTATCGGGGCAGGGAATTCACCCAGCTCGAATTTTCAGTATGATTTTAGCAGTTCCCTGGGAACAGCTGTACTCCCATTTCAGTGGTCTGTAGTGATCACATCTTTCAATGGCCTAGATTGGCCTAGCATAAGAGGAGATAACAGAGCATACACTTTGTAGGCTTGCTTTAACACTTTTTGTTACTTTTGACAAGGGTTCAGTATATCCCATCAAAATTAAATTTTGTGAATTAATTAAATTCCTTACTATACCAATACCCTAACCCAAAGCACCTAGCATTAGCTGGGACTAAAGTAACATGTAATTTTTACTTACAAATAAAAAATTCTAACCGTTATCCCCAATGTTTGTAGCATATGATCTCCCTTATGCCTTCAGTTTTAATTGTGTGATGCAGAATTCAAAATGTCTTTTCACAGATTATGAAGAAACACAAGCACATTCTTTTTAATGATTATGGAGATTCAGAAAACAATGTTTATATGCTGTCATCGTAACACTGAGAAACGCTCATCCAAGTCACACTAGACCAGAAGGAGCAACATTCCAAGACAGGAAAACACTCTAAAACTATTCAAAGTGACATTTGGGACTTTTCTAGGGTGTAATGACATTTCCAGTCTTTCCTTAGTTAACAAGTAGCTATAAAAGAATGCAGCAACGTTGCTTCATGCATCATCTTAATGGAGTAGAAACAACAGATTGGCAGTTAATGTCCCTGCCATTCTTACAAGCAGATGAGTATCTCCTTGCTCACGAGCAGTCAGGCTTTTTCCAGCTATTTTTACATTTCTTGGTTTTAGTTTAGCAGGATGATTATTCCTGGGGCTCTTTTAAAGTGCAATATTGATTATTCATTTTTCTTTGGGTATTTTTACATCTCTGCTGGGAGTCTGTAAACTGAGAATGCTAAAGGCTGTTTGACAATTTCCTGTTTCTCTAGGTGAAATGTGACCCTGGAAGAAAGTTGTGGCAATTTTCCTTTTCCTTTTGATGTGAATACCTTTGCAGCCTGGACAATAACAAGATTCTGAAATAACTCACAATTAGAGAATACTCCATTCTTAATCAGGCCTTGAAGCCTTTTTGAAACAAAACTCATTAAGTTGCACCAAACAAAATCTAAGTTTTGCACAGGTGTTTCCTAGGGACCTGGAGGCCAGGTTAGTTACTTCCTAAATCATAAGGTACCTCCAGCAGAGTTGCAGCCCCATCAGAGAGCAATATCCTGTTCACAACTACACTTAAGAAAATTACTATCACAAGTGAAAAGCATCAGAAATGACTGAAATGCTTTTCAGACAGTCTTAATTACAAAATTTGTTTGGCCAGTATGTAACAGCCTGCTGACAGCACTTCAGCACTGCATCCTCTCTTCAAAGAGTAGAGTTGAGTACTGGGGTGTTTGGGTCTGTCATTGCCTTGACAAACATAGCGAAATTCACATGGCCCCTTAATTTTGTGTAAAATAGAATAATGGAAATGGTGGTGAGCAAGGAGCCTTCTGCAGCTCAAAGCACAGACGAATGGAAGACTCACTTTTACAGCAAGAACAGCCCGAGTACATTCCTGCAGCATCCCTCAGCTTAGAGATTGCAATGTTCCAACACCAGTGGACACATGGGCAGGAGAAATGTTACTAATTATCTTTTCAGGATTACCAATAACATAGGATGCACTATATCTATTTGCTATATGCTCTGTCACTACACCACTTACCAATTTGGAGCTCTGGGTACGTTTCATACAGACACCAGTCAACATTGCAGTCACAATGGGTTTTCTCAAAGAGGTTGTCTAAAACATCCCGTGTCACCTGACGCTCATCCACCATTAGTGACTTTGTGCTGTTATCGTACATGTGCACCTTGACAACAAGCTGAGTACAGAGTCACAGAAGAGTCAGTTAATTTCAGAAGCAAGTAAAAAGCTACTCTGAATCTGCTAACACAGATAAGAAAGATTACGGCTGAAGGTTATTACTGATTCAAAGGTACCCTGTGCCACAGTGAGCTGAGGCAATAAAACAGCTTGGAAGCTTTCACATTTATTGCCACCAAAATAAAGACCTTTTCTCAAAAAGGAAATTGAACCTTGTCCCATGCTTGACTTCAGGAAAGGTGAAATTGCTATGGAGAAAAACCAAAGTTAATCTCTTCTCTAAATCTACTACATGTGCAATTAAGCAAAATGCTTGATAGGAAACCAAGTACAAAAGGACAGTGTGTCCTTAATGCAAGGTAGAAATGTGGCAAGTTTAGTTTTAGATGAGAAAAAGAATGCAAGGATCTTGCCACGACAACAGACTAACCTGAAATCAGACTGTACTAAGATGGGCAGTAGTCCAACACTCACCAATAAGCAAACAGATGAGTTACTTATATTGACCAAATTAACCTAAGACATTCATTATTTCTTCATAATTGTGAAGTATTTGTTAAATGAGAAACAGTGTGCACTTTTTTTCAGAGACAAACAATGCAAGAAAATGCTGAAGTACATAAAATGTGATAAAGAACTGCAAATACATTATAAGGAAAGTACTGAAAATGCTCCATTAGTAGTGGAAGAAAGAAAACAGAAGAAAAATTGTCTACATGATCTGCACATGGAAACCGGAACTAAACTGGTGAGTTGGGAGGACTTCTCCGTATAGTCTTGTTTAAATAGCTCCTCAGTTTAAAATGTGTGCATAAGAAGCTTTGGTACTATAGAGACAATCTCTGTTAAAGATCAGGTAGAATCAGAGAGTGATGATCCCCCCAAGAGAAAATCTACACTATCTCTGAAAAGTAAAAGCAAATGTAACAAAAAACGTGAACTTGCTTTGTTTCCAAGCCTTTTAAGTATCTTCCTCTCTAAAATAAGCAACTGAGCCATCATGCAGATTATAGAGAAAAAGAAATGTTGTACATACATATACAACATGCCTGGGGAAAAAAGGGTATTTTTTCTGGTTATAGTTGACTGCTCAGAAACATGCATGCAGCTTCCATCTTCACTGAATCACAGAATGGTTGAGGTTGGAAGGCACCTCTGGAGGTCATCCAGTCCAGCTCCCTGCTCAAGCAGGGACACCTAGAGCCCATCGTCCAGGACCCTGTTCAGATGGCTTTTGAGTATCTCCAAGGTGGGAGACTCCACAGCCTCCCTGGGAAACGTGTGCCAGTGCTTAGTCCTCCTCACAGTGAAAAACTGTCTCCTGATGTTCAGATAGAATCTCCTGTCTTTCAGTTTGTGCCCATTGCCCTTGGTCCTGCCACTGGGCACTGCTGAAGAGAGCCTGGCTCCGTTTTCTTTGCACCCTCCCTTCAGGTATTTCTGTAGATTGACAAGATCCCCCCAGAGCCCTCTCTTCTCTATGCTACGCAGTCCCAGCTGTTTCAGCCTCTCCTCATAGGAGAGGTGCTCCAGTTCCTTAATCATCTTCATGGCCCTTCATTCATTGGGATGAAACTCTCTTTAGCTTGGAGGAGGTGATCCTTGAATATTAACCAGCTTTCTTGGGCCCTTCTTCCCTCCAGGGCCTTATCCCATGGGCCTCTTCCAAGCAGATCTTTGAAGAAGCCAAAGTCTGCTCACTTGAAGTCCAGGGCTGTGAGCTTGCTTTTCACTGTCCTCCCTGGCTTCTGCCCTCCACTTTCAGTAAAAGAGAGAAGACCAGTATTCTTGACAATTATTTAGTCAATTTAGAATTCAAGAATGACACAGTAATTTCATTATAGTGACACAGCCACAAGAAGATTAAGACTTACTTCTGTCCTATAGTTCCAAATATTCAGGGTAGGAAAAAAAAAAGTGAAAAAAAAAAAGTCTTCAAAAAAATGTTTCCTCCCAAAGGAGAATTTCTAACATGGCAAGGAAAAGAGGGTGACCAATGAGCAGTCATAAGTTTAGTTATAGAGCTTTCCAAAGACAACATTGGTGAAATCCTCCCAACACATTCTCTCAGAAGTAGCATTTGTATGTGAACGTAAAGTGTTCCATGGGAACCATCTCAAGTCTGGACACCCCCAAATTTATTGGAAGCTTCAATTCTTCTTGGAAGCTCTGCGGGTTCTGATCTCCAGCACTTTCCATCTCCGATTTGAGCAAGACTGAAAGGTCATGACTGTTTTTTCTTCACATTCATTTTTCAAAGTTACCGAACATCTGCAGCTTCTGTGGAGTTCAGCTGGAACACTAGCTTAGGATGGGTGGTCATAATGTCACGACACACCGCAGCACTGTACAGACACTGGCTGGAAGTCTTCTAATTTGTTAGTCTAAAATAATTTCAGTTTTCCTTGTACATTACTACACTGCTGTGAAAAGATTTAGCAAGAAGACCCTCATTAACTTAATTGGGATTAGCTAAATCCACATCCACTGTAGAAAAAAAGTTTAATAATTCTGGAATCAGCACAGCATAAGTAAGCAACATTTTTATGTACATTCCACTTTCTCTAAAGCAACCTATCAGAACAGTGGGCTTTGCCCCAACATTGGAAAAAAAAGAAGCAGCGCCTTCCAAGTCCTCTTAAAAATAACACCCTTAGAGGTAGCATTCTCCCAGAGATTTCTCTTCAGGCAGATGACAAGACAGCTCCACAGAATATCTTTAGATGTCTCAAGTTACAGACAAAATATGAAAAAGCCTAGCAATTTTAGTAAGAACTTTATTATTGAGAAGAATGATAATAGACACTTAGCTGGCAGCTCTTATGGCAGCATTTCACTATTTTAAGGCTCACCTTTTTAACTTTGGCTTCCTTCAGTTTCTCCAATGCAAGTTTAATCTTGTCAGCTTTAGCCTGCGCCTCTCGTTCTTCCTGAAAAGACACAAGATGTTTGGTATACTTCTTGTTAAGTAAGGCCAGCAATCTATGTTTATTTGAAAAGAGTTGTTTCTTGTTATTTATACCCAGAACATAAGGCTTGTCATGGGAAACTTCATAGTTACAGGAAATCCCCAGCTTGCTTTGAGCTAATATCCTCCAGCCAAAGCTTTGATTTACAAGTCCAGTGCTTCCTTTTATTGCCCAGTCGTACAGCTCATACACAATCTGTTCCTCAAATGCTACTGGAATGCCTGAAAACTTGACTCTTCTGTATTTCCATATGGGTTACAGCTGATACAAAAGAGAAGATGAAAGAAGATCCAGCCTGAATGAAACAGCACTGTGGATGCAGCCACTTGGAAGAAAACTTGCCTCTCAATGGGGTTAAGAGAATTAGAATTTTTAGGATCTTACTGAAAACTTGGCTTGCAATTATACCACTTACAATGTTTCACTTTCTGTTAAGTACATTAATTTACTTGAATTCTTTCATTTGCCACATACGAGCTCTTCCTGCATGCACACTTACTGAGAGGAATACCTCCTTAAATTGGATGATATCATGGCTTTTTATTCTAGTAATGGACCTATTCATATTAACACAGACACAGTTAGACAGAGCACTCAAGTTCATTCCAGCTTTTGCTGAATGCCACAGAAGGTTCCTAAAAATCTCAGTATCACCCGGCTTTTCTTTTACAAAGCAGCTCTATCAATATCATGCCTCTCTTTTAGTATCAGTGAGGTTAGTGATCCAAGACGACTCTGGATCCCCAGCTGCTGAGAGTTTTAGGTACACGTACCAGATGCCAGTGCCCACTGTTGCCTCTGTGACTGATGTATGGATTGTGATAGTTCCTTTTTGCCATCGATCTTCCAGTGTCTCCTCCAGTCACACACCGAGTTGGAAAAGCACATTTTGGACAGCAAGTAATCCTGGTTCTGGGGCTGCCTTGGACTGTTACGACTACTGGAGCGTTTGGTTACTTTCCAACTTTAAATCCCTGCTTCCTCTATTGAAAACTGTCTTGTGTTTGCTTTCTTGCCTCTTTGCTGATTTTTACTGTCCCTGTTACTCTCTCTCACTTTTGCAGTTTCCTTTGTTTTAAAGGGGTAGGATTTTGTGCAATGGTACTCACAGGCACACCCAACTTCCCGTCATTGACTGTGAGAGAAAGTTCCTGCCTTGCTTCCACAGAAGATTTTTGTCTGTGTTACCTTCAGCCTCCATTTTCTACCCTAAAGTCATAATTTTAGTAGTTTTCAGAGTAGGAGGAACCCAGGATGGCTGTAACTCACAGGAGATGCACTTGCAAGAAACTAGGCCTAACTAAGCATTGCCATCACTTCCTTCTTACAGAGGTCATAGAATCATAGCAAAAAAATTGCTAAGAAAGTTATCTTATTCATCCCAAGCAACTTCAACCATAACTAAAGTACTCTGGAGTGACAGCCCTCTCACTGAACTAAATATCTTTTGTTTATCACTGCTTCCCCTGGATACTTGCATCCTTTAGGATGTCAAAAATACAAGGTGAGGCATGCAACCTGAAAGAGATAGCTTCAAGCATGTTTGCAGTTGTCAAATTCTCCACTATAAATACCAGGCAATCAGTTAAAAAATTTCTTTTTTTTTTCTCCACAGGTACGGAAATTTGCATTGCTACAGCTCAGAGATGCTTAACTTTGAGAATCCAAAAATAGCTTCTATAGTTGAACAGAAGCTGTTGGACAAAAGTGGCTTTCTCAGAAAGGCTGACTGTTCCACAGAGGGAAGAGCCCGTGGCCTCTTACACTATGGCCCTCCCCTTACCATCTCAAAACACCTTTCTGCAGGAAGCAGGAAAAGCATCTTAACCAAAGTGGTTGAGTGTGGTGCAGGCAGGCTTTCTGCTGAAAATTTTAGGCAGGTATAACTCAGGCTTCACCTGCACGTGACCTGTATTGAACAGAGTTCATTCATTGTATAAATATGTGCAACAGAGCTCTCACCTGAGAGCCTTCATGTTTTCATAACCTTTGTCTGTCTTAATGTAGAAAAAGGAAATGATGCAAAGTAAATAAGCTATCAGATGCAAAATTTTAGCACTGTTAAAGAAATGCTTTGACAGGCTAAAAGATTTGTTTTCCCACTACAGTATTGTCCTGGTTTGGCCTAAACCAGGCCGATTTTCCTTTCAGTGATTTTTACTTTCAGCTAAGTCTCCTCTAAGTAACTGCACTTTCTAAAACTAACTGCATGTTTTTGCAGACAGTGTCTGCTTCCAGGACTGATAACGCTCGAAGTTTGTAGTTATCACTGAGGCACCGGTAGGGATGTTGTGCAGAAAGGCTCTTGCTGTACTTGTTCTTGAGAGAAACCAAGGTCACTGCTGAATTCCTCACTGCTTACGAGTGAAGAGCCGAAGGGGGGTCGCAGCTGCAGGGGGGAGCAGACAGGGCAGGTGACCCAAAATTGACCAACGAGGGTATTCCATCCCATACACGTCATTCTCAGTATAAAGTGGGGGGATCACGAGGGTCTCGCTCTCTTTCTGCTATGGCTGGTGTCTGAAGAGGACTCTGTCTGTTTTCCTGCTGCCCTCGATCCCAATCCCTGCGCTCCTGAATCCGGTTCCTGTCCATCGCTGGGCCCAATCTGGGCCTTCCCAGAGCCTGCCCTGCAGTGCTGGCGGTAATGGGACCAACATTGGGGAAGCTCGATCTTGGTTTTGTTTATATTTGTATATATTTAATTATTTCCATTATTATTATTATTATTTTTATACTCTTTTATATTGTTACAGTTTATTAAAACTGTTTTAACTTTCCAACTCATAAGCCTCTCTCCCTTTTCTCTTTTCCTTCCCCTTCTCAAGGGGGGGAGGAGGGTTAATAGAGAGCTTCTGACATCGGTTTAATAGCCAGCCCAGCTTTAAACCGTGACACTACCATGGAAGAATTTGGCTCCACCAGCTTTGTAGCTACCCTTCAGGTAGTTTAGGCCTGTCATTAGGTCACTCCCCAGCCTCCTGTCAGACTGAACAAGCCTAGCTCCCTCAGCCTGTCCTCGCCGGCCCCTGATCACTCCATGCCCCTGGCCATCCCAGAAGCTCTCTGCTGACACACTCTCCAGTATTTCCACACCCAGAACAGGGTGCAGTATTCCAGGTGTGGCCTCACCAGTGCCAAGAGAAAGCAATAATGGCTCCCTCAGTCTGCTGGCCATGCTCCTCCCAAAACAGGCCAGCTTCCCATACTGATGTGACCTTGCAGTCATGGTTCTTATTCAATGTGGCATCCACCAGGATGCCAACTCCTTTTCATCAGGGCTGCTGCTCAGCCTGTCACCTCCCAAACTGTACAAATGCATAGCGTTATTCCACCCCAGGTGCAGGACCTTGTACCTTGCTGGGTTTCTGAGGGTTTTGCTGGCCCAGTCCTCATGTTTCTCAAGGTTCCCCTGCACTGAAGTTCTGCCATTCATCTTGTCGGTCAGTGCCCTTAATTAAAAGCATCTTCAGCATATCTGCAGATGATTTTTTATGTCATCATCCAGGTCACAGATGAAAATGTTAACGAATACAAGCCCCAGCATTGATCCCACTTGTTACCAGCCAGCAAACCATTGATTACTACCCCCTGAGTCTGGCAGTTTGACCCGTTTCAGCACACCTAACCAGCTACCCTTCCAGACCATATTTCCTCAGCTTCCAAAACAGACTATTTAGAAGCTTGGTACTTCTTAAAGGTCATGAGTCTAAATCAAGATGGGGACATGGTTGTAGCACAGTGGATAAAACTTATCTTGATAGCATCTCTTCTGTATCAATTATACTAGTTAAATAAAAGACTTCAGCTTCTGAAGCTGTCTAGCTGCTGGTTTTGCGCATGTTGATATTCCTTTAAGATAGGAAGTTAACTATTATCTTTGAGATACGGAAAAATGGTGAAGTTCCTCCCACATGTTTACAACTTTCACTCTTCAAACAGCACTGAAAGGTCCTATGCACCAAATGAAGCTTTATCCAGTGAATCACTTTTTGTATAATCAGAAAGGTCCTCTTCCTATCAAATTTTCTGTTCCTTTTGCTAAATATGTTTGCTGTATGATGCTAAACACAGAGGCAGCAGTGATGCTGAGGTGATTCATATTCAGTTTGTGTAGACTTTTAAACTGCAATGAATTGCCCATGGTTTTAGGCAAAACTGACCACTACAGTTCTACACGGGCTGATAGAGCACTTTTCACATTCCCTAAAATCTTTCCATTCCCTAAATGTAAACATTATCTCTCCGCCATGGTTACTATGCATATGAATACTGAAAGAGATACTTTTAGACCTTTCATGATTTCAGATTCATGTTTTTTTGGGCTGCCTCACTCTTCTAATGCACGAGCTCTCCCCACAGGGCTGTGACAGGGCAGAACTCTTACTCTCCACAACCTCATGTCAAAGAATGGGCCTTTAATGCTTCTACTAGAAATATCATGTTTGATTTCAGTTGTTAAAACAGATCTGCAACAAACACAAACATGGAGGAGGTTGTGATAAGTCTGAAATTTTAGTGTACAGGTAAGCCAGCTGTTTATAAATAGTACCTACTGATAACTTTGGCACCTCCTAAGTAATGAGCATTTGTCCCATATTGCAGATGGTCTTCATTACTTCCCTTCAAAGACAAGACCAAGAAGAACAGAGTGATTCTGTGTTGGGATTACGAGAGGTACTTCCTGTGCTCAGCCTTGCACCCAGTCTCTTAGCAAATGTTGATTTTTACACAACTGAACAGCTCTTCCTATTGCAAGAAATCAGTTAGGCCAGGGATGGATCTGGGAAACATCCACAGAACTATCCATCCACAGTACCAACAGCACAGACTGCAATGAACACAGTCACATCTTCACAAAATGGTGGGATCTTCAGCCATGCTTTGCACTGACGCCAAAGCCAAGTTCTCTGTGAGAAGGAATTAACTGATCAGCACTTATTAAAAAAATCCAGTGACAAGTCTTCCATTACAGTAAACCATTTGAAACTATTTATGCCTGTCTTGGGCTACCAAAATGTTGATTAGAAAGGTGAAGGAATGGGCAATAGGTCAAGACCCAGGCAGAAATTGCTAAGCCCACAATACTAGAAAACTCTCACTCCACAGTTCATGCATGTTTCATCCTTGCAGAACCTTTCCAAGATGTTATTACCTGGGATATCCACTGTTGTTCCAATGCCAAGCACCACTTGCAAAATTACAAGAACTATTGAACACTTAGAGCAAGGTTCCACACAGGCTTACCTGGGTGAGTGGCTCAGGAGGAGGTGGTGGTGGCGGTGGTGGAAGGTCTAAATCAGGGTCTGGAGGTGGAGGGGGCAAGCCATCCCCAAAGCATCCGGTAATGGTAATATAGGGACTTGTTTTAGAATAAATGTCACTATCCAAGCCTGTTGAAGGCTGAGTGACTGTACTTTGCTGGTTGCCAGAAGAAGTTTTCTGGGCTTGTAAAGTTCTCTGTTCAACATCATTTATGTCTGCTACAAGATCAGCCATTAAAGCGTCCAGGTCTTTGTCCTCTAGGGCACTTAGGGATTCTGTAAAGAAAACCACAAAATGTGTCCGAGTGCAATGTAAAACACTATGTTTCCAGTTCAGTGGAGATTAAATTGCAGAAGGCATGGTTACTGTAAGATATAAGGGTTATGGGAAAGGAAACATTTTAAATGGGTTCTAGAAAACAAATGTGTTTTAGGAATAGCCATTAATCTGGTCATACTGAAGTTCAGAGTACAAGGAACTCTATGAATACAAATTAAACAGGACAGGAAGCTTCACTTTCAGTGATACAGTCTCAGGCCCTTATGAAGTTATGAAACCTGGCCCTGATCCAGCAAGGTTTCTGGGCACATGCTTAGTGATGGGATGCAAGAAATTCCATTAGCTCCCATTAGGCTATCTACTTATCTTACGCTAAATACACACATAAATGCTTAGCAAGTTTTGGTATAGCACACAACACACCATGTAACTGAGGCCTAGAACAAGAATGTCTTCATATATTACTACTATTCTACAACTCTAAAATTAACATGAAGCAGAATCAGAGAGTTCTAAGACAAAGTTGTATGGTATCATTTGTAGCACATCAGTAATTGTGTGATCATCTGTGACATACCTCATGTAATATGCAGGGTTTTGGAGATCCTTTAAGCAAAATAACAAACAGAACAGTCTCTTTTTCAAAAGCATCTTATCAACCAGATAGAAATACTGTAAACTTTTGCTTTCTGTCTTCTACTCTGTCAGAGTATAAGACAAAATCCTACACTGGAACTTCATATGCAATTTCTTCTTTGGTTGTTTGAACTAGCCATAGTATAAGAGATCCTGTGGAATAACATCCTGTAGGATTATTTAGCTTTCTAGAAGAGAAGAGTTCTTTAAGAACCAACAGATTCAGTTGTTTAAATCTCTTTGAAGAGTCTAGTTAAAAAAAAAACCTCACAAATCAGGAAAGGTTTCAGTGGGATTTTGGAAAGGGATGGAGTGCACTGAACTAGATACTCAAAAATGCTAATATAGTCCAACAAAGAATAGATCATTCATCAGACTAAGTGTGAACATGTCACTAGACGTCACAGTTTACTGTGCTTTACCTGTTATGCTAATAGAGTATTTTCGTAAGCTTTTCTTTTCAGTGGGAAAGTTGGCTTATGATACCCTCTATTTACATACCTCTACCCACTTTGCTGGTAGAGGCATTAGGTAGCTTAATAGTGAACTGATGCTGGGACAAAAACACAGGTTAAAACCAGCTCAGGCAAATGCAAACAACCAGCCCCCAGTAAAAAAAAAAACAAAACACAAAACCAAAGGGAGGGTTCTTTTTTTATACTTGGATAAATTACCTTATTTGGTTTGTCACACAGCCTCAAGAAGCAGCTGTACATGCAAAAGTAACAGTGCAAACCCTAATGAGAATAAGCAATGTAAAGTGGAAGCAGTTGAAGCCAGTACTTCCATTGGACAAAAATGCTTATGCAGTTCTGACCTCACACTGAGGAACTCAGTCTTCTATTAAGTTAAATCTTTACATAAAAAAGATTGCATTTTATAAAGTAATTTGGGGGACTTCTCACTTTTCTTTTCCTCTATATTCAGACATTTTAAAAAGTCTGACTCTTATAGACGACTGAGCAATGATCCTTTAAAAAAAAAATGTGTCCACTTTGAAGCTTCCTAAATTGAGACACACAAATATACCTCTCCCTCCAGCAAAGCATTTTTGTTGCTTTGGGTTTGTTTTGTTTTGGTTTTTTTGATCAAGGGTGCCTGAAGTTTTTCTTCTCATTTGTTGCTGTAAGGTATTTTAAATAAGCATAAAAAGCATGAGAGAGTTCATTCAGCTACTTACCGTTTAAATCTTTAAAACCAACTGTAAAGCTAAATTCATTGTTGGACACTTTGGGGGATGGAGGTTGTACAGTCTCCACTCCTAAACTCTGTTAAGGTAAAAGAAAAAAAACAGGTGATGACATAATTACTATTACAGACATTAACATTTGTAAATCAATTACCTGAATTTGTCTAATGAATTCGATTCTTCTTCAAGGAACAGAATGACACACACTGGTTTCTAGGATTATGCCTAGACTGGTAAACTAAATAGGGCCAGGACATGGGTTCAAGCACTATCTCACAATCGTGCCAAGTGTTTAATGGTTTGCATGTTTCTCAACACAATGTTGACCTATACCAACTGCAACTCTTGTCAGGCAACATTCGGGCTTAGTGTGGGGAACAGTGGAGGCTAGGGCTGTTTCTAATAGAGACAGTGGATAAAGTCAAACTGATTTTTAGTTTTTGGTCATTTTTTTGAAGGGGGATGGGGAGAGGGTGTTGAAAGAGTTTAGCTGTGTACACATTTGAGCTACGCAGTGCCATTTGCTCCAGAGTGCTTTATTGACTCATATAAATGTACCCTAGCTGTTGCTTTCTCATGCTGTTTGCAAAAAAAAACCAAACACAACAAACAACAAAACATGCTGCTGTCTGCAATGTAAGCTGCATATCTGCATAGTTAGAGAATTCCTAGCTTGTGGCTTGTGGTTTAGGAAGCATGCAGGGAACCAGTGCTTCACAAGTTAGGAAAAGTGCATACAGTGGAGACAGAAAAAGATAAATTCTCCCTTCCACAGTGAAGAAGGTGATAGCTCTAATATGCAAACACTGTAGACAAGACTGGAAGGAATTTCAAGGGTCTGTCTAGACCATGCACCTGTCCTAAGCCTAAAAAGCTTCCTATTAGATAAATTCTATATCACCTCCACCAATCTGTTCCACTGCTTCACTATCGAGATCCTGCCATCAAACCTTTCTTGTGATGCTCAACCTAAACTTCCTTTGCTGCAGCTGAAGACCATTCTTTGTTGTTCGACTCTCCGTGGACGTGAGGAACCACATACTTCTTTCTGCTCAGATGCTGCCTTAGACTAAACAACCCTCGTGCAATCTTTTCTTACAGGTCATGTTTCTTTTCCTTCTCATGATTCCCATTGCTTCTCTCTGGTTTTTCTCCAGTCGATCCTTCTCCTCAACATGCAGTGCTAAAACTGGACACAGTTTACCAGTTGAGGTCTTACCAATGCTGTGCAGAATGGAAGGATTACTTCATATATCCTACAAGCTACACCCTTGTTTGTACATCCCTGTGAGATGTTTGTCTACTGGTGCTCATCCTCAATTTGTACCAGAGGCATTTACATTTCTTCGAGTTGCCTGAAACTGACAGGTATTTTCCATGAAAATTAATGGCAATGTTTTCTTGGCAGCTCTTTTCACCTATTTCCCACCCAGAACATGTTGTTTTCTTCTGAAGTTACAGAGAGCTGGAAACCAAAGCAGTGATAACTTTAAACACTGTTTCTATGTTAATACTCACCCTCATAAAAATAGACACGGTATAAATAGAGGAAGAGGGAGAAATGAGGCATGTGAGAGAGTTCTACAGTACCCAAGAATGGGGGGAAAAGAGAAAAAGGGGGGGAACAAAATGTATTGATGAAACAGACTGTAAGAGCACAAAAGAAAGAGTTTCATTACTAATCTCATAATGGCCATAAAAGTGCAGAGAAAAATGAAAGTACATGCAAAGGGAAAGTAAAGAGAAAAGAATCGAAATGCTAGAAGTTGTTTATAATGAAGTACATAGAAATAGCTGAAAAGTCCAATTCTGAATTTGCATTTATTTTTCAGCCTTGTTATGCAATGTGAAGGCATCTCTGTGTGCTTCTATCATTTAGACTTACTTCAGGAACAGACAAACAGATTGGTGAAAAAGGGTGAAAAACTATCTACAGTCTCATTTTGGAAATTAAGAGTCTAAAGGAATTAACAGATGCAAATCTGTTAACTGAAAGTCTTCAGGCTTTCAGACATGCCTGTCTCCTTCTCCCATACAATGCTGAAGTAAGAGGTGATGCCAACACTTTAGGGATGAGGAGGGGTCAGTCTCCCTCTTGGGCCACGTCCCATCCCACCCAGTACTGCACCAATGAGAGGTGAGAGAAGAGGCTCACTCTCTCACTCTCTTCCCACCACCTCCACTGGTAACAGTGCTGTGTCCAATCTGAGGAGGTAAAATTTATCACAATCTTGGCTTTCACACAGTTTAAGCACAACTCCTATTCTGTGGCTCAGAATTATTGGTATTTAATTTGGCAAGCACTGGGATTCACCAAGAGGAAAGATCCCTCAAAACAGAGGCTATAAGCGATCAAACTCACACAAAATCCAAGATGACAGCTTAAGTGTTTTCAAGCATGCATTTCTTAAAATACAACACGTTTCTTGACTTTGTGGGGGTTTTTTAGAAATAAAAATTCTCCTTTTATCAGGTTTTGCAGGAACTTTTCCATGACTGTAAGTTCAGAAATAGGCTCATGCTGTTTTATAGTTTCCTCTCACGAGTGTATTCTGCACTGGCAATAATGTCTATAAATTCTTGAATGCCACCCTAGCTGTAACTTAGTATTTTGCAATATCTAAAGATTACTCTTATGCATATATTCAAAATGTTGCTTTCATTTCCAAAGTTTACATTTGACACTCAGGCTACATCCCATTTACCCACATATGCAAAGCATTCATACCTGAAAATTCTGATTCAAACTCTTTCTGTTTTGACAGCATATTTCAATTTCTTGGGACCGAATCCAGAGGAATTTAAATTGCTTATTTGTTTTTTTGGAGAAAGCCTCTTTCATAAGCAGTTAGCTCTCTTCAACAATCTAGCCTGCACTGATATTACCTTATTCTTCAGGTCACTTGTTTTAAATGTCAAGCGGAGAAATTTAATTGGAGGTTTTTCAAAATTATGTATCTCTATTTATTCAGAGTGGAGGTACATGAAAAATGTAGAAAAGTTGCATCTTTTCTCTAACACATAATAGCTATTTTCTAATCTTGATGGAAAGATCCATCAACAGGGTAGATTTAGATTAGATATTAGGAAGAAATTCTTTACTGTGAGGGTAGTAAGACACTGGAACAGGTTGCCCAGAGAAGTTGTGGATGTCCCCTCCCTGGCAGCGTTCATGGCCAGGTTGGATGGGGCTTTGAGCAAGCTGGTCTAGTGGAAAGGTGTCCCTGCCTGTGGCAGGGGGGTTGGAACTAGATGATCTTTAAGGGCCCTTCCAACCGAAACCATTCTATGATTCTATGAAAAAAAGGCATTATTTACCTGGGTCAGCATGTCCATCTCCCCAAGTAAATTGCTGAACATTTCATCTATATCATCACATGTTTGCTCCATCTGAAAGAAAGAAATCCACAGACAAGGAATCATCACAAGTTGATTTCAAAGCCAGCAACAGTCAAAAACAGAGGATATGCAACGTTTGTTTACATTGCGTTCCCAATTAACTTTAAAACAACTGTACGTGACTTGCAAAAACCTCCATCCATAATTTAGAAATAACTACTAACAGATCAAAATCTCAGTTCTGCATATGCTTAAACACACACTTGGGCTGTACACTCATTAGGAGTTCCAACAACCTCCTTGTATTATTTACATTTCATAGGAAGTGACTAGCTAATAAACCATGGTTGTATCTTAAACATCAAAGAAATGTAGCGAGTGAGAGATGGAAGGGGAAACAAAGTTTGAGATTGAGAAATTCCTGAATGCTTCATCTTGAAAGCTTGCTTTCTTTGGCTTAGATGACTAATACAACAAGAGTTTATTAGGTGTTATCTAGTGCAGGACCTGATTATGGTTAGGTACCTGACTAACTTTTTGTCTCAATATTTCTCCCTATTTTCTTTCAAATACTAGTGCATTGAGAGAACTCCAGCCTTACCTAACATCAAGACATCTGAGGGAGAGTACTGAGACAAGGAAAATGGGTACATGCTGCATGACAGTAAATGGCGGCTCTTGTTGCAAGAGGGGGTGTAAGGACAGCTCCACACACTCGTGGTGCTGAGATACTGGGGAGATACAGCTCTGTAATAATCCTCTTTCTCTTTCTCATGAATTTGTTCGTTTGCAGGGAGAGAAGTAGTGTAAAAGGGTGTCTGACATGGAACGCTGACAGAGACAAGAACTATAAACATCATTTTCTTAAGAGACTCAAGCCTGCAAGGGATGGAGAACTCTGGCACTGATTGCATAAAACTAGGGTTCAAACTAGGGTCAAACTTTGAACATATAAGTAGTCCTATTGGTTCACTGGGTTTGTGTGCACATGTATTGGGTTTATGTGGCAAGGTATTGGTGGGGGGGGGCTGGAAGGATGGCTTCTGTGAGAATACACCAGGAGCTGCCCCCATGCCAGAGAGAGACAGTAGTTCCAGCTGGCTCCAAGATGGACTTGGTGCTGGCCAAAGCTGAGTCCATCAGTGATGCTTGTGGCACCTCTGCGACAACATCTTTGAGAAAGGGTAACAAATGCTGCGCAGCAGCTGTAAGAGAGGAGTGAGGAAATGTGAGAGAAATAGCCCTGCAGACACCAAGGTCAGTGAAGAAGGAGGGGGAGGAGATGCTCCAGGTGCCAGAGCAGAGATTCCCCCGCAGCCCACGGTGAAGTCCACGGTGAAGTCCACGGTGAAGTCCACGGTGAAGCAGGTTGTTCCCCTGCAGCCCATGGGCAACCACACCAGAGCAGATATCCACGCTGCAATCTGTGGAGGACCCCACGCTGGAGTAGGTGGACATGCCCTGAAGGAAGTTGCAGGCCATGGTGTGCTCAGATTGAAGCAGGCTCCTGGGGGGAACTGCAGCCTGTGGAGAGGGGCCCACATAGAGCAGGTTTTCTAGTAGGACCTATGATCCCATGGGGGACCCACACTGGAGCAGTCTGTTCCTAAAGGACTGTACCCTGTGGAAAGGACCCATGCTGCAGCAGTTCTGGAAGGACTGCAACCTATGGGAAGGTCCCACATTGGAGAAGTTCATGAAGGACTCTCCCATGGGATGGACCACACGCTGAAGAAGGGAAACAGTGTGAGGAGGAAGGAGCTGCAGAGACAAAGCATTATGAACTGACCGCAATCCCCATTCCCTGTCCCCCTGTGACTCTTGAGGGGGAAGAGATAGAAGGGTTGCGAGTAAAGCTGAGCCTGTAAAGCTGAGCCTGTGAAGAAGGGAGGGGTGGAGTGACGATGTTTTTAGTTTTGTTCCTATTTCTCATTATCCTACTGTCTTACTAATTGGCAATAAATTAAATTCATTTCCCTATGTTGAGTCTGTTTTGCTCAATGTTAACTGTTAAGTGATCTCCCTGTCCTTATCTCGACCCATGAGCTTTTCCATCATATTTTCTCCCCATGTTCTGCTGAGGAGGGAGAGTGATGGAGCAGCTTGGCGGGCACCTCGTGGCCAGCTGAGTCAACCCAGCACAGCACCTTACAGGATGAGGACCAACCTGATGCAAGAAAGAAATCAACTGAGGACAGGAACAATCTAATGACTATAAAGACCAGCAAGAAAAGAAGACCAGCAACTATCCTGTTCTTCAGTCTTAATGATTTTCCTTTAATAGACCATCTTGAGTTACATAACTATTCCATAGTTAAATGATAAAGGCCACTAAACCACTAAAGTCAGTATCTGTTGCTTGAGAATTATTTGGTAGCATGTCTTTAATATGATAGTTAATACTGGAGCAATGTGAGCTACTCTGCCTCCTTTGGCCTTGGTCTTTCTGGCATCTACATAACCAATACTGGCCTAATTTCCACTTGTCCTCTTATCACCTGTGTTGTCTCTGACACCAGAACTCATTAGGAGTAGGCACTTACAGCTTTCATCATTCAGGCTTGGGACCTATTCTACCTGCTTTAGATTTTTTTTTGTAGCTGGTGTAACTAAACAAGGCACAGGCAACCAGGAACTGGAATTTGAACTTTCACAGTTCTCTCAGTACCTGAAAATCAAAGACTTAAAGATTTGGGAACTGGATGCTGTTAAAGATATTTTAATAGGATGTGGTTGGCAGGGCTGAGGGTAACCCTAGCCCAAGGGTGGAGGTGGCACAGCTATGCCCATGTAACAGGGAACACGTCACATGTGACTGAGTGAATAGAGAGCTCATCTGCTTCATTTCCAGCTGACAAACCCACACTGGATGGCTCACTCTCTCTGTATGTATCATAGTTATAATACAGAGCTTTCTATATCATATTCCATTTCTGTAGATTCAGCAGTATAGTGGTTGGGTAAATGATTGCTGAATCTTAATTCATTTATGTGAGTCAACAGCTGTGTAGCTTCTTAGACACCTGGCACTTGGAGAATCAATTTTCATAAAAAGGATAGATAAAATGGGACTTATTTGATCAGGCAGAGTGAAGTCAAGTTTGTTATGTGACAAAAAACTGACCTGCAGTACATGCTGACAAGGATGTCATCAGTGCTTAAATAATACTGAGTAATTTTGTTTTTTCCTGTTTTCTGATTTAGGAGAACAAAATATCTGCTGGGGGAATCTTATCAGCTCTAGCCATTTGTATGTTTTTGTGGGTTTTTTTAAGCACTGGCTAGATCTACTTGCAGAAAAAAGTCTTCATACTGGTTCCTTTGACAAACTGAAATGCTGCTTTGCTATATTTGTTCAGAATAGAAATACAAAAATGGCAAAAAAAATAACTCTTGGGTTACAGCCAGGAGACCTTATCAAGAGGAGGAGTAAGAACTGTCTAAAAAGGAAAAAAAAACCTAACAACCCCCTTCAGCAGTTAACAACAAAAAAAAAGGCAAGACAACTGAATATCGGATTATACACCACTTTCACCAAATTACAGGATTTTTAGACGTTCTAGTAAATTTAGAGCTTCTTTCTTTGCAATTACATGATTTTTCTGAATCTTCGGACACATTCAATTCATAAGGAAAGTAATGTAATCCTATGAAAAAGCAATGTCCAAAGAATTCTGTAAGAATTTCCACCATAAATTGGAGCTGAGTTAGTCACTGATGACTGTTCCTTATCAGTTCAAATAAATGACATTTAATACTAGGGTTCTTTTTTACCTTAAGCACATGGGGGAAGGGAGAAGGCCTGAACATATATTTTGAGAAGAAAATATGTCAGCGTCCCTTTCAATGAACAGACATCCATCATCACCAGACTGATAAAGCCGTGTGGTCACCAAGCCATTGCCCCTACCAGTATCTTTTCTCTTGAATTTTTATTGATTTGCTTTAGGAAGACAAAATTAACATCATAATCACCAAATACCCTGAAAATATTTTAATGTTAAAACACACTGAATGATCTCTTAAACTGATATGAGAACTCTCCAAATTCACCAGGGATTTTGTCAAGAGCTAGAAAAGCAAAAGATAGCAAAATGACTCCCTAAAAAGTGGAACTGCAAAAGAATGTCCATCCACTCTCCTCCTGTTCGACTCCTCTCCACAATCATTTCCATTTCTTTTACTTGATTGCCACAGTAGGAACAAACAGACAAAACAATATGCAGACTTGGGAACTATCCCACTCAAGGAAGATGTTGCTGCATTTTGGACCAGCAAATTCTTTTGACTTTTATAAATAGCCTTGAACTTATTCAAACCAGAAACTCAAAGTGAAACCTGCAGGTGTATGAGCTATTATTAACAAAAAAGGGGGAAAGATTTACCAAAGTCCCCAGAAGAATATTAAGTTTCATACTCAGTCCTCCTCTATATCCACTGAACAGTAACTGTTCTGTCAGGTTTTTCTGTATATAGTATTAATACTAGTAACTCTTAAAATCACCATCAACTACAATAAACTGAAGCAAAAAAAAAAAGACAATACTTTTACAATAAGTTTCCCATGTTATGCGTAAGATTTTAGGCAGAGAAAAAATAAGAATTAAAATAAAAAGAGGAAATTGTGGTTGTCAAGAATAAGTCTGTTAAGGAGGGGCTTGTGGGAAGGGATACATGTGAAACCTAACCTATTTTTGAAGTGATTGATTTTCAAATTGATGTCTTCTAGACCACTTTTTTGAAGTAATACCAAGCATACAGGCAAAGGCATTCCTTGACTCTTATTTCCCCCAAATTTCACATTCTCAAATCTTCACTGAGCTCTCATGAAAACCTCTTTTTTTTTTTTTTCAAAATACTCCCACATTTCTCATACTGCATATATAAGGGGTTGGGGCATTTTCTCTTCAGCTTGCTATTCTAATCACCAAGTCTCACTATTTAGTTTATGCATATTAAACTCTTACAGGTTTATATAATACATAAATATCGACTTGTATTTTGACTCATCAATACATTTATTCACCCCACCATTTACCAGAAGTCCCCCAGACCAGCTAAACCTATTAGTTTTTCACCTTCCCAATTTCAGATTTAGCACCCTCTTTGCTGATAAAAATATTTTAAATCTAAATCAAGAGGTGTGAATAACAAAACTCTTGTATTTTATTGTATTCTTTGTACTGCTACAATCTTTGTGTTTCAGCTCACCCAATGAAAAAATATGGTTTTTGCATATTTGTTCCTACTTCTCCTTACCTGTTAGCGTCTATCTTTTGCAGTGCCTGCCTCTTCTCCATCACTTGCTTTGTGGCCATTTCCAAAGACCTACTTGCATCCATTCAGGTGCCCCCGAGGGCGCTTCCAACCATTTCCTTTTCTCGAGAACCAGCCCTGCTGCCCTGGCTGACAATACAAAACTCCTGTGCACTGTGTTTCTAAACTTGGCAACAGACCCACACAAAACTTCTTCCCTCTCCTAAATATCTACTCCATATATACCCTTATTTTGAAATTGAGATGTAAATTTCTACATTTTTTGAGCTATGGGCTAGGAAGTTTGAATTAAGTTATCTCACTTCTAACACCAGAGAAATTTGGCAGATGCACAGAAAGAAAGCTAGCCCACAGAGATGGATGGGAAACACTCCCTGGTCCAACTTGTGCTTGCATAAGTAACGTTCTTCGCAGACAGTGAACAACGCTGTTTTCCCATGGGGATGGTCCAGTATTCAAGGGCACCAAAGAAAAACACTGACTGAGAAATTTCTTGCTCAGATGCAAGCACAGAGAAGCAGTCCCTGCACTCAGTCTCAAGGTGCACAATCTTACCTGGGTTAAGTAGAACCTCACCTATGTTACTCAGTGTCATGCACTGACAGGTGGAGCAAGAACTGCCTTTCCTGGTCTATAATATGAACTCTGTAATTAAAATCAGGATATGATTTCTGCATAGTTGCATACATTCTGTTTTGTTGAGACACTACATGGAATAATAAAACAACTTTATTTTTTTAAGAATGAAGAAAGTTTTGTGATTTGCACAGTTACATAAGACAATAGCACTATGTGTATGAACAATACATAGGAAATTGAATTGTTTGACAGAATCATTATCACTTGGCTGGAAGCTAACAGAACAAGTAGTAAAACAATGGCACAAAATTCACCCTGCTTAAGAAACTATTAAAAAATATCATGAAAGCTGACAGGGTGATCATATGGCGTAGCTCAAAAAAACCAGGCCTGGTACTATACTAAGCAGAGTTTGAACTGTTAGTATCTGAAAGCTGTGAGAATTACTGAAAGCCAGTTCCTTCCAACAGGAAGAGTGGTCTAAGTCACATGGTAACAAGGCTTCTGCACTTGCAATCCGAAAACAAGCTCAAAGCCCTTGAGCAATACCGAACAGGAAACACCAACCGGTTTCACACATGAGATTACCATCTCTGCAACTCAGTCTCAGTTAGTTGATGCAGTTTAATCAACCTAAGGGCTACAAACAAAAAAGGAATGAGGAACGGCATGGTTATCAGTAGAACAAAGACATACCGCGGATTCATGCTACAAACAGTATTAGGAACCAATCCACTTAGTGATCTGGGGAACAGTTACAGACACATTCATTGAATTCAAAGCATTGTTGTTATTCTTAAACTGTTATATATGCAAATAGCAAGGATAAAAATACATGAAGTATATTTTTACAAGTCAAACAGAAAGATGAAAAGCACACCTTCACCTCCTAGTCCCTGGACTACAGTGTGTAAGCGTCAGAGTACCAAGTCCACCAAAATGAACACTAGCTGTTTGACTGTCCAGATGACCACTATTGTCACTTCCTGCTAACGCTTAATGCTTAAATGCTTTCTGGAGCAGAATGAAGAAATCTTTAACGTTTTCCATGACTCAAGAGTAGCCCAATGATTAAATCACTCAAATCAGAGATTCAGCCTTACCTACAGCACACTGTGCAAAGTAGATCATCCCATATCAAAGACACAAAAAAAGAAGAGAATTAGGGAAGAGAGATGAAAGTGACAGAAGCCCACCATAAAGACCAAGATGGAAAGAGGGTAACTGTCACAGGAAACAGACGTGAAAGTAGTGTGATAAAAAAATGCATCAAAACCTAGAGGAAAGTTACTGAGGCATCATTTCGTCCTGGCTTATAACACAAAATCAATGGGATAGTAAATGAAACTAAAAGTCTGCACAACTGTTCCATAGAAACGTGCACAGTGTAATCATGAAACTCTTCATGAAAACTGGTGAGTTAGCAAGCTGACAAGTTGGTTTTCTCTACAACCAGTTATAGCTAGAAGTGTTAGTATTTCAGAGAGTTTCAGGCAAGGACAATGAACCTCATGTTTTAAGACCTCAAACAAAGGCTCCATCAATTTGGAACCATAATAAAGCTTTGATGATAGACAGGTTACACCATACCTTCCAGCACAGGATTTTTTGTACCTCCTTCTGAAGCACGTGATGCTAGCCACTGTTGGGGACAACTTGCTGGCCAAATTGACTGCAATTTGGTCAAGGTCTGAAAAAGATCTAACTAGGTTTCTTAGAATGATTTTACAGTTAAGTGTCAAGAAAAGTTCTGACTACTAAAATGTCTCATACACTTAAGTGAGGCAGGATCGAAGTTCCTTAACCAGCTATTGCATCATGTCTAGTGAAAAGTCCCTAACAGACATTTAGGTCAATTTTTATGAAGTAGAATATGAGAGAACATCTATCTCTGCAGAATTTAGCCTAGAAGAATATTCCAATTAGTTACTAATTCTAGTACATACTAAGAAAGGAAATTGAAGTTTTGGAGTGATAAAGTAGAAATGGCAGCTGCCCCCAAGCTTTCAAAATCACAATCAGATTTGGCAATTAGCACGCTGACTTTTCTCTTTCTTACCTACATAACATGATGTCATAACTCTCTTCTGTTTTGATACTAACTCATGTTTTGAAAAGGATGGATCAAAAGCAATTAGACTGCTTCCAGCACTGAAGTTACCTAACATAGATAAGCGTGGCTTTTCCCAAGAAAAAGCTTGCACACACAGATATCTCTGAAAGCAGTTTTTTCCTCATATCACCTATTCTTCTGGGAAATCTGGTGTGCCAATGACTGTAGGTTTATCTGCAGCTGAAATTACATTGCATATTTATCTCAGAGATGGGTGTTACATGTCATAACTCCTGCTCATGATGGAATAAAAGTGACACACTAAAACACTAGGAGCTGCAGGAAGACTGATAAAATTGCCAAGTATCCTTCCTAGTTTAAAAGTAAGTCACATCTGGCTTTGCATTAAAATAAAAATGGCAGTTAAATACAATTATGTGAGAGAATCCTTTCCTAATGTTAACCTGGGGCACTAGAGCATCTTCAGGTGACCATGGCCCAAAAGACACTTCACAGCATTTTCCATTGACTGCTCCAGACACAGTTTTACACTGTGGAACCAATTTTGACTCCAGCTGCCTTATTATCTTGTATCATATTGCTCGTAATGACTCCAGCAAGACTAAAGGCACACTTGATATTTAAGCTTATTACTAACTCCAGAATCGTCCACCCAGATGTAAGCACAAACATCTTCAGATAAAGGCACCCCAAACTCACAGATCCTACCTCTGTTTCACAGAAACTGTAACTATGTCATTTATACAATTAAACCTCTTGAAAGCTTGTTCCCTTTTTTGCTGTTTCGGAAATTCAGTTAACTCACTTGTATTACAGGAACACGCCTGCAGTTAGGACTGAATTTGGAAGAAATCTTTATTAGTCCAAAAGACCCAGATTTCATAGACCTGAAAACTACACTGCTGCACTTCAATGATGACAGCAGTTGTATTTTACCCTTGTTTTGCCAAGATGATAATGACAATTTAAACACCACAGGAACTCCTATGCATGTGTATACCGAGTACAAGTACACCACCATCTTTTTCAGTGATACATATTTGAGTACTTGTTTTCCACTGGCGAGAGAGAGAAAGAGTTTTAGTACGTTTGTAAAGCACCACGGGACACTGAGTCTGAGACTGTCCTTCAGATGATGTTGCCCTAGCATCCATCACCTCTGTGCTCCCCGGCCTTCCCCTCTCCCCCATGCACTGCCCCAAACATATACTCTCTTCTTTATTCCACTTGATGAGAATGGTGTTTGGGAGAAGCAGCTGTGGGTCCTGTTCTTAGCATGAGGCGGGATGGCAAGATTATTGAATGGTCCCAGAGGCTGGGTTAAGAGCGGCTGAGAGGAACAAGGGACTACCTAAAAGCTTATCCACAGTTATGTCAGGAGGAAGTTACTCAAGGCCAGAGGAAGGTATTAGCAAAGGGCTCTTGTGCTAAGATGAGAGAGGACAGAAGAACATTTAACAGGCAGCGTATGCTATGGCTACAGAAAAGGAGTATAGAGGGATATGGCATGCAGCCTGGGTGCAAGACAGCTCATTCACCAAGGTCCTCTCCAGAACCACTCTTAGCACAGACGCAGAGTCTGGATCCTGAGCTCTAGAAAATGTATCCCAAACGTACTCGAGCAGCTGGGGACTGTGAGTTAAAAGCACTTTATGCAAGGGGAAAAAGAAACCCCAGTGTAAAGCACAGACTCAGGGAGGAGAAAGTTGGGGAGCAATTTCTATGTACCAGAACTTCACTCTGTAGCCTTCTGCCAGCTCCCAAAGGGGACTGCTTTTACTGAGCTCGAAAGCAGTGTCACTTCTGTTCATCTTTATACAGTATCCTCCCAGCAGACAATGTGCTTCAGTCTGGCCTCTGGGTCTAACAACATTATGGTAATACTGTACAGCTACAGACTCAGTCATCTTCTTTTTCCTCTGCACATTTACTGCAGAATGGTCCGGTTTGGGAACTTTCTCCCCATGAGCCATACAGGCAGCACAAAGTCTATGTGTAGAATGAAATGGTAGGAGAAGACATATTTCCAGTCCTACGTCTTCACACAGATTGGTAGAAGAAACAGTTCCCTATTCTGTGCCAGATTACTGGCCCACAGGAACAAGATCTCCATTCCCCCAACTTATCTTCTCCTGGGAAAGGAAGAAAGCTGGATGGAAGCATGTCCCCTGAGCTGGATTCAGCTCATGAACCACCATCTCATCTAGGCTCATCCATCTTTTGTTGATAACATGCCTACTTCAGCTCTACTCAGGTATAAACAACTGCAGACATACAAGATACCAGAAAATATGAATGTCAATTCTAGGTTCCTCCCATTCCCTGCCTTGATGGAAGAGCAGAATAGTGACCGAGTAATAAGTCTGAGTAGCACAAAGTTGTTCTGTTTCCACATTCCTTCCCATAATCTGTAGTTTGATGATGTTGGTGTAATGTTTTCCTTCCTGTTTTTTCCAGTTACCCAACACTGCCATACGGAACTTACATGACAACAAGAGACTGCCTTGTACTTGAAAAAATTGCCAGCAAATGAGAATAGTGCAATTGTTAATAGTTTTTGGATCCAGTAGATTGCTCAGCCTAACTCTACCCTGCAATGGAGCTGATGGGCTATAAGCATTTCATTCCCATTTGCTACTTTTGAACTATTCCCAGTATTCCCTTATCCTCAGGTCACTGAGCTATGGGAAGTGTGTCTTGTGGCTCTCTACTAAATGAAGATTTTGATATTTAGCTTCACAATCCATAAGGTAGGCTAATCCCACATGAACAGATTGTCTAACGAGCAGAAAATGGTAGACAAGGAAGCCCACAGATGAGATGAAGGCATACGGGGATCCACAATGGGGGAAAATCCTTCCCCTCCTCAATTCCCTATACAATCAAGAGATATTAGTGTGGAATAATGAAAATAATAGCACAAACTTAGGAAGAGGAAAAAAGGAATGAAAAGTTACAGTACAAAATTTAAGTGTGGGAGCTGCTACATTGGATAATTAATGGCTCATCTTTTCCAACATTCACTCCGTCCCACTATGAGCCATTAGAGGTAAGTGCAAGATATGCTATAAAGGTCCATGACAGAACTGTCTACCCATACAAATAACTTATTCCTAGGCCCTAGTCATTGGCAAAAGCTCTAAGTCACCATCTTATCTCTTATAATCACATGTTCTTATTACTGCCAGAAATGTTTAAGGGAGGGCACACATGGTATGGCAAAGGAAGACTGAAAGAGGAAAAGACACTAGCATAAAACGCTCTAACAGGTAAAAGTGAAGCAAAAGGGTAAAAACAAATCTGTAAAAATGTTATTGAACCCATCTGTCTGTTTCATACACAGTTTGTGTATTAAATTCAAATGAAGCAAGTAATGCTTTAATATGAATTTATAGGTATTTCACCAAAATACAGTGCTCAGTACCATAGTGAGTGGTAAAAAATTAAATGAAGATTTTTTCCTAAACCTTTTTCTCAGCTTTACTACTGACTGAAGAGTCAGGTACAATTTCAATACCCATTATTAACTTTCCACCTAGAAAAGCTGTTTCTTTCAGTCTATATAACACACAGTGATCATAAACAGCTATAAGCAGTGGGTTTCAGACGAAGATCTGTAAGGAAAGTGGAAGCCTGGAGTTACCACAGATGGAATGTTATATTGGAATGGCTGTGGCTGCTTTGCCACAGCCCAGCAAGCCCCGAACCACACAAACGAAACAGTTAGGTGAAGAAAATGCAGCAAGAGGAGAAGAACCTTGTGACATTTCCAGTGTAATTCTTCCATTTCTGTAAGGTTTTCCATGAGAAAGAAATGCCACTGCCTCTCTCTCTTTTTTCCTTACCAAGTGAAGGGGGGATGGAACAACTGATCTGGTCAGAGATAGCAACTCCATCATGATACACGGGAGTCAAAGGAAGTCAATCTAGTGACAGATATGAAAGGCTTTGCTGAATATCATGGAATAATATGGCCCCCATGGGACAAAACTGCAATTAAGTTTATGCTGAATCCCTTCCTAGGACTGGCACCCAAAACCACTGGCTCATTTGTATTTGTTCTCTCAAACATTAGGTCTGCTGGCTTCCTCTCAGTCATGAAGATGTGGTCACCAAAGTACAAAACTAAGCTATAACCACAACAAGTATTTGGGAATGTTATCTCTATTCATGCTATTTAGCATGTATTCTCACTTGCTTCGGGTTTACTCAGCAACTTAGGCTCTCCAAGCCACATGTACAGCAGATCTTCCAAATATAAGATTTCATCAAAAAGCACAGCATACAGTAATGTAGACTTGACTGTTATTTAAATTATTATTTTTTAAAATTTACAATCAGAGACAAAAAACACATCAACTTTCAAAAACACTTTTTGGGCTGACATATCCTTCTTATTTCTATGCTTCAGTGAAATTCTCATAGCAAGTGAGAGAATGGAGGCTTCTAGTACTGTTGGAACGTACTAGAAAATCTTCAAAAGTACATAAAAATCTTGTTCTGAAGCAGAAGAAAAGTAACCATGTGTCTGCAGTCTGGGCTACCTGAAGATGCAGTCAGAGTATAAAAACAGATCAACTAAAGCCGCAGAGGAACAAGTTTTCATTTGCTGCCTATATGGACTTGATGCCAGCAGGTAAGTGACAATTCTGTAGAGCTTGTCCACTCTCTTGGTGAGCTGCCTTCTAGGCAGACACATTATTTTGCCTAAAAATGGGGACTCAGAAGGTCATTTGCAATTTTTATCAGCAAAAGCATCTGGTGAGTGCCTCTATGAATTTGGCTCCTAGGTGTTCCCTCCCTGCTTTATGGACTAGCAATGCTGCTAGAAGCAGATTTGCTCCCCACACATCCCCACTCTCCCTGACAGACAGTGACAAGACTTCTACCAAAATTTTTATTGTATCAGTTGGATTGTCTGAGGACAATTAAGAACTTTCCGTTGTTAGTGATATCAGCCATGTAGGGTCTGCTCATCACCAATAACAGATACACAGGGAGTTTCATCCTTCAATATTAGTGTTACATGTCACACTTTTACATCCGCTGCTTTAAATTACAAGCAAACACAGAGTGAAAGTAAAAATGGAAATGGACTGAGGAGATGCATCCAGTGTAAAAATTCTATCAGAAATCTCTCTGTATGCATTTCTAAACATAGTATCATAGAAAAATTTGGTTCATATATACTGAACCTTCTTTTTCTTCTAGGATTCATAATGCATCTACTCCCCCAAATACTCCTAATACTAATAACCGTAGCACTAATTTATTTGAGCGTAAACTCATTCCATGCTGGATCAATGCTCAACAAGAAAAAACAGTGCTGTGTGCAGGCTGACGTAGCTTCTGGTAGCAAAAATTATGAGAGCAATTAGCTAGCCAGAGACCTAAAAGGTCACTTTATTGGAAGAAAGGCTTTGAAACTAATGACAGACAAACTTTTTAAACAGTCATTATCAAACTAGTTTGTGAACTCCCACATTAAAGTTTTAAGTCAGATCAAAGTCATTTGTGTTTCCTTTTCATTCACAGCCCAGGAGCAACACTATAAATTAATACTGAGGGGTGGTGGGGAACCCATGTTCATGTATGCTCATGTAGATGCTCAAAAGTCTCCTACAAAAACTCAAGAAGAACATGGCACCTTAGCTTATTTCTTTCACAGTGCAACATAGTATCTTCTATACTGGCAGCTATACTGTTAATATCTAGGGTAGCCATGAATCAATAGGCTGGATGATAAGAAAAGCTGCCTAAAATGCCTGCTTTTCCAAGAGCAATTTTACTGTATCATGGATCACTCCTAATCATGAAAAGACATATGGTGGAGTTTCTAGGACATCTGCATGTGACCTGGTCATCCCAGGCTCTTTTTAGTCAAAGAAAGGAAAGAAAGGCAGTTTTATAGAGCATGACTCATAGTAGTTGTCTAAAACTGGGCAGCCAAACCAAGTTTTAGCAGTATCTTTCTCCACTGACTGCAAAGGTGACTCAGAACCTCAGGTGACTAGCTAAAATGCTAATGTCTAAAGCTGGGCGAGAAGGATCCTGCCTATAAAATCCAAGAAGTGCTTTCAAGGTCACCGTGGATGCAAGTTACCATTATCACTAGAGACCTTCCAAAAGAAACAAGCTAAACCTTCTATATTGCTGCAGGCAAATAAGAGGTCTTATTCTCACTTTCACCCCAGGTCAGCACCTGACCACATGAAGTCATCATCACAACAAGTCAGAAGGGCCTACAAAAAAAACAAGTCAAGACATACTGAAATGAAAGATGAAAAAAGGGTCTGTGGGAAAGAAAAACACATGTAGTTTGCAGAGAGAGCAGGAAAGGATAGGGGCCTTGGTATCTGAATGATATGCAGGAAAACCAAATTCAGCTACATTCCTGTAAAGCCACCTCTGAAACATAAACACTCTTTGAAGAAAATCCACATTCCAAGATCTTCTCAATAGATAGATAGATGTTCATGAATCTGCAAACAAGTCTTCTCTTGAACAAGGCAACCCCTCCTCTCAGCTCCAGCAATATAGAATCACGGAATGACAGAATGTTAGGGATTGGAAGGGACCTCGAAAGATCATCTAGTCCAATCCCCCTGCCGGAGCAGGATTGCCTAGACCATATCACACAGGAACGCGTCCAGGCGGGTTTTGAATGTCTCCAGAGAAGGAGACTCCACAACCTCTCTGGGCAGCCTGTTCCAGTGTTCGGTCACCCTCACCGTAAAGAAGTTTTTCCTCATATTTATGTGGAACCTCCTGTGTTCCAGCTTGCACCCATTGCCCCTTGTCCTGTCAAGGGATGTCACCGAGAAGAGCCTGGCTCCATCCTCATGACACTTGCCCTTTACATATTTATAAACATTAATGAGGTCACCCCTCAGTCTCCTCTTCTCCAAGCTAAAGAGACCCAGCTCCCTCAGCCTCTCCTCGTAAGGGAGATGTTCCACTCCCTTAATCATCTTTGTGGCTCTGCGCTGGACTCTCTCTAGCAGTTCCCTGTCCTTCTTGAACTGAGGGGCCCAGAACTGGACACAATATTCCAGATGCGGCCTCACCAGGGCAGAGTAGAGGGGGAGGAGAACCTCTCTCGACCTGCTGACCACACCCCTTCTAATACACCCCAGGATGCCATTGGCCTTCTTGGCCACAAGGGCACACTGCTGGCTCATGGTCATCCTGCTGTCCACTAGGACCCCCAGGTCCCTTTCCCCTACGCTGGTCTCCAACAGGTCTGTCCCCAACTTGTACTCATACATGGGGTTGTTCTTGCCCAGATGCAGGACTCTACACTTGCCCTTGTTATATTTCATTAAATTTCTCCCCGCCCAACTCTCCAGCCTGTCTAGGTCTCTCTGAATGGCTGCGCAGCCTTCCGTTGTGTCAGCCACTCCTCCCAGTTTGGTGTCATCAGCGAACTTGCTGACAGTGCACTCTATTCCCTCATGCAAGTCATTAATGAATATATTGAATAGTACTGCTCCCAGTACCGACCCTTGAGGGACTCCACTAGACACAGACCTCCAACTGGACTCTGTCCCATTGACCACCACTCTCTGGCTTCTTTCCTTCAGCCAGTTCACAATCCACCTCACTACCCGATCATCCAGACCACACTTCCCCAGTTTAGCTGCGAGGATGCTGTGGGAGACCGTGTCAAACGCTTTACTGAAATCGAGATAGACCACATCCACAGCTTTACCATCATCTATCCACCAGGTTATGTCCTCATAAAAGGCTATCAAGTTGGTTAAGCATGACTTCCCCTTGGTGAAGCCATGTTGACTGCCCCTAATGATCCCCCTATCCTTGATGTGCCTAGAGACAGCACCAAGGACAAGTTGTTCCATTACCTTTCCGGGGATGGAGGTGAGGCTGACCGGTCTATAGTTACCCGGGTCCTCTTTCTTGCCCTTTTTGAAGACTGGAGTGACATTTGCTTTCCTCCAGTCCTCAGGCACCTCTCCCGTTGCCCACGACTTAGCAAAGATGATGGAGAGTGGCCTAGCAATGACTTCTGCCAGCTCCCTCAGCACCCGCGGGTGCATCCCATCAGGGCCCATGGATTTATGGACGTCCAGATTGCTTAATTGGTCCCTGACCCAGCCCTCATCAACCAAGACAGACTTCTCCTCTATCCTGACTTCCTCTGGGGCCTCAGGGGTCCGGGGCTCCTCAGGACAGCCTCCAACAGTATAGACAGAGGCAAAGAAGGCATTCAGTAACTCCGCCTTCTTTTTATCCTCTGTCTCCAGGGCCCCCACCTCATTCATCAGTGGGCCTACATTGTCTCTAGGGTTGGCTTTACCTGCAATGTATTTGAAGAAGCCCTTTCTGTTGTCCTTGACCTCTCTTGCAAGGTTTAATTCCAAGGAGGCCTTAGCTTTCCTAGTTGCCTCCCTACATCCTCTGACAACAGACTTATATTCCTCCCAAGTGGCCAGCCCCTCCTTCCACGATCTGTACACTCTCTTCTTCCACTTGAGTTTGCCCAGCAGTTCCCTGTTCAACCATGCAGGTCTCCTGGTACCCTTCCTTGACTTCCTACCTGCTGGGATGCTCTGATCTGGAGCTCGGAAGAAGCAGTCCTTGAATGCTAACCAACTATCTTGGGCCCCCTTACCTTCTAGTACCCTGTCCCATGGGATTTCCCCTAGCAATTGCTTGAAAAGGCCAAAGTTGGCCCTACTGAAGTCCAGGGTTGTGATTCTGCTAGCTATTCTGTTCCTGCCACATGAGATCCTGAACTCTATCATCTCATGGTCACTACAACCAAGGCTGCCCTCAACCTTCACCTCTTCAACCAGACCCTCCTTGTTAGTGAGGATAAGATCCAGCAGCGCTCCTCTCCTAGTTGGCTCATCTACCATTTGCATCAGAAAGTTATCATCAATGCACTGGAGGAACCTCCTGGACTGAGGATGGCTGTCTGAGTAGGCCTCCCAGCAAATATCAGGGTAGTTGAAATCCCCCATGACAACCAGGCCCTGTAATTGAGAGACTGCTCTCAGCTGCCTGTGGAAGGCCTCATCACTGTCCTCATCCTGATCCAGTGGCCTGTAATAGACACCCACAACAGTATCACCCCTGCCAGCCTGCCCCTTGATTCGCACCCACAAACTCTCAACTCGCTCCTGATCCGCCTCTGGACAGAACTCAATACATTCTAGCTGCTCACTCACATAAAGAGCAACTCCACCACCTCTCCTTAGCGGCCTGTCTTTCCTGAACAGGACATAGCCATCCATGACCACATTCCAGTCATGCGAGGTGTCCCACCAAGTCTCTGTAATTGCCACTAGATCATAGCCCCCCGACTGAACACGGATTTCCAACTCCTCCTGTTTATTCCCCATGCTGCGTGCATTGGTGTACAGGCATTTCAGGGAGCGAGCTGAGCACACCGATTTCACCCTAGGGGGATGGGAGGCCTCCTGGTCTACCTCAACCCTAGAGCGTTGCCCCAGTGGTGCAATACTCCAGACTGTTAGTTTTCTCAGACATTTTGTAAGGCCAAAGAGATGCAACAGCTGATCCCTCCATCCACAGGTGACCCAAGTCCTACCTCTCCCTTCATCACATACTGCAGAACATGAGAAGAAAGGTTTTCTGCCTCTTGTTCCTCTCATTGCTGTAAGACATTTCTTCTAACAGGAAAGGTGAAACATAGCAAAAGCAAAATCTTAGTGGGTTGGGTAAATTCATTACTACCTAAGAAATCTCAGGCCACAGTACTGAGTTAAGCTGTTACAACATCCAGCAGGTCCCTCTGTTCATACTGTTGCTCTCTTTGTGCAAATTGTTACCCTCCCAAATGTGTTAGTCTCTAAGGCTTTATAAATTAAAAAAAGATCAAGTTTACAGCCTGATTCACAGGTGCATGAGTTATAGTGTGTGATCTAGTAGACACTGTTCAAGTACAGTGAGAATCAGACTTTTGACCTGTAAAAATCAAACTTAGCTGGAATAAATACATGTGATAACAAAATAAACCAGCACTTCAAAGGCATCATACCCTGCCTGAAGATAGTGCACATCAAATAATCACAAATTCCAGCATGAACAATTAAAACACAATTTACTCAATAACTACTTTCGGCCTTCAATCATATTTGCCTCCAAACATCAGAAGAGTCTGTAGTACCCACAGGAGGCACTTAAAGAAGAGAAGACACAGGGAATGATTAAAAGGACCCTTTCAGAGAGAGTACATTTTTGCAGTTGTGTGTACTCCCAGATGGATCAGAATTCTCTGATAATATAAAACAAGGATCACTCAGCTATCTGTAACGCTCCATTTATTAAACCTCCCAAAGACATTTGTAATCCATATTTCAAACCAAATTATCTCCATTTTTAAGCAATGCTTGCGCAAAGCATGAAGTACAATTAAATGTAATAGTCCCCTTAGAAAGCCCACAGGGGAAAACAGAACTGAACAGGTTCAGCAAAAAGTTAAATATTCTGTTTTAAACATAAAGTTTTTACCTAAATTCACATTCTTTACAAAGTTTCTAGAAAAAAAAAATTGTAAAGTTTAGTGAAGACAAATGAGTAGGAGCCTACAGAGGTAGAGCAGGTCATCTAGTATAGCCCTCTGAAGCACTGGGCTTACGTATGTGTCTCTAATGAAACAGATGCACTAAATCAAGTCCTGGAAACACTACATTCACACCGTTGTGCAGCAGCAGGGTAATTAATTAACAGTGACATCAATAGAGTCATACGTGAAATGAGTATTTTTTAGAAGTAAGTCAGGAACAGATGACAAAACATGCATGTCATGTAATTCACAAAGGGGAACTAGAACAAAAGAGGAAAAATGACTGCCAAAATCCTGCAAACAGAAGCTTTGACAGGTAGAGCCAAGATGGAGCCACGCTAATCACAGAACTGGAGTAATCTGGGGCAGGAAGGGACCTCAAAACAGTCAAGCTGTCTGTCCCAGTTTGATGGCATCCTGCATATTTTGTTTGTAGGCTGTATTCCTGCATCCAAATTTTTAATGACAGTTAAGACAGGCTGGATTATACGCTGCCTAAAAGACCCTACCGGATATATCCTCCCAGTGTGAAAATGAACGGATTTAACAACTTGCCTTTTGCTTCACAAGGGACCAAAAAACCACCCCAAGCTTGTGGAGACTGTATTTATGTTACTTCTCCACGGTATTCAGATGAGGGTATCATGCAGGATGGGCCTTCTCCAAGTCAGGAGACGCATCTATTTCTTCGCTAAACCACATGGCCAAATACACCACCAGCAGAGAGGTGTAAATTGTGTTTCCTGGAAGTCTGTATTGGCTGTTTTGCCATAACCACGCAGCCTTCTTACATGCTTAGTTTAAGACTGATAGATTAGCACATTCATATGGTGTATTTTTTTGGCCGCTCGTGCCAGGCTGCTTGGTCTGCAGTTTCTCCTGCCTGCCTTCGCTTTCCCAGCGCAGCCACAGCGCACTGTGCATCCCCCGAGATCCCACACGCCTCACGAGGCTGCAGAGAAGCTTTTGCAATCCTGCCTTGCAAGTGGTCCATCTCCTGCTCACCCCCTCAGGGTCTGGGCACATGGAAGGACTGGCTCAGGTTAACCTTACCGAAGAGACCAACCAACCCGGGAGCCAGCACCGCAGCCCTCAATCCCATTATCCCATTTCAGCCCACCGAGCCCGTTTGCCGTCGGAAGGCTCCCTGTCCCCAGGGGGGAGGCCTGTGAGAAGCGGCTCTCGCCACAGGCTTCCCGGGCGGCGAGGCGGGGGCTGCCGGGCTCGCCTCTGCGGGCACCCGCGCTTCTCGCCCCGGGCTGCCGCCCTCCGGGGGCACCACGAGCCGTGCCCAGAGCGGGCTTTGCCGCAACACCCCGCCCCGAGCACCGGTATGTGCCGGCATGATTTCTCCCCACAGCGAGTAGGACACCCCGCGCCCCCCGCCACGCCACAGCCGGGCGTCTCAGCCTTCCCGCGGCGGCCGCACCTCCGCCCTCCCGCCCCGTCGGGGTCACGGTCTGGCGCTGGGAGCCCTTGGGGGTTCGGTTCATCCCTCTCTGCCCGGCTTACCTTGGCGGGCGGGCCGCGGGGGCCGCCGGCTCCCGGAAGCGCTGCGAGCAGGAGGCGCGGGACGCCTCTGCGGCACCCCTGCACGGCGGGAGCTCGCCCGCCCTCCTCCTGTGGGGAAGTGGGGCCGCCCTGAGCGGCCACCTCCGCGGGAGCCGCCCCGGGGCACGCAGCGCCGCCTCCCGCCTTGGGCCCGGGGGCAGGCGCCTCGCAGAGCCTGGGCGGGCGACCCGCTCCCCGGGCCGTGATAGCCCACCTGCGGCGGCAGGAGGAGCCGGGCCCGCTCCCTGCGACGGCTCCCCCTGGCAGGGACTCGCCGCCCAAGGCCGACCCGAGGGCTGTGGATAGCCGGGGAGGACGCGTCCCCTCCGTGCTGTGGAGAGGCCTCCTACTCTCCGGAGCCTTAGGGGCACCCGGGGTGCCCACGAAATGGAGCCTGAGGCTCGCGCTGCGAAGGCTTGCGAGGCTGGAGGCCCAGGCGGAGAGGCTGTGGCCGGTGCGGGGTCACTAGCCATACGAGGGGAGCCCCAGGCAGCCCAGCCCTGCCTCCTCCGCTCCTCTCCCGGAGCCTCACCTGGGTCACCGCAGCCGGGACGGGTGGCTTTCGGCTGGGCAGCGCTGTCAGGTGCTCTCTGGTTTTCGGACAGAAATGTGTTTCTTTCCCCACTCCGTTCAGTGACTCTACAACCCTTTTAAATAATGCTGCCACAGGCAGCAAATTGCTTTTATGGTTTTTACGTCATTTTGTGGCATTGCAAAATGGTCCTTTGAAGCGTACTTAGATTTTATTCACTGAGTAGAAATAATTTTATAACACGTTAAATTCCATAAAAAGGCGGGGAGAAAAAAAAATTTCAAGGGTTTTCCATCTGAAGTTAAAAAGGCAAACATCAGTTAGAGAATTCAGTGCGGCCTTGGCAGGGTTAATGTCAAGTTAAAAAGATGAGATTCTAAGTGCTGCAGGCAGCATGCAAATACACCCCTCTCTTGATTTAAAATCCTATTTTCATTGTCCATAACTTTGCCAAACCAATGCTTTTAGCTGATTTTTTTCTTACATATCTAAGGCACTGACAGTGAAGTGTAGTGAACAAAAGTGAAGATGTCACCATCTCCTACTTCTGTTACTTCAATTTATAGAAGTCATTAGGTAGTTTGGCTTAATCTTGTATTTACAGGCAATTTATATTAAAACACTAGGTTTTGCTCCAAAGCAGCCAAGAAATCCCATGTTCCATTCCTCCAACACTGCTGGGGATAAAATAATTATAGCAGAAGGATGGCAGCATTTTAAATTGGGGTGGTAGCTGGGCTTGCACCACTGGGGCAACACTCTAGTGTTGAGGTAGACCAGGAGGCCTCCCATCCCCCTGGGGTGAAATCAGGGGGTGAATCTGGGATGAAATCGGTGTGCCCAGCTTGCTCCCTGAAATGCCTGTACACCAATGCACGCAGCATGGGGAATAAGCAGGAGGAGTTAGAAATCCGTGTTCTGTCGGGGGGCTATGATCTAGTGGCAATTACAGAGACTTGGTGGGATGCCTCGCATGACTGGAATGTGGTAATGGATGGCTATGTCCTGTTCAGGAAAGACAGGCCGCTAAGGAGAGGTGGTGGAGTTGCTCTTTATGTGAGTGAGCAGCTAGAATGTATTGAGTTCTGTCCAGAGGCGGATCAGGAGCGAGTTGAGAGTTTGTGGGTGCGAATTAAGGGGCAGGCTGGCAGGGGTGATACTGTTGTGGGTGTCTATTACAGGCCACTGGATCAGGATGAGGACGGTGATGAGGCCTTCTACAGGCAGCTGAGAGCAGTCTCTCAATTACAGGGCCTGGTTGTCGTGGGGGATTTCAACTACCCTGATATTTACTGGGAGGCCTACTCAGCCAGCCATCCCCAGTCCAGGAGGTTCCTCCAGTGCATTGATGACAACTTTCTGATGCAAATGGTAGATGAGCCAACTAGGAGAGGAGCGCTGCTGGATCTGATCCTCACTAACAAGGAGGGTCTGGTTGAAGAGGTGAAGGTTGAGGGCAGCCTTGGTTGTAGTGACCATGAGATGATAGAGTTCAGGATCTCATGTGGCAGGAACAGAATAGCTAGCAGAATCACAACCCTGAACTTCAGGAGGGCCAACTTTGGCCTTTTCAAGCAATTGCTAGGGGAAATCCCATGGGACAGGGTACTAGAAGGTAAGGGGGCTCAAGATAGTTGGTTAGCATTCAAGGACTGCTTCTTCCGAGCTCAAGATCAGAGCATCCCAGCAGGTAGGAAGTCAAGGAAGGGTACCAGGAGACCTGCATGGTTGAACAGGGAACTGCTGGGCAAACTCAAGTGGAAGAAGAGAGTGTACAGATCATGGAAGGAGGGGCTGGCCACTTGGGAGGAATATAAGTCTGTTGTCAGAGGATGTAGGGAGGCAACTAGGAAAGCTAAGGCCTCCTTGGAATTAAACCTTGCAAGAGAGGTCAAGGACAACAGAAAGGGCTTCTTCAAATACATTGCAGGTAAAGCCAACCCTAGAGGCAATGTAGGCCCACTGATGAATGAGGTGGGGGTCCTGGAGACAGAGGATAAAAAGAAGGCGGAGTTACTGAATGCCTTCTTTGCCTCTGTCTATACTGCTGGAGGCTGTCCTGAGGAGCCCCGGACCCCTGAGGCCTCAGAAGAAGTCAGGATAGAGGAGGAATCTGTCTTGGTAGATGAGGGCTGGGTCAGGGACCAATTAAGCAATCTGGACATCCATAAATCCATGGGCCCTGATGGGATGCACCCGCGGGTGCTGAGGGAGCTGGCGGAAGTCATTGCTAGGCCACTCTCCATCATCTTTGCTAAGTCGTGGGCAACGGGAGAGGTGCCTGAGGACTGGAGGAAAGCGAATGTCACTCCAGTCTTCAAAAAGGGCAAGAAAGAGGACCCGGGTAACTATAGACCGGTCAGCCTCACCTCCATCCCTGGAAAGGTGATGGAGCAACTTGTCCTTGGTGCTGTCTCTAGGCACATCAAGGATAGGGGGATCATTAGGGGCAGTCAGCATGGCTTCACCAACGGGAAGTCATGCTCAACCAACTTGATAGCCTTTTATGAGGACATAACCTGGTGGATAGATGATGGTAAAGCTGTGGATGTGGTCTATCTTGATTTCAGTAAAGCGTTTGACACGGTCTCCCACAGCATCCTCGCAGCTAAACTGGGGAAGTGTGGTCTGGATGATCGGGTAGTGAGGTGGATTGTGAACTGGCTGAAGGAAAGAAGCCAGAGAGTGGTGGTCAATGGGACAGAGTCCAGTTGGAGGTCTGTGTCTAGTGGAGTCCCTCAAGGGTCGGTTCTGGGACCAGTTCTATTCAATATATTCATTAATGACTTGGATGAGGGATTAGAGTGCACTGTCAGCAAGTTCGCTGATGACACAAAGCTGGGAGGAGTGGCTGACACAACGGAAGGCTGCGCAGCCATTCAGAGAGACCTGGACAGGCTGGAGAGTTGGGCGGGGAGAAATTTAATGAAATATAACAAGGGCAAGTGTAGAGTCCTGCATCTGGGCAAGAACAACCCCATGTATGAGTACAAGTTGGGGACAGACCTGTTGGAGAGCAGCATAGGGGAAAGGGACCTGGGGGTCCTAGTGGACAACAGGATGACCATGAGCCAGCAGTGTGCCCTTGTGGCTAAGAAGGCCAATGGCATCCTGGGGTGTATTAGAAGGGGTGTGGTCAGCAGGTCGAGAGAGGTTCTCCTCCCCCTCTACTCTGCCCTGGTGAGGCCGCATCTGGAATATTGTGTCCAGTTCTGGGCCCCTCAGTTCAAGAAGGACAGGGAACTGCTAGAGAGAGTCCAGCGCAGAGCCACGAAGATGATTAAGGGAGTGGAACATCTCCCTTATGAGGAGAGGCTGAGGGAGCTGGGTCTCTTTAGCTTAGAGAAGAGGAGACTGAGGGGTGACCTCATTAATGTTTATAAATATGTAAAGGGCAAGTGTCAAGAGGATGGAGCCAGGCTCTTCTCGGTGACATCCCTTGACAGGACAAGGGGCAATGGGTGCAAGCTGGAACACAGGAGGTTCCACATAAATATGAGGAAAAACTTCTTTACAGTGAGGGTGACTGAACACTGGAACAGGCTGCCCAGAGAGGTTGTGGAGTCTCCTTCTCTGGAGACATTCAAAACCCGCCTGGACGCGTTCCTGTGTGATATGGTCTAGGCAATCCTGCTCTGGCAGGGGGATTGGACTAGATGATCTTTCGAGGTCCCTTCCAATCCCTAACATTCTGTGATTCTGTGAAATTACCACCATGTTTTCCACAGCAAATGTTTCAATGCTTTAAGGGGTAATTGCTTTGAAAAATTCCAGCTGAGACAGCTCAGCCATATTTAAGAATGCATTTAGGGAATAGTACATTGTTCTGCTCATGTTATTTAAAAAAACCCAAGTTGTTTCACTGAGAAGCTGACTAAAATTTACCACAGACTTTGCTGAGGTTACAACTGCATCTTTGGCCAGGCACCTGAAAATACATCTAAATTTGGCAAACTTCTTAGCACTTGAAAAATCATGCACATAGTTAATAAACAGTTATTGGCTCAGCAGCTTGGGAGTCTGAGATTCCATGGATACTGCATATTCTTTTTGTCGACTTTCTTTGCATTTGCTCCTTTTGGCTTTTGGAATCATTATGGTGCCAAGGAAAGAGGTAATTTCAAAAGATCAATTGGCAATTAATTTTTTTTTTTTTAATTATCACAAAGCCAAGTTTGAAATCAGCACTTTGCAGTGAACACTGTGCATGTATTAAGAGAATAATATTTGATGGTGCATTTTGTTGTCAAAAAGTGTTTTTTCACTTCTGTATGTGACCTGCCAGTAACATGGCCACACCCTGACTACATGAGTGGTTTCGCACTTATTTTGCTGTTGTTGAAATACATGACCAAGATATTTCTTATGATAATGTAGAAAACATCTATTCTGCTTGTACAAATGAGCCTTTGTTTTCTCTGTATCTAGATTTGTTCTTGTCCTCTCCAAGTATCCTGAAATAAGGCTGAGAGGGTTGAATGGCAGTATTTTCCAGCTCTCCTTGTATCTGGCTGTTAGAGATAGGCATCATTCTTTCTAAGAGGAACAGTGGAGATGAGAAGGACACCTCTCTAGAAAGCAAGGAAAAAATCATAGAAATCCCAGAAAATCTTGAATGCTATCAGAGAAGTTTTTGGGCTGCATTCAGGAGCATGAGCGTCGTGCTCCAGTGGGATGGGTGGAGGCCATCATGTATTCATAAGGAAGAAATGTGATGAGGGAAATGCTGCAGCAGATATGGACTTGATTAACAATGTGTGTCCTAACGTTGCAGAGAAGCAAAGTTTGTGGCAAGAGCAGGTGGAAATATGTAATGCTTCCTAATTTGTTTTCTCCTCTCTCAGCTAAAATGAATGTGCAGCAGAATCATTCCCCTGAATTCCAGCCCTCCATTTGGCTATTCTCCAAAAGCTTTTCCTTTTCTAATGGAAAGAAGAGACACGGGCCCCACCCACGTTACAATTTTGTGTTTCACAGCAGTTGCATGACTCGAGATCTAACGCATACAATTACAAATCGTTCTTTTCCTTTTCTTATCACGGGAGAATAGATCACTGGGTAGATATGCTGTCATTATACACCCTCAACTCGGGGGGGGGGAGTTTTATTAACTTCCACACTCCTTGAGGATTGCATTTCATTGTCATGTAGATTTCTGTAAAGCAGCAGATAATTTAGAGTTAAAGCAGAACATCTGTTTTTGAAAGGAAACAAATAGATATGTTTCTAGTCTGAGGACACCAGTGCTTCATTGGCAAAAAAAGTAATGTTTTAGCATATATGCACTCTCTTGAGTTTCATTGACATCACTTTATACACTGATAATGACATGACTTTACAGATGACCTTCATTTTCTCTACAGGGTAAATGTGACACTATGCTGACTAGGATCTTACCTGCCCAGAGTAGTGCAGGATCAGCCCATAGCCCTCAGCCTTATGAATGGAAAGGCTGCAGATATGTAAAATATTGCCAAGCCATTGTGCCACTGGCCAACAGTAAAAAAAAGGAAATTAAATATTAATCAGTGTATTAATTAGATCTTTTGTTATAGCAAAACATGTTAAATACAATCGAAAAGTTTGTTTCTTTTGTTGTTATTTAAACAAAACGACTTTCAGAATGATGGAAGAATGAAGGCTTTGATCATTGAGGGCGAAGGCATAGATACAAGCTACGAAATAGGATAAAAAAATATCAGTTTAAGGCAACTAATATCTAAAGGATGGAGTATCCTCTTTTCAAGTAGTACTCTGCAGACACTGTGAAAATCATTGGTACAGACTGAATGATCCTCTGGGGTACAGAACGTAATTTCTTTCACTTAAGACACTGCTTTTTTCTGGAAACCTTAAAGAGGTTGCAATTAGTGTGAAGTTGAATCACAGCACCACATCAGACTGTAACGTCAGGGCATTCTGGAAAAATTTGTATCATCTCTGGCATCCTCCTAGGTGATAAGGCCAAGAGCAGAAAGTATAGGGATAAGCAAATAGCAACTATAGGTCTTATATTCTTCCAATAAGAATTAATTCTGTTTAAGGTTGGGTTTTTTTATATGCATTTGTGATTGTGCAATACTGTGGAAGACCTGTAAACTATAAAACTTCCTATGAGAAAGATGGAAAGCTCTCATTTGAGAGTTTATATGGAAGAAATTAGCAAAAATAACTTCTGAAAAATCACAGAAAACCTAATTTAAGTACAACTGCATTGCATACAGAAGCTAGTTAACAAGCACATCACATATAATTCTTTAAAATTAGAACAAATGAAGAAGCTAAAACTCAACATGCGAAAGAGCAGGTATATGGCCAGATCAATTTCTTTCTGCCCATCTGTCCTTCCGTCCTTTTAATGGCATCTTTCAGCGACTCAGAAATGCGAATGTAATTCCTTCTCCGTAGCTATTCATAGGAAAGCTTATTTGCATTGCTTCTTCAAGTGGAAAACCAAAAGCAAAACAAAACCTCAACCTGGATGAAAAGGTGAAGAAGAGGTTCAAAGTCTATCTAAAGATGTCAGCAGTGAAGCTAGCAAATTCACAATTTTAGCTGCAGGAAATTGGGACAGAAGTACTTGTTTGAAGTTTATGATCAAAGCTTAGTTACTAGAGTTCTGCCCACTGTGATGATTTGAAGACGGATTTCCACTTTTTTTTTCCCTGTGTATGGTAGGGCCTCAGGTTAGTCAATGGCTTCCATTGCTACGTATCGAATATGTTCAGGCAACAATTTACATCCAGGCTTTACACTGTTAAAATTTCAAAGGCCTTGATTCAAAAGTCAGAGATGCCCGAGGAAGCCTTTTTCCCTGGGTTCAATGAGTTTTAGATCAGAGCCTAAGTTTTCCAGCTCTCACAGATAAATACCACTCTGTGTACATCAATATTTCTTGTGACTGTTTATACATAGCGGACATATATCCCTTTCTGTTCTTTGGAAACAACTGTTGAAGTCAGCCCACTTCTTCACTGTGAGAACTGAGCATCTAACACAAATTGCTGCTGAGGCAGGAAGAGCCTGACTACCATATCTTTTTTATTAGCTTGATTAATCTTATGATAAAATGAAATTGTCTGCACCTCTAAAAGGAAACCTTTAAATGTTGTGAAATGGAATATTGAAATCTCACTGAAATTATTCAGAATGCTACTTGTTATTAACTAGAAAATTGTAACCTGAGGGTCTTCATTTGAAAATGTCAGCATTGATTATTAACATTATTTCTTTAGCTTAACAAGATAGGCTTTTAGCTATTGCTCAGAGCAATGCGTACAAAAGTTAGCTTAATGAGAAGCATAATTTTAAACTGGACATTTGATTTTATTAATGCCGTGTGTTAGATTTCACATGTATGACAAACTAAGCATGATATGAGCAAGGTTTCGAAGCTGCTTACTGAAGTGAATATAAAAAGCATTTGGAGACAAAAGAAGATGGAATTACCTGGCTCCATTAATAGAAATAAATTAATGAAGTATTTTACTCATTTCAAGCTGTTCAACACTTTCCTTACTCACTTCTTTCCTCTGTGATTTATTTCCCCAGGCACTTTTTTTCCTGATTGTTAAAATGTTGTAAGCGTGATTTACACAGCTAGAATGTTCATTTGAAGTTTCTTCCATCCAAAGGTCAACCTGTGTTAACTCATGTGAGAGCCAGCTCTGAAGTTGGTCCTCTGATCACACCAGTGTTAAACTTTCTCCTTTACTTGCTCCCTGTTGACTGATTACATTCACATGAATATTAAAATTTACCCCATTGCCTAGAGGCCCATGGAAAGCCTTTGAAACACTTAACAATCTTATTTTGATTACATAATAGTAGTTGAAAACAGCGTCATAATTTTATTTTTAGATTCTTTTTCTGTTATTCAGGGTTCAAAATAAACCTGTATCACCACCCCCACCCCACCCCTCTCCATCCTCCATAATTTTCACAGTGTTTTACAGAAAGCTTTATGGAAATAATTGTCAGTACTTTTTGCTTGTCAGAAAGTACCCCCAAAATCTGAGTATGTATTTACTCATCTTTCCATTTCAGTGGGTAGTTTTCAAGTCCAAATGCTGAGTTATATCTTTTTACACATGCATTTGGTTTTCTGTGGCTGCATGTCAGTGTTAGGCTGCAAAGTTCTCTGCTGTTTATAGTAAATGTATCTGTCAGAGCATATGTATAGTGTATAGCATTTGGCCAGTTGTAATGTGTGTATAGGGTGACGGATAGTATGAGGAAAGTAGCACTATAAACTAGCTGTATTTTCTAATGTGAAGAAGTGAGAAGTGGAAGTTTTGCACAGTCACTTGTTTCCCATCAGTGTAAGCACTGTCTGCAAGGAACTGATGGAAACCTTCAGAAATAGTCTTCAGACCTATTTTTTTCTACAGCTGAAGATCCTGATAGCTCCTGCAGACTAGGCTTTAGGTGTGTGGTCCTTACTGCTCATAAGGGGCCAAAGTAGGAAGCAGAACTTGCCTCAAGTCCTTGAACTAAACATGGAAGCAGATGGGGAAAACTGACAGAGTTTCATCTTCTTGCCCCACCTCGAAGGGAGGTGCGTATGAAATTAGCTCATGCATGTGAAATTAACAGATGGAATTTGGGCACACAGATAATCCTTTCTGGGAGGTCCCAGTGAGCCAGACCAAGTGATGTCATAGCAGTGCAAATTAAGTCTACAGAAAAGGTACGTGTAATACAAAAATTTGAGGCTAAGAGCTTTGTCATACCATGACAGCTTTGTCCTGTCTTGGCCACCTCAGAATGTTATGTTAAATCTGTGTAAGATACAGGACAATTGTTAAGCAAACAAATATTCATCAGTTTCTACCCTACCACAATCTTGTATGGTGAATGCTAAAAGAAAAGCTACTTGCTAGAGCTTAATGCACTGCAGCAGTAGTCTTAGATCATGCTTGATGGTTTGCACTACTGATAATGAATAAGTGTGAGATTGCCAGGGAACTTTTTTATTTCACCTGAGTCCATAAAAATTTGCCTACATAAAATTGTAGATTACCTGAAGGGTAGTACGTACCCTGCTTGGGTAATGTACAGCTGAACTCTGAATATTACTAGTAAGAACTTGGAGACCTTGAGCTTTCTATCCTCTCTTCTTCTACAGCTCTCTATGGCCTATAGTTGGTGCTGTGAGCCAAGCAGGAGTCCGCGAGCCAAGCAAGAGTCAACGTGAGACTCTCCTTCCACTGTGCAAAGAAATTACATCACCCCATCTGTGGCCCATTGCATCACTTTTACTCAAGACTAGCATCTCACATGATTCACAAGAGCATAGGACAATGAATGATTTACTGAGATAGATGTAGTAAGCTAACAGTCTTTTCCAGATGATATTGACAATATAGTTTTCCATAAGATACAAGTTGAATATGAGCTCTATTTGAATTTAGTAGAATCAATAATATGTAAAAGAGGAACTTGACAATAGCATTGTGCTTCCTTTAGTAGCTTTTTTTTTTATTTTAGTAGGAGGAAGTGAATTCTCACTTCCTCTTCCATTTAATAACTCAAGTTTCTACACTGCCCAGTTGCAATGTACTGTTTATATTACTTCTATAATATGGTTATAAATAATATTTTAAATGCTGTCATATTTTCCTCATATGATAGTTTGTCAAACATTTCTATTCTTGCCTAGTGACACAACCATCTGCTGACCACAACAGAGCCTTCTATGAAGCAAGCTTTGACCCAGCAACAGTAGTAAAAATCATTATACAGCTTAAGTATTCCAGCCAGAATCATATGCTTTACTAGTCTTTCATGTTCCTTCGGATGAGGGTTCCTATGTACTAGCTATGTCAGTGGCAATTATAAGAGTTTCTTATACATTAAGGCAGGATGTGGCTTTGGTTCTTGGGTAAAATTTTTGCAGAAAGTATTTCAAATAGTTTAGCTTGCCTTTGAGAAAACTGTTCCTTCTGCTCTAAAAATATGATAAGCATGAAAGATCTTTTGGCTACAAATGTTTCTCTGAAAGTAAGCAGATTATTTTCTCAAATACACTTAACAAATAACTTCAAGCTCCTAACCAATTTTGTCCAGGATTTTATGGAAAAGGGGTGTGTTCTGGTTTATGGCTGTATTTCAGCAAAGCAATTAAGGAAGTGCTTGTCCCATACCCGTGTTCAGTCCACCATGTTGGTGCTTATACTGTGTGCTTTTATTCATGTTGAAGTTTCTGTTTCTGCTCCATTTTTGCCTCAGTAATACTATTCTCATCTCTTGGATTTTCTCTGAACATAGTTCAAATTGTTTGTGTACATTTCACTCTTCAGAATTATTTTTGCTCATTTTCCAATGAAAACCCTTTGCAGCAGCATTTAGATTATCCCCAGCTGACAGAGACCCTTCTAAGTACTGGTAGCAGTAGTAGAGTAGCAAGTCTGTGTACTATATTGTCCCTGGATTTCAAAAACCCTTTTGAAGTAGCGTTTTAGAAGTTTCAGGTGTGAAGAATAAAATGTGAAGGCTCTTATAAATTTTAATAAATTGGCAAAGGAGAGATGGGAGCTGATGAGTCTATAAAGAAAGAGAGGTGATGTGGAATGTGGAGAGTCCATGGAGGGACTTGAAAGTGTGTTTGATATAAGTGGGAAGCCAGTGCCAGCTAAAGAATGCAGAGACTAAGTGATACAATAAAAGCATCTTCAGAGCAAGAAAGAATAAATGAGAAGGGAAAGACCACATCTGGAGACCAAGGATAAGGGTATGAAATGAGAGCCTTCAAGCTTTGACGTATGAAAAGAGGGCACCTATTTTAGGGCTGCAAAGAAATAATCGGTAGTCTCTAGACACAGCTGATCTGGGAGGATCTGGATATCCAGATCTGGATATATGTCTGAGTCAAAGATGATGCCCAGTTTACAGCATGGAAGGAAAGCATGTGGAAGCAAGTATTTTCTTAAATCTCTTCATTGGCTCAACCTGAGCTTGAGTTGACAGCTGGATAAAGAGAAAAGTTGAAAAGCATACATTGCAAGTGAACCTGGAACATATAAATGTGCATTCCAAGTAAATTCAGCAACTAGCATGCACTGATTTTTGAAGCAGTCAGTATTGTCACATACATGGTATGCACTTGATTTGTTACTTATGAAGGCTGTGAAAAGCAAACTCTACACTTTGCTCTGGTGGTAGAGTGTTGCAACGGTAATAGGACTTTCAGAGACCTACGCAGCATCTTTAATCACAATTTTTTTCTGTATTCAGTATTATTTTCCTTTTCTATGCAGAAAGAATTCCTTGCCTTATGATACAGACATAGAAAAGGAACATCTCGTTTATGTGAACATGCTCCAGAAAAAAGTCTTAAATATTTAGAACTTTGCAAATATATTCTTGTCTCATAAAGTGAAGGCAGCCTTGCTCGACAACACTATATACCACTTTTCTTCTATAAGGGTCATATGAAATGAAAAGTGTAATCCTCTTCAATAAAAATGAAAATGTCCATAGGTTTAAGCTCTCTTATGGGCTTCTTTTCCTTTAGTAACTCTGGCTCTCACATTCTCAAATGTATCTGCCTCAAACATTTCTAAAGAAGAAGGAAGCCTGCTCTTTCTCTTAAAGCACAGAAGACTGGTAATAAAGCAATGGAGAGTGAGGTGAAGGAGCCAAATGAGGGTCTGGAAGATCTGAGCTGGTTTTCTGAGTCTGGCACTGGACATTTGTAACCAGGTTGCTAAAGGCATTTAAAGCCACCTCAAAATGTCTAAAGAGGTAAATGTTGCCTTGGATGGTAAAAAATATTTCGGTCCCATTAGCTACGTGACTGTGCCTAACGACCTGGAAATCTGCACCTTAACTGTCTCTGAATTAAATCCTTATGGGTGCAGAATGGGGCGGGAACACTTCTTTAGGTCTCATATGTGTTCTGGACATTGGACTGTGAACTTCTCACAAATGCTGGTCAGGTAAGTACCTCAGAGAGCTAGATAGGTGATTTAACCACAGCACAGAAACTCTAACACAGCTCCTGAAAATACTGAGCAAACACAGGATGTAAGTGAAACTAGTGTAGTACATGAGAAGAAAAACACAGATATTTAGCCTGCTCAATGGCCTTTTTAATTATAGAAACAACATTTTTGCCAGGTTAATGTTATTGCTAGAAACAGAGGCCAAAACAAACACTCTTCTTGGACTATCTGATGAAAATCTATCTTGAGTAGAATAAACTCAGCTGGGTCTTGATCAATCAGTGTTTGAAACATTTCCAGTTTGACTATTAATGTGGGTTTTTTTGCCAAAATCTTAGGCTTTAAATTTATTTTAGAACTACATTGTTGGGAAAAGTCTTTGTAATTGATCCTAGCCTATTTTTAGGATTACCAAAATAAGGTCTTGGGTCTTGATGGTGGGCAAATAGCCATACTGAAAAAAGATCCATAAACATCTCACAGCTTGGAGCAAAGATCAATATAAACTGTTTACAAAGGGTATTTGAGAGACCACCAGACACTGGAGCCTTATTGAGAAGAACCTTGTGAGTTACTGTGCAGAATTCTGCACTAGGGTCCAAGGAAGCTAATTTGCTTTTCTCTTATACAGCGAGAGCGTAGTTTGTCTCTTCAGGAGAAAATGGAATTATTCTTATTGATAGAAAGGCACTAAGATAAGCTAATATGGGTTACTTGTTGCAAGAGGTTTTATAATAGGTTGGAAAACACACAGAGCACCTGATTTACATCTGTAGTAAAGCTCCTTCACATGGGGTAAATGAGGATCAAGTCTACAGTATTTAGTAGCTTAAAGAGTCTTAATTTAGTCATCTTTCTGAGAAAAAAACCCCTTTTTTAAAAATTCTAAGCTTGTATACAGAAATGCACAGGTCTAAATTGTCAGCTCCTACAATGCTGCCTATCTTTGTAGAAGCCATTTGTGGCGATGCTCTTTCCTTGGGTAGGTCTGAAAAACGTTTTCCCGTATATGAACCTCAGTTGTTCTTGGATGAATGAAGATAAAGAACTGGAAACCTATAAATGCTCCACAGTATCACTCCTGTGCTGTGTCTCCCTTGTTAGTCTGCAAAACTAGAAATTCTCATGAATTAGAAGAAAAGAAAAAAGTGGCTTTAGCAGTTATTACAACTGGAGTTTTCTTCCTATTTTCACCCTGAAAACAAAAGGCACCAAGATGCATTCCCATCTTTCGTGTAATTCTGCAGCCTGTCTTTTTTGAAATTACACTGCTATAAGTTGTGTGCAGAAAAATTATCTGGGCTCTAGCTGTCTCCTTTTTTGTTCTCTTTGGCAGCCTTGCGACTGAATGGTGATATTTTTCAGCATTAGTGAAATACCAACAACACTCAAGATTTTGTCATTTTGAATTCAAGGTTCAAGCCCCCATTTTTAACAGTGATTGTACACTTGTCTAAAACAAAGTAGAAACATTATCAGATTCATACCTGATGTACCTCTAGTCTGGAGTGCTCACTGGAAGATTTCACTGCTAACACTTTCCTTGGTTAGATTTCATTTCTTCATTGTTGGGCAGTGCTTGACATAGTAATTGTTTCTGACTGTTAGACGTAAATCGGTAAGAAGAAACATTGCCAAAAGCTTTTCAAAGCGTTAACTATATAATTTCAAACACAGTTGGTTTTTTTAAAAAGTTTCAAGCAGACTAATCTTAACAGGATCCAGCAACTAAAGTAAAATATAAACAGGACCATCTTGTCCTACTTCCATATTGACAAGTCCTGGTTCAGAAGCTTTGGAAGTGAATGTTGGATCTCTTAGTCTGTTCTTTTTTATAATACAAGTCAAAAGCCTCTACATATGCACTCTGTACTAAGCCAAATATTTTTTGTTTTGGAAAAACATTGTTTTGTGATTTGAAGACTTTTAAAGATAAAGAATCCGGTCTTGCATCCAGCTAGCCCAGATTTTCTAGGGGTTTGGGTTTTTTTTCTGCTTTGGTTTTCTGCATGAAATCCTGACACCATTTATAGCTCTGGGTGCTTTACCATGGACTTTAGTGGATCCAGGACTTTTTCCTCCTTTTTCACTCATATTAGCTTTTAAAAATATTTTATTTAACCACCATCTCTTTTCCCTCGGGTGTCTTTGATGTTCCAAGAGTAGTTGGTACATTTTAGTCCAACCTGTACCGTACTTACATATGTTTACTTTTGCAGGGGCCATGGAGTTTTGATAGGTGGTAACCTGCCAGTGATTTATTTTATACCAAATGTTTAACACAAAAGCATATACAAAACCAAAGCTTTTATTGAGGCTGCAAAATAAAACTTTCATGACTCAGGAAATGCCAGAATTAAGAGTGCTGATGTAAATTAATTTCTGTCACATACTTTGCATACAGTATATAGCTTTTTATATGGCCTCTGTGTGTTTTTCCATAGACCACTACCAGAGGCAAACACCTACCAGAGTATGTATCAGCCCAAACAGTTGAGAACTGGCAAAAGTGTAAAAACCTCAAACCAGATTTTATAATCATACAATCATAGAATCATTTTGGTTGGAAAAGACCTTTAAGATCATCAAGTCCAACCACTAACCTAGCACTAAGTCTGCCGCCAAACCATGTCCCTAATGAGGAAAATCTGAGACAGTTTTACCAGTAAGTGATAGTTTCTGCTACTCCTGTAATGAAAAAGAGAGACAACAGGTTAGATTTGAAGTTGTCCTCTAGCCATTAGAAACAATATACGCAAGGAAATACAACAGGTAATATGGAACAGTTAGGTGTCTCTTGCACTAGATGCCATTTATTTAAAAACACTATTTATGTCCAGCAGGGACCCTGCTCCATAGCTCACGGTAGCCCAAACATAATTAATGTGATGTACCTCAAGCACACCTTCTTCTCTTAGTAGACCACCTTCTGTATGAAGGCTTGTGAAAACAATAGGGTCTTCTAAAACTTAACTCTAGAGTTGCTCGAGAGAAATCTTTTCTTATCACTTGCATGCTGTTTCTGCTACCATGATACAGGGACCCTGCGGAACAAGACAGTCTCCTTGTTAAGGTAGTTTCATCAGGAGAATTTCTGGGCAGCCTGGCAACCTGTATATGACTATAAGCCTTCAAAGTAGAATGCAAAAATCTCTGTCCAAGAGATTCTCTCTATCCAGGTATAAATACATTTACAAGGATTCTGTGCTCACATGTGGCATTACTGAAGGAGTACAATCAGCAATTAGAAGAACAGAAGGTGACCCAAAAATTGTTACTTCAGGAGGCTGAGACTTGTAGTACCAAACTAAGGCTGATCAGCTAGCGTAGCCAAGACTGAGATGTTTTTATCGTTGTGTCATCCGGCTATGAATGCATCTCTTTGGAAACGCCATTCTGCTGGAATGTTTTCTGTCAAAAGTTGTTGGTTCATTGAGAGTGAAGCATTTCATGAAAGCTTATCTCAGCAAGCCTTATAATGGAATACAGATAACTTTTGATAGTCCTATGCTAAGTGGAGTCAGCTGCCAGTTTTCCATTCCATCAGATCTACTCCTGTATGGTGGCCTCTTCCTTGTCTCAGGGATCCAAGGAATACAAGGACCTTCTGGGATTCAAGGCTCCACTGTTCTAGAGGAAATTGTTGCTTTTTGGTAATGCTATGGATCTTTGTTTCCCAAATGAAATTGTTACTGGAATGTCTATTTCCTAGGAAATGTTTTAGCAGTTTTAATTCTAAATTGGGACAAATTAACATTTCAAAGTGGTGAGATTTCTCAGGAAATGTAAATTCTGAGCTGTGACCAATTCTAAAAATGAGCAGCTTGTAAGTATTTGTAGTATGCTCCAGCTGTAAAATCCTAGAATAGGCAGAGTCTGAGAGTCTGAAGGCTTATCCACAGGGCAGATACAGCTCACTTGAAGGAAGCAGTTGCAACACAGAGCACATCTGCAGAGCTGTGTGCAGCCCTGTGAGCCAGTGCGGAGCAAATTAGCACACGAATATGACGCAGCACACTATTCTGCAGAAAAACTACACTGGGTTGCAGAAACAGTGAAATGGTTACCTTTTAAGCTTTGGTGTGTGCATTCTCCTGCTCAGCTACAGTACAATTAAGAACTCCATTGTGAGAAGGATCTGGTTTTCTCTCAGGAACTGGAGAAAAACGTTTGTATTTCCTGTCTTTGTCCTATTTTAACCATAGAAGTATAACGTACAAAGACTAAACTTGTACTATCAGCCTAATTTGATGTGCTTTTTTTAATCAACTTATACAAAAAATATTTTAGGTCATTCCTTAAAATTGTTTGGATAATCAGGTCATTCCCAAACTTACTTAGAAAAGGGGATTCCTCTTTTGTTTGTAGCTACGCTGCAGAATTGTTGCTGTTGCTTCTGTGCAGGTGGGGGTTGGCAGTATGGGTCATCTGAGATCTATGGCATTGATCTTCTCACACAGAATAACTCTTCTTTTTTCCAACTCTCAGTACCCATATGCCAAGGTAACTTGACTTGTTTTTGTGTGTGCCTTAGCAACAGTAAAGTATATCCTTTGAACTACATTATTTCCCTTTTTTACTGTTTGCAAGAAAACCTAGCATCTCTGTGGGGCTATTGTTTTATTATTGTCATTATTCAGTGCATCTTCTCCATTTGGGCAGTTGTGAGTTTACATTTCTTTCCCTATACCAACTAGATGCTAAACTGTTACCTGTAAAGGGATGACAGTCTAGACATCTAAGGGAGGTTGGCTATCTGATAAGATTTGATGTCAGTTCTTTATGGAGGACGTAGCAGAGAGAAGTACTACTCAGTGACATGGCGCGCTCTGTTTATCTAGTTGTTCCGTCCTCTAAGGTATAGTTACAGGCAAATTAATCATCACGGATATCATTGCATGCCATTTTGCATGGCATAAAATCATTCAAGGAAAGAAGGAATAAAAGTTTGAGGTCTATCCACTCTGTATCAGCAACTGTAGGTGATAGCTCTTTTAGGAGAAACTTGTCAATCCCTAAGCACGTACTATCAATCAGCTCATCTATACTTGATTAGGAATCCTTTTACAACTTACAGAATAAATTGCTTGAAAGCCAGTCAAGAAATAAAGACTGAAGGTTAGTAGACATTAAAAAGAATTTCTAAACAGGAAACTTAGCAGTTCTGAAAATACTGAAAACACCTTGGAATTTAAATTTGATAATGCTTTGAAAACCAGTGAAGGACATAAGACATTGAGCAAACTTAGGGTGGTTCAAATGCTGGGTGATAGTGAGTTAGATATATTGTAGCACAATTTGTTTCTCCTTATTTTCTTTTTCTTTCTTTCTTAGCTAATGATCATGCAAAAATCCAAATAGCTTTAATGGAAAAACTCAAAACTGTTCCCATGCTTCACATCTGGTTCATAATTATTTCTTTTTTTAACTATCTTTGGAAACCAACATTTACTAAAAATGACAGTAATATGCAGTATTTTAGCCTGAAAAATAAAGACTTGTAAAAAATAAATAATTGGAAACAACCAGACAAAAATATTTATTTTGTTCTGGTTTGGATGTTGATTAAAGAAAAATGCGTATCTTGAAAGGTATGCACTGTAAGCAGTCCTCCTGAATGTATAGGATTTCAGATTGCTAAGTTAAGCATGTCTGTAAAGCCTGTAGGATCAAATAATGGTAGTATGTTGTTATTGCAAAAGATTGTAAAAGGCAGGAAAACAAAATGGGGTTTAGATGGCACCTGGCATGGAATTTTTCCAAAAGTACTGCATGGTTAAATGGGGGGTTTGAGAAAAAATGATTATATTGAGCAATCACGTTTATGTATGACTGCTTTGGATGTTTTTTATTATCCATATTGCAAAATATCGTCCAACTTCAAACATGCATAATACGGGTTGTCTGGACTTTTGCAAAATACTGGCTCGCGCAGAGAGCACACACAAAAGAACATTTTCCAGCATCCAGCTGCCTCAACCGATCAGAAACAAGGAAACAAGCAGGAAAAACGTGCCGCTCGGGTTTTGACAAAGCAAATGGCCTTTAAGGAAGCGGTGCCCCTCAGGGCCCGGTACCGGGGTCTGGGCCTCGCTGTACGGCCTCGAGAGACCCCAAACCACCGGCCACCGGGAGCAAAGTCGGAGGGGAAAAGCGGGGAGTGCGGGGGAAGCTATTTCCTCCCTCGGGACGGGGACGGGACGGGGACGGGACGGGAACGGGCCGGGCCGGGCCAGGGCGGGGCTGGCGGGCAGGCGCGGGGCCCTGCTGCCCTCTGCTGGCTGCGCCCCGCCGCGGCCTCGCCCCGGGAGGTCCCTTCAGGCCCCCTCAGCCCCCCGACGGGCTCCGGCAGGCCCTGAGGAGGTGCTGAGCCTCTGTAAATGGTCTCTTTGGCCTCGGTGAGATGGATTTAGAGACGGACAAAGCCCATCTCCGGCTGCACGGGATGCGCTAGAGCTGCTGCATCTACTTGATGGTGCTAAGCAAGTCAATTTGGGGTTCTTTCTGCGTTTGCATGCGGGTTCGGAGCAGCGGGGCGGTTTTGAAGCAATTATCCTGGTCTTCCTCACCTATCGCATTCTGTTTTGGTGCTTGCAGAGGAGGTCCCTTTTGGAGGAACCTAATCCATAACATCTTGTCTGGACAAACACCAAATGGACACCAGCGCCTGTTTGGGGACGTAGTAGTCCAGACCAATTCTGTATGAATTTTAGTCATTGCAAAGTCTGAAGTACCCTCCCCAAACTGCACATGGTGTAGATGTAGGGGCCTCCTTACCTGCTTCTTTGAGCCACTCCGGTTGTGCTAGCGAACGCAGCCAATCTGAAAAATGCCATGAAGAGAAGAAAAAAAAATGCCTCACACCAAACCGTCTTGCAAACACATGAAGTATGGGCTCTCCCTGCTTACACAGAGCCTATGCAGGGAAGGAAAGCAAGAGTGGGGTAAGTACTGCTTTATGTGTACTAACGTACAGGTCACTGACTCCAGTTTGGATTTGTGGCACCTATGCAACAGTAGGCAGTAGCTACAGATAGTGTCATACAGCTTATGTGCCATATACCAGACATCAGCAGAACATCTTTTTTTCTCCCCCATTTAATTGATGCATAGGTTTTTCAATGATAAAGGGCAGCATATGCATGTTTATGCTGCTTGTCAAACTGACAGCAGCATTTCACACTGCTGCATTCTGTAGTATAGGCAAAGTCAAAATGCATTAATCAGTACTCGTTGGCACTATCAATCATCACTGAGACGATGTTTGCCTATCCAAAGGCTTTTTTTTTGGAAAAATATTGTTCTTCAGATTCAGTTTTGAAGTTAAATTCTGTTCTCATTCTTCCCAGCAGTATATAAACACCTCAGTTTCAGTAGAGTTGCTCTTGATTTGTGCTGTGACTAAGAACATCACGTCTCATGTCCTTTCATGAATTATTAGCCTGCAGGTGTAGCTATTCTTTGAAACATCCCCAACTCTGTAGCTTTTCTATGTCATTTCTGAAGATGATCCAAAAATGAGTTTGCATTTTAGGTAGTTTTATATGCACTGGCATGGGTCCCCAAAATAATACATCTGTGGTAGCAATGTATTGGCTGCAAAACCTATCAAGGAACCCAAGAAAATGCAGAGGTCTTAATTCAGAAGAAAAAAATCGGCTCATGCAGAGCTCCATACTACCACAGCTGGGCTGTGAATTCCCTGGAGGGATAGATCCTGGAGGTGTATCCCCATTTATTCCATGTCTTTTTGTGGTAGAGATATTGGAAACCATAGGAAAATTTAGAATCTCTCAGGAGTAGTTGGCCCTGGAGTCCTACTTCAGTTGAAAGTCAGGGCAGAGAGTCTAAGAACTGTTGGATGTTTCATGTAGGACTCAGTCTGGCAGGGCTTCCAGGTTTCCCTGTCCCAGGCAGGAGCCTTGCAACCTGGCGGGTCACCAGCCCTGCAGAATTCAGCTGAGGGTACCACCCCTCTGTGCCTGGAGCCTTTGCTGCTGCTCAGCATTTCAGTTTTGACAAGCTGGTGTTTTCAAACGAAATAATGCTTACTCAAAAAATGGCCAGCCAGTTGTAGGGGATGCATTTGGTAAGCGTTTTGTGTAGCAAGGGAAACAGTAAATCAGCCAGTCTGGATTAAAAAATGGGGATTCACAAAAAGTTTCAAATAGAATTTGTAGTGGAAAAAAAAAAAGAACAATGTGCTGTTTCTCCTCTTTCCTGTATAAGTGATAGCAAAGGGACTGTGAGAGAGCATTGCAAAGCTACTCTGAGAGGGGGTTCACATGTGTGTGAGCCCGTGCGTGGAAGGAAGCTGAAGATAATGAATCAATAAATAGTATTTTCTGTAATTGTTCTTCTGTCCATAGCTGCTGTATCTGTGCTGGCCAACTTCCCAAAGCCAAGATACGGCATCGCGGGTAGTGCTGGAGCGGACACAAACTTGGTGTCACTTTCCCCCAGCAGCATGTGGAAGAGATTAGATAAGTGAGGTGGCTCCTGCTGCGGGGAGTTCTTCACGTTTCGGAGCACTTGAAAGGTATGCGGCTTCTCACACGTCGGTGTGAGCGCGGCCAGAAGGGGTCTAGGAAAGCGGCTTTATCAAAAAGCAATACACATCACGGCTGATTTAAAGTCAACATCAGTCCTCCGCTTCCGTTTATGCTGCGGCTATAGGTAGCCTCAGAGAAAACGGCAGCTGCCGATTGTGGTTATCTTTGATGTAGGTTCCTGTCGATCAAAATGAGACACAAGAACTCCAAACTACCAGTAACTTTTTCCAGCCGCGTAAAATTTTCTTTATTGGAAACTGCGTCGCGCGTCCTGTCGTTAGGGGGTCACTATTTTTTTTTTTTCCAGGCGAAATAAAACCACTCGGAATAAAAGCCAACCTTTTAAGACGTGTACATATCCCGCCGGGCGTCCTGGAATAACGCTTACCGCGAAGAAATGCCGGCGGCCCCCGCGGGAGAGCCGGAGCCCGGCGGGCGGTGGGAGCCGCGGGGCAGCCCCCGCCTCCGCCCCGGGCAGCCGGGAGGGACCGGAGGAGCGAAGGAGTTAAAGGGAGGCGCTTGGGAAATCTGATGCTAACGAAGCACCAGGAATGTTGCACATTTCCATTCCCTTCGGAGGAGGTCAGTCCCCGCTGCGGGCAGCCGCTGCGAGGAGCCCAGTCCCGAGGCCGCACTTGCTCCGGGCTCTGCCCCGCACCTTCCCGCAGGTTACGCCGGGGGACGCCGAGGAGGGACGGGACGGGACGGGACGAGGGGGGGTGGGCGTTGTTAAAAGTTTTTCCCGGCTTTGCGATGCTGTGGTGGGACCTGCAAAACCGAGGGGGAGAGGGACGGGGGCTCCGCGGCTCTGCGCACCCCGGGCTGGGGCGGAGGGAGCGACGGGCTCGGGCCGCCCCGCAGAGAGGGGCAGCTCCCCTGACCCGCCGCGGCCTCTCTTCTCTTGCAGGCGCGGCCGGAGATGCCGGGGAGACGGCTGTGGTGGGCGCGCTGCTGGCTCGGCGTCTGCCTCTCGCTGCTGGGCGCGGGGGGCGGCAGCGCCGAGCCCTGCCGCGGCCCCCCCTGCGGCGGCGGCGAGGCGCCCCCGCCCCCCTGCCGCGGAGCCCGCTGCGGCGGCAGAGCCGGCCGCCCGGCGCGCTCCTTCCTGCACACCGCCACGCCGCTGCGCCCGCCGCAGGGCAAGGCGCCGCCCGCTGCCCCTCACGCCGCCCCGCCGCCCCGCCCGCCGGCCGGCAGCGCCCCGCACGCCGCCGGCAGGGGGGGCGCGCCGGAGGCCTGCCCCGGCGGAGCCTGCGCCGCCAACGGCACCCGCCGCGACTGCCAGGGCCTGGAGTGCCGCCTGCCGCCCCGCCTGCGGCCGCGGCCCCGCGGCCCGGGCTGCGCCGCCCCCGCCGAGGGCTGCCCCGAGCCCGCCCTGCTGCGCGCCGCCGAGAGAGCCGCCCAGTTCGCGGGGGACGACTTCGCCTACCCCGCCCCCGAGCTGGGCGGCGGCGCCGTGGGGGTGCAGCTCACCTGCGACGTCAAGCCAGGTGCGGGGCGCCCTGAGGAGGGCGGGAGGGTCCCCGCGGGACGGCGGGCAACGAGGGCCGCGGCCGGGGCTCTCCCGGGGTTCCCGCAGGCCGCCGCGGCTCGGCGTGCCTCGCCGAGAGCCGCAGTCGCGGGGGTGCTGGGTCTCCTCACGCCTGGCAGGAGCCCGCTGAGCTGAGGGGCTTAGCACCCCTGGGAGCCCGGCCACAGGGGCGCCCGCGCGGGTACACCAGACCTCCTCATTTTGGGAGAATTAAGAGGCAAATCTGGCACTGGTCTGCGTGACGCGTGGGGGCACTGCCCTGGCTCCGCTCTCTTCTCCCCTTTGTCTGCTCTCTGCGCGCACCTGTGCACATGGGAGACCCACAGCAGATGGAACATGGCAAAACCTTTTTTAGTGCTCGTGTTAAACAAGTGTAAGACCTCTAACTCTCTCTCTCTTAGTCTGGTGTTTCCGGGGTTTTTAATTTGTAGCAACAGCGGACTAGGCTTCAGTGGGCTGTGTGTATGTTCCACACCCAGGATGAATGGACTGGTGCCATCGGTAAGAAACTGGCTGCTGCTGACAAATTGTCTTGCTGTAATAGCCAGCAAAAAAAAAAAAAAAGGTTGCAGAGCCTCTGTTACTGCACATTGTTCAGAGCAGTTGTCTGTCAATTGACAAGAGCACAGCTCTGGTCAACTCAGTATCCCTTTAGGAAGCCAGGTATAACCATGCTTATACTCTCAGCTCAGCAGAAGGTGTGATTGCCTGGGATGTGTGGATTTGCCCACGTGAAAAGCACCAGCAGATCTTTAATGACCACAAAGCAGTTCAGGTTCTGGTTTAATGCCTTATCTGAAAGATATAAAATGTGTGAGGAAGGGTGATTTATTTTATTCCCCAATGACGTTAAAAGCTAACGGATAGCATGAAGAAGGTCATTTAAACTTTGTCACATCTGTATAGCTAACCCAAGGGCTGCGGCTGCTTCAGACACCAGAGCGCATGCCAAGCCTCCTAACCGATGTCTACTTAGTGAAGTGACATCTCCTCCAAAGCAGACTCCAGCACTTAGTGGCGATTACAGCCCCAGGGCTGAGATTTAACCCCCTGTGTACCTATTGCAGTGACACTGTCTATCTTCATCTTGCCTGTTATCGCTCCCGGATGTCTTACAGAACCTCTGTGTGCTCTGTGACCAAAGGTGGACAGAAAACAGAGGAGTCAGTATGGTTGCCTCCATTTCCTCTGCTTCTGTGCATACTGTTTGTGCTATCATCGTAACTGCTGTGCCTCCCTTTTGCGAAAGGACCCAGGATATTTGCATTTTCTTTGTCCTTATCAAAAATCCATCTCTATGTAATACAAGCCCTGGCAAATAAGAAGGGCATTTTGCATGGACAGAATAGACAAATAGTTCTTGGATGGTGCTGCAAGCAGACATGCTGTATCTCTGTGAAGGTCTTACAAACAGCATTGAGCTCAGCATGACCTCTTTCTCCAAACGTCCTCTTATTCTTTGGCCATCTTTAGAGGACCCGGATCAGTCTGTGCTGCCCAGTCTCCAGTACCATCAGCACTTCCAGCTAACATGGTGAGTTACATGCACCCTTCATCTCCTAGGCCTTAGGGTTAGGTCCTCTGTCCCCTCTGACATGGGTCAGAGGAAAACAGAATAAGGGAAATTAAAGCAAAAGGGTTGGAGAGTAAAGATGCTGGGGATTTTGGAGACTCGATGCAGAATTCACTGTACTCTTTCAATTTTATGCTCTTTGCAGGCCTGGTGCTGGGTGAAGTCTTGGAGGAACAGAAGTGTGGTTAGAAGGTATCCCTTGACAAAATCCTTGAATGCATCAAGAATGGATTATACCTTCTTATGGCCAGTGGCAGTCATGGATTTATGCATTCATCTCCTTCCTGTGGCAGAGAGAAGCATCCTATATGTTGGAGGGAAAGCGGTGTACAGTACTGTCCACTAAACTGTGTAATCTCATGAAAGGCACTGTCAGTATGGAAACACACAGTGAGCAAACCTGTGATAACACATGAGCTTCTATGTGTGAGAGAGAGTTTTCAGGAGAGGACAACTGCACCCTCAGAAGTTCTCCCTTCTCACTGCTTTTGCCTTGTGGCCAGAAAGTGACCTGGTTGGCACCAGCCCATGCCTAGGCCCACTGCAGCAATCATGGCAGTTGGTGTGGATGAGACCTGCTGTAGACATACTTCTGTCCAGACTGGGCAAAGGGCATATATACATGTTTTGCCCATTCCAAAGACTGGACCCAGGCATCACAAGGCAGCTTTCTCTCCTAGAAGTGGAAGAATACTAGATTCTTCAACATTTAGCAGAAATTCCATGTGATTGGCATCAGGAACAAAAAAGTAAGCCACTGGCAGCTGGCGTGGTGGGTCTTGGAAACAAGCATGTTTCGCATAGCAGTTCCAGCATAGCTTGTCTACTAGAACAAAAAGAACAAATGTGATAATCAGACATCTAAGTAGGGAAATGCATTTATGGTTGTCTGGGGAGAGCTGCTACTCAAACAGCATGCAGTTAACATGATGGGGCAAATGCAGGTAAGGATCATGAAGAACATACTGCTGTTCTAGTCTTCTAAAGAACAGTGCTAGGGGAGACTGAGGGCTCACTCAAGAGCTGTGCCCAGTCTATATGGTGGAGATAGTGGCTTCCCTGCCATGAAGTTTTGTGGATAAATCTCATTGTGCAGGTGTGGCAGGAGCCTGTCTTACAGATGTGCAGTACAGATGTAACTTCATGGAGAATAACCAGATTCAGGAGGAATTGCCTGTGGTGGTCTGGCATATGGGGACCAGCGAGAGTCCCTCTGAAGGAAATCTAGGGACCTCTTGAATACAGCAATGAATACGCTGTAGACAGGCTTAGCTGAGCTCTAGGAATCTCTGAGGTTAGTCCGAGTGCAGAGAGTTTCCTCCAGTACTCAGAGTGGCTGCTGTGTGTTCCCCATCTTCTTTGCAGTGTCTTGTGAAATGAGGCTGCTCCATGTGCTCAGCACGTGACAAGGGAGCAGGAGTCAAAGAAAATATGGCAGTATTTTTTTTTTCCTGTGCACGCTACATCTTTTGCGTGACTGCAGGGTGATGGCTATATGTTTTACGGACAGTGCAGGTGTATGCCTCCAGCCCAGGCATACATTTATTTTAGCCTCCAGGAACTTGTCACACAATCGGAAAGAACACAGGCTTGTGACAGATTATCTGCCACCTCTACATCCTCACCCATCCTCCTAATTCTTCCTAAATTAATCACGCCAAAAGAGGAGGTTTCTCTGGCAGCCATGTGCAGAGAATTAATCTTGGGGATTTTTAGTGTTTTTAGATCAAGGATAAAGGTACAGTTAGTTCCTGGTAGAAGAAAGAAACAGAAGGCTGTCTGGTCTTTCAGTTTCACATCTAAGGTACTGTACCTGAAAACAGAGGAAACCATCTATTCAAGAAGAAAAAGGTCAGTGACTGTTCCTGTCTTTCTCTTGTTTTTAGAGGAACATTTCTGTCTGGTTACTATTTCAGCACATCACTCTAAGGCCAGCTGCATGTGTTGTTTCTTTGTCATTGCCCTTTTCTCAGACAGCAGGGGAGCTGGAATATGCTGCCTAGGTGACCCTAAGGCCGTTTTTCTGCTTGTATTAATTCACCACCACCTGGTAGCCCACCCCAGCCTGTGACTACCAGCTCTGTGACAGTGCATCAGTGGATTTGCAATGATTCTGTCTATACTGCTGGAGGCTGTCCTGAGGAGCCCCGGACCCCTGAGGCCCCAGGAGAAGTCAGGATAGAGGAGAAGTCTGTCTTGGTTGATGAGGGCTGGGTCAGGGACCAATTAAGCAATCTGGACGTCCATAAATCCATGGGCCCTGATGGGATGCACCCGCGGGTGCTGAGGGAGCTGGCGGTAGTCATTGCTAGGCCACTCTCCATCATCTTTGCTAAGTCGTGGGGAATGGGAGAGGTGCCTGAGGACTGGAGGAAAGCGAATGTCACTCCAGTCTTCAAAAAGGGCAAGAAGGAGGACCCGGGTAACTATAGACCGGTCAGCCTCACCTCCATCCCCGGAAAGGTGATGGAACAACTTGTCCTTGGTGCTGTCTCTAGGCACATCAAGGATAGGGGGATCATTAGGGGCAGTCAACATGGCTTCACCAAGGGGAAGTCATGCTTAACCAACTTGATAGCCTTTTATGAGGACATAACCTGGTGGATAGATGATGGTAAAGCTGTGGATGTGGTCTATCTCGATTTCAGTAAAGCGTTTGACACGGTCTCCCACAGCATCCTCGCAGCTAAACTGAGGAAGTGTGGTCTGGATGATCGGGTAGTGAGGTGGATTGTGAACTGGCTGAAGGAAAGAAGCCAGAGAGTGGTGGTCAATGGGACAGAGTCCAGTTGGAGGCCTGTGTCTAGCGGAGTCCCTCAAGGGTCTCGGTACTGGGACCAGTTCTATTCAATATATTCATTAATGACTTGGATGAGGGAATAGAGTGCACTGTCAGCAAGTTTGCTGATGACACCAAACTGGGAGGAGTGGCTGACGCACCAGAAGGCTGCGCAGCCATTCAGAGAGACCTGGACAGGCTGGAGAGTTGGGCGGGGAGAAATTTAATGAAATATAACAAGGGCAAGTGTAGAGTCCTGCATCTGGGCAAGAACAACCCCATGTATGAGTACAAGTTGGGGGCAGACCTGTTGGAGACCAGCATAGGGGAAAGGGACCTGGGGGTCCTAGTGGACAGCAGGATGACCATGAGCCAGCAGTGTGCCCTTGTGGCCAAGAAGGCCAATGGCATCCTGGGGTGTATTAGAAGGGGTGTGGTTAGCAGGTCAAGAGAGGTTCTCCTCCCCCTCTACTCTGCCCTGGTGAGGCCGCATCTGGAGTATTGTGTCCAGTTCTGGGCCCCTCAGTTCAAGAAGGACAGGGAACTGCTAGAGAGAGTCCAGCGCAGAGCCACGAAGATGATTAAGGGAGTGGAACATCTCCCTTATGAGGAGAGGCTGAGGGAGCTGGGTCTCTTTAGCTTGGAGAAGAGGAGACTGAGGGGTGACCTCATTAATGTTTATAAATATGTGAAGGGCAAGTGTCATGAGGATGGAGCCAGGCTCTTCTCGGTGACATCCCTTGACAGGACAAGGGGCAATGGGTGCAAGCTGGAGCACAGGAGGTTCCACATAAATATGAGGAAAAACTTCTTTACAGTGAGGGTGACTGAACACTGGAACAGGCTGCCCAGAGAGGTTGTGGAGTCTCCTTCTCTGGAGACATTCAAAACCCGCCTGGACGCGTTCCTGTGTGATATGGTCTAGGCAATCCTGCTCCGGCAGGGGGATTGGACTAGATGATCTTTCGAGGTCCCTTCCAATCCCTAACATTCTGTGATTCTGTGATTCTTCAGTCACTGAGAGAGACCTCCCCTCCAGTTTACCTGGCAGAGAAGGTGAGCAGAATAATCTGTTGTTCAACCTGTTGTGTAGCTCCGTTCATGTGAGGTGCAGTCTACTTGGATGCTTGCTGAAGACCATGCCTGGTATCAGCCCTCCAAGATACAGGCCAGCATCAGGGGCTCTAGCTGATTCCCAGCACTGTGTCTGTGTTTGCAGGCTCATCTGCATGAGGCAGGTGACTTACTGTCCACCAGCTGCCTGCCAGAACCAGCAGCCCTACTGTGGGGATCACACGAACAAATTCATCATCTTTTCAGCCAGTATCACCAGCACCACAGCTGCTGTCTGGAAAGCTCCTGCCAACTGTGGCTGAACCACCACTGCTTTTGGCCAGGTGAAGATGCTGGAATGCAGGCTTGTACTCCCTTTGCAATTCAGATGAACCCATTCCTCTGCAAGATTGTCACTGCCATTTCTCAGCTGCACCATGAGTACTCCTTACTTCAGATGAAAGACTGGCATCCCAAAAGAAGGAAGGCACAGGACGTGTTTTTATTGTCTTATCATTTTGCATTCCTCTCTGTTTCTCTCCTCACTCATTAACTGCCATTAAATCCTTCATTCTTCATATCAGACCCATCTTTCTGTTGTTTTCTTTTGGGCAGACTTCTCTGGAGCTGCAAGCACCTGGATTTGGGCAAAATAGTGTGCAGCTGCCATATCTCATACCTGCGAAACCTGGTGAACAAGGTTGTAGGTTTTCATGCTGTTGCTATCTGTGCACTGAGTAGTGCCTGCAGCCCACTGCTGTCATCTCCTGTGGTTACCAGGAGTGACAGGCACCATCAGATGGCTCTGTGCTCTTGGGTCCCAATCAATATCTCGCTTTCCCTTCCTCACAGTAGGATTGCTGCCTGCTTTTGGCCTCTGCCCCCTATGCAGTGTCATATTGTGAATGAGGGCTACCTTGTCCATGCAGCATGCCCTCAGGATGGTGTGTCCTTTCCAGGCATACTAGGGAAATGTAGCAGAGGTTTGTATGTGATATGTTTGCACAATGGATTGATCCTGGAAGCATGGAGCAGATGTCTGCAGTACAGATCTTACCATGGCTGTGTGTGGTGTGTGTGTGCAAGGAAAGTAATATTGCAGCTGTGGTCATGGGTACATCTGAGTGTTGCTAGTGGATGTACCTGTTTGATGCTTGTCTGGGCAACGTGGAAAGGTACTTAAGTGGGATTGCTGGCATCTAATGTGTAAACATCTCTTGCAGTGGAATTCTCATAATTTTAGACATCTGGAATAGAGACATCCCTATCTGACATGTTCACCATGCCTTACCTTTATATAGTTAATGGAAAGAAACAAGGCCACATTTAAGGCACACTGCATCTGAGCTATTTTAGACTTCTACTTCAGAATTCTTTTGGCAAACAAGATATCCCTTCTACTTAACTGAATGTAGTTTATTTTCAGTAGAGTCTTCTCTTTCATGCAAGAGCTTTATCATGCTCTGTCTTGCTCTGGCATTGTGAACTGCCAGTAGCACCGAGTATACTGTGCAGTGAAGGGCCTCTTGTACTGGTAAGTATAAGTTTAATCATAGTATTGCAAAATGGATAAAAATGAGAGAAAAAAACAGTCACAAAGGATTTTTTAGGCCTCGTATTCTCACCAGCAGAGCTTTAGACAGCCAAAAGGAGCAAAGCTAAATTGACTGACTGGAATGTAGCTGCTGTTACGAAGTTCTGTAAGGCTGTTCAGGGCAGAGATAATAGAAAGCTGGTCCATCATGTGAGTAAGCTTCATGGCAGTCAGTACTTAAAATTACAGCCTTTGTTACTGCCAGCAAGTCAGACAGTTACTGGCTGAAGACAATGCCCCTTAAGTATGTGCTTAAAAATAAGCTTTACTTTATGTCTCTTACCGAATCAAGGCTTTAGTTAACCTTTCTTTGCTCTCATAGTTTCGCTCGTGTGTGTGAGAAAAGCCCAGATTGCCAGGATGGGGACATTAGAGCCCAATAACTCTGTCTTAGAAGGGTCTGTATTCTCCCCATCTGTGAAATTGTCGTGGCTGGAAAAATTCAAAATGTTACTGTTATTGGTCCCTGAATCTCAGCCACTGAGAACTGGAGGGAAAGTGGTTTTGGAAAAAAGTGGTTTAGTAATATATCCTTGACTATAGGATTCACTCCCTCTTGCAGTTCCCCAGAGGCAGGTCCCTGGACTGACATTTAAGTGGTGTAGTTGGACTTTTCCTCTCCTCTGTGAAGGTTATTTCCTTTTTCATAGAGAAAGAGGGTCAAAAGGCCTAGAAAAGGGCAGTTTAATGCTGTTACTTTCTTTAGGAACAAACATTGTTCTTTTAGGAGCAAGCATTACTATTTGTTCCTTACAAACCTGGCTTTGTTAACATTTCATACTTAAAGTCAAGATCATCTCTGTGAAGTTATTGATAAAGGCAGACATGTACGCAGCTCGTTCAACAGTAAATGTGATGGCTGTTAGTACTATGTAGCAGTTTCCTAGGGGAATGCATTTAGATTTTAGGTTTTCTGGTATTACAAGAATATTATGTTCATTATTTACTACATTTATGCTATTTTTATCAATAACTGTTGCAGTACTAACATGGAGCCCTGTTCTCATGTGTGATCCCAGCATGTAAGAAATCATAATGCAGAACGAGAGGATGAAGAAGTCCCTCTCAGAAAACTTACAGGGAGATCTACCAAGAAACAAGTAACAGTAGTCAACGTGGTAGCCAAAGCCTCAATATGCCAGCTTTCATCAGCTATTTTTCTAGGTGTATATGCTCTGTTTGACCAGGCAAGGGCCGCCCTTTTCCTCACAGGCTTTCCATCTGCTTTGAAGACGTAACTCTTGCTGATACATGGCGTAGTCGTTTTGTACTGTGCTGTCACTTGTACAGCCAAAATACTTGGCAAAGACCCTTGGCAAAGACAGTGCTCTTCTGCCTGTATTCTCAGTTGTAAGCCAGACTTCTGAGAGCAAAAGTTTTGTGAAAAGGAGTTAATGTCTTTCCAGCATCGAGTGCAAATGGAGCCCATGTAGATGATTGACGAAAAATCTTAATAGGCAATCACAGTGTGCTTGTAACTGTCTTGCTGTCCAGTATCTGTCAAACCTGTGGGCTGATTTCAGGCAAATTTGACAACAGGCAGAGATATTAAAAATAGGCGAGGTTGTATAAACTTTGTAAGAGGTGTTTAAAGAGTTGAGTATGAGCATTTGAAAGTTTGCCTCTAGCTGTTAATCCTTTCAGCTCGTAGGACAAAAGCAGCTTGGTTGTTGATCTGTATTCTGAAGAAGAAAGGTAGTGAAAGTAGTGCTACTTGTTTAGCCAGTCAAATGGAAGACACAAATCCACAGAGAATCAGATGATGGTTCTGCTCTTCGCAGAACTACTTGTTCCTGTTAGATAGAAGGAGATCTGGGGGTGTAATTTACCAGATATTTCAAAATCTGGATTTTCCAACTTGGATGGGGAGTATGGCCTGGATCCTGGTCTTTATGTTCTCAAATCCAGGACCCTGCAAACTACCTTAATATTTAAGTGAATACTGAAAAATAAAAATTAATGTTTGCCTTGTGCTGTGAATAAAAGTAACTGAGCAGCAAAATATTTTAGGAACTGTAAACAGGAACTGGCTATGATCCTTTTCATTGTCTCATCCTTGTTGTTCTGCACTTAAAAGAAAAAAATTCAGTGCTGCATTAGAACAAATGAGTGACCATACTGATTCAGGATTGTCTCTCAGGCAGTGTCCAGCAGCAGATACTGTGGAAAGCATGGTATGATATTGCCTAGATCCTTTTTCCAGCTCCAACAGTTTGTTGCTCAGATTTCCTGAACCTGATTGATGTCTGTGTATGTTTTAGTCCCAAACTGATTTTATTTTGTATATTGGGCCAGCAACTTTCTCGACCTGATTGAACTTTTAACATGTATTGAAACTGCTGCCTTCATTTAATGTCCCCTAATTCTTGTACTGGAAGGAAGAGTGAAGAGTCTTTCCATATCCACTTGCTTTAGGACACCTGTAATATAGCACTGTTGTTTGGTTTCTTTTTTTTTCCTGAGCCTGAAAAGTCTTACCTACTTTCTCATATTGTAGTGTATCATACATTAGATTTCCCTTGCTGCCTTTTTGTGAACTTTTCGAGTTCTTCTGTGCCTTTTTTTGAGATGGGTAGCCACAACTGAAACATGGGAAGTTCCATCTCAATATGAGGAAAAACTTCTTTACTTTGAGGGTGACAGAGCACTGGAACAGGCTGCCCAGGGAGGCTGTGGAGTCTCCTTCTCTGGAGATATTCAAAACCCGCCTGGACGTGACCCTGTGCAACGTGCTTTAGGGGAACCTGCTTTGGCAGGGGGTTGGACTAGATGATCTCCAGAGGTCCCTTCCAACCCCTGTGATTCTGTGACTGCATGCTGTCATTAAAGATGCTCTATTGATTAATGTAATGTCATAATGATACATTCTCTTCTGTTGTGTATTCCTCTTCTAATTAGTCCTAGGATTTTATTTGCCTTTTTGACCTCTGTTGGGCACTAAACTGATGATTACATGGCTCTGGAGCCCTACATCTATATCAAGGTATACTACCTCAAGGTCGTTTCCAAGTGGTAATGATAATCTACAAGTACAACATTGGATGTAAAAAACTTAGATTTTTGTTTTTTCAGTGGATGCCTCATTTCACCTTTATCTCCTTTGAGTTTCCTTTTGGCAATTTGGTGCTGCTACTCAGTATCATAGACTCCTTTTGCAGCTCTTTGCAATTGACCCTTACTTTTACTACCCTTAATAGCTTAGTATTCTTGGCAAGTTTTATCACCTAATTTTATCGCCTCTACAGTGAAAACTGACCATTTATGCTTTCCTGTATTTGAACATATACATAGAAATGATTAATCTATTACTGAACCCCAGTGATGATTAATCTATGCCCTGAAGCATGGGACTTGATTACGACTTTTTTAATGTCTACAACTATAAATGTTGTTGCTTATGAAATGGAAGACTGTGAGGTCCCATAAAGGGGCTACAAAGATAGTAAAGGAACTGGCCTTATAATCGTGACTTGAATTTAGTAAGACTTCTCATTAACTTATTAAAATTTTAATGCCTTTGAAGAGATCATACAGCAAGCTGGAAAATTACTTTTCTTGGACAATAATTGATCATTTGTATTTCAGGAGAAAATGAAGTTCCATCTGAAGATGCCCTAATACTACAGCTGCACCTTGCAAAAGGGCATGAGAAATTTACTGAAATGCTAAAAAGCCAACAGCAGATCATTGTCGATTTGCAGCAAAAACTTACTGAACAGCAGCACATATTGGTTAGCCAGCAACGGGAGATTCTTGAACAGCAAAGAAAAATGTATGAGCAAATGGATCTGATCAAAGTCCAGTATGGCATGCTTTTTGATACGGTGAAACAAATGTCATTTCAGAGTTTGCAAGAAGATATTCAAAATTATTTTGAAAGTCATCTTCAAGGACTTCAGAACCAGGTCAGAAATCATCTCCAGAAGTCATACTCTGTGCATAAAGTAGAAGTGGATGCAAAAGTGATTAATGTTGGGGAGTCTTTGCTGGACTGTGACCTTTGTGAAAGTGATGAATTTTGCAATTTCCAAAAGACACCTTCACAGTGTGAAAAATGCACATTGTGTCCTGCTGGTTTTTTCCAAATGGCCGAGTGTTCTACAAACTCTGATCGGATTTGCCAGGTGAAATATAATTCTGTATCTTTGTTATTGCTTATGATGTATTGTGTTGGACATACTGGGATAACATTCTGGAGATAACTACTTGGAGAGCTAGAGAGATCCAGTTTGAAGCATATATTTTACTAAATGGGTCTATGGCACTTCAAAGTCTGCCTGAAGTTTTTTGTGGGTTTTCTCTTAACCATTTAGAGCTCTGAATGGGGCACTAGTTTGTGCCTATTGGGTGTGACACTTTAACAAACCTGACAGCTGGCAGGACTTTGATTCTTTTGATCATAGTAGGAAAAGACATCCTAAACCATGTATACTTATGCACGCTAAATTTGTTTATTTAATCTCAGTCCACTCTACAGGAACTTCTAGACATCTCTGAAATGCAGAGGAAAGCTTTACTAAGCAAAACTAGAGGTCAGATATTTATTTATAAGTTTGGAAACAAAAGTTGTCAGTTAAAGCAAATGTAAAACCTGGTTCCAGCTTAAACATAACATACAAACATATGAAAATATAGAACATGGATGCTTTTATTATTAAATACATTTTATTATAAAATACATTTTATTATACAAGACAAAACCAGCATGTAGGCAAAGTAAGATATTTCTTTGGTCACTTCCTCTCATTTAGAAGTCGTAAGGTATATGGGGAACTTGATATTTAAAGCAGTGTCTTGTTTGCCAGGTGTTGCCCCCAATTTTTAGCTTAACATGAGCCCAAACGGCTGCTGACCTAAGCTCAAGATACTGAGAAGAGAACCTGAAACAGTCTGTCTGGTTCCCTCTCTGCTAGTCTCAGTTTTCTTTAATGCTAGCATTTAAATGCAAATGTAGCCTGTTATTCTTTTCCCTCTGCTTGCTGTAGGGTGAAAGGAGGGCTTATTGGCAGGAAATACTACTTTATCATTTACCTTTCTTGTGTGTTTTTCAGTTAGCACCTTCCTCCCAGTCTAAATGTCTTGTAAGAGCCTTTCCTAACACTGTCTCGATTGTTACAATGTCCTTAAGACCAACTGAGTGATGCATCGCTCTCGGGGATGTGGTACTGTCTTACAGATCATGCATCGTAACAAGTGTTGGTTGTACAACGAATCTGTTTAGCTCTACACTACTAGCTTTCTGTGAACACCAAGCAGTCTTTTTGGATACCTTGTTAAAATCGGTGACAAATCCAAAACAAGTTTTCTTGCTCCAACATGATTATGAGATCAGCCCCCTCTCCATCTCCACACACGCCTTTTACTGGTGGATGGGTGTCTCAAATCCTGAAGAAATGTCTGTTTCAAATTTAAGTTGTTGCATTAAAGTGTTTCAATATGATTCTTGTGGTTTACAGGACAGAGATGAATGCACTGAATCTCCAAGCATTTGTGGTGAGAGGATAAAGTGCCTGAATACTCCAGGTAAGTAATGTTCTCTGATAATTAAAGAATGAAGATAATTAGATCTTCAGGAACAGGCCAAAGAGATAGATAAGGACTCAGGCCTGTATTTTTATGAGTAATGACATGCTCAGCTTGCTAGAATCAAAGGGGTTGAAAAACACTCAGCTGAACGTTGATAGCAGTTCTTGTGGACAATGGGCTATTTAGAACATAATATCCAGTAGGAGCATTGGATGGTCCTTTTTACCTTATTTTTTGGGGGGGTTTTATATGCTTTGGTTTTAATTTTCACTTATGACCTGACTTTCTTCTTGTTTATGCTGGTGCAAATGGGGTCGAAATCAAAGATATTATTCCTAATGGAGAAAAATAGTTGTCATTTTCCTTCTGCTGCACTGGGGTAGATACTTGATTTGATCTAATGAAGGTTCTTATAAGGCCTCCCTCCATCAATCTTATTCTCCTTTAGCAACAATATTGTCATATACTAAGGAAATACTGAACAGTTTCCATCATTTGTGGGGGCTTGGGGGAATTTTTCAGACGTTTAAGAACAGATTTGACTGGAGTTCTGCACAGCAGACTTTGCCTTCATTGCTTCTCATGGCAGTCAGACACAAAAGAGAAAAATGAATAGACATACTAAGCAAATTATATCCAGGTACTAGGTTTCTTTCTACTTGTTTAATTTTTGGTCAGCCAAAAAAACTTGAAAGGAACTCTGTGATCAAATGGAGCATTTCAGCAGTTGTGACCTCTACCTGAGGGCTCCTAGTCAAATAACCGAGGGAGGGCTTCATTAGGTTTTATGTTTTTCCTCTTCTAGACTTTTTACTTGTAAAAAGAGAGTGGCCTCTCTGAGGGGCAAGGGCTGTTTTCAGCTGATCATGAGTGATTTTGTACTATTCCTGCCCTGCCACTGGTGGAGAAAAAAGTGGGAGGTAGTTGATCCTAGTGAAGGGTTAAAAGATGCCATGGGCTCACTTACATTGTCCTTACTTCCTGGGGGCAGGAACTGTGGTGGGTTGTATGGTATTACTACAAACAGCACAGGAAACTGGAAATGACTAGATGAGGAGGGCACTTAGTGAAGCCTTATGTGACACATGTTGTAGAGGAGGTACCATCAGTCTTATAAAAGAAGAGGCAAGACGCTTTTAGACAGCCTTAGTAGTGGGCAGTTAGAGGCAAGACAGCTTAGGGCACAAGATTTGAGACAGAGCATTGGAAAGGTGTAAGGCTTTGTCTCTTCTTTAGTAAGAGACTGGGTTTGGTTGAGTTGGTGGTTTTGTGGAAGGAAGCCCACAAGGCCACAGCCCTAGGAAAGGAGAGCTACCAATGTGGTAGCCATTTGGTGTTGCTCTAGTCTGTGGCTTGGAAGATGGAAGGCTGTAAGGAATTTATCCAGTGCGTTCTGTGGTGAGGGACCCACACCAAGAGTGGGTCTATACAACTGCTGGAGGAAAGTGAGGGCAAAATACTGCCAAGGAACAGATGGATGGTGGTGGTGTGTCAGACCACAGAAAGGCAGTAGCAATGTATCCTCCTCTCCCAGTTTTAATGGTGGCTTGTAAAGATGTGAAAGCAAACTATTTCCCATCACTTAGATCAGGAATCAATGTCCTGTCAGTGTTGTCCCCATCCATCATGGAAGAGAGAGCATTCTTTTTATTTTTTATTAGAGAGGACTGCTACTTTCAGCCTGTTTGTTCACGATAGCTCATTATCTTATACAAGTGCAATTAATTTGTTAGAAGGGAGGCTGAAACTGAATGTCTGTTTTGGATAATGTAGGGGAGATGAGGATGTGACCTGACATACAAGTTCCAGATGTTGTATGTGGTTTCTTGAGCTGCACACAAAGGTTGTTGCATCTGTAGCAACTCATGTTCACTGTACAGCGTGAAGGGAGACAGAGCAAATAACAATAAAGAAACATGCAACTAGGAGCCTCTCTTTCTTCACCCTTCCACTTGCCTCTACATCATACCTTCTTCCTCTGCTGCTTTTTCTTGCTTTTATCTGGGATGAGCATTGATAGGTTATTTGATTAAAGGCTAGTCATCAAGGAGCAATGACAGTTGGAGGTGCCTAATCAGCGAAAATGAAGTCCAGTGCATTGTTTCCTTCTTAGACAATCACGGGTGGGTGATCAGACTGCTGTCGTTGGTGTGAACCCACCAAGCGGAGTCTACCAAAGGCACTCTCCCCAGAATATCATGCAAGCTAAAGAGGACTTACTGTAGAACTTACTGTGGTATGCAGGGGGAAGAGGAATGAGAACCTAGACAGATAGCCCTGATCTGTAATTAGCTGTGTTGATTTGGGATGATCCAAATTTGACATAGAGGGTTTAAAAAGAGATGGATTCCCATACTTAATCTGCTTGAATGTCACCTTTGCATCAGGCAGTTATGAGTAGTAACAGCAGAAAAATATATGCATGGTTTACTCTACTTGCCTTGCAAGTGCCTGGCCTCCATGAATGGTGAGGGCTGGTGAATGTGCTGCAGAGATACTTGATTTCACAAAACCAGCTTGAGTCCAGCTGGGCTGCTCACTGTTAGACCAGGTGCAGCAGTGCCCAGAGCAGGAGCTAGGAAGAGGTAAGGAGAGGTTGTCAGGCAGTAAAGAGCAGTAGGAAGCAATCACAGCATGGTGCTGTGCTGGCTTTCTGATGTTTGGCTGTCATTTGCTGCTTGACCTCTTCTGGGCAAAGGGTAGGATGCTGCTCTTGCCACCGTGCCCACAGTATAAAGCAGCCTGTGTGCTGCTTTGAAGTCACCTATTTGAAGTACATGTAGGGGGAACACCTGCTGCAGATCTAACCAATGAAAGACTGGACAGCAAATTGGTGAGAGTAGTCACCACATGTATTTGTAAAACTTTATATTTATAAAAATCCTTAAGTATACATTAAAATATTTTAAAGAAGCAAATAGCATAAAAAGTATTTCTAGGCACTGCTGCATATCTTCTCTGCTATGTGACCCAGCTTTTTTTGTGTACTCAATAGCAGTTCATCCAGTATTTGTCAGTGATGGGGGAACCATTGATACGAGAAGTAGAACTCGTTAAGAAGTGTTCTATGAGCAATTACACCATGGTTAGAAATTATTTCAAAAGGAAAGTTTCTCTGGGATTTTTTTTCTGTATTCCCTCTAGAACGTTCTTAGTTGAAACAATGTGATCTTATTTATTTGGCTTTTGTTTCTTGTAAAAAAAAAAAAAAAAAAAAAAGCCAGACACTTCCAGGGGGAGCAAAGTGTTAAGTTTCTTTTGACTTTTTTCAAATGGAAAAATCTTACTGTTCTGCAATGAGGTGTTTTGAGAAAATGATACCTGGTCTGAGAAAATATCCTCACATCATAAATTGTATAGTCCTACATGTCAGTGTTAGTGGAGAATCATCACTTAAGTGAATGAAATGTAAATAGAGAAATGAGGGTGAATATATGAAGTCTGTGTAAATTAACACAGTGTCTGCTGAATAATGTTGTATCAGAAGTGAATTTTAACCAATATTCTGACCTCCCTTGTGGGCCAGGTGCACAGATACTGCTCTGTCTTGCAGTTTGCAGTACATGTGGCGTGCTTTTCTGCCTGCATCGACAGTCTACATAGCCAGATTCACCCTGGGGTTTGCGATGGAGAAAAATGGCTTATTGGGGTCCATGTCAAATGCTTTTAGTCCCAGTTCCAGAGCAAATCCTAGTCCAGATATAGCAACTTAGCAACTTTCCAGCTGAGGAATAAAGCAAATATATGACACAGTAAAGGATAGTAAAGGATGTTTAAGAAGAGGTATAAGAAAGATGATTATTGGGTTTTGATTACGGTGGTAGAAAAGCAGAAGCGAGTGCATTAGTGATTCAGCTTTGAGGCACAAACTGCAAGTGGTTATTCTTTAGGGTGCCTCAAATCTTGTATGTTGATTTAGATCCTGAAGTCTCTGTGCACAAAGGTTTTGGGCACCTGTCACTACAGATGGAGGCATTGGCAGCTGGTGGTGCTCTTGGAAAATTGCACTAGAAAATTACAGGCTGTTTTTAAAACCTGCTCTTTGGATGTGCATCCTTTGATCCACTGAGGTCATGCTGTACCATTTAACAGCACAAAATTGCTTTATGTCAAATAAAGTAATTTCAGATGGCACCTCTAGATATTCTCTTTACTGTTTGCAGCAGTGTTTTATTTTAACTTTAGACTATCACAACCACTGCTGTCCTGTGTGTTAGGACAGTGGTTTCCCACCTTTTAAATGCTTGGACTTCTTCATAATGACTTTAAGCCTGCTGTTTACAGTTTTGGTTTTCCTACTTGTCTCTTGCAAGCTCTTTAAAAACTGTACACAGAATGCCTGGGGTCTTTGTCCCTTGGGTTGAAAAGCACTGCTTTAGCAATCACAGCTGCAGCAGTGCTACTCCATAACACGGCTGGGCAGACAGCCCACATTTCTCCTTGTATAGGGGAATTCTCCATTAGTTGAAAATATCTTTGCTGCTCAGTGCACCAGTTAGTTACCAGGCCCTTCACCTAGGGAAAGGGAGAGAGTGCCCTTCCAGCAATATTGTTGTATCTGATCCATTACAGGGTTTGGTTAGAATTGCCCCTGTGCAGCCCTGTCTTGCTTCTTTCCCACTCTAAACCACTGGATTGATTTTGACAAGGTGAGTTACCCCTAGTATTTCCTCTGTTTGCTATCAAGGATTCTTTAATAGCACAAAGTGATCTAACGGCGTAATTGTCTTCTGTTTTCTCCCTTATGATTAGATGTGTTATCAAAGATACTTTATATGTGGAGCTATAGTGTTCTTAGATTTATTGTTTTAAAGGTATGACAATAAAAATTGTCTGTTTCCTGTGAACAGGTGGTTTCCGATGCCTTGGAATTGCTGAGAAAGATGCAGCTTTGGGACTGTGTGGAGAGGAATATTTCTTTAATAAGGAAATGCAGGAATGCCAGGCGTGTTTAAAATGTGAAGATGGAATGGTGGCCATGCCTTGTTCCACTGTCAGTGATACGGTTTGTTCAGCAGCCAGTGAAAACAAGCTGTCAGAGTCTTGGGCTGCAAACATCATTCTACCCTCTGTAAAGTCTGGCATCTCTCAGGTCTACTCTGGCTTGAACTTGAAGATAAAGGGAAAGCTTACCTGTGAAATCCTATCCGTTGAAGATAACAGCCTGGTATTCAGGCAACATGGTCTGTTGTGGACTGACCTAAATTTTGCAGTAAAGCACAACTGCAGGAATTTTTTGCAACTTTCCTTAAAGCTAAATGGCAGTGAGGAAGGCTATGAACTGAGTGGTGTTCGCATTGAACAGCCAGAAGGAAAGTATTTCCAGAGCACTAGTTTAAGCAGTGCTGCTGAAGTGGAGCCCAGCCAAACTCTTTCTGTCTACTTGAGGAGCCCCAATCAGTTCTGCAATCAAAGTAAAGACTTAAATATTTATGATCTTAATACCCCACTCACTTTGTTTTGGTTGTCACACGACACGGGTGCTGTGGCACTCAGTGCGCAGATGTCAACAGCAATGCATTACCAAACCAACTATCGACCTGCCTTTAAAATAATATCTGTTTCCGACCCTTACATGCTAAGCTTATCTCATGATGGCAGAGCTATAAAGTTCACTGAAACCGGTGTTGTCAAATTTGTGTTCCACCAAGCATTGTATTCCATGGGTCATACATGTGTCCGGGAGGGCTTCTCCTTAATTTCTTTTATCAATAGGAATGGTACCAACAGAGAATTAATGAATGTATTTAAATCTGGGGTAAATTACAGAGACACATCAATATCTGCTTCTGGGGCCACAAAAGTTGGTGCTGGAGATCTGATTAGCTTTGAGATACTTTCTCCTGCACAGTGTAATGTTCGGTATTTTGGAGATAGTTCTGGAATTAGTACGTTTAGCCTCCTCTGGATCCCTTCAGCAGTTTCTAGTGCCATATCAGCCACAGTTTCCATTACAGGTCTGCCTGCTGGAGCTGTGAGAAACAAATTACTGGAATTCACCCAGGTCTCATCCAGTGAGAAACAGATACAGCTGGTTTCTTCTGGACAGCTTGCTCAGAAGTATTTCATTTTTACTGAAAAGGGAGTTGCCAGCCTTGCATTTAACTTAAAGCTAATCCACTCATGCAGTGTGCTCAAAATGACTCTCAATCAGTTGACCATGGATCACATGCAACCCACAGCAATTGCTCAGCAGATTGGAGGTCAGATGCCAGAGGGAAGCATATGGACCAGTGTGTCTCTCCGTGCATCTTTTGAAGTATATAATGGAACACTGGTATCGGTTTCTCTTGACTGTGTGCGTGGAAGGATCAATCAGATCACTCATGAACATGGAACCAGTATATCTATTTTATGGATTTCATCTTAATTTCTGTACTGTGGACTTAGCACAGAACTGGGGTTTAAACTGCATTTGGATTCTACTCTGATTCTATATGTATTTGACACCTTATACTGTGTCAACATGAGCAGATTGTCCCACTAAAATGCTCTCAATTTTAGGAATATTTAAATATAATCTTAATTGAATGATCAGTATTTAAAGAAAAGATCTTTCAGTGTTCCAAGGTTTTACTTCTGTTAACATCTTCAGGCAGGGGAACTTTGAATTCAGGTCAAACTCTCTTGTTTTTAATAAAGCAGTCTCTTAGAGTGAGTTATTTCTGGACCACAAGAAATTGCAGGTGAGAGTAAATACATACCTTTTAGTACTGTAGCTGAAAGCAGCACAGCCAAATAATGGAAACCTGCTTTCAGTTTCTTCACTGCAGCTAATAGCAAGACTAAATGCACTTTGAGGCTAATGTGTCTACACCTTATAAAATGTTGTGCTTTCTGTAATTGGAGAGAACGTGGCTCAAACTAGAGGTTATGCTATGGTGACACTGGAGTATACATGCTCAATATTATAGAAATGGACCTGGGTCAAAAAAAAGAACATTGTTTTTACAAAATGTAATAATTGCTCTCAAAAAAAACCCCATCAGAACTAATGACTGTTCTAATTTAATTTGGAAATAATCTGCGTTTAAGTAATTTGGGAGGACTCTTCCCTGGTTTTAGTTTTTGCCACTGAAAAGTTGCAGGATGAGAAGGAAGGGATTCTATTCTAAAGAGCAAGAGTATGTAGGAGAAAAGAAACGAGTATTGAAAGAATGTCTTGAAAATGAGACTTTTGGCAATTAAACAATTTTTTATTCAGTTTCTTATAAATAACAAAATATTTTTTCTAACCGAAAAGGAGCAGCATTCACAAACATACTTATTTTGCTGAATAGGTACTTAATTTAAAAAGGTGTGGTTTTTTTTTTGTTTGTAAATTTCTCAATTCTGAAAAGAAATTCTGTGTTTGGTGATACTGATTTTTGTCTTCTTCCAACTCTTCCACCAAACTATTCTTTCTTTTTCTAATCTGTGTAGAGTGTTTTCTCTCATTTTGTCCTTTCTTCTCTACAAATGCTGCTTTACTTTCCTTTCTCATTTCTTTTGTTAGGAGTAAATGGCATGCCCTGTCACATAGCTCAACTCTTTCCTTCTTTCAGGAAAGCCTTCTTTCACCATCCCTACTAAAGATGTATGTGTCACATACGCAATTACAGAAGAGGGACATTAGTAAGGCACTCACATTACATCAACCTTACTGAAAGAAGGAATACTATGCACGATATAACTTTAATGTAGGTCTCTGCCTGCATATGTATGTCTAAAATATATGCGCTTTCCTGTGTTTTTCACCTATTTTGGAGTTTGTCACACTGCTTTTGCTGTATAGTCTCCTCCTATAATTTTCTGTGGAAGCATGAACCCAAATGCAAGACTTGTATCTGCTGGTTTGATTTTTACTTGTAACTATAACTGTGTCCTTAACACTTGCGGTTGTCTTTCCCTCATCCTTTTTTCTTCAAGTTTATATTCAAAGGTGTGCAGGCTTTGAACAAATTGCTCTCCTGCTCCAAAGAAAGAACAGTAGTTTTTCTTGGTTTCAGCTGCAAAGTCTAAGCAGTCTATCACAAGATACCTCACTGGGTGTTGTGTTGAGGCCAGCGTAAGTATGCAAACCACAGTAAGTTCAATCCCAGTGTCCCCAAAGTCTGTGACAGAAGTCTCGGTGGCTTTGTGTAGCCAGGCTTATTCGTTCTCGCAAGGACATAAGGAAGGATAGAGTAAAGCTAATATTGAAGGTGTTCAACATTTGTGAAATACTGTTATTGTTACCGAGGACATTTTGTAGTGGTAGAGGAAGACTTCTGGAATGAGAGCATGTGTATCTGTAATATACAGAAGAGCTGCATTACCTAGGAGCAGAGCAGTTTTTCTGGGTCCTTCACTCTGGAAGTCTACTGAGACTGAACAGAGATGAAATGCCACAGGAGTTAAAACTTTTCTGACATATCCATCTGCTTAGTAAGGCAAACTAGTGAAATGACTCCTAGGTGATACCAAGGCCATCATATCTTCTCGAAGAAACTCCTCTCTACAGAGGGGTGATTTTGCGAGAAGGGGGTCAAAGAGCTTCTTCCTCACAGAAACAGGTCACTCATTTCTGTACAAGGATGCACGTGACGTAAGAGGAGCTCTGCAGAGAGCAGACCTGGGTATTTCTAAGGTAAGACTTCAGGGGGAGACAATGTTGAAGTGATATGTTTATGGTTGTGTTTTAGAGGAAGTTAAGAAAGTCACTTTCTCACAGACAAAAACCCCCTTATTTTTCTTTGCTGTTTTGCCCTATGCAGTTGTGTTAAAGGCCGCCACTTCTAGATTTAAACCTGTGTGGCAGATAGCAGAATCTGATGTTAGACATAATCTGATACATCTTTAGCAAAGTGCAGATGTTACTTGACTATAATAAGCATTTGCCTATATATAGCAAATCTAATGGCGTGATTTGTATGAGTGTGCTTTATTTGAGTGAGATTGTGATAATCAGTGGAATTGCTTGAATATGCAAGAGACTGATGCTCAAATCCTGTATTATGCACATGGTGGTGGTACTTGCATTTAGACGCACCGTGAAAGGATGCAGAAACTACCAGGGAGGTACAAGTGAACATTATCACAGCTAAGAGAGATTTTGGAGTATGAATTCTTCAGTGTAGTAAATCTTCTCTGAGGATTCTGGGGAGAGTGCCCATAATTGCTCTTAAATTCAGAGTAGATTTTCAGATGTGCAACAACAGAAATGCAATATTTTGCACCCATCTGGTGGTGGTAATGCATCTAATACTGTTTGACTAATGTCATCTGTGATAAAGTACTCACGTGATAAAAGAAAAGGCTTATTAAATACATAGTACTAATTGCAACTTACAGCAAGCTTAGCCTTATTTCAAGCAAGAAGCAGCTGATCATTTGAGCCTCTTTTCTGTCTCTCCCTTTCAAAAAAAAAAAAAAAAAGCCTGAATCCATAGTTCAGGCCACTCACTGACCTTGGTTGTAGTAACATGAATTTGGAGTAAGTGTATTGGAATCAGTGTGGATTTATGATAGTCTAATCAGCGGCACAGTATATAACCTTTGCATCTATGAGAATGATATATATTGCCTCATACCAGGCAACATTAAGTGGTGCACTATGATCCCAAATAAGATAAAGTTCAAGAGGAATCAGATGATATACAATAAATGCTAATTTTATGGCACTTATCCCATTTGCTGTAATAAATTGCATGTTTTATTGACCGGTATATCTTATTAATTATATTTACAACTTTTGAACTTTTAAAATTCATTTTTTTCATATGGTTTCTTTCTATTAGTATCACAATATAATACTGTGAAGTACAGAATTAATTTTAAAACTTTTCTTTTGCATCTTTTGATACTATGTTCATGAATATGGTTGAAATAGCTGGAGGCAGTCTCCAATCCTTTCCGCCAGAGAACGTTTCCAATAGAGGTATTCATAAAGTAATAGAGTAAGTATGAGGCTGGCAGGATCTAGCTGTATGGAAAGAGTTAAAGTTAATACATCCAGGAAGGCAAGTGGTTATTTCATTTATGTTATGCAGATATGGGCAACAATGTTGTTATAGAAAACATGACCATTACAGGAAGAAAATAATATAGGTTGTGTAGTGCTGCTCATACAAGAGGAAAAAGGATTTGGCTTTCAAAAACCTGTATCGTTTTGTATTGCAAAACATTTTGCAAATTCAAATATTTTACCTGAATATATTGTATTACCTATACATTTTTGTAATGCTTTCTATGAAGTCAAAACTGGGCAGAATATGTTAAGTCAATTTTAGTATTGTGAATGCTTCCTCTGTTCTGTGGTCTCTGCAGGTTGCAGTACGCTGTGAAAACTACACTAGTTTCAAGTGGTGCTTTTTTATGACATTTCCTACTTTGAAATATTACCTTGTTTTAAAAATACTGTTTATACACTTGCCTCTGTTAATATTATATTGTAATATGTTTTAAGAGAACATTACCAAAATAAATAAAACAATAAGGCTTCATTGGTGTTCATGTTCTGTTCTGAGGGAGGCTAATTTTGGCTATTGCCACAATTTTCCCACTATTTTACCACTGACTCTTTTGGGGCCAGGATTTCACAGATGTTACCTGAATTAGTTACCTGTGTTTGCTGAAGTGGCAGTAAACAAGAACAGTAATAGTACACATCTCTAGTGATCATCTAGACTACTTCTTTTGTGTTCCCACTGTCATATCGGTAGACCTTAGAAGATGAAAATTGCATTTGATGCTACTGCACTAATAAATATGTGTGTCAAAAGAGCAATACAGTTTATCTTCATCATTGCTACCACCCTAGTAATACAGAGAGAAAAATGAGAGTAGATTTTGTTAAAGAAGAAATGTGTCCTGCCTTGGTGCTTCATAGGCGCTCTGTCAGGTGTGGAAGCTTTGACAGTGTTGGGAGGAGTTATCCTGATCAGACCTTTGCAGTAGCACAGCTATGCTTTCATCAGGGTCTGTGCTAGTTAAAGCTCCTGTGTTCTCAGTAGAGATTCTTTACGATTATTTTAAATTATACAACTCTTTCTTCTTTTTGGAGATGTTATTGTTTGTTAGATCTGAATAAAAGAGAGGTGCTGTCAAATGACCTCCATGTAGAAATAATTTTGAAACTGATTCCTCCAAAAAACAATTTGAGACCAAATTGGTATTATTTCAGCTTTTTCTATTAAAAGCAAAAAAGAGAAATTTTACATGATATGTTTTTCACCAACTGCATTTGTACTGATTTGAAGGGCTCAAAGAAATAATTCCTATAAGAAGGGGATACAGATGTCGTTAACATCATAGCCTAAATTAGCCAAGGATGACATTCAGAGGAAGGAGAAAAGAGGTATTTGTGAAATACTGGTGAAAAAAGAACTATCCTCCTCAAGGCTGGATCCAAAACTGCCCCTTCTTTTCTGGCCTTCAGTTCCATAACAGCCCAAACCATCTTGATCTTTGACCGCCATGTACAATGGCTCTCTCAGATTCACCTTATGTTTCTCTTTAGAGGTCTGACGTTCACTTGAACAACATCCATACATACGTGTCTGGAAGCACCAGCTGTGCAACCAAGCCTGGTGCCCCTTCCTCTGCTTGGAGGGTTTGCCTTAAAATAAGGCTCAGGAGATACTAACTGTGGTAGTGGCTGTGCCTGTGCTGCTGTGCTAGTGCTGCCTCACAGAAACAGGTAGTGAGTGGGCCTCAAAATCGCTATGTTACCAATATGCTGGACTTCAGCATCTCTGTATCTATACATGTATATATGTCTTTCACTGTCTGGCTCTTGATGTATGAAAGCCAAATGACTGCAAAAGGAGGATTCAAGAAACTCTTGTCTACCTTAAATAATTGAATCATTATTACTAAAATAGAGTGTCTTGGCCAGCTGCAGTTTGTGTAGCTTTCGTCATTCCTTCCTTGGAGCTCTCTGGGCATGTTGAGACCTGCAGGATTGCATCTTTTGTTTATAGGCTCTTCAGAAGAGAAACTAAGTGCTCTCCAGACAGCCTAGTGCAATCCTGTTAAATGGCATGTCTTGAAAGCAGCCTTAAAAGGCTGGATGTAATTTCCTCACTAGTAGGAGGGTGTTAATGCCTGTCTTTAGCAGAAGCTTGAAGTAAAAGCCTGTCATGTTAAATATATATATATATCCTTGGGTTAAATAGCATTTTCTCTAAAATAATTGTGGAAAAGAGATTTTCAAAAGTTTCTACATCTTTACGAGAACAATTTCTCTGACTTTCCCCTTTTTGCCATTTGTCCACTGGAAAGGTAGAGGAAGGAAAGGGAAATAAGAAAGTGAAGGTAGGGGGAATGGAGATAGAAGGGGAGAAAAGTGGGAGAAGGAAAAAGCAATCGATCATCTCCGGTGTTTAGGTAAATTAATGTATGAGATTTTAAACTAGTTTTCTTCAGGACTTTCTGAAAGAAATTCTTGGTTTTTCAGCCAGTTATAATTGAAAATTTGTTGTGCTGGGTTTGCATGGCAAGGTTTTGGTATTGGGGAGGGCTACAGGGGTGGCTTCTGTGAGGAGCTGCTAGAAGCTTCCCTTATGTCCAGTAGAGCCAATGCCAGCCAGCTCCAAGACAGACCTGCTGTTGGCCAAGGCTGAGCCCATCAGCGACAGTGGTAGCACCTCTGTGATAACATATTTAAGAAGGGGGCGGGGGGGGGAAAAAAACCTGTGCAACAACCTGCAGCCAGAGAGAGGAGTGAGAATATGTGAGAGAAACAGCCCTGCAGACACCAAGGTCAGTGCAGAAAGAGGCAGAAGAGGTGCTGCAGGCACTGGAGCAGAGATTCCCCTGCAGCCCATGGTGAAGACCATGGTGAGGCAGGGTGTCCCCCTGCAGCCCATGGAGGTTAACAGTGGAGCAGATACCCACCTGCAGCCCATGGAGGACCCCATGCTGGAGCAGGTGGATGCCCAAAGGAGGTTGTTGACTCTGTGGGAAGCCCACGCTGGAGCAGGCTCCTGGCAGGACCTGTGGCCCCATGGAGAGAGGAGCCTACGCTGGAGCAGGTTTACTGGCATGACTTGAGACCCTGTGGGGGACCCATGCTGGAGCAGTCTGTTCCTGAAGGACTGCACCCCATGGAAGGGGCCCACACAGGAGCAGTTTGTGAAGAACTGCAGCCTGTGGGAAGGACTCATGTTGGAGAAGTTCATGGAGGACTGTCTCCTGTGGGAGGGACCCACGCTGAAGCAGGGGAGGACTGTGAGGAGTCCTTCCCGAGGAGGAAGGAACGGCAGAGACAATGTGTGATGAACTGACCACAACCCCCATTCCTCATCCCCTGTGCTGCTGTGGGGGAGCAGGTAGAGAAAATCAGGAGCAAAGTTAACCTCGGGGAGAAGGGAGGGCTGTGGGGAAGGTGTTTTACGATTTAGTTTTTATTTCTCATTATCCTACTCTGATTTGATTGGTAATAAATTAAGTTAATTTCCCTAAGTTGAGTCTGTTTTGCCCATGATAGTAATTGCTGAGTGATCTCCCTGTCCTTATCTTGACCCACGAGCCTTTCATTATATTTTTCTCTCCCCTGTGCAGCTGAGGAGGGGAGTGATAGAGCAGCTTTGGTGGGCACCTGGTGTCCAGCCAGGGTCAACCCACCATATTTGTTCAACTGAAAATGATGTCTATCACATTTGGCTTCATTTCTGTCTCTTCATCAAAGTACTTCCCACCCACCAACTTCTGTAAACTTCAGTAATGTTAGAGTATCCTGAATATGCTTAAGTATTTTGCTGAGCTGGAACATTAAGTTGGGTAATTGGGTTAATTAAGTGCCAACTTATATTGGGAAGCCTCTGGATATACTTGTGGGTTTTGGCATGCAAACTTCAGTTTTCATCATTACCTCTTAACTATGTTTATATTGGGAACTGCTTCTCATTAGATAAATGAGCCTTCTCTGAGCTCCATGTTATTATCACTTGACTGCTAATGGTACCTAATGTTGCTCATTTAAGTCTCCTTTGCGTATTTTTCTATTATACTGCAGTCAATAATGTAGACATGACTCAGTGTCTTCAGGACCTCTGTACATGTGGGATGTTGACAGAGTGTTCTTGTCACAGTTAGTTTTTCCTGACTTGCTTCATTGTTTTAAATCATAAGTTGAAATTGGTTCAGGAGTCCATATGATAGATATGGGCCTTCAAAGCAAATGGGACCTGGTGAGTGATTTAGACTGGTAATCACAGCTGAGTTGCATGATTGCAGCTTTCTCTTGCAGAGTATAAAAAACTTCTGAGAATATTAGTAGATTAAATGCAGGTGTCCTGAGTAAAGAGCTGGAGATGCTTTGCATCAAACTCAAATAAAAGCCTCATACTCTACTCAGAAGGTCAAAAAAATAAAAAGATTTAGTATATACTGTAAAATACACTGTTTGTTGAAGGAGAAATACATTTGTTGGTTTTATTAGGAGAGGAAAATGAAAACGTGGTCTTTATGCCAAGTAGATAAGACAAATTGCTTAACATGCCTTTATGCCTGGAAATACTCTGTACTTCACTTTTTCTTGAACATGTACCTAGATTTGTTTAAACCTTTGGTTCAAACTACTGCCATATCGATGACTTAATACAGGCTTGATTCATGCTAAAACTTCTTCGAGGATATTTTTCCCCCGTATGCCAGACAGACATAATACATTTCAAACACATCTGATCAGTCCTTGGAAATAGTGTCTGATAATGCTGGTGTCCTCCCAAGAGGTGAGCCCTGTGATTCCGGCTGCGGCAGCAGTTATCCTCAGCTACTTCAGCCTCCTGAAGCCCTTGTGCCAAAGTGGTCAAGCTTTCCCCTACCTGTTGGCATTGCTAGAGGGGTGCAGAGACAGCTGTCTTGCCTGGGAGGCTGCAAATATTTGTTTCTGGATCAGCCAGAAATGTTTTTTTCCTCTGATTTATGACGTTTTGACTTCCACCCTCCTTTCATGATTAGCCATGAAGCTGAAAATCCACCATTTCCACATCTCCACCCCTGACGTGCACCTTTACTTCTGCACTCTCATGTTTTGGGGTGTGACTGTGGTTTGAATCATTGTTTTGTTGGCTGTAGGCTTCCCCCTCATACTCAGCTGTGGAGCACCACATACCTCTGAGAGACTTAGACACGTGCACAACCGGAGGTGTTTTGTCCTGTTTGGACCTGCCTACACCCTTGGAAGACCAGGGTTGTGGCATTCTGCAGGAATGGTGGGAGTAGTAACAGCAGCATTTCTGAAGAGCACAAGGTAATTAAAACATGCAAAACTCCTCCTCTGGTCAAGACTGGGTTTTGCTATTCTGTGTTTTAGTAACTCTAGAGACTTAAGAGCGTCCTCTCACTCTTAAGGAGTTCCTTTCTTTCGTTAAAAAAGGAGGTAAAAACTCTTATAATGCTGAAAACAAATATATATTTTTCTCTGCCCAGCTTTCCTCCTGTTACTTGTGTATCAAGCTAAGGCAGCAAACAGCCCGCTTTCCTTTAGTAAAGTGTCCCTGTGCTTCATGCTGCAAACTTTGAGAACATTTTGACAAGCCTGATGCTGCCACCCTGCTGTGGGCCTCGAAGAACCACTTTGTGGCCATCCGTGTGCCAGCTGAAGCCACATGAACTTTGGTACTTAATATGTTCGAAGGGAGCAATGCAGAAGTAAGCCAGAGCCCAGAGTGAAATGGGGAAAAATCAAGTGCACACTTTTAGGTTATCCATCAACATCATACAACTCTGCTCCTGAGAACAATAACTTTTAATGGAAATGACATTTGGTAAAGCCAGCCACAAAGGTCAATCCAGAGCCTACCATGTGCTTGCCACCGTGACAAACCATGCAGTCTCTGCTCTACACAGCTCATCTGGTATAAATCTGGCAGCATTATCAGGTTCTGAGTTGGATTTATAAACAGCAAGAGTTCCAATGGGCAAAATAAGTGGAACAATCCTTGATAGCTGGTAACAGTGGTTGGACAGTTATTTCACATGAAATATCCCTTAGCGAAGTCCCTTCAAGTGAACTTTATGTGATGAAGAAAATATTAAATGCAGAACTTGATGCCACAAGGAGATTTTTTTTGTATAAAAGGTATTGGTATATGTAACTGTAAAAGTGTAAGTCCTAGAAGTAAGGGAAATACTCATGTGCACAATAACTGTGGCTGATGGTTAGGATCTGGGGGACTTGAGCTGTAAATGCTAGCATTTTATTTACATAAGGCAAATGTGAGAGGCATATGATGCTCAATGACTGGTCTGTAACCCTTGATCTGTTGGCTTGACACTGTTGTTTGCTAAAAGGCACCTAAGTGTCAAAGCACTTTTGCCTACAGACACAAGGGATAGTAACTTTGGCCAGCTATGCTGGCAGTGTTTAAGTCACAATGCAGGTATCAAAGTCTTTGGAGTTTTTTTTCTGTCCAAGCTGGGCACAATATTTTTTGACCAGGAAGAAGTCAGAGAGCACTTGGAAACAGCAAGTAAATAGACCAGGCTGGCTCTGCAAGAGGGACCCTTTGCTGAAGCTCAGGAGTTGGTGTGACAGAGGGTCCTGCTGCAGCCTGGCCCTTGCAGAAGCAGGAGTACGTGGGACCTGACCAACCTCCAGGAAATGCTAAGCTTTAGGTATGGCTGCAGCGTGTTGAGGCTATTTTGCTGTTGTAGCATTTTTGTTGCAGATTGCTATACTCCTAAGGGTAAGTAATGCTTTGCTTGGAAGGTTGCCCATATTCAGTGTTGTATCTAGCTGTAACTTAAGGGAAATTTGTTCCACAAGCCCAACCTGGTTTGACTATCTGAGCAAAATACCTAGAAATGAAAGATGCTGTAGCATGGAGATCTTCCCAAAGTGGGTTGAGTTTTCACAAGTCAGTAGGGGCACAGGACCTGTCACTTGACAACAGAGAAGCTTAGGCTGGAACTGTAACATATAGCCTTAATTTTTGTACTGTAAAAATGTCACACTGGCGGGTTCAGTGTGGCATGCTAAACTATGCAGGTATCCAGTTTGAGGTCTGTATTAGGACTGGAAGTAATCTTGTGGATAGTCCCCAATCCATAAATAAAAACTGATTCTAATGTAACAATGAAAACCATTCATTCCATGTGTGCTCCAGTTCACCACATCTGTAGCATGTGCTATATATCACAGTGCCTCCCAGGAAACCAGAGGGTATAAATTCACTGGACTTTACTCTGACGGCAAAGTGTTGAGGGCTCCTGGTCACATATATCTAAATTTATGGAGTGAAACTTAGGAAATCTCTTCTGCAATCATTATTTCCAGCTATCTGAAAGATCCACATGGACCTGCTCTCTTCTAATAAATAGCCACTTTTAAATAGATGCTTGAATTACAGTATTTCTGGTAAAGTGAAAATGCTTGCCTCAGTAGCACCACTGTTACTAACTGACGAGCTGCATCACTGAGGTCTGGATCCTTCTTCAAGTGACAGCCACTCAATTCATATCCAAGCTCTCAATCCAGACTTCAAAACTAAAATACCCAGACTGATCACCAAAGTAGCACCGTAGCCCTATTAATGACAGCATCTTAGGAGCCAGGCAGTAGCAATGACTGCCTCTACAACACCAGGAGGGCGAGTAGCTGTACAGGAGTAGGACCTCACAAAAAGTAACAGCCCCTCCCTGAAATGCCCAGTGTCCCCATTCAATAGCAGAAGGTCACACACCTGACACCAGTGTTTCCCCTGCCGCAGCAGTCCCAGCCAGTGCACAGGAACATCACCTCAGATTTCACGTCCTTGCAGCCAGCCAGCTGGAGGGCAAAGCCAAGCTGGGCTCTCCCCACAGTGTGCGGCCACACCGCAGTTCCAGGGAAGGCTGTGGATGGGGGGCTGCAGCAGCCTATTGAGAAACAGAGCCAGGAAGGAAGCTTTCTGATTTCAGGGCTGTTAAGGGCTGATGGTTTTCGCATTGCCCCAGAGGTGTTTCTGTGCCCATCAGGGCCGCCAGTATCAGGTTTGACTATTAGAGAGGATTTTTTCATTCCAGTTAAAAGCTCTGAGCAGGGGAAGGTCTAATTTATCACTGCCTTGGCTTATCAGTCATAAAAGTGGCAATAATAGTTAGCTGATAAGGGTGGTAAAAAGGCAGGTCTCTAACTCTGGGGAGGGTTTTGACAAATGGCCACTCAGTAGATTGGAGGTATTGCTGGCTTGGAGAAAGATGGGCTCATCAGACAGATGTAGGTAATGCTACAGGTAAAGGACAGAGAAATTACTGTAGGCGTAGTTGAGGTAGTTACAACAATCTCTTCATCTACTGTTGGCATCTTTTGCCTTCATAGCTAACACATTTTTCTTTTAAGGAGACGTTCAGTGATCAGGAGTGAGGGATAAATGAGCTCTTTGGGCACAAAGAAAAGGATGTCTTTTGATTTTGGTGCTATACATTAAACAGCTGTGTTTGTGACAAGTCTGCCCCAAACTGTTTTTTTGCAAGTTACATTGGCTTATGATTTGCAATCAGTTCATGATAGATTGTCTTTGTAGTCCTTGCTCTTACAAATTTTTGTCTTTTCTGTTTCCTTAAGTGTATCACAATATGAATCAGCTGATATTCACTGTAGCCATTTGTTAGATATTTTGGTGCAGAATTAGATGAGTGGTAATTGAATGTTAAACCCCCATACACACTCATTTTCAAGAGAAAAGGAATACACAGTCTGCAGTTTGCCTTGTACAACATTTTGAGCAATACAGATTTTGTTATATTTCTCCTCATATTTCTGAATGATCAAATAATTGTAAAAATAAATGTTATGTTTCAGGTAGCTTTTGGGCTTGAGTTCTGAATGTGAACATCCATACTGACTTGCCTGAGGTGCTTTGAGGTCAACACTGAAGTCTTCAAAGACTGAATTCATCTGACATAAGAAAATATTGCAGACACGGAGGATGTAAGAATGAAAACAGAGGAGGTCACAGGCACTCCGTTCCCTCAGTTTCTGTGGATTCCAGCTAAACCCTTAACCTCATTTGATGCAATGGGATGTTGTGTTAGTTTGCTTTATTAGAAAGAAAAAGCATGTGTGGGGGAAGAAATCTGGGAATTTCTATATCACAGGCCTTGAAAATATTCTGGTGCTTAAACTTTCATGGCAGAAGTATTTAAGAGTGTTTCTAAAGGCAAGCTAAGTGAGATTCTGTACTCTTGACACTTACTTATTTTAATTTGTCTTTTTGCAGCTTGTTCGTATTTTAAGTTTGAGAAAAATCCGAGAAAAATATTTCTCATAGGCAGATGAGGAAGTTCCTTAAGCAAAAGTAGACAGTAGACATCTTCAAAGATGGTTTTAGGACACAGATGTTTTCCCTTTTTGAGGACTATTGAACTCAGGTCTGTATTAATAATGACAAGTGTGTCATCATCAACCATTTAAGTGAATTAATGCTCAGTTACCTATTTGTCCAGACCAGACAGTCTAAAAGGAAGCAGTACCTTTGACATATTAACTGACAGAACAAGACATGCCATTCCTCCATTCCATAGCTCGCATTATGTGATTGAGCCACAGCTTAGAGAACTCCCCTGTTTTGAAGAAAGGACATTGCCAAGCTTTTGAAACAGGTTTTCACAACAGGCTCTGACACACAGAGCTCATAACAGCGACTCTGAACCCATTGTGCATCCTGAAATCACCATGGACTATTCTATTCACTGTGGACTATTATTTAGCTTTTTCTGGTGCTCTTGCTACTTATCTCCAGATTTCTTAAAAGGGATAGAAAGCCTATTACCATGGTCTGTGTTTTCAGTGTATTACCTGTCATCCACAGCTTACCCTGAGAGCCCTGCGCTCTTTCTTCTTCACCAGGAATCTAACACATGCATGTCTCAGCGTAGCAATTTCTACTATAAGAATAATGAGAAATAATGATTGTTCTAATTGTTTCTTTGTTCTAATAAGAACAAAGTTTGCTGGGCATGTGATAGAGTAGGGAAGAAAATGAAAATAAAGAGCAAGAAAAATACAGCCTGAGCACTGGGTAGCATATCAGATGGTCTATTTAACAGAATCACAGAATCGTCTTGGCTGGAAAGGACCTTTAAGATCATTGAGTCCAACCATCAACCCAACACTACCAAGTCAACTGCTACACAATATCCCTAGACAATAACCCTAAGCACTACATCTACTCATCTAAACCTCCCCCGGCACAACTTGAGGCCGTTTCCTCTTGTTCTATTGCTTGTTACCTACCTATGACTGGGCCATTCCTTCATCTTCTGTAAACAGAGAAGACCTCCTACCATTTATTCTCTTCCAGGCTTACAGGGAGCTGTGCTGGTTTGAAAGCAGAAGCGAATGGAGCATGATAAAAAGTTGAATTTTGATGGGTAATATCTGCTCATTTCCTTATCTCTATCTTTCCATTGAGTTTTTAATAAAATTACCAGTATGCTTAGGATAAGAGATTTTCCCTATACCTTTATTTGATTCTGTGCTGGAGAGAGTCCAAAGAAGGGCAATGAAGCTGGTGAAGGGTCTGGAGAACAAGTCTTATGAGGAGCGGCTGAGGGAACTGGGGTTGTTTAGTCTGGAGAAAAGGAGGCTCGGGGGAGACCTTATTGCTGTGTACAAATACCTGAAAGGAGGCTGTAGCAAGGAGGGTGCTAGTCTCTTCTCCCAGGTAACAAGTGATAGGGCGAGAGGAAATGGCCTCAAGTTGCACCAGGGGGGGTTTAGATTGGATACCAAAATTTCTTCACCGAAAGGGTTATCAAGGAGTGGAACAGGCTGCCCAGGGCAGTGGCTGAGTCACTATCCCTGGAGGCATTTAAAAGATGAGTAGATGTAGTGCTTAGGGATATTGTTTAGTGATTGACTTGGTAGTGTTAGATTAATGGTTGGACTCAATGATCTTAAAGGTCCTTTCCAACCAAGACGATTCTGTGATTCTGTGAATTACGGAGCTCAAAACACATCCCTGTTTCCCTGCTACATTCAGGGAAGAAAATGTCACATATCTTTGGAAAGGAACCTGTCACCATCCCCTGGCAATGGTCTGGTGACCAGTATCAGGAGCTCAAGTTTTGTTATCTTTACACTCTTCCCTAGTAGTTTATTGTTGAACCGTATCAAAGTCACGACGCTGGCTGGGTGACGGGTACAACTGCTGTGTTCTTGTTTAGATTTCGGGGGTCTGGCCACAGACTGCTGGTATGACTGGACAGGTGGCTCAATCTATTTTCTTTCTCTCCTTTAAAAATGGGATAAAATGCCACTATACTGCAGGGATGTTATTAGGGCAAAATTGATTATTATTAATGACTCTGAGGTATTCAGATGCAGTGGTAATGAGGCTATATGGATGTCTGGAGTATGTGCTTCACTGCACATCTGAAGCAAAACATGTCTGTTTCCTTGACAACCCCTCTGCATCTCTACCATTGTAGCTGCTCTACACTGTACGAGGAAATATCAAGCATCATTACTGAAGCTTGCTTGCATTTTGCTCCATTCATATTCAGCTACCAAAAAAAAAAATCTGTTTTTTGCATTGACAGTGTGCTGCTCTGAATGGTGCAGGCCCATTCTCGCTGTTCCTTCCTCTTTTCCTCCCTCTCCCTCCCCAGGAGTACAGTCCCCTTTTTCTCTACCATTACGATCCATGCTCAACCCTTCAGGAGGCCAGTTTGGGTCAGTTGACTGGTAGCAAATTAACCTCATGCAAAAAAGAAATAAAGGAATAGGTTTCTACCAAGCAGCCTCTCAGAGGGGTCAAACAGGTATTTGGTGCTGTGGGGATAGCAGGGACCAAGCAAGAGCAAAGAGAGGCAGGAGAGAGGGGAACCATGGAGCGGGAGCTCAGCTTAGCCCTCTTCTCTGCCTACAGCAGAAGCCTTAGGGTAACCCCACCAAAGGTAGGAAGCAGCAGCACTTCTCTAAGCGGTGCACAAATGTGGTAATATTGTGTCCAACTCCATGCATTGCCCCTGAGAAAGTTAAAACAACATGAACTTTCTGAACAACAATTAGTGCTGCCATCTGTTACTGTCAGCAGCTGCACGTCATAACCTTGTGTTCGCTTCCTTGGAAAGAGCTCTGTGTGTATCACTTATGTTATCCATAAATGTTTTCCTTTTAGCAATGTAGAGAGATGTGATATTATCTAACAGTTTTATCTTGACATGTCATGCTTGTATGAATGCCTTTACATAAAACAAGTATCAAAGAGATCTGCAGTCCTGAGCCGCATACGGTCACTGTTTCTAGACAGGTGAGAGTTTATAGCCCGTGGAAGCCCAAGGACTGCTCATGTGAGAAAGTGCTCACCACAGTGCGTAAACTTAGTGCAGCCTCATCTTCCTAACGCAGCCAGTGTCTGTGTCCTCCTTTGAACTCCTGCATGTTAGGATGATTAGTGGCTGCCAAAGATCCAACCCTACATATGTCGTGTTTGAATAGTTGTCACCAATTTCAAAATAAAAACTTAAGGTTTCAAGAAGTCAGTTCTTCTCACTGTCAGTCTAGCTCAATTACCATATAAAGCTATAAGGAGATGTCCTGGTTTGGCCTAAACCAGGCCAATTTTCCTTTCAGTGATTTTTACTTTCAGCTAAGTTTCTTCTAAGTAACTGCACTTTCTGAAACTAACTGCATGTTTTGCAGACAGTGTCCGCTTCCAGGACTGATAACACTCGAAGTTTGTAGTTATCGCTGAGGCACCGGTAGGGATGTTATGCAGAAAGGCTCTTGCTGTTCTTATTCCTAGAGAAACCAAGGTCACTGCTAAATTCCTCACTGATTATGAGTGAAGAGCCAAAGGGGGGTCACACCTGAAGGGAGAAGCGGACAGGGCAGATGACCCAAAATTGACCAATGAGGTATTCCATCCCATACACGTCATTCTCGGTATAAAAGGGGGGATCACGAGGGTCTTGCTCTCTTTCTGCTATGGCCGGTGTCTGAAGAGGACTCTGTCCGTTTTCCTGCTGCCCCCCGTGCATTCCTGAATCCAGCTCTTGACCGTCGCTGGGCCCAGCCTGGGCCTTCCCAGAGCCTGCCCTGCAGTGCCGGTGGTGGTGACGTGGCCGATATTGGGGGAGCTCGGTCTTGGTTTTGTATATAAAGCAAAAATTGGTGGGAAGGCACCTGAGTTCAAATTCTGAAGCCCTCCTTGTTCCCAGGACCTATGTCTCTGCAGGTCTATTCCCCAGAGGTTCATTGCACCGACTAGTGCTTTACTTGCTTGCGCCTCTTTTCACGAACAGGTTTGCAGCTCTGTGCATTTGCACTGGGTGATGTCCCAGGAAAAAGTGCCAAACAGGAGTGTTAAAGTGTTGCAAAACTGAACGTGAAAATCAATTTTTGGTTAAGAAACGTTTTATGATTCAAAGGAAAAAGAAGCACAGAATGTGGGCCACAAAGTCTGTCCTGTAAATCTGCCCATTCATTCAATGTTTATGTGAGCATGTTATTACCACAATTATATCTCTAGTGCCAGTGAGACCTCCTTCCATTTTATAAAAGCTGGAATGTGAATAGCTGCAATAGAAAGGAGAACCTTGCTTATTTTTGGCAAGAACTGAAGGCAGGTCAAGGAGACTTTTCTCTTTGAGATCTAGGAAGATTATCCCAGCAGTTCCTCCTTACAGTGCATGTTCTACCTCTTTCAAACTTATACACCTCCTTTTGCGTAACAGAGGTTGGTCCCTACTGAAATCTGTTTCTTGGAGTAGTATTTGTTGCAAATAAAGACGTAAGGAATTGCTTTATAATATCCTGGGAGACTATTTTCCATTTTAAAATCAATGCTAATTAAATGTACATACTTTAATGTTAAAATAAACCAGTTCCAAATTTGCATGCTACCAATACCTTACAGAACATCATTTCCCTTGATTCTAATGAGATCTTCCCTCAGTGTGTTTTTTGCAAGTTAATTAACTAAGTGTCTTTGTTTTTACATAAACACACACACACAAACATATAATACCTACACATGAAGCAGAGGGAAAAAACAATGGGGATTTAGCTTTTTTGGGCAGATGTGGATTGAAATTCCCCTTAGGTATAGGACCCCACTGAAAACCAATTACCTAAAACATCCTAAGTAGACTGCTGGGAAAAATGACATTGCTACAATTTCAAATCTCCTTATGTGCATTTGTGAGAAAGCACTGACACAGATGTCTAATTCCAGGACAGGGCTCAGGATTGCTAACCTGAACTGAAAATAGTCACTTTCTGGGGCTGAGTTAAAATTCCTGGAAGCAATGGAACTTCTCTCCTCCCCATTTCTCACTGACTGTTTAAAGCAAATCCCCAATCTCCAGGCATATTGACTTTTGTTAGGGATGTTCAATTTCTTTGAAAATTATGAAGGGACTTGAGCATTTTCATGCCCAGCAGGTATTTTAAACAGCTGAGCATGGACATGGCAGCAGAGCTGCTCTATAGGAAGCGTAGAGAACAGCAGAATGTTCTGTGCGTTTGACGTAGGTACCAAGAAAGTGTTGGCTACGTGACAAACAGATCTTATGGTACACATGTTTACTTTAATGAAGAGCAGGGTAAGAGAACATATATATATATATCCCTACAGACAAAAATATACTCCAGAAATATGGGAGCCATATGGGGAAACACAGCAATTCCCTGTACTGGGAAAAAGATTCAAGTGTGACAGAGACCTCAGTGAAAATAAACTTCAGGATTCAGTAGGCATTTCTGCAAGAGATTAATGAAGCAAATGTGGACTTGCCTCTGACAAGAAACAGAGTCCTAAATTCAATACAAACCAATTAGCCCATTATATCTGGGTCATGGCAAAACTGTGAGAAGCAGGGAAGCATACCCCTTTGCATTATAGTTTGCTGTAGCCGTGTACCACGTTTCACACTGACTGGACTTCTAGATTGCCTCCAATCAATAAAAAGACCAGGGGTCTCCACTGTGCAGTGCCTAATGGACTGCATTTCTGTAGGGAATCAAGTCAAGCCTGTGTGCTGGCTCCAGTGGGAAAGCTGGTTTAAGAAGCTCCTTTCTTTCTTCCTAACAGCCACGAACAAGTGTTGCAGTGCTATGCTGAAGGTTACTGCCTCTAAGTTGTGAAGTTATGGCTGGTTTTGAGGCCATGCTGTAAACCAGGTCACTGAAATGTTTAAAATCATCACCAGAGGCTCCAGGGCGCATACTTCTGAAGTCAACTTTGTCATCACAGCCAGCACTGCATAACTGCACAGTAAATGTAGCTGAGTGCAAGTCCGTGAAGGCAACATGGAAATCCATGAAAGAACATGAAGATGAAGAATGAAGAATGAAGAATGAAGAATGCAGCCTACCTGTGCCTTCCAGCTATATGATAAACAGCTACTGGCCACAGCTGCAAAGAGGAAATGGAGCTGCATCCAGACCTCGGTTTCGTTATTTACAGCACATCTGATCAAACCACATTATTGCCAGCTACAGATTTGTTAGCAGCCTGCAGTTGTTTCACAATTTCATCTTGACTTTTAGAACTGTTGGTAGGAAAAATCCTATGTGATTGTCCTCAGGATGCTCTTTTTTGGCTATTCCTAAATGAAATGGTTCCATTTTATTAAAATGTCTTATTTTAATTTATTTAAAACTAAGAAGATTCAGCAACTTTAAAATGCCCTTATATCTAAAAAGGTGTTTCATTTCATCCCAGCTCATCCCCACCCTTCTGCTGATAGACTTTGGCAACTATTTGGAGAAGGAGAGGCTTAAAAACAGATGTAAAATCCCTCTTGTATGGAGATCAGTGACCCTTCTTTCAGAAAACTGCCTTCTTGAAAATCCAGCAGTGATCTTTAATACACTGACTTATACTTCAGACCTACGATTTCAGCATCTTCTAAATAATAATCTGGAATAGCAACCTTCTTGTTGGCAGACCTCACATGCTTCCGTAGGATTAAGGAATGTAGTCATAGTGTCCAGACCTATGATTTTGCAGGCAGCTCTGCCAAGCTCCTAAAAATGTACACTGAAAGCAGCTCTGGGACACTCTCACTTGAGTTCTTGTCCCTACAAGCAGATCTGGATGAGCTTAGAAGTAAAAAAATCTCTATCATCCTCAGAGCAGGAATCACTTAGTACAAACTCAGTGGTGGTATGCCATAAGACTTAACCTACAATCTCTGGGTACGGACATTACCCTGGACCAGAATGGGCTGCTTGATAGCAAGAACATGAGGGCTCTGTGTTGCTCACTAGCGGTCCACAACACTCTATACCTCGGAGGACTCTTGGTCTGCTTTAATTTAAATGATCTATACAGTCCATGAAAGCTCAATGTTAGAAGGCTGCAAAGGTAACTGAAATTTCATACGTCTCTTGTGCTTCACAGTATTTTCCCCTTTTCTTGCCTGCTGTGCTTGGGGATTAATGATTATAATTACTTTTAATAGATGCAATCATGCAGTGGTAACACAAGTCCTTTGCTGCTGCTGAGGCTGCAAAACTCTTCATGTCTGAAAGAAATTTCAGTGGGTATGATGGAGGCAAGGTATGGGCTGTTTAGGCCAATGTGCGGTCAATTACAATGTTGGGTCATCACAGATGCATTGAGAATGGAAGTTTAATCATGACTGAGAATTATTGCCTTCAGGCTATGTTTTCCTTAAGTTCCTGTTCTTTTTAAGCGGCTGTCAAGGGTTATAATCCATCAGTTTGAAAAATATTACTCCTTTGAGTCTATCCTTAAAGAGGACTCATCCATTCCAGCAGGCTGAAAGAGTTTAACATCATCAGCTGCTCTATTCTTGGATCACCACGTGTGTGTAATTGCCTGGAATCCCAGGCTTTCCCATCTGCTTTGACTAAAGGACGGTACTCTTCTGCTTTAAAGAGATTAGAAACAGACTTTGTACTTTTTTGGGCTGTGACCATCAGGCATCAGAAGTAGAGGACACTAAAATTTTGTTTGAAACAAATTAAGGAGCTTTCTTGGGGAGAGTTGCAGTGTCTGCATGTATTTAACACATAAATGGTGCTTTACGCTTCACCAAAGCCAAAGCCCCAAAATATCCATAGTATTTGCACTGTTTGAAAGTGTCTTTGTAGGGGTACCCTAAAAACTTGATGGGGGGGGGTAAATCTTCATTTTCTAGTTTAAGGATAAAGATTGAGATTTCCTGTGGACAGTCTAAAAGTGTATAGTCGTGAAGAATTTCTGTTAGGGTATTTCTTCAATTCACTTCTCTAAAATTGGCGTAGAGCAATAAGGAGGCTAAATGCCCAGTCAGGTAGAGTCCCTACCAATACAGGACATGACATTTCATAGACACACACTTAGCCCTTGAGTGGCAACAGGAGAGTAAGCAAAACACACATAACAAATATTATCTGCATCACTTGATGCACCAATGGAAGATGTTCATGTTCTGTGGTATCATAGGAATGCACAGAAAACAGCATATGATTTTAACTCTTCTGTTTTTTATTACAGAAGTTACATTTTCTTATGGTTTTGAACTTATCCTCTGTAATCTAATTCTACTTGACTTCAAATAGAGATAACGTTCAGTCATCCATAGGCCAACTGTATTAGGGTACAAATGCTACATAGATGAATTATTGAAACCTCTGAGTCTGAAGACTTGTATTCTGAACCAGTCCTGCATTTCCATCTGTCTTTGCTTCTGACTGGTCCTTTTCAGTCAAACCTCCAGGAGATACACGTCTCAGAGACACAACTGTGTGTTTGCGCAGCAGTCTCCTTGCACTTGCCTTTTTTGCTTCCTAAAGCTGCCTCAGGGAATCTTTGTAAAACAGTGATGATATTCATGGTGGTAATAATTATGTAGGCTTTTAAGATATTGTGATGAAAGATCAGTTTTTACCAAAAAAAGATTTTTGTTGTCTTCAATAATCTCTGAAACAGGTGCTAAAATGAATCTCTAATGGAGCCATTCACAAACAACATGATGCAACACATAAAACCTTAACTCTGCTTCCAACAAAATCAGTGGCAAATTCTCCTTTGACCCAACTAGGGTAGAATATGTCTTTGGGCACTTGATCTTGCGTCTTCTAAAGGCAAAAAGTGTTTTTCAGTGAATGTAATGAAAGCACAAATAGCTGCTAGAATAGCTATACTATATTCAGGAACTCAGAAATTCAATATTCCTTGTACTTAGTTAAAAACCAACACGAAAAATATTTACATGTAATTTGCTCTGCTCAAAATAGAATCAGATTTAATCATGTTTTCTTAAAGTTTCTCAGAAATCATGATTTAAATGTAATTCTTCAATAGATTTTTAAACTATCTTAATGATCTGCATTTAATGCAACATTTTGGCCTCCCCTTGGAGCAAACCTACCCTGGAACAGCTCTGGAATGTGGCAGGAACACTGTGTGTAGCACAGTGTAGCAGCCACCTCTCATGTAACACTGTTCATCATGTAACATGTTTATACTGGTTAGACTCAAGCATGTAGTACTGCTGTATAATCACTGCTACCACTATTTCTATTTGTTGTACTCCAAAGGGTGACATGGGTAAGCAAATCTGAGAAGCTGTCAATACATTTATATATTCATACAGTGCAAGCTGTATGTGCAGGTGTGTGTAGATATATAATGTGATATACATATATAAACACATTAAAATAACATGTGAATTAAAAGACACCACCTTAGTTTTGTAAGCATGTACTAAGTATTTTTAGGAAATGTGTACAGTTATACTAATCACTCTGAGCCAGGACAAAGCATATGTCCCCCTAGGACAAATATACTTTTCTGGAGTGAGGTTCACTTACCATCTTTTATTCAAAAAACTCATATTTTTTCCAGGGGAAAAAAAAAAGGCAGCTCCAATAATAAGCACTTGAAAATAATTTATAGTGCAAGGTACTTTTCCTTGAGGTATGAGATTAAATTTGTTGAAGCAGAGGAGAGAATGAAATGTCATTGCCCCATCTCTGACCACGGATGCTTGACTTAAGGACAGAGCAGCATCTCCACAGGTATGTGCTGAACCCTGTCTGGTTTTTGTACATGAGGGAAATCTGCGGGAGGCATCTATGGAATGAAATGGTAAGAAATCCAGTTTGTAGTCCAGGAAGGACTACCTTGAGCTAAAAAACTGACCTGATGAGCTGCACCAATATGTAGGTCTTTCAAGGCATGCCCAGAAAACCACCTAGTAAGCTCCTACAGACTGGCTGTAGTGAGGACGTGTGCCTCAAAATTACTTATGTTTCAAGGTGGGGCTGCAGATTTTGAGACGTTATTGGTGATTAGATCTAGTTACTTTTGTCCCATGTTTCAGTCCAAAATAAGCCTCTAGCTTGCAGTGCTACGTCGGCCACAGAAGTATTTTCTGTTAACCCATCTACAAATTAGGGATCATACAGATGTTTTGAGATACATGGATTTCAAATGCTGATTTTTATTACAACCATTAAGTGCACAAATATCACTGTCACTTTTTCCCAAAAAATGCTGCTTAGAGTTCGTATCATGCCATAAATATCTGGGTATGAGAGGTTTTGCTTTATAAATGGGAAGAGAAATATGGTTCTGCGGTGATGAACCAGGATGCCTTCTCGAAGGAAAGCACTGGCCAAGCAGCTGTTGCTGGCAGGATTGTGCCTACCTTGTGGACACACAGAGCCCCTGGAGAGCCACTTGAACAGGGTAGCTTAATACAGCTTCTGGTGAGAAAGCAGAGTTTTTCACATTGCCCTTTCTCATAACCTTTTCTTACCCACATTCTTTTTATGGGTGAGAATTTCTTGGTGCCCCTCTGACTCCGTCTTGCTGTTGAAGAAGCAGAGGAATGCAAACAGTGATGCCCTCCGTATATGCACCAATAACAACTTACAAGAGGAAAAATCTCAGCCCAAAATATCATTTTCATAATGGTGTAATTAAGAAGAATTTGCAGTGAAAAAACCCTTGGTTTTTTTTGTAAAGTTTTGGATTGATTTTTTTTTAATGAAGAAATTACTTGCAAAATTTTTCAAAACAAAACCCATCAGGTTTTCCCCACCTAATTCTTCTTGTTGGTAGAAATGTATCATTACCTTTGGCAGAGTCTGAGTGTGTTCACACTTGCCTTTGGACAGCTACTTGAGCTTTCTGCAGCAGTAGCAGGTAAGATGAGGGCCAGTAACCAGAAATTGGGGTCAGTTTTCCAGATACCACATTATATATCTCAATCGCTAGCTCTTTCTGCAATGTTTCATCTGAAGACATTAAAGTTTAGCTGCCTTTTAAAGCAAGGTCACTCAGTTTCTCTAGATTCAGTCTCCATCCTGTGGCTTTTTACACAAAGACCCAAGTAAGATTTGCTCACAGATGTTTCTTAGCACATGAGTGGGCTTAGTTTGCTGGGAGGCGATTTGAATATTGACAGAAAGCTGAAACAATGCTGAGTTCGTGCTCCAGTCCAGAGCCTTCTTAATTTAAAGGAGAGGGAATTGAGCCTGAAAAAAGCCACAATATCACAGTGCTATTTCTACTGTGGGAATTTTGCATACAAGTCGCCATAAACGTGTGCAATTCAGAAAGCAGCTTTTCCTGCTGTCGGATGGGAGGGATCAACACACGTAGTAACTGGATTACGAACAGAGCAACAGCAAGGAAACACTTGTTCACAGTGTGTGAAACTATGGGGAAAACAGACCTTTCCCTGCTGTGATGTAATGTTTGACTTTCCCTCTGGTGAAATCCCGAGCCCCGGCCCCTGGTCCCCACAGAGGAGCACAGAAGGCTCCACAGGGAGCTGCTGTGCGGGGAGCTGCAGCCATCCAGGAGTGAAGGGCACAGGCAAAGGCAGAGCTGAATTATCTGTCTGACGTGACTCAGAGGAGACCCATGTAGCCAGCTCCTGTTTATTTGCATGCTAGTCCTCAAACTAGTCGGCATTTTCCACAGAAGTTATATGATGACAAAGCCTTGAAATATAGTCGTTTGGTGACATCAGAGCGGTGAGATACAGCTCCTTGCCATTGCTGTCCAGATGATTTGTGCTTTTCATTACAGCAATATGATAATAAAATCAGAGTCCGGAGAAGGGAAATGACAGACAAAAGCAGACGCTTGCCAGTAGTGTGGCAAAATCCCTTGCTCTATCTGGAAATATAAGCCTTTTACATCAGTAGAAAGCTATTTAGTTCATTCTCATTAAATTTATTGGTAGGGTGACTTTATATAGGTTTGACACAATGATTCGGTAAAGCTGGCCACTGCATTTTTTCTAAGTGTCTTTTTTTCAAACGCTGAAATGGCCCATCAGGCAGTAAACCTGGCTTTAGTGGTCAACTTCAGCAATTAGTGGGAGAAAATAGTCAGAAAATGCTGAGGTCTGCAAAGCAATTCCTTTGTTTATTTTTAATCACACCTTTCTGGAGAGACATTGAAAATTTGAGAATGTGCTACCAAGGAATTCAAGCTCCAGCACTTTTCTCTGTATGTGTTAGGAACTATACTAGAGAAAAAAAAAAACAAAAGTAACAAATGTTGCATGATTAAATGGTTTGGATAGAGGGGAGTGACTTGACCTTGGTTTAAAGCACAATAGTAAAAAAACTAAATCAAGAAAGGATCAATATTTTTTTGCAGTGGAAAAAAGCTGATGTGCAGCTCACAGCAATTTGTCACATTCATTTGCAGGAATGATATGGGGGTTAGAATGATAGTGGGGGTAAAACTGCAAGGAGGGTCAGAGAGTGCTTGGGAGGGATGTTTAATGAAAGCGGGTATCTTCAGAGGTAGAAACAGAAGTTAAGCTCCTTGGGTAAACATTTGTAAGGCAATAATGTAATAACCATCATTCAGGAGTCTGCCAGGGCCAGAGTGCCCACAGAATCACAGAATCTAGGTTGGAAGAGACCTCTGGGATCATCGAGTCCAACCTTTGACCTAACACCACTGTGTCAACTAGACCATAGCACTAAGTGCCACATCGAGTCTTTTCTTAAACACCTCCAGAGATGGTGACTCCACCACCTCCCTGGGCAGCCCATTCCAATGCCTAATAACCTTTTATGTGAAGAAATTTTTCCTAATGTCTAACCCGAACCTCCCCTGGCGCAGCTTGAGGCTATGCCCTCTAGCCCTGTTGCTAGTTGCGCAGGAGAAGAGGCCGACCCCCACCCCACTACGACCCCCTTTCAGGCAGCTGTAGAGAGCAGTAAGGTCTCCCCTCAGCCTCCTTTTCTCCAGGCTAAACAATCCCAGTTCCCTCAGCTGCTCCTCATAGGACATACCCTCCAGACCCTTCACCAGCTTTGTTGCCCTCCTCTGGACTCGCTCCAGCACCTCAATGTCTTTCTTGTAGAGGGGGGCCCAGAACTGGACAGTACTCGAGGTGTGGCCTCACCAGTGCTGAATACAGGGGAACGATCCCTTCCCTAGTCCTGCTGGCCACACTATTTCTGACACAAGCCAGGATGCTGCTGGCCTTCTTGGCCACCTGGGCACACTGCTGGCTCATACTCAGCTGGCTGTTGACCAACACCCCGAGGTTCTTTTCCACTGGGATGCTTTCCAACCACTCTTCCCCCAGCCTGTAGTGTTGTATGGGGTTGTTGTGGCCAAAGTGTAGGATCCGACACTTGGCCTTGTTGAACCTCATACCATTGGTCTTGGCCATCTATCTAACCTGTCCAGATCCCTCTGCAGAGCCTTCCTACCCTCAGGCAGATCAGCACTCCCACCCAACTTGGTGTCGTCCATGGCTTTATGTTAAACATGATGGAAACACACCTTAGTACGGCTGAGTGTGAGTTATGGAGGGTAGAGCTGTCTGCCTTTGTGCTAAATCTCCTGTGGCTTTTTTAGTGGACAGTAGCAGTTTCTCCCTCCCCAAAGGAATCCTCGGGGAATGGAGACCCAAACCTTTGGCACAGAGGATAAAACAAGACTGTGCCTTGCTGCAGTATGGCTGGGCCAACAGACCTGCTCTAGCCCTGTGGTGCTCCAGCCCCCAGCAGAGTCTTGCTCCAGGGAGCAGTGAGATGGTCCTCGCTCCAGACCTTGACTCTTCCCATATGTTGCTTTTCTTGCTCACTAGTCCATGTTTGTGCGCAGATCTCAAGGGATGGACCCCGCAGTACATCTCTCAGTAGGGCCTGACTTTTCAAAACATTGTCAGACTGGTATTTTTAGCTCCACATCTGTCATGATGCTGTATTTTAGCTGACATGGCATTTTTCAGACTGCTTCCAGTAGCTACCTGATATAGCTTTGAAATTATTGATGTTTATTTCAACAGGAAAGCCTGTACTTGTGAGAAGTGATAGCTTTTCTGATTGGTATCCTGAAAAGAGCAACAGTGCTGATGACCATGCCAGCTGAGAGAAGAAACACGCACCTGAGCGTGGACCACAGCAAGATCTCCTAGAGCTCCCAGAGATACTGCAGCAATACCCAGAAGAACCTCCAGGATACTCAGAAGCAATATATGAGCTGAGTTAATGCTGGACAATTTCTTGCTGAATATTAAAATGTCCCCCCTGAATTTAATGTTCAGCGTGTTGTCATTTTTGGGCTTGGCAAAGGAAAGCTGGGAGAAGCATCAATAATGTTTTGGTGTAAGGTGTAGTATGTTACTGATTTCATTTAAACAGCCTTTTGTACCTTAGGGAAAGCAGAGATTATTTGCTTCCTATTTGCAGAAGAATATTAAAGACTATGAAGCACCAGGCAGAAAATGAGGACTGGTGATCGCTCCTAACATGTTAAGCATTATAGAGCAAATTGCTATACGTAATGTGCCTGCACATTTTCTGTGAATGTCAATTACAGGCACACAGTATCTATTCTCATCAGATAATTGTGGTTGATAAGTGTCCATCTGAATACACTAATGGCCACATGATTACTCAAGTGTTGAGTTTTGCAAGCAGATTTTCCTTCTGGCTCTTTATCCAAATAAGAAGGACGAAAAAGAAATATACAGTAGACTTGTGTTGTAAAATAGAGGATGACTCTGAAAAGAAATATTTCTCATGCACCATTTCTCAATAGTTTAATTTACAAAGCAGATTAAACAACCTGAAATCTATTACAAAAAAATAAAAAACGTATGTCTGAGAAAGTAATTTCCCATACTAGAATCAGAATAACAAACACAATCGTTTCCATTTATAACTACATATGCAGCCAGATCCTTATACTTTTCTTACAATTCTGCAAACTAATTCATGATCACTTCAGAAATATCCTTGTCTTCACTGGGTTTACAGAAGACTATAATGAGTTTAAAACCACCATTTAAAAACTGAACCACGTGTTTTTTTCAGAATTTTAGAACTGGGGGGTTGTTAAAACTACAGTTCAACTACAGTTCTGGTTTTTTTTTTTCATTGCATTTCTATATAGTAAGGCCTCTTGCTTACTAAACATTATGCCTAAATGCAGATGTGTTTATTTCTTTTTTTTTGAACTACAGCTCTCACAGTAGCAGCTAGACTAAGAACATGTAAAACTTTCATTAGACAAAAAAATCCTTGTTCTCTCTTAATTCATACTTAGAAAATGTAGCGATTTCTTTGTAGTCTTAGCAGCTCATAAAGAGGAAGAAATCTATAGCATACTTTTAAGTATAAGTTAAAGTTATTAACTTTAACTTAAGTTACAAGTTATTTCTATAAAGATATAGAAAAAGTAGCAGATTAGTCACTAGCCATGAAATGCAACTGACTTAATGGAGTTTGTGTAAATGCTAACAATCATTAATGTCTGCTGAATAGGGCACACATGTATAATCCACTTTTTTTTTGTGTAAAGAAAGGCACAAGCTAACACAACATAGGCTAATGTGGACTTCAAGGTTTTCATCATCCTGCTTAATCTTGTCTTCATCCCTGTTCTTCTGCTTAAAAGGTCCCAGGCACATTCCACCTAAAGCTCTTCTAATAGAAAACATCAGTTTAGGATAGTGAATGAAAGAGAATGTCTCATGGACCCTGTTAGAGTTACTTTACTTTCATTTTTCAACAAATGCTTGATTTCCATACGTATTTTGTATATATATATCTGAGACGCTGAGCAGAGCTGATACCTATACATGATACATTTTCAAAACACTTCTGTTATCCTGGCATTATGGGATTTTGCAGAAAATAAACCACGCTGCAGAATTAACAGAGAATGTAAACCCTGCCACGGGAGTCTGTAGGATGCTTCAAAAACACAGGCATACAAACTGAATATTTACCTCCAAAAGTATGTGCAGATCAGGAAACAGGTCTTTTTTTATCCTGTAGACCTTTGTAATGGTCTGGCAATGTCTTACCTGTCTAGAAAGCAGACGAACACCCATCACCAGCCACCGCCTGCCACGGGGCGTGAGGACCTGGTGGGGCAATTCGAGGATGGGCAATCAACTGCTTCCTCCTGCTCCAGCTGACCCTAAAGGCACCCCCTCCTCGGGTACCCCCTTGGCTGGGAGGTGAAGAGCAAGCACGTGAGTGCTGCTCTGGGGGAGGCTCCCTGAGAAGTGGTCATGTCCAAAGAGCTGCTTTGCAGCAGCAGTGACAGTCCAGGTTTCCATTTGGCGTTTGCCTGTCAGGCCCTGCCTAGCCCCCAGGCTCAACCGATTTTTTAGGTGTCATAAATGGCATTGAAACAGATGGACATTAGTTCAGGCAGCCAAGACATCCTGTAAATTATGTGGCTCATAAACTCGGTCCAAGTCCATTTGCAGTCTTCCCCATGGCAGGAAATTTTGCCATGAACTTGGGCAGGGGCTGGATCCCACTCAGCTTGTGTGGGTGTAGAGGAGCAGGATTTACAGCTACCTTCCTCCAACACCTATCTGTCAGTAACTAAGGCTACAGGGATATTTTATCACCTGTTCAGCACTGCACTAGGTTAATTTTCAAGGTGAGTCAGGGTGAGAGAATATCCACGATCACCCAGCTGGAAAGATGAGTTAAAGAAGAGTCACCACCAGCTGGATCTGGCTTCTGTATTTCATCCGGAACTAGACCAGGACTGTCTTTTGATGTGCAGCACCAGCACCTCTCCCCCTTCTCCAGCCCCCAGGCAATTCACGCTCCCTCTTCAGCCACCTTGCTCCTACACCCATCCCTCCCTTCTCCCTCCCCATCCCCTGAAGGCACTGCCCAGCATAGGAGAGCTGTCAGCTCCAATCCCTGTTTTATCTACTGAAAATCTTGTAATATCTATATAAACAAATGATTAATGTGCCAGTGCATTGTGTGGTGAGAATATGTATGCAAAACAAGCTGATGAATTTGAAACAAACACAGAAGACTGAGTTTGTTTCTCCAGCCCTGGTTTTAAGGGGTTAGGATGAGCACCCAGGCTGCTCGTCCAGCAGAGCTGGTGGGAGCGAGTCTGGACTCACCCCCTTTTCTCTCTCTTCCTGTTTTTATTTCATTACCTTCAAAATCCAGTCACAAGTGTAATCTGGATTTCTTGTTCTGACATCTCTCACAGTACTCAGATTTGAGAATATTTTTTAGGAATTTTCTGCTGTGTTTTGAAACATTTAATGATTTAGGAGGAGACAACTGACTGTACAGTTAAAGTAGGGTAGCACCAGTCTGGGGAGTTGGCAGTTCAGAAGGTCACTGCCTTTGCTAAAGGAGGATAATCAGAACATTTCCTTACATTTGTTATGACACTGATTGCCTGAGATCTCTACAGCTCTTTTGCTACAGTGGATTTCCTAGAAATTAACTTCATGTTGATCCACAGCACTGACACAGTCTTGAAAATTGTTATTGAAAGGAGTTACAGGTAGTCACAGATTAACCCAGGGCTGCTGCCTTGGGTCATTGAAAAATACAGTGGGAAGGACTTCAGGAAGGTCCCTGGTCTGTCTCTCTGCTCAAAGCAGGATCAGCTGTTCCTTGTTCAACATTCATCCACCCTGTTCTGAAGACCTCCAGCATCCCATGGTCTCCCAAGGTAAGCTGTTTCAAAGCTTTATTACCTTTACCACTGGAAAGCTATTCCTAATATTGAATTTAATCTTTTCTGCTACAGTTTGATCGCATTATTTCTTGTCTGAGCCTTCATGACCACAGGGAAAAAAATCCCTTCCTCTCTACAGCAAACTTCTAGATATTAGAGGACTTTCATCATGATTTTTGACATGTTTTTTTGGGCAGACGGTTCAACTTTCAGTATTTCCTTGTAGATGGTACATTTTTAGATTGCTAATAATTATTGTTGCTGTTGTCTTAATGTCTTCCTGGAAGTGTGATGCCTAAAACTGGGTATTATGTCCCAATTGAGGCTGTACCGGTCATTGTTGGTGACCAGATCACAGGGCTGACTCAGTCTGGGGTGCAAGCTATTTTCCCACTCATATATTCCAGAATGACTACATCCTTCTTCTCTCTGATAGGACATTGTTCACTAATAATTGAGCCCCTTTTTTGAAAGGCTGCTGCATAGCCCACCCCGCCAACCTATGACTGTGATTAGTCCTGCTTGAAGTAACACCCTTCACTTGCCTTTACTGAGCTTTAACCTATTTCTTCAGAAGGTTTTTCCAGCTTGTCAAGACTGATTTGAATTCAGCTGTCCCCCTCCCCCTGTTCTTCCCAGACTTCTGCCCCTCCTTGCACCATACCATCTAGGCACTTCATAGACATAGTCTATATTTCACTGTCCAAGTCACTAGTGAGAAGCTGAACAAAATCAGGTCTGGGACAGGCTCCTGCAGAGCCACTCTCCGTGCTCTCTGGGCACATTTATTAACCATTTTTGTGCCAACCCCATCACAGCTTCATCCAGACCACATGTCAGCAGAAGGGATTAAGAGCATTTCTTGCCCTTGTAAGCACCAATGATCACTTTATTGCAGTGTGCTGGTGTGGATTCAGGTCTCATCAGACAAAATTAGAGTTTGGACCTGAGACCTCATGGTGTTGTTTTTGAAGGTCCCAGCCCCTGAACCACTGAACAAGAGGGGAGACCTCCTCCTCTCTGAGCCTTTCTTGATCTTAAGCCTATTTTGTCTGCTGTTTGTTGCGCTGCCTGTGGCAATCCTTCATGGGAATCTACTTGGAGTTAGTTCATATTCAATTACTATGTAGTAATACAGCAAAGGATGATGGACAACAACAGCCAACAGCTCCTGTGTGGTCCTGGGCACTGAAACTAGGGACAGGTGGCCAAAAAACAGGATCCACCCTTAGTTTTCTAAATTTCTGTTTATAGAACTACCATGGACAGTAAGGACCTCAAGGTGGGGTCATATCAGCTGAAACAATAACAGAGACCTTTGTCACCTCTCTGGGACTTACTGTATAAGGTAGCTAAGAACACAGTCATTTCCATTTGATTATTTTATGGCACTGAGCTAAATTCTGGGCCCAATGACTGTACTCATTCATCTTCCTGCAGAAGGAGCAAAAGATAACAAAGAAAGAAAGTGCTGGAGTCCTTGCTGGATGGAGGAGTAGGGATGCTGCTATTGCTGCAGGGCAGAGCCCGGCTCATACTGTGCTTGAGCAAAGGTCTTGAGACAGAGTGAGTTTTCCCAGGGATGAGAAGTGCTTGGGTAGCATTAGTTCCCTCTCCCAAGAACAAGGGAAGCAGGGAGCATCTTGGTTGGGCTAGAAAGCAGGAAAGCCCAGAGAAGAGAGCTATTTATGGTGTTGCTCTAAAATGCTGTCCCTTCTGCTCTAAATATTCACATGCCAGGTAATGCAGCACAGCCATTTGCCAGCTACCCCTGAGGACCCCGTCAAACAGCAGCAGAGCAGCCTTGTAGGAGATGCGCTATCAGTGAGAGCCCTGCAGAGAGGCCATTGACGCCCATAAGGACAAGTCATTCCCCGTTTCTGAGGATCTCCTTCCTGTGAGCACCAAGACAGCCAGAGAGAAAACAAAACCACTCACCATCTTACTGTAGTGCCTTAATGGATACATTTCACAGAATCACAGAATCAAGTAGGTTGGAAGAGACCTCTGGGATCATCAAGTCCAACCTTTGACCTAACACCACTGTGTCAACTAGACCATGGCACTAAGTGCCACATTTGAACAAAGATATCCTGGCGTATCCTAACCCCTGCTACGAGGTCTCTGGAGCAGGAAAGCTCTCAGATTCATTTAATGCATCACTCCTGTCACTATGTGTGTTCTACCTCTGTGGATTGACAGGAAAGACATCCTGGGCCAGCTAGATGGGCTATGTATTCTGCTGAAGGCCAGCATGTTGCCCAAATCCACACTGCATAGCACTTTGATCAGGTCTCTTTGGGGTACCAAGGGGTATTCCTGAGGCATAATTATTACTTTTTCAACACTTCTTGGTCCACAGTGCAGGAGTTATGAGAGGTCTCTGTTAGAGCCTGAAGAATGATGTCTTCATGCGTGGCACTAGGGCGTTTTTCATGTACCTGAAGGAGAGCAGGAGTATTTTTGAAGTTGCAAGGTCTCCTATGATGAAGAAGTCAAACTTGGTGCAGTCTGCATCTATGCTGTCTGCTTGTATCAGACTCTGTGGTGACTTGTCCTGTCAAATGTGCACAGTTTCCAATTGAAAAGGATTAGTTGGCTCACTCTAAAAACAAGCCTGGGAGCAAGCGAGGCTGCCTACAATGTGGACAAAGAGCCAGACTTTCTGTGTGGGAAATATGAAGGCTAGTGATCAATAGCTACAATTTATTTGAGATTCCTACCAGAGTTACTGCAAGAAAATTGCTTTCAAGAACTGTAATACATCAGTAATTTCAGCTGCATTGCAATTGAGGCATCTACAATCAGATCCAATCACTGGAAGGTTTGTTTGAGTTTGATTATTTTTATCTCTTTTTTCATAATGACTGTAGCTGAACTAGCTGAAGAAAAGGAGAAAAATGATTGCAAATTGTCATCTGTAGAAGACAAAGTCTATCACAGTGGTAAATAAAAGGCAGACTGATTCAGAAGCAATGGCAAAGTACTGTGCATACCTTTTGGGTTGCCAGTGTCATATCAACAATACGTGCTTTGCTTGTAGATTTTCCTGCAGCACCAGCTCATAAAAACATGACACTGTGAATTAAAAGAAATGGCAAAAGGAGAAATGAATCAACGCAAATTGAACTGTATTACGCACAAACAAGGCACTAAGTAAAGTGTGTGAATCAACTGACATTTTTGAGCACCACTGTTAATCCTATGTATTTTTGTATTTTGCTTTAATGTGATCGTTTCTTTCAACTACTAACATCTACTGAAATTTTAGTAAATGTGAGATATAAATAGACAGATGTCTGTTTGGTTAAGCATGGAAACCACCTCTGTAGTAAGCAGTATTGCAACTCATTCATATTGAAGGTAAGAGGACAGAATGAGATATGGTGGCACTTGCACTATTTCATAACCCTGCCACTTATCATTTGCCTGTTGGATACTAATTCCTGGGGCAGATTATTGGGTCTGTAGACTGCAAACAGGAAATTATTATATTTTTATCCAAAGTTATTACAGAAAATAGCCCAACAATGTTCTTGCAGTCTAAAAATTTCTATGGAAGTCTCTGTTCAGAACTGTCACAAATCTCACTGAGTAGTAAGAGCTTACTTAAGGCATTCTGCATTTTATTAATATAATCCTCATCAACTCTCATCAGTATCACTATCAATGAGATTTAATTCTTATTCTCCTAAATTTAATATAGACAGGCTTATCTGGAGTAGCTGCATAAACTGTTGGTGCAAGAGCCATAGCCATAGAATAAGGGATGGGGAAATGTATGTGGAAATCTGTTGCAGGGGATTCATAACTCATGTAGATCTGTTCTGCTCCCAAGCGAGACCTCAGTGTCCGCTGCAGGAGGAAGGTGCACTATCCCACCTCCCCCAGGAAGGACACCTTTATTGTCCCAGTCTGTGGGAATGCTCTTTGCAGGCACTGTGCAGAGGTGTTGTCCTGGTTTCTCTGAGCTTTCTGCAGCCAGGAAGATTTATCAGCCACGCTGGTGGAAGTCATACATCTAGCATCTGGTGAAACGGAACGGAGCAGCTCTGAATTCCCTGTGTCCCAAAGCCAAGTTCATTTAAAAAGATGAATACAAACAGAGAATTGCCTGAAGGCATCATATCTTATTTCCACAAACTCTCCTCATCAGAAGGAAAGATTGGTGAAAGGGAAAAAATCAGCGTATGAGACAAAGTCCTAAGACAAGCTCGGTGTACCAAGTCTCTTCCATGCTGACAGTGTTATAGCTTTTACTGCTACAAGGCTTGGCCTTCAGCTCGTTGCCGATGTAATATGAACAGCAGTGGTTCATCTGAATGGGGAAATTAGCTGGATTAGGTTTAGAAGAGTACGCTGTTTGTCAGGGACTGTTGTGGAGTTGTTTCCCATGGTAGGCATTGGCCTCAGCACAGGAGCACCTGGGGAGGCCTGCTGGGCAGTCCTGGCGTATGTGCAGTCCTCAACCACACTGCCTCATTACTCTTTATAGACTGTCTTTAAAAAGCTGCAGTCTGCAGCTAACTAAACACAAGCCATTTCCTTTTAGTTTCTCAGAGCAGCAAAAGCATGTTTACATCAAGTCCCAAACATCTGTTCTTTCTTCCAGAACCGCTTTCATTACCAGGACAGAGGAGGATGGGTAGGAAAATAGAAGTTCATCATGCAGGCAGTGCAGAAGTGTGAGAAAATACCAATTTACTGATACAGGATTATATAAAATAACAAAAGTATCTAGGACAATGGGGCAAATTATGTATAACTATTCTTATAACCCCTGTCCTGCATGTTAGTTTAATGCTTGTTGTGCAGAGCACATCTTTTGGCTGCTATATAATTAAAATCTTGTGTGATTGTAGTGCCCAGTGCAGGTCAGATGCCAGTAGTACGCTAGGCTCTGTTACCTGTAATGCAAAACAAAGTGTTTTAGAAAGAAAGGTTGCCCAGTTGTGTGGTTTTCAAGCTCTTTTTGAGTTGTCATCCTCTAAAATCTTTCTATGGAAGCTGAGGACCCCTTTAGAAATTTCACATACTGCAGAGCAATACATGAACTTGTTCTTCCCAGTTATCAGTCACAGACCTGTGGGAAATTATCCATAGGGGTTTATGTGTCACAGGCTGAAAGTGAGTAGTCTAGAGGACTGGGATTAAGCAATCTGGGTCCACATCATGGAAGTTAGGTTTCCAAATGTCTTTGGAAGACTTGGTACCAGGCATCAGCTGGAGAGAGCACATGCACAAGGGCAGCTGTTGCAGAGTAGTGGGAGAACTGGAGGTTTCCATCCTTGTTTGACTTGTGACTTTTCCGTGCCCTAAGAAAATAGCTTTTGCTCTGTTCATGCAATGTGAATTTATAGAATAGATTTTTTTCATCTTTCTTTGTAACACAATAATTTCAGCAGCAACATACATAGGCTTTTATTCTAATACAAAAAGAGGTATGTATTCCTTTTCCTCTGACTCTAATCTCAGACCCAATTTCTTGCTCCCAAGTACAGTGTAAAATCTATTCACCTGCACCCTTCAGCGCTGTAATGAACAGTGCCACGACCTGCAGCCGTTGTCTTCCCAGTGAAGAGCAAAATCAGGTCTGTAATTCTTCCAGCAGCAGCACTTGGCTTTCCCTTAATGGCTGAATTACTCCCTTTAGTCAAGCTGGTCAGGTAGAAAGCTGATAGTTCAGACATTATAAGTCTAAGGCATTAGCACATTAAAGACAGTATCCCATGGCTTTCTACAGAGCTCGCTTTCTACCTAGAATGATTTTCTACTTGGCAGTTAGCCTGGCTAAGTCAGACAAAAGGCTTACACAGAATCACAGAATCACAGAATCACAGAATGTTGGGGATTGGAAGGGACCTCGAAAGATCATCTAGTCCAATCCCCCTGCCGGGGCAGGATTTACATTTCCTTGAGCTCTGCCTTGCTGTGTTCCTTCCTTAACCATGCTGGAACATGAGTTTAATACAACTAACCTGATATTTAAACTTGCCTTCCTTGGAGCTGTGGGCTGTACAGTAGGTGAGGGCTTCTCTCTGGGTCCCTGCTGGAGGCCATTTGCAGAAGAGCAAGCAGTATTCACAAGCAGCCAGAATCATTGAGACCCAACCACCTCATCAGCCATGTCCTTGGTTGGTTCATCTTGTGTTGTCAGGCCATCTGGGCTGAGAACCTCTCCTGCCTCTCATCTGCCCCTCAGCCTCTCCTGTGCTCTGACCAACATGGCCCCAGGGGGGAGGATTTGCAAGAGCTGCAGAAGAGTACACCTACAGTGTTGTTTCGGCATTAACCCCCCTGTAGCGATTAACTACTGAGTAGTGAGGAAAACATGTCAAGAAATGACTTTTACATACGGTCTTACTGTTCCATAGCATGAAGTCCATAGCCATGGACTTCAAAATCACGTGCCAGTGTTTGTGCACCCACCCCTTGCTTCCCTCCCCCAAAACCCCCAAAACAACAATCAACAACACCACCACCCCCCCCAGGGTTTAATGTAATCTGAGATGTACCTTGCTTTGGTGCAGACACAGTTCTTGATCTGCAGTTCTGCTGGCACTGAATGGTGCCTATAACAGCTGTTTCAATAGCTGAATTTGTTTCCTCATTCCTCATAGCACACAGGCCTCATCAGTAAAATACTCTGCTGTATTTTATCAACACGATGCAGTTTTGCACTCTGTCCATTTCCCAACACAGCATCCATTTAGGCAAGAATGGATATCTTCAGTAATGGTGAGAGTGTCTCGCTGGATGAAATGATGCATCACAGAGTGAAACCCCAGAGCATACCATGTGCCAGTAGGTCAAAGCTGCATGAGGCTGTGTACAGGCACTGGTAGGTTTGCTCGTTCTCCGTTTCACAGAACTTGGTTTATCTAAGCTTTACTAAACTGTATTTTATTAAACACAGGTTTAAGAAGTAAACTACAAAACCCTTTGTCAAGAGCACTAAAAACAGTCAGTGGCCTGAGGTTGTGAGTCAACTGGGATGCCTCCAGGCAGGTTTTTGAGGCCTCCCTGAGCTCTACAGGGCTCTTCCTTGGTGCTCTGCCTCCTTTCCCAGCAGACCAGCTCCAGGATCAGATCACCCGTTGATACTGTGCTTCTTGTGGAGTTAGCTTGGATGAAGACTACCCCATGCTAAAGGAAAGAACAGCCACTGCTTGGATTGAGGATCCCGGTCTCATTGTCGTGGAGTTTTAATGCAATTTGTAGGCTACATTTCAAAGGAACCTTAATCCCTTTAAAAAAAAGTTTGTATCAAGTTATGAAGATGGTTAAGATGGTCGCGTACATACATTTTATGAGAAAGTGGCAAGAGAGAGGCATGAAAAGGCGGACCGTGGGACTGGTGCGGAGAGGCAGAAGCAGCACAGTGGGGCGGCAGGGGAGGAAGGCAGAGTGTCCCGCAGGGGCGACAGCTCCTGGGAGCTTTATGGGACTGCACAGCAGCACAGGAACCTGCCAGGTGCAAACGCGGTACCACCATGTCAGTATGCTGCTGCAACGAAATAGGTCACCTCCTCTTCTAGATCCATGATTCTCCCTGCGCAGAGTGCTCTTTTGGGGGTTTTGTGATAGAGAGCAGAAAAATAGCAAACCAGAGTTTTTGTTCTAGGAGAACGCCAAAGGAACCAGCCTTTGTAAAGAGCTGGAACTCAGGCTGCTGTCGTAATTCCTTCTTGCTTGGCAATTTTATTTTGCCTTCCTTGAGCACAGCCAGGACTCTGTGCTTGACTCCGTCAGGCATATCCGTTCCAGCCCCCCGTCTCTCAGGGACACTCCAGGCAGCTCTGGGTGCAACAGGTTTACAGCAAAGCCCAAGCTTCATGCACTCCTGCGCGAGCAGTGCTCAAAAATACTAAACCAGTGCTCTGTCTCCCAGTGCCAAATGAAGAGCTTCATCACGGTAAGGAAAGTATCTTAACCCCACATCTTCTCCCTCCCTCGTTTTCCTTACAGAGCTCCTAGCTGGGCTCTGCCCAGGTACTCAGCATAGGCATTCCTGTCAAATTCTGCTGCAGACTTAAATGATACAGAAAATCTCATTTCAGGCATAAGCTTTCATGGCATAGTTTTGTTTTCTTTCTCTGCCACTGGCATCAGGCTGGGCAGCACTTCAGAGGGTGGAAGAAAACTAGAGCAGACAGGTGGCAGATTCTGGAGGAATGAGGCCATGCGCCAGAGGAGACATGAGCTTTAAAATCTTAATTTTTCTATCCATTGTCGTTTTTATTTCATGGCCCTTTTAAATTGTTGCCATCGTATAGCCTGTGTTGTCCTGGAAAGTGCTCTGACTGCTTTCACTGCTGTGCTGGAGGCTGATTAGAGTCTATAGTTAATTTGGGGATAAGTGCTCACGGAACAAAAAGACAAAACAAAACATAAAAAATTGTTAAGCCTGTCTGAGAAGAATAAAGCAACTAAATCCATCTTGTAAAGATAAGGTACAGGAATACCAGACGGCAGATTTACACTTGTGGGCTGGTGCTGGAGATGGAGATGGGTTTTTTGTGTTACAATAATTAACAGAATGCATCTTGTCATGAAAAAATCCAGGAGGAGACATAGAAAGTTACAATTAAACATTCTCTTTATTGGGGCCTTGCTCTGAAGTGGCACAAGTGATAAATGCTCACAGTGCCCACCAGTGCTGCTAATGAAAAGACCCACAGTCACATTTTACACTTTTATTTGGATTTAGATCAACACCACAGATACTTTGGTCAAACACAAGAACAGGTTGCTATGTCGCTCTTTCCTGGCTGCAATAAGTACAGTAACATGGAAAAAAATGCTGGTTCTCCTGGAACACTGAACGTAAATCTTGGATTGGCACATACAGCTAATACGTTGTTTGCGCTTAGCACTTGAAAAGGGAATTGCACATGCAAGATGTAACCAAGCTACTGATCACCTTCATCATTGTCCCTGTACAATTTTATTTTTTAAGCTCTTTGCTTGCCTTTTTCCCAGCAAGAAAGAAGAACATAATTTGCTGCTCTACTCAGTATTTCAGTGATTAGTCTGCTGATTTTGACACATTTAGCAAAGGTCACATTGAAGTCCTTCCCAACAGAACTGGCATCATCTCCTCTATAGCTTGACTTGCCAACACAATGCATTGTAGGTAGCAATGGAAATCCATTGTCATGAGGTGAGAGGTCTGCCCAAAAGCTGACAAGGAGAGGTTAATACCAAGCAAAGATATATAGTACAGGGACTGGTGTGAATGCAGTTCTTATAATATCAAGAGTCAATACTACTACCACACAGATAATGACATATCAATAATATATTGTACAAGCTTATACAGCAACACATGTTGATTTGCAACACTGTACAGTTTAAATCTAAAGTGCACAGCCTCAATCTGAGGTGACGAAACAGTACTATCAATATAATAAAGGCAACACAATTACAGACACAATTTATTTCCTCTTACTTCATGTCCTCATGATATTACATTGAATCAATACTCCATTTTTCTATTTTAGATGAAATTGAAACCACATTGCACTTTTGTTTTTCAAGTATTTTAGAGACAGCAAAACAGTATTGCTTTAAAAATAAAAGCTGGCCATTTAGGCAAAGTTAAAACCAAAACTTTAGTAGGGTTATAAATAGACAGGCCCGAGCCGCAGAACTCTTACCAACACTTCCAGGTGTTGGGGGGAAAGATGATAAATTTCAATTTCCGTGCCAGAGTCACCCTAATGTTAAGGAATGATGCAGCACATGAATTCTGCAAGAGCTATGCCCATGGTTTCTAAGCCCTGTGAGGCTCCGTGTGGGCTGGTTTTGCCAGATGTAGCCTTATTTCAATTTTTGTGCGATTTCAAAAGCCATTGCAGACAAGGATGGAACTCAGTGCTGGGAGAAACCTTTGACAAAGAAGTTTGTTACTTAGACCCCATCCCTGTCACTCAGATTACAGTCACATTTATTTAGGCCCTGTCTTGCAGACATCTGTGAGAAGTCTTTACCCTCTTAATGTAGCTATGAGGTTTCATGCTATTTCTTTAGTAAGAATTTCAGCCAATTTTAATTGTCAATGTCGTTTTGCACTGCTCATAGAAGAAGTGCCTATGAGATAAGCATTTATTCAGACATGTGACTTTTTTTTTGGATAGGCTTTTTTACCACAGAAACCATCCAAATACAACCTTATTTCAGTCTTGGTTAGCACTGTGTATTGATTGTGTGTCTGCTTAGTTAGGCCAAGTGGGAAACATGATTAGGAATAACAGCATCCTATTGTACTGTAATTGATCTTATTAAGTGGTTTTAAGAGCTGCAGTACTCTTGAGGTTTTTCAGTAATCAACCCTAGAGATGTACAATCCATACAACATGGAGAAATGAGGTATTGGTACCTCTTAAGAATGTAATATGTGGGCTTATATTTTAAAATAAGCAGTAATAAATATTTGAGGCACCTCCATCAAAAGAAAAAGAATCCTAGCTAATTTTCAGCTTCTGTCCTTGCAGTTTTATAACCCATATAAAATAAAAATATATAGTTTACAAAATAGGATTTTTTTAATATATATTTCCTTTTGTAAAACTATACCTATTTAAATATATTTGAAATGTTGGTATAGGTAAATTAGAAATTCTGTTCTAATACTACGAAAAAGGCAAAATACTTTCACTTTTAAACATACAGCTTGTATACCCTGCTTCTCACTGCCCTCTCCCACTTCCCCCAATTTGACTTTGTCATTGTTTTTGGGCAAATTTGACATCATTCAGTCTGACTGCTTTTAATTTAAAGTAGTCGCTGTGTTAAAATTTGGGATAAAATTTTAAGTATCTTCTGTTCTTCCTTATTTCTCTCAATGCAGTTTTTTGTGCAGCTAATTATTAAGGAGGTATTCTAAAACTCAGGAAAGGACTTTAAAGGAGCCATGTTTCTTGATTTTAAACTGTACTCTACTCCAACGCCACAATATAGAAATAGATTTACTTTGGAACAAACTACAAATACATTCGCACAGTTTGTGACAACTTAATTGTCTGCTTAGAGGTCCAGGAACAGACTTTCACACCCGATTATTATAAATCTTGTCCCAGGCGTTCTATTTCCTCAATCAGGAAATCAATGTCTTGGTGAGTTGCTGCGGGGTTCGAGATGACCATCCGGAAGAAGTTCACTTTGTCTCCCAGGGGCTGATAGCTCACCATGGTCGTTCCATATTCCATCATCCTGGCTTTTATCACTGGTGCCACCTGCAATGTAACAATAAAGCAGAGGATTATGATCATGATTATTACTATTATCATCATTATTATAATTAGTATCATCATTATTTTAATTATTTTCATTATTACCATCATCTTTATTATAACAAAACACAGAGTATGGTTTTTTTTTTTTATAAAAGATAAAGAGCTTCAAGAAGCAGTTAAAATGAAATTACATCCAATATTGATAAAAAAGTTAACCTCCTTTAAGGAATAAATGGCTCACTGAAAAGATATTGGGTTTATCCTGTTTCTTTGTCCTGCTCTTAAAAGCCCTGGTGACTTTTCCCCATCCCTACTTTCTCAATATTGCTGACAGCCACACAGTAGCTGTTTTTTGTAGTGCTCGAAACATATTTATACAAAGGTTTTCCATCTTCTTTTCATATTCCCGAATGCCATGTATTGTCAAGCTATTGTTGCACTTGCTGGGTTTAGCAGTTGCAGTCTACAGTAACTTCAGTAAATAAACACAAACTTCAAATAAGTAGAGACCAGGCAAACCCAGGCAATACCAAACTTGGAGACCAGAGTAGGGTGGTGCTAGCCTAACCTGCAGTAAAATGTCCATAGAGGCGTCATTTGCCAGAATATCGTGAGGTGACCTTGTCCTGTGCCCTGGGAGTCCAGTTCGAGGATTGCCTGCCTGCAAGGATTTCACTGCTCACTACAGAATGTCCTGGAGGATGCGGCTTACCTTCATAAGGCGGCTCATTCTTTCTTCGTTGTCTTCCATACTGCGCAAGCTGGGAGGTATATACCAGAAGCAGACGTTTGTGTGCTGAGGCTAAACACAGAATAATAATGGTTCACGCTGTAAGAAATGCTCATAATATCTCAGCTGCAATTAAGTTCATGCCTTTCCCCCCTCTCATACATCATATCGTGACATCAGTCAATGGTTTTCATCATTGTGGTCTGCTGAGAGTCATCATCATTATTAATGCAGAAAAGGTAATTTTAGGCAATTTATTCCCAGGTTGTCTGATGCAGAAACACATCATCCAGCTGTGCAAATATATCTATCCCCTATAGAGAGGCAGCTAGATTTTGTAGGTGCTGTCCCCTCCAGAGGCTGAAGGGACTGTGTGGCTAAGGCAAGAGTCTATTACAGATAACTTAGAGGTGAGGACCGTGACATTTATTTTTATTACATGACAGAATAATACAAAATCTGTTTCTGTAAACAGGAGTCACAGCTGGTACATAAGACAGTCTAAATTTTCTTACATTTAATGAAATTTATTACTTCTCAGTTTGATTCAGTTAGCTGCCGTATTAATATGCATGCACCACAGCATCTTCGCTAGTTTAACTATATGGGAGCACCAAATAGAAAGGCATGAAGTAAGAACCAGTTGACATTTTGTGTATTTTTGCAATCTCCTAACAGTTGCCTGCCTTGCTATGTTCCTCTTTGCTGGACGCTAAATGTGTAAGTTACAGCATCTCTTACTGCTGCCAGTTCCTTTACTCATCATCAGACCCAGTGGATCAAATTCAGCGATGATGTGTGAGGTGCAGGAAATAAATCACATAGTGGCACATGGGTACGAGCGTGTGATCTCTGTTGGAAGAAACATGATGACATTTATCCTTGTGCTGCAGAGCACTTAGGCACACACTAAGTGACTGCTACCAGGGAGCAACGTTCAGAGAGACAAAACCTTCCAGAGCAAGTACAGAGAGCAAAAACCATCACAAGTGGGACGAAAAACCTAAAATTTTTTTGGTTTTTTTTTACTCTTTTACAGGCAAAACACCAGTTAACTTTGTAACAGCGGTCTCTACCAGGCCTGTCCCCAGCTCTCACAGCTGGAGAGCGTTGCCCACAAAGAGACGGGACAGTCTGGTGCAGTTCAGAGGCACAGCCACACAACCCAGGCTGCACTACTTTGCCCTGGGCACTGTGCTCCAGCTGAGCACCTAGCACCCAGGGGTCCCGTCTCAGCTAGACTCCCTCAACAGAAACAACACGCCTAGAGATATTCGCACCCCACGCGGTGGTGTCACCTCTGCCACACGAGCCAGCTGGGCTCCTGAACAACACTAGCCCCTGCCTCACTGTGCTGCACCCCATCCCAGCAGGGACTCAAGTGCAGATGGCCCCCCAGGTCACCCCAGGTCCCCTGTGGCTGCCCACCTGAGAATGCTGATACAAGCGCTTTGCACAACCATCCTTTCAGAGTTGTGTGGGGCACTGAACCCCCCCACTTGCAACAGACCCTGCTATTAGGAAATCACAACTCGTTTTTATTACTCAAGAGCTGTTTCTAATTGCGTTTGTGCTATGTTAGCCCCAGATGCCAGTGTTCAGTTTCAGTGGGGTGAAACTGTGCAAACTGAAATCTTATGCACAGCTGCCTCATCTCCCTTGTCCCTGGGTCCCATGAGGAAGAGAGATACTGGCACAACAACAGGTTTTGTTACAAGGGACGCTGCTTTCTGTCATGTGCTGTTTGGTTTGACCTGTTGGTAGCAGCCCAATAGGTGACTAAGGCAAGTGCTGTCGACGAACTGGGAAAATGAAGTTGCAATACCTACCTTTCCATCAAACACCATTTCATACCCTTCTCTGTTCTTTATTTTATTGTATAGGTATTCTGCCAGTTCCAAACACTTATCAATTTGTGCTTCAAATCCTGTGGTTCCCTTTAGAGACAAAGGCAGAAAAAAGTTATGTGACTATCCGTTCTGTGAACCGAAACAGCGGAAGGACCATGCAGCACTAGCCAAAGCACCACCACAAGCCACCTCTGAGAAGTCTCTGTGGGACAGATTAAGGATCTGATTCTACAAGACGAAGGACACTTTGCTAAGCAAAGCTCATTTGTCTCTAGCTCTTGCCACTGACTCCTCTACAGCCACCTCTGCAAAATACACACTTGGTTCTCAGCAAAATATTGCTATCACCGCTGATGAAGGGTGCCCTTGTTGGTAGATTCTGCAGAGAGACTGAGCAGTTTCAGACAGCCTGGACTGGCACAGAGGAGGGTCTCTAGAATTGAGTTCCAGACATGGGGAGTCTCCTGCTATTTTCAGAACAGGGGATTTTTAATCTTCCAGAGGTGATGTGCTGGGGGCTTTTCCAAGAATAATTTTTTCTTTTTTAGTTAAACACAGAACAGGCAGATACGCTTTTAGAGCCCTGCCTGCCGCCTGTGAAAATGCACATTTTGTTTAGATACTGCTTTGCTGCTGTAGTGTTTTTCTCTCTTCTTTTCTAATTGACACCATATAAACTCAGAAGATGTATTTTTAAGAGCTGCAGCAAATCCTGCTTTTTCTTCTCTGGCAGAAGTCATAATCCTCTCTCTGTGACATCATAATTGTTCCTGCAATCACCAGCTATGATGCCACAAACAAAGGATCCAGCTTTATGAGGAAGGGGAATAAGCAGCTGGAATAGATAAACTGTTTAAGAAACACACATCCTATTTTGTAACGTTAATATTACAAGCGGGGTGCGAGAAGAGAAAAAGCAGTACAAGGCATATTGAAAAAATGGGATTTAGAAGAAGAAACGTCTCTGAATAATGAATGCATGTCTCTGCTCAATCTTTTCTGGCAGTGCAGAACTGACTTAACAGCCCATGTCATTATCCCTCTGTGTACAGAGGTTTCAAAACAGCGCAGAGTTAGCACAATCCTGCAGCCCTGGGAGAAAGGCTTGGAGTTAAGAGAGAGACATGTGGCTTAAACCGTCTGCCACTCTGGAGACCCCAGTTAGTACAACAGCTATTGCGACCACAGAAACTTGCATCCTCCTTTACAGCCTCCCACACTTCCAGCTACATTTGATGTCTGTCTCAGAATTGTTTTCAGAGTTTTAATGAAGTACATGAGGATCTTGAAAGCTTTCTGGAAATAAAAACAGTGATGTCATCTCCTCTGAACAAACCTGAGGCAACTTGACATAATAGATCGGATAAATATATGGAAGAACTTATTTAGCAACTTTCTGCAAATACAGATGAATTAATCATTGGAGCTGGTCTTTTCAAATTTTCCAGAGAAAGATTTTTATGAGTTTTCCTCTACTCCTTCAAAAGACGACTTCGTATCTACTGCATGCAATGAAACAAGGTATTCCAGTCTTATTTTTCAATGTTTAATTTCTGAATGTCATTATACATCTTTTGATTTCCAGAAGTCTTCACAACAACATTCTTAGGTATATGATTTATGCTGTTAGACTCCTACAGTTACACAAAGCAAATGCTATGCAAAGCCATGGAGTTTAAGTTTCAAAATCACGTGTGCTCCTTTGAAGCTAAATTGTTAAAAGTATAAAAAGCCAGAAAATAATAATGTTCTTCCTTTCATGTTATATATGGGAAATTCAGGTCAGATATTCTCTAAAATGATGATTACAGAAAAAAAACCTGTATCTGGTGTGCATTATTTTAATGCAAACAAATACACTGCAGGCAGTCCTACCTTTGCTCTCCACATCAGCCATAGCTTGAAGACATCAACATGCCGTCCACATTGCAAAGCCTTGTCTCCCGTGTCGTAAGACAGGTCGTAGTGCTTGTCTTGTTGAAAGAGGTAGGAAGCGTGCATTTGATTGCAACTCTGCATCAATCCCTTATAGAAACAACGACACAAAAAAGTGATGTTGGCACACATGTGACTACTGCTTTGAGGGTTGCTTTGGGCGAGAAATTATGAACACCCAAAGTCAGTGGAATATGTGTCCAAGTGCAAAAAGAAGATCAAAAAAAAGGACAAAAACAGACTTAGTTGCTCAGTGGATTAAGTTTTTCATATCCCATTCCGTGCCCAGGACACCTTGGTACCTGACCCAGCATTGTGTAATCCACTCCCAAAGTCAAGGCATTTTTTAAAAAAAAGCTGGACATTGTGCTTCCTAGCATCATTATGCATAAGTTAATTTTTGGATCTCACTTTTTATTCCTTGTTCTGGCTCCTTTTCCTCCTTTCCTTGGAAGGCTTTTTTTCTGGTTGAGTCAGACCAAGACAATTTGGTGACTAATCTAAATAGTATCACACCACTTTTCTAACTGCTTTGGTCTCTAAAATTCTGATTTTCACTGTTTTCTTTCTTTGTAGGCACAGTTCTTTTCTGCAAAGCCCTCACCTGCAGACTGGATGCTTAAGTGATATAGAAAGCTTTGAACAGACAGAAGAGCACATGGCCTTTAAACAGCCAGCTAGAGCTGTTTCTGGGTTGCAAGATACCATTTTCTGAGGCAGCTTTGTGGGAGGGCCAGAAGCCAACAAGGTGAAGAAACCTGGCTCATGAAAGCAGGTTTTCCTTTTTAGCTTTTTAAGTGAAATGCAGAGAGTCATGCTCTGGCTCTAGTTAAGTCCTCAACCAAGTTTAAGGTATACCTTAGGGCTGTTGCCTAAAACTGCAATTTCCAGTCCAAGAAGAATCAAAACTTGGCTGTTTATCATCAGGTCTAATCTTTATGTGAAACTCAAAACTGAGATAGTAAAATGAGAGGGAAAAAAAAATTGGCTTTCTCCTAATCTGAGCCATCTGTTCTCACTAGAGGTCAAGGATGGTACTGACTGCAGCCAGGCAAGATTTGTCTCAGGGAACTGACCCAGAGGGCAAATAAAAGCCAGCTTCTCTCTTCCTAAGTGCAATCACTTTATATACAATCTGTTGTACAGCTGTTAGCAAAACAGCAACCGGCTTTTTGATAGCTGGTCTAGTAAGTGGTGGTTGTATAGCAGCTGACCCAGTAACTGATGGTTAGATGAAAATTGCAGGCTTGAAGGGTAATTCAAATTCTGGCACTAAACTAAATGTCTACTTTTTATTCCAAGAGAACTTACTCTTCCCTTTTTATTTCCATGTTCCCCAAAGCGGATATACGGATCAGAGCTGGTCTGAAATACCACAAAAGTCTAGAAAGTGTAATGATGCCTAGATTCTGGAGCAAATGCCATGCTGCATGTATACTATACCATTCATCCTAGGAGGACCAGAGTTTCCCTACACTTATATTTTATGCTACACAGAAACTAGTGGGGGTTACACAGTTACGGACCCACAACTTATCTATGGACGTAAAACTCTGTAAAGACATTGCCATTAATTGGATCTGTCATTTCTGCTACACAGCTGCTTAATCCCTCTTGCAGACACAGCCTGAGCACGTGACTAGAGGTCTATTTCTCAGTTTCTTTTCTAATCCTCATCACATTAGCAAATATTATCTATGACACAGTTATGAAGGAAACATCCAGGATTTTCAGAATTGAAATGTCAGAAAGCATCAAAGAACCAAATAGACTGAGACGTACCTCTTCTCTTACTAGCAGGGCCGAACACTGCAGCGGGACGCCCATCATCTTGTGAGGGTTCCAGGTTACCGAATTGGCCCTGGGACAGCAAACCACATGAAACTCAGACATTGTACTATGCTGGTGAAACCATGCAGACATTTAGTAATAATAATAATGAACACATAGCAATGCACACCTTTTTCTTTTTCTGAGCAAGAAAGTTGAAAATAATCATGGCTGATATTAGGAAAGCAATGCCTTCATAAGGGACCTAATCCACTCTAGCTGGTTTTTGGATGACAATTCTGGCAACCTACCACAGGATAACTGCTCCATCCACTAAACTTAAACAATATTAAACTTTCTGGGGAGTCATCTATACTTCATAAACATAGGGCAAACTTCCTAAAAACACTCTCCTGACTGATGAGCTTTCTAAAGGCACACAGCTGATTCAAGTTGCAGATAGGAAGCTGGCAAATTAGCATACCGCCTCCCATTGATTCCAGTTTCAGTAAGATTTCAGTAAGTAGCTCACATAGGCATGTTTGAAAATTCTACTAAATACTGCTGGGTACCTCTAAGCCTTTGAGTAACTTGGAAAATCTGGCCCAAAGTAATTTTTCTCATTGCTCTGCTGATGGTAGATTTTCATAGCTCCTTAATTTTAGCTTGGTGATGATAATTCACACAACTGGAGGACTGGGTCCAGAATTACCACAGTAATAAAGATAGAACTGCTCCACCCTTTCACATGAATCTGATCCTGCCTCCCTTCAGGACACATTCACTGCAAAAATAGCTGTCAGCCCAGATCTTGTGAACAAACAGGGCGCTGTCACAATACAGCTTAGAGATGAGACATTTGGGACTGTGGCAAGGGCTGAATGGAAGATTGTCCAGTTGTTTCTTATTTTAATTTTGTGTTATGCTTGACTGGCTATTTGTTAATTACTATTATTACATTTGATGAGTAGCTGATAGATGTATACATTTGCGTCCTATTTGGCAGGCTGTCAAGTATGCATAGTGCATAGGATTGCATGTAGTGCAGTGATTTGAGTTTTGATGGTATAAATTGGTATAAATCAGTCAACTGGGACAAGTAAAAACTTAAAAAAAAAGTAAAGAACCCAGGACATACTTGCAGGTAGTATTTATGTCAACAGAGATGAGCCTCTTGGAATCCTGCAGTATTTTTCTTTGTAGGATTTGTAGACAGTGCTATAGGTTTATATGCATGTCCTTATAATTTCCTGCCAAACTGCTTCCACTTCTTCAAAGTAAGCAACTCCAAAATTCACATGGACACCGTGCAGCACTCCTGTGCTTTCTTCTTTGCTGTTTAAACGGGACTGCACAAGTGCCTGATGCAAAATCTGTAGGGAACAGTCTTCCACAGGCAACATCTGGCCACTTGGCTTGGCTTTCCGAGTATTTGGCAGCTTTTAATCAGCTCAGAGTCAGTCATCTGATTACAACACCAAAGCCAATGATTCTGAGCATGCATTCACGTCTATGAATTTCCTTTGATATGATGATATTTTTTAATTTTCATCTGTGCCTATGCAGAATCAGGCAGAAATTCTGTAAGAGACTTCTAGGTAATAGTAGTGGCATGGGTTTTCTCAAGCCAAAGGATTATTTACTGACAACAGCCAGATGTTAATTATCTGCCTAAAACATTTAATTTACCCTAAGGTCATTTACATCCGAATTGCACACAGAAAAAAATTAATTATGTAAAATAAAACCCCACCATTTTTCATTTGTTATCAGTTATTCTGGGCTTCAGCCATCAGTATGTGCTTTAAGAAATTGCTGACTGAGACAAACAGTGAAGGAAAAAAGCTACATGGATCCACAGATGTTTTTTTAAAGCTTCTCTCGTTTGTCCAAATAACTGAGCACCAAGCACCTATGTGATTTTTTGGCTGTGAGTCACAGACAGAAAAAAAAAAAGGAAAAGTTTTCCTTTAGAGATTTCAAATGGATGACAGGAGAGATTCAAGACTGGCAGAATTTGGTCCTCAGCCATCATTAAAAACACACTGAGGTGCATTCACTGACCAGCAGCAGCCCTGGGAAAGATGCCCAGCCCCTGTATGGGAGCGCTCATCCAGCTGAAAACATGCTTTTCTCATGTAGCTGTCACCCCCTGCCTGAGCCTCTGGGAGAGGGACACCAGACTGAAACTCCTGATGGTGGCCAGACCCGTGTGCTCCAGACACCAGGGGACACACTTCCTTCAGGGTGCCTTGCAGCAGCTTGAAATCTGCCATGTGGGGACTGGAGGACACAGTAAGTATGGTCCTGCAACTCCTCCTGCCTTCGATAGCACTATTTTTGCTGGGCTGCCTGTTACCAGAGGGATGGGAGTACTCAGAACAGAGAGTGCTCCATTTAATGCTCCCTCCTTGTACCTTTCTCCCCTATCAAACATGAGTCCCAGCTCCAGTTCTCTTCCATCCAGACCTGTAATGACTGGGTTGTACTCAAATATCTACCATAAAACAGGAATGTCCATAAAAGTTGGGTCTAGTAAATCTAAAGGTACCCACATTTGAGATCTGGACAAACTGTAATGAGCTGCTGTGTCCATCAAGCAGCGGAACAGCATTGGAAGTGACAAATTTCATTAATTTATTGCCAAACATATGGAGATGGTGCTTATCAAAGCACTAGATAAAATCCAGTGGAGTTCTGGATCTAAAGTACGCTATTTGGAAAATTCTCCAATATAGATTGAACCTTAACTTCTCATTCCGAAAGAATTTGGACAGCAATTTGGGAGGCAAACTCATTTTTTCATACTCTGTCCTCACAGGCAACTGGGTGGATTTTTCTAACTTGCTGGATATTTGGATGTATGTCCTCTGAATGCACGATATGTAAGTTTGGAGCACTGGAGGCAGTCTTAACTAAATCAAATTCATAGAACTCTTGTCTGCTTTCCAAATTTTGCATGTGAGATGTATGAGAAAGGAACTGAATCATCAAGGTATCCTCCTAATCTTCAGGAACAGGATGAGGAAGCTGTTTGTAATTTTAATTGGCAAGGAACAGCAATTCGATTTAGAGATAAAAAAGGCGGAAGGGAGTAATAATTTACTCTCAAACAGCATGAACTTCAGAAAATAAACAAATGTGAGAGTGACTCCATCTAGCCCAGTACACTGTCTCTAACAAGTGGCCTAAATAGGTGCCCGGGAAGAATACGAAACAGGGCAAGCACATACAACCTTCCTTCAAATATTCTCTGAGCCCCCAGTCATCTGTGGCTCACAGAAGTCCTGAATGGTTTTTGTCTTCCCTCGAACACAGGTAAATCTTAACACCCTATGGCAAGGAGAAAAGTTTCTGAATAAGCAGCTCTTTGGAAGTTTATGTTAAGTTTTTCCAGACTCTGAACTGGACTGTCATCGCTTATGCTCATGTGTGCATATGTGCAACGTTCACCAGCTCATGACCACAACTGCGTATATCCAGGCACAGATTTACTGAGAAGCCATTAACACAGCCTGGAGCGGGATATTCTCTCCGGAAGTGACAGAGCAGTGGTCAGTGACTGCCAGGACACCCGTCCAAACTGCACGTGCATCCACCTTTTATACTTAGGCTTCAGCATGCAAGACCTCCAAGATTAATTTCTTAGAGAAATGCAATTGCTAATTCACACTGGACACTGTATCAGAGGATGCTGCAGAAACCACTCTGGAGCTGGGAATATATGCTGGAAGGAATGAAAATGCAGACAAGAAATGTCTGCTGTTTGTACTACCAACCAAAGTGCCACACTACTGTAGCACTGAACAAAGGCACTTAACAATGCTATTTCAACTGGAAAGACAGTAATTTCTTCATACTGTATTTCTTCATACAGAACAGTCTGTCTTGGTTGATGAGGGCTGGGTCAGGGACCAATTAAGCAATCTGGACATCCATAAATCCATGGGCCCTGATGGGATGCACCCGCGGGTGCTGAGGGAGCTGGCGGAAGTCATTGCTAGGCCACTCTCCATCATCTTTGCTAAGTCGTGGGCAACGGGAGAGGTGCCTGAGGACTGGAGGAAAGTGAATGTCACTCCAGTCTTCAAAAAGGGCAAGAAGGAGGACCCGGGGAACTATAGACCGGTCAGCCTCACCTCCATCCCCGGAAAGGTAATGGAACAACTTGTCCTTGGTGCTGTCTCTAGGCACATCAAGGATAGGAGGATCATTAGGGGCACTCAGCATGGCTTCACCAAGGGGAAGTCATGCTTAACCAACCTGATAGCCTTTTATGAGGACATAACCTGGTGGATAGATGATGGTAAAGCTGTGGATGTGGTCTATCTCGATTTCAGTAAAGCGTTTGACACGGTCTCCCACAGCATCCTCGCAGCTAAACTGAGGAAGTGTGGTCTGGATCATCGGGTAGTGAGGTGGATTGTGAACTGGCTGAAGGAAAGAAGCCAGAGAGTGGTGGTCAATGGGACAGAGTCCAGTTGGAGGCCTGTATCTATTGGAGTCCCTCAAGGGTCGGTACTGGGACCAGTACTATTCAATATATTCATTAATGACTTGGATGAAGGAACAGAGTGCACTGTCAGCAAGTTTGCTGATGACACAAAACTGGGAGGAGTGGCTGACACACGGGAAGGCTGTGCTGCCATCCAGAGAGACCTGGACAGGCTGGAGAGTTGGGCAGGGAGAAATTTAATGAAATATAACAAGGGCAAGTGTAGAGTCCTGCATCTGGGCAAGAACAACCCCATGCACCAGTACAAGTTGGGGACGGACCTGTTGGAGAGCAGCGTAGGGGAAAGGGACCTGGGGGTCCTAGTGGACAGCAGGATGACCATGAGCCAGCAGTGTGCCCTTGTGGCCAAGAAGGCCAATGGCATCCTGGGGTGTATTAGAAGGGGTGTGGTTAGCAGGTCAAGAGAGATTCTCCTCCTCCTCTACTCTGCCCTGGTGAGGCCGCATCTGGAGTATTGTGTCCAGTTCTGGGCCCCTCAGTTCAAGAAGGGCAGGGAACTGCTAGAGAGAGTCCAGCGCAGAGCCACAAAGATGATTAAGGGAGTGGAACATCTCCCTTATGAGGAGAGGCTGAGGGAGCTGGGTCTCTTTAGCTTGGAGAAGACTGAGGGGTGACCTCATTAATGTTTATAAATATGTAACGGGCAAGTGTCATGAGGATGGAGCCAGGCTCTTCTCGGTGACATCCACTGACAGGACAAGGGGCAATGGGTGCAAGCTGGAACACAGGAGGTTCCACATCAATATGAGGGAAAAACTTCTTTACGGTGAGGGTAACTGAACACTGGAACAGGCTGCCCGGAGAGGTTGTGGAGTCTCCTTCTCTGGAGACATTCAAAACCCGCCTGGACGCGTTCCTGTGTGTTATGATCTAGGCAATCCTGCTCCGGCAGGGGGATTGGACTAGATGATCTTTCGAGGTCCCTTCCAATCCCTAACATTCTGTGATTTTGTGATTCTGTGTATTTTGGGGATAACATTGATTTTTATTTATAGACATTGCTATGGTAATCACAAGTTAAAATGCATTTAATAAATGTGTTTAATTAACATTAATAAATCATACCTTTCAACGCCATTTAACTTCCATTTGTGTTTTCTTGACATCAGGAGCCCGCCACCCCATGCTCCCTAGAGGGCAAGACACATTACCTTAATGAGAAGAGAACTCTGCATTTCTGTGCGATGACATCTGTGCATTCATGTCAGTTTGGGGCCTTTCTTTTTTCTTGCTGATGTGGCACGTTTCAAAATGACCAGGCAGATGGGGCCTGAGGTATTAGCTGTATGAACAATTTTCTTCCAGTAGCTTGGAAGCAGCAGTTTATAGCCCATATTCCAAGAACCAACCCTTATCGTCTGCTCACCCCTCCCTCACCACCTCCTCCGACACTGACACACCGGACTGCCCCATGCTGTAATTAATGACTTGCAGAGCTGCTCCTGGGTAAGTTGCCATTTCTCTTTTAGTGAGTAAGTGATGATAACAAACCAGACTGGGATCTCAGCTGCTCTGGTGAGTTTTCATCGCATTTCAGATCACTACTGCTTGCTCCCTACTCATTTGCGTTCGCTCGCAGAGATCTGGGACAAGCAGGTGTTTCATCTAACTGAGATGACAGGTAAGTTAAGGTAAACAGGAATTATTCTTCCTTTGAATTGGAGTCATTCTGGCTGACACAGTAATCCAAAAGCAAGATACCCAGCCCTATGAAAATTCAATTACCAAAGCCTTTTCAAACAACGAATTGCAAAAATGACACAAAAGCTGAAAGATGATCCTTCAGAAAGATCTACTGGCAAGAACCCAGATAAAGTTTAAGTAGCCAATCTGATAAATTTCTCTAGCATTTGCATTAATCTGTTCAGCAATTTGGGGTACTTTACTCCAGATAAATTTAGCCTTTTCCTTATGTATTTATTTTGCAGCTGCTGCAGAAGCTGAGCCAGTGCTCAGTACAGTTCTTATATATTTCTTGTACTAATGGCATTTAGAGATAAAGCTGAAGACCAAAAGCACTCAAACTAGGTAATCTTAAGTGTCCCAGTTGCTAAAAGTACCATACAGTCACAGCTCCTAAAATGTCCCCCTGACTTGAGCCTTTCAGAGGAATGGGAAGTCAGCGCTTGGATGTTAGACTTAATTACAGGAAGCAAATACAACGGGCTTTGTACAAGATGACACTGTCGAAATGAATAAATTACTGCTAATAAACCTTGCAATCCAACCCCCCCAGAAGATGATACTTACATCCACATGCATCCAGATTTTGTACTTCTTGCAGATGTCTGCAATAGCTATGAGAGGATCAAACGCCCCGTACACTGTTGTCCCAGCTGTGGCACTCACCAGAAAAGGAACAAATCCCTGCAAGAAAGCAGAGAGGTATTTGGCAAGGTCAGAGTGCTGCAGCCTCCTCAACCTGCAGCAGCCCCTACTCCTCTTGGGCTGCCTCCACAGTGAGCCCACAAGTGTCTCCTAGAGGACACACCTAGAGGACACACCTGCTACATGACACTGGTTTTCTCTTAGTTTAGACGCTAGTGATATTATAGTTTCCACCTTAAGGTGGCAGCAAACTCCCAAACCAGCATCCTCCATTTATTAGGATGCATGAGACAGGTAAGGGCTCAGAACAACTCTGCTCCATGACACCTGCCTGAAACAAAAAGGTCTGCTCTTCACGATGTCACGCAAAACCAACCTCACCCAGGCACCACAGCGCAAGAAATATCTCTGGTGGACTCTGCCCTGGGCTGTATTATAATTATCCCAGTGAGTGTTGGAACATGTGGTGGCCCAGTCCTGTCAGTGGGAGCATCTTGTCTAGGGGTGTCTCCTGGGGGCAATGCACAGCGGAGGTGTGGGGCTCACCTCCAGCCCCACGCCTTGTGCAGAGCCAGGAGACAGCCATCTCCATGGAGGCGAGGGACCACCTCTTGGATTCCCTCCGCTACGTGCTGTGCCTCACAGAGGAGCACTTGCTGTCTGTCACATGCCGTAATTTATACCAGTGTTTAATTTTAAATTCATTTCTAGTTGTAGATTTCATAAGCAGTACTCAGAGCAACAAAGGTAAAGGGTGGCTACATTTTTTGCAGAGCTGGGGCTTAAACTATAAAAAAGGTGTGTACTTCCCTCTGCAAAGTGAAGCACACGGTCAGTAGGTTTGGGTGGTACCCTACTGCCATGTTGCCTTTCATTTCTATCTACTATATTACTTTTCTTAGACAAAGTAAGCTTTTAATGAAGATCTGTGTTATCAATGAGCTTAAAATGCTGTGTTTCTAGTGATTATTTACATAAACGTTGTTGAAGGCACAGGGCTAAGTTCATTGCATACTTTAATCTCGTTTTAATTCTAGCTTCTATCAATGTACACATACAAAAGTGCATTTTGAGAGATGTGTGGATTTTAGTTTCTCTTCCATTGTTTTGATGACTATGAGGAGTACTTTCAACATGTTAAAATACACACAAGTTACCCAAACGATTACACTGTTTTTGCCAATATTCAGCTGAGGAACTGCATCATAGGCTGATATTATAAAAAAGGAGGATGTTATGCAAAGGAATACATTAAAAAAGCCAAATAGCTCATGGAGATTCTAACATAGCTCTAAACCTATTTTCTCAGTAACTCTTGCCTCACTAATTGCCAGGCTACATTTCTCAGAAATAAACCAAAAGTTAATGGGCAAGCCTGTGTTGTTTTACCAAGGAAAGCAAAAAAACTAGCTTTATCATTCTTGGGGTTTTTCTTTTTTGGAAGCAGAAAAGCCAGTAAACTTACTTTTTGTTTGGCTTCAAGAATTCTTCTTTCAAGGTCTGATGGGATCATTTTCCCTCTGGAGCAAGAGAGAGTTTTATGAGAAATTTGATCTTGAAATCAGCTCTTGCTGTTAACTTCTTCACTTAACAGAAAACCCAAACAAGGAACAAAGTGACGTTTTTGCGCAAGGTTTATGCAGCACTGAAGAGCACAGAATGACTCTGACCATTAGTCTGAGTTTTACCCTAATTATTTTGTCAACCAGTTTGCATCAAGATGGTGATGTTAACTGAGAGAAGTTATCTCGTGGCCACCTCCTTAAAGACTGATGCTGCTCCATGGAGCCTCCTGGTCCTGTTTAATGTTACAGCCATGGGAATATGCTTCAGGCTCCCAAGGAGAGGCTCAGGCCAGGGTCCCAAGAAGCTCGCTGCGTGTCAAACCCCACAGTGCCCTTTCAGCACGCACAAAAAATGCCAGCTGAGCTGCATGGCCTTGAGCAGCGCGACTCAGCTCTAGTGTAAGCAGTCATCTCCACGTTTCCATCCAAGGGATGAACTCATTTCAGGACCACTAGTCCACAGTTTGGTGCATTACATGTTCACATTTGCTTGCAGCAGGATATGAGAAGAAGCTACCTAGCAGTCTGGACTCATTAAATGCTCTGTCAGGCCCTTTGTATTGACTGTGTATGTGCAACACCTTTACTATGAACCATTTACTGGAGATTCAGACTCAGTGGTATAAGGCTTGAAGGCTAATTTATGAAATCCTGTAAATTAAATAGGCGCAAGATAAAACAGTGCTGATGATAATGAATACTGAGGTTAAGGTTTTCTCTGCTTTAGCCACAAGCAAGACTATCTAAGAAAAAACAGTACGCATAACAGCAATACAAACATGACAGCTCCCCACATTACAGGAATAAATTCTTCACTGGCTTTTAATGTTGTCCATTTAGATTAATATTACTTTTTAAAGACTTTTTCAGTTCTCAGTACAGTTGGACATATTTTTTCTTTCACTAAGCACTGATTTCCTGTTGCTACAAAAAAAGAACAACCTTCAGTAAAGCTCAAAATAGTAGCTTCAGGGAAACAAATAAAACCATTAGTTTTAGTTTTGATTTTGCATAAAAAAACCTCAAGTGTTTTTATGACATTTGGATGGATGTAAATAAAAAATATATTATTAATTTATTGTAATAAGATACTGCTATGTTTTCTAAGTTTTCATCCAAACACAGCTCACAATAAGACAGCAATTTCAGTAGAAATGGGTTTGTACTGCTGAGCTTTTTGCAAAATCTGCCATGCATTTTACTTATTCAAAACGCTAAAAGAATAACTGAAAATAAAAAGCTCTACAAGTCTAAAAATTAGCTCTGATTTTTTCTTGCAGAAGTTCAAGGTCTAAAGAGCATTCAACTCACTGTGAGTTCCCCCCAGTTACATGTACATGTTCGGAGAAAAGCAGTAGCTGTCTTGTCTTCAAAAACTGTTTCTGGGATCATTAGAGGAATAAAGATCACCAAACCATGCCAAAGGAAGGCAATGAGTTCTTCCTCCAAACATAGTTTAGATGTTGGTCTTTAATCATTTCTAATTTATTGAGCTTGTGCACAGAAACACACACAAAGCTGGGCAGACCCCTTCATTGCCAAATTTTTTTTACCAAGGGAAGTGATTATCCAGCCCCTGGTTATGTTGAGTACATGCAGGAATTCATGGCCAGGAGAGTGCAATGTCCAAGCAATGCCAAGCTTTACCAAGGAGCAACCTGTAGGTTGGCTTTGAGTATAGTCCAAACACATGCTGGAGCACACAACCCCCTACTCCAAATCTAGCAAACTTGCCCACAGCATGGCTTACTGGCACAGCATTTTCATGTGTCATCACCTCAGATAACCTGCAACACTTAAAATGCATTGCCAAACAACAGGCTTGTCCTTAGACAAATCCCACCCAGATAATGTGGCAGGGGGTTACATGACATGTGCTAGGCAGCATCAGAGGCAGGAGGGCTACCGGGGGAGGCAGAAGAGACTTGGCAGCAAAAGCACAGTGAGGATAGAATGAGTGTCAAAGTCTTCTCCTGTTACCCACATCTGGACACAGCCTTCACTGCTGCCACACCAGACTGAAGTGTTACGACCCCAGACCTGCAGGTAATAACACTATTGCTACCAATATGTCTGTGTGGTAGTAAAAGAGGCAATGGATATATATGGTTGCCCAGTCTTGGGCATGAGCAAGAACATGATTTTCTACATGTTTTCCTGGCTTAAAATTCACCACACATTTACATAGTTCCATGACGCAGCTAAACCAGGCAAACTTGGCGGGTGTGGGTCAGGATGGGGAAGAGAGAAGCCACCAAGAAGTGCGCTTGGTCATGCTGGAAACATCAAAAAGATCTCGTGGTGCTCCCTCACCCTCCCACAGCTCGACATCTTCACAGAGGGTCCTCTGCATCACACCAGCCTACGTCTTGTGCAAACAGCCCACTTCGTCGTGCTAGTGTTTGCTGGGATTTGGTGAGACATACAGTAATCCTGCTGTTTACTTCAGGGTGGGCAGGGTAAGCATTGTGGTCTTCACAGAAAATCATCACACTGAATTTGCACAAGAAAAGGAAGACACAACTTCATTGATCCGTGTCTGTCTTCAGTGAATAGAAACAATCAGGTTTATTTTGATGTGTGTTGGTCGTGTTGATGTTGTCATTAATTCTTCTTCAAGGAGTGCTCAGTCTTTAATGAAGAGATAATAAGTCCATAAGTCATTATGCAGGCGCTGTGATTAGCACTGAAAAATTGCTTAGTTGGTGCTCTTCTTTTACAGAATCACAGAATGTTAGGGATTGGAAGGGACCTCGAAAGATCATCTACTCCAATCCCCCTGCTGGAGCAGGATTGCCTAGACCATATCACACAGGAACGCGTCCAGGCGGGTTTTGAATGTCTCCAGAGAAGGAGACTCCACAACCTCTCTGGGCAGCCTGTTCCAGTGTTCGGTCACCCTCACTGTAAAGAAGTTTTTCCTCATATTTATGTGGAACCTCCTGTGTTCCAGCTTGCACCCATTGCCCCTTGTCCTGTCAAGGGATGTCACTGAGAAGAGCCTGGCTCCATCCTCATGACACTTGCCCTTTACATATTTATAAACATTAATGAGGTCACCCCTCAGTCTCCTCTTCTCCAAGATAAAGAGACCCAGCTCCCTCAGCCTCTCCTCATAAGGGAGATGTTCCACTCCCTTAATCATCTTTGTGGCTCTGCGCTGGACTCTCTCTAGCAGTTCCCTGTCCTTCTTGAACTGAGGGGCCCAGAACTGGACACAATATTCCAGATGCGGCCTCACCAGGGCAGAGTAGAGGGGGAGGAGAACCTCTCTCGACCTGCTGACCACACCCCTTCTAATACACCCCAGGATGCCATTGGCCTTCTTGGCCACAAGGGCACACTGCTGGCTCATGGTCCTCCTGCTGTCCGCTAGGACCCCCAGGTCCCTTTCCCCTACGCTGCTCTCCAACAGGTCTGTCCCCAACTTGTACTCATACATGGGGTTGTTCTTGCCCAGATGCAGGACTCTACACTTGCCCTTGTTATATTTCATTAAATTTCTCCCTGCCCAACTCTCCAGCCTGTCCAGGTCTCTCTGAATGGCTGCGCAGCCTTCCGTTGTGTCAGCCACTCCTCCCAGTTTGGTGTCATCAGCGAACTTGCTGACAGTGCACTCTATTCCCTCATGCAAGTCATTAATGAATATATTGAATAGTACTGGTCCCAGTACCGACCCTTGAGGGACTCCGCTAGACACAGGCCTCCAACTGGACTCAGTCCCATTGACCACCACTCTCTGGCTTCTTTCCTTCAGCCAGTTCACAATCCACCTCACTACCCGATGATCCAGACCACACTTCCTCAGTTTAGCTGCGAGGATGCTGTGGGAGACTGTGTCAAACGCTTTACTGAAATCGAGATAGACCACATCCACAGCTTTACCATCATCTATCCACCAGGTTATGTCCTCATAAAAGGCTATCAGGTTGGTTAAGCGTGACTTCCCCTTGGTGAAGCCATGCTGAGTGCCCCTAATGATCCCCCTATCCTTGATGTGCCTAGAGACAGCACCCAGGACAAGTTGTTCCATCACCTTTCTGGGGATGGAGGTGAGGCTGACCGGTCTATAGTTACCCGGGTCCTCCTTCTTGCCCTTTTTGAAGACTGGAGTGACATTCGCTTTCCTCCAGTCCTCAGGCACCTCTCCCGTTGCCCACGACTTAGCAAAGATGATGGAGAGTGGCCTAGCAATGACTTCCGCCAGCTCCCTCAGCACCCGCGGGTGCATCCCATCAGGGCCCATGGATTTATGGACGTCCAGATTGCTTAATTGGTCCCTGACCCAGCCCTCATCTACCAAGGCAGATTCCTCCTCTATCCTGACTTCTTCTGGGGCCTCAGGGGTCCGGGGCTCCTCAGGACAGCCTCCAACAGTATAGACAGAGGCAAAGAAGGCATTCAGTAACTCCGCCTTCTTTTTATCCTCTGTCTCCAGGGCACCCACCTCATTCATCAGTGGGCCTACATTGCCTCTAGTGTTCGCTTTACCTGCAATGTATTTGAAGAAGCCCTTTCTGTTGTCCTTGACCTCTCTTGCAAGGTTTAATTCCAAGGAGGCCTTAGCTTTCCTAGTTGCCTCCCTACATCCTCTGACAACAGACTTATCTTCCTCCCAAGTGGCCAGCCCCTCCTTCCATGATCTGTACACCCTCTTCTTCCACTTGAGTTTGCCCAGCAGTTCCCTGTTTAACCATGCAGGTCTCCTGGTACCCTTCCTTGACTTCCTACCTGCTGGGATGCTCTGATCTTGAGCTCGGAAGAAGCAGTCCTTGAATGCTAACCAACTATCTTGGGCCCCCTTACCTTCTAGTACCCTGTCCCATGGGATTTCCCCTAGCAATTGCTTGAAAAGGCCAAAGTTGGCCCTCCTGAAGTTCAGGGTTGCGATTCTGTTAGCTATTCTGTTCCTGCCACATGAGATCCTGAACTCTACCATCTCATGGTCACTACAACCAAGGCTGCCCTCAACCTTCACCTCTTCAACCAGACCCTCCTTGTTAGTGAGGATAAGATCCAGCAGCGCTCCTCTCCTAGTTGGCTCATCCACCATTTGCATCAGAAAGTTATCATCAATGCACTGGAGGAACCTCCTGGACTGAGGATGGCTGGCTGAGTAGGCCTCCCAGCAAATATCAGGGTAGTTGAAATCCCCCATGACAACCAGGCCCTGTAATTGAGAGACTGCTCTCAGCTGCCTGTAGAAGGCCTCATCACCGTCCTCATCCTGATCCAGTGGCCTGTAATAGACACACACAACAGTATCGCCCCTGCCAGCCTGCCCCTTAATTCGCACCCACAAACTCTCAACTCGCTCCTGATCCGGCCCTGGACAGAACTCAATACATTCTAGCTGCTCACTCACATAAAGAGCAACTCCACCACCTCTCCTTAGCGGCCTGTCTTTCCTGAACAAGACATAGCCATCCATGACCACATTCCAGTCATGCGAGGCGTCCCACCAAGTCTCTGTAATTGCCACTAGATCATAGACCCCCGACCGAACACGGATTTCCAACTCCTCCTGTTTATTCCCCATGCTGCACGCATTGGTGTACAGGCATTTCAGGGAGCGAGCTGAGCACACCGATTTCACCCCAGGGGGATGGGAGGCCTCCTCGTCAACCTCAACACTAGAGCGTTGCCCCAGTGGTGCAAGCCCAGCTACTACCCCATCCCCCTTCGAATCTAGTTTAAAGCTCTCCGAATGAGCCCTGATAATTCCTGTCCCAGAACCCTTTTGCCCCTACGACATAAACCTTTCCCATGTATTACAGTCACGCCTGGTGTCTTACAAAACCAGCCATTATCAAAGAACCCAAAGCCCTGCCTGTAGCACCAGTCTCGTAGCCAGGCATTAATAGAGAGAATCCTCCTATTCCATCCCACGTCATCACCTGAAAATGGAAGGAGGGAGGAGAAAACAACTTGTGCCCCAGACTCTTTCACCAACCGTCCTAGGGCCTTGTAGTCTTTCTTCATCCCCCTCAGACTACGGGATGCAGCTTCTTCCCCACCTGTCTGGAAGATCAGCAGGGGGTAGTAGTCTGTGGCCTTCACCAGGTTGGGGAGTTGCCTGGTGATATCCCTGATTCGGGCTCCAGGCAGGCTGCAGACCTCCCTGTGATGGGGGTCAGCTCTGCATATTGGGCCCTCAGATCCCTTTAGGAAGGAGTCTCCAACCACTAATACTCTTCTCTTCTTCCTTGTGGAGGAGGTAGCTATACGCCTGTCAGGTTTTTCTGACTGTGGTGGGACCTCTGATATAGGTTGCCTCTCCACCACATCCCCATTGGACCGGCTGTATTCCACTAGGGCTTCATATCTATTGCTCAGAGGCACCTGTGGAGGCAAGGTAGGCAAGGAGGGCACTCGCCTTTTGCCACGGCCATAGACTTGCCTCCACTCACTCCTCTCCTCTAGGTTATTGTTTTCCACCTGAGAGGGGCAGAGTACAGGGGTCCCTCGATCCTGGGAGCTCTCCGGCAGGTGCTCCCATTTTTGTTGCAGGGAGGGCAGAGCCTGGCTCCACCAGTCTATCTCCATTTCAGCCTCCCGAATGCTCCTAAGCCTTTCTACTTCGGCTTGAAGCCTTTCAACCTGGCTTTGCAGCTGTGCCGCTCGGTCGAGCAGATCATCTACCTGCTCACAGCGCACACAGCCCCCTGACACCACAGAGACGCTGTAGCATTCCCTGCAGCCTGCGACCTGCACCATTGCCTCCTTCCGTGGGAGCTCTGTCTGGGAGCAGAGCATTTTGATAGCAGTAAAACCTCCCATTTATGCTAGAGCCATAAATAATTCAATACCTTGTAACAATCTGGTATTTGGGACTCATAGTAAGAGCATTTTCTACTGAAAAGATTCTCAGTAGAATCAATAAGGACTGTTCTATTAATTTTTGTCCCACAGACAATTTTTTTCCCTAAAATTGAAAATCTTAATCAGAATGTGTTGATTTTGTTAATATACCTTTGTTTTTTCAAAATGGGTTTTCATAGAGAATTAAAACCTTTTAGTCAGGTGAGTTGAACAAGCAGTTATATACCACTGGTTTTGTAGTGGTTATGGACCTGTAGGTTAGGTGCCTGCTGTGCTACTCCTCTCCGTGGGCCATCTCTCTCCCTGCCCTATGCTGCCCACAATGCTGCCAAGACCCTTCTCTGCACATCCCATTGCAAGGGTGCCCCCATCAAGGGCACTGTGGGACTGTAGTCCAGCTGAGAAGGATGGTGGGGGCATGAAGTAATAGAATTACATTAGCACCTCAATATTTTATTCCTTTAAATGGCACACTTCAGCTCATTTTAATGGATCAAAATGAGAGAATGTCTAGATACTCCATTTTGACCAAAAGAAGCTGCTGCTTCATTTGTTAGCAGAAATGTGTGCAGAATGACTGTTAGCTCGACTTCTTGTTTCACTTCAGGATGAAAGAAAAATAAATATCAGAAATCCTTGAAGAAGGGAACTTTAAGATTTTTGACTGGACCAAAAAATGAGTCGCAAAGAAGCTACTGATAGAGCCAGTTCCTCAAGTGGGATAAATCAGTGTAAGGCTGCTGAAGATGACAGTGCTATGATGAGTTATACCAACTGTTGACTGCATCCTATATGCTCTCTCTGAGCTGAGCACCCGATGATCCTCTTCTGTGTACCAACAAGAACAGCTGTATTTGGCATGTTTACTTACCTTTCATCACATCTAATCAGAATCACACTATCTGTACCAATACCCAAGGCTGCAGCTCCTTTCTTCACAGAGAAGTGACTCTGAAAAAATATGTTTATTATTATTTATTATTTTTATTATTATTTCTTATCCAATTTAATATAAAACTTTACACTCTTGCAAGCTCTTCAGCAAGTAGTCCCACACAGGCAGTAATTCTATTCATAGACTTTTTGGAAACCGGTCACTCTAATTTGAGGCTTCATATCATGTCATTACAGTCAATTAGAGAAATAGCAATCACTCTAATCCGGATTTACCCCTGGAATATTAAATACACAACTGTGGCTGATGATGGACCCAAATGCTGCCCTTGATGCATACCTGCAGCTTCTATTGCTTGTACAGATTCAGCCAGGAACCCGATTCACTGAAACAAAAAACTCTCCCCTAGAGGATTCATTTAGCTTGTGGCATCCAGAGTGACGTGCTTCTGCTATGTAACTTCTGGCCAAATAATATACTGAGAGGAATTAAGATAGGACGCCCAATTGTGATCTCATGCCAGTGAAAGCTAGTAATAACTCCCATTATTAAATAGAGCTACTGCAGCTTAAAATCAGAACTGTACTACTAGTAAGACTATTAGTTAATCTGTACGTACAGAATAAAAAGTGGAATTTACATACTGGAGTGCAAGTCAGCCTAATTTTCTCTAGCTCATACAACTTAACTCCTGAGCCAGTATTGGTTTATAATTCTAATTTAAATCCTAGTGATTATGATAATGAAATAGTTTTATATCATTGTACCACCAAGAATCTGATTTTTATTAACTCAAATACAGCTGTAATAATATTGTCCGAAGTAATTTTAACTACAGATTATTAAACTTGAAAAAAAAGGAAATTCTTTGCATATACTACAGTACCTTTAGCTCAGGATGTAACACTATAAAAAAGATCAAGGAGATGAAAATCTAGCAGGGTTTTTTAGGTGTCTGAGATGTTAAAGAAGAAAGGAAGACATATAGTCTGCAGAAGCAGAGAAGTAGACCACAAAGCAGAGAAGTAATCACTATTGCTTTGTCAAATATTTGGCTTCACCTGTAATGAGAGCAGTAGAGAGCTATAGGGGAAGAGATGGACACAATGGTTACACACGTCTGCTTCACTTAAGGCCTGTGAAGTCAGTGGGATTTCACTGCATACTTAAGGGCTTCCTTCATAATGGACACTTTAAGAAATGAAAATCAATTCTAAATCAACTTTATGAAAGAAAGAGGAAGAAGAGCAGAACTGCAACATGTACCTTCAACTTTATAAGTAAAAAACCCCCTGTTTTAAAACTCACTTAGGGAGTAATCACCATTAACAGTCCTGACTACTGTGGTTAAGGTTGCACAAGAGTTTCCACTCCAAACTCCTTTTTTCATATGCCTGTATCTCACTGTTTTGGCTGAAATGCCTCAAGTTTTCATGATGCCCACAGTATTTTTCAATGTTCAGACATTTTGAAGAAGTTCAGATTGTTCTTGAGCCATGATTCACTGATGATACACATATAATTTGAAAATACTTCTTCAGCTGAACGATATTTTTCATACTATGTTGATTTTTTTTAAATGCAGTGGGTTGGTATAGCTTTCCCCCATGGGGCATGGCTGCAGTATACCAACAACGTGTACTGAGCAGCCATTGAACACCTTGTCTAGACTTAAAATCAGTTTTTTAAGGCCCTAGTACAACAAACCATCCTAGCCCCTGAATTAAGCCCATTCTGAAGTGTAAACATATCCACATCAGACTGACTTTTGCACAAGTTGATGATCAAATGAAATGCATACCCATGCGCTTAGATGAGCAACACAGGATTTGCGCCTGTGCTTAAGTGCTTTGCTGAATTAGACCGGGTTCATTGCAGCTAGCCTAATCAGGCTTAAGTCATCATGTAGGCTCCCTCTGCATTCACGGGGGTAGACAGGCACCTCCAGGGGAGGATTCACCCAGCATGAAAGTTGCTGGTTTGGAGTGGGTGCCGAATGACATCAGGTGAGGAGATTTCTACCCCTTCCCTACGGACCAAGCCCTGTGATATCTGCTGTCTGTGAGAGTGGAAAGCGTACAGCACTGCAGGCACCAGTGCTCCGGAAACTCGTAGAGATTGGATTTTAGCACACTGTTACTGTCTAGCCTATTGAAACCCCAGGTTAGGGATATGCTCAGATCAGATACGGAGTTTGCCCTGCTGTGTTTCTAGCTGGAGTCCCAAAGTGCTATGAAGTAATTACACACTGAACATCATGGGCCTGCTCAGCATCACACCAGTATGTTTCATGGCACGTTCCTTATTTCATGAAACTGAAGTTTTGAATAAACACACTCCCACGAGCTTCAGCAGCTTCACTAAAATCAGTGGACTTTTCCCAAGTATAAATGCATTGTAGATTAAGGCTTGGACTGTGACCAATCCACAAGCCTCTATACGTGGAAGATGCAGAAGTCTCTTCCCAGCCTTGCGGGTCTCCCTGAGCCCCACGGTGCAGCAGCGCAACTTTATGAGAGCAGGGAGGAGAGGCCATGAGGAGGCTGCCGGAATCAGGAGGCTTATAAAAAATTCCCAAGTTTCGGAAGATAACTTTCAACTTTGCAAAAATTGAAATAGAGCAGAATATTGCCAGCATAATGACAGTTCATTGATATGCTATGTGAAGCTAGAATTGAATTTATATAGTTAAAAAAATTAATTGTTCTTTATTCATGTATTACACAAACTCATGTGCACATACTGGATAGTGCAATACATAAATACAGCTAGAGATGCAGGAGTGAAAAGTCACATACATATTTCACTGGGTTTTGAGTCAATGACATTACATTGATGAATTTTGCTCCTTATTCCATACTTGTTAAAATAGATTTACTATTGCAATTTGTTTTTCTAATAGAAAATAGATCTATTCAAAGTGCCTTAAAAAAGAAAATACAGATTTGAATGCTTTACTATGAGGAAGAAAATTAAGCCCATGTGCTCAGAGGCATCCACTGGAATATGGCTAAGCTCAGCTGCCTTATTGAGAAGTTTCATGGCACTGCTAAAGAAGCACGGGGGAAAAAAATGATGTAGTGCTGATAGCTCAGTTGCCCGGAGGCTTTTTACAGACTGAAGGGAATTCAGCGGTCAGGAACCAAAACAGGTTTAGGGACAAATTGGGAAGAAATACAGAAGTCTGTGCACAGAAGGACAAATGCAATTACAATTTCTAAACAAACTTTGAATATGAAATTGCTCAATTCTGTGTACAGTCACAGATATACGACTGCTGTTATGTTTTTGTGTCTCAGGGTAACATCAGAGGAATCACTCCAACTGCCTGAGAGGCTCTAAAAGAGACAAGATGAAGGTAAAAATGGAAAAAATACAGTTTTAAAAGCAAAGAAAACTTTCATAATGATGATGACTATTAAACTTTGTGTTAATATTTCTGGGATGGTGCTGAAAATTTGATTGCCTGTGTAATATAAACATAGAAAAATATAAAGGTCAAAGAGAAGGAAAGGTTTGCAGAAATAAGCCTGGTTAGACAGAACTACTGACAGATTCAGCTGGGCTAACAGGGAAGGACATTAATTGTGACCCCTTTGGGTATATGGGGGCTACGGGCTGTTCGGCCATGCAAGGAAATAAGCTTGAACACCATCTTTCACGACACAGCCATGCAGGAGTTAACACAGATCTGAAGTCACAGAATCACACAGAATCACAGAATCAACCAGGTTGGAAGAGACCTCAGGGATCATCGAGTCCAACCGTTGCCCTGACACCACCCTGTCAACTAGACCATGGCACTAAGTGCCATGTCCAGTCTTTTCTTAAACACATCCAGAGATGGTGACTCTACCACCTCCCTGGGCAGCCCATTCCAATGTCTAATAACCCTTTCTGTAAAGAAATTCTTCCTAATGTCCAACCTGAACCTCCCCTGGTGAAGCTTGAGGCTGTGCCCTCTTGTCCTATCGCTAGTTGCCCGGGAGAAGAGGCCAACTCCCACTCCACTACAACCTCCCTTCAGGTAGTTGTAGACTGCAATAAGGTCACCTCGGAGCCTCCTCTTCTCCAGGCTAAACAACCCCAGCTCCCTCAGCCGTTCCTCGTAGGTCAGACCCTCCAGACCCTTCACCAGCTTGGTCGCCCTCCTCTGGACTCGCTCCAACACCTCAACATCTTTCTTGAAGTGCGGGGCCCAGAACTGAACACAGTACTCAAGATGCGGCCTCACCAGTGCCGAGTAGAGAGGGACAATCACTTCCCTAGACCCGCTGGCTACACTATTCCTAATAGGGGCCAGGATGCCATTGGCCTTCTTGGCCACCTGGGCACACTGCTGGCTCATGTTTAGCCAGCTGTCGATCAGCACCCCCAGGTCTCTTTCCACTGGGCCGCTTTCTAACCACTCTTCCCCCAGCCTGTAGAGCTGCATGGGGTTGTTGTGGCCGAAGTGTAAGACCCGGCACTTGTTCTTGTTGAACCTCATGCCGTTGGTCTCGGCCCATCTATCTAACCTGTCCAAATCCCTCTGTAGGGCCTTCCTACCCTCCAGCAGATCGACACTCCCACCCAGCTTGGTGTCATCTGCAAATTTACTGAGGGTGCACTCAATCCCTACGTCTAGATCATCTATAAAGATATTGAACAGCACCGGCTCCAGAACTGAGCCCTGGGGAACACCACTAGTGACCGGCCGCCAGTTGGACTTTGCCCCATTCACCACCACTCTCTGGGCTCGGCCATCCAGCCAGTTTTTAACCCATTTAAGAGTCCACCCATCCAAGCCCTGGGCAGCCAGTTTGTCTAGGAGGATGCTGTGGGAGACAGTGTCGAATGCCTTACTGAAGTCTAGATAGACTACATCCACAGCCCTGCCCTCATCTACTAAGCGGGTCACTTTGTCATAGAAGGAGACCAGGTTGGTCAAGCAGGACCTGCCTTTCATGAATCCAAAAGTGGGATGAATCCAACTTTCATGAATCCAAAAGTCTTACAGTGGGAGAACCAGGGTCAAAAAGGGAGGACCGGGTAGACTGCCTGATGACAGTCCTGAAGGAAAAACCAGGCTACGAGAAGCCAGCAGAACCAGAGTTTCACCACTGTCCTGTGCTTGCCAGGAGGACACGCAGGTGGGAGCGAGCTGTCACCGCGGCTTCCTGCCTCCCTCCCTTCATGCAGTGCTGCACTGCAAATGGGTGCACGGAAGACTACAAATACATCCCCAATAGACAGGAACCTCAATTTGTGTCTGAAATGTGGTTAAAATTCAATGGTGAAGGAGAAGGCATAGAGTATTAGTAATATTAGTGACAAAACTATATTACTAGTCAGGAAAAAAAAAATGGTGATCTTGAGCCAGGGGAATCTTCCCTTTGTCTAAAATTTCAAATGCTGTTAGGAATAAGTTTGTTTGCCTTATAGCTATTTATTCATAGTTAGCTTTGCAAAGTAAAAACACATTGTAAATTTATTACAGGTGCAATAATGAATAGGTCTTTTGGAAAAAATTAGAAGAATTAAAAATGTTATGATGCTGAAAAGTATGGCACTGTTACCTTAAACGAACAGTGCTTCAATATACAGATGCTTTTATTTTCATAGCTTGCTGAATTAATTGTCAGGAAGAACCATCCTAATGCCGTGAGCGCCAAAGGCCATGGCTGTTTTTTCAGATTGCAGTTTCTCCCTGCTCACATAAATCCAGAGTGGCACAAGCTTTGTGGAAGGAGCTCATCAGGAGTGAGCTCCCAGATGCTGAGCAAGCCGAGCCATTCAGCAGCCAAAACCTCTCCAGGGTCTGCAGGTTTAGTTGCTGGCACCACGATGCTCTGCAGACCTGGACCCCTAGTCTCACCCCATCAGCCACATGCCAGCAAAGGAGGTGCAAACGCTTTCCTCTCCATCTCCCCTGGGCTTTGAACAATGTTGGATCCCTGGATGTATAGGCTGGGCTACTTCTCACTTAATTGTAATCATCTAAAAATGTGTATCTGGTCTAGGCTTGCTGTCCGGGCTCCCTCCATAGTGGGAAAGAAAAGGTACCTCTGGAAGGCACCTCACCCCTGAGGCTCTGGCATCCATTTTAGACTAGGATGAGTTGTCTTGTGCAGATCTCGCTTTCTTTCTATCGGCTATAAAAAGTGCATAGACTAACTCAGATTAAATGTTTACACTTTACGTGATTAAAGTTAAGTTACATGAATCCTATTTTTAATGTCTCATTGTAAGCTATAGCTTTTCCTTCAATTATCTACAAAGAGTATACTGTGTCCCATCACATTTTAAAATACACTGTAATGATATATATGTTTACTATTGTTTCCTTTAGCTATCGGTATTCAATTTTTAGAGTTATTTGTTAATGTCAGGGGAGAAATGAATATATTACTGTTTCTGCACAACATACAATATTTCCATCTTTTACAGTTTTGAAATACATAACTTCACACTGCTTTTCTAATCCAGCAAGACTCACAACTTGTTTTTTTCCAGTGCGGATAGTTTTACAGCATTATCTGTGGATGAGAAATGTTGTATTGAGTTCAGGAGGATCCTGTGGCACTGTAAAAGTCACGACATATCGACCAGATGAAGGATTAGACCCAAATGACGAATGCCTCCTTTGTGACAGGCTACCCTAGAGCACTGCTTTTCTGGAAAACAGTTTTGCTGTGATTTGAATGGAGTTACTTGAATTAAGTTGCTCCTCAAATAAGACTAACTTTTTCACTGTTTCCCTCCGGCTTCACATGCCACCAAGCAATACTTTTCTGGTTATTATGCATTAGCTAACGCAAAGAAAGACTGTGTGAAACCGTGAGTTTGATTTTTAGTTTCCTCAGGTGGAAACAAACACACTCTCTACTTACTCTATATGCTTAAGTGTATAACTTACGGCTTCCTAATTTATGCCACCAAATGGAAAACATGATCTCCAGGCCCCTGAAATCTTTCCCTGGAAGCCTCACCACACAGGTCACCCCTTGCACTGCTTCTTGCAGGTGCCAGTCCTGGAAACTGCCTCCTAAGTAGCCTGGCTAGAGGGCAATGCTACGTGCCACAAAGTGGTGGGACTAGAGATCAGCTTTTCATTCTGCACAGAAACCAAACCAAAATCTTCCACAGGCTGTGTGAAACAGAGGTCTGTCGGGCTCTCTGCTTTGAGACAGGAGTCACTTTTTTATTTCCTTCTGTCTCAGAGCCAAGAACCTCCATTTTAGATTCCAGAAACTGTTCAGACAAAAACTTTGCCAAAGCCACCCTTCTCCCACAGCTACTGGTGTAGTTTGCTGTATTCCCAGCAAGTAATGGGGCTTGTCCACGAGGGGAAATTAGCGTGCAAGAAACTGAAGTGGTGATTTATTGCAGACTGCCTCCTCTGATCTAATTGATGTGTGGATGCTGTCTGTGCTATGGCTGTGATGGTGCTCTCCTACCACCACAGACAAGCCACTTCTCACAGATGCTCCCAGTGCTCCTCCAGAGAACAAGGTCCCTCTGAGTACATCCAGCTGTCTACAATGCTGACACCTTGTACCTGAGCTGCCAACAGACCCTCCCTTCACAGTCAGGGGCTGATGGAGATGTACTCCCAGTGAAGCCTCGTGCAGGAGCTGCTTCACCTTGAAAGAAGTGCAGATGGTGGGATGCCAGAGGCAGAGACACCCTCTCTGCGCCCCCTGGCTCTCTAACTGGGTGAACTGCCAGTTCGTACTCTGTGGTTTCTCTTCCAAAACTAAGACAGGAGTTGTCTTGCTATTTCCCTGGTGAGCACCTGACAAGGCGTTTCTCCTTGTGGCAGCTGCTAGAGCAGGTGGGAAATTAGGAAAGCTGGTATGGACCACATGAGCACAGTCTCGCTGGGTTGGAGAACAGCAGAGATGAAGAAATTTCAATGTCTTTCCAATTATGCCCAGGTTTTTTTCATTCCCTGAACTGTGGATTTTGTCTGTATAGCCTCCAATTAAACATCAAGTCCATGTAAAAGCTGCAAGCCTCTTCAGCTATTTTTATACTATTAAATAAAAAAGGCCACAGACTGTTTTGTAACCTGAACCCAACTAGTTCTCTACAGCTAAACTTTACCCCTCTGCACCCCTTTCCTCCTCAGAGTACAAAGACTTCGTCCTTTTCGCCTGCTAGGGGTGATCCCTGCTTGATGCTATTCCCAGCTACTGCTGGATGCTATCGAAGAGAGTGCTAGTTGGCCAGGTCAAAATCACAACAGGGAATGGGTTAAAATTCAGTGAGACTTGTCTTATAGACAAATGGATCAATGAAAATATTCTGAGAAGGCAGCTCTTCCTTTCAGCAGATTCCTCCACACTGAAAAAGGGACGTGCTCAGCGGAACACTCAGAGCAGCCTAAAGCTGATGCACTGGGACACACGAGGAGGCCTTCATCTTAGATTTTTCATTGTGTTTGAAATGATAGACTAAAATAGGTTTTTACAACCGGCATCCATCACTTCTACCCCTCTGAGTCACTCCTGCGTCACATGCAGTCCAGAACAGCTGCCCTGAAGGACATCACTCTGCTCCTGCACCAGTGCAGACAAAAGAACCACTAATGATGCACTGGTGAATACAGTGGATTGAATTAAGTCCTGAGCAAGTGCATCTCAGTGAAATTACACCTGGGCCAAGACCGACCTAAGCAGTTATAGTGTACTTCACCACTACCGGTGAAACAGAAATAAACAGAAGCAGAGTGAGATACAAGTCACGGTCCTACTGAACAGCTCAGAGAAAATCTGCTTACTGGGAACATGCACAGTTGGAATAGTCACATAACCTATTTTAGGCACCTAATGTAGGTTGTATGTGTCAGGAGGCTGATCTCTGTATATGGGCAATGCACAGAAGTAGGTGAACCCCTCCCAAAGGTGATTTAGAACATCTAAATTAAGGAATATTTAGGTTCCTAATTTGGATGCTCCGAGTTTCCCTCCAGAGGCGCCTCTCTTCACTGATTGTGCAGAGTGAGGCTCCTAATTTAGGAACATGATGCACTCCTAAATTAGCAAGGTAATTACTTAGGAGCTGTGAATTACTCCTCCCTTCCCTTCTCCCCTGCTGGCAGCTGAACCTATCGTGGCATCAGACTGAGTCCAGATTCCGATTACAGTAATATTGGTGGCAATTGTGGAGTAACTTCATTCATTTATAGTAATGGATGCTCTAGATCAGCAGAAATTAAAATAGTCTGGTCTGTGATGCTGAAATTCTTGTCTGAGAATTGCTGATATTGGAATCTTTGCTTCTGACTTGAGTATTTTGAAACAAAAGTCTCCAAGTTTCTAAACACATACAATAACTTTAAGCTTTGTTTACTATCATGCCACATGTGCAGAGTATGGGGAAATTAAGCATCTCATTAGTAGTTTGTTCCACAGCCATCATCTTACAAGAGCATCCAACTGTGGCAGAGAGAAACCAGAATCAGACTGGGGAGTCTAAAAGTAGATCACCATGACACGCTAAATAAGACAAATCACAGAATCACAGAATGTTAGGGATTGGAAGGGACCTCAAAAGATCATCTAGTCCAAACCCCCTGCCGGAGCAGGATTACCTAGACCATATCACACAGGAACGCGTCCAGGCGGGTTTTGAATGTCTCCAGAGAAGGAGACTCCACAACCTCTCCGGGCAGCCTGTTCCAGTGTTCAGTTACCCTCACTGTAAAGAAGTTTTTCCTCATATTTATGTGGAACCTCCTGTGTTCCAGCTTGCACCCATTGCCCCTTGTCCTGTCAAGGGATGTCACCGAGAAGAGCCTGGCTCCATCCTCATGACACTTGCCCTTTACATATTTATAAACATTAATGAGGTCACCCCTCAGTCTCCTCTTCTCCAAGATAAAGAGACCCAGCTCCCTCAGCCTCTCCTCATAAGGGAGATGTTCCACTCCCTTAATCATCTTTGTGGCTCTGCGCTGGACTCTCTCTAGCAGTTCCCTGTCCTTCTTGAACTGAGGGGCCCAGAACTGGACACAATATTCCAGATGCGGCCTCACCAGGGCAGAGTAGAGGGGGAGGAGAACCTCTCTCGACCTGCTGACCACACCCCTTCTAATACACCCCAGGATGCCATTGGCCTTCTTGGCCACAAAGGCACATTGCTGGCTCATGGTCATCCTGCTGTCCACTAGGACCCCCAGGTCCCTTTCCCCTACGCTGCTCTCCAACAGGTCTGTCCCCAACTTGTACTCATACATGGGGTTGTTCTTGCCCAGATGCAGGACTCTACACTTGCCCTTGTTATATTTCATTAAATTTCTCCCTGCCCAACTCTCCAGCCTGTCCAGGTCTCTCTGAATGGCTGCGCAGCCTTCCCGTGTGTCAACCACTCCTCCCAGTTTGGTGTCATCAGCGAACTTGCTGACAGTGCACTCTATTCCCTCATGCAAGTCATTAATGAATATATTGAATAGTACTGGTCCCAGTACCGACCCTTGAGGGACTCCGCTAGACACAGGCCTCCAACTGGACTCAGTCCCATTGACCACCACTCTCTGGCTTCTTTCCTTCAGCCAGTTCACAATCCACCTCACTACCCAATCATCCAGACCACACTTCCCCAGTTTAGCTGCGAGGATGCTGTGGGAGACCGTGTCAAACGCTTTGCTGCAATCAAGATAGACCACATCCACAGCTTTACCATCATCTATCCACCAGGTTATGTCCTCATAAAAGGCTATCAGGTTGGTTAAGCATGACTTCCCCTTGGTGAAGCCATGCTGAGTGCCCCTAATGATCCCCCTATCCTTGATGTGCCTAGAGACAGCATCAAGAACAAGTTGTTCCATCACCTTTCCGGGGATGGAGGTGAGGCTGACTGGTCTATAGTTCCCCGGGTCCTCCTTCTTGCCCTTTTTGAAGACTGGAGTGACATTCGCTTTCCTCCAGTCCTCAGGCACCTCTCCTGTTGCCCACGACTTAGCAAAGATGATGGAGAGTGGCCTAGCAATGACTTCCGCCAGCTCCCTCAGCACCCGCGGGTGCATCCCATCAGGGCCCATGGATTTATGGACGTCCAGATTGCTTAATTGACCCCTAATTAATCCCTGACCCAGCCCTCATCAACCAAGACAGATTCCTCCTCTATCCTGACTTCTTCTGGGGCCTCAGGGGTCCGGGGCTCCTCAGGACAGCCTCCAGCAGTATAGACAGAGGCAAAGAAGGCATTCAGTAACTCCGCCTTCTTTTTATCCTCTGTCTCCAGGGCACCCACCTCATTCATCAGTGGGCCTACATTGCCTCTAGGGTTGGCTTTACCTGCAATGTATTTGAAGAAGCCCTTTCTGTTGTCCTTGACCTCTCTTGCAAGGTTTAATTCCAAGGAGGCCTTAGCTTTCCTAGTTGCCTCCCTACATCCTCTGACAACAGACTTATCTTCCTCCCAAGTGGCCAGCCCCTCCTTCCATGATCTGTACACCCTCTTCTTCCACTTGAGTTTGCCCAGCAGTTCCCTGTTTAACCATGCAGGTCTCCTGGTACCCTTCCTTGACTTCCTACTTGTTGGGATGCTCTGATCCTGAGCTCGGAAGAAGCAGTCCTTGAATGCTAACCAACTATCTTGGGCCCCCTTACCTTCTAGTACCCTGTCCCATGGGATTTCCCCTAGCAATTGCTTGAAAAGCCAAAGTTGGCCCTCCTGAAGTCCAGGGTTGTAATTCTGCTAGCTATTCTGTTCCTGCCGCATGAGATCCTGAACTCTACCATCTCATGGTCACTACAACCAAGGCTGCCCTCAACCTTCACCGCTTCAACCAGACCCTCCTTGTTAGCGAGAACAAGATCCAGCAACGCTCCTCTCCTAGTTGGCTCATCCACCATTTGCATCAGAAAGTTATCATCAATGCACTGGAGGAACCTCCTGGACTGAGGATGGCTGGCTGAGTAGGCCTCCCAGCAAATATCAGGGTAGTTGAAATCCCCCATGACAACCAGGCCCTGTAATTGAGAGACTGCTCTCAGCTGACTGTAGAAGGCCTCACCACCCTCCTCATCCTGATCCGGTGGCCTGTAATAGACACACACAACAGTATCACCCCTGCCAGCCTGCCCCTTAATTCGCACCCACAAACTCTCAACTCGCTCCTGATCCGCCCCTGGACAGAACTCAATACATTCTAGCTGCTCACTCACATAAAGAGCAACTCCACCACCTCTCCTTAGTGGCCTGTCTTTCGTGAACAGGACATAGCCATCCATGACCACATTCCAGTCATGCGAGGTGTCCCACCAAGTCTCTGTAATTGCCACTGACATTCTTGTATCTCAGTGTCTATTCAGGTTCTGCATGACATTTCCTATCTAAAAACGGACTGTACTGCTAGGCCTCTGCACTTCCTGTAACAGCCTCTGCTATTTTGAGGGTTCAACCCTGATACCATATCCTTTGGGCAATTAAGGGTTAAAGGGTCCTGTCTTCACATAGTGTGGTTTCTTAACTTCCCTAGAAGATGTGCCATCACATACTTTATAAAAAACTTGATTGAGGAATGAACAAAACTGCAATTTCAAGATACTTTTAAAATGTAAGGGATTTCAGATGCTGTTCTATGGATTTGCTAGTGTATTTGATTTTGGAATGTTTTAATTTGCTAAGGGAACTGCTTCTTCCCTGGCATGAAAACACAATTATTAAAGCTCATTTCATTATTTTGAGACTGATTGCACAATTTGGTTCATTGTTTAACATTCCATTGCTATGAATACAATGAAATTCTCTTATGATTAATAGGATGTGTTATTTTAAATAATCATGCTGAACCTTATTTGCAAGACTTATTAGGTCTGTAACTTCCATGCAAATAATGCATTTCCAGCTGTACAGCCAACTTTGGAGAGTTGCTACTCATTTGTAGAATATCCTTCTCTCTGACTGCTTTGGGGACAATTATTTTGCAACGCAGAGCCCGCAGCTGTGTATCGCATCTCATCCTGTTGCCATGAAAGGCATCCTCAGAAGGATTTCCTCACAGACATTGCTGATCAGTTTTTAGGACACTTTGCTCTTCACACTTGCACAGAATGGAAACACATTCTCTGGTAAGTCAAAAAAGGCAGCCAGCAGAATGTTGTCACCTAACATGGATGGCGTCTTGCTGAGCCCCAGCCATGAAAGAGTCCTTTCTGGCCAAGCCCACACCAGCTGGAGAGAAATTTAGAAGGGGACCATGAAGCCCAAAGAGAGCTCACAGCCCCTCCTGGGTACAATCCTTCCTTCTCCCCTTCCTCCTGCACACGCATTCTCCACTATAAGCTGTAAGGAGGTTTAAATGGCCATAAACCCAAAACAACCCCCACATTACAGACAGAAACAGGACTTCTGTATGGCTGTTCAGAGCAAAATACTCTGTGTTTCTCCCACGAGGACCACTCTGATGTCTCCTGTGCCCACCCCCCCTCACCTCTGGCACTGTCAGATCACGTGGGTGCCTGTGATGAACCCCGGTGTGCTGAAGCCTTTGCTCACGACAGAAGCCCACAGCAAAGCCCAGTTCCCCACCGTACAGCTGCTCTGCTGTACACACACACAGCATTTCCGCACTACTGTCTTCACGTCTGTTCTCAACCTCTCATTATATACCAGCAGGAGTGGCTTCAGCTAAAAACATTTTGATTCACAGTGATTTTCTGTACCCCCAGAGTGACCCGAACAAAAGACACTCCTGGTAGAACGCGCAGAAGCCTGATGCTCAGCTCCCACCGTTTGATGTGGTCCTTACCGTTCACATCGACATTTATACAGACACAAAGGAGAGCCAAAAAATCACAGTGGTTTGTAGATTCTGCTCTCCCTGGGTTTCAGCCACAGAAAAAGCTGTTTTTCAGCACAGCTCATCCCTCTATGTATCAAAAAGCCAGCCCTTCCCCATTTTTTTATTCCTACTGAAGGAGTAACAGAAATGAAGACAGTTGGCTACAAATTCCCATTCACTTATTTTCTTCATCATACAATCATACAAGCAGAAGTAACAGATAGGAAAAAAACAAAAAACACATACATGTTCTGATGTGAAGGCAACCAGTCTGGGAATAGCTGCCATTCCTTTTTCTTTAACTTCTGGGAACATCTTGAAACGTGCAATCAACATAGCATACATGTTAGATATGGCACCACCTGGAGTCCACAGTAATATACTGTTACTTTTTCTATGCATTGTAATATTATTGCAGAACAAATGACAAGTCTTGCTACAGTTTTTCTAACTCTAATGTTAATGTTTCTGCCTAATGGCAGATTCTTCTTCCTGATGCTCCTCACAGCTGGGCTGTGTAATAACAGGACCTACCACACCCAAATAACAGTTTATACAAAAAGTACTGCTGCAAAAAATAACTAGGGTTTCCTTTCATCCTCTTTTTTGTTACTATTTCTCCTTTAGTCCCCAGTCTTCTCTTTTCATATGCCATCAACACATAATCCCCATTATGTTCCACCTCCTAAGTTGATGCCACCACGAGGCAACTTCCTAAGAGGCTTCCAAGCACAACTTAATCTGTGCTCTCCCTTCCCAAATCAGGGTCCTGGCTCCGAGGAAACCCACACAGTGAGTCCCAGCAGACACTATCTTCTGGATAACCAGAGTGGGGGGAGGGACGAGAAAGGGAAAAGGGTCATTTTAACAAAATTTTTCTTTTTATTTGTCCTCTGATGGGGGCAAGGGAAAAAGATTAGATGTCCCTAACACTAGCCTTAAAATCACTGGCATACATTGACTTAAAAGATCAATTTCGAGGTGGGTATTTCACCCACTTCAAGGTGGGTATCAGATGACAGCTCTACAGTCTTCTGTTCCCACATTTCAATTGTCAAATGCTTAAATTAAAAACAAGCACTTCGTTCCTCATTTTTGAGATTTTTACAAACTGAGCCTCTATGTCTACAGTGGAACAATGTTTGGTTATAGATCAATGCTGCATGAGCACTATGGGAATATAATGCAGAACCTGAGGCAGAGTGTGAGTACTTTTACATATGTACGGACATAAACACACACACACAGAGAAATATGTATATGTAAAATCCATCAGTTTTATCCTGTATATATACTATAAATATATATATACAGATTTGATTATATATTGATGTTTATGCACATATGTTCATATAAAGCAAAGGTGTATATTGATAATGGTCTTAGGCTTTTAAATGAACAAGTCAGAGTGCAGCTGAGGTAGAGTTCAACCAACCCAACCTTCATCCATCTAAAAATGGAATGAAGAGCACAAGACAGGCAATTCTAGAAGATGGTTCAGCTCATCCTAAGGTAGCTGCTTGTGGCAGGTGGGATGACTTGCCCTGCAAACACATCCACCCCTCTCCCTTGAATATATTGGAGCTGCTGTTACTAGCACAGGGTAGACACCCAGTGCTTGGACAGCCAAAGTGAGACAAGATAAAATCCACCCTTTAAGCAGATCAAGGTAGCTCTGTAGTGACATTACACCATGTTACACCAGCAGGGTGTATGCGCCGGCAAATTTAACATCGTTTTGACTTTTGTAAGATTTGTATTTATCCCACTGAAGATACATGTACTGTTCCACAGCCCACAGAAACTGTGCTCTTCGTTTTTAATCAGTGTCCTAGCTCTGCTCTTATAGTGAGGCTGTCCCTGCTCTGGGCTTTCCCTGACCTCACTGGCTCTCCTGTGAATCCAAGGGAAAATGCCATAGAGGAATGGCACTGCTGGCATGGGGGTCAGCACAGACCAGGCTTTTTCTTCCCCTTTCAACTATCTTGATAAGTATGCACATATTTCTACACCTCTTTTCACAAATGACAAAACAAGAAATGTAGAGATTACGAGGAAATGTTTGGGTACCTGTCCCTAAAAAATGCAGATGTCATGTAACAGCTGCTGTTGATGATTTAGGTGACTGAACTAACATGTCCAGGTTGAAGAAATTGGGCCTATCTATCTTGCCAAAAGTCATTGGCTCAGTGTCAAAAGAATCAAGACTGAAATGTTAAGTTTCTTCAATACCAGGATTTCCTATTAATATTTATTACCTAGCCATTTAACCTTAAGTTTATTAATAAGCCTGCATTCTGCCTTTAATTTTGCAGCTGTGTTTACATTCACAGTTAACTGCAGGCAACAAAACACACCTACAGAATTTGGAAAACCTAATCTGTCCTTTATGTTTTGCATGTACTGATACTCTATATTTCATTCCAGAGAATGCAGAGAGCAATGTCCTGGTTTGGACTAGAACAGAAACAATTTTCCTTTCAGTGATTTTTCCTTTCAGTTAAGTTTCTTCTAAGTAACTGCACTTTCTGAAGCTGACTACATGTTTTGCAGACAGTGTCTGCTTCTAGGATTGATAACGCTCGAAGTTTATATAGTTATTACTGAGGTAACGGTAGGAATGTTATGCAGAAAGGCTCTTGCTTATATTTATTCCTATAGAAACCAAGGTGACTGCTAAATTCCTTATAGTCCACAAGTGAAAGGCCGTAGAAGACTCGCGCTTGCGGGGAGACGTAGACAGGACAGGTGACCCAAAACTGACCAACGAGGTATTCCATCCCATACACGTCATTCTCAGTATAAAGCTGGGAGATCACGAGGGTCACCCTCTCTTCTTCTATGGCCGGCATCCGAAGAGGACTCTGTCCGTTTTTCTCCTGCCCTCGATCCTGATCCGTGCGTTCCTGAATCCAGTTCCTGTCTGTCACTGAATCCAGTCCGGGTCTTCCTGGAGCCTGCCCTGCAGCACTGGTGGTGACGTGATCGTCATTGGGGGAGCTCGATCTTGGTTTTGTATATATTTGTATATATTTAATTATTTCCATTACTGTTATTATACTCTTTTACATTGTTATAGTTTATTAAAACTGTTTTAACTTTCCAACCTGTAAGTCTCTCTTCCTTTTCTCTTTTCCTCCCCTTCTAGGGGAGGAAAGGGTTAATAGAGAGCGTCTGCCATCAGTTTAATAGCCAGCCCAGCTCGAAACTGTGACATCGGGAACCTTTTTTTCGCAACAGTAAGGTCTACAGCTGAAGCCCTGACGGTTTGAAATGAGAAGACAGCACAGAGATGATTTTGATTACTGCCTAAAAAGCAGAACCTGCACGCTGGGTATTGCTGCCTTAAGAGAGTGAGTTAGAAAGATGCACTTTGCACAAACCAGAAATGGCAGAGAAAGAATAGATGAGAGGTGCAAAGGGCCAGCACAGGTACACACCTGCCAGAGAGCCCCACGCAGGTTTCAGCTTGATGAAGTGAGCTCCAGCATCCGACACACTGCCAACACCCTGGCCGCCCAGGCCAGGCAGGGACCTCTCGCTGACCCGGGAGGGACGGCAGTTCCTCCTGAGGTGTTCACCTTTCCAGACTCACACTATCTCAAGCACAGTTTGCGTGACTTGGGCAGCTCTCACACTCGCACTGAGCCTTTCACCTCCGCCTGCTGCCTGTGCCGAGCCTCTGCCCACCAGGTCTGGGCTGAGCAGCATTGCTATTGCTCTTCTCTCCCCTCTTAGGTCCTTGACCAGCCCGGCAGGGGTATTGTGGTTCAAGCCTGCAAGATGAGGAACTGAAGACCAGCTGTACTGAGTCAGGCCAGGGATTGGACAGTAACCAACCACTGTCCAGTTTCCAAAAACTTTGGCTTACGTCCTGGTCTCGTGATACATATTTAGACGCTGACCTGTGTGATGGAGGCCACAGTTTTGGTGAGGACCTCTAAGCACTACAGTAAAGGCTGTCAGAGCTTTTGCTCTCAGTGCTTTCTAAATAAAGACTCAACAAGAAGTAATGCAAATTCTTCTCATCTTTTTCTCCACCTCTGTGGAGAGGCCCAGGACAAAACTCCTGCACCACTTCCCATGTGTGCATTCAGATGTGAGAAGCTGAAGATGAGCCTTGCCTGATCTTCAGCACAGCATAAACTTTGTCTTTCATGCCCTTGGAGAGCTGAACATCCTAGGCTGTTACCAGTGAGGCCTTTCTTTTGCTTTATAGTCCAAACACTCTTTCTCTCTCCATGAGGTCAATGAACTTTCTTTCCAGAAGGGCTCCTTCCCCACCAGCAATCAGTTTTTTCTCTTTTGACAAGCCAAGATGTTACGCCCAATGTCAACTCTTTCAATTTTTTGCAATTCGGCAACATAGATAGGCCAAATTGTTTAGCAATGAAATTCCAGAGTAAGACAGGAGGTGACAAAGAGTATAAATCAAAAGGCTAGGTGGAATGACAAAAAAAAAGTCTTAACAATGCAGTGTTTGTCAGAGTCAACAATTTCTCTACAGTTAATCGCACTCATTTTTTGCCTTATTGACTTGCTCTGAAGGAACCAGGTTTCTGAGCCTTTAAGCACTCAGATTAACTAGCCACTGAAGTACCCCCACTGAGCTCAACAGGCCAGCTCACACATGGAAAACTAACTGCATACTGTAATGTTGGCAGGATCTTACCGGCTCCACTAAAATTACTTAAAGGGATGCCACGTCTTTCCCTCTTTGCTCCAGCTTCCCCTGCAGCGATGGAGAGCGTTGTGGTGTTTCTTCCCTCCATTATTAATACAATAGTCTATTTCATGTAAAACATAAAAAGTGGGGGCAAAGCGAAACTGCAAGACAAATGTCTCTTCTGATTATGTTTCCCATGTGCCATTACAGCTGCTCATAATGCAGTGTAATTTGCTCAAACAGACCCTCATAATCACATCCCTGAAATTCGTAAACATGCAATACTTTATCTCAAAGAGGCCACTGGTGGTTATTAGCAAGTGTCCTCTCATACATGCATATTTAGTTAAGTTTACTCTTTTAACTACAGGGGATGTCATATAGTATAGTCTGAAAAAAAAAAGAAAGCTTGAAATATCATGTACCAGGTGAAAATATCCCATCGCCACAGCCCCCTGGCCAGCCAACCATGTCTCTCATTTTCCTTAGTGTGACATATTCCAAAAGTACAAACACTGGAGCAATTTCATAGGTGAACCTGAAATGTAGTAATGTCCATATTTAATGCTTTCATCTACAACACTAACACATCTTTTTCCAATACTACATTACATTATAGCCACAATATATTCTATCTTGCACTGGGCAGAGTTCTGTTTTACAATACTTTTGATAATCTTCCTTCTGATTTGATGTCAAATGTCTAGAAGGAGAAATGCTGAGAGTGCTTGAGACCCCATTTCCACCCATTTCAGTGAAACAAATCTTGCCCACCTTTTCCAGGCTCAAGGCTCTGCCCTGTATTCATGAGCTGCTGGGCAGAGCCAGACCTTCGCCTTGCAAAAACCTGTGTGCATGTCTAGAAACTTACACGTCAGCAATCCTATTCAGGATGACAAGACAGTGCATGAAACTAAGCAAATGCACAAAAATGCTTCCTAGTCCCAAAGTGAAAAAAACCCCAGACTTTAAATTCTGCACCTCTTTCTTAGAGAAAGCAATGGCTCTAACTGCTCTGAGTATAAATTGTACACAATCCCTCCACATGAATGCAACTGTTCACTTAGCACATCTTTCATCTTACATAGTTATGCATGCAAAATGATAAAATATTTTTGTCTGTGTATTTTTGGTGAGGGTAGCAAAACCAAAATCGTATTGGTATGATGAAATTTTATAGAAGACAGCCTACAGGACAATGTTGAAAGTCTTCATGTAAATAGCTGTAGCAACCATTTAAGAAGCAGACAATTGTTTTTCCAGCAACCTTAACATAGAAGTATTTTCTTTCTTTCATTCATCTACAGCAGCTAATATTTTAGAGTATAAGTGTAAAAATATATTAAATATTATTATGGAAAAAAATCTGCTACTTACATATTAGTATTTGCTGCTGATGTCAGCCAGTCTGCTGCCAATCCAACCATGTCCAATCCAGTTGAAAGTTGATTAAAATATCTAGGATGCCCTGCATAAGACGGAAAATGTCATCAAAAGGCAGATGACTCTGAATAAAACTACTCAGTGCCGAACAGTATATTTACCTCTGGATTTCTATAGAGAAGGAAGTGCTTTCAAGGTATGAAACAAAGCAAACAGCAATAAATACATTTCTTGGAAAAGGCAGGATTTCTCTTCTTTCTCATTCCAAACTCAGTAAAATCAGGGTAATTACGTTGAACACAGAATAATGAATTCCAACATTCTCTATTATCCTCTCAATATGCCTTGAAAATTAGCACACCGCTGACTCACAAAAATAGCTGTTTGCTCCCGTTAGCGTGTCACATGTCACTGGATGTGTTTTTGCCTGGCTAGGTTTGAAAGGCGTGCACGAGACACCATCTGAAGAGCTTGCCAGTACATATAACATCAGTGATGAATGGCTAATGATTATAATAGGGTGAAATGAGAAAATGGAACATTTTGGTGACTGCTTTGCACATGACTCAAAGGCTGACGATTGTATGAAGATGGCAGGGAAGGTGGTGGTCCTTGTCATTTCTTCCCTGTCAGACTGCAATTACAAATAGCCTGGCTGCTCGCAACTGTGATTTTAAACAAAACCCATGAAAACCAGTACTGCTGCCCCAGCAGAATGATGGACAAGAACATACTCAATGAGCTGATAGTCCATGTACCTGGTTAATCTAATTGGCTCCCGATTTTTTTCTAAAATCCTGATAAGAGTTTTTTCTTAAAAACGTGCCTAGTGCTGTTAAACCCAGCAACCATTAAAACTCAGTTTTTACTAGTTGCTCCCTGCAAGCCTCTGTTAAGTGGCGTAATTACTGATACAAATTACGAATAGTTCACAAGCACTTAAATGCTGTCCGACTCATGGAACAGCAGCCTCTGCTTGGAAAACACCTGTCCTGACCCACAGACAACGTACTGTTATTGCCATCATGGAAAACAAAAGATAGAGCAAGATGACTGAGGAAATGCAGACCCAGCACGAAGAGAAAACTTATCTTCGGTCTCTGGTGGCCTCTTATCAGGCGTGGACACATGGCTGGCAGAACAGCACAGGGAATTGCTCCCCAGCTCCCACCTTGCAGCACACAAAGGCAGAGTAATCAGGCTGTGCTGGCAGACCAGAGCAGGGAAAAAGGGGCTCGGGGGCGTACACACGCAAAATCCAGCTCCCCATGCCCTTAACCTGAGATGAGCCCCACGCTGCTGCCATTCAGCCTGACTATGTTTTGCACTGAGCCCTCCCCACTGGAGATAGGCACTGCCACCTTCCCCTGGTGCACGCTGCCCCAGACAAGCAGCCAAACCCCCTCGAGTGCCAAGGGATGCTGCTGAGACCCAGCAGGATGAACAGAATCTGCTCCTCGCGCCCCCCCTCCCCGCTCACGTGTGTGTCCTGCCACCACTGCCAAAGCCACCGCGATCCCGCGCCAGCAGCTCTGCCTACAGAGGACTGCATCTCCCCTGACGATGGGATCTGGAGAGAGATTTTGGTATTTATAGCTCGGGTTCCATTTCACAGCCAGGCTCCGAGTGGGCTCCCAAATTCTGCTGGAAAGCAACAGAAAATTAGGAGCTGAAAGCCTTTGGTGAATGTGGGCCACAGGAAGGCTCGAAGAGGCCGGAAAAATTCCTGCTTTGGAAATAAATCCACACTGAAAAGCTGGGGAATAAGAGAATTCCTATTTGCAGCTGCAGTGTCTCGGCGGCTCTCCGTCAGCCCTGTACCCAGCCCCAGACGACAGCCCGGTTGTCACTGCTTCTTTCTTCACGGAAACCCCACAGCACACCTCCTGTTTTGGGAACCACTGTAGGACCAGGGCCAGCTGCAGGCAGGGGTCACGGCAGCCGTACCCTGGAGCGAGGTGGGAGGAGCAGTGCTGTGCCCCTACAGAGACATTAATACAGGCAGAGCCCCCCGCGCCTACACCCGTAACATGGCCCCCTCTGCTCAGTGCCCTTCCTTCTGCAACGTGGCCTTCACATGCAACGGCAGAGAACGTAATGCCCCATCTGACCCCAACCTCAGCTGCGAGGGTTTGTCTGTCCATGTGATGCCCAAGCTCTCTTCCCTCAGCTAGACGGTCACGGAAAATTGGGGCTTTGCTTAAAAGACAAGCTCCACTGGCCAGGAAGGAAGAGTTTGGGAGAGATGCTCAAAAATCACTACCTGGGTGCCATCTGCCTGCAACACACATCCTTTGTTGTGGTTGTCACCGAACAAAGAGGTGACTGCAAAACAGACTGACAGGGTGCGGGGAAGGGGGGGGAAGATGTGAAAATAGGAGATTACTGCGTAATGGTTGGTTTAGCAATATACAACATATTTATGCATATCCCAGAGTAAATCAGGAGGTAATGGGGAAGAGCTGGGGCAAAGAACTGGGATGGCCAGGGACGGGGACGTTGCCTTTGCCCCACGCCTCCTCCTCTCAGACATGCTCCTGCTCCCGCTTGGTTTTAGGCTCACACATCCCCTAGCACTAACACGCAGCCTCTGCAGCCTCAACAGGGACGCAACGACAAGGGCCAGGCAAAGCCGGACAGCACGGCTGGCAGCACCCACCACACACACGGCCTGGTACTGGCATCATGGCCTGCCAGGGAGCAAGGCGGGACTCGTGCCAGCACCTCGCACCCTTCCCGGGGTTTCCAAGCCATTTTTAAACGCTTGCATTTCAATTCCCCCGGCAAGCACTGCACAGGAACCGAACTTTGCATCTGTCTTTCCCTGCAATGTAAAAGACACTGCCTTTCATATTCTCTCAGGTTCTCACCAAGGGTGGATGCCGGTAGCTGATACGGGGGCAGAAATCCACGTGCAGCTCCCCTGGGCACCCCAGCAAGCCGTGGCACACAGGTTAACACCTGGGAGCATCCCACACCTGCCCCTCAGCTGAAAAATCAGCCATCCGGCTCCTCAAATCCCAACCGGGGATAGGTGCTGGGTCTCGGGGAGCCAGCTGTGAGGCTAATCTAAGCAATACAATTTATTTTCTAATCAGCCTCCCGGGTCCCTGCAGCCAAACGCAGCCCAGGCCCCCCCCAGACCAGGAGGGGCCGTGTCCAAAGGGCTCCTGCAGTGGGAGCGGAGGCAGACCCCCGCCGCCACAAACCTCACCGCATTGTCCTTCCTCTGAGGGTAATTCAGGCAGTTTACTCTGAAGCACACGCCGAAGGGCTACGGGTGTAAAACCCACGCGTTTCGTGAGCCCCCCTGGGCTGGGGAGGCCCCCGGGGTGCCGAGGAGTGGCGGCAGCCAAGCGAGGCGGCTCAGCGCCCCCCGGCCCCGCGGGCGAACCCTACCGCGCTGCTGCATCTCACACAGCCCCCCGGCACCGGTCCTCGGACCTTGAAAACATTATTTTCATCAAAACAAATAAAAAATGCCACGAAGGGAAAGCCTCACATATTTACGAAGAGGAAGAGAAACGGTAACATTGTTTTAAAGGGTCTTTTCTGGATGCACAAAATGAAACAGGTCCATTATGTGAAACATGCTGTAACAGAAAAAGATTAACGAAAATCGCTTAAGATCCTGTGTTCCACAGCATTCTGTGAATATATGTTTCCTATTCCCTACCCAGACACACCACATGGATCACTGGACTGATCGACTTTATTCCCGGGGACATCATTTATCTAACTATTTATTCCAATATTTTACGGACATTTTGACAGCACCCGACTCGCGCATAAAAAAAACATTCAGCTGGACATTTCCACCTCTAAACGAGGAGGATTACACAGATCTCCCACAATCTTTACTGGGATCAGCCTGTTCTGTTCCCAGAAGGTGACAAAACCTGTTTTTTGTTTTCCCCTCAACCCCTATTCACAAATCAGCCTTTTGTCTCTTTCAGTAATTGCTACACATTTATTTTAAAGCAATTTCTCTGTAATTCAAATTCCCACTAAGAGCTCCCTGCACTCCACATGATTTCTCAATCACTGCCGTTAATTGTACCTACGCTTTTCGCTCGCTCCGCCGGAGTTTATTTAAGGTGGCCCCGGGTGCGGAGCTGCGGGTGTCCCCACGCGTGGGTGAGCCCCTGCTGCCGCCCCGCCACGAAGCCCACATGGGGGCACGTCTAACGGGGGGGTCCCAGACATGCAGGAGTCTACCCATCCCTGCCCTCCCCAATGAAAAACAACAACAAAAGGCTATTAAAAACATTTCGGGCTTTCTTTCGATCGCTTGAGCCTAAAGTTAAAAAAAAACCCTCAATGCTCCTGGGCACAGTTCTGCCATTTTTTCCTATTTCTGTGTCCCGCAGGTAAGAGGAGAGACACGGCAAATGGCCGCTCAGAGCTCCCATTTACAGGATGTTTATTGCGATTTTGGCTGTTAAATGGGCTGGTCCCCGCTGCTGCCCCACAGGGACACCCCACACACACACCCGCCCCGGCTGCCTCCGAGCTCCTCGCCCGCCGCACCCCGCTCCGCAGGGAGCCAGGGGCAAACCCCCAGGCCACCACATGCGAGACGGATATAAAAAGCAACGGAGGGAAGTGGCAAAGGTGGTGAAAAGGCTGCTCAGTGGCACGCTCGGCAACTCCGAGCACCGGAGCATTAATTTGAAATCGGAAAGGGTTTGCAATGCTGTCCCGACAGCTACAGGGACCGGGCTGCTGGGGTATTTTATCATTTAGGAAAAGGATCTCTGTCTCTGCTAGAAATTGCTTGGAACTGACAAAATACAGTCACTGCTTCAAGCTTTAATGTTTCAAGATAAAATGAAATGACACCCTTAATCAATGTACGAGACCACAGAGGGTAAAAAACGAGCATGGCTTTTACCTGTTTTGATTGCATACTTCAGAGTTGTTCTGCAGTTCAACAGAATTTCTTCCAAGGTTTGTGGCTGGTCTGCCAGTTCCCAGTTATATTCCTGGAGCAGCTCATTTGGGTAATGGAAATCAATAACTTTTGTTGATCTATCAAAACTTTTCACCACATACTGAAGTAAAATGTCCACAACGTCTTGTAGGAAAGACATAGTTGTTATTTCTCCGTTGCATGCCGGCAGAAGATCTGGGAATGGAGAAATGAAAAGTTAACTTCGTTTTAAGACCATATACACAGATTTTGGGCAACGGCTTCTCCCATTTATGTTTTGGAAACCTCTTCACTGTGTTCAATACAAATAGATTTTGTTTTCATTTTAAAGAAAACTGGTAAGACTGTATTTTAAATAAATGTTCTGAAAGATAACAGGCTTTAATATCTTATTTAAAATAGCGAATTTTGCCCATAGCATATTTCAGACCAGTTTTTAAGACAATGAGAGCGAGCTGGGAAACAAGAAAAAAGGGATAACGAATCTCAGGAAAAATAAAGACTGGGAAACAAATGCTACAAGAAGTACTCTAAAAACTGCCATTTGCCTTACAATAAAATACCTTCACTGTGACTCTCCAATGCAAGTAAGCCACACGGTCTCGCAGCGCGCACACATCTTTTGTTTAAACTGAAGTGCGACGGCTGAGGCAAAGCCGAGCTGTAGCGGAACCCCCTAATGTGTGGTAACCCGGGAGCGGTCCGACAGGCAGCAGCACAAGCGCAGGGCGCCCGCAGGAGCTCTCCCACGGCGGGGCCGGGGGGGCAGAGCTCGCCCCGGTTCTCCCGTGCAAACGGGAGCGTTTCTGGCGAGCGCGTTTCTACGGGGAGCTGGGGTCTGTTTAGTAGCGGAGACGCTACCGCCAAGGTCAGAAAAGATGAAGTGCAAAAATACCCTGACTTAAAATGTATCAGTAAGAGTGCGCTCTTTCTCCCCTCAAACCTTAATTACAGCGCAGGGACTTCAACGAGAAGGTCGCTGCTGTCAGTATTCCTTAGGAAGAGCAACCTGCAGGCTCCAGCACGCCGGGGTTTCATTGCTTTTTTCCCGACATCTGTTTTTTTTTTGTTTGGGGTTTGGTTTTTTTGGTTTTTTTTTTGGCGGGTTTGAGAAATGCCCAGCGCCCGCGGGTGCCGGGGAGGCGCAGGAGCGGGCCGGGGCCGGGGGGCTCCGCGGAGCCGCCGCGCACCGTCGGCCCCCCCCCCCGACCCCCACGCACCGCGGGCGCAGACAATTTCCCGAACGAACCGCTGTTTTTTTGTTCGCCGGAGGGACGCGGCGTGGCCCGGGAGCGCCGTTACCTGTTGAGTGCAGAAAGGCGTAATTCACCTCCGCTTTCTGGCAGCCGCAGGGTTTTTTGTCGCAGGTACAGGCCGGCCGCGGCTCCGCTGCCCCCGGGGCTGCCCTGGCGCCGGTTTCCACGGGCTTCTCGCCATCTCCGTAGAGCAGGGCTTGACAACGACACGGACACACGGCCTCAGCACCGCGTCCTCCTCCCCAGTCCCCCCGCCCACCCCGGGGCAGGGCCCGCGGCCGCCCGCCAGCGCTCCGCGGGGGCGCAGCCTTGCCGCCTCCGCCGCGAGCGGCCGGGGCCTCCCTGCCCTTACCGCAGAGTTTGTTTCCGATCCCACCCGTGAACTTCTGGGCAACTTGACACCAGGCTCTGGCTGTAAGAGAAAATTGAGCGGAGGGTCGGTGGGGACGGGCGCGGGCCGGGGGCGCCTCGTCCGACACCCGGCACTGCTCCCCAGGAACCCCCTGCCCAGCCGAGCCGACCCGGGCCGGGCTAGAGCCGCCGTCTGTCCTCGCCGCTCCGTCCCGCCGGTCGAGCTGCCACAAAGGGGTCTCCAGCGACCGGGCAGCGCTGCCGCGGCAGCTCCGCAGCTCCGTCGGGCCGGTTCCGGCCGGCTGCTCGGCGCTCCCCTACCTGTGCCGGGGCTCTCGGCGGCCGCGGAGCCCTCCTCGGCCCCGAAGGGCCAGAAGCCGGAGCCGGGGCTTGCCATGGCGAAGGCGAACCGGCGGGGCGGACGAGGAACGGCGAGCTGCAGCCCAGGCGGCCGGAGCGAATGTGCGTGAGTGTGAGAGTGCGGGTGTGTAAGTGCGCGCGTCTGCGCCAGGCGGCGGCAGGCGAAGGGGCGGGAGCGCCTCGGGCACGCCTGGGTGGGAGCGTCTCCCGTGGGCGCCCCCGGGGCGCGCTCCGCCGAGCTGCCGCGGTCGCGACCCGCAGGCGCTGCGCCGCCGGCCGCTGGCCCCTGCCTGGGTCGGGGCGGGCGGCGCCGCGGGGGCCGGGGGAGGTGCCGCACCGAGGCGGGCAGCGGCGGCTGCCGTGAAGGTCCTCCGCACCCGGCACCGAAGGGGCGGGGGGGCGCTCACGGTAGACCTGAGCCTTGTGGGCAGTCTGTGCTGGGGCTGCAGGTGCCTCGGGGGGTGATGGCAGCGAGGTGCCTTGTGCCGACTCCACCCTGCCGACGGCCCCGCGGCCCCTGTGGCTGCAGCCCGGCGCGCCAGGAGCGGGGGGGCCGAGCAACCCAGGTGCCGCCGAGCGCTGAGCGCAGGGGAAGGGCGGGCGGACGCGGCGGTCCAGCCCGGTGCCCCGAGGGCAGGGCTGGGACAGCGGTCCCCGGAGCTACGGGGAAGCGTCCGACCTGCAAAGGGACGAGAAATCCCCCCCCGCCCCTCACCCCCTGCACCGGGGCACCCCAGTGGCTGCGATGAGGGGACTCCCGGGCGGCGGCGCCGAGGCCGGGACAGCCCCTGCCGCAGGCGACGGGCAGCGGGGGAGTCCCGGGGCGGGGAAGGGACAGCCCTCCCGAGACCCCGCCGCCCCCCCCGACCCGGCCCTGCTCGCAGCTACCGGCGGGGGCCCCGTCGGGCAGGGCCGCCCCAGAGAAGGCGCTGGTGGAGGGGCCCGTGCAGGCTGGGGCGGGCGCAGCTCCCGCTCCCCGCTCCCGGGCTGGGCAGAGGGGTCCCGGCTGCGACCCCGCGGAGGTGGCGGGAGGAGGCCTGCGCAGCTGCCGGGGAGGGGGCGCGTCCCCTGCGCCTGCCTGCCCCGGCATCTCTCCTGTCATCCCCAGGCCGCTCCCGCTGTCTACACGCAACCACCCGGGGCCGTCCTCCCCGCTCCAGCCCCGTGGGAGGCAGCAGGTCTCGGAGGCGAGACTGGAGAAGGAGGAAAACGACTGCTCCCCTTCCATCCCGGCGTCATTTTTGAAGGCAACCAAACCTCCCCTTTCCGCCCAGCCGGTTCCCCGCGGGAGCACGCAGCCCTTCCTTGCCGCGGCTGCCTCTCCGCCAGTACGGGAGGGATTTCAAGGCCTAACTCTAGGAGGAACACAGGCGAGACCGGGCCAGGATTTGGCCCTGCTGAGAGCACTGGTCATCCAGGCCCCGCACTGCTCCTCGCAGCCAGGCCCTGGAGGCTCCCAGGCTGTGCTTGGCCAAGGCCATCTCTCTCCGCTTTCTACGTGCTCCCACATGGTTACTACGACTGTCCCTCCCGTGAAATCTCCAGGCAACGTCTTGATGTTTTTCAACACTGCCCTGCTGGGAAAGGAAAAGAAAACCAGCCCAAGCTTCTCCGAAATTACAGGTCTCTTCGAGTTTCCACATCGCATCGTATTTAAGGAAACGTAGACAGTGACTCAGGCTTTCCATGGCGAGGGGCTGCTGTGAGCTCTTCCTTGCCTTGCTCACTCATGCCCCAGTCCAGTGTTTCGTCAGTTCTGGGTGTAATTCAGACACAGCCAACCGTATCACTGCCTTGTGCGTTTTTATTTAACTCTACCATTTTAATAATACACAAGGAAACAACTTTAAAAGATATTTCAAAATTTAAACAATTTATCGCAAATTTTACATTGCAGCAAATTTTAATCTGGTGCACAGCCTTGTAACTAGTTACAGCTCAGGAAGCAATGGTTACTTGTCTCTGGGGAAAGGGCCAAGTGTGTGGGGGGAGCAGACAAAACCCCAACCCCTGTGGCTTGCTGCTGCCGCCAATTGTAGTATTTAGGAGAGCTAAGCAAGGGAGTGGGATCAGGCCTTTCTACTGCCATCATGAAATGTGCCTTCTCTTGCTTTGCAGCTGGGAACGTGCAATTATGAATCCTGAAAGGAAGCACAGCAATTATCTGTGTGGTTTCTGCGAAATAAGGTCTTTTGAATAAGGAATTGGGGGAAAAGTTGAACACAGTGGCTATTGCTTTTATTTCCACTTAATTTCTAGTGGAACTGATTAAGAATGATCATTACATTTAGGCAGCAATCAACCAGAGCGCGTATTTCTATTCCTTTCTTGGCATCCCAGAGATTAAGATTGTAATTAAAAATGTAATGCAAAGGAGAACAAAGCAAACACAATTTAAAAGTTCGTCACTTAGTCACAAAGCTCAGAGGCAGAGGAGGGGGCTGGATATATGTCCCATAAATGGGCATCTCCAACATAAAGATTATACACACAATATTGACCTTTAAAACTGGCTACTAGCTTTACAGTAAAGTCAATAATGAAATAAACTGCCATAGTATGCTATCCAATTAATCATTTGTTTGTTTTCATCAGACGGACTCTTGCCACAAACAGTTCATCCCCAAATCTGGGCATTGTAAACCTAAAATGAGCAGAAATTCCCCTATGGTGTTCTTGTATTTTTTTTTTCCTGTAAAACAATTATTAGAAACAATAACTAAGGTTTTCTGAAGGTACATATGGGAATTTGAAAGCTTAACTAGGGAACTATAAACTAAATGATCTATTTTAATTGGATGAGACTGATGAAATGGAAAAAAGAAATAAATATGCATTGAGGAAAGTAAACTAGATGTAAGCTGCTTAACGTCTAATAATTTTAAGATGTAGCAGTGGTATCTGAAAGAAAGCTGATTTTTATATTAGGATTTTTTAAAGTACATGATATGTGACTGACAGTGTCCCTTTGAAATGGTATTGGGCTGTAAACCACAGTAATTCATATTCACATGAACACATACATTGTAAACTTGAAACATTGGAGATTTTTAAAAAAAAAGGAAGCACATGGTATAAAATGATAAAAAAGATTATGCTAATAAATGCCAAATGGCAGCAGGAACAGCAGCAGCAGCAGCAACTAGAACTGCTGGATAAGGCGCCGGCGCTGTGAGGTCTTCCGCAGCAGTCGTCTGTAGTCATAGGGATTATCTTCCATTTTACTCTCTTCCAGGGGGCTTTCTGCAACCCTCGACCTAGGGATTAAGCGCAGAAGTGTTTTAGAAATTAAAGTCAAAACATTTACCTTGGCAAACACTCCTAATCGACTGCTTAACCTCCACCCTCGGGGGAAAAAATAAAAGGAGAAAGAAAAAAAAACAACTGACTTTGCTAGGCCTCTTCCCGTGCTGCATAAAGCAGGCACCTGGGAACAAACACATTATATGCTAAAAACAGATGAACACAGAAGAACAACATGTTCTACAAAGGGGACATAATAAAAGCACATAAAAAGGTTGAGAACATGGGGGTGCTTTGCAGCAGCGTTTGACTGATGGCTACTGAACCAGATTTTCAGTTGGCGTAAATTTGTTTGCTCTGTTTTTAACCTGCCTGTGGAGCTCACTGTAAGCGTCCATCTCATTTTATTTTTTCAGATGGTAAGATGCATTTTGGAAGCCACCTCTGGCAGGCTGGAATGGTGAGCAAGATTAAAAATAAAACTCAGTTATTTAAAAAGTATATTACTCTGAAATAAGTACAAAAATTTGTAGTGTTCTACACTAAAGGTACCAGTGGTACCTACACCAGCGTCAAAGGTAAACTGCCAAATAAAAAATACTCAATGCTTCACTTCTGTAGACTGAAATGACTGTATAGACTTTACAACCAGGTGACTCCATTTGAGAGGTACAGAAATGTTTGTTAATTGCATTCATCCGCCCTCAGAGGTAACAGTGTAAATTTAAAAGTTACACGGATTTTTTTCACTATGGCTAATTAGGATGCAATCAGAGCAGCACACAGCAAAAGGTAAGAAATTCCTTTTAGTAAGCTCAGTGGCAAAATTCTCATTCATTTAAATCAGACCTCAGGGTGACAGATTTGGTGTAATTAACCACCCTAGAAATGCAATATTTTCCAAAGTAAAATGTATAGTATATGGTAATTCCCTGATATTAGTATTTTTAATTCTATGCCTTCACAACACCCTTCTAAAACTATTTTAGATCCTACCCGAAAAATGCCAAAAAATAAAATACATAAGGGGCACAAAATATTCTACGAACATTTTCTCTATTAGTACAGATACGTTTTCAAATTCAGTGATCATCCCAAGCTTAGTGTTTCCCTTAAGCCTTTGACCTAGATATTTCCCAAGTTTTTCTTACATATATGAAGACATAAATATATAAAGTTATATAAATACGTGTTTGCACATGCAATGGGCGTGGGTGCACTGGCAAGAGTGAGGATATGAATTTCCTTAGCTCAGTAGAGGTCACCCTCTATGAAGTCCATGTGGGGAGAGAGGAGGTTGAGCAAACCCTTCCTCCCTTTAGGTCTTTTCTCCTGGCTGTCCACCTTGGTGGAGTCCACTACAGGCTATAAACACATACACGGGCACAGAACAGCAGGAAAAGGAGGCCGTCAAGCTGGTGTCTCATCTGCAGAAAGCAGGATGAAAGTTCTGCGCACATCCACCCTATTTAAAGCCTAACTGAGTCAGAAATACAAGTTTTAGGTTCTGCTTTAGTTTAATTTCATTTTAGGTCAGAGATTTACAGCAGATGTCTGTCCATCTCATCGGGCACTTGGGAAGCCAAAAACTAGCAGGTAGGCTGAACACCAATCATACTAGCATTTGTCCCTGCTGCATGAAGATGGGAAATTTTCAGCTATACATTTTACAAGTTAATTTGGCAAGCTTCCATGAAAAAAAAAGATTTATGTCTAATTTAAAAAGTGTATCTTTCTTTTTATGAATCTTTTGAATATCTCAGCAAGGATATGTAACATTTATTTTTCATTATTGTTTTGTATGAATTACCGCTCAGTAGCTCTTAAAACTGAAGTCCTACGCTCAACTGGGTGTCTCTTCTTTCTTGTGGTAGAACTGCTCTCCTTTGAGGTGGAATCAGTAGATGAAATTTCTTGGTAGTAGATATCTAAATCTAGCACTTTGCTCAGGCTGTCAATAAATAGGTACATTAAGTTAACAGTTTCACTTTTCAGTTTTATATTCAACATTCCAAAATAAGGCAAATATCATTATTAGTTGTGTTTATGTGTGGAGGATCTAAGAAAAAATATATATAAGCCCAAGAAATCAGTCTCTGAAATGTGACTGCTGTACCATGCAGATATTGAGAATTTTGAAATGCTAAATACTTTTAGACGTTCATAAAGTAGACATATATGACTGAAATTGTTTGGGTTTGCCATTATACTCAATGGAGAGACATTTTAATGGTATAATTAATCTGACCTATTTTAGGTATCTCTTTGAGCAAGAGATGAATCATTTTCCTAAAGACGATTATTTTTTTCTTTGAGTACAAGAAGAGAGTCTAAAGCAACTAGTTCAGATATCGGTGTCAATAATGCAGTTGTCTGTTATTTTGTTAGATGAATGCTATCCAGGGTATCATATGTACAGAAAAAACCAATCCCAACATCCAGTTTAGAATGGCTAGGGAAAAAATAATATCCTAAAAGCAACCTGAAAAAAAAAGTTCAGAATTCAGTTCTCACATTGGTAGAAACCAGAAGTAACTCATTGATTTTAGTTGCTATGTTCTACTCATACAGAGTCAGCACATGAAAGAAGATGCAGTCATGGAACTCGTTAACTAGATTTAAGATGAGTGAAACCTAACTGAGGCCAAATGAGAGAAAACAGTAGATTTGGATTGATTTTTTTTTTTTTTGCTGAACAGGAGACAACAATAGATGTGAGTTTTTTCAGGATCCAAATGACATCTGAAGAAGAGCTGTAACAGACTAGACATGGGGGACATGGAAATTAAGTGAATCCTTTAAGTGGTGGCATAATCAAGTGCAATTTAAACTGTGGCTGAATAAAGCTAGATGCCGTGAGTACATATTATGTGCATATAATGTCATGTAACTTCCTTTAAGATACATATTTTAGATACAGAGTTTGTATTCTACAACCTCAGCCAAGGATAGTGCTAAAAGCCCATTCATCTTGCATCTATGACCAGGGCAGCATAGCACACACGCTATAGTACCATAGCAATGTCACTGGGGAGCAGCAAAAAAGCTTAAGTATAGAAACACAACTAAAAAGCTATGATGTATGTCAGGAGCTGTGAACCAGTTCTACAGCACATGTAAGGATGTAAGATACAGAAGGGCAGAATATATATATTGCTTCCTTTACTTCCGCAGAGATCCACCAAAATAGGTTAGTTACACTGTGAAGAAAAGGCTTCTGGTTGAAATTTCAATGACTACTTTTCTTTACCTGTTATTAATAATTATTGTTTTATTTTTTTATGATCTATTTCCAAACAGTCATATATTTTTTAGGAGACAATTTTAGCAGTCTGAGTTTTTGCTAACAAAAAAGAGTTGGTTGCTCATTTGCTTTGACTGGAATTTTAAGCACCTTCAATTATTTTCTGTGTCAGAACTATCTTTGATGTGGACCTTATCTTAACTTATTATTATGCTTGTGTTGCCATGGTAAAGGGCCATGCTGTAGTAAAACTGAATGACTGAATTCTATAATGGATTTTTGTCACTGAAAATTGCATATTTTAACTTTGTATACAATGTCCTTCCTGCGAATCACCAAATTACCATGCTTTTTTAATGCTTTATTCTCCTGGTTGAAGTACAGCTAAGAACTATTTCTAGAATACTAAAATGACAATAGTGAGATAATGAAAAAAAAAATACCTTTCTTTTCTTGGTTTCCGTTTTTCGTCTTGTATTGATTTCTAAGAAAATACAAAGTAATAAAAAAATACTAAAAGGAAAGCTTATGCAAAGATACAGTTCATCAATGTGTTACGTAGAAGAGTGTTGTATATTTTTTTTTGTTAAAAGAAAATATAGAGAGTCTAATTTGCTGAGAAAGTGCCCCAGAAAAATCTCTTTTCAGAATCTTTGAGACTGAGAATGGGATTAGCATTGTTACTCACAAATTTCAGTTGCCATACTGTGAAAAAAAGCTAAAGTAATCAAGATCAGAACAAAAAAGGAGATCTAAAACTTTCAGATATCTATAGTTGTTTTTTAATGAAGTTGACAACACTATCTCACTGAGGCAAATTTACTGTGATGCCATGAGAATTTCCATGTATACAGGCAACAAACACAGTGGGAGCAGGCATAATCCTCTCATTAATGTCAATGCAGTCTTGTAACAGGTTTTAGTATAACAAAATGGACACTTAAAAAGCAGTATACTAGGTGGCAAAAGCACCTTTAGAATAAAAAACATACAGAAATGCAGAGGAGAGAGATTTATAGGGAATGTGAATAATTTCTTATCTCTAATAGATTTCTGTCCCTACAGCCAAAACAATGCTTAAGCATCACACTTCAAAAGCAGTATTTTTAAGTGCAGATGGTCTTAATTTTGGTCTTAATCATGTTTCTTGCAAATGAGTGAAAACCCTCTAGAATTAGTGAATTGTACCACTGCAAAGCCACTGAGAACCAGAAATCCTGATGGACAGACACTTCTTATGCAGGTAAATGCACAAGATATATAATTTCAAAATGTTAGGCTGATCTAAAGAAAAAACTCTGAAATGAACTTTCAGTGCCTTCTATGAACAGTGGGCTATTGTCAGACTTCCTTTATACCTGGGTGCCACTTTAGCTCATTTGATATGCAAGGAGATGAGTCAGAATGGAAGATGTCTAATTAATATCTGTAACATCGTGAGAGAAAAATCTGTTTTTGCAGAAGACAGAGGAAATTTTTCAAAAAATGCACTCATACTGTGTGCCTTCACTTTCAGGTGGTCTGGGCTTGATAATCATCTGTGAATACCTGCAGGTCACAGAGATTTTTAATAAACTAGAAAATTCATGATAGCTGGAGAAGCTGACTACCCTCAAGGCAGAGCTCAATGACTTGCCCAAGGTCTAAGAATTTAAGAACTAGCAGGTCTCCTTCTAAGCTTCAGTGTATAGATATTTATACTGAACATTTCCCTTACCAGTGTTAGCAAGACAGGCTTCTCTTTTTCATGACTTCTGGAAAAATACAACTAAGTGAAGGTAATATCGATTAATACCTTGAAAAACTGCTGCTAAAAATTTGCTTAAAAATTCCCCAGCATTACTGCAGCTTCTGTTCACACTGATGGGACGGCTGTTTTCTGATATGGAGCTGGCCATGTAACAAATAAGCTTTCAGAAAATACTATGTTCCTGGCTGTATAGTCTCAGCTTTCTAAATATGCATTTACTTCAGAACTACACTTCACCTCAGAAATTTCCTAATGCAGAATTCAGTGTCATGCCTTTCATTTCAGTCCTTTATCTCACCAATCTTGCTTTCACAAAACAAATCTTATTCTTACATGCCAATTTATTTTTAAGAATATAATTTCTTTTCAGAATATCACCATTCCAAAGCTGTGTTATTTCAAAGTCCCCATAATAAAACATAGCCGTATTTTTCTTTTTTGGTATGCCAGACACAGCTCTCCCTAAAGGCCCTGGTGACACCTTCTGTTGAAAGGAGAAGCAATTGCTACGGTTAGTTTATTAGCCGGGCTCTCACTGGCTGTTAAAATAGGTCACTAAGATACAGGCACCTCAAGCCAATAAGTTTAATTGCTTTTTTGCTGGAACTGCTTTCTGAGCTGCTTTTACATTTTCTTTCTTTCTGCTTACTTTCTTGCTTTTTTTTTTTTCTGTATTTAAGGGCGCTGAAGTCAAGAATGGAAAGCAGCCCTTGGTATCTGAACTTGGACCAAAGGCTATATATAGAGACAATCAAATCCATTAGTCTCCTGAGCTGTTGGTATTTGCCAATTTCTTCATAATCACAATCTGACACATTTGTAAAAGAAGTTACAGTGTGCATACTAATACAGCCTATTTTGATATTTGCTCTCTCTGCAAGATCAAGCACTAATTTAGACACTCAAAATAGCTCTCCGAATGAACCTGTTTCTCTCTCGTGACTTACAAAGAAACTACGGGGACCAGGCACTTAATTTGGGTATTGAAAGTATAAATGCTGCTTATGCATATAATGAATGATCAGGGTAACTCTGAATCTTAAAAATTTCAAATCTAGTTTGAAATGTGAAGTTTGTGGCCTGCCTCCTTTCAGCAGGGCACAGCTTTTATTTTATATTAGAAATGAATACAGGGAATCGGGCAATTAGAAATAAAGTTTAGGTGGGAATTATCTGGCAGTCTTAGCCCATGAAAGCTTGCTATACTCACATGTATTAGAGTGTAGTAGGTGGAGTCTTCTGGATTATTTAATGCCTTAGGCTTTCGTGGCCTCCTTGGGGGTCTTTGCATTGGGTGAGAGTCTTCTACGTTGGCCACAGCTGTAAAAAAGCAGAAGATAGCAATACTTATTTCTTCACAGAACGGGAGACTTTTACAAAACCAGGAGAGAATTTCACCAAAGAGAGCAAAAAAATCCATGTAGCCACTTTTACTGCTTGCAGTAACTCAAGAAAGCAACTGTTTGGGGCATTTCCATGACCAGACTGGAAGAGGGAGTGGGTTTATCCATTTGAGTCCTGACTACCACATGGACACATGGCACGTAACGAATGTCAGGCTGGAACAGCCCAGCAGTCTGCCCGGCACAGGCTTCTCCTTCTGAAAAGGGCTGATGCTCCACATTCAGAAAAGGCCTCTGAAGGGTAACGGCTACTGGAAGGCTACCATCTCATAACAGGGACCTGGGTGGCGGGGATGATATTTTTTCAGATTCAAGTCAATCATTAAGGTGCCGAATGAGGGAACTAGCATTAGACCTCTGACTCAGAGGTTAGTCCTCTACATCATCATGGTATAGATTCTCCCCAGGGTCTCCTGCTGAGGCTGCTCTGTTTCAAGCTAGGTTAATGGTTGGACTTGATGATCTTAAGGGTCCTTTCCAACCAAAATGATTCCATGATTCTACGTACCACTAGGCAACACAGCGTGACGATGTCCATCGCATCCAGTGTAATCTAGTTTAGTGTCCTCAACTTCTGGTCTATTTCTACAAAAACTTTCTGCAAACATGCAAAAAATGTTTTAATCCTAATGGAAATGAAATCAAGATTTTAACACAAAATGGAACTGCTGTCCTACGGCAGTTTCCAAACTCAGAGTTAGACACTGACTTGTGGGTTACACTGGCTGGCACATGGAGAACTAGGCAAATATCTTGGATATTGCTTGCGAAAAATCTATATGCAGTTCTGACAGTGCTAAGATATAGGGCTGCTAAGGGTTCATAGGCTCATAGGTTCTGAGACCACAGAACTGAGTCTGGGGGGCTGCGGAACCACAAATGTACAGCGTGGTTAGCACGATCACCTTACATTCAGCTTCAGCTACAGGAAAGGTTAATAAGGGGCTATGGCAATTCCTTCATGATGAAGGAGGGGGTTGCAGGGCAGCAAAACACCTATGACAGAGACGGGTCATAGGGACACACACAGGGTGACGAATGAAGTCACAGCATAAGGTCTAGGCATGGTGAACCGTGTGTCCAGGTATATTGCATTATGCAGTGAGGTTTTAGATTGTCCTTGTCCCATCACAAAAATATTCAGAAGACAGTCCATGAGAAAAAACATCTGCTTACGCACAAATGAATATAGTGTAAGGGTGGAATGAGGATCTAGCTCCCAATGAATTACTGAAGTGTGTTCTGCTGCTCTAATCCTCACTCACATGAAGTGACTTTGACTCCATAACCCCAATGTGCTAACTACATGTGATTGAGTCTTAGAAGAAAGAATGTATTTTGTTCTCTAATGATCACCAGAAACCCTTTTACATGATAAAAATAAAAACTCCCCTATGTACATCAGACATCTTTTTAATTAAGGAGGTGGCACAATCATTTAAAATGAGAAAGAGTCAGTAATATATCAGTGTTGACTTCTGCAAAATTAGCTGTGTAAGTTTTTTGTTATGTGTGATAAATAAAGGCTTGTAAAGGTCATAGGTATACAGAGGAGGCAGGATGGATAATGTTAATTTAAATTGTAGTTGGATAATGATTGCATTTATTGTTTTAGTTTCATATCTGAAATGCAGACTGCTTCTCATGTAATGAATGAACAAGTATCTTTAGCATTTTGGACTTAAGAGAACAATGGTGTTTTTCTAAGCCAGGGTACAGATAATTCATGTTAAACAATGAAATTTAGATGCAATAAATTCATTTCAGCAACCTATATTAAATATAAATTACATTCTTTGATTTGAATAGGTACAGCAGGTCTGACTGTGCTCTTATGTGGGCTGCTGTTTCCCTGCTGCATTTCAAATGGGACACCATCTGAGTTTCCATTTGTGACAGAGTAGAGGCACATCTTCCCTATTTAATTTTAAACAAATCAGGAGCTTAAACTGGAAACAATACCTTAAAAAGAACCCTTAAAATTCACTGTAGTTGAACTGGAACACCTAACCCCTTGTCTGTAGGACATTTTCAAAAATTGTGTCAAAGATCATGACTACATGAATATCTGGAAAAAGAAAATGAAGCCAAATTGGGGGCTTTAGGAAAATCCCAAGGAAAAGGCTCTCATAATACCTAAGAATTTTTTATTGTCCCCTAAGAATTCATCACTATGTATGCTGTTACATTACTTAATTCATCACTGTCAAACACGTAAAGTATTATCGTGTTCTAGATTACAATTATTCCAACTGAAATTACTTGTATACTTCTTGCGTGTGCCCTGCAAAGATGACTCCTCTTACATTCAAAAAACATCATTTTGACAATGATAAGGGTTTCAGTAAAAAAAAGCTTTTCATATTGGCTCATGCGTTGTACATATGTATGAGCTATGCAAAAAAATTGAGGAGACAGAAATACCATGTTGGGGCAGACAGCCTTCTAAGCTTGGACCTCCATCGTTCCTTTTTAAAATTACAGAGGGCTGAAAATGCAACTCTGAGTTTTGTCTCCAAATTACACAGTAAGTAAAAAATAGTTTGATGGGTTTAGCTTACTTTGTTTCACCTGTGAAACAGAAAGTGAACCTGTGATTTCCTTCTGCACTTAGATTTGTGTGTTCAGTGCTACTGAAATAAAGCTGATGTGGTAGTTCCTTGTATTGGATAATTCACTGCACAAAGTAAAATTTGCTTTTTCATTAGTTGCTGATAATTCCAGAAATCATTTACTTAGTAGAGTTAAAGGTGGAAGGCAAATTAGATACACAAGCCTGATAAATGGTGAGTTTGATGTGCTTGTTTTCCAGATGGCCTATACCTTTCTGCAGTAGGCAATGAAGCAGAAAGGAGGAGTAAAATAATTCACTTATTAACAGGCCAATTATGTTGCTTCTTGAGTCTATTACAAAGAAAAGGTTTTTATTGAAGCTCAGTCTCTCCATAGTAAAATATCTTATAGCCTGTTTTTCCTTAAGACTTCAAATATCTTTAGCAAGATCTGGCCATGTGCTTTATACGTAAAAGGAAAACTGATGCTTTCTATCTAACAAACGTTTAAATACATACGTTAAAACATTGATATGAAAACCACTCTCAACAGTAGCTGTCAAAGCAGTTTGGAAATATCAGGTTGGCCCTATCAATGACCTCAAGTTGCATCAGGGGAGGTTTAGATTGGATATCAGGAAAAATTTCTTCACTGAAAGGGTTTTCAAGCATTGGAACAGGCTGCCCAGGGAAGTGGTGGAGTCACCATCCCTGGAGGTATTTAAAAGGTGAGTAGGTGTGGTGGTTAGGGACATGGTTTAGTGCTGGGCTTGGCAGTGTTAGGTTAATGGTTGGACTCGATGATCTTAAAGGTCCTTTCCAACCAAAATGATTCTGTGATTCTATGATTCTTTGATCCCTACCCTACTAGCAGGGTAAATGAGATGCACAAAGTGAGACCCACTGAGACTTGCTTAAGGTTACATCCCTGTTAGTCATTAGCACAGCTAAGGAGCTGGCCTGAAGGACCATGCTGAGACTCCCGGCTCTGCAGCCAGCCCATGCTCTACGGTTACGTCTACCTGCACAGGTGCTGTCAGTGCTGCGACACATTCCTGTGCCTTAGAAGCAATCCATAGGAGAAACTGGAAACAAAAACTTTTGATGCTACACAGACATTCCTTTTTAAAGGTTTTACCAACAGGAAGGCGAGCTGAACAAGTTGAAAGGGAGAAGGATTTTCCTCAAACTGCAGTCAAGAGAAAGAGGTTTTATTCTTGTGACATGGATGCTTTGCTTTTGAACCTTAGCAGTGAATGTCAGCCATGCTGTAACCCATTCCCAGGAAGTTATCTCCCTCTGTTGCCCAAACCTGAAGCAGACTGTCAAAACATACATTTGAACAAGTGATAATGGAAAGAAAAATCAAGGTCATTCTCCAAGAGAATGAACGAATTAGAGTTAAGGGTCAGCAAAGGTGTGTGAATGTGGCTGCTAGGTAACATTAAAGAAGGTTTAGCAAATCTATGGAAAATTCCTTATTCCTATCAGTATCTCAGATAGCTCCTTTAACACTACGTCAGTCGCACGCACGCTCTTTGACTCTACGGTGTTCAGTTACAAGGTATTACTACTTTCATACTCAGTCCTCACTGAAAGCTCCAAATACTCTCAAAAAATAAGAAAAGGGGGAATGAAATTTAGGACCAGCTCATTTAATGTATGTGTATCCTGAACACCAACACAGACTATGGAAACTGCGGAGAGATGCATGTGCTTGAAACATTCAAGTATGAGGAAGAAATGCTTGAATAAAGATGAGTCAGTATCAACAGCCCTTTAGGTTGAACTGTGTCTGCGCATTCTGACATAAAAAGATAAGCTTGGAAGACAACAATCTCAAGGAATCAACATCCATGGATGCTAATGTAAATTAATGTGTGACTTACAACAGATCTTATACTGAAGACTGGAGAAATAGTGTGGTTACAGCTGTGATAAGCATCTAAGTGATGAAAGGTCTCTATTTATTAGGCCACCTGCAGAAACAGATAAACCTGTCTTCAGGTCATTTAAGTGAAATGTTACATGTTTGATTCAGTGCTGTTTCACATCTTACGGGGACAGGAGGTATAAAGCCACGCTCAGAATAAAGCAGGAAGGAAAACAAAAGTAAGACCAGTAATTGTATGGGTTTTCTAGAGGGGCTTGGAAGTAACCAGAAAAATGCAAATATAGTAACTGGAATTCCAGGACTTGATAATGAGAAGTGAACAGCTATTACTTCTTACAACGTTTATGTGCATACCTTTTTAATTGTACACAGTATGAGGATGTAATTACTCATTTGGGATTTGCACATAGAAAAGCACTGCTCTTTGACATTCTGGTTAGTAATTTTTAGGCATTGTTTTTTCATGGGATGTTTACCACAGCCAGATTCGGCAATTACAGTTGATGGGTGCAAATGCTTAGCAATCTGGAGAAAACAAAGCGATTATTCTGGCACGGACCTAGAACTAAGAACTGCAAGAGACTGAGAACTTTCTGATTGCACACTGCAGGAGCTGAGAGAGTTTGATCTCTCGCGCCTCAGTCCTGCTAGCCCCACTGAGGGAAGCAGTTTCATTCCCTGGCTGACACTAATACTCTCATTTTGGAGAGTCAGGTGACCTGGGATTATTGCTATTTAGGAGAGGATGTTTAAGGAAACTGTCTGTACTCCATTTCTGTGACCTCTCAAATCTTATGCTCTGCATGGATCTGACCAGCTCCCAAGACAGATCTACATGCTGGCTGCATGGTGTCCAAAGGGCCACTCCAGTAGCTGAGAATGACCAAACAGCAGAAGCACTTGACTACCCTGCTATTCTCCAGTCCCATGCCTCGGTGCTCCCTGGCTGGCCACTCACTTGCAAAGAAGAAAGACCAGCCAGTGAACACTGCTCTGCACACCCAGTGCTACACAGGCCCCCTTTTCCTTGCAAAGGCTGCCCACAAAAACCAGGCAAATAGTGCTGTGCTAGCCTACAGCAGGAGGAATCCCGGATGAAAACCCTGCCCATCTCACTGCTTTGTGTAGCTGAAAAGGTCCTCAGCTGCACCGGAGTTCCTTGTACCATGTGAATTTCATTCCAAATACAGAAAATTATCTTCCTGAGATTTTGTACTTGAACTGTCATTTAATACTTACAAGGATGGGCGCCATTATTCATCTGGAGAAAAAAGAAAAAAATTGCTCCCATAATGATAAAATTCCCCTCACTTCAGGGTTTGACCTCAAAAAACTTGACAGTGGCTATTTGTGCGTCTATTCTGACAGCACCGTAACCCAAAGCTCACTATCAGTCCAAACGGGCAATGTTGGGATGCAGCCATTATGTTTAGCTGAATGCATTTAGCAACCAAATATAACCCACTCGGAAATTCGAGCCACAGGGAATATTGTTTATCCCAGGAACCTTGTGCAGCTTGCTTTATGCATTTTTATAAATAAATTCACTTAAGAACAACTTAACCTTGTGGATTTAAGATTCATTTAACCTTTTTGCTCATATGTTCTCTAAACTGCAGGCTTTGCATTTTTATTAATAAACAGTTTTGAAAATCTGAACATTTGTTACAGTACATCATCCAGCTGCCCCACAGTTCCTCCCTTCTGTAGGTAGTAACGTAATAAAATATTTAATCAGAGGAGACAGTAAATTCTCAAACTGAACAGCGGCCACCTACCCACAGATGAAGGTGGACAAGTATTCCTATCTGGCATACAGCTATAAAATACAATTCATGTGTTACAGCTGCAAAATGATATACAAAACTAGTGAAGCTGAGGAAGAAGTGTAAATAAATGTAAATGACCGAAGTAATTACAAACAGTAAATACTAAATGATTTAAAGAACAGCTAAAGCTCAACAATCATTGCCCTCATAAGGGTAGGACAGCAAAGGTAGCCCTAGAGTGAAACCTACAGTAAAAGCATATCCTTCTTTAAATGTGTGTGTATAACTTGTACTGTAGCACATAATGTAGGCAAGAAGACAGGAAGGCTCCTCCCTGTTTAATAGATAGTGGATCACTCACCATGTCTACCTGCTTCACTTTAGCATAATAGTCTGCAGTACATTACCTCACATCTTTGTTTTATGTAGTTATCTTACTATATTGCATACAGGAAGAAAGTACGATATCCAGAATGCTGATAACTCCTGTGTAGTAGACAGTACAACCTAAAAGAACTGAACACAGGCCTATTTTTACTTTAGAGTATATTACTAAATATTCTCTACGTCTAGTTAGATCATGTTTGCTATAATAAACATCTATCTAAGTTAAGACAACACAGCTTTGTGATTGAGCTCTGAGCTCCAACCATCTCACAGGCAAGCTGGGGAATTACTGCAGTGTCTTCTCTTCCTTCAGTACCCTGTGCATTGATCATAGCTGGAAAGGAAACAGTCTTCCTGTTGTGTGAATTACATTCGAATGTAGAAAAAGAAAGTTCACATTCCACACGAAGAAAAGTCTTTCAGTGGACTGCTTAGCAGTTATAAATACGGCTCTGGGGATGTGACAAATCAGGGCTCAGGTCCCTGCTGCCATCACTCCATATCCTAGGTGAGTGGCTGAGCCTCGTGCCCACTGTCAAACTGTGTTGCAGAGAGTGAAACTTCACATCATGGAAGTGAATGGAAGACTGGCAGAACACAGTGTTTGACTAGAGCCCAGCCAGCCTTCCTTCTTGCTTTTTCAAAGTTCAATCATGTCTGGCAAAAGGCACCTTTGTTACATTTATCACGAGTAGCCACACAAGTTGTACAAGGCACTTTGGTCAACAACAGGGCACAGCAAACACAGACTATGGCTGCCCAGCTCAGACCAGCTAGGCAAGAAGGGCCAGGGAGCCAGACCGAGCTCAAAGTGTAATACTGCCTGTTGCATCAAGGGAAAGTTGGCTACAGAAAGACTGGGAACAGGAGTTCTAAGGAGAACTGGATGAGGACTGGTTTTGCAGTGGTTTGACTTACTGGAGCAGAGCATTCAAGTGAATGACTAGCTAGAGAGCAGTAAGCAGGCTGGAAGGGCTAGTTTGGTTTGAGATAGAGCAACTCGTGCTTTACAATGTTTAAGGGCAGGTATCAGCAGGTAGGACAACTTTAGCTGGCCTGTGCTTTAGTGGCACATTTCTCTGTAGTGAGTTCAGTCATAGCTTCTCAGTCAAATAGCACACACTATTCCATTTTAAAGGCAGTCACCTTTGAAAAGAGTGACTCCTCCTGAGCTCTGTATTCATCTGGTCTACATGCCAACTTGCAGCAATTTCATCAAAAACAAAGCATGTGTCCACTGTATTTATTTTGGAAAAAAAATTGCAAAAATTCTGCATGAGCCTCCTTGAAATGAGCATGCCTTGACTACAAAGTATGTTTTTATCTATCTGAATATGAGCATTCAGAATTCTCTTTTTGATGCTTCCTATTGTTTTAAAGTTATGATTACTATTGCTGACTTTTCTGCAAAAGGCAGGTAGTCAAGATAGCAAACATTCAAGTTTTGCATCCATAAGACAAAAAAGGGGGACTTGTAAGTCATCAGCATTTCTGTAAAGATTTTGCCTGATGCACAAAAGAGCTAAGTGCTGTCATGTTGCACATACAGACATTTGTTGGGAGGAAACATAAAGAAAATAAATCCTCCTTTTGTTAAGACCACACAACATCAGCTTGTAAAAAAATCTTACTTCCTTCTATTTATTAAAATGAGGCAAAAGAGCTGATTTCTTATGCAACTCAGCAACTGTTTCAGTGTTGTCTTAAAAAGCATTTTGACTTAGTTCAAAGAAATGCATGACATTTTTCATGTCATTGTTCAAGGGGATACAACACAGCACTTTCACACACTTTACCATTGAAAAAACACTGTATGACAAGATAGAGGTTTAAAGCAGAAGGACATTTTCAGAGATAAAGGGAAGTGGCTGACTGGTCACCACTTCAAGCAGGGTTGCATGCAGAGGTGACAAACTCTGGCATCCTGTAGAGCTACTTAAATTTATAGCGATGTGAAGGGTGAACTTTGCTCCATTGTGCACATGGCATGACAATACTCATACATTTTCACCCAGTTCACTTGTCTAAGTAATGAGATCTTTAATTGATAAAACAGGGATTTGTGTATTCCCTTTCCCTCTATCTACCTCTCTTCTCTAGCTTCTGCAGAAAAATATGTAAGAACCAAGAGTTATTTTCCAAAGCATGAATTTTTAATTCCTCAGGTTTATCTTGTACTGAGTTCTCTATTAAATATTGCTGATTTTTTACAAACTCATTAATGACAATCACAAGCACGGCTCTGTTTTTACTGAAAGATTATGGCACTTAGTTTTTCATTTCACATCTGTCTTCTCTTGCAGTCTTTAGTACTGGAAACAGGTTGAACTACATAGATTATCTACTAGCAGCCAGTTTACACTTAGAGGTTTAGATTTTATAAACACCAAGCCCTCATTTTAGCAGCTTGCCCATTTGAGAGGACTGCAAAGTGGGGATAAAGTACTTTTAGGATCTCTTCAACGTAGCCATGGGAACAGAAAGAAGTTTCAGCATACATGACAACTGAATCCACAATGTTATAATGAAAATAGTACAATTAGCTCTGGGCAGCAAGGGACAGTCCTGGATCTGATCCCAGCTGTGCAGAGGTCAGGAGAGATCTTCCCCAAAGGCAGTACAGTGGCATGGGATGGCACAAGTTCCCCTGCAGAAATGGAGACCCACCCAGTCATCTGTCATGTTTGTCCTCATCTTCCTCCACATCTGCGGCCCAAGACACAGGCTGAGGAAATCCCGTGTTATGTCTGTTCCAACTGAGCTTGAGCAGCTCAGACAGCTCTTTGTGGACATCTCCGTGGGGCACAGGTCTTAATGATCTGCATGCTCTGAATCCCATGTCTTCCACCTTTATTCTCCCACTACTCCTCCCCACTGCCACCTAACCTGCTCCAAGCGTGCTTGCATTTTGGGAACCCCCACTGTCCATGTTAACTGGGAAATAAATGAATTTGGAGTGTATTTTCAGAGGTAATGTCCTATTAAATGTGTGAGTTAAATGGATGTCAATTATTAATAAAATTTTACTTGTAATTTTAAGGATATACCCATCAAGATGAGTAGGAGTTACAGGTTTTGATAGCCTCAGTTGCATTTGTGGATAGCTAAAACTTTACTCACTATAAATGTGACAAACTTTGGTAAATTGTTTGACATAGTACATAAAAAAATTTGGTTTTAAAACATAGTCTCATATCTTACCAATAGCACACACAGTTGAGCAACATACGAGTAAAAAACTGCCAATGTGGCATTTTTTACTAAATAGAAGTATTTCTAGAGATGCTATGTCTAGGTCTCATAATGATTCATTCACCAATATTAAGCAGCACTGAAATAAAATACCAAGAAAAATGGTAAATATGTAAATCCTAACCAGGCCTGGATATTTCTCTGGAAACTATGCTCCAGCCACATACTGATATGGGACTTCGTATAAAAAGGAACAGCCTGAGTTATGAGAGAAGCCGGAGCTAACTCATCTACTAGTTCCCTGGCCTTTAAAAATGTGACTAGGAGTTGCTTCTTGACAGTCCTGTTTACAAATGAAAATTCTGCTAACAGTAAGGTTCAACAATACCTGACTGACAAACATGAGAAGAAAGTCGGCCATTAGCTTGCTTGTCTTTGGACAGCATCACAGGTCTCAGCTGATGTGACAATATCATTTCATTCAATTTTTGCTGCAATGCTAAGTAGTCTTCAGATAATTTTGATATCTGAAAAATATAACATAGGATTTTACATTATTATATAAATAAATATATATGTTCCAAGGTAATCAAAGGCAAAATAGTGGACTAGAGAATGAATTTAAAAGGTATTGCTCCACCTACTGCAGTGTAGGCCCCTACCACTCTTACCTCCCCATCCCCCTTAAAAAAAAAAAGAGGGGAAAAAGAAGGGAAAAAAGACACGTAGGGAACTCCACAGTGCAGCCCAGTCCTGCAGCTGCTTCACAGAGGTTCACACATGTGAGCAGAAGGTGCCTTGCTGATGCAAAATAGCTTCTATAGCTGTAGGCATACTTCTGTGCAGATGTGTGAGTCTCTGACATCGACCCAGCAACTTTTAGCTTGATTTAGAGAGACATTTCACAAGTTTACTGAATTAAGGGCCTTGCCTGGTAAATGCACATATCAACAAACAAAGGCAAAGTTTCTGCATTTAACCTAAACCAGGTTAAAACTAACATTTTTTTTGGCAGTGTTCTAACTTGGTCTTTCCCTCCTTTCTGAAAAAGGTATTTTCTCTTGCAGCCCAAAATATGGATTTTTATAGAACATTCATTACAAAATCTCAGTCTCAGTTTAGAGAGTAAAACTTTGGTGCCACTGAAGCCAGTAAAGTAACTTTGCTGTTCTGTCATTGCTCAGAGTATTACGCTCAACATACGTAGCTTATAGGCTTCTTACCTGCCGCGAAAAGGCTGCCAAATCACAAGCCTCTTTCTCTGAGTTTCCCTTCAGTGTCTTAGAGTCTTCAGCCTCCATACCAGTGCTTTCCCTATCTTTTGTCGTTTGGGGATCGTTATTTTTGACCTGTACTGCTTCTGTTGGCTCCTTTATAATTTTCTCTTGACTTTTGCAAGGTAGTTTCCCTTCTTTTCTCAGTTGTCCTCTACTTCTGTAACCCCGGTAACTGCTCTGAATAATGACCGCTGCCTTCTCTTTGTCTTCTGAACCTTGTTTTTCTGCCTCAACTTGCTTCCATGGGCCTCTTAGTGACTCTTTTCTTATCATTTCTTTACATCCTGTAGGCATCGCTGCTTCCTGTTTCAGGTGGTTTCTTTCCACATCCCTGTCAGTCCTGGGCTGGACCACAGCAGATTCTTGATTTTGCCCATCTGCACTGATCCTGCCTTGATTATCTTGCTCTTGCTGGGGACCAGGTTCAGCTGCCATTTTGAGAGAAGATTTCCTGGCCAGCGCTTCCAAAGAGGCCTGTTCTTCACCTTGACCAACATGTTCTACTGCAGGGTTCTGCTTCACAGAAGCTCCTTCTCCCTCAGTAGATGTTTTCTGTTGCTCCTGTACATTCCCTGTGTCACTGTACCCAGAGCACTCGCTGTCAGTAACAGCATCAGCTTCACCTTGAGTCTCCTCGTTTGCTGCTTCTTCCAGTGTATCATTTTGAGCTGGCTGCAGTTGTGCTTCAAGGAATTCCACAGCAGATAATTCTTCCTCTGCTATTTTTTTGCGCTGTTCCTTTATATATTTACGGACTTGGTAGCCTCTGTAATGGCTCTGAACAATGACAGCTGCTGCTTCTTCTGTTTTAGGAAGGGCACTCTTCACTCCAGCTGGACTTCCCTCATTAACTTGAAGTTTTTCTTCCCTTTCTTTTTCGCTAATGGATGCTGCATTTTCAGTTTGTTTGTTTCTAAGTGATTCCCTGAATGGAATAGAGTTTTGGGCAAAAATTATAGCTGAAGGAGATGAAGGATAGTGACAACTTTACAACTACCTTTGGTGGTGTTTGTGTACTAAATGGCAATTCGATACATTGCAACATGGGAAAGATTTAGTGCATATAGCTGGAATTAAAGACAGCAAACCAATCTCTGTCTTTCTGATGATTATTATTTCTTAAAGTGAAAAGGGATGTCCCTGTTAAACTCTTCACAGAAAATTGCTAGGGGTACAGTCTAGGCTGAATGAGAGCTGATAAAACAGTAAAGAATTAATTTAAATGTTAACAAAAATATAAGGCAGAAACTTTTTGGCACCTCAGATACGTATAAATACACACATGAATGAAAGAAAACTGCCTCAAGTCACACTAGGAAGGCAAAAAGAATTATCCTGGGCAGAGGTCCAGGTCAAATGTAAAAGACCTAGTCCCTAAACTGTCTTTGCTACCACCAATAAAACTTCAGTGCCAGGTGAAATGTGCCAACCTGTTCCTCCCCTCTAAAAGACTCTTGGCTCCTTCACAGCTGTTTTCCACCTCTCTGGACTAGTCTCCACCTACTTAAATGCTATCACTGAAAAAATGATGGTGATGAGCAAAGTGCTACTAGCTCCATTTCAGAGATTGGGACTACAACCACATTACAGAGATATTTAGAATGTGATTCACCTCAGCTAGCTTTTAGTGGTTTGATCTGAGCAAAACATCTGGGTTCCTGCCGTCATCACCTGTGCTTATCTCAAATAGTGACTTAAGATGAGAGCAGTTCCTTGCAGATGCCTGTTGCTCAGTCTTGTCTGAGCATTTTTTATGACGAGCTAGTTCCAAAAAGAGACTAGTCTACAGATTACATTAACGTTACAGGTAAGGACAATATTGTTGATCTTTCCCCTAAATATGCCTTTATTCCTTGGGCTTAAGAATATGAGAAAATTGGCTACTGACATTAAAAACCTCCACATAAATGTACATTACCTCTGCATACATATCTAGAATAATCCTAATTTGCTCCGCTTTTCATTTACATGGCTGTCCTTCAGCAGTATAGCTACTGAAAAGGTACACATTTGAGTGACTTAAGAGATAGAAAATAACACTACCTCCTCCTTTTGAAGATCTTCCTCTCCTCGTATCCCCTGTAGTGAGCCTGAATTATTATTGCTGCTTTGTTTCTTGTCTCAGTTAGTTCTTTTCTTTTCTTCCTGAGTAAGTATCCTCTGGCAACTGACACAAATTGTAATACAAAACAACCTTAGGCAACAAGCAATGTGTGTCCCACACATTTCAGAGAGTCAAATGATAACAGCATTAAGCAAAAAACAATATGGGCATATGGACCGGGGTGGTTATTATGATTACGTTTCATCTGAAATTATTCTGTCCCACAAAACATTTTTGAGATTTCAGAAAGCTGTACCCATTCTACATGAGGATACAAACAAGCTCTTTCTTTGTATTTTATTGGACTAAAGAAAATACAGGAAGATGCAGAATGAAGCAGAAACAGTGCTATAGAAGTGGCTCTAGAACATAGTGCTCTCAGCTTCATGTACCTGCTTTGCCTGATTCAGGCAATTGATGTGACTCAGCCTTTCATTTCCCTGGGAAACGCCTGATTATCAGGCTATAGAGATCACCAGGCTCTCTTCTGGCACAGGCTTGGAATTAGCTGAACATGCACTAGGTTAGAGAGAAACTGAAAATTTTATAGTTCAGCAGTTAAAGATGACTTAGCTCATGCTCCTTTTGCAAAGATTCATTATTCAAAATGAAAAAGCCCAGCATGAAAGATGTGCTAAGCTCCTCACTACCCAGCTGCACTGTGGCAAGGGCACTTGCTACTTGTGCTTTGTGGGAGGCACAAGTTCAAGTTTCCGCTCTAAACCAGGATGAGTATGTACTCAAGCATGGGTCTTCCCTGAGACATGTAGGAGCTGACTAGTCACTAGGGGCTTGATGCAGTTGCCAGTACATAGCTATCTAATGCCATCTGAAATGCTCCAGGGTAGCTAAGGCATCTACATGGAGCTGGGAGAAAGAACAAGACAGACGGGACTTTCTGGAGAAAGTTGGGTATACCACATGAAACAAAGCTGGAGGCCAAGCAAGATAACCTATGGCATCTCAAGTGACACTTGATACCAATATGGGGGCAAATGAGCTGAGCATTTGGTGGTTTTGAACAAAATGAATCTAACTCTAGGCTCTGCTGACTATAAGTTTAGACACCCAGGTCACTTTTAGGCATGTACACTGAAGTATCTTAATCAGAAACTGAATTGCATTCAGAATGTTCCTTCAAAAATTCCTGAACTTGCAAATAATTTCCTAATGGGAACTGGCAGAGTCTCCACAGTGCTGTGATTTGGACAAGTCTGCAATTCCAGGGATTCAGCACAAATCCACTAATCCCTGGCAAAATAAAAAGAATATAGTGTTTTGTCAAAATATTTCTGTTGAACTCTAATTCCAAATGCAGCACCAAGACTATGGGGATAGAGGATTCTACCCTGAGGAGATGGTAGATATGGGAGTTCTTACTCCAACTCTGCTGAGTGTTCTGCACTGCACGGAAAGGTCAAGCTCACTTAAGAATGGGAAGGGAGCATAAGCAGCCTATACTAACACATTCATGTAACTTGGTGCTAGGTTTTATTTGCTTTAGCGTTCCTTGCTCATAATTTAGCCCAACTTGGGCTCCACTAGATGCAGTGGTTCAGTGTTAGAAGCACTGTATAAAATGGACATAAATTACATCTTGATAATTGGATAAAGGAACCCAAATACTTATTGGGAGTGGCACAATTGGTTTTTATACTGCAGTCTGACAGGGCCTTAGAAAAGTGCAAATTGTAAAGCCCTTGGAATACTTCTAGAGTTTCTTGGACTTCTGAACCAATCCTCATTCCATTTTCATACAAAAGTAACTCAACAGGAGTTATTTTGAAATAAGTTACATTGTCAGTGGACATGCCGATATAAGCTAAGTCTGGCCTTTTTAGACTTATTCTAGTTCACCTTTGAAGTTTCCTGAGAACTTTGTTATGAGACAGTAGCTGTCTAAGCTTTGTTTTCAAACTGGAAGAGGAGTTTTGTATTACTTTAGAGATAAACAGGGGGGAAAAAAAAACCTGAGAGCTAAGTAAAAATGAACTTCTGTTTTGTTCTGGGTTCTTGTGCACTGAAAAAAGTTGAAATGAAATTGCACACAAGACGGAGAAGATGGACAAGAAGAAACACTGGAGAGAGAAAAGTGGTAAATTCATACTTTTGCATTTGCTAAATAACCTAATATAATTGACAACTTTCAGATGTGTAATTATTTTTGGCACATCACTGGATTTTATTCTGGTTTTAGACTGTTTTCTACACTGATAAAGTTCTACCAACTGCAGTGAAGTGCTCTTCAGTACACACTAATATCGGTTCAGTGCAATTAACAGACGCATCTGACAATGATTAAAACCAGCACTGGTGTCGGTATATACTAATGAAGGCATATCTGAGGTAGTTTAAATCTAGATAGCCTGGGTACTGGCAGCACTAGCTTATATTTGGGGTTGCCACCTTTGTAATTACTGAAAGTGCTGTGCGGATTTGTGCCAGCTGTTTTCAGACTTGTGCCTCTCTAGTTGTCCTGCTGCTGATTTCAGAGCTGCCTCAACTACATCTGGCTCGGGGACATCTCTGCAGGGACAGGGGAGACAGAAATACAGGGAGGAAAAGGGATGTCACACAGCATACATCTCAGCCCAAGGTGATTATTGCTGCAGAAGAGAAGGAATATTTTGCTAGGCTGGATTGAGCAATGGCAAAAAGAATCAGAGACATGAGTGAAATTGCAGGTTGTGGTCTTCTCAAACATAACTATTACTGATACATAACAAAACCTATTCCTAATAGAACAGCATGTACACAGACATTATATGCAGATAGTATCGTCTGGGGCTTCAACAATATCAGCTGTAACACTTTTAGACATATCAGACTAGGAGTGAAAAGGCTTGCTGTGGCATTTAACCAGCCTACTTCACAGCTGTGGAAAGTGCCTCTAAGCCACTTTGTTGTACAGGTAACGGAATACATTGACCTGTTTCAGCCACTGTATACAGATACATAACAGATAAATTATACCTCAGAATGTATAAATGAGCATAGTCAATCAGTGTAGCTAGGTAACAGCAAAGAATCTGGATCAACATATTGTGTATTAGCACACATTTCGTGGCACATTAGAAGCCACGAAACTGAACAGTTCTTACTTGCTTGAAGTCTAGTAATATATTCTTCCACTTTTTTATTACTTTTTGCATTTGTGTATTCTTTACGAGCAACAAAACCCCTGTAAGCTGAAAAGAGATGTCAAAAATTAAGTAATCCATTAGGTACACAAAAGGCTGTAAGAATAAAAAAAGTCTGGAAGGAATTCAGAGCTCCCTTAAAATATTCATAAGTATTTTGCAGGCTTTATCTTTCAAAAAAAAAATGGTAAACAAGCACAAGCAGTAAATCTACATAAAAATTACCTTTTCTGGTGAGTAAAGTTATTGTGAATGAAATTAATACAAACCACAAGAGAATCAGAATGTAAAATAAGATGATGTTTGAAAGGTATTAAAAATTTCAGTTGATGTCTCTATCAACAGTGTAATTGGTCTTATTATCTAGGATGGTTAATACATTTTATTTTCATTATTATATTATACAACTGTATCAGAGCATGCCAGAATATTATTAATAACAGTATCATCTGTGAATCACATCCTTCCATTGTTAAAATTGCCTTTTAAATGTAACATTGATAAATGTAACTTCAGTAAAGAAATTGTCATAACTTGGTTAAAAGAAATTTTTCTTCATAAGACCAGATATCACCAAGTATAAGATATTTTGGGACATGTAACAGCAGGAAAACAGCAAAATCCACATCCAGCATGCACATCCATCTATCAACTGTACACACACATGAGGTTTAAGCAAAATGTTAAATGTTTTAAAGCTATTACCTGACTGTATTTTAATAGCACTTTGTTCCCTTTGTTCCTTTATCTTTTTGTATCTCCTTGAACCGAGCCACCCTCTGACATAAGCTTGAATCAAAATAATCATGTCAACTGTCTCCTTCCGCATTAAATTTAGCTGCTCCACATGATAGTATTTGAGGAATACCTTAAAAAGAGCAGGCAAACAAAAGTTTTCGTTACCCTCTCAGGCCCTGTATTCACTCAATCCATTTAACATTAACAAGAGTTACAAGTTGGTTTCAAATGATGAACAGACTCTTGAGCTGTAGTATCTAAATGATTATTCTTGTTAATGATAGCATTTTGATTGTTTGGGGTATTAGTTTACCTTACTCTCCCCTTCAACATCTTTTGTCAGTCCCTGCTTATTCATGCTTTCACAGGAAGATGTTTTAAAGTCCCAGTGCAAAACTTCAGTCTGTAACTATAAAACTGTTTTCAAAACTACGAGGCTGACATTTTTGCTAACCTCACAAATCTGATGCATGTTACATAAACATGATCCAGATCTGGAACCTTCAACCTCTCTGCTTTCCAATTTTCAATCTAAGGCATTGTTTATTTACTAAATTGCTTTTACTGAGCATGAAGCTCATACAATCCCTGAAAAACTAGTCCAGCACAAGGGATACAAACACATTCCTGGTGTATATTGGGAGAAAATAAAATGTGTAGAAAGAGCTTATGCAATTAAGACAATAATTACGCTTATTTTGCAGAATTCCCCTGACCTTTGATCACTCATTAGTACAGATACAGGTTAACCCTAATTAAAGTAAAGGTAAGCTATAGATCTCACATCTCAAGATACGCTGCTGTTGACTGTATGTTGTGCACTAGCCTCACTAAGACAGCAGAGGGAAATAAAGGCTGAGGAGGAGGTAACTTCATGGCTTCTGTCCCACCTATCCAGGAAGATGTAGAAGAAGAAAAACAGCTGTTTCTTCTACGTTGAGGTGATTTCAAATAGTTTATGATCCATCTCTCTCTATCCATATCCTTCCTGGGCACTTATGTTACATTAGCCAATAGAGAGACTTGTTGCAGCACTTGTCTGACGCTTCTTTTCTCTGGCAGACCTCCTGAGATCTGTCAGCTGGGGGGGTGGGTGTCCCTCTCTGGCACACTGGGAAGACTAGTGAGCTAGAACCAAACGCAAGAGTATGGGAACAGACATGTATTTCTCTTATAATAAAATCTTCCCCCCACTTCACATACATGGGATCATCCTGCTATCTCTTCCCCCAGTGCTCAGCAAAGTCTGCCACAGAGGCCTCTGGCTGGAAAGCCAAAAGCTTTTCCTCTCCCTTGGTGAGTCTGATTGCTCCAGGGATGAAATATAACTTCTTTTCCTTAAGAAAGCTTGGACTAAGTCACTGAGATCCTTATTACCACATTTTTTGAAAGAAAAAGCAAGTAGTGTCATTGTCACCTACTGCTTTGCACTGTGGCCTCACTAAAGCTGATCAGAATTTTAGCACGTTACAGGGTCAGGATTTCAGCCAGATGTCAGGGAACAGTACCCAGCAAAGGGTGTTTTTTTTAAACCAATAGAGACCAAGAGCTACCCCAACCAAATGGGTGAGAAAACAAATTGCTTAATAAGTTAACAATGACATACTGCAATAATGCAGGTACAGTATATTAAAAAATTACTTTAGTTTTTCCAAGAACCCAGTTGTCAAGGTGGGCTTTTTCCAAGATGGCAGCACAGGTTTCTGGGCTGACTGGAGGATCATCATTTGTTTTGTAACAGATGAGGTAATACCTAAAGACAAATATATGATTCTTTATTCCATTAACACTGAGCAATAAATGCAAATACATTTAAACCATTGATTTAAATAATAAAAACAGTTGCATGAAAGAAAACATAGCACTGAAAAAAACAAAACAGCATATGAAAGAAATTGCTGTGATTTATATGCAGTACTGAGAAACTCAATCAAAAGTGGATGAGTGACATATTGCACACCCTGGAGGGTTGTTGAATTCTATATCAACACCAGCAGGCTTTTAAAAAGTGTGCAACCCAAGTAGAGCTGTGCACCAGTTCTTTGCTGCTCTGGTTTTCTGCATTCTGTGAAAGTGATTTCAGTGTCAAAATAACAATATTTTTAAAGCTTTTCTGCCTAAATTAGCTTATTTCATATCTAGAAAGGTCATGAAAATTTCGTATCTTATCTCATGTGCTTGACCATCTACCTTTGAGATAGTTAACATGATTTGAGATGCATCCCAGCTTTTGCTACCTCCTTGGATTCAGCTTTGCAGATCCTTTTGGAACATATAGGTGCCGTTATGAGATATCATACGTAAACATTTAATCTGACAAACTCATTAATCAGAACTAATTCTGACTAGGAAAAGAGGTTAGGATGCTCATGCATAAAAATTACTTGTAACATACCAGCTCAGCTGCTGGGTAGGAAAGTTCTTGTGTGTTCCCAGGCTTTCCAAAATGTTCCGTAACAAAATGAACCATACCTATGTTGTTTTTTTTTAATTCAGGAAAATTACATGAATTATGTGTGCTTTCTGGCAGTACATTCTGCTTTTTTCTTGTTATTCAGCCTTTATACACAAAGCTTGGGTTGTACCAGCTTTAAATAACGGTAACAATTTCCTCATAGAATAATAAAAAAGAGACAATGTTGATTGCTGCATTATCACCAGTTCCTACAGCTCCTTTTTTTTTCTTTTTACTACACAATGAATTGGCTTATTTTTATTCTAACAAAATAATTTTGCCATTATCCCAGGTCTACCTGTAACTCTCAACTACTAAAAAAAAAAGACAAGGAGATAGATACTTAATAAAAATCCATTTTTGTTTGAGGGCCATATCCTGAGTACTGGAGATCTGCACAGTCTCACTGCAATCAGGGGCACGCTCTCTGGAGAGCTACCCCATTATGTTCACTGTTTTCCTCTCTTTTACCTGAACTGTAAAATTTTTTATAAAAAGCAGTGACCAAAAGCCACAGCACATCTCAGTGCAGTGATAACTACCTTTTCCCATGCTGCACTCTTCCAGAACAGTAATAGTCTCAGGATTATTCCTTCCAGAAACAGTGCTATAAAAACATCACCTTGTCCTTCCTCTCTCTCCTGGTGCACCTGCAGCACTCTGCTGCTAGTCTCTATTTCTAGTGCACTATTACTTTTAAGTCCTTCTGTGTGAATAGGTGTTGCTTGCTTCTTCCCAGTTCTGATCTGCATTCCATAAATCTCAGCTGATTCAGACTCGGGGTCTTTATTTGTAAGAGCTAAGTACAGATTAAGTACTCAGGATTAATTTTTTGGGGCGGAGGAAGAAGAGATAGTTAAACAAATTATAAAATCGTAGTGAGTTCATTACTCTTCTTCTTAACAAGTGACTAATACTTACAAATTACATTTTAAAGAAAATTATGCACTTAATAAGCTTCTCAGACCTAGATTAGCAATACCAAATTATCACCCACCCTGCACAAGCAGATGCTGCACAGTGCTGAACGTCAGGAGCTAGAGAAACTGTGGTGCCCCTTGGATGCTATTGCTCCAAATTCTCGGCTTTAATTTGAAGCATTACATTTCTAAACCTCAAGTCTTTGAAGAAAATGTGCAGATTATAAGCAAGACAATTTTTACCCAAATGTGCAGGGAGCCTGAAACAATCATCCTGAGATGCATCATCTTCCCCTACCAATCCAAAACGGGTCACTAATCTTATGCCTGAACTACTCTTTGTCATCCAGCCTGTAATTGTCTTTGTCACAGGAAATGCCTTTGTATTTTTCTTTAAAGACCACACCAAAGACACTGTGATGCTTAGCAAACACTGGGCAGCAATGATAGGAGAGAAAAAGGCTTCTTCACATCAATGTTACCGTTTTATGAAGTTAGCGAATAGTATACGGTGTGAATAACCCTGTCTTCGAATTCTTGCTGTCTCCAGAATTCCTGTGTAACGCAGCTGAACCAAGACTTTTTCTTTATCAAACTTGTTTGCCTGACGGTCGTTGTTTGGCTTGATGCACCTGACAAAATGAGGCTGGCCGACGACCATTTTGGATAACAAATCCATCAGAGAATACTGCAAGAAAGTAACAAGATATCTGCCACCAGGATATTTATAAAACTTGTATATAGGTCCATGTGTAGCTGAAATTTTATTTCCTATGATCACAATCATGTCCAAACCCATCTACATTTTAGTAAGCTGGTACTTTAATGATAGATGAAGTAAATGACCCAACAACAAGTCTAGCTTTGGTAAGATCTCTAAGTTACTAGCGTATACTACTTGAAAGAAACACTGATTCCAAATGGATGTACCAAATTCCACCCAGAACATTCTCACAAACTGCCATAATGTCTAATATATGATAGAAACTCTTCTTACACTTATTTGCTTCTCTTGGAGCCTTGTTAGGTAATTACAGCCCACTGTTTCTTTTTCCTGTTGTCACCTATTTGAAGATCCCTGTTTACCCAGAGAGTAAAAGATCGGTCTACAGATGGGAAGTAGAACAGCAGCAAGCCAGTAAATATTGCCATCCCTTCATTAGACTGGAGGAAACTAAGGCCACCCCAAAAGAGGGGCTGCTTAAACTCCTCTGATCTAGCACGTCCTGTTCATTGTATAGGCTGATGGTGATACTATAGCTGCCCCTGCCAAGAGGAAACTTTTGAGGAGGGCAAAACTAGAAGTACACAAAATCACAGTTCCAAAGTTGCACTCTTCCCACCTCACCAGGATACTAGAAGAGGGGATGCAGTTTGTAGCTCCCTGTGCCAGCTGAGGTGAATCTGGCTGTAAACAACCTTGACTAGTGTTTTGTAAAATTGCTTCATGGGAGGATCTTATTAAAACACAAATGAAGAGGCTCATTCCTCAAGATTTATCCTGACTCAACAGAAAGAGGCAGCCAGGAGGTAACGCACTTCAGCAATAGGTTGGATACATGAAACTAGTGTAGGACGTCAAGAGCCATATGTTTCCTATTAAAATGTGCAATTCGATTCTGGACAGACGCAGCACCATGCAGCAAAGTGCTTAATTAGCTTCATCACTAGTGTGCCAATGGAACACAAACAGGGAGGACACACTAATGGATAATTTTTTTTTCCACTCAGTCTGAGGTGGCAGATGCTTTTCTCAGTCACCCATAGATTTCTGCATATGAGTAAATCAGTGGGGCTGAAGCTGAATTTTCATTTAAGAGCATGAGGTGGCATGATCTGAGCAGGGATTTCTACTACAGAAAATAATAACAGAAAAGTGCAAATGTAATTAACTCATTTGCAGCCTCTGATGCTAGATGTGCTGGTAATGCACTGAATCACAGACATTAGGTTTGAATGAGATTCAATAAATTTTTCCATATAGAACTTTAAAACACCTTCCAGCTTTGGACCACCATAATACCTAGGCTGAAATTGTCCTTCGCAGTCCATAAAGCTGTGCAATTTTATCCACTAAGCAGAGATCTTGCTCCTTACTGCTCTTTGTCATAGATGTAAATGAACTCTTACAGGTCATGAACATCACCTCAGCCATCTTTATGTTTTTGCTGGGAGATACAACTAAGAGCTGGAAATTCAGAGCTGAGCCCAAGGGAACCAACTCTGTGCACCACTTTGGAGGGAAGAATGCTCTTCACACCTGTTTTCTATCACAGGACCAGCAGCACAGCCAGTGCTTTGGAAGGTCAAGAGTACTGCTGAAGGAGCCACAAGGATGGACTCAGGACAGCCTCTGAGCAGTGACCATCAAGATCTTTCTCTGGAGCTCCTGTTCCGAATTAACTTTGCCCTGTTGCTTCTTAAACTCTTAAACAAACACTATACCACTAATGTCCAATCTCCCTTTATCTCCCTTGGTGGAAAAATAAGCAACTGAAAGATTAATATCAATCATAATACATCATCATGACAGAAATGTGGCTGTGTAATCTAGTACAATTAAAGATGAAGCATCACAATCTCCTCTAGATATTTGTACTGCACAGACAGAAGGGAGGTTGTAGTGAAGGGGTAGTTGGCCTCTTCTCCTGGGCAACTAGCGATAGGACAAGAGGACACAGCCTCAAGCTTCGCCAGGGGAGGTTCAGGTTGGACATTAGGAAGAATTTCTTTACAGAAAGGGTTATTAGACATTGGAATGGGCTGCCCAGGGAGGTGGTGGAGTCACCATCTCTGGATGTGTTTAAGAAAAGACTGGACATGGCACTTAGTGCCATGGTCTAGTTGACAGGGTGGTGTCAGGGCAACGGTTGGACTCGATGATCCCCGAGGTCTCTTCCAACCTGGTTGATTCTGTGATTCTGTGATTATGTGTGACCGCTGCACCATATATGCAGTTCACAAACTCTAAATGGATCACTGTTGACTCTAAGTCAACAGATGCATTTCAAAAGAGCGAAAGAATAAACATTCATACTACTCTAGAAAAATTTATTAAAAGATCTGATATCTTACTCTAAAATAAGAAGCGACTGTCTGTGTTTTCATGCTGGTTGTCTCTCTTGGATGATGGCCGGTATCTCCTGCTTCATTCTATAAAGATGAAGAAAGAAAATGACACTTTTTATCTCTGTTGAGCCTGTAGTGCCCTTTCCGATGCCACAACAAAGCACCCCTCAGAGATCATCATTAATTAAAAAAAAGTATTCTAAACAGAAAAAGTTATAGCATGATCACTAGCACAAATCAGTTATACCAGTACATTACATTACTTTGCTACACAGTACACAAACATTCACACACAGAGGACACAATTTGATAATGGAGCATCTAAATAACTGCCACAAATAACCTGACAATGTCTGAGGTCCTGTCTGTTATTTCATCATCACCGGTATTTTAGTAGTTCTCTAAGGAACTTGACTATACTCCATACCAGTATTTCAGTTTCTCTTTTTGCTACAATAGAGCTAGGAAATAATGTTTTTTTTCCCCCTGAAGTTGTTACAAAACTATAGGCAGAAAGAAGGGAAATGTTAGGTTTTTACCTCACAGAAGGAATATGAATTGCACAACACAAAGACATCCAGCTAAACAGAAAAGAAAATAGGAGAGGGAAAAAAACCAAGGAAGGGGTTACTTGCTTACTTTTAGTACCAATAACAGTCTTGCCTTTCTAGTTTAAATTAGGGTTCAATGCAGAATCACGAGATCAGTTTTCTTACCTTTGTATGACCAATTGATTTCTGGGGGGTCCACATTTGGTAACTGATTGTAGTTCTGCTTTTAGTGTGTGCCAGGTTACCTACGGGAAGATGAAAGAAAGCAATCTACCAAAATGCTTACATCTCAACTAAACGAAAAACTATGCTGAACCACCTCATTCATGCCCCCAGTGTAAACATATGATTAGAGAAGTCATTGACTTTTTTGCAGTATGTCCTCATTTCCCCTTTCACCCTTGGGATGGAACAAGCTCTGAAGAAGTTGCATGAAGATGGAACATGGACTGAATTTTCCTCCTTCAGCACTTATGTCACCTACTAGAGCAAAAAAATAAACAGACTGCTGCAGAAGGTAGGAATGATACATCTTAGAGCATCCATGTGGTTTTACCCTAAGGAGGCTATTGTACTATAGTTCTAAGGCTACATATATATTAGTTAAAAAAAAAAAAAAAAAGCGCTAGCACCTTTCTCTGGCCCTGAGGGCAAGTGACACGGCATGACTCAAGTCTATACAGCTAAACTATATACTTCACTACTCTTTTAACCTCCTGGTAAAAACAAGGTTGTATCTTTTCACAGAGCTTGTTGGAAACCATCGCTGGCCTGTGCTTTCTCTTGAAGCGTGCCTGGGTATTTCTGTGAGACTGCTAGCTGACATGGTCCAAAACTGTCCCAGGGAGGCATGCTAACAATTAATGAGAATGGGCAATCCTGTGGGAGCGTTTCAGCTACTGTTCACTGGTCCTGTTTGGTTTACTAGCATAGACATAGTGTTAAGACTCTAACCTTGGAATTCTTAATCAAGTAATACCTTTATTATGATGACTTGAAGGACTAGGTGCATTGGAGTGGTTTACACAGACACTGGGCTTCTAAAAGAATAATGAAAATTCTTTTGAGCTTTCCATCATGTCAGTCTATGTTGATAAACCCCAACCATTGCTGCATGGTGCCATTGCTTCTGCTAATAACATAACACCTCTGGAATCTCACTCTCCACTAGGAGAGCCTGTAATCTCTCTGTGCTCAGCTACTATCAGTAAGAGGTGGATAAGCAGCTGCAAATACATGGCATGCCGAGCTAATGCGTTGTATTATGTGATGATATGAAGTGCTAAACCTCCCTTGGGCTTAGCTGAATATCACAGGGTGGGAAGGAAAGAGAGAGGATTACTCAGACCTAACTTTAGCTATCTGCAAGTGAGGTGCCTACAGGATCCCCACTGTATTCAGTGGAGAAAGGCACCTTCAGAGGAGATTCATCCCATCCTAAGAGAAACACCTGAGATAGGCAAGATGGGTTGGACTCTGGGTAAACCTCTACATTTCCACTGATTCTACATCAATAACTTAGATCAGAAATCTAACTTTCAGTTGGCTATAGCTGATGGTTTGGGTCTGTTTCAAAATGCTGCACGCAGTGATTCATAATATTTAACAAGAAGACTAAAACAACCTTCAGAGTTATCTTGCAAAACATTACTTAAGACTTGAGATCAGTTCTTGGGACCATTTGGGCCCTGACTTTGGCTCTACAGAAATTATAGTTTAGTATCTTAGCAGATATCAACAAGTCAAAAAGTTCAGGTAAGGACATTGAGCTCAGTGTTTTCGCAGGAACACTGACTTAAAATAGACCTTCAAGACCAAATTTTGCATTCCACCAGCAAAGCTCCCTTTGTGAAGAATAGGAGCCTTGCCAAAACCTCAGTTTCTGTAAGCTACGATAACATTTTATAGAAATTTCTGTTAGGCTCTTTCAATTTAGCTTTTCTGTTCTACTACAAGTACATCTCCCCTGTAGTTGTACAAGAAAGTAATGCTGTAAAGTACATACTGTATGACATCAATGCCATCACACAGGGAGTAATACAACACAATAGCAAACTGGTTGTAAGGAGACTTACCCATCATTCTAAAATGGCAGGTAGGACACTCTGCAAGGACCTGGTTCAACTAATGTGCAACTTAGAAGTAATTTCTGTAGAGCCAGTCATACTCCTCCACCCCAACTTATGAACTCCCTGAGGAAGGGCTCACTACTGGGACCCCATCAGTTACCTGTTGTAAAGGACTAAAAGACTGGGGAAATAGAGTGTCTCTTCACTCTTTGCAGCAGATGTTAGGAGCCCCAGCCTTGGTTCTCTACTACTTTAGAGAAAAATTGCACTGAGAAAACCCAGGCAATTTCTATATGCCCTGTTCAAAAAAGGCCAGTGACTTACCTGATCCTTGCTGTTCAGTCCTCAACTCAAGAGATGCACTCCACTCCCTGTTTTGCTCCCCTACCCTGAAGAGAGGACCCTGAAAGAAGCCTCTACCACTTCCTTGGCACTTGACCAGACCAATCCCTCCCCTGCAGCTTGAGATGGCTGGGGCTCCATTCTGTATAGATTCTATGGTTGGAAAGTTAAGCCACAAAGTGTATAATGTCGTCAACAAATGGTCATATGAAACCTAGCAGTGGTCATCACAAAGGCTAGAGAAGAATAAGAAGATTACCACAATAGCAATACCTGTTTTTGTAAGAGGATGGGTTACCAACTGTCGTGTCAGATTGTTTTCAGATGATCGCAGTAGCAGCACAATATCAGCTGGCAAAGTATCTCTATTTTTGGCTAGGAATCCGCTTGCATTATATAGAACCTGTTTAAAAAGTGCATTTATGCATCTTCTGGGTTTTTGAAACATAAACCTTGTAAATTTAAGCACTTTGGCATGTGGCTTTCAATATATCAAGATACACAAAGAGTTTTTCAGCCATCAGGCTTGCTCTTGCTTACAGTCTTTCTTTTGATCACTGAAAGTTCTAACTTTTCAATATTGAGAATCATTATGAAGCAAATCACTAAAAGCAAATCCATCATTCCAAAGTAGCTTGAGACATTTATTTTCCCTAATGCAGGTATGTTAATACTAGTTTTAGCCAGTGGGGATTTATCACTAGAACAAATGTATTGTAGTCCTCCTTTACACCAGTACATGTGTAAATGCACAATTAACAATGCACTTGATTTCAACCATATCACACTGGATTACCCATATGATTGTACAATCTTTCCGTCCCATTCATATCGTGCTGTACTGGACCCAGGACTTACCACTCTTCCTAGAGATCTCTGTATTAATTGTAGAGGAAGTTTGTAAAATCACAAACTGCATATTGGCAATTGAAATATCTCTAAAAATTCCAGGAATGGTGTACCTAACTCAAAAAGTACCTCCAGGCCTCCATCTCAATGATGCTGCAAAGGACCCACAAGAAAACCTTGCCTGTGAAGAAGGGTAGAAGGCACTGGCATATTTAATTTAGAAAAAACCCTCACAAAACAACCCAGTAATATTCTTAAATTACAAAAGAGGCTTGTAAAGGAAGAAGAAATAAATTGTTCTCCAGTTCCACAGTAAACAGGACTAGGAGTAATGAACTTACACCACAGCAATGGAGATATAAGTTAGTAGGAGAAAATTCCTAATGAAAAAGCTTGTTGAACACTGGCAAGGGCTGATGGGGCACTGGTGGAATCCCCATCTCCAGTGGCTGGTATCAGGAATGGTACAGGGAGAGCTGGCTCTCTGCTCCTCAGCAGTGAGATATGCTATGCTGGTGAAGTGTAATTCAGCTGGAGATGAGGTTCAGAGGAGTTACTGCAGGCCTTTTGTAGCTGTCTGTCTTACACAAGGGGCAAGTTATCTTCCATCAGCTGATGGGCAGTATGTTGCCTCTTTCTAGGCCAGCTGCTCCAGCACTGCACAGACCCAACATAGTTTCCTATGTGAGACAGCAATTCCCACTCCATACCCTTTAAATGAGCTCAAAAGGAGGTGTGAGCTTCTACTTTCACAAGGCAAGGTACAGGTGACCAGTGGCATCTTACTGCAGTGCATAGCAACTCCTCATGAGTTTGAAAGGCATGTGCAGCAAGTCACCTTGCACAGGAGGGCAAGACGCTGCTCATCAAATGAAGCAGAAAGCAGGGCCTGCACTATCTATCTGGCTGATGACAAAGTACAGAACTAAGTGAGGCTGATGGGGTGTAGGAGGTAGGAGAAAGAATGGAGCTGGATCCTGATTCGAAGCAGTGGGAACAAGCATGACACAGGACTTTGAGGAACTAAGGGGAAGAGCACTGAGTTGCATTACATAATGGTCATGTTTTGGTTCTTCTATAATACAGTCAGTTCATTTACCTGGTGACATTTAAGAAAAATACACTCCTGCTATTGTTTTTGTTTTATGAGGGAAAATAACTTTTCAATTTACTTTTAATGTGTAAGGCACTGCCAACATTTCCATGTCAGGCCTGAATAGATGATGGTTGAGAATCAACCCAGCCGGACTCTTCTGTTTCCTTCCAGCCCTACCATTACACAATCCCCAACTAACATCATTATATCTCTTACCTTTCCTGCATAATGATAAATCCCAAAGGTTAGATCTACTCTTTTGGGTCTCCAAAAATATTTTGACTTCAAATTATCTTCAAATTTTTCTGAAAGGAAACACATAGTTTATCTTACTGGAGTTACTGTACAACAAGTTGTTGTTCTTCTAAAGTTGTGTCCCTCTAAGGATATTGCCTGACTTCTCAGACAACATAGAGGTACAAAACTGACTCTGATGATTTTAAGGACAAATATACCATAATGGTCTTGTAACAAAAGGCACCAGATAGATAGAGAATATGGGAGCTCTTGGATCAGTTACTGTCCTGGTTTGGCCCAAACCAGGCCAATTAGTCTTAGAGAAACCAAGGTCACTGCTAAATTCCTCACTGCTTACGAGTGAAGAGCCAAAGGGGGGTCGCAGCTGCAGGGGGGAGCAGACAGGGCAGGTGACCCAAGATTGACCAACGAGGTATTCCATCCCACACACATCATTCTCACTTTCCTATTTATCACTAACCCACTGCCTCCTGGAGGTGGGGCCCAGGAGGGAGGGGCCCTCCTGTCTCCCACTGATTGGTACCAGCTTTGCCAATTTTCCAGTTAAAAGCCTGCAGGTGTGATGGCAGGGAGAGCTATTGCATTTTCCCCTCTGCCCGTGCTGGGGGGAGGTACTGCATTTTCCCCTCTGCCTGTGCTGGGGGAGCAACTCTGCCTGAGGAGGATTTCCAAGCTCTCAATCTTGGCTTTGTATATATTTGTATATATTTGTATATATTTGATTATTTCTATTATTATTGTTATTATATTCTTTTTCATTATTATAGTTTATTAAAACTGTTTTAACTTTCCAACCCATAAGTCTCTCTCCCTTTTCCCTTTCCCTTTCCCTTGGTGGGGGGGAGAGGGTTAACAGAGAGCATCTGCCACCTGGTTAATAGCTGGCCCAGCTTTAAACCGTGACAGATTCATTGGTGCCCAACGTGGGGCTCAAGAGAAGCTCCAACAGGTTGCTCTGATAAGTTGAATCCTGGCTCTGGTGGGAGGAGACCCAGAGGGCTCAGCTGAGAGAATATCAGATTTCTTCCTTTGAGATTTACAAGGGGTTGGAAAGTTAAAACAGATAGTGAAGATGGTGATGTCATTTTTGAATGCTGTGTTATCTCATCTTTTTATGGAGTTTCTTTCACAATTGAGTATTGCAATGATGCCTTACCTGCCGTGGGCACTGTGTTATTGCTTGCTTCTTATGAATGTTTACATGCAGTTTAGCAGTGGGCGCTGGTCGAAATGTATTGTTTTGGTATGGGGTTTGATACTGATTTATGCTGTGATAAACTGGGCAGTTAATATTCCGATCTCTTATCTCTATGACACAATGATGGGCAGCTTTAATCGCGAATCAGTAGCAGCAACTTCATCTGCGCGCTCCAGGCGTCCTTTAGCTGATTCTGTTAATGATTACACTTCCAGTTTTACTTTGGGAAATACTACCTTCTCCTTTTCTGCCAAGCTGATTCCACTAGATTTTGCGAAATTAGGATGGTGCTGTCTAGGTGGCATGTTTTTATTTTTGGTTGTCCTGAATGTGTTTCTGATGTGGGATAAGATTAAATATCGGTGCAGGGACAGTTGTAGGTGTTATGCAGCCACCTCAGATCCTACAGTGTGTACTGCCGCTACAGCCACTAAACCCACTGAAACCTCGGCAGCCTGTACCACAGCTGCTACACCCCCCAAGATGGCCACTGCAGCTACTCAGACTCTCAGCACTCCCAAGACAGCCACTGCATCTACTCAGACTCCAGCATCTATCGAATCTCTACCAATTGCTCCTGTAACCAGGAAGAAATACCAAAAGAAATCAGCTCGTGAAGAGAAGGATGATGACTTAGAGCCTTCTAAGGCAGAGCCATCATATGACCCAGGTGAGGGCCCTTCTCAGGCAGAGTTAGGGCCTGACACAGATGGGGGTTTCCTCGATCGTCCTTTTAAAGCAGACCCATCACAGAAGAAAGGTCCTTCTAAAGTAGAACTATCACAAGAGGAGGACTCGGACGTAGAGATAACCTACCACTCCTTATCCCTGAAGGACCTGAGAAATATAAGGAAAGACTTCAGCCGTTATGACGGTGAACCTATTATTACTTGGCTGCTCCGATGCTGGGATAATGGGGCAGAGAGCATGCAATTAGATGGCAGAGAAGCCAGACAGTTGGGATCCCTGTCCAGAGATGGTGGTATTGATAAGGCGCTCGCAAGAAAGTCAAACACTGTCAGTCTCTGGAGGCGACTCTTGTCAGCTGTAAAGAGCAGGTATCCCTATAAAGATGATGTTATGAGTCACCTAAGCAAATGGACCACTATAGAAAAAGGTATTAACTACCTTAGAGAACTGGCTGTGCAAGAGATCATTTATAGACACCCACGGGACATTGTAGATCCTGTAGATCCTGATGAAGTGGAATGCAACCGATCCATGTTCCGGAAGGTTGTGAAGAATGCTCCACCGACATATACCCATACATTGTCAATATTAGTCTGGGGAGAAGATGCTATGGCACGATCTAGTGTGGGTGAAATGGCTAACTGTATGCGACAGTATGAAGATAGTATTTCTTCCCCACTGCAGGCACGCATCTCGGCTGTGGAAAAACTGACTAAGGAGAACAAGGACTCATTTAAACAACTGTCAGACAAACTGTCCATGATCGAGAATAAACTTGACTCTCTACCTACACAGGCGCGTGTTGCAGCTGTTAAGAGAAAACGTTCTCCTACAGGACCAGCTCAAAGGAAACAGAACACATCACGAGGTATCCTGTGGTTTGCCCTGCGTGGTTATGGGGAGGACATGAGCAGATGGCATGGACAACCTACCAGTACCCTACAGGCACGAGTACGTGAGTTGCAAGCTAAAAGAAATACCAGAGAGAATTTTCCTAGGAGGATGGCTGCTCCAGTTACCAGTGAGCAGGACCCCAGTCAGGGTAGATGGGCCTCAAATCACTTTTTCCCAAGTGTGAATAGGAGAAATGAAGGTCCAGTCCCTGTGAGCAGCACAAATCCATTTCTTAATTAGGGGGGCCCTGCCTCCAGCCAGGTGGAGGAGAGGGACAACCGAGTTTATTGGACTGTGTGGATTCGATGGCCTGGCACATTAAAACCACAAAGGTATCGAGCCCTGGTAGACACTGGTGCACAGTGCACCCTAATGCCATCGGATCATAAAGGGGCAGAATCTATCAGCATTTCAGGAGTAACAGGAGGATCTCAAGTGTTATCTGTATTGGAGGCCGAAGTGAGCCTAACTAAAACTGAATGGAAAAAGCACCCCATTGTGACTGGCCCAGATGCTCCGTGCATCCTTGGCATAGATTACCTCAAGAGCGGGTATTTCAAGGACCCAAAAGGGTATAGATGGGCCTTTGGTATAGCAGCTGTAGAGACTGAGGACATTAAACAGCTGTCTACCTTGCCTGGCCTCTCAGAAGATCCTTCTGTTGTGGGGTTGCTGAAGGTTGAAGAACAACAGGTACCAATTGCTACTACCACGGTGCACCGACGACAATATCGCACCAATCGAGACTCCCTGATCCCCATTCATAAACTGATTAGACAATTAGAAAATCAAGGAGTGATTGGCAAGACTCGCTCACCCTTTAATAGTCCTATATGGCCAGTGTGAAAGTCTGATGGAGAATGGAGATTAACTGTGGACTATCGTGGCCTAAATGAAGTTACGCCACCGCTGAGTGCTGCTGTGCCAGACATGCTAGAACTTCAATACGAACTGGAGTCAAAGGCAGCCAAGTGGTACGCCACCATAGACATTGCTAATGCATTTTTCTCTATTCCTTTGGCACCAAAGTGCAGGCCACAGTTTGCTTTTACCTGGAGAGGTATCCAGTACACCTGGAATCGACTGCCCCAGGGGTGGAAACACAGTCCTACTATTTGCCATGGACTGATCCAGACTGCACTAGAAGAGGGTGGAGCTCCAGAACATTTGCAATATATTGATGACATCATTGTGTGGGGTGATACAGCAGCAGAAGTTTTTGACAAAGGGGAGAAAATAATCCAAATTCTTCTGAAAGCTGGTTTTGCCATAAAAAGAAGCAAGGTCAAGGGACCTGCCCGGGAGATCCAGTTTTTAGGGATTAAATGGCAAGATGGGCGTCGCCAGATCCCGATAGAGGTGATCAACAAAATAACAGCCATGTCCCCACCAACTAACAAAAAGGAAACACAAGCCTTCTTAGGCGTTGTGGGTTTCTGGAGAATGCATATTCCAGATTACAGCCAGATTGTACGCCCTCTTTATCAAGTGACCAGAAAGAAGAATGATTTTCAGTGGGGCCCTGAACAACGACAGGCTTTTGAACAGATTAAACAAGAGATTGTGCATGCAGTAGCCCTTGGGCCAGTCCGTACGGGACAAGATGTTAAAAATGTGCTCTACACCTCAGCTGGGGACAATGGTCCTACCTGGAGCCTCTGGCAGAAAGTACCAGGGGAGACTTGAGGTCGACCCCTAGGATTTTGGAGTCGAGGATACAAGGGTTCCGAGGCCAATTACACTCCAACTGAAAAAGAGATACTGGCAGCATATGAAGGAGTTAGAGCTGCTTCAGAGGTAATTGGTACTGAAGCACAACTTCTCCTGGCACCTCGATTACCAGTACTAGGCTGGATGTTCAAGGGTAAGGTTCCTACTACCCATCATGCAACTGATGCGACGTGGAGTAAATGGATTGCATTAATTACGCAGAGGGCTCGAATAGGAAACCCTAATCGCCCAGGAATCTTAGAAGTGATCATGGACTGGCCAGAAGGCAAAGACTTCGGAATGCCGCCAGAAAAGGAGGTGACACGTGCTGAAGAAGCCCCACCATATAATGAACTACCAGAGGATGAGAAGCAGTATGTCCTGTTCACCGATGGATCCTGCCGTCTTGTAGGAAAGCATCGGAAGTGGAAAGCTGCTGTATGGAGTTCCATACGACGAGTCACAGAAGCCACAGAAGGACAAGGTGAATCAAGTCAATTTGCAGAGGTAAAAGCCATCCAGCTGGCTCTAGACATTGCTGAACAAGAAAAGTGGCCAAGGCTGTATCTTTATACTGACTCATGGATGGTAGCAAATGCCTTGTGGGGGTGGTTAAAGCAGTGGAAGCGAAGCAACTGGCAGCGCAAAGGGAAACCTATTTGGGCTGCTGAATTGTGGCAAGATATTGCTGCTCGGCTAGAGAAACTAGTCGTGAAGGTACGTCATGTAGATGCTCACGTACCTAAAAGTCGGGCAACTGAGGAACATCGAAACAACCAACAAGCGGATCAAGCTGCTAAAGTGTTCCAAATAGATTTGGACTGGGAACACAAAGGTGAACTATTTTTAGCTCGGTGGGCTCATGACACTTCAGGTCATCAAGGAAGAGATGCAACATACAGATGGGCTCGTGACCGAGGGGTGGACTTAACCATGGACTCTATTGCACAGGTTATCCATGATTGTGAAACATACGCCGCAATTAAGCAAGCCAAACGGTTAAAACCTTTGTGGTATGGGGGACGGTGGTTGAAATATAAATATGGGGAGGCCTGGCAAATTGACACTATCACACTCCCTCAAACCCGCCAGGGTAAACGTTATGTGCTTACCATGGTGGAGGCGACCACCGGATGGCTGGAAACATACTCTGTGCCCCATGCCACTGCCCGGAACACTATTCTGGGCCTCGAAAAGCAAATCTTGTGGCGACACGGCACACCAGAGAGAATTGAGTCAGACAATGGGACTCATTTCAAAAACAGTCTCATAGACAACTGGGCCAAAGAGCATGGCATCGAATGGGTATATCACATCCCCTATCATGCACCAGACTCTGGGAAAGTTGAACGGTATAATGGGCTGTTAAAAACTACCCTGAAAGCAATGGGGGGTGGAACCTTTAAAAACTGGGATAAACATCTGGCACAAGCTACGTGGTTAGTTAACACCAGGGGATCTATCAATCGAGCTGGCCCTGCTCAGTCAGACCTTTTACATACAGTAGAAGGAGATAAAGTCCCGGTGGTGCATGAAAGGAATCTATTGGGAAAAACTGTCTGGATTCTTCCTGCAACGGGCAAAGGTAAACCCATTCGTGGGATTGCTTTTGCTCAGGGACCTGGATGTACTTGGTGGGTGATGTTGCAAGATGGTGAAGTCCGATGTGTCCCTGAAGGTGATCTGATTCTGGGTGAGAATACTTAAGTCTGAACTGTATGTTGTTACTGCATAAGTGTCTTTCAGGTTAAGACAGTGGTGATGAGACCGGAACTAGCTTCATCAAGTGGCGTCCAGTAACCTCCTCGAGTCTGACATCTTTAACCTGCAACCCGTGGGCACGAACCATGACGAAAGAGAGACTGCTAGCCAGAGAGATTGCTGAGAGACTGCTAGCCAGATGGAAACCCACAATCCTGAACCAAATGAACTTAATGAACTTTTTGTATAGAGATGAATCATAAACTAGTGATATGTGTATATATATTTGAAAATGAAAAGGTAGTGGTGATCTGAGTATGACGTGAATGGTATGGAATAAGGGGTGGAATGTCCTGGTTTGGCCCAAACCAGGCCAATTAGTCTTAGAGAAACCAAGGTCACTGCTAAATTCCTCAGTGCTTACGAGTGAAGAGCCAAAGGGGGGTCGCAGCTGCAGGGGGGAGCAGACAGGGCAGGTGACCCAAGATTGACCAATGAGGTATTCCATCCCACACACGTCATTCTCACTTTCCTATTTATCACTAACCCACTGCCTCCTGGAGGTGGGGCCCAGGAGGGAGGGGCCCTCCTGTCTCCCACTGATTGGTACCAGCTTTGCCAATTTTCCAGTTAAAAGCCTGCAGGTGTGATGGCAGGGAGAGCTATTGCATTTTCCCCTCTGCCCGTGCTGGGGGGAGGTACTGCATTTTCCCCTCTGCCTGTGCTGGGGGAGCAACTCTGCCTGAGGAGGATTTCCAAGCTCTCAGTCTTGGCTTTGTATATATTTGTATATATTTGTATATATTTGATTATTTCTATTATTATTGTTATTATACTCTTTTTCATTATTATAGTTTATTAAAACTGTTTTAACTTTTCAACCCATAAGTCTCTCTCCCTTTTCCCTTTCCCTTTCCCTTCTGGGGGGGGGTAGAGGGTTAACAGAGAGCATCTGCCACCTGGTTAATAGCTAGCCCAGCTTTAAACCGTGACAGTTACTTACTTTGTACCAATTTTTTTCTGTATGACCTCAGAAAATTGCTTGCCTTTCTACGCTTTTGATCTTCACATATAAAACAATGTAGTAATCCTTCTTAAGGATTCCTTGGGGAATTGCGAGGAAATATTTACCAATTGATTGAGGGCCTCTGTACTGTCACAGAATCACAGAATGTTAGGGATTGGAAGGGACCTCGAAAGATCATCTAGTCCAATCCCCCTGCCGGGGCAGGATTGCCTAGACCATATCACACAGGAACGCGTCCAGGCGGGTTTTGAATGACTCCAGAGAAGGAGACTCCACAACCTCTCTGGGCAGCCTGTTCCAGTGTTCGGTCACCATCACCGTAAAGAAGTTTTTCCTCAAATTTAAGTGGAACCTCCTGTGTTCCAGCTTGCACCCATTGCCCCTTGTCCTGTCAAGGGATGTCACTGAGAAGAGCCTGGCTCCATCCTCATGACACTTGCCCTTTACATATTTATAAACATTAATGAGGTCACCCCTCAGTCTCCTCTTCTCCAAGCTAAAGAGACCCAGCTCCCTCAGCCTCTCCTCATAAGGGAGATGTTCCACTCCCTTAATCATCTTCGTGGCTCTGCGCTGGACTCTCTCTAGCAGTTCCCTGTCCTTCTTGAACTGAGGGGCCCAGAACTGGACACAATACTCCAGATGCGGCCTCACCAGGGCAGAGTAGAGGGGGAGGAGAACCTCTCTCGACCTGCTGACCACACCCCTTCTAATACACCCCAGGATGCCATTGGCCTTCTTGGCCACAAGGCCACACTGCTGGCTCATGGTCATCCTGCTGTCCACTAGGACCCCCAGGTCCCTTTCCCCTACGCTGCTCTCCAACAGGTCTGCCCCCAACTTGTACTGGTACATGGGGTTGTTCTTGCCCAGATGCAGGACTCTACACTTGCCCTTGTTATATTTCATTAAATTTCTCCCCGCCCAACTCTCCAGCCTGTCCAGGTCCCTCTGAATGGCTGCTCAGCCTTCCGGCGCGTCAGCCACTCCTCCCAGTTTTGTGTCATCAGCGAACTTGCTGACAGCGCACTCTAATCCCTCATCCAAGTCATTAATGAATATATTGAATAGAACTGGTCCCAGTACCGACCCTTGCAGGACTCCGCTAGACACAGACCTCCAACTGGACTCTGTCCCATTGACCACCACTCTCTGGCTTCTTTCCTTCAGCCAGTTCACAATCCACCTCACTACCCGATCATCCAGACCACACTTCCCCAGTTTAGCTGCGAGGATGCTGTGGGAGACCGTGTCAAACGCTTTACTGAAATCAAGATAGACCACATCCACAGCTTTACCATCATCTATCCACCAGGTTATGTCCTCATAAAAGGCTATCAGGTTGGTTGAGCATGACTTCCCCTTGGTGAAGCCATGCTGAGTGCCCCTAATGATCCCCCTATCCTTGATGTGCCTAGAGACAGCACCAAGGACAAGTTGTTCCATCACCTTTCTGGGGATGGAGGTGAGGCTGACCGGTCTATAGTTACCCGGGTCCTCCTTCTTTCCCTTTTTGAAGACTGGAGTGACATTCGCTTTCCTCCAGTCCTCAGGCACCTCTCCCATTCCCCACGACTTAGCAAAGATGATGGAGAGTGGCCTAGCAATGACTTCCGCCAGCTCCCTCAGCACCCGCGGGTGCATCCCATCAGGGCCCATGGATTTATGGATGTCCAGATTGCTTAATTGGTCCCTGACCCAGCCCTCATCTACCAAGACAGATTCCTCCTCTATCCTGACTTCTTCTGAGGCCTCAGGGGTCCGGGGCTCCTCAGGACAGCCTCCAGCAGTATAGACAGAGGCAAAGAAGGCATTCAGTAACTCCGCCTTCTTTTTATCCTCTGTCTCCAGGGCACCCACCTCATTCATCAGTGGGCCTACATTGCCTCTAGTGTTCGCTTTACCTGCAATGTATTTGAAGAAGCCCTTTCTGTTGTCCTTGACCTCTCTTGCAAGGTTTAATTCCAAGGAGGCCTTAGCTTTCCTAGTTGCCTCCCTACATCCTCTGACAACAGACTTATCTTCCTCCCAAGTGGCCAGCCCCTCCTTCCATGATCTGTACACTCTCTTCTTCCACTTGAGTTTGCCCAGCAGTTCCCTGTTCAACCATGCAGGTCTCCTGGTACCCTTCCTTGACTTCCTACCTGCTGGGATGCTCTGATCTTGAGCTCGGAAGAAGCAGTCCTTGAATGCTAACCAACTATCTTGAGCCCCCTTACCTTCTAGTACCCTGTCCCATGGGATTTCCCCTAGCAATTGCTTGAAAAGGCCAAAGTTGGCCCTCCTGAAGTTCAGGGTTGTGATTCTGCTAGCTATTCTGTTCCTGCCACATGAGATCCTGAACTCTACCATCTCATGGTCACTACAACCAAGGCTGCCCTCAACCTTCACCTCTTCAACCAGACCCTCCTTGTTAGTGAGGATCAGATCCAGCAGCGCTCCTCTCCTAGTTGGCTCATCTACCATTTGCATCAGAAAGTTATCATCAATGCACTGGAGGAACCTCCTGGACTGGGGATGGCTGGCTGAGTAGGCCTCCCAGCAAATATCAGGGTAGTTGAAATCCCCCATGACAACCAGGCCCTGTAATTGCGAGACTGCTCTCAGCTGCCTGTAGAAGGCCTCATCACCCTCCTCATCCTGATCCGGTGGCCTGTAATAGACACCCACAACAGTATGACCCCTGCCAGCCTGCCCCTTAATTCGCACCCAAAAAAGTGTCGACTAAAAAGTATGAGGATAGAAAGACAGCAAGTTCATATAATTGCTTTAGCATGGGCATCGCTACTGGATGTTATTAGGTTTTGGTTATGGGTGTTAAAACTCTCATCTGACACTGTGCACATTCAAAAATGAGTAAAACAAGGATTTATCTGCACAGAAACCCCACTGAAATAACTAAATCAACTGTAACTGCAACTACTCAGCAGCACTTAAATGTTCAGGATCTGAATTACAACATATTCAGGTGGTTTAATTTTAATTTCTGAATAGAAAAAAACCAGGAAGCATAATTTGCTGAAAGGCACTGAGGCAGGTTTGCAGCCATTACCCTTAAAAAGTACTAAAATTCTTTTTCAGATACGGCTCATCAAAAATCTCAGAGCTGAACGTGACTCAACTTTGAAACCAGTGTTCTTGGCATATGGACCTAGAGTTGTAACTCAGTTTGATCTTTATCTTTCAAGTCCTGCAGCTAAAAATCCCTGAAGGCAGGAGAATTCAAAACCTGGATCAGCAGCTTAGGTTCACTTGTACTGTTGATGTTTCTTTATCAACTTCAAAGATGCATCCATACCTGCATGCGTGCCTCCCTCAAACATACTATGACACTGGAATGTGGGCTCGCTAAAAACATAACTAGCATATAGCCTAAATTGGACACGCCAAACAGAAATCTAACAGGGAGACATCCTGCAAAACTGTGAAATAAACCATATACTTACCTACAAGTGTCTGATCTGTTGCTTGTGGGAATCGACTTTCCTCATCCAGCAGGGACAATAAACCCATTGGTTTCTGCAGGAACATATCTAGGAGTGGCCTGTTGTCCTCGTATTCTATAACTCTTGCATCAACACCTTCATATAGGTATTCATTCTGAAACAAGCAACAGAAGGCATGTTTTGTCTGTGTATAAAGAACCACTTCAGAAAATAATTAAGGAACTGTCAATTGTAGCAAATTAAAATTACATTGAAAAAGTATGCCCTGGGGCTAAAGACACCAAGGTTTTGCAGGAACAAATGTCAGTTGGGATGTATCACACTGTCAGGCTATAGATTTTAATTTGCCTTTGGATATGTAAGTGCTTCGTATGGCATATTTGGTAAAGTAAGATGCTTTCCAGGAACATCCAAGAATTAAAGAAACAGAGTTGAAGAAGATACAGTGTTTGCAGGTGGAGACCTCAGTGTCTATTTACTTCCCTGGTCTGCAATGTAAAAAATATTTCTTCATCATTTAGAGCTACATTTACATTCCCAGTTCGTTGCTCTGATCTATGTGATGTACAGTGGCCAAGATTTACACAAGTGACTACAGGTTACAGAGGCCTCACTTGTTTGATCCCCCTCCTCAACCATCTGTCAAAGTTCTTATGTGGAGAAGAATTGTGCACACACTTTCTAATAATTAATGGTGTGCTTACTTTCTAAAAATTAAATAAATTGTCTCAGGTTGGCCTCTACAACATTTTCACTCCTTTTAAGGAACTAAGGAAAGGTATTCAGCAAGATTAAAAAACAATAGAAAAGCTGGTGGGTATTTTTTGTGTTTTTGGCTCCTGAAGACTGCAAATATCTTTGCATTCCTACCAGACTGAGAAAAACCTGCTAACAAATGCTGTGTCCACAGTGTGTTGTGATGGTTTTATCTTGAAAATAATTTAAATTATAGCTGATGAATACAAGAATGACTTTCTTTAATCCTTCAGCAAGGCAGAGGACAGCCATAGATTTACCAAGAGAAGGTTTCTCTAGGGACTGCGACCCCTCCATTGTTTTTGCCTGCATTATGTAATGCAATGGCAGTTATCCACTGCACAGTGCTCCCACATATACCAGGGCTGCCTTCAGTCCTGTGCAGGCTATACTATGAAACACCTTATTAAGCCTTTTGATCTACTTTAAAAATCATCCCTCTTCCAAAGGATAGGACTTTAAAAAAGTGTTGCATTAATGTATGGCATTAGCATCACAGTTGTGCTGTCCTGAATTCATTGTGAGAGAGTATCATAAACATGAATGACGGCTAATATTAATGAGTTCAAAGACCTCTAACCCTGAAAGACCTCTCCTTATGTGTCATTCACTTGAGTCTGAATGAGTGAAGAAGGCAATATATTGAGCGTTTCGAAAAGAAGTTAACTGCCATATACAGCAGAAAAGCACATGTTATGAGACTTCATACCTCTTAATCTCTAAGCCAGAAAGAAACAGCAAAATTAATAAAATCAGTTACACTGTCCTGGAAATAGAGGCCCAAATAAATAAATCTGCTGATCCATTTGAAAGAGAACACACAATATATACCCCAGACTGATCTAATTTCCCAGGACACTCTTCACTCTAAGGATAGGTTATGGCTCAGTTTATATGCCTGTACAAGGGTGTAGGCAGTAAGAAACTCTCCTACAGCCCCATGAGGGCTCCTCATCTCAGACACATAACATTAACTTCATTCATGTCCCCCCTGGGGCAGTGGACAGGTGAGGTTTTGCTTTTTTGTTTTAATCAATGACCTGAGTAGCAGGACAAGACAGGAGAGTAATAAATGTACCACTGATACAGACAAGAAGTTAATTATATACCTGTAGAAGCTAGTGGCAGGAAGGGAATGAGTCCGTGTTATCTCCCAAAGATAACACTGGAGTAGGGGCAGCTTAAGGGAGGGCTACAGCTGTACCCTCCCACAGATGTTACATTCATGAAACCAGCTGTTACTGCTTAGGATTATCAAGAGTACATTTATCAAGGGGGAAAAGGGAAGAGACTGCTCAGGATTAATCTATCAGGGTGTTTCTGTGACACTCAGACATCCTCAAACAAGTTCTCACAGACAACCTGTCTAATGATTACGTTTTTCCAACTTCAAATGCTTGTGAGAGGGGCTGGTTCAGAGACCTGATTAAAGAGTTCTCCTTGGAAGTAAAAGAAGGCCTGTAACAGCTGTACTACTACACCGTAACAGCAACATCTGCTCCCCGCCCCTGCCCGACCAGTGCACGGGGCCTGACCTCCAAGCCTGCAGTTTATGTGACCATTCAGTCTCTTGTGTCTGCACTTCGACAACTGAATGAGCATCAGTGCTGATGGTTTTGGTAATGCTGCTGTCTGCCCAGTGGGATATGGAAGGAGTTCACTCCATCACTTCCCACGGGCTGCTGGAGGGTGGCTGATAACCAAGTCTTCCAGGCACCAGTATGACAGATGGCTCAGAAATAAGATACCGTATTACATTTTCTTATGCAACGCTGGTCTTCAACCATATTATTAGGATACAAGCAGCAAGGATAAAAGCTTTAATGATGCACCTCATAAAACTGTAATGAAATAGATCTTGTTTGAATTAATAAGCTGAATCAGCTATAGGATTCTGTAATCCCCCATGATGTTTTCTGACAAGAAAGCTCCTAAAAATAGCAGCTGCTCATTGAAATTCTAAAGCATAATCCAATAGAAAGTATTCCTATGGATGAGGTGTCAAAAGGAATGACTGAGTTACATTAATACTTGGGCTCCTATCTCATCTTGGTATTGCATGGTATCTTTTCTATGATCAAAACTAGATAATATTAGCTTGTGCAACTTGGTTTCACTTAATAACAAAAGAATTATTTAATGCATTAGGAAATGGTCTTCATGTTTAATAAAAAAATGTAATGACATTTTTCTGAGCACATGGTATGATGACACTTTGGTTTAAATGGGAACACCGGAGACTTATTCAGCATGAACCTTTTCCAGCTTAAAGTAGAAAATTAAACTGTCATATATGAAGTAAAATAAACATTGCATATATTTAATGCAAAAAGTAGCATCCTTCCAACTGACAGTAAACTTGTCACTTTCCAAAATATTTTAGGTATTTGTCATTACATCCTTTATTTTTTATGGAAGAATCACAAATGAGAAATAAATGGGAAGGTTGTCACAGAATCACAGAATGTTAGGGATTGGAAGGAACCTTGAAAGATCATCTAGTCCAATCCCCCTGCTGGAGCAGGATTACCTAGACCATATCACACAAGAACACGTCCAGGCGGGTTTTGAATGTCTCCAGAGAAGGAGACTCCACAACCTCTCTGGGCAGCCTGTTCCAGTGTTCAGTTACCCTCACTGTAAAGAAGTTTTTCCTCATATTGATATGGAACCTCCTGTGTTCCAGCTTGCACCCATTGCCCCTTGTCCTGTCAAGGGATGTCACTGAGAAGAGCCTGGCTCCATCCTCATGACACTTGCCCTTTACATATTTATAAACATTCATGAGGTCACCCCTCAGTCTCCTCTTCTCCAAGCTAAAGAGACCCAGCTCCCTCAGCCTCTCCTCATAAGGGAGATGTTCCACTCCCTTAATCATCTTCGTGGCTCTGCGCTGGACTCTCTCTAGCAGTTCCCTGTCCTTCTTGAACTGAGGGGCCCAGAACTGGACACAATATTCCAGATGTGGCCTCACCAGGGCAGAGTAGAGGGGGAGGAGAATCTCTCTTGACCTGCTGACCACACCCCTTCTAATACACCCCAGGATGCCATTGGTCTTCTTGGCCACAAGGGCACACTGCTGGCTCATGGTCATCCTGCTGTCCACTGGGACCCCCAGGTCCCTTTCCCCTACGCTGCTGTCCTGCTGTCCAATGTTGCCTGCAGATCATGGAGCTGACAGAGAATTAACTTACATCAGTACCTTACATGTGAGAGAAACACCTTGAAGGACAGATGTTGTGCAAAAGGTGCAAGGTGAAGGTGCAAAAGTTGCGCTTTGCTTAATATTAGCTGAACGAAAGCTTGTGCCAGCATTCAGTCCTCTTAACTATAGACACATAAAAGAAGTGACTAAGTTGAGAGCCCACATTTCCACCCAGTCAGTGGAGACAGAGATGTATCTATTTGTTTCCATTGACTATTGGGAATCTAAACTAGCTTTAGATTAACTATACTCCTCACTTCAGCCTTTCTGTTAAATTGGGGAAAGGAGATGGCATTCAGGCCTAAGAGCCTTTATTCTTAAATGCAAACATTAAGTCAACAATAAAGAATAAATTCCCGTAATTTTGACTTGAGTTCTCCACGTTGGCACGCAGACACTCTGCTCTAACAGACACCCTGCGTCTCGGGTGGTGATAGTACCACTGTTCCTTCCTACTATTCCTATCACTTCTGAGGCCATATTTTTGTAGGTCATGCTTCCAAGGAAGCAAATCGAACAGTTTTCAGATTCAGACACAGAAAAATAAATCACTGACAATGCTAAAAACACATCACCTGCAACACTGGAAGTACGATTTAGCCTTATGAGTTCATTCACTATTTGGCTTCATTGCTCAAGTTGCCAAGAAATGGTTCACCTTCCCTAGTTATATAATCACTACTTATTAGGTTGACATGAGTTAGCTGAGAACTAGACTGTAATCAACTGATTTAGGCCTTCACTTCCCACTAGATATGCCAAATTTCATCTAATTGCATGTGGTATGGAATTGAACTGGGCAAAACAGGGAAAGAAATTAAGAAATAACGTACCTGTGAGCTTTCCTTCTCTTGGGGGAAGTATGTGAGAAATTAAATTCCCCAGTCATTGCACTGGGTGCAATGCAGTGTCATGTTAGAGATTTCTGAGACAGCACAGAGCAATCTGACATGTCTGTCTGGCATTGCACAGGGCTGTGGAGAGCTACTAGCCTGGGTCCCCAGCAACAGGATAGCTCCATCAGCATGACAGTCAGCTTGGTCTAATGAAAAGTCAACGCAAAGGTCTCAGTGACTGTGGGCATCAGCCTTCTAAACGTAACTCCTGTCTTTTAGTATTGAAGACACAAACCCTTACATGTGTGTAAAGTCAGGCAGACGCATCAGCGAAGGGCCGGGGTCATCCTATTGTTCAGCATTTACATAAGTGATATTTTGTATCATTAACAAGAACAATGATGTGCTGAACTCTTCATTTTGGTCATTATAATTTTGAAGATACTTTCTTTTTTTCCATGTATAGAAAATTTAGGAATTATATTTTATATTTTCCTGCAAATATCCTTCTCATTTGTCTGAAAGGAGGGCTTGTATTTACAATTAAAATACATTACTGGTGCTAACACAGGAGAGTCCTTACAGTGAACAGAAAAGATTCTGAAGCCACCTGCTTTCTCAAAGACTGTTCTTGTGATGTAAAACTGGAACAACCACATTATAGATAAGTTAAAAGTGATATAATGACTATGAATCATACTGCAAATCATCCTGTGCAATTGGGTTGTAATGCAGAATACTACATTTGTCATTTCCTGGTTCTGAAAGCAGGGGATTTACACCCACACTTGCACGAACTTAATCTACATTGCTCATTCTGCACTGCCGTAGTAATATCTTTGGAGACTACTACAAGTTAATATAATGAAGCTTGATATAATCTGATGTAGTGGTGTCATGTAAATTAAAGAAGGCATCTTACTTGGTTGGTATTACAGGCAGGATGTGAACACTCATAATAGGAATACTATCACTGCTATAAATGAAATATTAATGGAAATGTGTGCATAAGCACCAGAAGAAAGTCTTAGAAGAATGGCCTGTGATTTGAATGAAGAACGTTTGCTCACAGCAATAAAATCAAGGAAAGTGTTGTTTACATCAAGACCAGAAGGTCTGCACTCACATAAAAACACAGCGCAGACAGCTAGCGAGTGGAACACCCTCTAAATCTGACAACTGTAAGATGACTGCAAGGTTACAGCGCATCACATATGCCTTTCCTTTTCCCACCAAGGAAACAGACTGTAGGGATAATGATGTATATATTCCAGACAAACAAAACCAGATACTGACCTTGCCTAAAGATTACAGAGGCTGAAATAAGTAAGGTTCTGAGGCAGAGAACTGCCCCGTAACAACTGCTGATTGCTAAAGGGTGAGAGATCTGTCCAAAAACTATCTCAGCAAGAGAAACCCAAGAGACATGATGAAGACTTGCTGGTTGGTGTCCCTTATTCTCTGTGTTGCTCACAAATGATCCTGGCCAGACCACTTGAACACACACATCTTGATGCTTCCTGTGTGGGTGTGAGTCAATGAAATCTATGAGAGAATAAGTGGGAGTGGGTCAAATCGACATACTTAGAGATTCTGTAAAGATCACCTTCCCCTTCCATAAGGTCTGTAAGTGTCATACTAATTTCCTACAAGGAGAAATGAGTAAACTGTATATTATCCAAATAAGAGTTTCATCTTTTCCCTCATCTCCTCAGTAGCAAAATAACCACCCCGATCTCTCTGCAGCGGGGCACATGCAGGAGAACAAACTGTTCCTACTAGATGGTGACACCACAAACCTCTGCATTAATATAAGTCTGGCCAAAATGTTCTGTATTAGCATATCTAGAAACAAGTAAAGGCAGATTACACTGAACAGGACCCAAGTCCAATTAAAAAAGAGAAGGAATATTAAGACAATATTTGGGTGTACAGGGATAGGGTTAGGAAAGCAAGGCAGGTCCATCAGCAGCAAAAAGGCAACTACAGAAAACGTGGGTCCGCTGCTAAACAGGCGTGGACGACATGGAAAAGGCTGAGATACTCGATGGCTTCTTTGCCTGAGTCTTGACTGATAATCCCAGGTCCCTGAGACAAGAGGGAAAGCCTGGAGCAAGGAATACTTACCCTTGGTGGTGGAGGATCAAGTTAGTGAACATTTGAGCAAAGTGGACGTACGCAAGTCCATGGGACCTGGTCAGTGCCTGGATTTGACAGGAATAAATAACGGTGCTGCAGTCTGTGCTACTTCCAACTTCCAGCTGTTAGAAACAGCATTAACCAACTGCTCTTTTTGTGTGAATTTATGCACTTTGGAAAGAAGCAGCCTAAGTAATTATAGTAGTTCAGGCTAATTTCTTTCTGACTTTTAGATAGTATTAAAGACAAGGAAATACTTGTGACTGAAAATCTGCCACATAAATCTATATAACCAAGTACAAGGTCTAAGACTGCAGGACAGCATTTCCTGAAATAATTGGAAAAAGGATAAAACATTGACCCATATTAAAAAAAAACATTTTACACATAGATATATACACCCGTAGACTGACACATGCAGGTACACACCTGCATACACAGACACATTCCAAACTTGTATATGTCTCGTCCTTAAAACAAGCAGTGATTAAAACTGACAAAATACTCTTTTTCTACTAATAATTACAGTTAGTATTCAGGAGGATTTTGGTCTATGTATCGTAAACCCCAGTAATTTCAATACAACAGAGAAAGCATTATTTCACCTAAAATTTGAATGACTCTTCTGCTCATACAGAATTCTGGAATATTTCTATTTTCAGCAAGATTAATATTCTCCCCAAATGTGTTATTTCTTCAAATAACAATATTGGATAATGATTTAAACATGGTTAATTTAATTCTCACAGAATTATTTACAAAGTTGAGATGATCTTTTTGAGGTTTTTCACTCTCCACTTCAAGTTCATAAACTTTTATAATTACAACTTTGTTCCTTTTCTCTGTTTTACATCAAATTATTTAGATTAAATCCATCATTATTTAGCTTAGAAGATCTAGTTCCTGAATAAGAACAAAATAATTGCAGGATTTTCAGTTTTTAATAATGGAATTTCAGTGTTCATTAAGCTTATTAATAAGCTATTATGAACACTGCATTTCAAAAATTATGTTACCACTCATTTATATTTTTATTGTAGAATCATACATTACTTCACTCATGTTATTCCTCAAGAAAACAACATTGCATTTGCATCAAACTGATTATCACTGTGTTATGTTACTTAGATACTGTAAACTTCAAGTTTAATGCATTTTATGTAGGCATTTTACTTGCAAATAGCAAGCACTGCTTCACATAATACATACTCAGAAAACATTTGTTATAATTTGCAATTCACAACCTATTATGGAGAAGAAACAGTGTAGTTTCTTGAGACAAGGTTTTATATGTTCAGCAATAGTAAAGCTTTATCAAAATATTCAACACATACCTGTTCCCAGGCAAAGACATGTTGATTGAAGTAGAACTGAATTTGTTCATTGGCAATGTTGATACAGAGTTGTTCAAAAGAATTTTTTTTGAAATTCTCAAAGCCAAAGATATCAAGAATTCCAATGTTCAAACCATCATCGTTTCCACTGCAAAGATTAAGTAAACTTTCTATTGTTGTATCTTTATTTTACAGTGACTAGCTTCATTATTATTTCACAAAAGGAAATAATAGGCCAAATCTGTATGCGGGTTAAACAGGATAATATTTGCTAAACCCGCTATCTCTTAAAATAACAATCAATTTTTGTTTGAAATACAATAAATGCACATAAATCAAAGATGACTGTATTTGCAGACCAGATACACTGAATCACATAATGACTAAATCAATTGATAAGTGTATAGAGGATTTAAAATTTTATTTTTAAACCTATATTTGCTAGTTATCATTCTATTGTAAAAAACTGACTACAGTACAGGAACAACATGGAGTTCTTTTTGTTTCTCCCGTAATAAAACAGGCTTTACTCATCAGGCATCTCAAAATTAAAGATTGTTGTCATTAAATATGGTTCCTTCATATTATTTATTCACAACAACTAAAAATACTTATTTTAACATGTAAGTCGAAAGAATGAATAGCTAGACCTTTTATGCATCTAAATAACTACTTTAAGTACTGGAGGGTGATATGAATTTAAATTACCAGTTAAGTTCCAGAGAAGTACTACTAGTAAAAACTTCAGTTTGAAATTTTAGCTAAGGCATTCTGAGAGATAAATGGTCATTTCTGCAACTAGAAAAAAAGGATATAATTTTATATCAAACTGAAGTTGACACTAGCATTTTTTCATAGCTAAATTGAAAAGAATAAATCACATTCTGTCTATAAAACCCCTCTGAGGGGCTATCTGTAACCACTTTTTCCCCCCCCATAAACAGTGTAGGAAATAAGATCTGAAGAACCAGCCTCAAGATACTCGTGAATAGTACTTGAACATCTTTGAGAAGTCCATCTCCAAAGTGGAGAGATCAAAGGTATTTATTGATTTTAACCTAAATTTGGTGACTATTTTATCTGTCTGGAAATTACATTTTTTGTGAATAGACTGCTGAAGTTTGTCTGCCTCATTCTTTCCCAGAGCTAATTATAAAAAAAATAGCAAATACAAATTATTTTACTACCACAAAAACAAAGCAGACTTCTGGGTTTTTTTTGTATAGTGAACATTTCAGATCAAACTTGCTCCCTCTTCACCAGCACAATCAGTATTCAGTTTCAGAAGGGCTCTGTAACAGGCAGTGCTATATGCACTTTATCCTAGCACTTACTGATTAAAGTTCTGTTTATTGCTACTCTGCTGTAACCAAATATTTTTAAGTTTAGACAAAATTTAGGATTGCAGCCTTGGCTTTCCTCTGATGTTTTAAAAAAAAAATTCCAGAAAATCCAGATTTGCAAACCAAAGCTATTTATTATTGATATTCCACTTCAGGCAGTTATAAGTTTGCCCCTTTTCACTGCTGTCACTAGCCATACAGGGCCCTGACCTATAGGATTTGCAATGTAAGCCACATCATTTCTTCTTTGATTAATTTGCAAAATGTGTTATATCCTCATTCCCAATATCTTTCTTGTCTGTTTGTTCAAAATGTGATCCTGTAAGGGTAGAGTGGACATATACCTCAGCAAATGTGTTTGGAAACTACTCTCACATATATATGAAACCACTCTTATAACAATAGCAACAGAAGCAACAGCATGGGTGCAAATAAGAGCAGAATTTGACCTATGTAATCAAGATCTAAATGTCAAGAGTTGACTCTGCGTACCAGGAGAAATAGTATAAAGGAAAAAGTAGTTAATATGTAATTTACAAAGGGTTAAATGAGTAAAGATCAGACAGGAAAACACAAGACACCTGTGCTATCCGTATCTACTGTATTTTCACTGCATACTATGAATAGGATAAAACCTTCTTTTGTTAACATGCTGGTGTCATAAACAAAAAGGTAGCAGAGAAAAAGTAGATGAGAACACTAGTAGACAATATTATTCCCACAGAAAATCTCTCTTTATTCTGGAAAAGCTTCTTTTACCTTAAATGTTTGTCAGGTTTGAGTAAAGTGTTGATGCGATTGACTATCCAGCTAAAGAGGCGCCCGTACAGTGCTTTGGCCATGGCATCTCTGACGTCAGTGGCTTTTTCCACAGTGTTGGGACGAATAATTGTTTCTCCTCGAGTCACTACACAATGAGAGGTGAGGGCCTCTTGCAGTTCATCTGCCTGAATACACAGCAAGGATGCACCTAGGAAGGAAGGTCACAGGCACAGCTTAGAGGCAGACTTTGGAAGGAAAAATAAGCATTTTTTGCAATCAAGGCTGCAAGTGCAACGTATTATGAATAAGGACCAAATCAAAGTCTTGGAACTATGACTAATGAGGGTGTTCACACCAAACAGCTGCCAGCATCTAATTTAGTCACCAGCCTTCCTAGCTTCCACTGCAGTCAATGAGTGAGTCAAAGCAGAGGCCTTTAGGTTCTAAATTGCTTTATCAAGGAGGCTATTTCTCCAAACTGTCTAGGGGGAAATGCTAGGAAATCTAGGTGACTACGTCAGGAATATGTAAGTTGTGAGGTTTGAATATCCCTCTCAGTTATAATCCATACATAAAAGTCATTGCTGTCCTCCTTTTGCTCAAAAAAAGGGTGCTTCTTTCCCAGTTGCACAATATTTTTCTATCTATGGCAGAAAAATGCATAAGAAGATAGCATGAAGACTTCATTATCTCCCCAGCTGCAATTACGAAGAAAGAGTAGCAACTTCCTTGAGAATCTTTGCCCCTCTTCCTCCTCTGCCTCCCTGCAGCCGATAATGTAAGGTATCTCTTCCAAAGAATTAGTGAACCATACCATACTTCAACAGTCATGTATGGGGAACAAGTAATGAGTATCTGAGAAAGAAACTGGGGAAAAAACTATTCAACGTGTTAATGACGTTCTCCATCAAATGTTTAAATAACCTTGGAAAAATTCCAAAGATTTTCTTTTCAGGCATCTGCAGTATTAGTCATGTTTCCTGAATGCCAGTGAACTGGTTAGTGAAATAAGGTGCATAACATGGACAATTTCTTCTTTTTGCATTTGAATTCAGGTGGTCTTGGAATTATCTATCTTCAGCATTTAATTATTCTTGCAAAATTTCAATGTGAATACAGCTTTCATTGATAACTCTCTTTCAATAAAAGAGATTTGCTACCAAAACACTAAACGAAACCAATCTCAAATCAAGAAAAAACACTCACAATTCTCCAGGGCTACTGGATTGGAAATGTTGCTCTTGTCAATCATATGTTCAGATACCACTGCAGAAAATTCAATGTTACCCACATTTAAAATAGCAGCAAGGACACTGTACACACTTCCAAGTTCCTGCAAAGTATATTAAAAAAAGACGCAACACTTAATAGACAGACAGATTTGTCATTGTGGTTTGTGCAATGGGCACATGTGTGTTGTTTCCTAAGCCTGGAACAATCACTGTCTCTCTCTTGTCTGCCACACGCCCACAACTTTTAGGAACACTTTTCTCAGCATAGTCTGTCAAGTGTAAGACACCCAAAGAGGACAAAACAAACTATAGCCTAATCTCTCTTCTATACTTGTCTACAGGACAGGACTGACATGGAGTAGGGGAAGCAGAAAACAGTGGTGAGCATAATCCTCTTACACAGAAGGAATTCAGAGGTTATTTATATCCACCCTTCACTGTGTCTACAAGCATAACTGTGCCTAAAAATGTAATACCTAGATCAACAAAAATGAAAAAAAAATGCATCTATGTTTGTTGGATCATGGAAACAAAGGTACTCCAAATAATAGGTCTGCAACAGCTCCCACCAATGTCATCAGAGAGTTTGACTGGGAGAAGAATGAGACCTCACATCTCTGATTTGGCAAAGCACTTTACCCTTCAAAATGTCACATAGGAGCTGCATACTCACCAAAGCACTTTAGTATGGACTTTACTTAAACATATTTAAGTTTAAAATTATTTAGTAGTTTCTGAAGAGTAATTCTGCCTTGAAAAAGGTCTAGTATTAGTCTTGACAGTGAAGGGATATATGCAGTAAATGATTTTAAGTACTTATATATGACAAATAAAATCATATTTGCAATTAATGAAATAATACTTTCACTGAAGGTTTGACTTAGATTGGAACTGTGAATTTTCATCTGAACTGTCAACATTTATCAGTATACTTGATCATCTCTGAGTATTTTCTACTCAGAAATGCTGAGGTGTTCCTGTAAAGCAGACTAGGTTTTAAACTAGGAATCTGTGATACAATATATTCTGAGGCATGCAGTAATTGTACATTTTATAAATAGCAGTTTTATAGTAGTTTTATAAGAACCAGTTTTGTAAATTTGATTGGTATTTTATAATGATGAACTTTTCATAATTGCACAGCATTTTATCCTTACTATTCAATAGTTTTTGGTACCATGTCAGGCATCATTTACTCAGGTAAAGTCCTTAATTGCTCTAGAATACATGATCTTGTTTTCAACACTTTCAGGAGTTAATCTAGCAGATAATAAATTAATTATTCCAGTGACAGCAAGACAAATTAATCTAAAAGCTTAATCTAAAAAATTATGATCAGAATAATTGGTGTACAGTTTACCTAGGTTTTAAGCAATCACTTTCATGTTAAGCTTAGGGACACAGATGAAATGCAAAGAAATGGATAGCTTAACTTCTGCCGTTATACTGTACAGTATGTATAGCTGCTGACATTTTTGTGCCCTTTTCCAGTATGTTTGAAATCTGGCTTGATCTGTCTCATACAGCATGATTATTGTTCACCTCAGGCAGTCCTTTCCTATTAATTTTGCCAAGCAGCCTGAAATAAAATAGTGTGTTTTTAAGACAGGGAGTACTGACAGTAGTTACTATTAAAGCCTGCCAGACAGTGAAAAACAAATTTCAAAGAAATAAAGCCTTGCTTAGGTCTTGTTTTTAATTGGAGTGGAGAAGATATTCTGTCCAAGGTGTTCTGCTAATAAAACGTGGAACATGCTTATAAAGAACCTCCTCTGTGCGCTGGGATGAATGTCAAAGCTTAAGGCTGCAGTACTAAAAAGCGAACTTAGAAAAGGAACTCATTGTCTTACAGTATCTTTTTCTCACTGAAAATAAATTATCTCTGCACATATATCCTGTAACAGAACCTCAGTGGAGGAAAAGGACTTCTCTGTTCCTTGACTCTTGCAAACACAGCCTCAGACAGACTAATTCACCCTATGGCGAATGTAAGATAGGCTAACATGAATGGAGCTCACATGTAACCTCAGTCAGATTGCCTATGGTAGTCAACCTGCTTCTGAAACTGTGGGGGTTCTACAGTTGGGTAATTCTTCACATATTCAGCTCACGGTGGCTTGCTGAGTTAATGAAGTGAAGATCCATGCTAGAACTGCACAATGCGGCCACTGACCTAGTTCTAACTGGATCTTCAATATGTAAGGAAGGTCTTATCTTTTGGCTGATCAGGATTATTGTTTCCAGCCATACAAGTGAACAAAAGACCTGGGAACAAAACCAGACTTGCTGCTTTTCATGGTGTAAATTAGGACTTATCAAGGTCTCTGGTGCTGCGACAAAACTGCTATCAGTGCTGAACTGTGCATATCCTTCCACTTGCTTCTGGAAAGGTGAAAGTACAGGTGTGAAAGGATGTGTGGTATTGCAGGTGTGATATTACTAAGTGCAGCTGTGAGTAAGCACGTAGAGGAGAAAAAAGACTGTGAGCTCCACTACTACTACAACTTAATGCAAAATGAGTATGGAGGAACAGAATAGGTGTATAAATCTGTTCTGCTAGCTATTCAAATATTTAGTTTGAGGGAAGACAGAAATATTCAATTGAAGTGAGTAATTTTCTGTGAAAAGCTCCTTACAACATGCAGTTTTGTCAAAGAAATTAAAACATACATCCATTCTGCAGCACTATTGCTATATTTCACAGATACTGTATGGATCATACTCCTACTATCATCTGTGATAAACAAAGTCAGTGGTAAACGACAGCTGTGATGCACCACTTCTCCTAAGAAGAGAGAACTAGGGTGCAGGATGGGGTTTCCTTCCCTTGCACCCTACTTTATAAATCCAGAGGCCTGCTTTTATTTCAATTATGCCAAAGATAGCCTGAGGAGAGGGGTTTAATGGCCAGCAGAGCAATGATAGGAGATCATAAAGAAAGAATAGGTTCAGTTAATGTTTAGTGATGAGATTCACTCCAAAGGGATGTAAAAACTTCATTCAACTTTGCCCCTGGAGTTGTGAAAATGTATTGAGTTCATCAAAACTCAGATCAAGTCAATGAATTTTTAGAACTCTCACCATGGACTTCATCTTAAAACAGATGAGGCTTATATGCACAGGCCTAAAATTATAGGCTAATAAATAGTTACAACATCATTTTCCATGCATTTAATTTGCAAAAGCCTTTTTTTCCCAATTACTCAGCTGTGCTGTGTTCACTGATTTCAGTCTTGTTGACTAATACCATTTTATTAGTTTATCAATGCCTTGAAACACTAAATATAACAGTAAGTTGACCATGCAATATCCTAAAACATAAACACACTACTGCTAAAGGAAGAAAATAACAAGGGAGATTATTTGAATGCTTTATATAAGTTTTTCCTGATTAAGGTAGCCATTAAAGTTCACCCCAAAAAAGGGGTTATCAGCACTCACCTCCAGTGTAAAACCTATGACTTTGAAGCACTGTTCAATTAATTCAAACTGAGACTTATAAAAGCTATTGTTCATGAAATCTTGCACTATTCTGAAATGATCGTTTTGCAGATATCTGAAAGAATTGATAGATACAGAGTTAGAATGTAAATGAGGTTGAGAATTCAACACCACTGCATTTCTTAGTAATCAATTTATGTAAAAATAAACTGCATTACCTGGGAGGTTTATATTCTGGCAGTTTGTAATGTGCCAGTTTTTTCTTTTCTGCCAGACCAGCATAAATATAATAAAAAATATGGAAATTTTTCTCGCCTCTGAAACAATAGAAACAACAAACTGGTTTAGTAATGTAACTATGTTACATTTACTGATGACATACGTGCTATTATTACATGTTATTTTAATAACAGGCAAGGCTCATGCAAACTGACAGAGGACTATGAAAGACGCTTTATTACACAAGTTTCTGTGAAGTGAACACCCTTTCTGTGCCATTGTGTGTTTGTTCTGAAGGTGCCAGGGTGGCTGCTCAGTGCTACAAGCAGCTAAATGCTGCTTTGCCTTTGATGCAATTGGTAGATGCTGGGTGAGAACTTGCATGTTGCTCACACACCTGCATTAAATGGGCTGCTTAACCTCCAGTTATTTTAAAAAATCTTCTGAACATGGGAGAGCTATACACTCCCAATTCACTGAATCCAGTATATCTGCTGCATCCTTTAGCCCTGAACCAGGAACGCACATAAGCAGACATTCGGCAAAGGGCTTTATGACTTGGCATGCTTTGCCTGAAAGTGAGGTGCCCAAACCCAGGACAGAAGGTTTATTTGCACATCCAAGGTTCCTGTGCACATGAGGAAGAACTGGATGCTTAGGTGGAAATTTGCAACCACCACTGAACCGTGAGATGGCCAAGTCAGTCACTATGAAACAGCAAAAAGGAATTGTGTTCAAATCCCTGGTTTCTGCATGAGCTGAGGCGTTTGTCTCAGGAGCACCATTACACGCTTCTGTGAAATGGGATCAGACCCCAGTGCCCTCCTCTCTGTGTGTGGGGGTTGCCGAGATCAGAGTCCAGTGTCAACTTAGTTTGCATATTTTACTGCGGACAGTCAGTAGAAGAAAACAAGATCAATTTAAGGAGTAGGAGCAGATCCCATTATCTTCCCCCTCAGTGTCTTAACCATTAGGTTGCATAGCCATGCTTTGCACGCTCTCTGAAACTTCACTGTGTCCTGATGGTTTGTGTATTCTCTTGGAAAGGTAGGGGAACCTGTAGGTTCAAAATCTCTTGGGCTGAAGTGGGTCTGGAACTTGAGCCTCCCATCTTCTGGGTCACTGGTTTTCTTCAAAAAGTCATTCCTAGCTCTCCATGTGAGTTTGGGAGTCACGTTCTCCCAGAAGAGCAGAACAGACTGCCCTTGCAATGCAGGTACCTGAATGCCAATTCTCTGCCCTGGCACGGCTGTATGGACCAGCCATACAGAGAGCTCAGTAAAGAGGAGAGCACACGACACAAAGAGCTTCAGGTGCCCTTGGAAGTTCATACCTCAAAATTTAACCTCCCATAGTGGCTCTCACGCTAAACAATTCGGCGGCATTTTTTGTGAATGCAGACATCTAAACACCTAAATAGCATTTGAGGCACATAAATGGTTTGCCAACTTCTTGTCTTAGCATGTGGCTAAATATAAATACAAACTGACAGCCACAGAACAAACCCATGAAAAGCTGAAAAACTGATATGTTAAGCAAAAAGCTGATTTTATTCTGAAAAAGCAGGTTTTGTGCTTTATGTTCAACTGGGGAAAAAACCACTTTTTCATAAAATTGCCTCTAACTTTAAATTGTTTATTGAAACATTCCAAGTGATACTTAGATGTTCTTCATGTCACAAATCTGCAACATGCAACAAGGTCATGCAGAACTACAAAAAGAGTAAAAGTGAGTAAGAGATCAGCAAGTGGAAAAATTTAAATCAGTGACAACATTCCTTGTCTCAAACTTGGTTTTTCCTATTGTTATTATGGCAGAAATAGAGTTGCCAAAATATTTTTTATCTGGATGTGCTATATATTAGGATAGAAAATCCATTTCAATAATTTAAATTAATTGGAATGCCATTTAATTTTTCTGTCATTTTATATTATGAGATACACACATGACAGAGATGGAGCTATACTGCATTTGGTCCATAACCCTTTATAACTAAATCCCACTAGATACCCCAAAATGGAAAATGAGCACTTTGCAAATAAAAGCTACAATACAAGAGGAAACATAGAGGAATTAAATTAAAGTGATATACTTAACGCAATACTAAAAAATTACTTCAAAATTCCACAAAGAAATTTATAACTGAACTATCAGAAAGTTTTTAGTTCTTTATGCATTCTAATACACTTTATACATCACATATACATTTTTATGAGATTTAACTAACCCAGAAGGCAATGAAAAAAAAATTGGGAGTAGTTTTCAGCTAGCTTACAGATTTATAAGCTATTTGTACATAATTTATAAGAAAAGAACCCAGTACCTTTTTCATCTTTGTGTTTTGTCCCAAGGTAATTTCCTGCATTGTAGGCCTGCTCTGTAAACCCCAAATTAGGTCAAGTATCATTTTTATACTTACACTGCCTGGTGGACAACTCTGGATTTTTCAAGGAGGTACTCTGAAATCTGAGCTCCTACTACAGTGCCACCACAAGTGAATTTCATTTCCAAGTATTTTCCAAATCTGCTCGAGTTATCATTGATGATAGTGCCTGCATTTCCAAATGCTTCTACGAGGTTATTCACCTGGAGGATCTTCTCCTGTAGAGTCCTGTTATTAGCCTGGGTATGAAAAAAAGATATTGCTTAAAATTATCAGTCGTTATTTAAATACATTCATTCTTAAGTGTTTCTTTCTTCTTCTAGTTGGTATTGTGAAGCGTGACATCATGAGGGCAGCCATTCCCACGTGACTCATATGGGAAAAAAGGCATGTATATACCATGAAACCTGTCAGAATAGCAATATAGCAATCTGCAGAACTAATGGCTGGCTGGAAGAGATAACACACATAATGATAACGACAACACCAGAACTAATCAATTTCTGTGGTCCAGCACTCTGAGACAGCCAGCCTGCTTTTGGGATCCTTGTTAGTATCTGCTTACTGCTGTGTTGCACCATACCAAGAGATCAGTTTGCTTGCATCTCACTTGGGACATGCAAAAGTGGCATTTTATTTAAACAAAACCAGAATGACTGTGTACCACTGACAGCAATCTGGTTGTGGAAGGAGGTGAAAAGCTAGAAGAGGATTTTATTTAGTACAGTTTGGGTGATTTGAAGACACTCTGTTAAACAAAGGATGTACTGAAGAAGTCACAGCCCTCATTGCAGTGGGTACTTCCTTGCAGAATCCCCAAAATATTTCCAACCATCAGCATCATGTTTCAATCTGATCTTACAGAAGTTCTTTTGAAAATATATTACAGTCTTGCCCCGCTACCAATGCCCTGTCCATAGGTACAGTCAATCAGGCCTAAGATAGCAAAGCCTTACAGAGGCATCCCCTTTGAAACATACCTTGCCCAGGACGGTGAGCTGCTGAACCAGAAGATGGGCACTTTGCGTCTTGCCAGCTCCACTTTCTCCAGAAATAACGATACACTGCAAAGAACAAGAGCATGAGCCTGAGCTCATTACATATCTCTCAGCCTAGCAAATGATATAATTAAGATACCTCATCTTTACCTGATCGGAGTTGTACGTCACCATGGACTGATAACCTATGTCAGCAACAGCAAATATATGAGGAGGGTTGGCAGTCCGTTTGGCTCCAATATACAGTTTGGAATGCTAAGTGTAAGAAAAATGAAAACATTATCCGTGTCCCTTAACAACTCTTTTTTTTGTACTATCTTATCAGAGTTTAGTTTTCTTTTCAGATTAGCGTACAGCATGCTGAGGTTACCAGCAGTGATGTTTTCTGAGTGAGCTGTTACTGCACTCACTATACCATGAATCTGTACGTACTTAGTACTATAAGAACTGCTAAAACTGATGAACCACAATTTTGTATGATGTCAGCCCTGATTATGCTATGAAACTCAAATTATTAGAAGGAAATTTAATGTTGCCAGACATCAAGGACCAGCTTATAATTTCATTTTATTTGTACTTCACATCCTCTTAGTATTTCTGCATGATATTGATGTCAAAACTTAAGATCTTTTCTGTACCTGTAGCATATGATAATTAATAATACCAAAATATTGTATGACCAGACTTTCATATCTATCCCCTTTTGTATAATGGGGAGGCAAATTCACAAAAGTCAAAATTTTACAGGGTTGCTTTGTGAACTGTCTGATCAATTAAATAGCTGTGGCTTCCCCAGCTCTCTTGGGAGGAAATGCCCCCAGCTCCTACCCTCAGCCATTCACAGAAGTTCTCCATGGGAAGTGGAGGAGAAGGAATGCTCCCTCCCACAAAGAGGGGTAAGATACACCTGAACAAATGCACTTATCTGTACAGATAGCACTTCTGAACTAGTTACTATGGGCAGCTAGTGCCTTTACACTCTGTGGGGTTCTAGTCAACAAATCTCATAAAGTTTAGCACAATTTATCTCGTCCTAGAATGAACGTTGAAAGTCACTAGAAGAACAATCACCTCAAAAATCCTATTTCTCTCCATTGATTACAATGGATGACTTGCTCAGATATAGCTATTTGCACTTTAGATATGATACAGACAAAATCTACACTATAGACATAAAGATATCAGAAATTAAATTTTTTGGAGTTTCTCACTTCTGTGCTGAAATTCAGCACATGATAAGGATGTGTGTCAACATGCACTTGAAGGGACAACTGTATTGGTAATTCTGTTTTTCAGAGTGAACGGAAGTAAATCTCAAGAATGTTACTTTATACTTAACACAAATTATAATTCATATTTTAATGGAAATCGGTGCTAGTTTAAAAGAACCAAACCTAGATTTTCACACCTGTGAAGAATAAATATCTATGTTCCGAAATGGATTGACAGCGATGAGAATGTCCCCAACATAGGCATAGATCTGATCCTTGGCGTAACCCTTCTGCAACTGCTCTGCTACTGTATTCTGATGGAGAAAGAATAGGAACATTGAATCATATGGAAAAAAAAAAGAATATTAGGAAAATGTATAAAATATTTATATAGTTACAATGAGTGAGGATAGAGAGGGAAGGTATTAATAGTCAGGAATACAACTGATCCTGATCAAAAGCGAGTAACACTTTCAAACACACTAGCATTCCTAATTTCTTCTGTCCAAACTCACTTTGAACAATAAATACTTACAGATCCCCAAGCGGCTGTAGAAAAATGAGTTAATAATTACTGCTTTAATTCAGTGAATCAAAGGTTTCCATGAGACAGTCCTGTCTTCATTTCTAACACTACAGCTTCATGTAACTCATCAAGCAAGAGCCATATGCTTGAACTCATAACTGCTGTTACAGCTACTCTAACATTACTCTCAGTTATGATAAGACTCAGATGTTCAACTGTTTGTATCCTATTAATGTAACCAATCAGGTATCTTTCTATATTAACAACCAATCTCTGCTGTGATTGTTCTTTGCTTCTGCAGAGCCAGTTCTCCCTGAACCAAGAAAAAAGTCGGGCCCATTAGTGGCATACCCAATTTCTTGACATAATTTCCCTCAACTTCTTCTTCGTATAGAGCTGAGTATGCAAAGTGTCTGGTTAGATTTCCAATCAAAAGTGGACATAGATCTGGCTGAAGAAATTCAAACCAGCCTGGAGAATGTTCTGAGGTACATGTGAAAATATTTAGGCCCTATTCCCACTTGAACAGAATGAGAGGCAGCGGAGGACTACAGAAAGAATTGCTTTCCCTCCCCATCCATCTGTTCACAGTGTTGTCCGTTGTTTTCTGCTTAATGCACTTAAAACCTGAATTCTCAACAGCTGAAGAGGTTACATTTCCTTCACAGGAAAGCATAAGGAGAAAACCTTGGTTTTCCATTGTCTTAATAAACTCTTCCCTTTTCAGTTTTGAATGGTATTTTGCTTTTGGCCATAACCAGAGTTACATTACAGAATTATTTATGGGAAGTTCTGCCCTTTTTGAAATTATTTCTTGCACCAATAGCCAAAATCCTAGAAGGTCTCCAGTTTTGGCCTTCTGATGGGCCTTTCTAAACTGGAAGAGAAGTTTGAATGGAAGAAAGGAGACAGTTCTGAGAAGCTGCCATTCATATGTGCAAGAAGTTTTAAACTGTATTGGATTTAGTAAAATATCACAAAGTCAAATGATGCCTTTAGGTGGAGGCTTCATGAGGACTTTCCAGAGAATGCTCCACCTCTGAGGAAATGGGATAAACTTTTTGCTTGTTTGTTTTTTTTAATCTTCTTTTTAGCTCAGATTGTTTATATGCTTCATGGCAAAAGATAAAAACCAGTCTTGCTAGCATATGGCTATTCCATATAAAAAAAATGTTTACATCTGAGTTTTGTGCAGTAGATGAAGTCTGGATTAGCGTTAACTAAGCATTTAACTAAACATTAAGCTACTCTAAGTTCTTGGATGATGGAAGACGTTCTGTGGGCTGTTAGCATTATGTAGTGTACTAGCTCAAGAGCCACATTTAGTATTCTGGACTGAACAAAGATGCAATATATCAGAGAAGTTTTAAAGATAGGAGAATGTGAATCATAGTCTATGCAGAGCCTGATAGGTAAAGGAAGAATGACAGTTTGTTTACAACCACTGATGGCCTCTGAGACCTGCAGATAATGTGCTGTGGCCTGATTCTTTCTGGTTTTGAAGCTTAAAGCATAAACACAACAGACCTCCCCCCTTCCTTATGCATGTTACCCGGCTCCTAGTGGACTCATTTTCAAACTTTGACAAACCAGTGAGATTTGTATCAATAATTTTGTCAAAAGTTCACCAGCAGGCATTGTTAGTTCAGAGCCTCAGCTAACATAAGTTGATCTCAATGCATCTCCACACCAAAGTAAGTCAGTGAGAACTCAGCCTAGGACAGTATGGTAAGCTAGTTTCAGACAACTATAGATGTCCAAGCAACAGGGGAGAAGGTGCTTGTTCTTGGACCTGGACCAATTTCAGGTTAACACATCATTACAAACTAGGTATTTAACTGTAATAAAATCCAGCAATATAAATCCTGTTAAGCAAATGGTGCTACAATACTGCTCAGTCTGAGACTTTAACTGCAGGGAGTGTTTTAGCATTGAGTTGGAACCATTCCTGACACAGCAAATTTCATCTAAAATATTTGTTATAAACTGGTAAAATGTCATAGTACACTTACACAATTGAAGTGTGACAATATAATTGAACTTGGAAATCAACACCACAACATTGTGTTTTAATATGTGATTACCCCTCTTCAGGAAAATGTGAAAAAGGAGTTTCTTACCTCATCCAGTACCTCCAAGGTTGCTAAATCATCAACCTCTTCCTGGTTTGAAACTAGTGACTTAGTGTAGTTCCCTTTCTTTGTATGAATACGTTCAAATCTAGAAAAGAAAGACATGCAATTTCCTGATGTAAGAAAACACAGAGCACATCTCGCATTTGTAACCCTCTTGAAGGCAATTCAGCCCAAACATTCCAGATTCCCGTTGTTCTGAATTCAAACACACAAATGTTTGAATAACACGACAGTTATTCCTGTTACATATTTTTAGTACAGAACACCTACACTTGAAAATTCAAAATCTATGGTTTGATCCCACAACTGATACCATGAAGAACTTTTTCAGTGTACAGATCCCTGCTTGATCGCACCCCTACATCAGCTGCAGGAGTGGAGCTATGCACTACAGGGAAAAAACAACATATTTATAAAGCATATAACAGTCAAACTCTGGCACTTACCTGCAAAAAGAAAAATGACCCAGATAGATAAAAATTATGGATAGAACAAAACCAGGGGTGTATGATGAAATAGTATGGCAAGGATGATGCAGACAAAGCATTCAGGATGGAAATATTTCTAACTTAGTAATGACAATGCTCTAAAGCTTGGCTGAGATGGTCACACTGTAGAGCAAAGTGCTAAAGAACCACTGGGGTATGTGGAATACATCCTGACCAAGAAGAACTTTCTTGGACTCTACAGGAAAAAATCGTACAAAATAAAGAAACAAAATTTCAAATCTTTTTCTTGTCAGGGTTAAACTTCAATTAAGTTTGTCTGAAACTGAAATTTCTCTTCTCTTTTAATCAAACCAAAGAAAACTTTACGCAGACTTATAGAAATTAGCAAGAAAATTACCAGACTTGGGTCATTCTCTATCCAAGAGTAAAGGCATTGCTAAACAAAGCAAAAGCAGCAAAAATGCAAGGTTTACAATCCACATTAGTTATAAGAGCTTTATGAGATGGAGGATAATCAGGGAAAGGGAAACTGAGAGTTCACAAACTAAATCAAGCTCAGATGTGCAATATGGCACAAGCACAGAAAGACTACCAAGTAAATCAGATCTCCTGATATGACCTCACTCCCCTTGATACTATAGGTAGGAAGGTACCTCTCAAACACATGGAACATATACCTTGGTAAACTGAGACAGCAGGGAAACTGTTTTGTGTGAAACACACTCACTCTTTACCTTAATTTCAGACAAGACCAGGGAAATCCTTTATTTAATTTTGCCAGTTGGACATATAGCCTGAGTAAAAGCAGATGGGTGTTTTCTACCCAGGCAAAAACTTGAATATACAGTGAACAGAGGACAGGCAAAAGAGGGCAGTTGCATCAAGACGGAAAGTTAGAATGAATGAACATCATGCTGATGGGGCAAGCTATGAGTCTTCTGAACTCCCACAGTAAGATTTACTGCGGAGCTGAATGGGCTGTACCCACTCCACGAATATCACCTACTTCATGGGTGCTATCAGGTCATGCAGGCTGTGCACTGATGTGGGATGCAGGTGCAGAAAGCCAAGCAGGCACCCACTTGGCATCAGTTACTGATTGCCAGGCCTGAAAGAAATGGGCAAATGATGCCCTCCTAAACTGTGAGTGCAATCAAGATCTGAATGATGGAACTGCAGGCATGAATGCACTTCATCTGGTACTTCTTTCAATTTCTCTTGCCTGTAATTGTTCCCCAAGGGTGACAGAATGGCCTGTCCTCACCCAGGTGCCAGTAATGGAGCAGTTTCTTCCTCCCTTAGGCAGGTCCTGCATCTGGGCAAGAACAACCCCATGTATGAGTACAAGTTGGGGACAGACCTGTTGGAGAGCAGCATAGGGGAAAGGGACCTGGGGGTCCTAGTGGACAGCAGGATGACCATGAGCCAGCAGTGTGCCCTTGTGGCCAAGAAGGCCAATGGCATCCTGGGGTGTATTAGAAGGGGTGTGGTCAGCAGGTCGAGAGAGATTCTCCTCCCCCTCTACTCTGCCCTGGTGAGGCCGCATCTGGAATATTGTGTCCAGTTCTGGGCCCCTCAGTTCAAGAAGGACAGGGAACTGCTAGAGAGAGTCCAGCGCAGAGCCACGAAGATGATTAAGGGGGTGGAACATCTCCCTTATGAGGGGAGGCTGAGGGAGCTGGGTCTCTTTACCTTGGAGAAGAGGAGACTGAGGGGTGACCTCATTAATGTTTATAAATATGTAAAGGGCAAGTGTCATGAGGATGGAGCCAGGCTCTTCTCAGTGACATCCACTGACAGGACAAGGGGCAATGGGTGCAAGCTGGAACACAGGAGGTTCCACATAAATATGAGGAAAAACTTCTTTACGGTGAGGGTGACCAAACACTGGAACAGGCTGCCTAGAGAGGTTGTGGAGTCTCCTTCTCTGGAGACATTCAAAACCCGCCTGGACGCGTTCCTGTGTGATATGATCTAGGTAATCCTGCTCCGGCAAGGGGATTGGACTAGATGATCTTTCGAGGTCCCTTCCAATCCCTAACATTCTGTGATTCTGTGGCTTTGAGAAAGACCTGTCAACATGCACATGAGGGAAAGATGCAGGAACTGCAGGACTATGTCAGCTTTGCTGTTCTATTTTTTCCATTGCCAAAGGAAGACCCAAAACAAGACATCTGTCAAATTATGCTTTCCATTTCTGGTGGAATTGTTACACATTGAATACACTTTTCTTTTAAAATGCTATTCCGTATCAGTGAGAGAGTGATATTTCCCAAGATTTGTTTCAATTACTGTTTTTCATTTAATGTAGGAAATCAACAAGTGCCTTGCAGGAAGGGAGGGGAATGCTCCAGTCATGAAGACTTTTCTTTTTCTATTTTTTTCTCTTTTAAGTAAATTAGCTCTATTTATGCCAGGGAAGTTTAATTACATAAAATTGATTCTCCTGTAATCCTTTTCAGCTGACATTATGAGAACACTAGTGCTTGTTAAACCAGATTATATTCTCCATTCTCAAGAGTACAGCAGAGTGGCAAATTTGCAGAGCACAATATTTTTCTGCTTTGCTGTCAAAGGGCACAGACCCCTCAAGGGCAGTTATACTGCTTCACTTGCTAAAACTCCAACCACTTATAAAAACCGCATCAGTGCTGTTGACATCAATGCTGAAATTTCATTATCGTCATGCACATAGACATTGTGAACTGAAATAACCACGTTTCTCTGTTCTGTTCAGAAATTATTTGTTGGAGGCATTAGATCTTACAGTCATGCTCAACAAGCGATTCAAGCAGCTAAAGGCCAGAAACATCAACCCAGTACGGACAAGAAAATGAGTCAAGGCAGCGTTGTTTCTGTGCATTCTCCTTCACACCCCCTGCTTATCTTTCAAGATTCAGTTAAATCAAAATGAGGCAACTGCAGTGTTTTCTTCTTCAAATTGTCAGAATGTATTTAAAAGATTTCTGATAGTTCCAAAAATACCATGGAAAGGGAACTGTGACTCATGATGCCCTGTTGAACTCTCTGCCTAAACTGGTTGGAGAATCATCTACAGACTAAGAAGTGACAGGAAAAGGGCTGGCCTTAGTCTGGGTGTAAAGAAAACACTAAAAATAATCAAGTTTTCTGTAAGGTGAAGGTGGGAACAGCTGTACACCTCCCAGCAGCTACATATAGCATTAAAAGTGACAAATGGAAAAGAAGCAACACAGAGAAACCTGTACAGGATCTGTCCTTGCTGGTGATTCTATTTCTCTGGAGGCTCCACAGAGCAATATGAATTCACACTTAAAATCAAAATTTTGTCTTCAACAGATGTATCTGGTGAAATATGCTTAAATAAAACTATAGTCTTATATCTATGCAAAATCTGCACCTGAATTTAGAATAGTCTGTTGATAGACTCCAGCTGCATCTGCACAATGTTTTGCAGACAAACCTGTGCTCCTTCTATGTTTAAATGATGGCACAGCACCGACTGCAGTCTCAGGGAGCTGTGCTCAAGCTTATGCAATGTTGCTGAGAGCAGAGTGCTGCCCAGCAGAGCTACAGGGCTTTTGATTCAGAGGTGGCTCATGTCCAGCCAGCTGGGTCATGCCCTGCTCTGCACAATCTGTTTGCCAAAGTCTGCGCTGGTTTACCATGCCTTGCAAAAAACTGCACGCCCTGCAGAGCCCTGCAGATTATTGGTCCTTCATAATAGGCTCATGAAATGGCTGTATCCTCTGACATATTTCAGGGAAAAATATATGTTCTTAACTGAGCAAATAAGAGATCTCTAAAAGGACTCTTTGGGATTAGTTCTTTATTGCCCTCATGCGTCAGGCCCACGCTCTATGGCAAGAACCATACTGAGAAGATGAAGGGGAAGCTCCAAAAGTGAGTGATGCTTGGTGAGGTATCCCACCTTCAGGAAAAATGAATTGCTGAGTAAATGGACTGACACAACAGTAAAGCAGCAGTTGCAGAGCATTACGCCCAGGGAGTCCTGAATGCAGGAGGAACTTCTTTCTCCTGTTTTGCTTCAGGAGGTAAACTATTCTCCATTCAGGCATTGCTGTTGCTCATTGTATTGTATGGAAAGAGACTGGAACCACATTCTTATTCTGCTATAGAGATGTGTATTAGCTAGAAGCATATGGGACTGGCGATCTGCTTATTCTAAAGCCTGTGTTGCCAGGAACTCTTTATTGCTTCTACAACCTGAGAGCAGTTTGCAGCATAGCCATCCTACATAGAAGTGTCCTGAATGCAGGAATACACACTCCTTGTTGGTACAACAAAGCCCACACTGAGTTACAGGAGAGGAAAAAGTGGCTTGAAGTGCTCAAGGATTAGTCTGGAACTCCAAAGCCTTGGGTTTAAACCCCTACTCTGATACAGCTTTCATCTGGAGACCTTGACCAAGTCAGCACTGGACTCTGTGTGAGCTATCTTACTCTGCTCATCATACTGCTTTGTCAAGCTAGTATGGTGATCTCCTACCCTCTGCTACAACCTGCCCTGCAGACTTGAGCTTGAAGGATTGCTATCAGCTGCTTTCCACCAGCAGGATGTGTCAGAGAGATGGAGAGAGAGAGAACACCCAGAAAATAAGTTACACAAGTCTGCGCAGTCAGGGAAAGTCATGGAAGGAAACTATATGGTACTCCCTGCTTTTAATAGGGGTGAATAAATTGACAACCACCTTTGTGCATGTTGTACATGAACTTCTATGAATCAGCCTCCCTGAACTTTCCAAATAGTTAAATAGAGCAACTGTTTAGCGCCCTGTCACTGAATTTCAGTGCTATCCCTACACGGCCAATAAGGAAAGACAAACTCTTAGGAGAGTAATTCAGCTCACTCAAAAGCCCTTGCTCTGACTCACTTTGCAGCAGAATGGGTCTCCTTCCCCTGTTTATTTAGAGGGCATATAAAGATGAGGCTTTTAACCTGGGGACCAGAGTCAGTTGCTGAAATCTAGGTGCAGTGAATATCCCTCGCATATGCAGCTCATTTTGGAATGAGTCATAATTCCCAGGAAATACACGTTGTACTAATCATTGCATATTTCTGTGGAGATTATTGTAAAAGCAGACAAGATTAAGACAGCCAAAAAACTCAAGATAAAAGTCTTGCAAGCCTGTTAGGTGTAGATGCGACAGTTCTGAAGGCCATTTCAAAGACAGCTATTTCTGTTGCAAAGTAAAACTCTTTACTATGCAGTTTTTCCCCTCATTTGGCCTAGCAAGAAATATATTTTTAGAACAGTTTTTGGGTATATGCTGTAGCACTCCTTTCTAATAATTATTTTCATCACCAATTATAAGTTTTAACAGCTATAATGTGACTTACAAGAATGTAAGTATGTGACTGAGGGATTGGCTAAAAATGAGGGGAAATTTAAGCAGTGTCCAAAGGTGAATGACCAACCTCAGATGAGGTTATTGTTTCTTCATTAGAGAATTTGTCTTATTTTCATTAAAGACTGTGCAATAAATTTTATTATCAGGCTTTTTGTGTCACTATCAACACAGAAAAGAAATGAAATACTGTACTTAAAGAGCTAGCTGGTCCTAAGGACTGGAATAACAGATACGGGATGAAGTTTATTTGTATAAAACCTCAAGATCATACTACGAGGATGTAACAGAATTATTTCTACTAGTTGAAAGTTCATCAATTTGAAAAGACTAAGCGAAAAGAAGTATCAAGATGATTATGAGTCATGAACCCCTCCAAAAAGAGGCAAATAACACCTTATGAAGTTGCCCAATGAAATAGGCTTTTCTTGCCGCAGCCATGATAAAGGCAACTCCTGTAGAAGCCCAAGACCCTTGTCCTGAAAGTGAATTCGCTCACCAGGAATTCACAGATCAGTGAGAACCCAAATGCTAAACAACAAAGCCACAAATTAAATACGCTTAGTATGCAACTTGGCCTGCTTCACCGCCTCTTTAACATGAATTTATCTGCCATAGCTTACTTCATCACTCCAAAAAGCCAGTTTTAGGGATCTTTCAGTCAAGGTGCTATGGGAAAATATTAATCTATCAAGGGACACTTTCTCATGCTCTTCCCATCGTAATTTCTCCAACATGAGATCTGAGCTAGGAAAGGTTAAGTTGCAAACAGATTTTTTTTTAGCATAAAGAAGTGATGACTTTAAATAATAATGTATCGCAGTTGCTCAAAGTCAAAAAATGGAATCCAATGAAGCTCATTGCTAGGGTTCATGTTTTTTTGAGCCTTGTGTAGCATGAAACTTATTGGTGCTATAAGACTCTGTTCAGAGGCTACCGAAAAACAAGTACAATCTTCCACCACCTTCATTAAGTTTGGGGCAGATATATGGCATATTGCTGTTTAAAGTTCTATCAGCATAAGTTGAGATTTCTCTGGTTACTCAGGAGGTTGGTGGGCTCTGTTTCTCTTCCCAGGTGCTTGGAAAGGATGCAGCACAATGATCCAAAGCTAAGTTCTTCTTCACTAGAACAGCAATAATGGGAAGGCTCAGTGCAATGCCCTAATGACTCAGTGACTCGTAAATGTTAGAAAATACCTCAGGAACAACGGTGCTAATGGGAGTGACTATAGGGTGGCTAGAGACCACACACCCTTCCTGAGCAGACATAGTACACAAAGATTAGATCTGAGGACCTGGCCTTCGGCGAAAACCTCTGAGAATGTGACATAACTTAACATAATCTCTTCTATCTGACCTTTACCAAACGCACACTCAGCAAACAAGTGACAAGATCACAACTGCGACAAGACTACCACTGCAGAAGTCAGTCAAGAGCCAAATTACACCTCAGCACGCTGGGCAAAGAGGGTGATTGGATATGGAGTGAATACAAAAACAGTGCACACAGGAAGATCCAGAGGCCAGACCTCAGCTATTAACTTCCAGACATTTTACTTTTTTCTTTTGAAATACAAAATATTTATGAATAAAGTATAATTTGAAAAGGAAAGGAAACACATACTGAGAAAATAACTGTATTTCTTACTTTCAGCTTTAAGTCAACGTTACCAAATTTCTTGAGTTTATATGGCATGCCCATTTATACAATATGACACAGGTAGAATGATTTCTTCCCTCGGTGTAAGGAAGGGTTCTTTAATCCCTTAAACTACCTGCCTCCCAGTGACAGCAAGCAGGAGGACTATGCCTTCAAATTATGGACCGAGAGAGTGTGAGCTGGAGGTCAAGAGGAAGCTTGACAAGGAAAGTTGCCAGCAATTGGTGAAAGTTCAGAAATCCCACAGCAGGGCCCTAACACACCAGTGTAAAAACAGTCCCAGAACAGGATAACCAAGAAAAGAAAGACAGGGGGTTTTAAGATGAGACTCTTCCAGGTGACTTGTCACTACACAGCCTATGTCTTGACTCTGAATCAGATTTACATGGTACTTCTGTACAGACTTCTGTTGACACCATTTGCTCTGTGCAGATTGAAGGTCAGAAGATACATATGATTAGTATTTAAAGACTTCAAAAAAAGTATGACTGCTGAATTCGAAGATCTGTGTATAATGTTTTTATCATTCAACAGAAGAAAAAACAAATGCCATTCTGTTGTAATGCCCTTTACAGGCCTGGAAACCAAATTTCTTCTGAAGTGAAATGATGTACTTACTTTACTACAATTTCAGCTACTGGAAAATAATCTCTGCTTTTCTTGCTTATACAGAGATAGCAGTAGATATTAAGATGAATATTCTTACTGTTTCTAGGAGAAGGCTAATCTTTTTATGCATTCAGTGCTATGAAAGACAATCTTCCAGCAAATGTAGCCAATAAACCTGTTAAAGCTGAAGTGATTATATGTACAGTGACTGTAAAATGTGATTTTTACTTGCAGTCTTTCATGCCACCTTCACTAATCTCAGGTATGAAAAGACTTGGTTAAATCAATGCAAATGAGATTTAAACTAGTATCAGCCTACTTGTTAGTATTTTAAAATGATAGACTCAAATATGGACACTACACACCAAGCTACTACTTTAACCATGCCATTTAAATTACACCCTCATTTAAATAAGTAATTTTTTTTGCACAGATTCAGATGATAAATAATATTATTTTCAGAGAGAAAATTTCATCTTCCTTTGGGAAAATTTCTGTAGAAATTACACTTAATCAACTGTAAGAGCACAGGTGACTTCATCACATATTAATACATTCCCTTAAACTCTGGTTCATACAAAGAGTGATCAGTCAACAAAACACAGTCTATATGGGATGGAGAAAGTGCCAATAGATCTTTGTGTTCCTGTGCCATTTGACTGCTCTATGCACATGGAAATTGGGCCACTTTCTTTATGTTTGTATTGTATAGGTGAAGAAAGTTCATGTAATTTGCTTTATGCAGCATTTACATGGAAAAATGAAAGGATTTTGAAAAAAGAATAGGACTTGATAGAAAACAAACATATGAGTTCTATTAAATCGGTAAAAAAGCTCATGATACTTAATGGACTTAGCAGCATGATTTTCAAAAATTATTTAGACTTTGAAAAGACCAGAGTTACAAGCATTATCAGGATTTAAATTCATATTATTTAGTCTTTTGGACTTATTCTACCACATATCGTTTCCTTGTGTTTTATAAATAAATACTTCTAGAAGTCTGGAGTATGTTGCTGTTTTAGTGCTCAGCACTGACATCTGATAAGCTTATTTCAATTCCAGAATCTTTCTGGATTAAGCAAATGTCAAGTCTGCACCATATAGAACACACAAATCCAGTCTGAGGCTTAAATTTAATCCAACTGCATAGGTTTTTACTGAAATGCTAGAAAAGAGAAACTACTACTCATTCCACATCCGCTTACATGAAGTCCAAGAAAACTTGAAAATCACAAATTCTTTAGAACTATATTTTTTATTATTATCTTCAAAGGATAGAGTAAATATAAAATGCTCTAAAATCAGAACTGAAGACTGCTGTATATATTGTTACTATAAATATCTGTGAAAGGAAATGTGGCAAATTTTAGTAAGCTTTTTCCATACAGATGATAATGCCAAAATGTCTTTTAAATTTTATGTTCCATTAAAAAAAAAAAAATTGTAATCCTTTACCTTGAAGCACAGGAGAAGTTACACTAGTAGTACATCAATACTAATCTTCTACTACATTTCACATCTGATACATTATTTCAGTGTACTGGGTGGGTTTTTTTTTAAATTGTAAAATTGAGTCAAGCCATTTTCAGTTGTTTTAAATAAAAGCCATCAGGTGCTAAGTGATTTATGCAGAATTTATATTACTAAATACTAGTGGAAGAAAGAAAGAATCTATTCAATAAGACATAAGATTTGTAGTCTGCAAAACAAGGTCTGGTACCACTATCACTTCTTTCAGTCGGTAGAATCCAATTCTTGCAGGAACCTGAGTGGTTATCTTTAGCATACTTGCTTAAACTAAACATTAGCCGACCATGCAAATGTAACAAAATGCCAAACATTAGTTTCACCTAACCTTAGCTTTCTGAAAGCTGGGATCCCTAATCTGCATCTTGAGTCACAGGAGAATCTAAAGTTTCATCCCTCGCGTGAATCGTGATGCCCCTCTCTTTCCATTGGCTCTATACGGGACCCCAAAGATTAAGCTCTCTATTTTTCAGCCATTCTGGAACAGTGAAAGTCTCAAAATTGTCCCAACTGGTCTACTTTTTTGCTACTTTTACCTTGCCTTTTCAGTAACTCCCATTTGTTGATGAACATCAATAAATTCCATGAGTTGCCTTTGTAGCACGTTTTCTTTTCCTTCAATTTGCTTAATAAAATCATGCTGCAAAAGACTAGATACTGTTGGACGCTTCTCATAATCTTTAGTCAAGCACCTGTGCTGGCAGAAAAAGCAAATGATCATTGAGGGATCACTGTTAAGTTTTGAAATGTTTGTCTGTAGTTCATTCATACCTCCATAATAAATACATCCGTCTTAATCACAACAGCTCTGTACTGAAAAGACAGTACAGAACTGATGAGTCCAAGAAGTTAAATTACTACATTTTAAAACTATATAATCTTTAAATTAAGAAAAACAAAAGTCAAGTGTGTTAAAATGTTATTATTTCATATTTTAAATCTGGAGCCTCACTTGGAAGTCAAACTGGATTTACAAACTAGGTTTTTAAGGAAAAATATTAGTAGCAACAGATTTCCACAGAGAATACAGATATTTTACACATTACATTTACATATGTTCCATATTCAGCTACAGTGGTCTCAGTTGTTACTCACTTGTTAATGAAGTCATTGAATTCAGGTGACCACAGTTCAGGCTGCTGTAGCGTTGGAGGAGGATTCCTGCAAAGGTCAGTGTGATGATAAGTTAATAAGCTGCTCACTTGACAAAAAAAATGTGTGAAGGCAGGCTGAGTAATGAGTTTTAGAAGGCCACTGAAAAAAGATATTGATTTCCACTGGTAAAAGGAGCATGGGTAGAGGATACAATGCCTCACTTGTTCTCCTACTTTACATAACTAACAAGGAGAAATAGCACAGAGATGACCTACCAAGCGTAGCTAAGAATCACTATATTTTTTTCAATCAAATCAATAAACGGAAATGAAACTAACAACCCATTAATCACTATTCACTTGTAATGGCAAGTTTCTCTTTTCAAGCCTGAAACAAAATACTTTCTTTAGAGGATTTTTTAAAAGAAATTCTATTTTAAGTTTTCCCAGAAGGACTGAATTAATCAACTTGCTGAACAAAGTGTCAGAAGGAACTAGCTCTTTATTAACTATTTCTCATTCATCAGAAGATAATCAGAAGTCAAGTGAAGGGCTAAATACAGATCTATTGTAAATAAATACTACTACTTTCTTTTATGTTGAGTTAGAGCTGTTTAGTCTAGGTTTTAATTCGGTTCATATTGTTTTAACAGTCTTCCTCCATTCAAACAGAGGTGCCATTTTCACCGAGTGTAGTCATGAAGACAAAAGGAATCACCACCTACAGACGAGGTGACTTTTCTGTCTATTTTCAATCAATCGTCATAACTGCTTTTAAGTGCTGCTTAATGTTTACTCTATCACTTTCAGGTTTTACTTAATAGAATGAAAGGGTATTGATCTTATATTTGCTCCAGAGCAGAAAGGTGCCCAGTATTTGCAAGGCCAGATGTTTTTTTGAAGGCCTAGCTGAAATGACTGACCACAGCAGCTTGTAACTGCTTTTCCCATAGCAAGCAAAGGTGAGAAGAGCATTTATGCTCTGCTTCAGTGCCAAGTCAGCCAAGATTTCTTAAACGTGAAGGTAATTTAAACTAATTTGGGTGACTTGGCTGAAAAGGACTTGAAGCACTCATGTATACTATGTGGTCTCAGCTGTTGTGGTACTGCTCCAACTGCTCGAGTGAAATCCACAAACTGCTCTATGATCATGCCCTACAGACTTTGAGATTGATGTTCTTTGAAACGCTGTAAGTGGCACTTTTGGTACTTTCATCCCCAGCTTCAAAGAAAACACAAAAGAAGTTGCTATTTGCACTGCCCGAGCACCACAACACTGGAACTGCCAGGAGCAGCACAAGCTAATGAAAGGTGATAGCCTAAATGTACGTGAGTAGTAGAACAATACTTTTCTTCAAAGGACATGAGATAACTCTTGAGGACTGGTATGGGGCCTGTTCACCACAGTGGCATATTCAGACTCTGTATTTCTATCATAAGTCATTCTCTGTAACAGAATATATGAGACTCAGCTAGGTCCTGTGCTCATATATTGGGCAGCAGTCCATTCAGGAGAAAAAAGCCTCATGGCTTTTTCTCAGTGGAGCCACAGTCAACTCTGAACTTGTCCATGTGCACACATGGTTGAAGCAGAGCCTGCAGAAAACACAGCTGGACAAAGTATTTTGGTTGACAGCCAGCTAAATATGAGACAGCAGTGTGCCCAGGTAGCCAAGAAGGCCAACAGCATCCTGGCTTATATCAGAAATAGTGTGGCCAGCAGGACTAGGGAAGGGATCATCCCCCTATACTCGACACTGGCGAGCCTATGCCTCAAATACTGTGTTCAGTTTTGGGCCCCTCACTACAAGAAAGACATTGAGGTGCTGGAGCGAGTCCAGGGAAAGGCAATGAAGCTGGTGAAGGGTCTGGAGCACAAGTCTTATGAGGAGAAGCTGAGGGAACTGGGGTTGTTTAGCCTGGAGAAAAGGAGGCTCAGGGGAGACCTTTTTGCTCTCTACAACTACCTGAAAGGAGGTCGTAGCGAGGTGGGTGTCAGTCTCTTTTCCCAAGTAACAAGTGATAGAACGAGAAGAAATGGTCTCAAGTTGTGCCAGAGGAGGTTTAGATTGGGTATTCGGAAAAATTTCTTCACTGAAAGGGTTGTCAAGCATTGGAACAGGCTGCCCAGCGAAGTGGTTGAGTCACCATCTCTGGAGGTATTTAAAAGACGTGTAGATGTGGTGCTTAGGGACGTGGTTTAGTGGTGGACTTGGCAGCGTTAGGTTTACGGTTGGACTTGATGACCTTAAAGGTTTTTTCCAACCTAAATGATTCTATGATTCTATGATTTCTAACCTCCTCCTAGTACAAATAATAGCAGAAACTCCACATACTTATACAGTCTAAGTTTGAAGAAAGTAACAGTTAAGGAAAAAGTTCAGTCTAACCTGGCAAGAAATAACCATATCAAGATATTACCTTGGTATTTTGAAGAGTGCCCTCATAGGGTGCAAATCAGCAAGGGGTGGATCTCCATCTCCCAACTCTATTGCAGTAATACCCAGTGACCATGCATCACATCTGGCATCATAGGAGCTATCTAGCTGCTGCTCACAGGCAATCACCTGTTGGAGTAAAAGACTGGGATGGTCATTGTATGGTCAAATGTCCAAATTTAATAAAAGTACACCCACAGCTGGGGGAATCTCTTAAAGGATGGAGATACTGAGTGAAATAAACAGACTTGCACACATTTAGCAAGCTAAAGCATCCTGTTGCTGGAATAAAGCAATGCTTAAACTAGAGAAAGCAGGTGTCTGTGAACTGCCTGTGAACCAGGTTCTCTGACCAGATGCTCCCTGTTCTGACAAGAGGGTGCAAATCCTTGGCTTTTTCAACTGAAGGTGGTAAACTGCATCCCATGGCTGAGGGAAGAAGGAAACTAAGCAACCCTAAATCTCTTTTCTATGGATTATTCCTGCAAAATAACTAATGGAGCTATATTGCTCTCTCTATGAAGTGAAACAAGCAGGGAAGCAGAAGTCGAATTCCCTGTCTCCTATTGAGTCCTTGTTCAGCCAAATCAGCCAATTTCAAGATGAAGCTAATTTCTCGACAATGTGTTTGCCACTGGATTACAGCAAATGTATTTAATTTCATATACATTTCAGCTCATCCACAATGCCAAATGAATCTAGAATTTTTCAACCCATTAACTACAGGTCTAAACCAATGTGTATCCTGTTAGCTACATGGCTACACCAATGTGTATAAACAGAGTATGTTTATAAAAATACACGTGTATAAACAGAGTAGTTTCATGTGCTGTAAATAGATGTATATGCATGTGTTTGGGTGTGCACAAATAGTGTAAGTACATAGGCTTATTTATAATGAAATATTTTTCCTGCCTCCCACTTAAAATATATCTTTATATGCATCAACTTCAGGCTGGAAAAATCTCCAAAGATACATAGTACATCTTATTTATTCATAATAACCTCTTCTATTTCTTGCTGTCAGCTATAGTTACATAGCATTAAAAACTTCCCAGGTGTAGAAATCCAAAAATAAAAGCTATAATGTATCACAGTACCACCCTGGGCTCCTTTCATCCATGGGGAGATGAGATACCTATAGTCTCAGAGCTTGTAAGGCTGGAAAGGATGAATGATAGTACTCTCTCCTCTAACATTTTAGTAAGCAATTCAACGTCTTGCTCTCTGGCTCTAACTTTGTAACTTAAAAAATAAACCCCATTTTAACTTAATTATTGCAAACATAAGAAAAAAGGTTTAGAACACTTTTTTAAAGGATGTTTCTATTTCATTTGTTGAAAGGACCAGTGGTGAGGAAGACAGACAAAGAAAGAGCAGAAATATAGAATCCAGCAGCTTCTACTAACACCAATCTAACATGAAATGTTTTTGAAACATGAATCTAACCTCCGGAGCCATCCAGAACGGGGTGCCTACAGAGGTGTTTCGACGGAGACGAGTGCTGGTCAGCTGAGCAGACACACCTGGAAGAATGAAGGGAAGATACCATCAGAGCCACTGTTATTTCCATCCAAGACAGCCTTTCTGAATGGTGCCATCCTCCTCTTGTCATGCTACAACTTCGTCTGCAGGCGAATCTCAAATACATCCTTCCAGTTCTCTGGAAAGAGAGGTCCAGTCCGCAAAGGTACTCAGCACTTCAGCTGAGGTTCTCTGCATCCTTTGTTTCCAGTGACTTCAGTAGGACTGGGATTTAGTCCCAAATGAGTGTTTCATTAGTCATCTGACTCCGTATATTTTGACTGGCTAATTGCAGTTTTTCTATATCCTGTTTTAGGAGAGCAGTAAAGCACTTTAGGGGGAAAAGTACTGTACCTTCCACAGGTTCTTTTTTCCTGTTAATGCTCAGTACTGACACTAGACCTCACTGGCACTAGACTAGGTTGAACACTATAAAAGATACTTATCCTCATCTCTTAGCTGCTGTGCCATAAAAAAGAAACAACAAAACAGTGAAACCTCAAAAATTCTTACAAAACCAGAAGTTTCTCCATGCTCAAAGCACATTTTCAAAGCAACATCAAATGCCTGCAAATCAGCTTTGTAACACGAGCTGTAGTTTAAGGAATTAACTATTTCAGGCCAAGAGCTGGAAAGTGAACTCTGAAGTCTAAAGATTCCTCAGTTTTAAGTTAAAAGACTCTGAAATATTAGGAATTTGAGTGGGCTGCAGCACACTTCTGACCAGCCTGCCATCAGTTTCCTGCCTTACAAAACAAGGATGCATTCGCTGGAAATATCTCTAGTGTGTGCAAATGGGAGAGCACAACACATGAAGAATATCAGCCCTTCAGCTAGCATGTCCTGAACTATTACAGATTTATGAGTCACAACCAACTGTAAGGTCCACACGTGGAGAAAATCAACCCCTCTGCTAGCAAATCCTGAACTATTATGGATTTATGAGTCATAGCCAACTGTGAGGTCCACCAGAGGCATATTCTGAAGTGCCAATATCATGGATGGCAAGAAAGGTGCGGTGTTCTACTCTTGTTCCAACCTCATTCTGATTGACACTGAAGCTCATTTATTTTGCCTTCATACATAACGTTCTTTCAGTTTAAAAAAAGTAAAAAGACTCAGTTTCACTCTGCCAGTGCCATTTCATTATTCTTAAATACATGATGCTCCAGTGATCACTGCTGGCCAGTTTCAACTCTATATTGTCTGGTTTGAATGCACTTGACCATTCCTTCCTGAAAACCTTTCAGATGGTTCACAATTCACATTAACTGCCCAGTGTAAATACTAACTAAACCTCTGTCTATATAGAATTTGATTGTTTTGGGTTTTTTCAGTGGAGGACAAGAAACTGTAGAAGGCTTGATCTATTTTTTTACTCTAAAGCTGTGTTCAGCTCTGATTCACAAAGTATCTCATTTGTCCATCACAGAAATGTATGTAACTACTGAAAATAAGGCAGCAAGAAAGATCCTGCCTGATCCTTTGAGACACACACAACCATTGCTTTTGTGGCTGCCTCCCTCTAGTCCACTCCAGGTTTGAGAAAGTTGAATCTCTTTCTCTCTCCATGCCTGCAGAAAGTTCAATGCACGGTGTTTGCACCATGGAAAGCAGGACAATGTGAGCCTTAGCACAAAGTCCATCAATCCTGCTTCAGCTCAGCTAAGCAGGGGCTTTGTTTTTCCTACCTCAAAGAGTTGTCTGAGGTCCAGCTTCCGGCTCACAGAGCCTGGGGTTGTTCCAAGCCCTCAGTAAAACACGTCATTCAGAAAGCAAGGAGTAAGCACACATCACCACCGGTCAAACGGACATCATTACGTGATCCTCGGCTTTGGAGGGAGAGGAGGCAACTCTCCCCTCTCCCTTTCTACGTATTGTGGGAGTCCCTTGTGCTAAGCTCTTTTTTGTAGTCTTGAAAGAGGAAACAGGATTCAGATCTGCAGGCAAAGAAAGGCGCTAACTGAATTTTTATGATTCCAGTGTCAAATTTTATAAATCATGGTAACTTTCTGTAGAGATAAGGAACAAAATATAAAAGGAACATTAACGTGCACAGTCTTCTATGTCTATGCACTGTTGTTTTTTTTTCTCTTTGAACTATAATTATTAAATAAATGGAAGGATTTTTTCCTCCTCCCCCTTTTTTTACTTCAGTAAAAAGCTGATTTAATTTGATTTGTTCACCACTACTTTCTTTAGGCTCTTGGGTTTTCTGTGTGCTTTTTGTTTGTTTGTTTTTTTATCCTTTTGCTCTTAGCAGTAAAGTGGCAGTTCAGATTATGGACCGTAGGTCTTATGACAAATGATATTTCCTTGGGCTTTTTTCTGTGTATAGAGGAAAGATGATGTAATTCCACACTTAGTAACATTTCTTCCAGCATTTCAGTAACCAGTCAAGCATATAGCTGGCCAGCTTTTTTTAACTTGTATATTTTCTAACAAAAACATCTTGCTCCTCCTCCTTCCCCTTTACTATTGCTTTGTTGAAAAATGAGTCAAATATTGTCCTAAGAAAATCTAAAAACATGTCATAAAATGGTGTTCTATTACACACACATTGTAAATCTTAAGAAAGTGAAGAGCTTAATAAATAAGTGCATTAATAGTACCAATTCACACCATACCCAAAAGAAAATATTGTGCATATAGTTGGAAAAAGGCTTTTTTATTTTTCTTTTTTTTTTCTTTTTTCAGGCATTACTTTACTAACAAAAATTGGAAATTGGCAGACTTACACACGAGTATTATTCAAGCTTTTCATTGCAAAAACTGGCATGTTGGGATAACATTGAAACTAAAGCCACCTACTTATGACTTTAGCACTCAATAAAAGAAAAACAGTGCAGAAATGAGCTCCCTATTATTAGGAAAGATTCGTCTCATAGTAGCGCCCAATCTGAGCAGGCACTGTTCTGATCTAAACTGGGAGGCTGTGCAACATTGTTTTATGACTATGTCCTGTGATAGAAGTATGCACATTGTACTGGTTGATGCTCATGGGGGAATGGTGAGCCCTAGCAAATGCTACTAAATTCACATTCGGCACGCAGCAGGGAGACTGCATTCCCAACATGCCACTGTATTCATACAGACCCTACCCCAAAGGGCTTACGCTCTAGCTACCACACTGCCTCTGGCTACCTCTTCCATAACCCTTCTTCATTTGTGCCTTCAGTGTCCACTTCCCTACCAAAGAATCCTCTTTGTGACCTTCTTTGGATTAAGAACCTGCAACTCAGACCATTCCTCAAGCTAGTCTCTGGACCAAAAACTGCTCATGCTGTTAACCTTGCAGATCTAAACAGGCTGAAATGCTTTGAATTATTTCCCAAAATTTTTTTAATCTCCTACAGAAACAGATGTAAAACAGCAGCAGCATCTTACACTGCATTCCCCTTAACCTGCTGGCAGATATACTTTGGCACTCGAGTTCCATGCTGTTTGCTGCAAAAAGCAGCCTCTGCTTCCTTGCCTCTCTGTCCAACAGCATGAAGGCAGTCCTCCATAAATCACTCAACTCCACCTTTTTACTAGATCTGAAGGCAACAGGTCCTAATGGTTTAAGGTTTTCCTTTAGCACCCTAAGCTTCACGTTGAGAAGAAGCCATCATTCTTGTCAGGATGCAGACAGGGAAGTAGCTACTTCCCACGCAACAATGGTGGGGTCATAACAGTAATTCCAGAGGAGTTGAGTTATCTTTGACACTATCTCGTTTCTTCGTTTGCTTCCTTCAGGTTGTATTGGTGTGGTGTAATGGTACATATCCAGACAGGATAATTTCAGAGAGATCAGCTGAAATGCATACAAAATGCTAAAAAAAAATACACACAATTCCTTCATACTCCATAATGACAAAAGACAACAAGGAAAGAACAAGATTAAAACAAAGCAACTCTGATAGTCCACATGGTAAATGTCACAACACACCAGGTGTGTAACCACATACAACTGTATTGCAAGTATGGTGGCATTCCCACTAAGAGTGTGAAGGGACATGAGAGAGCTTCTCTCAGGTTTAATTACTTAGCATGTATAGAAAGCATAAAGATATTTAATAGAAAATGTTACTAACAGGGCATAAGGACATGAGTGGTGGGTTTGATGTCTTTACAAGTGTCACAGTTTAAAGCTGGGCCAGCTATTAACCAGATGGCAGATGCTCTCTGTTAACCCTCTCCCCCCCACCAAGGGAAAGGGAAAGGGAAAAGGGAGAGAGACTTATGGGTTGGAAAGTTAAAACAGTTTTAATAAACTATAATAATGAAAAAGAATATAATAACAATAATAATAGAAATAACCAAATATATACAAATATGTACAAAACCAAGATCAAGAGCTTGGAAATCCTCCTCAGGCAGAGTTGCTCCCCCCAGTACAGGCAGAGGGGAAAAGGCAGTACCTCCCCCCAGCACAGACAGAAGGGAAAATGCAGTAGCTCCACCCAGCACGGGCAGAGGGCAAAATGCAATAGCTCCCACTGCCATCACACCTGCAGGCTTTTAACTGGAGAACTGGCAAAGCTGGTACCAATCAGTGGGAGACAGGAGGGCCCCTCCCTCCTGGGCCCCACCTCCAGGAGGCAGTGGGTTAGTGATAAATAGGAAAGTGAGAATGACATGTACGGGATGGAATACCTTGCCAGTCAATCCTGGGTCACCTGCCCCGTCCACTCCTCCCTGCAGGTACAACCCCCTTCGGCTCTTCACTCGTAAGCAGTGAGGAATTTAGCAGTGACCTTGGTTTCTCTAAGACTAATTGGCCTGGTTTGGGCCAAACCAGGACATTCCACCCCTTATTCCATACCATTCATGTCATACTCAGATCACCACTACCTTTTCATTTTCAAATATAGATATACATATCACTAGTTTATGATTCATCTTGTCCTTCTGTGGCTTCTGTGACTCGTCGTATGGGACTCCATACAGCAGCTTTCCACTTCCGATGCTTTCCTACAAGACGGCAGGATCCATTGGTGAACAGGGCATACTGCTTCTCATCCTCTGGTAGTTCATTATATGGTGGGGCTTCTTCAGCACGTGTCACCTCCTTTTCTGGTGGCATTCTGAAGTCTTTGCCTTCTGGCCAGTCCATGATCACTTCTAAGATTCCTGGGCGATTAGGGTTTCCTATTCGAGCCCTCTGCGTAATTAATGCAATCCATTTACTCCACGTCGCATCAGTTGCATGATGAGTAGTAGGAACCTTACCCTTGAACATCCAGCCTAGTACTGGTAATCGAGGTGCTAGGAGAAGTTGTGCTTCAGTACCAATTACCTCTGAAGCAGCTCTAACTCCTTCATATGCTGCCAGTATCTCTTTTTCAGTTGGGGTGTAATTGGCCTCGGAGCCCTTGTATCCTCGACTCCAAAATCCTAGGGGTCGACCTCGAGTCTCCCCTGGTACTTTCTGCCAGAGGCTCCAGGTAGGACCATTGTCCCCAGCTGCGGTGTAGAGCACATTTTTAACATCTTGTCCCGTACGGACTGGTCCAAGGGCTACTGCATGCACAATCTCTTGTTTAATCTGTTCAAAAGCCTGTCGTTGTTCAGGGCCCCACTGAAAATCATTTTTCTTTCTGGTCACTTGATAAAGAGGGCGTACAATCTGGCTGTAATCTGGAATATGCATTCTCCAGAAACCCACAACGCCTAAGAAGGCTTGTGTTTCCTTTTTGTTAGTTGGTGCGGACATAGCTGTTATTTTGTTGATCACCTCTATCGGGATCTGGCGACGCCCATCTTGCCATTTAATCCCTAAAAACTGGATCTCCCGGGCAGGTCCCTTGACCTTGCTTCTTTTTATGGCAAAACCAGCTTTCAGAAGAATTTGGATTATTTTCTCCCCTTTGTCAAAAACTTCTGCTGATGTATCACCCCACACAATGATGTCATCAATGTATTGCAAATGTTCTGGAGCTCCACCCTTTTCTAGTGCAGTCTGGATCAGTCCATGGCAAATAGTAGGACTGTGTTTCCACCCCTGGGGCAGTCGATTCCAGGTATACTGGATACCTCTCCAGGTAAAAGCAAACTGTGGCCTGCACTTTGGTGCCAAAGGAATAGAGAAAAATGCATTAGCAATGTCTACGGTGGCGTACCACTTGGCTGCCTTTGACTCCAGTTCGTATTGAAGTTCTAGCATGTCTGGCACAGCAGCACTCAGCGGTGGCGTAACTTCATTTAGGCCACGATAGTCCACAGTTAATCTCCATTCTCCATCAGACTTTCACACTGGCCATATAGGACTATTAAAGGGTGAGCAAGTCTTGCCAATCACTCCTTGATTTTCTAATTGTCTAATCAGTTTATGAATGGGGATCAGGGAGTCTCGGTGTGATATTGTCGTCGGTGCACCGTGGCAGTAGCAATTGGCACCTGTTGTTCTTCAACCTTCAGCAACCCCACAACAGAAGGATCTTCTAAGAGGCCAGGCAAGGTAGACAGCTGTTTAATGTCCTCAGTCTCTACAGCTGCTATACCAAAGGCCCATCTATACCCTTTTGGGTCCTTGAAATACCCGCTCTTGAGGTAGTCTATGCCAAAGATGCACGGAGCATCTGGGCCAGTCACAATGGGGTGCTTTTTCCATTCATTTTTGGTTAGGCTCACTTCAGCCTCCAATACAGATAACACTTGAGATCCTCCTGTTACTCCTGAAATACTGATAGGTTCTGCCCCTTTATGATCCGATGGCATTAGGGTACACTGTGCACCAGTGTCTACCAGGGCTCGATACCTTTGTGGTTTTAATGTGCCAGGCCATCGAATCCACACAGTCCAATAAATCCGGTTGTCCCTCTCCTCCACCTGGCTGGAGGCAGGGCCCCCCTAATTAAGAAATGGATTCGTGCTGCTCACAGGGACTGGACCTTCATTTCTCCTATTCACACTTGGGAAAAAGTGATTTGAGGCCCATCTACCCTGACTGGGGTCCTGCTCACTGGTAACTGGAGCAGCCATCCTTCTAGAAAAATTCTCTCTGGTATTTCTTTTAGCTTGCAACTCACGTACTCGTGCCTGTAGGGTACTGGTAGGTTGTCCATGCCATCTGCTCATGTCCTCACCATAACCACGCAGGGCAAACCACAGGATACCTCATGATGTGTTCCGTTTCCTTTGAGCTGGTCCTGTAGGAGAACGTTTTCTCTTAACAGCTGCAACGCGCGCCTGCGTAGGTAGAGAGTCAAGTTTATTCTTGATCATGGATAGTTTGTCTGACAGTTGTTTAAATGAGTCCTTGTTCTCCTTAGTCAGTTTTTCCACAGCCGAGATGCGTGCCTGCAGTGGGGAAGAAATACTATCTTCATACTGTCGCATACAGTTAGCCATTTCGCCCACAGTAGAACGTGCCATATCATCTTCTCCCCAGACTAATATTGACAATGTATGGGTATATGTCGGTGGAGCATTCTTCACAACCTTCCGGAACATGGATCGGTTGCATTCCACTTCATCAGGATCGACAGGATCTACAATGTCCCGTGGGTGTCTATAAATGATCTCTTGCACCGCTAGTTGTCTAAGGTAGTTAATACCTTTTTCTATAGTGGTCCATTTGCTTAGGTGACTCATAACATCATCTTTATAGGGATACCTGCTCTTTACAGCTGACAAGAGTCGCCTCCAGAGACTGATAGTGTTTGACTTTCTTGCGAGCGCCTTATCAATACCACCATCTCTGGACAGGGATCCCAACTGTCTGGCTTCTCTGCCATCTAATTGCATGCTCTCTGCCCCATTATCCCAGCATCGGAGCAACCAGGTAATAATAGGTTCACCGTCATAACGGCTGAAGTCTTTCCTTATATTTCTCAGGTCCTTCAGGGATAAGGAGTGGTAGGTTATCTCTACGTCCGAGTCCTCTTGTGATAGTTCTGCTTTAGAAGGACCTTTCTTCTGTGATGGGTCTGCTTTAAAAGGACGATCGAGGAAACCCCCATCTGTGTCAGGCCCTAACTCTGCCTGAGAAGGGCCCTCACCTGGGTCATATGATGGCTCTGCCTTAGAAGGCTCTGAGTCATCATCCTTCACTTCACGAGCTGATTTCTTTTGGTATTTCTTCCTGGTTACAGGAGCAATTGGTACAGATTCGATAGATGCTGGGGTCTGAGTAGATGCAGTGGCTGTCGTGGGAGTGCTGAGAGTCTGAGTAGCTGCAGTGGCCATCTTGGGGGGTGTAGCAGCTGTGGTACAGGCTGCCAAGGTTTCAGTGGGTTTAGTGGCTGTAGCGGCAGTACACACTGTAGGATCTGAGGTGGCTGCATAACACCTACAACTGTCCCTGCACCGATATTTAATCTTATCCCACATCAGAAACACATTCAGGACAACCAAAAATAAAAACATGCCACCTAGACAGCACCACCCTAATTTCACAAAATCTAGTGGAATCAGCTTGGCAGAAAAGGAGAAGGTAGTATTTCCCGAAGTAAAACTGGAAGTGTAATCATTAACAGAATCAGCTAAAGGACGCCTGGAGCGCGCAGATGAAGTTGCTGCTACTGATTCGCGATTAAAGCTGCCCATCATTGTGTCATAGAGATAAGAGATCGGAATATTAACTGCCCAGTTTATCACAGCATAAATCAGTATCAAACCCCATACCAAAACAATACATTTCGACCAGCGCCCACTGCTAAACTGCATGTAAACATTCATAAGAAGCAAGCAATAACACAGTGCCCACGGCAGGTAAGGCATCATTGCAATACTCAATTGTGAAAGAAACTCCATAAAAAGATGAGATAACACAGCATTCAAAAATGACATCACCATCTTCACTATCTGTTTTAACTTTCCAACCCCTCGTAAATCTCAAAGGAAGAAATCTGATATTCTCTCAGCTGAGCTCTCTGTGTCTCCTCCCACCAGAGCCAGGATTCAACTTATCAGAGCAACCTGTTGGAGCTTCTCTTGAGCCCCACGTTGGGCACCAATGAATCTGTCACGGTTTAAAGCTGGGCCAGCTATTAACCAGATGGCAGATGCTCTCTGTTAACCCTCTCCCCCCCCCGCAAGGGAAAGGGAAAGGGAAAAGGGAGAGAGACTTATGGGTTGGAAAGTTAAAACAGTTTTAATAAACTATAATAATGAAAAAGAATATAATAACAATAATAATAGAAATAACCAAATATATACAAATATGTACAAAACCAAGATCAAGAGCTTGGAAATCCTCCTCAGGCAGAGTTGCTCCCCCCAGTACAGGCAGAGGGGAAAAGGCAGTACCTCCCCCCAGCACAGACAGAAGGGAAAATGCAGTAGCTCCACCCAGCACGGGCAGAGGGCAAAATACAGTAGCTCCCCTGCCATCACACCTGCAGGCTTTTAACTGGAGAACTGGCAAAGCTGGTACCAATCAGTGGGAGACAGGAGGGCCCCTCCCTCCTGGGCCCCACCTCCAGGAGGCAGTGGGTTAGTGATAAATAGGAAAGTGAGAATGACATGTACGGGATGGAATACCTTGCCAGTCAATCCTGGGTCACCTGCCCCGTCCACTCCTCCCTGCAGGTACAACCCCCTTCGGCTCTTCACTCGTAAGCAGTGAGGAATTTAGCAGTGACCTTGGTTTCTCTAAGACTAATTGGCCTGGTTTGGGCCAAACCAGGACAACAAGCAACGCTTCAGAACCTCTTTGAAACAAAGTCAATACTGAGAATTCCTTATAGACTATCAACTGACCTCAAAATCAAACTTTTAAATGAAAAGATCACAGAATCACAGAATGTTAGGGATTGGAAGGGACCTCGAAAGATCATCTAGTCCAATCCCCCTGCAGGAGGATCCTGGAGCAGGATTGCCTAGACCATATCACACAGGAACGCGTCCAGGCGGGTTTTAAATGTCTCCAGAGAAGGAGACTCCACAACCTCTCTAGGCAGCCTGTTCCAGTGTTCGGTCACCCTAAGATCACAGAGGCAGTTTTGTTTCCTTGGGTGATCTGTTGACAGAAAAGTGTGCTTGACAACTTCTGCTCAGTGATAAGTGCTCAAATTAAATCTAGAACTAAAACTGGGTTCTGACCAATAAGATGGAAATAAATAGGAAACGAAATGAGAAGCCCAAAAAATTAGAATTTTCAGCAGCATTTTATGTTGAAAGGTGTTATGTTATGATGAAGCATGACTCCCTTTTCATAAATCCATGCTGCCTAGTCCCAATCACCTTCTTGTTCTTCATATGTTTGGAAATGATTTCCAGGATTATTTGTTCCATCACCTTCTCAGGGATCAAAATGGGGCTGACCAGCCTGTAGTTCTCTGAATCCTCCTTCTTGCCCTTCTTGAAGATAGGAGTGACAATAGCTTTCTTCCAGTCCTTAGGAACCTCTCCCAGTCTCCCAGACCTTTCAAAGATTATCAGCAGTGACCTTGCAATGACATTGGCCAGCTCCCTCAGCACTCTTGCATGCATCCCGTCAGGTCCCATGGACTTGTGTATGTCCAATTCATTAAATGCTCCCTAACCTGATCCTCCTCTACTGAGAGTAAGTTTTTCTTGCTCCAGACTTTCCCACTGGTCTCAGGCATGTGGGATTCCTGAAGGCCAGTCTCACAAGTAAAGACCATGGCAAAGACGACATTGAGTGCCTCAGCCTTTTCCATGTCCTTTGTCACCACATCCCCTGTCTTTATGTATTATTTTAATGCACATAGTGTATTAATGATGAAAACCAGAATTTCCCTAACACTCAGGAAAACACACACGGCAGATGCAAATCTTTAACTGAAATAGGGCATATCCAAAAGATAACCAAATGGCCCTTTACAACTCCAGAAAGATCAAAAGCTTAGTATCCAAGAAGACCATGTATATGAACTGCTGGGGATAAAAAAGTTAATCTGTACTATAAAATATAGCGTGATATAAATAGAAACTAAAGGAATCAAAGTCAAGTGGCTTTCACAGTAAACTAACCATGAGGATTAAAGACAAAGAAAAGGCATTTTTAGGCATATAAGGATCAAAATGAAAACCCTAAATCAGATACAGAATCATTACAAGGTACATACTGATAATGAAATAGCAAACACTGACCTAAAAAAAAGCAGAATGTTCACTACGATCTGTGAGATACACTATCTTTTTTTAAACAAAAGCTTTTAATACAGCTACTTTATTTAAGAAATCCAAGAACTTCCGTATTACAGAAGATTGGGTGGGATGGGGTGGCAGTGTACTCTAGCTTCCCTTAGTCTACGATTCTGATTGCACCCTTTCTCCATAGTCTCCAGTAGAGCAGATGACCACGGGCTGCCCTCCACATGCTCCTGACAGTTCAGTGCAGCACAAGGCCAATGATTCTGATAAAATCTCATGCTTCGGGGCTTCAGATGATTTCCTGAAAGGGATGCACAGGAACATTTATCCTCCTGATGCACAATTGGCCAGATGTATTTAGATAGGAGAACTACTCTTCTCTGGAGCCTCAGGGATTTGTGCAGCTACACACAATCTGGTGCAGCATGCTGGTGAGGAAAGTCCTCCTTCTTAGATATTGCCTTCTTTACATATTAGATTTCAAACTGACTGCTACTTTTGAGACCCAGAAAGGATTTTTTTCCCTGTATGACTCTGAAAACCCTGGAGATTTTTCTCCTTGTTATATGACATGGTTTTCCTGTTAAGATTATCTGGGTTACTGGCAATATCAAAGCTGATGGGACAGAATATTTAAAATACCTAAGGACTGGAATACTTCAGTACAAATGAGGCATTGGGTTCGACTTTCAGGAAAATAGAATGGATTGTAGTATGCACAGGTAAGAACAGAGGGTTTCTAATAACCTCAAGAGATGACTGTTTTGTGACCCATGAGAAAACCAAGAGGAAGTCTTTGCTGGCCAGAAAGGGCTATTTATTTTCTCACTTCATGTGTCTCTGGCATATGACACCAGCCTTCTGTGTCAAGCTTCTTTAATATTTAAGCCATCAGTGACATCTTTATGCGAATTAGTAGAAAAAAATATCTGAAAGACCAAGTGAACAGCTTATCCTGGATATAGCATTTGGCCACATGATTTCTTTTTTTTGTTACTGGACAGCACAAAGGTTTTCATTCACACATGGCCCATAAAATAAGTTTTTAAGAACTAAGCTTTCAAGAAAGAACAAAAGATTCAACAATGAAAATGCTCCACAGCTCAAGTCAATGCAATCCATCTTATCCCTGCTAACCCTGGTTTGAAAAATTTTGAATTATTAATTACTTTGATTGGGTTCAAAGCAGTTTGGCAAGCTGCTCACGAAGAAAAGTTTCTTCAGTCTTTTACTTTTATTGGTTTCTGCCACAGTCCCCTAGTAAATGCTTCTTAGAAGCAACATGCGAATGTCATGTTATATGGTATGCAGAAATGACAACACAATAATAGTCTGGTTTTGATCTGAATCAGCGAAGCAGATAGATAGCTTTATTATGGATGCATGCTAGAATGACTAAGGCAAATATAAGTCTTGCTATGATTCATTGCTTAAAGGAAGCTAAGGGCAGAAAAAAAATTATTTTATTTTTGAATACTTTCAAATTAAATTATTTTAATGAATTGTTTCATTTTTGCAGAATGATTCAGACAGCATTTATAACTAAAGTAGGGCAAGAAGAAAGAGACGCAACAGGATATTCTGACTACTCCCGAATAAGCAATCTACAAAAGTCTGGAAAACTACCCAAGGTCATGCTGAGCTCCTCTTCAATGTCAGCAGGACATGCGAGGCTGGGAACCATCATATATATTAAAAGGGACAGAGATTAAAATGTCCTTCCCCAAAATGCCCCAATACGCAAACTTGGATCACTCACAATTGACTTCTCAACCTATTCACTGAGCACAAGGTGGCTCTAGACTCCCAATCCATTGCAGCCCAACCTGTACTGCATGCATTTGCAGCACAGTCCTGTGAGCCTTCTCTCCCTCTGCAATGCTACGTGCCACACAAGGCTTGCGAGACTGATCTACGATCAGTCAACAAACTGCATCTATCAATCAAGCCTGTTTGTGGTAGGGAGAGGCCATAGCACTGCATCACAGCAAGGGAACATGAGAGCTGGTGAGGTGTCACGATGAATGGATGAAGCTCAGTGCTGTGGTTCCCTCCCCAATCTCTGACCAAAGATTTCAGATGCTTTCCCCCCAAGACAAACAGAAAGCTCCCTCATGCATCAGAAAGCCAGCAGAGCTGAGCAATTAAGCAGATGGAACTATTAAGATGGAGTCTTACCATGGACTCATTAATTACTTTGAGATTGTCAAAGTGTCAATTATTTTGGACATGCTGTACAGCGTAACTGATTTTATTACTCTTGCTTTGTCATTATAGCAGCTGCTGGCTCATCTACACTTAAAAAACTCAATGTGTTTAGTATAGTCACAGCATTTAAAATATTTTGGCCTGTATTTCTGTATCGGAATAGGCATGAATATAATGCAATAAAACGTAACCAAAAAACCTACGCAGTCTAACTCAGGTTGATCAATTGTCACTGGTCACTAGTAGCGGTAAAGCATTACTAACATTCCATAATTTGTAAGGAAGAAGCAGCACACCACTACTAAGTCACAAGAGGGAATGTTGGCAGAATTACTACACACTCTTTCTAGGGGAAAAAAAACCTCAAGAAATTTATTTTATGAACTCAATTGAATTATGAAATTAACTTAATACTTTCATTTAGTATTGCCTAAATTAAATTATGTGCGCATTTTAAAGTAAAAATAGAGTTAATCTAAAGATACACTACCAAAAAGTGTGTCTTAAAATTGGCTTGTTTCACCAAACTGCTATTTAGAATAATAAGGCGGCCATCCAGAAATGCCAGCATTAAGATTTCCTTGGCTCTTAACTTTGGATGACTTCAAATAGCTTTAAAAGAAGAATGATCATTCTTTCCATAACAAAATAATAAACCTATTACATTCCAAACACAAAAGCTGACCTCTGTCTACCTGCAGTTTCCAAAATACATGGAAGAAATAGTTCAAGTATTAAACAAAGTAATGTCAGTTTTCAGTATGACTAAATAAAGCAATACAGTATTCCCTCCCCCAATCCGTTTTTTCCCCAAGGAGTCATACTCAGGTTAAATCTCTAGTTGACTCAGGCTACTATATACCCACGGTAAAACTGCTAGCTACATGCAAAGTGTGATATCTGAAACTGCATTTGGAATGCCAAGACAACATTCACATGCAACTTTTAAATCCAACACTTCTAACATTTGAAACAAAAGCAGAAAAATGCAAACTAAGCATGTTTGAAGTACAAAAATCACCCTACCTTCACTATATATTCCACTAATGTTACAATTCATGTTTTAATTATGCAATCTCCTTATCCACAGTATTAAAGGAACCCTTGAAGTCACTATTCTATTAACTGCATGCAGAACAGCTTGTAATTTTCCACCATCCACCATCTGCCAGCATCAGTGAGATAGCATTACCTTCTTTCCATGTTTTCCACTGGAACCTGCTTTACCTATAAAAAAACCTTAGATCTTTCCTGTGTATTGCTTATCCAGAGACTCTAATGATGGAGAGTTTTAGATACCATTAATGAAATGCCTAAGGAGAAACTGAAAAAGGACAGTGCCAATCCTTTTCAATATCCCCTTTCCCACAGTGACAGTACTAGGCAAACTGGAGGGAATTATGGGATCTCTTGTAGTTAGAAATAGGCTTGAATTCCAAAAATTTAATGAGTCCTCCAACATTTTATTTTTGTTATGGGAACTTGAATATTTCTAATATCCATCTAGATGTCTGTCTTTCTTTTTTCCCTCAATGACCTTTCATGGTAATAACATCAACAGTCTAATTACATGCGGTATGAAAGTATGTTTTCATTTGATGCACAGAAGGACATGGCCTTCAGCAAGGAACGGTGCTGCTGGAAAACCATCATTTGCCTAAGGGGTGGAGTACCATTTATACTTACATTTTTTCTGGACATTTCCAAGGCAACAACTGCTTATCCTGAGATATTTCTAGTCTGCGACAGCAGGCTTCAGCAGTCCCATAGAAGTATGAGCTACCTGTGCTCTTGTTCGAGACTACCAGCCTACAAGGTCAACCCTCAAAAACAGAGCTGAAGAGGAATTTTCCATCAGCATTACACTATCCTCTTTTTAGCTAAAAGAATCACTTGCCACATGACTTTAGGTATTTCAAAACTCTTAGTGGAAAAATGGTTCTTTCCTCCACGACTCCCCACATGTCAGCAACCTGTCTAGTTTGCTGATAGGGAGTTGTGTCCTCTAGGATGTTCTTCTTTCAATAACATAGAAGCATGAAAAGCTCCGGCTTTCAAGCTCCCAGACTCACTGCAATGGCAGGGGATTTCAGAAACATGTCAAATATTTCAAAATAAAATGTCACTTGGACTTTTTCAGACCAAAGTTAAAATAATAACAATAATAATAATAATACAGTTAAGTTTCTTTTCTCCCATTTTGGAACAGCACACTATTTGACATCTCAGAATTTCCAAATGGGAATTGCGTCTCAGACTAACATTATTTAATACATGAAAGGCCCTGATTTCAAGAAAAGAAATTGAATTGAGAGGGACTATTCAAAGAAGCAAGTACTGGTCAGCATAAGCAGATGTTATACACTCATCTCTCTATGAAATTGGTTACACATTGTAAGATGCAGATGAATATATGAATTTTTATTACAGATGAGGTGTGCTATGTGTGCAAGTGACTTCAGGCCAGTTTTTTAACTGATGAAACAAGGTCAGACACTGAAAGATATTTAGGCAGTAAAGCCTGCAGATAAATTTGTCACAAGACTTTCAAAAGGTATCTAGCATTAAATTAACTTGGATTTACATGTTAGAAGTTTTTGAAAATTTTATTAGGTGCCTTTCTGCACCTTTAGTGGCTAAAATTTCTTTTGAAATCTGGCTCTTTAACATCAATCCACTGCATAAAAGCAGAAATCTGAGAAACAGATGTAAAAGATTTCCTCCCAGAACACTAATAAGCAACTGTGAATATAATTAAAAATATTTATAAAAAGGGAATCTGATTCACACCTTGCTTGCCTCCAACTCCTTTTATACAATATATTATATAGCTGTCACCCTTTAAAGTGCTGCAGGGAATTTACTTTAATGTAAATGTATATTTTTCTATCAAATCTTTCCTATACTGAAAACATAGCAGCTACACTTGAATATATGCAGCTATTTATTATTTGTATTGATGCGGTAGAGGATGCTCCTTGCTTGGAGCATAATTGCTGCAATTCTCAGGCATAACATCCTTCTCCAAAGGTTTTCTACCAGAACAGCTTAACAGCTAATTGTCTCAAATGTTCAGGTAGCGAAACTGCCTTCAGTCAACCTTCTTCTCTTACAAGGAAAATATGGACTTTTAATGTATCTAGAAGTTTAATGAATTCGGGGACAGAATCTGTGATCATGGGACATGCTTAAGAGTAGATCCTCTTGGCTGCTACTCATTATTTGTAGTGAAAAAAAGAATGATTTTGTTTATCTATCTCTGTTGATCTACATTATCATACTGGATGCACACAAGAAGAGAGGACACTTCCCTAATAACAGTATTTCAAACTTCTTGTGGCTTAGACAGTTTAAACTAAAACTATTATCTGGCAGCTCCTTGATAAGCAATTGAGCTCCCAGAAGCATTGGTGTGGAGATGTTATAAACTCATTTACTTGATTTGATCATTAATCTACCAACTGAGATTGGGTGTTTCTTAGATACGAGAATATTACTGGGGTGATTAAGCAATACTACAGCAGAATTCTAAGGGAAAGCAAAAATTTCACTCTTCAAAGAAATCTGGGTGAGGCACTGCCATGGTATTCTTCCAAAGTCTTTCTCATCTCTTTAACTAAAAATACATCTACAAAAGGCAAACAGTTCAGACTGTTGGCATGCATCTTGGGAGAGCTTTTCCACACACTTTCTGAGTCACCTCAAGCAACTCAGTCTCTCAAAGTTTCAGATCCCAAGCTGTTAACTGGGAATTATAGTAATTTACTTCCTCATAAGAGTGTTGTGAAAGTTATCTATTACAGACTGCAGTGTTCAGAAACTACGGTCACAGCATACATAAATGCCTATGACACAACAACCATAAGGCAAGGTGTATAAGCTGTGTCACAAAATGAAGCTCTGGAATGTCAGTACTACTGTGCAAGAAAGGACTCACAATGGTGGTACACTATACACTAAGTTCAAAGAATAAAGGAAAGAAAAGCCATTCTCAAAGGTGATTCAATTCACTGAAAGTTAACTGTTTTTTTCACTTATGACTCGCAGAAAGTTCCTAACTGTACTTTTTTTTAAAAAAAAAAGAAAAAAAAAGACACAAGTTCAAGTTATATGACCACACAACACATACAGACTGAGAACAGGTCCTTTTCTAGTATTGTGCTCCATAAGGCACTTCACAGGTCCATCTTTCAGATACAGGTTTTATGCACCTGTTTACTTGAAAACCACCACAGAGAGTATCAGGGGAGGAGAGAAAAGGTTTCTTCAGGAACATCTCATCATCAACCAGCGTGCAGGAGAATGGCGCAGACAAAATTATCTTGGGAAGGGCTCACTTCCTCTGTCAAGTGTGTTTGGTGGTTGGAGGAGTCTTTGATCTGTTTCTGCTCCCTTCTCCACAATGGAAAAGCTGTGTACACACTAGAAAGGGCTGTGTGATTATTTGGGTTGGTTTTGTTTGTTTGTTTGTCCTCATGTAATAATTGTTTCAACCTAAAAGAAAAATTTTGCTTCCATTGAGTATTTGCCAGAAGAAAAGGAGATTGTGCCTGTGTGTCTATCTCGTTCTGTAGCCTACAGTTTCACAAGCTCATATAATAAAAGATGGCTATGAGTTTCAGTCCCCGATCCAATAAGTGTTTATGTACAACAGTCTGTAGAAGAGCCAACATGAGAGATTTTGATCAACTCGCATTCCTGTCTAAAAAATACTCTTGGAATCCGATTAACGTGGGTTTAAATCCTCTTAAGTAGAAGACAAAAATCTCCCAAGTCCCACCTGAGTACCTTAAATGTCAGCCTGAAGGGTGAATGGTATGTCTTCCATGATGATTTTGTGAAGACTGTATAAATTTTTCCCATTTGAAACTACTCATTATTGACTTCAGATTGGTCTTTGGGGAAAAAAAAAAAAAGAAAAAAAGCCAGAGAAAATGTCTATCTATTCCTAAGTTAAGGTGCAGTTCTTATATTCCTTTGAGAGGAAGGACTGCAGCTATTACAGGTCCCTCTTCAACCTACATAAACGTGTGTGTATGTATGTTTGTTTCTTGCGCACATTCTCATCTGTGCTTTGGCATCACAATTTTTCCCACAAGATGTTAAGATTATTTTTCAATTACAGCCTTAGCAGCGGATTGCAGTAACTGGGGAATAAGGAAGTCAGGTCCTCATCCCTACAGCTTGTATGTTTTGACATCTGCATAAGTGAATTAATTTGCAGAAGCATCGATCCTGCACGGCTCTAATTGCCTTCAGCACCTTAGAAAAATTAGTAACCACAACACATTAAAAACCTGTGGGCAAAAATATTGATTTTGCCTCACATTAAACTTCCAGACTATCAGAAAATACTAGTAAGTGTACAGCAGATAATTTAGGAAGTCTGAAGGCTTTTCAACTGAAGATTTTATCTGAGGAATAGAACAGTGAAAGTAAATACATGAATTTTCAGAAGAATTAGTAACCCTAATAGTTGTGGGGGTTTTGTGTGTGAAGTAATGAGAGCTGCACAAATACAATGTACTGGCAGGAAGACACTACACTAATGGGAGTTAAAATCCCATGATTAGTTTAAACAGTTGTTATGTATCAATTGAATAAATCTCATTAACAAAATAGGAGGGTAAAGGAAAAATAAAGATTTTCTATCTGCTGAATGGAATAATGATATTTACAATTGTCTGCTATGCTGTGAAGTAGTGACCAATAAACTGAATTTAAACGTTAGAAGATGGTGTGCTACCAGACAATAATAGTTCATAATGACAAGCATTGCAAATTTTTATACCCCTCTTAAATAAAACAACCGTGAATACACTTTTAAGGCAAATAACTGTGGTATGGCTGATAAATAACAGGTTGCACCCACTTATCTGTGTCTCTGCTTTTACCTTCTGGTGGTGAAACCAGATGACAGCATTCAGGAATCACTTTAGGCCTAACAGACTTGAACAGATCTTTTTCATTTAATGCCAATTCTTCAGTTTAAACTTGCCAAAAGTAATCTTTGGATTACTTTTGGCAGCCTTTGGAAGGTGGGGATTACCTATATATTATCTTGCCGCCCTCTACTGCCTTCAGGTAGTATCTCTTGTTTTGTTTCAAATCAAACTAATGAAGTATATATGACTGAGGTGGAGCTGTCCAGTTCGTCACAATAGCTAGGAAGTTCTAAGTCCTCTCATATACAACATGAAGCTTTTGCCTATCAGCTCCTAATTTCACTGAACCACCACACAGTCCTGGAGGAACTAAACACCAACCTTATTTTGAACCCTATTGCTTTGCCACTTCACTTACTGTGTCTGCCCCAAAGCATTTGGCACTTACTACCACCATATTATAACTTTGTTAGCCATGCTATCGAAACATCATTAGCAAAATTGCTGAAAAACCCAAAGTTGTAAAAACACCGAGACTGTGAATATTTTATTTCTACCAAGTTAAAAAGTACCTTTGGTTATCCAAGTGACATTTAATGAAGAATTCAAAAACTTAACAAAAATTTAACATAATTAATCTTTTCTGATTTGTTTATTTTATTTTCCACACTTCAGATGTATAACATTGGTTGTATATAAAAGTAAACATAACATACCAAAATCCACAAGCTTGACTCCTCCTTCAGTAGTCAAAAGGATATTATTTCCCTTAATATCACGGTGGATAGTTTTGTTTTCATGCAAATGCTGAAGTCCCTGGAAGGTGAGATATAAACATGAACTTTTTACTAACAACAGCTCTGTCCTCCATATTACATTTGCAGAAACATAAAAGTAGCAGAAAAGTATGAAAAAACTTAAAATAGAATTTTTTTTAATCCAAAACCAGAGGTGTCATTCTTACTGGAAAAACACTTGGCACACCATGAGGAATAGATATTTTTTAATTGTCCCACTTTATGTCAAATAGAAATTTTAAGACAAAAGCAGAAAAAAAAGCAATATAAATCTACATTATATATTATACCTTCAGAGTATAAGCTCAAAGAAAACTGCTAAGGCCTAAATTCCACTGCAGAAAGTCAAATTCTGGTTAAAAGAAAATGAAAAATAAAGACACTTGATCCTGATTAGCCAAAAAAAAAAATTCTTGCAGCAGTGTTTGAATTCACTTGATCTGTTGACCATTTTGCTATAAAAATATTTTGGATCCAGACATAAGAAGCTGAACAGTATTTTGGGTATATTTCTGCTATTTCTCAAAAGAAAAGCGATTTTGATGCAGAACTGTATTTACTAAGGAAATTAATCAATGGTCAGAAATCAATTTTCTTCCTCTTAATAATGAAACAAACAGATTAATCGTTCTTCACCTTGCTTGTTCAAAAAGAACCGTCTGAATTACACATTACCTTGATTTCATCAAACACTGCTATAACACAAGATAGTGAGCTGTGTTAGTGGGGACATGATCTTCATTCATTCAAAAAAACCCATATGAGCTGAATATTAACTGTCCTTTCACCAAGAGCTTATCTTACCATCAGAGCTTCGCGTAAAATGTAAGCAATTATAAGTTCATTCATCCTTTCGCCTCTTTTCAGAAATCCTTTCACAAGATCAGTCACAGATCCACCGTTGCACAGCTGCAAAACATCAGGGGAAGATAAAAAGGAATTAAGAAGTGTTGGAGTAGCCACCTGGTTTTAGTTTTCAGTGGTTTTCTTATTTGTTACCACATGAGCTCCAATTAAACTGGCAAACCACAAATTTGTCCTTATATCTACCATTTATACAAACAACATACACAGCAACTTTTGCCAATTTTTTTTCACTACTTTCTGCATTTAATTCTTCTTGCCCAAGCACAAATACAGCACTCTCTGTTTTCCTATATACATGATTGCTTTTCACTGAAACAGAAGTAGCTTATAGTGCAATAAATTTGCTGTGGAGGCATGTTCTGTGGGACACACTAATTGCTTGTTACATTCTTAATGTGCAACTCACCAGCAATGCAGATTATTACAGCATCAATTCTCAGGTACAAAAGCTACATACAACATAAAATGGATTTAAGGCATCAGAAGATGGGTGGCAGAGAAATTCCAACAAGAAAATCTTCTGAGGGGAAAGCTGCCCTCTTCGCCAAGAAGCACTTAATTCCTAGTGTAGAAGGATGTTATACACAAGGGGTGGGCATCATGAAAGATGATGAAAGCACTGTGGAAAGGTTTCAACTCCCACCAAAACAAGGTGGGCCACAGGGTGTAAGACTAATTACAACCCTTGTAGCATCAACCCTGTCAGCTTCTCGTTCCAGATGCAGAGACACAATTTAGTCTGGACAATCCTTTCTCCTGTCTAAGGTCCAGTTAGACTCATGCAAACCCCTGTCCTGTCCCGTATACATGAGAAGCAGAGGTTTGGCCATGCTCTCCAGAAAGATTAGTGAGCACACATTACCAGCAGATTAGTTTAGACTTGCAATATTTCCTATGTTCATTTTCATCACAATTTTTCCACAGGAAGAAGCAACAATGTAACTTTAGTGACTAACTCTGTAGCAGTTACATATCCACAAAGATGAAATTGGTACTTAAGCCCTTAAACTATCCATAATGCACCTAACAATACTCACTGATTGAAGAGTCATTGCCTCTGTAAAGGAGTAGCTGCTTCCAAGAAAACAGTGAAACAAACTGTAACTTTTATACTCTATCATCCAGTAGCTTCTCATATGAAAATAAATACCCACATAAGTCATTTTACCAACGTAGCACAAAACAGTAATTCCTTTTGACTACAGATTTTGAAGTCTATTCAAATCGAGGCCATAATTTATCAATAAAACCTTTCAACTGCAGAACTCTAGGCATCAAATACTTTTGTACATGATTTTTTTAATCAGTTCTTCTATACCTCTACATTTTTTCTGTGCTGCAGTTACAAAAAGACTTGCGCCTTACAGTATAAAACATTTTATAGCCCTTTGTACCCAAACATAACAGTAATTTTCTGACTACCTTTGAAACCCCTGGGTTGCACTGAGCTGGCACCACATGAATGCCTACACAAATACCATTCAACACATAACTCTTGTTGCAAGATGTGTCCCCCACCAGGTCAACGAAGGCTCTGGTCTGATAGATGCTGAGCTCTATGGCAACAGTCTTGGAGCTCACTTGATCTCACCCTTACTTCAGTGGGACAATATGCATGCTTAGCGAGGGAAGAACTCATACGCTTAAATGATGAGATTAAGCACTTTGCTGGATCAGGGTCAGATTCCCAAGCAGGATTTAATTTACTGTCTTTAGCCATGCTGGTCTGCCTTCTCCATTGACTTTTTCTAGTTACTGTTTTGTTTGTTTTTTTTTTTTTACAATGACATTATCTTTCCAGGGTGTCTATTGTTTTAACTTTGCCACATCACCGACATGTTTCATCAAACCAAATGGATGATGACAATTCTGGTTAATTTAATGCACTTGCATTTCAGGGCACTGAAACTGTCTGACAAATGACAAACCAACTGTGAAATAAATTACACATATGATATTCTTCAAACTATTTTTCTTCATTATCTAGTATGAAAATTTCTCTTCTTATACGTGGATCTTCTTCTGTTTTTGTTACAGAGCTGGATATCTGTTAGTTTTGCTGTTCAAGGTAAAGAAAACTAAACCAGAAAGGAATATATTATTTTTGTAGGTGGGAAAAGGAAGAAACTATACTTCAGAAATCACCTCCTTCAATGTTTAGGCAGTAAAGCCAAGACTGAATTTATTTGCCTGGGTCAGTAATGTTAATTTTTACTTGACTTTCTTAAACATGTCACTTTTTCTACCCCTCTCATAAGATATAAACGCCTATTATGAGATAAATATCTGTATTATAAGATAAAACTTATTTAAAATATCAGGTAAAGTAAGATACTAAAACTGTGATTACTTTAGACCAAACTAAAACGGTGCAAATTAAGGGGCAGGCTGGCAGGGGTGATACTGTTGTGGGTGTCTATTACAGGCCACTGGATCAGGATGAGGAGGGTGATGAGGCCTTCTACAGGCAGCTGAGAGCAGTCTCGCAATTACAGGGCCTGGTTGTCATGGGGGATTTCAACTACCCTGATATTTGCTGGGAGGCCTACTCAGCCAGCCATCCTCAGTCCAGGAGGTTCCTCCAGTGCATTGATGATAACTTTCTGATGCAAATGGTGGATGAGCCAACTAGGAGAGGAGCGCTGCTGGATCTTATCCTCACTAACAAGGAGGGTCTGGTTGAAGAGGTGAAGGTTGAGGGCAGCCTTGGTTGTAGCGACCATGAGATGGTAGAGTTCAGGATCTCATGTGGCAGGAACAGAATAGCTAGCAGAATCACAACCCTGGACTTCAGTAGGGCCAACTTTGGCCTTTTCAAGCAATTGCTAGGGGAAATTCCATGGGACAGGGTACTAGAAGGTAAGGGGGCCCAAGATAGTTGGTTAGCATTCAAGGACTGCTTCTTCCGAGCTCAAGATCAGAGCATCCCAACGGGTAGGAAGTCAAGGAAGGGTACCAGGAGACCTGCATGGTTAAACAGGGAACTGCTGGGCAAACTCAAGTGGAAGAAGAGGGTGTACAGATCATGGAAGGAGGGGCTGGCCACTTGGGAGGAAGATAAGTCTGTTGTCAGAGGATGTAGGGAGGCAACTAGGAAAGCTAAGGCCTCCTTGGAATTAAACCTTGCAAGAGAGGTCAAGGACAACAGAAAGGGCTTCTTCAAATACATTGCAGGTAAAGCCAACACTAGAGGCAATGTAGGCCCACTGATGAATGAGGTGGGGGCCCTGGAGACAGAGGATAAAAAGAAGGCGGAGTTACTGAATGCCTTCTTTGCCTCTGTCTATACTGTTGGAGGCTGTCCTGAGGAGCCCCGGACCTCTGAGGCCCCAGGAGAAGTCAGGATAGAGGAGGAATCTGCCTTGGTAGATGAGGGCTGGGTCAGGGACCAATTAAGCAATCTGGACGTCCATAAATCCATGGGCCCTGATGGGATGCACCCGCGGGTGCTGAGGGAGCTGGCGGAAGTCATTGCTAGGCCACTCTCCATCATCTTTGCTAAGTCGTGGGCAACAGGAGAGGTGCCTGAGGACTGGAGGAAAGCGAATGTCACTCCAGTCTTCAAAAAGGGCAAGAAGGAGAACCCGGGTAACTATAGACCGGTCAGCCTCACCTCCATCCCCGAAAAGGTGATGGAACAACTTGTTCTTGATGCTGTCTCTAGGCACATCAAGGATAGGGGGATCATTAGGGGCACTCAGCATGGCTTCACCAAGGGGAAGTCATGCTCAACCAACCTGATAGCCTTTTATGAGGACATAACCTGGTGGATAGATGATGGTAAAGCTGTGGATGTGGTCTGTCTCGATTTCAGTAAAGCTTTTGACACAGTCTCCCACAGCATCCTCGCAGCTAAACTGAGGAAGTGTGGTCTGGATCATCGGGTAGTGAGGTGGATTGTGAACTGGCTGAAGGAAAGAAGCCAGAGAGTGGTGGTCAATGGGACAGAGTCCAGTTGGAAGCCTGTGTCTAGCGGAGTCCCTCAAGGGTCGGTACTGGGACCAGTTCTATTCAATATATTCATTAATGACTTGGATGAGGGATTAGAGTGCGCTGTCAGCAAGTTCGCTGATGACACAAAACTGGGAGGAGTGGCTGACGCACCAGAAGGCTGCGCAGCCATTCAGAGAGACCTGGACAGGCTGGAGAGTTGGGCGGGGAGAAATTTAATGAAATATAACAAGGGCAAGTGTAGAGTCCTGCATCTGGGCAAGAATAACCCCATGTACCAGTACAAGTTGGGGACAGACCTGTTGGAGAGCAGCGTAGGGGAAAGGGACCTGGGGGTCCTAGTGGACAGCAGGATGACCATGAGCCAGCAGTGTGCCCTTGTGGCCAAGAAGGCTAATGGCATTCTGGGGTGTATTAGAAGGGGTGTGGTCAGCAGGTCGAGAGAGGTTCTCCTCCCCCTCTACTCTGCCCTGGTGAGGCCGCATCTGGAGTATTGTGTCCAGTTCTGGGCCCCTCAGTTCAAGAAGGACAGGGAACTGCTAGAGAGAGTCCAGCGCAGAGCCACAAAGATGATTAAGGGAGTGGAACATCTCCCTTATGAGGAGAGGCTGAGGGAGCTGGGTCTCTTTAGCTTGGAGAAGAGGAGACTGAGGGGTGACCTCATTAATGCTTATAAATATGTAAAGGGCAAGTGTCATGAGGATGGAGCCAGGCTCTTCTCAGTGACATCCCTTGACAGGACAAGGGGCAATGGGTGCAAGCTGGAACACAGGAGGTTCCACATAAATATGAGGAAAAACTTCTTTACAGTGAGGGTGACCGAACACTGGAACAGGCTGCCCAGAGAGGTTGTGGAGTCTCCTTCTCTGGAGACATTCAAAACCCGCCTGGACGCGTTCCTGTGTGATATGGTCTAGGCAATCCTGCTCCAGCAGGGGGATTGGACTAGATGATCTTTCGAGGTCCCTTCCAATCCCTAACATTCTGTGATTCTGTGTGATTCTGTGAAACTAAAACTGAACCTGGGTATGTAAAAAGTCAGCTGAGCAGGTCTTGAAGAAAAAAACAGAAGTCACCCACACCATCATGGAAATTCTCCACCAACCCCCAAGGCAGAGTGGCTGCTTAGGCAGAGTTCAGCTGAGGATGTCATAGACAGGTTCTTGCAAGCACAGGGCAATTTTTCTTTTGCTACTTCTGTCTGAAGAGAGTTGTACTTTTACTTACATGAGACCATTTGTATTTTTCTGAAACCACCAGCATAGGACAAAGAGGGGAAAAAAGGCTAGCTATCAGAATGCAAGCAGCTATAAGGAGGAAAAAGGATTACTGGAATACAACTACAATTAGAAAAGGAGATTATGGCAGACACTGTATGTGTGTGCTCTGAGCCGCGTGGGGTGAGAGGAGGGAACGATGACGACAATGACACAGGTTAGTATTAACCTTGTTCTATTTTTCTACGGGTTAAAAAGGTCCTCATGGGTAAAATGTTACATCTGCTCTCATCTCCTATTTCTACTGTCTATTTTTTGCAGGTGAAGCTGGCACATGTCTCTATAACCATACACATAACTAAAGTTCAAACGGTGATTCTTTCTCCTGACTCAGGCTATCAAATTGCATGTGTGTTCAATGCAAGCTTATCATAAACACCTCAAAAGTCCCTCTCATAATGAGTCAGGCTCTTCTCTTCCCCCTCAAAAGAAGAAGCTACAGCAAACTCTGATACTCCAGCCCGATGCAGTGCTGGACCATGCTTGCTTGGGAATCTGAGTAGACAGGGAGATAAATTAACCTTGGGGATGTCGACCAGGATCTAGTTCATGACATAAAAATTTAAAGGGGAAAAAAAATCCTAAACCTTTAAAAAAAAAAAAAAATCACATTTCCTTAACTCATACAGTCCTTCAACGAGAGATTGTGGGATAAACATTATTTTGCAATACTGCCGGACTGGAAGTTTCCTGAGGTGTTGTTAAATATTGCAGCTTATAATTATGATCTCTTTTGCTTCTTAGTAGCATGCTGTCCACAGTAAAAAAACCTGTGTAGCCTCTTGCCAAAGTCACTATGTTTGACTTAACTCAAACACTATGTTTGAGTTAAGATAACTGTAATGCTTGGATGACAAGAAATCATGAAGGCAACAGAGATAGGTTTTTAAAAAGATTTTTCTAGTTACCAGTGAAGCATCTAGAGAATAGACGTGCTGGTAGCTATTATTTCGTTGCAAGCTTTCTATTTCTCTCTCCCACACTCCCCAGAACACATACACACACATTCTCTCTTGCATGCACAGATGCATTTCTTGTGGTTTGTATCAGTTTTATAATACCTATTTTAAGGGATTACCTACTAGTAATCCCAGGGGGAAAACTGGGTATGGAAGAGTGGTGGTGGCATCTGTTAGCTCAGGTTTGGCAGTAGTAGAAGATGTAAACTGAATGAACTGTTTTTAGGAAGTTTCCAAAGGCTGCATTTTCCCAACGAAGGACAGAAATCCTCTTTTAAGCTTTGAATAAACACAATTTAAAAAGAGAGACTCTTATAAATGTCCAGCCTATGAGACACAGTAAGGGAAGATATTAGTGATCCTCCCACAAGGATGTAATTTAGAAATGCCATCTTGATAACTTTGTACATGAGCAATTTTCATCAATTTAATGTTAGTCACTTCTATTGTTCCCTTGTGATTTACAGGTATTTTCTTTACCAGCAGTATTTTCAGTGCCTGCACCAATAGAATGCAAATATTACCTGCAAACACAAGCAACTAAAACGGGGGTAAACTGAACCCTTCAGGCTACCTAAAAGGGGGTGGAGAAGACAGAGACAGATGCTTCTCAGAGGCACACAGCAAAGGATGAGAGGCAACAATCCCCAACTGCAAGACAGTAGATTCCTACTGGACATAAACAAAAAATTTTCCCACTGAGAGTAGTTAAACACTGGAACAGATTACCCAGCAAGTCTGTATTATCTCCATCCTTGGAGATACTCAAGACCTGAATGGAAAAGACCCTGTGCAAACCTGTAACATTGAAGTTAATCATCTTTGAGCAGGGGGCTGGACGCTATAACCTCCAAAGGTCCCTTCCAAGCTATAATTTTCTATGATTCATAATATTTAGATTCTAAAATATTCAGTCCCTAGTTTGGATATTCAGACAGCAGAAACAGGGGGAAAGGACTAAGGAAACGGTGCATACTCAGACCAAGGGAAAGAATAATTTGATAGAAGGCTTAATCCATGTGAAAACCTGCCTGAAAGGGCTGTAGCTCTGATGGCCACACGTAGCTGTATCAGAAGAGGTGCTTATGACTCTTCTACAGCAGTAGCAAAGGGCTCCTCCCTTATGATTTTCTGGCACTCAAAAGGCAAAGACTCACACTGGGATGACATAGTCCTCCACTCAGTCATCTGCCACAACCCTGTCCTACTGTAATTGAGCTATCAGTATGCAAAGCTATCTTCAGCAATAGGTTTATAAAATAGCATGATCCTAACACGTGAAATGTCAGTTAAAATTGCCATCACATCACAGTCACGCAGGTGTTCTTTGTAGGTCTTACTCACTCTTCATCTGACCCAGCTGATACTTTTCTCTCTGTTCAGCTCTTCTCGATTCCGATGCCCACTAAATAAGGATTCAGTATCAGCTTCTCTTTTAAGAAAACTCTCAGTTGCACTTTAACTGTTAGAGCTATTACAGCCTTTAATCATCCAACTGCTCCTGATTTATGCATCTGTACTAAGCTGTCAGGAAACGCTTGCATCCTGCAGTTGTCAAGGTTCTTTCATCTTGTTTCAGTAGCTTGGGTGCAAATAGCGGGGCAACTACAATTACTGCCTTCCCCATCTTTACAGGCTGCACAGACATAAATGACCGGGTAGCACATCATATATGCACAACAAATGATAGTTATGAAAAAGTTGCATTGTCTAACCTTGCTTTAATGTTACTACACATAAGAATGCTAAAAGCATCTCAGGCACTAATAGATCAATAATGTGACCTATTCCACTGAGCACAGAGTACAGCAGCACTGCCAGCCTCTGAGCTGGCTGTACCTTCCTTTTAGTACTGACTGCTGTAAGAACAAAAGATTATGATTTGTTACTGTTTTGGTGTCATAAAACTACAGAAACATAGGAGGAAAAGGGACCTCAAGAAATAATTTAGTTCACTGCATTTGCACTGTGTAGAGATCTGGTACTTTCAGGTGGTCCTTGACAGATATTTGTCTAACCTGCTCCTACAAATCTTCCACTGAGGGAGACTCCAGTCTTTCTAAGTAGCCTGTTTCTGTGTTTCACTAGCCTGATAGAGCATTCTTCCTACTATCCAACCTGAATCTTTTTGCTTCCAATAAAACTGCTTCATTTTTGCCCTTCCCTCCAGTAGTCTTTGATAACAAATTATCATTATTCCCTATTTAAAATCATCTCTGTCAGACTACTGTCACGATACGTCATTTTTCTCTTTTTTAGGCTGTACAAAGTTAGTTGCTGTAACCTTTTGAAATCATCCACGTTTTCTAAATTTAGACTGCCTGCAATTTGCCACGGATGTTTGCAACATGCTTTGCTCCAAACTGCATACAGAATTCCTTTGGAAGTCATGTCTTAGCTGGGGAAAGCTGAACACAACAAAACAATCATCACTTCACAGAGAATCCCTTTCTGCAGTCCCATTGCCTAGTCATGTATATCCCCCTTCTTCTTCCTACAGACAGCAGTGCTTTGCATGTGTCTACTGAATTTTTTTCCTGTGATTCAGAAAAGTCCCTCCAGTATTCTCAACTGTGAGTCTGATGCTACTCTCCAACATGCCTGTAATTAACCTAGGTGTCCACTCCCAACTTTTTATGTGGACTTTGTTTCATCACCTAAGTTATTAATGAAGAAAAACAGACCAAAAGCAGATGCCCATTTGAGGTTCTCCCAGCCCAAAAGTGAACTACTGATCACTATTCTTTCAGTCCAGTTTTATGAAAACAAGGTTATCTGCTTTGGTGTTCACATGAAGTTTCTGTATTTCCACATTTTCCTCACTGGACTGTCACAGGGAACCATATCAAATCCTTACAAAAGACAACCACATCTATTGCTTTCCCCTAACTACACCAGTTATCCTGTTAGAAGAAGAGATTTTATTAATACGATTTGTTCTGGCCCAATCCAAGTCAACCACTTTTACCACATTACTGGGTTCTGGGTACTTCTACACTAGTTCCTATTAATTTGTTCTAGAATCATTGTGGGTATCAAAGTTAAACAGACTGGTCTGTATTTCCCTAAGTCATTATTTTTCCTCACTTTGTAGAGACATACATTAAACATTTTTGTATCTCATTTCTCTCTCTTCTTAGTAACATAACCATGTCTTTACCATGCCACATTAGCCTTTCTGAGCTTATCCTTAAATGCTTGTACCTCAGCTATGCGTTTTTGTTCCTCCTATTTGAAGGCATTCTGAAACATTAAAAGAAGCAAACCCTGATGCATTCTTACTCATCTCTTACTGCGCTTTTATCTTTTCTCTGCATCAGCTAATTTGCTATTGTGGGTTTAATGTCTTTCAATAATTGCCAGCTATCCTGCTTTCCTTCATTTTTACACTATTTTTCCTAAGCACAGGTACCTACCAGTTCCCCAAGCTGGGTGAAGCATACTCTCCTAAAGCCCATTTTTCTTACCCTGCTGCTCTACCATCCCTCCTTTCCTCAGGAAAGTGAACACAATTATTTTGGGGCCTTTTTCACTCAGATTTCCTTTCATCTTCGACTTTCCAAACCCAATTTTTTCTATTAGAGCAGAATCAACGTGATACAGCCATTTCCAGAGTCCCTTTCTTTGCCTTCTGTCTCCAAGACAGAACTTGATGGACTGCCCGTCTCACAATACTGGCTGTCACACAGGGTCAGCTGTGACCAGATTAATTTCTATTCTCTGCCTGCGGTGTGACATGTCTTCACAACTATTTCCACCAAAGAGCACATTCCACTGACAGCGCCTAATGCCAACCACAAATACGTGACGGTCCTTGTGAAGACTTACAGGGAACTAAATCAGTTTCTTTAACAGGCCAAGGGGTTCAATATGCAGCTCCTGTCTGTACAGAGTAGTTTTAATTTCACCTCAAATGGAAGAAACATGTGCACTGTGGCTCCTCTTTTTCCTAACAACAGTCCAAGATAACCCATAACCAAAAGAAACCATAGCAATGCTCTGTGCTTTTAGGTAAAGTTTATTGCTTTCCATTTAGCGTGAATGAAACGTATCACTGGAACAGACATCTTTCCTGAGTTATTTAGCTTCAGTGATCACAAACCACGTGGTATTTACAATTTTGCTCTCTTAGATCATCTAACACCTCCAGGGCTGTGTTAGTCACAGCCTCACGGGTGTTTGTTTGTTGCTTCTGATTTCTTCACTTTCAGTTTGGCTTTTAACTTATTTTGTCACGAGCACACACTGACAAGACACCCAGCCAGAGGAAAAGTTTTCCTATTCCATCTTATGGAATACTGGCCTTCACAGTCTCTTATCTTTCTCAGTCAGGACATAGATATCTCTACCTCACACCATGGCCAAAATAGAAATGGCCATGTCTGTGTCAATATTGTGTTTTCCTATATACAAAAGCTTGTGGCTTTAAAAATGCAGCATTTCATAATACCACTTTTCAGCTGTAGAAACACCAAAAAGGGAAGTTTCTTATCTTAAGTGATGGTTCACAGGGCTCATTTGTACTTTCAGACTGCATCAAGTCATCCAAACATAACATTATGACCCTTACTATACACAAGAATCCTGTTTTGCATCACATTTCCAATATTCAAAATATGCTCCGCTCTTAAACACTCTTCTTTCAGAGTCAGCATAATCGAAGCCACCAGGCTTTACATACACAAGAAAAAAAAAGAAGTAATCCTCTCAAAGGAGGATTATTATCTGTTCTAAAACATTTGCAATAGCATTTTGTCTCTAAAAGAATGAAAAAAGGCGAGTAAGTGACAGTGCTGTGCAAAAGGTTTACTGGGCACAGCCCAGCTGAATTCCACTGCCAGCTCTTCCTGATGCAAACTTCATATCACATCATCCCAAAATTTGCGTTCTTTATGTTATGATATAATACATTTATAGCCCCATGAAGTTGCTAATGAAGAAATTAATGTATCATCTGTTCACATCTCCTCCCCCAAAACAGTATACAGCTGAAGTGGTATCAAGCTATGTTTTGGATACTGCAGTGTAAAGCAACTGAGATCTCAATTACCTGATAATATATTTACAACAAAAATCCTGAAGGAGCTTTAACTATAGCTTCACAGCCTGGCAATAGCATAACACAGCTGTATTTTTTTTTTTTTTAACTTAAATAAATGGAAGGATCATTTTACAAAATCAGAGCTAACCTAACTATGAAACTGAAAAGCACTGGTCAGTAAAGAACCCAGGACTTTGAGCAAATGCAAGAGGCAGCTTACCAAGACCGAACATTTTGATACAGAAAACTTAGTGCAATTCATCATTTTATTATACACAAGCAGCAGTGGTAAAAAAAAAACATTTAGAGTGCAAAACCATCCACTTGGTTATGGAGAAAAAGCAGGGCCTAAGTCTGGGATCAATAATGTCAATAGAAGTATTTCTACTGACTGCTGCAAACTTAGCTGAGGCTCTGGAAAACACAAAACACACAAAATCTCATAAGCAAATAGGGCAGCCTGCAGTAACAGTGGGCACTTCACAGCTTTTATTGCGTGCTCAGAACCGCGTTGCTTTTGTTCACTCTCCACCAACTTGGAAACGTTTCAAAGCATCTTTCTCTTTTGTACCATCATTTCTATACGATTCAGACAGTAGTCCCAGTACTATCATGTCAACACTACACATAATTCATTTTATGTCTGTGTTCCTAGATGAAGACAATAATTTAGTATAATTCACTGTAATTTAAATGACTGCAATAGAAATCTTCCCTATTGAGTTTGAAAGCATTGCTGGGGAAGCACAGATCCAAACAATGGGCCTTGTCTAAAGGCTCCTTTTACAAAAGGAGCGAAGCTGAAACAGGCTCAGCCAAATGGCAATTCCTCTCCTCTCAGGAGTGTGCAGGACAGGTCAGCTTAAGTGCTCTAGGAGTTACCTGCTTCTCTCTGGTGACTACGAAAGGAGCTACGGCAACTCAGTAACTGTCATGGGACCCTAAAGCAGCAAGAACATCCCGAAGGACATACCAAGACATTCTTACAGAGAATTTTTTAAGAACCAAAAGGACGCTAAACTGAAAATTATCTTTTCTTTTTTAAATAAACTACTGGAATGATTAATTCAGAGAGACTAGATGAGACAGAATTGAAATTAAAGTGCTCCATAAACCAATCTCTCCCTGCTCACTGTATCTGTGCAAGGCAGTTCCTTGCTTCCAGGGTTTGGTTTCAGCAAAGTCAGCAGCATTCTGAACTGCAACAAACGTTGATATCCTTTCTGGAGCCCAGGAAACTTCTTTTCGTCACCACTGACACCTGGCTGTCTGCTTTCTGCACATCCTGGCTCCTTGTTCCTTGCTGTAGTACTCTTCTCCCATAGTCTGCAAGGAGACCTCTCTCCCTACAGACAAGTCCATTTGCTCCAGTCACTCCCTTTATAAAGTGACCCAACATCTAAACTGAGAACAAACACAGCAAAATCATATTGTCTACCACATTTGAGTTTAAGCATTTAACCTTCAAGTGTCTGAAGCAAAAAGAGACAAGCCTTAGCCCAAGCACTCTTACGATGATTGATGCCATCCCCCACTAAAGCTAAAGGAGGTTGGGTTTTGGTTTTGGTGTTTGCTTTCTTTTTTTAAATAACGTCACATCTTTAGTAAAAATGTACAGAAAGCAAAGTGATGTTAAATATTAGAATGTGAGAGTCATAGCATTCATGTGCATTCAGTTACATAATGGAATGGTAAAATTCAGGCGTTTTTTTTCTGGTCTTTTGCTTTACTCCATGGTGGCAAAAATTGTTAGAGGTTACTCAGAAACAGCTTTTTGTATGTGCAGTATTCTCCAGCAAGGTGGGCCACAATGTATGCTCACCAGCTCTTTAAAAGATGTGGACTGTGCAAACCACATTGTAATATGAAATACACATTATGCAGAGAAATTATGAGTATTTACTAAAACTTCGAAGCATCAAATGATAGCTGTAGCCACACATCTTTGATCTTGAGAAAATAGGATATAATTCAAGAGTGAAAAATTGCTATAATTGGGAAGCAAAGAGGGACACATCAGAAATGGAGAAATCAAGGCTGATTCAGACATGTAATGGATCAAAATATTCAGTGTTGGTCTGAATGGAGCAATTTTAACCAAAGACATCACTGAAAAATGACCCATGTTGATAAATACAAAAAAGCAATTTTCAATTGTTTAATTTTTCTTCTATACATGTCATTTGGAAATATCTGATAATATTCGGACAAATGACAGCTCCCTGCCCCCCACCCCTCATAAAACCCAAATGGACCATTTTTTTTCCACTACGCTAATTTCCTGAAAGACTATTGTTTTATAGTAAATCTCCCATATGAAAAAAAGATGCATATCTGCTTCTTATTATAACTTATTATATATTCCATTATACAGAACTACTTCCATCAAAAGCTTTTTTTGAACTCCACAAACTTGCCTTTATTCCTTTAGATGGAAACAGATCTGCGTATAGTAACTGCTGTATCTAAAAAAGCATACTGTAAACATGCCAAAGGAAAATCCTAAATAAATTATTCATCTGTACACACCCCAAGGTCCTCTATTTCACGTAAAAGAGAAGTAACTGATATAGCGATGTCTCTAGTTTATCTCAGGCGTGCTCTTCTCTTTGAAAACCAAAATGAGACCATTGGGTCCTGCTTCTAGGTGTTCCCAAGGATCCCTGTGGAACTCACTCCAGCCAGCTCTTGTTACTCAGAGAGGCCTCACAGAAAAACACATCACTGAATGCTAAGGCCTCCTTGGAATTAAACCTTGCAAGAGAGGTCAAGGACAACAGAAAGGGCTTCTTCAAATACATTGCAGGTAAAGCCAACACTAGAGGCAATGTAGGCCCACTGATGAATGAGGTGGGGGTCCTGGAGACAGAGGATAAAAAGAAGGCGGAGTTACTGAATGCCTTCTTTGCCTCTGTCTATACTGTTGGAGGCTGTCCTGAGGAGCCCTGGACCCCTGCGGCCTCAGAAGAAGTCAGGATAGAGGAGGAATCTGTCTTGGTTGATGAGGGCTGGGTCAGGGACCAATTAAGCAACCTGGATGTCCATAAATCCATGGGCCCTGATGGGATGCACCCGCGGGTGCTGAGGGAGCTGGCGGAAGTCATTGCTAGGCCACTCTCCATCATCTTTGCTAAGTCATGGGCAACGGGAGAGGTGCCTGAGGACTGGAGGAAAGCGAATGTCACTCCAGTCTTCAAAAAGGGCAGGAAGGAGGACCCGGGGAACTATAGACCAGTCAGCCTCACCTCCATCCCTGGAAAGGTGATGGAGCAACTTGTTCTTGGTGCTGTCTCTAGGCACATCAAGGATAGGGGGATCATTAGGGGCACTCAGCATGGCTTCACCAACGGGAAGTCTTGCTCAACCAACTTGATAGCCTTTTATGAGGATGTTACCCGGTGGATAGATGATGGTAAAGCTGTGGATGTGGTCTATCTCGATTTCAGTAAAGCGTTTGACACGGTCTCCCACAGCATCCTCGCAGCTAAACTGGGGAAGTGTGGTCTGGATGATCGGGTAGTGAGGTGGATTGTGAACTGGCTGAAGGAAAGAAGCCAGAGAGTAGTGGTCAGCGGGACAGAGTCCAGTTGGAGGTCTGTGTCTAGCGGAGTTCCGCAAGGGTCGGTTCTGGGACCAGTTCTATTCAATATATTCATTAATGACTTGGATGAGGGATTAGAGTGCGCTGTCAGCAAGTTTGCTGATGACACAAAACTGGGAGGAGTGGCTGATGTGCCGGAAGGCTGCGCAGCCATTCAGAGAGACCTGGACAGGCTGGAGAGTTGGGCGGGGAGAAATTTAATGAAATATAACAAGGGCAAGTGTAGAGTCCTGCATCTGGGCAAGAACAACCCCATGTACCAGTAGAAGTTGGGGACAGAGCTATTGGAGACCAGCGTAGGGGAAAGGGACCTGGGGGTCCTAGTGGACAACAGGATGACCATGGGCCAGCAGTGTGCCCTTGTGGCCAAGAAGGCCAATGGCATCCTGGGGTGTATTAGAAGGGGTGTGGTCAGCAGGTCGAGAGAGGTTCTCCTCCCCCTCTACTCTGCCCTGGTGAGGCCGCATCTGGAGTATTGTGTCCAGTTTTGGGCCCCTCAGTTCAAGAAGGACAGGGAACTGCTAGAGAGAGTCCAGCGCAGAGCCACGAAGATGATTAAGGGAGTGGAACATCTCCCTTATGAGGAGAGGCTGAGGGAGCTGGGTCTCTTTAGCTTAGAGAAGAGGAGACTGAGGGGTGACCTCATTAATGTTTATAAATATGTAAAGGGCAAGTGTCAAGAGGACGGAGCCAGGCTCTTCTCAGTGACATCCCTTGACAGGACAAGGGGCAATGGGTGCAAGCTGGAGCACAGGAGGTTCCACTTAAATCTGAGGAAAAACTTCTTTACGGTGAGGGTGACTGAACACTGGAACAGACTGCCCAGAGAGGTTGTGGAGTCTCCTTCTCTGGAGACATTCAAAACCCGCCTGGACGCGTTCCTGTGCGATATGGTCTAGGCAATCCTGCCCCGGCAGGGGGATTGGACTAGATGATCTTTCGAGGTCCCTTCCAATCCCTGACATTCTGTGATTCTGTGATTCTGTGAATTTGAATTTTCCCACTCTTGCCAAAACTATCACAGAAATAACAACAACTCCAGTTTCCATACTCCTACCCATTCCTTACGATTGTATTATTTTTTTAAGACAAAATCTTCATTCGAATGGCGTTCAACAATTGAACTCTCAGCAGCTTCAATGACATGGAATTGCCCATTAAACTTTAGACACACCAGTCTAAGTCACTCCCACCATGTAAAGTTCCAAAAGGAGATTGCATGAGCAGCGTCTCCCCAGACTCTGAGCCTTCCTGCAGGCTGCAGGCTCTGAGGGTGCAGATTTTTTCAGCCAAACATCTTTCCAATATCAAGAACAAGCATTAGCTGCTTTGCAACACTGACAGCAGCTCCTCTCTCCCTCTTCCATGCACCGAGAGGTGCCATGAAGAGTGACAACACCATTAGCTGAGAAAGGAAAGAGATCAAACTAATGGAGAGAAAAATGCTTTACTGCCAGCCATCAGGACTCTTACACGGCACTGGAAATCTCAGCAAGAGACAAGGACAGAACTACCCGCCTTGCTCTGAGCTTTTCTTTTCCATGCCCAGCCTGCTTCAGCACAAACAGCACTCTGAAGAGGTAATCTATGCCTGGATGCAGAAAAGGAGCAGTGTCTGGTGAAGAGTCTCATTGTGTTGCCCACGCGGGGGTGACAGCACATTCTCACTGCAGGAAACATACCCGTCCCCTGCCCCATACATGTTGCAGGACTCCTTGCCCTTTTAGACCGGGATATGGGACTGCGGTAAATGCATTGCATCCCCGGTCAAGGAAGATTATCTAGATAAACAGATTTTTAAAAGTATTGATCTATTTACCTAGCGCAGAGAACTTATCAGTCCCCCTACAGAGCTCATAAAATCAAAATTAATGAGTCAGAAGTAAATATATTGTCACCTACTGCAAAATCTGAGACGAGTGTAAAAGTTGAAGAATCTCCCTCGGCTGTTTGTGGGTTTTTTTGTGGGGGGCAAGGGACACGGGGGGGGTTTGGTTTGGTTTTTTTAACAGTTTCTTGTCGCTTTTCATGTTTTACATCACCCAGTCTCCCAGCTCTCAAACAGCTGAAGCCTCACCCGTGTCAAGCCATACAACAGCAACAGAAATATTTGGATGACAGATATCTGCCTTTCTTTGTGTGTGTGGAGGTAGGAAAGGGATCTGAATTTCATAATACCTTGTTATGGTTGTCCTGATCCTAGAAGTTCATATTATGCTTCTGTCTATTTTAGCCACAATTTTTAAAAAATACCAACACCTAGGTCTTACTGTGGACAGTGATTGCTCCTCTTTTGTAGCAAACCACTCTGCAACCTAGAATTACACTGTTAGTATCTCAACTCCCCAGCTGAAAAAAAATCTCCCTTCCCAATGCAACTGGACCTGCTGACACTGACACTTCTTTAGATCACAGAATCACAGAATCAATCAGGTTGGAAGAGACCTCTGGGATCATCGAGTCCAACCATTGCCCTGACACCACCATGTCAACTAGACCATGGCACTAAGTGCCATGTCCAGTCTTTTCTTAAACACATCCAGAGATGGTGACTCTACCACCTCCCTGGGCAGCCCCTTCCAATGTCTAATGACCCTTTCTGAAAAGAAATTCTTCCTAATATCCAACCTGAACCTCCCCTGGTGAAGCTTGATTCTATATCCTCTTGTCCTATCACTAGTTGCCCGGGAGAAGAGGCCAACTCGCACTTCACTACAACCTCCCTTCAGGTAGTTGTAGACTGCAATAAGGTCACCTCGGAGCCTCCTCTTCTCCAGGCTAAACAACCCCAGCTCCCTCAGCCGTTCCTCATAGGTCAGACCCTCCAGACCCTTCACCAGCTTGGTCGCCCTCCTCTGGACTCGCTCCAACACCTCAACATCTTTCTTGAAGTGCGGGGCCCAGAACTGGACACAGCATTCAAGGTGCGGCCTCACCAGTGCCGAGTACAGAGGGACGATCACTTCCCTAGACCGGTTGGCTACACTATTCCTAATAGAGGCTAGGATGCCATTGGCCTTCTTGGCCACCTGGGCACACTGCTGGCTCATGTTTAGACGGCTGTCAATCAGCACCCCCAGGTCTCTTTCCACCGGGCCGCTTTCTAACCACTCTTCCGCCAGCCTGTAGCGCTGCATGGGGTTGTTGTGGCCGAAGTGCAAGACCCGGCACTTGTTCTTGTTGAACCTCATGCCGTTGGTCTCGGCCCATCTATCTAACCTGTCCAAATCCCTCTGTAGGGCCTTCCTACCCTCCAGCAGATCGACACTCCCACACAGCTTGGTGTCACCTGCAAATTTACTGAGGGTGCACTCAATCCCTACGTCTAGATCATCTATAAAGATATTGAACAGCACGGGCCCCAGAACTGAGCCCTGGGGAACACCGCTAGTGACTGGCCGCCAGTTGGACTTTGCCCCATTCACCACCACTCTCTGGGCTCGGCCATCCAGCCAGTTTTTAACCCATCGAACAGTCCACCCATCCAAGCCCCGGGCAGCCAGTTTGTCTAGGAGGATGCTGTGGGAGACAGTGTCGAATGCCTTACTGAAGTCTAGATAGACTACATCCACAGCCCTGCCCTCATCTACTAAGCGGGTCACTTTGTCATAGAAGGAGACCAGGTTGGTCAAGCAGGACCTGCCTTTCATGAATCCATGTTGGCTGGCCCCGATGCCCTGATCGTCCTGCGTGTGCCGTGTAATGGCGCTCAGGATGATCTGTTCCATCACCTTGCCTGGCACCAAGGTCAGGCTGACAGGCCTATAGTTCCCTGGATCATCCTTCCAGCCCTTCTTGTAGATGGGCGTTACATTTGCTAATTTCCAGTCAGCTGGAACTTCTCCAGTTAACCAGGACTGCCGGTAGATAATCGAGAGTGGTTTGGCAAGTTCATTTGCCAGTTCCTTCATTACTCTGGGGTGAATCCCATCCGGGACCATAGCCTTGTGGGTGTCCAGTTGGCACAGCAGGTCACTAACCATCTCCTCCTGGATTACGGGGGGTTCACACAGCCCCCCATCCCTAACTTCAGGCTCTGGGGGCCGAGTCTCCTGAGGACAACCGGTCTTGACATTAAAGACCAAGGCAAAGAAGGCATTGAGCACCTCTGCCTTTTCCTCATCCCCTGACACTACACTACCCTCCTCATTCAGCAAGTGGTGGAGGCTCTCCTTGACCCTCCTTTTGCTGTTAATGTATTTGTAGAAGCTTTTTTTGTTATCTTTAACTGTAGCAGCCAAATCAAGCTCTAATTGAGCTTTGGCCCTTCTAATCTTCTCCCTACACGACCTGGCCACGTCCCTATAGACCTCCCAATTTACCTGACCCTTCTTCCAGAGCAAATAGGCTCTCTTTTTTCCTTAAGTTCTAGCCTAAGTTCTCTGTTTAACCAGGCCTGTCTTTTCCCCGACAGCTTGTCTTCCTACACACAGGGACAGCCTGCTCCTGAATATTTAGCAATTCCTTTTTAAAGCACGTCCAGCCTTCCTGGACTCCTTTGCCCTTCAGGACTGACTCCCAAGGGACTCGGTCCACCAGCCTCTTAAACAGGCTAAAGTCTGCCCGGTGGAAATCTAAGGCAGAAGTTCTGCTCTTGCCCCTCCTTACTTCCCCCACTATCGAAAACTCTAACATTTCATGGTCGCTATTCCCAAGACGGCCACCAACCCTCACATCTCCCACTAGTCCTCCTCTGTTCACAAACAACAGGTCAAGCAGGGCCCCTCCTCTAGGGGGCTCATTTACCACTTGCATGAGGAAGTTGTCCTCCACGCATTCGAGGAACCTCCTAGATTGCTTCCCCTCTGCCATGTTGTATTTCCAGCAGACATCTGGCAAGTTGAAGTCGCCCACGAGTACAAGGGCCGGCGACCGGGCGGCTTCTGACAGCCGCTTGTAAAATGCCTCGTCCGCCTGCTCATCCTGGTTGGGTGGTCTATAACAGACTCCCACCGTAATGTCCGCCCTGCCGACCTTCCCCCTGATCTTCACCCATAGACATTCAACCTTGTCATCCTCATCATCTTCCTCAATTTCGACACAGTCCAAGCACTCCCTAACATACAGCGCTACCCCACCGCCTCTCCTGCTTCGCCTGTCCCTCTTAAAGAGCTTATAGCCATCCATAGCTGCACTCCAGTCATGAGAGTCATCCCACCACGTTTCTGTGATGGCAACCACATCATAACCTTCCTGCTGTACAGTGGCTTCTAGCTCTTCCTGTTTGTTGCCCATACTGCGTGCATTGGTGTAAACGCACTTCAGCTGGGCTAGCGCCCGACACAGGCCTGTCGCCCCTAGGTTCATTTGTGGTTGCCCTGGTCTTACCCCCCTCCCCCATCAAACCTAGTTTAAAGACCTCTTGATCAGCCCTGCCAACTTCTGGGCCATAACCCTTTTCCCCTTCTGACTCAGCTGTTCCCCATCCGGCATAAGCAGGCCCGGTGCCATGAAATCCGCCCCGTGGTCAACAAACCCAAAATCCCACCTACGGCACCAGTCTCTTAGCCACATATTAATCTGTTGTATTTTCATAGTCCTTTCCCTATTTTCACCTAACACCGAAGGTATTGAAGAGAATATAACCTGTGCACCTACCCCCTTTACCAAATGCCTCAGGGCCCTGAAGTCCCTTTTGATTAAATTTGACATGATTTAGATGCATAACTATACTTCACAGATAGGACATAACATAAGAGAGCAGAGGATTTCTTCTTATTTAATAAAAAAAAAAAAAGAAAAAAATGGATGCACTTCAGTTAATTACACCATATATTAGAATTACATGCGATACTGAAAAAGCAACATGATCAGAAACTCTTTTGTGTATAGTAGGTCAGTGAAGGATCCAAAACTATTAGCCACACAAGACTGGGGCATTAATTATACTAATTTTTCTCTGTCTGACATGTATGTAAATTGTGCTGTCAATGTTCATTTATAAATCTGTGAGGAAAATTTATACATATTTCATGAATTCTAGGGCGCTCTCTGTGACCACAGTTAGCATTTGTGAACATCTGGAAGCATCTGATTTGCTAAACTTCTCTCTGCAAACACCAGATACAAAATGCAACACCACAGCAAACTCACTCCAGGCCAGATGCAGCAGTGCAGATGTGTTGTTCAGCATTCTTCATTTTACCCGGGAATTACTGCAACACCTTCTTCTCTTGGTCTTGGTGAGTTCTTACATTGAACCAGCCACCTGCGACCATGCCACTCTTCTCTTGAACCCTCACGCTGGCTGCCCCTTCTCAATCACATCAGATGTGAGCTAGTTGCTTTTACTGTCAGGACCCTTAGCAGTCCTAATACCTTTCCTCAGGCAGCAACAGATCTACTCCTATCCTTGATCAACTCACAGTGCTGGCATCCATCATCAGCTAACTGCAGGCATAACGTGTTTTCCTTTCTGCTTTGAAGGAGCAGCCAAAACAAAGAGAAAACCACACCACTATCCTGCTTCAAATCCTCCTTAATAACTCTCCGGTGCTGCAAAGCTGACAAATGCTTGCAGCTGCTTGAGATCACAACTGACTTCTGTTATCCTCTTGGTTCTCCATTTCCAAACCCATTTGTTCTATTTCGCTTAGAGCTTTGATGTAAGTTCTCTGCTATGAAGGCTCACTTTTAGGATTGGAAAGGAGTGAATAATTGATACTCTATGTGTTCTGCTGGGCTCTCTATCTCTGCACAAATTCAAGAACGGTAAATCTTCTAAAGGATCTGCACAAAACCAGAAAGGACTTATATCAGGGGATCTCAGCGTGTTATATACTCAGTATATGCAACTGACTCACCAGACACTTGCAACTGCCCTTGTAATTGGCAATTGAGTAGGAACTACCCTGGTTTGCTACCCTGTGCTTATCACACAACAGTCTTCCTCAGATAGGTTCTCTGAAAGTTCTTAACCTGTTACAAGCATTTTGGCTAGACGTGCAAGCTTTCCCAGACCAGGCACGCCACTAGAAGTAATCTAGTTGCAATGGACTGACATTACCCTGGTACAGCAGGTTGGCAGTTTTGATATACTGGCACTTAATTCCTTTTTTCCATATGGGGCAACAGTGTCCTCACTCAGATTAAATAGAATCCACACCATGGGCTTCTACTTTGGCTATGCTAGCGAAAAGAGGATGAGGTGAACTGAAGCACTACAATTTTCTGTGTTCTAGTTTAATTCAAACACCTGAGAGCTTCCATTTACTGGTTTAATGGTTTTGCTCTTTCTGAAAAAAGCAACACAAATAGAAGTATCCCAAGGATTTAAAAAGATAATTTAGATATTTGTACATTTAAGATTTTTCCTCTTGATGTTAACTTTAAAAGATCAAAGTTAAGTAACAAATTTGAACCACTTCAGTCAAATTTTAAATTAGCAAACATAGCTGCCAACTGGATCACAATAATCCTTCATGATAATCTTTCTGTAATTCTTTTGAGTTACCAGTGTCTGGTTAGCAGGTTCAATTAATATCAAGAAACATCCAGAGGATTGAACTCAAAGTATACCACTTTTCCTGCAAAAATGTAGAATGATACAAGCTACTGATTTATTTAATGCATTTATTTTCCTATGTTATAAGGTTGAGGGAATGGAAAAGGCTAACATGCCACTTCTTTAGAGAAGCAGGTTCCAAGCACAAGCTATTTTACACTTTCACGTGATTTCTCTGATGAAGACTACACTAGAACAAGAGAAGGCTCTACACGAGAATGAAGATGAATCACGTTCATTTCAGTCTGGACTGTGTATAACCAGCACCTGTACAGATTGCACTAGCTACTCAAATACTGTTTGTGAAGGTACGTTTTAAGTAACTGGTCAGAAAACAGAGCGTGCCGTCCACTGCAATGTAACATATTCCTCCTTGTCAAATGAACAGGATTCTAAATTTCTTACCACACACTGAAAAATATTTTGATTTGGAAATGTTTTCATAATGTTAAAAACATTATATTCTAGTATGTGGAATACTGTAAGTAGTAATAAGTAGGAACATCTCCCTTATGAGGAGAGGCTGAGGGAGCTGGGTCTCTTTAGCTTGGAGAAGAGGAGACTGAGGGGTGACCTCATTAATGTTTATAAATATGTAAAGGGCAAGTGTCATGAGGATGGAGCCAGGCTCTTCTCAGTGACATCCCTTGACAGGACAAGGGGCAATGGGTGCAAGCGGGAGCACAGGAGGTTCCACATAAATATGAGGAAAAACTTCTTTACGGTAAGGGTGACTGAACACTGGAACAGGCTGCCCAGAGAGGTTGTGGAGTCTCCTTCTCTGGAGACGTTCAAAACCCGCCTGGACGCATTCCTGTGTGACATGGTCTAGGCAATCCTGCCCCGGCAGGGGGATTGGACTAGATGATCTTTCGAGGTCCCTTCCAATCCCTAACATTCTGTGATTCTGTGATTCTGTAATGACACAAAAATTAAAATTGCATGCTCTAAGAGAAGACTGTATAGCATGACAGTATCATCATCAGGTTTACTGTGTCTGTAAATGGATACTAAATAGAATAGTCTGAGACATCCTTAATACATGCTCTCCATGGTTGCTGGAGAGCATGAGGGAAATGGACTGCAAAAACCAGACAGACTCTTCCTGAACAGCATCTTCTTGTGCCACCATAGGAGATAGAATGCTGTGCTACATGGACCATTGGTCTAACTCAGCAGGGCATCGCAAATGTTCTTGAAGTGTTCATGTACACACCAGGAGAACCAAAACACCTAACAAGAATGCTTTGACAGTCTTCTTGACATTCAGCACAAAGGGATTTATTTCTATAACTTCCTGGTGACTCCACCTCTCCAGAAATGGACATACACCTCTCCAAAAACAGAGAGGTTTCTACAAAATGCTTTGATATTACAAAACTGCATTTTTAGGTGGGAAGTTGCTCCACCCAAACTTTTTTCCCCTACCAAACTAAGTTTTAACTCATGAAAACAGAATCTTTTTTTTTTTTTTACTATAAAAATAATGGAAGTTCCCTCTATTTCCTAAGCATAAAAATACATTAAGTATGATAAAATATACTAGCTTACTTATGTGACTCACAAACCCAAATCCATCTCAAATATGGCATGCATAACTATGTGTCTTTTGAAAATGGACTGAGATGCTTCTTAAAGTTCTGCCTGGTTTGTGTAGGAAATGAACAACAGAAATATGTTGCATTACGATTCTCGGCCTCTGGCTTAGAGTAGCAAGTAAAAGCTGTGTAAGACCTACCATTTACCTTGCTGTGGTATTTTCAGCCTTCACTCAGTCTTGACTAGGTTTTTCTTTGCACCAGATCTCAGGCAAGGGCTGTGCCACTTGTTCTCTGCACCTGCCCTTGAGCTACATGCTCACCTGTAGGGCCTGATATGATTTATCTCTCTGCTCCGTCTTCCATCAGCTGATTTCCAACTATCTTGGATCTATTCCCTTCTGAACTAACATCCAGAGCATAAAGAAATGGGCTATAGCACACTCTGCCTTAGTTGTGTCATCATGCTGATGTCTGCTGACATGAAACTACGCTGATTCATCCCAAGTATAATATTCAAGTGGTTTCTTTTCAACACAGACTCAATAGGCCAATTTTTTCTGCCTGCATCTCTGGACACACGTGACAAGGCTTAATACACCTGGCAAGAATCCTCCCTCCAGCAATATTCTTTATTAAGAGTCGTGATTAGAACAGCATCCACACAGGGGCAGACGTTCAGCCTGAGTGCAGCCTACAGAGAGAAGGGCATTTCTGACCTGAGTGTCAAGAGTACTGTTATTCCGTACAGATATGTTCCTGTTTCACATTCATTCCTGTAGGTGGTTTCCTTAAAAATGCTGAACTGAGAAAGTCAGGTTACTTTACTAACAAAAAATGCTAACAATGCTTAAAGCTCTCTTATTATTAGTTTTCCTCTAGTTTTTAATTTTATGATAATTCAAGTATTTGGGACTAAAATCTCTCAAGAACCCTTTACAATATTGTAGGATAGTCTTTGTAGCTACTTGGTCAGTTTTGGCCTCAAAACTGTACCTCAGCCACTTACCTTGGCCTAGTTCAAACCTGATTAGCTTCTTTTCCCCAAAACCCAAACATGATCAAGTGCAATACAAAACAGCTACCAAAAACTATGGGGGTATGTCAAAAATCATCATACTGTGTAAACTAAAAAAGGTGTAAGAATTGAACAGTACAGTTCATATAACCAACGCTGAAGACTGAGTTAGAAGGAAAGAAATCTGGCAACAATCTTTCTTTCCAGAATGGCTTGCTGTTGATACATTGCATGGGACATGTCTTAAAGAGCTTAAGATTTTTTTCCTCTAGGAAAAAATGATTTAATAATATCTACATATATGGATTCAAACACTCCACAGTAATTTTGTTGGTAAACTACAGTGGTGGCTCTAAGCCCATCACTAAATGCTGAGTTTTGCCATCTATCACAACCCATTCCTAGTGGAATTTGAGAAACCTTCCCTCCAAAACCTCCTGCCCAAGACCCCACCACAGAACACAAAAGCAGAGCAGAGCAACAAGCCCTACTTTCAATGCCCCACTGCTCCTGTAAGCTCTTCCTGGCAGCTGCAGCTTCGCAGAGATCCAGAATACCACAGTGCACAATAGTCTGCATTTGATTCGCTACTTTTCCTCTTTGACATCATTTTGCATTCAGATACTATGGAAGCTGCTTCAGACTATGCAAACTGCAGTGATCTACACTGTTTATCTTTCCAGTCTTTGGGAACGTATCAACAGGCTAGGTGCTGACTGCAAAAGGTCCATCTTTATTTCAGAGGATCACACAGAATTTTCTGGGATTAGTTGATAGCTTTTTTGAGAGAAGGAGATGAGAAAGATCTCCTCCTTGGTATCAAACTCTGCAAATTAAATTTCAAGACTGGATTCCCCTCTTCAGAGGAAGCAACAGTTCTGAAGTGAAAATGCTCTTTTATGATAAAATAAATTTTAAAAACTTCACAAAACTCAAAGCTATGGAAACAGAGGTCTCTGGAAGCTAAAGCGAAGACTAATCACCACCTTTATTAATTTAGACACAAATATATTGTTAAAAAAACCCCAACAAAACAGAATGGAGATGATGAAGATATCTTCACTCTTATAAACTGCAGGACACCTAAATAGCTACTGTGAAAAACAATATGCAACGGCCCTGTAAAGCTGCATACAAGCTGAAAGGAAGGTGACACTTCAACAGAGGAATCTGTTCCATGACAGTTTTCTTTCACAAATACTGTTATTAAAAGGAAATCTTCACCAAAGTCACCATTGGAATTTATTTTTCTACTTATGCGTATCTACGTGTACACACACCAACTGAAATCCATTGCATTCATGGATCTACATACGCAGTGACAGAAAGCATCCAAGACTGTCTGACACACTCCATACTGGCACTTGCAAATGTACAGCTTGGCATGCAAAGAGTAAATACAAAACCTATACTCCAGATGTAGGCTTGTGTTTTTCACATTAAGAAAATAAATCCATGTGAAATATAAAAGGTAAAATATAAACACTTGACTGTTTCCTCGCAGTCTGTTCCATCCTGGCTGTTTGGCACCCATCCTTTACAGGCCAGAAGTTTCACAGATGGAGTTTCAAATGCCCAGCAGACACAACAGAAGCTAGATTTTCAAAGACACTCACCGCACAAAAAGCTTACATCTTTTGATGTCAGTATAACCTACTCATTTATTATGATTTCCAATGCAAACTATTCTTAAAAACATCTTCCCAAAGCAAGCCCAAAGAATTTGGAAAAGCTTTTAGAACTTAAGCATTTTTTAGAGCTTGTTTCGAGGATTAGATACCATTGTGTCACTGAGGTATCTGGCAGGAGATTTGTATTTACTTACCTGACAAACCATAAAATACAACTAATTCTTCAATCTCAACCTTATCAAACACTGATCAAACATCAGCAAGAGCCTTGATTGTTATGAAAAGCACACTATTCCTGTCAGAGACATTCTTCTTCATTTTCCTCTGGGGAGAGGAAGAAGTTTTTGCAGAACAGGTTCTAGTGAATCTATGAAAACAGTAACAATCAAGGTCTTTGCTCCTAGATTAGTCAAAACTAAAGACTGAAACACACAAATTACAAGCCTTACCTTACTCTGACTCCATTTGAGGAAATCCTGCTGCTTTCAACAGTATTTGGGCAGTAGCCTGTTTTTATTGGCTTATTTATCTATTTGTGCATTTACTTGCACAAAAAAAGTAATTCCATTAATTAATTTCTACAATTTCCTTTAGGAAAAAAATCATCATAGTGGTTTCTTTAACTGTTATGTCATACCTTAGTCATATTTAAAGAAATTCTACCAGAAGACTTCCATGACAAGCCTTTCACCAAAGAAAGATTGTAGGTAGCAAATCCTATGAAGTCCTATTAGAATTTATATCCTAATACTGAAGGCACAGCACTATCAGTATAATATCAAAATAAGAATGCTGAACTCAGAGCAGACCATTAATTCAGAATACTAAAAAGACTGAACAGCAGTATTTATCACTTCACATGCAACCACTCTAAAGAAAAACATCAAATAAATGACTTGCATCTCATTCATTGAGTTTATACTCAATACAGGAATGCCAACTGGAAGAAAACTTTTATTTTTCTCAATTATTTACCTCAAGAACTAGCCAAAGCTGGTCTCCGTTTTTCACATCTTTCTTATAGTACATGCCGTAGAATTTGACTACGTTGGGATGATCAGAGAGCGCTTTCAAAATGTTGTATTCGGCTTCAATTTCTTCATCAATATCCTAGTGTCACAAATGAGAAATACATAGCAGTTGAATAATGACAGACATTTAAAAAACCCAACACATAGCATTTTCTGGCTATTAACTGTAGTTTGAAATAATGCAAAGAAAAAAACAAACAGAACATGAATGTACCAATTGCAGGGTTACAAAGCTTGGTTCTGTTCACTCAATACAAAAGAGTCGTCTGTTTTTTTACTTCGTCTTTATCTATTTCAACTAATGAACACACTGGGTATGACAGAGCAGCCCTCAGGAGAATGGGGAAGAAGCATTTCAAGGCAAAGCCAGTGCAATCCACAAGTGGGTAGGTATGCAGTTGCCTCCAGAAGTCACATGTTACTTCCCTAGTCTCAAGGGTATCCACAGCTAGAGCAGGTGCAGCTGGAATTACCTTCTATCCCTCTGTGCACAAACAAGTATGGCTGCAGCCACATCTTACTCATTTGTCATCCCGCTTTCTAGAATCATCTGGGAATTTTTCTCATTTTCTACTGTCATAGAAATTGGTGACATCCATGAGCTCTGGCTTCTCCTACTGAGCTATAAGAGTTGTGGCTTTTTGTCAGTCTTTCGTTACAGACCTTGGGTTTCTTACACAGCAAGGGAAATTCATTTGGAGGTGAGAGATGAGGACAAGTTTTGCCAACACATGCACCGGGAGCTGTGCAAGCCCTTTCAGACCAAACACGGATGCTAGCAATGGTGGGCACTGGATGACTCAGGTAACCCCTTCCACCTATGCACTGGAATTGCTCAGTGAGGGACACTATCAGACTGTGTTTCAGTCATGCTGATAAAATACTCAATCCATCCTGGCCACAGGTAAAGGCAGAACCGCTGCAGTCTTTTTCCCCCATTGTTCAGATCTCAAAAAGTTGTTAACATTCTTGTTTCCGGATTTAAAATATTTTTAATATAATTTGCTATTTACACCCACCCAAAAAGAAACAGAAATGAAAAGTCAATTCTAGAGGAAGGCTACCTATGAACTCCACTATCCATATGAATGGATTTCATACCAATGAAAAAGCACCTACTCAGTGCCTGTCTCACCACTGCCAAATAGAAGTGACCATGGCAAAGGGATGCTTTGTATTCCCAATGAATAACACTCCTCCTCATTTTGTTCACCACCAAAGGCATCTGTCCCTAAGAGGACTTTGCTCACTTGTTTCTTACACAGGTCTCTCCAATGCTAAATCCAAATCAAGGTCCTCATATTAGCCTTTTGTCTTGAGACCAGCATGATGGGTCTCGAAGAACTTTGACCATCACCAGTATCTTCAGGATTCGGGCCATTAAACTTTCATATTGAGAATACAAGAATAAGTCTTCTCACAACCAAAGGTTTTAGAGATTTTTTTTTACTGGAGTAGCTGAAAAATAATAGCAATTTTCCTCTTTCAAAAAAAGGAGGAACTCACTTTAAGTTAATTTTCCCATAAACACAACACAGAATACAGCCAATAAAAAAAAAAAAAAGAGATGCAAAGAAGGAAGAAAGAACCAATTCACCGAAGGTGGCAGAAGAAGGAAGGGGAAAGAGTGGAAAATAAGAAGGGATGAAGAGAGAAAATGCATCTGGCACAAACAAAAGGTCAGATCATAAAGCAAAAGAAACCCCACAGAAAAAACAGAGTCAAAAGCCAAAAAACTACACACAAAACATATAATAGCCCTGTCTGCCTTGGGGAAATTGGAAGAGAATTAGCTCACTGTCCTACTGTGATTTAATAGAGGTTTCCATCTCCTGAGGGGTACTCAGATTTTATGAGATTTTTACTATCATAAGGAGATATTAAGAGAGAGAGAATGAAATGAATAGAATACTCATTCTGTGCATACTAGAAAGAAAAACCTTCCTCTGCATTTTATGAAAGAAGAGAACTTGGAATATTTGGTTGAATTGAACATATTTACCTGCATAAGAGTAACCTCTTTTAGAAACAGTACAGGAAGCATTTTCATGTGAACTTAAACATAGAAGAATTTGGCTAAAGAGCCCTAAAGTACAATGGTATTTAGTTATAGCTCTGAGGACAAGACCAGAGCATTCTCAGTTTCATCTTCATATATTCTCATTTCAACACCTTCACTTTCCTGTTTCAGTTCCAAAAAGCTGCGCTGTCATGCAACACAAAGAATCTGAGAGCTCTAAAGAATTAAACATGAAATGCTTATTTCAGTCTCACATCACCCGTAATAATGTAGTTTCCCAGTTTAATTTGGAAATATCAGTTAAACCAAGTGATATAAACCCACATTTTTTTTGCTTGTTTTTTCAATCTACCTCTCAAGCGGCACAATTCTGAAACGATCTTCAAATAAAAAAAATGTAAAATTTAAAAAACAAAATATGGAAAGTATCGTTCTTCATTGCAAGTGCTCCCTCTGCAGCCATTAATAATATTTTCAGTTTAAACAAAAAGAACTAGTTTATTCCTTTCACCCTATTTCTAATATAGGATTGTCATTTTAACAGTAACATGGAGGTACAGCAGCTACTCCAGACATCCTGTAAACAGGAGTGGGGCGGGGAGGGGGGGAGAAGAATAGTATTCTTAGATTAAAAAGGAGAATATATTCAGTTAAAAGATTCAAGTCTTGGAGTGTGATGTTGCCTGCATTAATGACTTCCATTTTTCTATTAAAATAAGGAATCTGTTTTCATCAGTTATGCCTTTTCCATTCTTCAATTTCTTATTGCATCTTTATCCATAGTATTTTTTCTGTCTTCTTTACATTCTACTCCCTTGTCTCCTATTTAACCTATTTCTCTTTCTCTCTAGCATCAGCTTTACTACCTCATCTTTCTTCCTGTCATCATCCTTTATCCTTTTCCTCCAACCTCCAAAGTGTGCATAACATTGAAAGTTTCCCCAATGCCTTCAGTAAGCCCTGCCACAGCCAGCTGATGCTTAAGAATCATTCCTGAACACTTGTGAAACAGAAGAAAGCAGAAGCATTTCCTGCCATACAGGCATTTAGACAATCACCAACTGCAAGAAAGTCCTGCCTACTCATTGTAAGCACAAGACCCTTGTTTACAGAAAGCAACAGAGTCAAAACCAGAGTTTCCAAAGCATTTTAATTCATCAAGATCCTTATCTCTTGGCTGCAAATCATGTCTACTTTGGGAGAGGGTACGTGATATTGAATTGAGACGAGCCTCCTTTTGTTGCTTTGAAAGCATGGTGAAATAAAAGGCAGAATTAACAAGAAACACAGCAAAGATAATACAAGACGCTATGTTTTCACACATTTCATGGACTTACGGGCCATGGGATCATAATTTGACACTGTGTGATATGCAGGGTAGACAGAGCCCTGTGTGGCTGTGCAGCTCCAGACCTACAGCGTTTCACATGGCATGATGTGCTCTTCTTTTCCTGCCCAGAGATCGTGCACCGGAAACACATGCCTCAAAACCCTACACTGGGAGTACAAAAGTTGAGCTCAATGGGGCTGCTTGAAACAGGAATGGCTCCTTGTCCATGTTTTGTGGGTTACTGTTCCCAAGAAAAATCCCACTGAAGTTAATGGAGTATGCCTTTACAAACCAGAGTGATGTTCTTACTCCCTGAGCATTAACCTGCTACCCAACAAATGTCAGTTATTGAAAACAAAAACATACTCTACAACATAATTCCACCTACATGCAAAGCACCAGGTGACTGGGAGGAGCTACTGCCTTTGTATTTTCCATTTGAAAAGATGGATCCCTCTGTGATATCTACGTATTTTGGCACATTCTGAAAACGCAGAACCAACAATAACAATAAAAATAAAGTATGCTATTTTATTTTTAAAGTGTCACTCATAGCATGCAACTCAGCTAAAATCATGTACTCAAAAAAGATGCTTGAAGGTACATCTAAAGCACTTAAAAGTACGTAACTTTCTTACGGGCTAGTATGTAAAAAAAAAAAAGGAAAGGCAACAACAGTAAAAACAGAAGCAGCTGGGACTTCTGGTACTGAAAAGGAAAATAATCATCTCTGCTTCTGAAAGTAAGAGATTAACAAGGGGGAACCAAAAGTAAAACTAACAAATTGTAGGTATACTTCTGACTTCTACAATATGCAACCACTTCCAAGATCACTTATGATACGAAAAATGCACTGATAGCTAGCCTGATACTTAGCAGGCTGAAGCAGTTTATTTCATGATCACTTCTAATGCAAATGATCTACACCAAGATTAAAAGAAAAAAAGACTACATAAATTCACTTACAATTAAATAAGCACAAACCAAGTAATTTAAGTAGCTTACATGAATAGGGTCCAAAATTTTGACTGCTGCTTTGCTGCCATTTTTCTTATTTAACACCTTGAAAACTTTTCCATATGTTCCTTTGCCAATAGTCTCAATTATTTCCCACGTGTCTGAAGGATCAGGAAAGCTATCAAATATTATTGTTTTCCCAGTCAACGGAAGCATCTCAAATGATGGCTCCTAGGAAAAAGAGATTTCAGTGTTCACTCAACAAATGGTTAATAGCAATTGGTTTCCTACAAATGCGAAGAGAAATACACATTCCAGTCTCAAACACTAGAAATGTTTTTGCATGTAGTGTGCATGCGCTGAAAGCATAATGAACAAGAAATGCTGCACTTAATACAGGTACGTCCAGTCAATACAGTATCAAATGAAGGGAAATTCAAATAATAATTTGAACTAATTTCAGTCTTGAGTGAAGTCAGTAGAAGCTTTCTCACACACTTCAATGAAACAAAAATGTCACTCTGGAATTTTTTGAAGGGCAGAGGAATGGGAGTCAAGTTCATAAAATCCAAAAGAATTTGGCTCCATTATGAAGAATCAGGCAAGAAGGGAAAAAACCCACACACAAAACAAAACATGTTAAATAGTAGCATTAGGTTCATTCAAACTTTTACAGCAAACGGACAGTTTTATAATCCTACTCTTGCCATTTGAATTTTTATATAGATCTCATAAGGCCAAGCAGATCAAAGTGGCAGATCTTTTCACAATATTATGGTCTTCTGACAGCCAAACATTCACGGTCATGGAAAACGTGTTTACTGATGTACATTCATTAACAACTGTTTTACATACTGTAAAGGAAACACCTTTTCCAATGATGGAATGGTATCCATCACTGACCAGGTTACACCTATGCCCTGGTCAATGATGGATACAATTCACTTGTACATGCCTTCATAGTGACTAACCATGGAGGAGCTACAGTGGTAAAAACAAAGCACACACACGCCCCCAGACAAACAACACCGAAACAGAAACCCTGCCTTAACAACAGGTAACTGTTGTTAAGAACAGCCAAAATTCAGTGGAAATCTGTTAAAAATTACATCCTCATATTCTTAATTGCAGAGCCAAGACTGAAAAAGAAAAGGGGCAGGGACAGACTCAAGCCCTTACTAAGTAAGCAAGCAATAAATAAGTGAGCCAGGTGCTGAGTGCTTAAGTCCTTCCTGAGCACAACATGCAGTAAGTGAGCCAGGTTTGGAGAGTTATTTTCATATACTCATTTTTTAAATTTTTATATAATACTTTATAAACAGACTACAATGTAATTATTATTGGATTTTTTTATGTCAACAGCACAAATCTACACACATAAAACACTTTCCATGATATCACTCCAGTGACAGAAATTGCACCATGATACCATACTACTATTTTTTTTTATAATGAAGAGAATGGCTTCAATTTCCGTTTTTAGGGTTTTTTTAAATCACTTTATACATATGTTTAAATGCTTTGTAATTAGCTCATAATTGGGACTATACAAAATAATAACCAAATTGGAGATGATAAAGGGATTAGGACTCATAATCCCAAACATTTTCTTTGAGGGATTCAACAATGATGGAATTTCAAAATTTCTCTATCTGAGCTTTAGTTTCTAGAATTGAGGTTAACTACTTGTTTAAAGTTTTACTGGATACTCAATCCACAACCAGTGATTTTTTGGGAGAAAACAATGTAGAGAGCTATCAATGGGTGCCTTCATAAGAACTGAGATCTCCAAAACATATTGGAGCCTGTCTACATACAGATTATTTTCCACAGAATATGTAGTTTTCCATCAAAATCTGGGGCCTGCTATGTCCCATATTGCAAGAATACACAGTAAGACCCTCTGACCTGGGCAGCTTACAGTAGGAGACATGCAGAAGTTGAAGAATGGAAGACTCATTTCCTCCCCTTCAAAGGTAAGTGTTTAAGACACAGGAATGCAAAGACCAGCTTCACATATTTAGCCCATGGCAGAGCCAAGCAGGGAACACCAATACCTTGAATCTCCAAATAAACCCTTAAGCAAAGGTCCACCGCTCTGCGCAGAGGTTTTACAGCAAATGTAACATTCTAAGAAAAACCATGTACATCAAAACCCACAGCTTCAAAAAGCTCCCCAGGCTTCATTAACCTCCTATATGTTAACAGAATGCTGCTGAAATTCATTGACTCCCAGTATCAATTGCTTATTTGTCTGCAGAGACTGGTACAAGGAGAACTGTTAAAGGGCCGAGGAAACACGATCCTGCAGGTGCTATCCGGCTACCAGAGAAGAGTGATAGAGACACTCAAATGCTTGCATTTTCCTCTGCAAATCACACCAGCTGCACATCACCTTGTCTTAAGAAAAGTCACCACATACTTAACAATAATACATCCAATAGCTGTCATACTTAGTTCAATAATTTAAGAGTGCTATTCCAGAAAGAATTATTCACCCTAATCCTTTGTCTTTTGATTTACAGCTTCAAAATCATAACTTAAATAAGTTACATTGAACATCACATTTCCTCACTTTCACCATGTTTAAGAACAAGCCCCTGAGGATAAATTGTTTAGATTCCACTTCTGTTATTAAAAACATATTAAATAGAATTATTTCAAGTGCTCTGTTCTGGGTGATGAATAATGTTTTATTACATCTCAGTGAAGCTGAGAAAGCTGATAATGATTTAACCTCATATTTCAGCAATAAATTGGACTGTCTCTGAAATACATCTGGATGCCCAAACAATTGGGTAATTTATCATAGCCCTCACCATTATAAATTTACTTTAAAAAACAGAACTTATAACTTGATCCAAACTTCTAAGCTAGGAATGTACCTTTGAACCTCTATAAAAACCTTTTAAAATACTTCATGAGATAGACTAGTCTGGGCAAAATGGTACTGAGCCCCTGTTTGTCGTGTTTGTTTGCTGTATTTCTTAATAAGCTCATGAAATAAAGTTTATACCGCAGAGTATGTTGTCCTATGTATTTGAGAGATCCAAATAGACTGTGACACTTAGAGTGATTAAATTCATGGTATTTGGGGCAGGAAAAAATAATTTTGGAGTTCCAAGACAACAAGCCAATGTGGTTGGGTTTTTTGGTTTGTGGGGGGTTTTTTTCCCTCTAAGAGGGGGATCTGGTATCAGTGATCTGTCTGTCAGTTATACCAATAAATTGGGTGAGAATTCTAATAAGCCAGCCCTATGTGATTTTTTTGCTTCCTAGGTCACATCAAATATACCCTATATGCAGCAGACCTCAGGTTGCGTACTGAAGATATCCAGAGGTGCCCTGTTCAGAATTGACACTGGCAGATCACTGCATTCTCCATCATTTTCAGTATCAGCTAGTTTGGAGAGGGAAGGGGCAGCCTCATGAAGAACATAGTATATCTCCTGTGGACTATCCGATTGCTGCAAAGGCGATTCAGTGAAGCAAATTTATCACACCCAAAACTTAAAGACACATACCAACTGCACTGTCGAGGGCTTTATGGTCAAGGCCACAGAGCATTACAGACAACAGAGTCAAGTGGGAGTAAGTAATAGGTTTTGCTTCTGCAGGCTGGGTTGCAAGCACAATGGAGCCTGAATTTCACATAGAATATTACATGTTAACCCAATATTTTTACTACTGTTTCATACCACCTAAGTTTGCAACTTCTTTTTAAATCTTCCTCCCCCCAATAGTTTCTGAATGGACCTGCATCTCATGTGGATGAAAGCATATCCTTTTCTTCCATAAGGAGCTGATAAAACAAGAGAGGCACCTTGCCTCATGCCATTCGTCCTTCTCCACAAAGGGAGCCTACATGAGTAGCAAAGTAGATTCCTATTCATATATGATGACAGTAAATTCAGCCTTCAGGTTCCCATCAGCATCTTGTGTCCTGGCTACCACAATCTCCTGGTCTTGAAAATGAGAACCAGGACCTCATTGATTCAGTTCAAAACACACCTAGTGAAGTCATCTTTGATCTCTCTTATTTGTCCACATCAGTCCCCCTTCCCATTGCAAACACTACATGTGTTTAACCAGACAGCTCCTGCACATATCCTACCCTGTAATTTCCCAGACATCTTCACATGTGTCACAGGAGGTGGATGTCAGGAGCCAGCAACACTAGCTTACATTGCCTACTGGGTCTGTTACCCCGGTGGAGGTGATACTTGCACCCCTTCAGATTCTGAAACTTAAACCTCTTGCCTAATGGATGCCAGAAAAATAACCACCCTAAAAAAAAAAAAAAAAAAAAAAAAAGGAAAGAAACGAAGGAAGAGAAATTGCAGGCAATGTTCACATAAAGACTGCTGAGGCTTGTTATATCAAAGAAAAAAACCCTCCTCACCTCACTTTTTCACCACCTGATGCCTTTATCCAATATCTAGTTTATAAGCTCTTTGGTCTGGTACTGATCACAAGGTACAGTGAGGCCTTGATATACTTAATGCAATAGCACAACAAAACCCCACAACACATTTCCTCTTATTTCATTAGTTTATGCCACACTGACAAGTACTTAATAAGAAAGTTAAAGGTTGCTGCATGGAATTCTTAAGACAAGCCAGGAGCATAAGGCTACAGTATGGCATTCATCATACTAAGACCTAGCACTTTCTGGATAAAAGTCCAAATAATCTGATTGTTCAACCATGAACATGGATCTCAGCTCAAATCCTGAGCTAGTATAAATGTAGCTGTAATGAGCCATTTATGCAGCTTACTAGCTCATCCTTCATTCAAAGAATACGTTTTGCTCTGGAACTTCCAATACCACCCCCACTTAATTCTGGGGGATATTTGGCCTCTGATTTTGATGATGATACAACCTATATCTGAATGGGAACTACAGTCAAATCTAAACTCAGTGTCAGCAGATTATCTAGTTTGGCAATTAGTTAAAAACAAGTGTTTAGAACTACTGTTTGTTTTTTTTTTTCACTTCATTTGTCAAAAGCTGAATATACTTAACTTTATAATTTTACTCTAAAACAACAATGAAATAATTTTGCATGATTACATAATTTTTGTACTATCCATGTGTCTATCTGAATTATCCTCTTTGATTGTACATCAGCTTGCTTACTACTTTCCACTCTGTACATCTCCCAGTGTTTTCCCAGAATTGAACAATTGTCTTTCCCATCTGCAAGCAACTTTCCAGACGGGAAAAAAAACCCAAATCTTTAGCTCCAGCTACGGTAGATTAAGAATAAAAATCAACAACTTTCTCTACCAGTCAGTCCACTTCTTTCACTGTTGTATGCTTACACTAGTAAGAAAGCCACTAGAGCTGGGATTCACCTAACTTGATTTGTGTACAATATATCTATTGGAACCTAAGCTAGACACTATAATCCCATTTTAGTCAGTCAAAGCAATCAAAAATTGATTTACCTGATTGGTTAGCATCTACCTTAGCATAAGAAGACTTGCTCTCCAGACTCTATTGATTATACTGGCTACGTTTCCGTTGACTACAACAGGAAACCAGTTATACAGCTTCAGATGTAGACATGTTAGGTGAAATGAATCCTATCCCACTTAACTGCTGGAAACAAAGAGTTAGAGCTCGACAACTGACAAAATGAGTATCAGCTCCACGCTACAGTCAGGGAAACTGCAACCCAGCCACATCTCATCACCTGAAAGTTGGCAGGCAACTTGGACATTGTCTGATGATGCACAGAAAAGGCAAGAACCATGCAATGCCATTGCCAAGCAAACTTTGAACCCAACAACTGAACCCTAAATTAATGTAAACACAGAAATAAATGGTTTCTTTAAAGCATTTGGAGGCAAGAAGTGGTGATCAATTTAGCTTAATCTCAGTGTATTTCCCGGGCACAGTTCAAAGTATACACTTTAATCTTAGGGCTGCTCAAGGAAAAAATTGATCCATGTTTGAGGGTACTTTTTAGTGTTCACTGTCTGAAGGGCTGGGTAACTGTTTCTTCTGTTTCTAAAAACACTTCTCCTCTTTGCTGTTATCCAGTGACAACTTTCCCAACAAAGCAAGACAGCTTTCAGAGAAACTTGATGCCTCTGGACTCCTTGACCCTTGTAAAACTTCTACAGGCAGTAGAGAAACAGTACTGTGTGGTATCAGCACTGATCTCCTTCTATCGATAAATGCATATTGGGTGCCCACACTGACATTTCATCTGCTGATTATTATTCAGCTGATCTTGACATTTCGACTTGCTGCAGACTGAACTGGCCAGTCCCGCTCATGGAAGGCTCCAGCTCTTTACTCTCTGAACATTCTCAGAGGGCGCTGCTGGAAGAGGTCTACATCAGTATTAGGTTCCACCTTGGTTTTCTTCCATTCCCCTCCACGCCCCGCAACAGTAAGAGTCCTACTGCATGCTGAGGTTTACAGTTCTCAGGATACTCCATCAGAGGAGGGTTTTTTTAAGCAACAGGTTACAGAACCAGCAAGGGCTGTAAGCATTCAATTTAATCCCATGCACCCACTATTGCTGACAATCCTTCAGAGCTCAAACAAGACATCAGTACAGGATCCCAATTTTCTGAAGCCAACCTTTCGTTATAGGAAGAGGGTATGAAAAGAACATGGAAACAAAATGCTACATTTAATTATTGTAGTCATTTCTAAAAGCTCTGATATTTTGAAAAAAAATGAGAGCTAAAGATTTGTGTGGTAATTGTCATCCAACAGAAAATATTTATGCAGGGGCATTACAATCATGAAAACAAGATTAATAACAGAAGGGGGAATGGTGTCATTATCAAATTGTATTTGGACCTTGTGCCATCAGAAGTAATGAACTGACATTAGCAATCCATGAACTGGATCACATCCAGCTCATTTTGTGGCTTCCAGAAGAGAGGCATTGCAAGTGATGAGAATAATTTTCAGTGACTACACACTAGATCAATATATTAGCAAAGAACTTAGCTTTCAAAGCTAAAGCATCACTTAATTTTCCTATTTTAACACAGTAAAACTTTATAAGGCCATAAAATCAATATGGTGTGATCTCACTTCCTATTTCTCAGCACTTCTAACGTCAGCGAAGTGGCAACTCAAAATTAATTTAGCAGCTGTATCAACGAGGTTTGGCAGGGCTTGAAATTAAGGTGATACAGTAATTTGATAGCAAGATAAGGAAGGCATTACAGACAACCAGCAAATTTGCCAGCACTTAACACCAGCAGGCAATAAGTTACGGGTTGTAAGTGCATACTGGGGCGGTGTGGCCACGGTGAGGTCTCACCGGCGTCTTGCCGAGGCCCACGGTCACGCCGCAGGCCTGCACGTCCCCCGGGTAGGCAGCGCTTGCCCGGCTCCGCCAGCGCCCGCAGCCAGCCTCGGCGCCCTGACCGGCCTCACCACGAGCACGGAGCCGTCCAGACACCTCTCCCAAACGCTCTAAGTACTCTCCTTGCCCAGAAACTCACAGAAAAAAACGAAAAAAAAAGTAGAAACAAGCAGGATTCACCCAGGGGCCTGAGTGAGAGAGCCCAGGCGGCAGTGCCAGCCCGCACCCTCCCCCTAGGGCCGAGATCCCCCCCGTCCCCGAGCAGCCCCGCTCGGAGTCCGCGCACGCCGGCCACGCCTGCCCGCCTCACACTTGCCTGGAGCACCCGTCCCGACACGGCGGCTGCCGGTGGCGGCGGGAAGCACCGTCCCAGCCCGCCCTGCCTGCCGCGCCACCCTCCCGGAGCCGCTCCGCTGTGCCGGGGGGGCGGGCCGCCCCGAAGGCCCTTGGCTCCCGCCGCGCTGGCTCCCTGGGGAGCGGGGGTTACACAGTGGCGGCGGAGCCGCCAGTCAGTCACCGGCCCGAGAACCCCCCTCTTGCCCTGCCCACCGCTCCCGGTCCGGGGATTACCCGCAGCGAAACCTCCGGTCCCCGCAGAGCCAGCCCTGTCGAGGCGGCTGGGGCCGCGCCACCTCCAGCGGGCGCGCCTCGGGTTCGCCCTCCTCTTCCTCCGTACGGCCGCGGCCCGGCGCGGCCCGGCCCGGCCGCAGTCCTGCCTCGGGGTCAGCGGCGGATGAGCGGTTTGCCCCAATAATCCCCCACAAGCGCCGGTAAAGCCGGGAGGGGACAAGGGCAGTTGCTGAGCAGGCAGCCGAGCCGCCCCGGCTGGGCCAAACCAACCGGGGACCGCGTGCCGACCACGTCCAGAGCAGGGTCAAGGCCTGCGGGGCCTGACCCACCCAACGGGGGATTACACCGCACCTGTCGGCCACAGGGCATCCAGGGAGGCTGCGGGCTTGGTACGGGAGAGCTACGAATTGTGGCTCTGGGGCTGCCGAATGCCACGCTGCCCTGCATAAACCTGATGGACTTACCGGGTCCGCTAAAAATAATTGAGACCTGGTGTGTGAACAGAGTTGACGTTACTACCTGTTGCTGAGGGGTCACTACACAGCGGCAGCACAACGTAAGTGTAATACGTGATAGCAGGGTGAAGTTGCAAGACAAAGTACTCAGAAGTTGGGAAATGGATGAATTTTATCAGTAGAGTTCCTATGTGATATATGAGCCAGTCTTTCATGATGCTTCTTAGGTTTCCTTTGGAGGACCCCTGCCACATCCACTGCAAAGAGGCAGCCACACTTAATCAGTACCAGGGAACATGTGCCTCCAGAGACTTCTGCTGTCATGTCAAGTTTGTCTCCTTCCATTTTTCTAATAATATTGGAACCTGGTTTTTGTTTTTAGACAGGTCTGACAGTAGGGGAGTTGTTTCAGAGCTATCTATATTCTATGTCTTTCATGAAAGCGGAGTAGAGACCAGGTAGTTCATGGTTGGCCTTTCCATGTGAATATCTCCACAATGGGAAAGGCTGCTTATCCCATCCCAGACATCAAAGAAATCACATGGACAAGAAGCTTTATAAAATTCCTCACTGTGGGAAAATCATCAGTTGAAACTTCTATATTCTTCAACCCTTATGGCTAAACAGCCATAAGCCAGATATTTGTAAGGACTTGAGGCCTCCTTAATTCCCTTCATCAAAGCACTACTTCTTTACTGTATAAAAATTGTTAACATTTTTAGACTCTGTGCAGCATTATGCACATAGGAATTTATGAGGGAAAGTTTAAGGTGCTGTATAGTCTTTATTAACTCCTTTCATTACTGGCTGCTCTGTCACTTCATAACCTTTTCTCCTCCCACGGTTGAGACCCTATAAAAATACAAAATGAACTTCCTAGTTTTATCATGCTGTTTTACTAATTGGGGTTGGAAGCCCTGGCAGAATAGGGCTCAGTTGTAAATACATCCATGTCTTTTAGGCTTGAGTCGCTACACGAGCAGCATTTCTGCAAAGCTTCCCCGTCCTCGAGCAAAGCTCTCATTGATTTCATTTGTGCTTATGAGTACCTAGCACCCACTGCCTTCCTGAAGGCCTGAAATTCCCTGTGAGCACTCCTTTGCCTGTCAAAGGAACCTCAAAGGCAAAAATCCATGACGTGACTCAGCTAACTGGGTCCATTTGAAGTGTTATACACACTTTTGTCTTCTGCATGCATTAATTATTCAGGTGAACTGGTCTGTGAAACTCCCTGAAAGTAGTATCTGTTTCATTTAGATGATCCTGAATGATGTGTAAGTAATGACAGCCCATTGCTGCAAAAAGAATCCTAGTTTAAACCAGTAAAAGCCACAACCAGCCTCTGAGGCCTGTAAAGGTAGGCACTGTTCAAACAAACAGGGAGTTTCAGCCCTTAGTGAATGACAATCTACGTGTCAAGTGGACAGTGATTGTACTGGAAAACTTAGGCATGAGGTGATTAAGTGACATTCAGTATCATGCAGCCTAGCCGCATTTCTCCTTTCCCTTTATTTCACTCCTTCATGTTCTTTTTGCTCCATGTCAATGTGCTTTGGCTTTTCCCCATCTTTTTCCCAAATATTTATGGCTTTGCTTTTCTCTAGGAAGCCTTTCACATGAGATTTCAAAGTTCCTGAGTGAATGTGGGTATGTGCCCCCTCTCCCCCAAAATAAATTTTAAATAATTAAGGACAAGTGTTATGTGTTGACAATATCTAGATATATATTAAAAGATAAATTGTGATCATCTCCAGCTGTACCTGGTATGAGGTTAAGTTGTGCTTAATGACCCAAGACAGCATCTATACTATGCTACCTTTTTAACAGATTCCTATTAGATTGGTTTCAGACTTTCTCCTTGTCTTTCAAATAGTTTTAAACTTCATTAGAGATATTGTGGGTGTAAGTCTGAAAACTATTTTTAAATTATTATGTGAGAAATGTGAAAGCAGTGTGAACAGGCACCCTTTCAGAGCATCTTCAATATTAGATCACACTAGACAATTGCCTATAGAATAAGTCTTATTCTTTATTGTAATATAATGCACCAGAAGCATACATAAGTAGAATGGACCTCTTACTTCAGAACTGATAAACTCAAACTTTTACATTCATAGAAGCTTCTAATGACAAAAAGAAAAAAAAAAGATGCTCTTGTGATTCAGGCACGAAATTAAGACTATAATATATTTAATAAATTATTTCCTGTATTGTGAAAGTCCTTACTACATCTAAATAAAGTCAGGATCCTGCTATGCTGGACACTGTGGACCCCCCTACAAAAGGACGCCTTCCTGCTTTTGGGCAGAGCTCAGCCATGGAGGGTTTATAGGACCTAAGGCACATGTTCCCTCTTTTCATCTATTGTCTGTTCCTTATAATTGAACTTCTAATACCATTCTACATGCAAGGAGGTCTTTTGATGGCTAATTATGTACCCATGCAAATAACAAGTGATGCACAAAAAGATCAGGAGATAAATAAATGATAACTTAAGAAAATAAACAAGCACATTTAACTATCAGAAGAAAGACCACCACTATAAGAATTAAAGAACTTACCTCTCTGCGGAACAGCTTTTTGACACCTCTGGCTGCTTAACTGAGCACAGCCTGGAGCAAATATGAGGAACTCCTCCCCTTTTGGTGTTTATTACAGAGAAACAATACTTCCTGTGACACCTGAGTAAATATCCTCTAGGAAAACCACCACACAGTTTGTTTACAGCTAGCTTATTATTTCTGTGATCATAAATACCATCCACCATAATGAATTACCAAGCATGCCCAAAAGCATGAGTTATTTATTGAATGCATAGATTTCTCTGAAGCAACCCGAGCGTTGCTAGGTGTTTTCTTTAGTTGATCAAAAGAGCTCCACAACCCCTTTTGAAGGTCTTAGATGCGTGATCCTTGTAATCACATTTAAGGGGCTGGTTAGCTCAGGAGGTTGTTAATAGGATACAAAACCTTTCACATCCAACCCATATCAGTGCAGACGAAAAGTTGTGACTATTTAACAGATAGAAAGATCTGTTAAGATCTTTCATGTCCTGTGACCTAACCAAGTTCCTAAAGGAGAAATGTTTGTATGACTTTAAGTTTACAGAATGTGGTTTTCAGGCTTTTTTAACTGCACATGTAATACAGAACATTTGACAAACAGGAAAATAATTTAAATGCTCCATGGTAATTAATTAATGCAATTAAAAGGCAATCGAAAGAGTTTTGCAAATTCTCACTCCAAAACTAACTCCACAGTCTCAACAAGCCCATAATCACAGGCGAGGGTTATAGTAATCAAAAAGCAGGAATTTCTGGAAAGTAGAAGTGATTTAGAAAACTGACAGTTCTTCACTAAAATTTCATTGTATCAGCCCCTGTCATTAGACCCAGGAGCTGCACATCTAGCAGAGAAGCCTTTGAATGGTGATAGCCTAACTCACACTGATTCACATCCAGTGGGGGGAAAAACAAATACAAGCAAACACATGCAAGGCATTGTGTTGAAATTTCACAGCTGTTTCTACTTTACAGGGTTTGAGGTAGCAAAGTTTTAGGGTTTTGCAGGTATTATTTTCCATCTAAGAAAGTCTTTAGTCAGACCCATTCAAACTCATGTCTCAATTTAAAAAAAAAAGTTGTTTTTTTTTTTTTTAAGAAATATCAGGAAAAGAGGTATTGAAAATTTGGAATATAAAACCTTCCACATTTCTAAAAAATCACGGGGGAGAAGGTCAGGGGCCAAGCGATAACTGCAGAAAAGATTTATGCTACAAAATGGCTTCTAGTGTCAGCAGTACTTAGAGAATACACTTATTCCTTCCTTGGAATGCACTGATCACCAAAATAACCTTAAAGGATTTGCTTACGTGCAGTGATGTGAACTAGTAAGAAGCTGGCAGGACATCTAAGGATTGCTGCTTTCTGCATACCTGGGTATAATGCAAAGTGCCGATCTTGAAAACATGCAGGTAAAGATTTGGGGTTGTAGTACTGCCATTTCCAAGTGTGCACGACAGATCCCTCAGAGTCATGAAGCTGGCTTGAAAATTGTGGGATTGAAAAACTAAACTAAGCAATAAACACTAGTCATGTGCTAATATTGGTCATGTGGGTCATGTTAATACAGCAATTCCCCCACTAACTGCTTAGAGGTTTTGGGTTTGGGACTTTATATTTTTTTGCAAAATATTTTTGAACCAGTTGTACAGGGGGTCTCATTTATATGCTGGAGTAGCAGCACCTATGTAATGCACAATCCAAGTTAATAAAAATATATAATACATAAACTGTGTATTACTTTCCAGCTGTTTTTCTCCATAGAAGGTTTAGGTAATCAGCAGTCTGGCATTAAGAAAAATACCCATTAAACAAATATCACTATTAACATTACTAAACAGAAAGGTACTTTGTTATATAAATAGGACTGTGAACTAATGAAGTATAAGCAGCACTGAAGTATTGATAATTCAAGCAGTTGAATTGATGTTTGGTCTATACATCTAGTTATCATCTGTGCTGTTCTGGTATGTACTCACAGGAGAGTTGAAAAGACCTTTAAAAAAACCCCCCCAAAACAGCAGAATCTTTCTATAAAAATATTTATACTTTTTTCCCCACCCTGAATTAAAATAACACCTAAAACCTGGAAGCTGTTCAGTGTAGAGACTCCTACATAATATATACCCGTACAGCATCTAGCATCCAGAGTTCATTGCATTCCAGGTGCTGCCATTTAACCATTAATGGGGCAAATAGATGTTTTTTCATATCAGATGATAAGAGAAGGCTCAGTGTTGAGCAAGTGTGTCTTTTCTTCTGCCTCTGAAGGGGTCACAGTGCACAAATAGAACTGTCAGCCAGGAATGATAGATGGCATTTTGTGTGAGTGAAAAGGAGAGGGAATCAGGTTTTTTCAGCAGCCAGAGCACAGACATTTCTGTACAGAAAGTTGCACATGGGATCTGCCTGAATAGCAGGTCTCCAAATTGCTCACTTTACTTCTACTTGACATGATTTTTTCAATCAGCCCTGTCTAGTGACAGAAGATTCTCCATGTTCACAGTTCCCACAAACACCCATCACAGTTCTTCAAAGTTAAATTTCAGGCACTAAAGACGTTATGGTTTACATAAGACCAACTTCTCTCAAGACTGAATCAGTTCCAGTAGCCTTGACAAGAGTCAGAGGGCACCAGCTCCTTAATCTGTGGATTAACTGGACCTTGAGGTTACCATTTGGAAAAATTAAGCTTCTAATCCTCATAATATGTAAGGAACTGTAAAATTTAATCTAAATATTCAGGAACAAGATGGAAAAGAATGATAACCTAAGAAATTTAATGAGTTTTATTTTGCTATGCCTTCTTTTTTAATACCATATTTTTTAAAGCCAATACCATGATTTTGAAGGGATATGACTTGTGACATTTGCAAATTTGAGTCTGAATTTGAGTCTGAAATTACTATTCTTGGGCAATTTCAAGTTTGGAATATCACATAATATGCAGAATATTTCCAATGGATACACAGAATGTCTCAAGTGTTCTTTGGTCTGCTCATTTTTTTCCTATTTCACACTATTTCAGACATACCAGGAGCTTGCTGTCAGGCTAGATCTTCCTCCCCTTGGAGCCAGAGGTAGTAAGCACATTGCCAGACTTCACACACTTCACAAATCCACACTTCATTAATCCCAAACAGTTGCAAAATAACAAACAAATTAATAAACCCTAGAAAATTATCTTTTTCTTTCAGGCACAATAAAAAGGAGACAGGTTCTTTGTATCACACTAGCCCCAAATGAAGAATGACAGCGTAATTTGAGAATAACCAAAAAAGTTTGTTTTGAAGTTTTTCTCCATTATTCTGCTGGTACTATTATGAATTTCTCAGCCTCCTAATCCAGTGGCACACCACAAATGAGTCTTATAAGCAGTTTCCTATTTGTGAGCCTGTCATTAATCTCTGAGGATGTTCCAAAGATAGCCCTCGGAGGATCTGGATTTGTCTTCTTTTTCTTTTTAATCCAGTTAGGGAGTATAGAAAACAGTGACACAAACAGGATTACACTTTGAAGGGGCCCATGCCTGGTTATGCAAGTGGCACAGAGACATGCTTAGCTCTGGTTTCCTGCTCTGCAGTTTGCTCTCTTCCTGACTGCTCCTCCTCCTCCTTTCTGGTTGATTGTAAACACATTTGAAAAAATGTATTTATTTTGGAAAAATTACAGATTTAAAAAAAAAAATGAAATAAAAAGGAGAGAAGCTGTGTGCCATCCTGATTTTTAGCCTCTTCTCTGTCTTTATTGCCATACTTGTGACCCAGTGCCTCTACCAGTTAACCGTATGTAGCATTTCTAACACTTCATTCTCCTGAATGACAGGATGGCCTTGTCATCTCGGCTGCTAGCAGGAAGGGAGGTGATTCTTCTCTGCTCCCACAGAGTGCTTCCAGCATTTCTGTGGTGATGTTTCTTTAGAGCCAAATTGTCATTAGGACTTTCCAGGTAACGAGCACTCTTTGAAATAAAAACAGTGATTTTTAAACACTGAGGGTAATTTAAACACTGAAGTGAGGTATGAAAGGCACCAGTAAATTATTCATCTCAGAATGCCTTCAAATAAAGGCAAAGAATTTAAAACAGTGAGAGGCTGTATAACATCAAGAGTTGTGTGTTCCTGGAAGTATTAATAGCATATTGATTATGGCAGCTGGTGTGCTAAATGGTCCCAAATGCTCTATCCATGACCATCTTTCTCCATTATTTGTAACTCCTCGAATTTCTCCCACTAGCTGCAAACTTCATCAGAAAATATTTTTTTTTCCCAAGCTATTTTCAGGAAAAAATTGTTTAGGACCAAGACTGATTGATACAGACTTCCATTAGAAACATACCTGGTTTAGGATGGTTTTTCATTTCATGCTAGATTTTGAAACCTACAAGTAGCCAGTTTCTAATCTGTCCAACGGTGACGGACTGATTTTACAGATTCTTAGGACTAATACAAGTTATCTGGAATGACTGGCTTTGTATTTCATATAAGCTGCTGTAGTTAGCAAGGGTCCACATTTAAGAAGATGCCTGGCAATATACTCTGTCAAACACATAAGGCAAACAAGATAAACTTAATAACCTTCCCAAGTTTTTCTGACTAGAGTCCCAGTTCTCAAATGCATCTTATCTGTGCTATGTTATGGTTGGCATTATAAAAAATTCAAATAAATGTCACAGAATGCATTTGATAAGTTTATATATAATTTCTACATCAGGTAGTACTGTTTCTGTTGCTCATATAAACTTATGCCTGAGATGGTATCAGGCATCATTCAATATGATCTGTAAGTCACAACAACATGGCAGTTGTCCAGAGTAAAGAAAATTTCAATAAAAAAGTGTGAAATTAAAACAAAAACCCAACATTCAAAACCCCAAACCCAACAGTCAAAAAAAGCTTGTTTTCTCCGTTACATTATCTGGATAGCAAAGACGACTGCACTCTGCGTGTTTGTTAAATAATATACTTTTGCAAAGCTGAGGTAAACTTATCTGGCTGTTCTTTAAAACATTTAAGTTGCAATTAGTGTAATGGTCCAGCAGTTACTTTGTCTAGCTGCTCTTCAGTGCCAGAATTCGATCTTTGGTTTGCCTCTTAAAATTGCTTTTTGAAAAGGTTTGCTAAGCAAAACTGCAGAGGAGCCATAATGGATCTAACCATGTAGAAGTTTCCAGTCCTGGAGATTAAAATGGTCTTTATGAAGGTGCTCTAAGGTACAGGCTGAGTGGCATAAACTTTGCCCCTCAAACTCAGCAGCCTTTGCCGCTGCTAATGCTGAACTGTCCTTAAGGAATGGAACATGAAAAGTGAATTTAATTTCAGCCCACGCTAAATTATGAGCATCATGTGGGTGACAGGTTTTCCCTTACAGAGTCCTACGTGAACTGTATTTTGAACTAGTTTTCACACCAAAGCACAGTGTCTCAAGGGATAAGAGAACGGCGGTGGAAATGTGTTGCTGGAAGTAGAGGTAGGGCTGTTTCACTCACTGCTACAAAGGTAGGTGCTGAGAAGAATGGCTTTTCCCAAGATGTGGTCCATCCTCACTCCTGGGCAGTCTTAAGCACAGCCTGTCCTAATGACTGTTATTTACTTTGCAACCATAATAAAGTTCTCTTCATCTAAGCAATATGTACTATATATAATCATTTATAATAACAAATGCTATTTCCACCTCCCTCACCTGCCCTTACATGATTTTGAACCCACAAACACACTATTTGTAAAGACCAGATGAATTCTCATTTCAGATGTCAAGCCAGTCCCAAATGAGATGAGATATTTTATGTGAGGATGGCTTATCCGACCCTTGCCTGTTAGAGTGCTTCCTGTACCTTTCTTTGATGGAGCTGAAATTGCTTGCTGCTGGAGGCCCGATGCTGGACTGGGTAGCCCGCAGGTTTGGTTCACAGCGATGAAATCTGGTGTTCCCACTGCAGCCACTTGGCCCCAGGATTAGAGTGTTTTCCTACCCTGTTGTTGCCTGCCATGGTCGCGTGTGGAGAACATCCTCAGTGCAAGCCAAGACTGTGTCCTTTTCCCCTTTTTGTTAAAACACACTAGTTAACCATTGCTTTCATGCACAATTGAGGCAACAATGCAATTTTTGGTTGTTTTGCTAAGCCGTGGGAGGTCAGGGCTGCTGCTGCTCTCCTGTGTGCACTGCCGTCTTCCATCAGCCTATCTACTACAGAAGAGGTGTTTTTTTCCCCCAGATGATTTTTGTGTCCTGAGGTTCTAGCTTTGATTGCGGTAACTGCCTTACTTAGCAGGCATCACAGGACGCAGAGGGAGAGAGAAATCAGCACAGCAGGGGGAGGCTGGCGCTCACCACAGAGGCACAGCAAAGAGCAGGGCCACCCGCCGCCTCCCCTGCTTGCATCTGACAATTGAGCTTGGATTTCTACCTTCAGTTCTGCTTGAATCCAAAGAAAGGAGCTGTGTGTAGCAAGCAGAAAATTGCCTACAAGCTTTCTGCAAATACAAACAAGTTTTTTTTTTTAAAAAAAGGGACTGCAGCTTAGGAGAGATTCAAAATCTTATCCCTGACTACTCCATTTCTAAGTGCTCAAAGGACAGTGAGCCTGATTCTCTGCTACCAGTACCTGTCTGACTCGAGAAGAAACTCCCAAATTCGTTATGTGAAAGCTACCTCATCTGGTTTAATGTTCAGAACACTGCATGCAAGTAATGAACAGCTAATTAGTGTCTTTGTGTGAGGTAGTTCGATATGGCACTATTTTCTAGTTGGGGAGCAGATGTGGGTTTCTGATTATCAGATGCACCTATTAAGATTTACATTCCTAACCCTGATCTCATTCAAGGTAACAGTAAAACTTGTGTTGGTTTGGAATGGGCTAGGGACTGACCCTTGACAAGCAAGGTTTTTCAATGAAATTCAATTGTTTCACTTACTGCCTGATTAGATACATGACAACAATAAGGAGCAGTACTCTACATTTTCTGGCACTTTTTATTCCCGGGATTTCTCAATATGCCACAGTCTACACGCACATCATCAGCCCATTGCCAAACGTGTTGCAGTAGGTAGCAGAGCTCTCCATCCTCACCGGCAGCAGGCAAGATTTCAATTTTGAAATCTGATACAGAAGACCCGCTGCCCAGAAAGCAACAGGGCACCTCAGATGGCTGTCTCGGAAGGAGCAAGGCGCAGGATATGATGTGTTTTGCACCTGTTATGCAACAGAGAACAATTTGCCAATTAATTCAAGTAGCGTTAGAGAGAAGAGATAACACGTCTTGGATTTCTTGCTCTTAATTTATTGAACAGCTAGGCCTTTGGGACTAATAAAATGTATTCCATCAGCCTGCAGGAGGTCTACAGTTTCTGATATAACAGAAAAATACCATCTTTCAGAATGGCGAAGTATTGTTAACTGATGCAGGCCTTGCATAAAGAGCATCTCTGATGGACTATTCAAATAAATGTTCTGCCTTACCTTTAAACTGTACTCCCTGATGGGAAAATGATAAACAACAAAGTACATGGGGTGAGTATTTACTCATTTCTTACCCCTCTGTTTCTTTACTGTGACCAGCCATGAGAAAACAAGGTAGGAAATAACCTTTCTATCACTTTCTCCTGGCACATAGGTGACAGGAGACTTTCATTTCCTAGAGACTTCTTACATGGGACTGTGTCCCAGGACCTAGGTGACAACCTGAAGTGACTTAGGCCCTAAACCACTACTGAGAGAATATGAATATAGAGGGCTCTATTAATTTGTGTGTTTACTTAGGAAATAACTGAGGAAGTAACTCGTAAAAAACTAACTCACCTGTTAGTTTCTTTCTGCAGCTTCATTAATACAAATTGGAAGAACAGGTAATACAATAGAAAGTCTTTTGGCTTGACAGCGAATTGCCAGAATCTTCTCACTTTCAAACTAATAAATAAATCAAATGTTCCTTATGCATGAAGATGGCAGTACCATCTTACAACGCTTGCTCCGATGCCAGGTGCAGTTTAACTAAGACAAGGGGTCTCATTGTTTTTTCACTTAAAGGCAGAGGGCTTGTTGACGTACTGGCTGCTCTAAAAATGATAATGTTTTTCTGCAAAAAGGCATTTAAAAATGAACCAATGCTGAGTTAAAAACCTTCAAAGAAATGTTTTCTTTTAACTAGTTCTAGTTTATACCATGTTTATAGAGCCTGTCAGTTGGAAGGCCTGTACCTAAGCTCAGATGATTATGTGTCTCTAAATCTGTAGTCTTCTTGTACAGGGATGCTAAGATGGATTTATGAAGCAACTAGTGGAGTTCTGATCAGTTAGAGCAATGAACCGGTATCCTGCCTCTTCTTAGTAGATGCATTAGCTGTCTTCCTCTGTTTTCAAAATAAGCAGCTCTGTCTTTACCAGTTTAGGGACACATCCCCAGTCTGTAAAATTGTTTCACGAAGTGCTGAGGTCAATCTCAATTTTATCATGAGATTCAAGACTGAAAGCTTCAAATCAAACTGCAGCCACGTTTTCTGTTTTCTAGTTGAAGTAGTCGTGCTTTCTTCCACAGAAAGGAGGCTGTATCCTCTGAGATGAGAGATGTGTAATTCATCCTACAGAAAAGGAGGACTAAACAAAACCTGTTTAGTTTGCAAAGTGGATGATGTGTCAGTCTGTAAAAACTTTTGGTACAGAAGCACCTGGTGCTGAAGCCCCCCAACACAGACCGAAGTGCTTACAGTAAAAGAAGCAATGACAAATTAGAATTATGTCCAAACTCCAGCCTTCAAACAGCTTCTAGGAAGTCAATGTGATTCATGTGGCTTCCAGGCAAACCTCACCGGCAGTAGCTTTCTTAAAATTCAGGCTGGAGCTGCTCAAAAAATTAATTCCAGCTTCTGTCAGTCTTCTACGAGTCTCCTTCACATTTGTCACCCTGGGTCAGAGTTTCAGGTTTGTTGTAATGCAGGTTGCTTGCTTTGGGTTTCCTTACGAGCACCTCACAGACTACTAGCAGGATCAGAGCTTGTGCTTTTGTTCTCTAGATGATAGCTCAAAATACTTTTTCTTCTCATGTGTCACATGTTCTCCAGTTGCTAAATCCAACTAGGTAAATTGGGATGATCAATGACTTTGATTATAGTTTATAACTTTGCCTCTACAACTTACCTTGAGCAGCTTCTTATTCAAGAAGAGGAATAAGAAAGTTATATTATAGGCAGCAGAAACCTTTGTCCAGTTTATATAACACTGAGAAGTTTGTTTTATTTTGCTGTCTCTTTATGTTCTGTGAAATCTTTTCAAAAGGAGAAAGTTTCACTGAAGTGGTAATGGAACATTTTTATTTACTATTTTCTCGTATTTACTATTTACTACTATCTTTATTTACTATTTTTCCATATCTCTGTTTTTCCTAGCTTTAGAACCAGTAGAACAAAGACAAAAATGTGGAAGACAAAATTCAAGGCTCATTATTTTAGAGAACGCTCCTCAATGCCAAGACAACTTCACTCTCAGTTTCTCAAGGGGGTGACTTGCAAAGAATGCAACACAGCACACTGAGTCCATAACACCATTTCTATTCATTTCACACAAGTCAGTGGACAGCGTACAGCTGCCTCCAGAGCAGAATTAGGCCTGCATTGCTATTGAGTGACCTGGCTCAGAGTCGTCAACAGATTTTTGCAAGTAGCTTCTATTACTGCTAATGGGAACGGGACAAATTAATCTCTCATGTACAGATAAGAGAACAAATCCATTCAGGTTCAGAATATAAACACTGTCAATGTTTGAGGAACTACAGAAACCTGAACCATGTAACAACAATCACCAATAGAATTATACTTTTGGCTTTTTAGTACCATGCAGTCTATAATCAGCACAGGTACAAAGATAATGGAGTGTGCCCCTCCACACTTCCATGTCTGCTGGGATTTTTCTTTGTTGTATCATACTGGCAAATTGCAACAGCATTATTCCGGCTTCTAAGAAACCCTGGGAATGAGTAACATATATATTTAGCCTGAAATCCATATTGTAAGGGCAGAACTGAAAAGAAGACAATTAAAAAAAAAATCAAGGAAAAAAATGCATTGATTACATTTGCTGTGGTAAAACAAGTAAATTTTATATTCACTTCTTTACTCTTTATTTAAAGTATAAGCAGACATTCCTATCATAAACATATTCATGCTTATTTGTAATACAGGAGTTTCTCTTCAGCTATTTTCTGGTTTTATAGTGTGGTTTCATAGCTTCTTCCCAATATATACTATTTGTTTACAGTTGCACTCCTCAGTCCCAATAAAGCAAAGGTACTTCAATGTTACAGTGAAATCCTGCACATTTACTGTTGTCTGGGAACTATTCCTACCATTATGTCTTTCAAATTTCTTCCTCTACTGCTTTGAAAATTGTAACACTAAAAGGGAACATCATAGGGACAACTGTGAGAAAGATTTAAATCTCTTAACTGGTTAGTACAGGACACAGGTATCTAAACCAGGAAAAAGACCACAGAAGCATATATTGGGAGACATCTGAACATGCTGCAAGGGTGGATGAGATTTTGGGTCATGCATGTTTAAATGTTTCATATCTGCCCTTAAGAGGCAAAAGGTTTATTGTCCTGTTCTGCCACTTGCATATTCATGAGGAAATTACTATATGTTGAGAATGTGTCTGGTGCACGACGTGAGCCAACACAAACCTCTCTGAGATGTGGCATGTGCAGTGATGCTGGGCAGCTTCAGGAAGGCCACCCTCTCCCGGACGTATCTGCCCAGTGAAGGGGAGCAGGGTGTCCTGCCAGGAGTGTCCTTGGCAATGCCTTGCAGTTTATGGGCAGGACATGGGGTTGAACAGACTCCCAGAGGGGCCAGACTGGCTGAGGGCACTGCAAGGACCAGCTGCTCCTCAGGATTCTCCCTAGCAGTGCAGTGGGAGCACTTATAAGACATCCTGGAGGCAGCCCCGCTGACTAGGCAGCAGGACTTGGGAATGCCCTTCAAGGGCCCTGCTTCGATCACTCTGTCAGGGCAGCCTCCCTGAAGCCATAGGTGTTCTCCCAGTGGACATGCAGCCTTGCCTGATTGATGTACTGGCAGCACTTCTCATTTGAAAAGGGGAGTTAACCAACCCACCTAATTTTGCTGCATACATTTAAATGTTAAAAATAGTGCTGATGCAACAGCATTTGCTAAATATATAAATAACAAATTACTGCTTTAGCCTAATTCAAAGCCAATCAAAAAGACACTACAAAAGACACCAGCTGAGAAAAAGCCTCCTGTAGTGCTCTGAAGTAAAAGTCACCCCTGTGGAAATCAGTGGGTGCCTGGGTGGTCTGCTTTGATGCTGGCGTGGTGTTGAGTCATGAAATGCATCTGAAGAGTTCTGTCCTGCTGTCTGAACTGAGAACGATGCCAAAGGAGGTGAGGCTCGAGTGGCTCCTCAATGTTTGAGGACCTGCCTCATGCAGCCTGTGGGTGCCCTGGAGGTCTTTCAAAGTGCTGAGGATCCCAAACAGCAAAATCAAGGCATTTCTTGAGGAAATTAAGGCAGAGACAGTGCAGAAAGGAAGAGTTGGCCAACCACATGTAAAGAAGCTCTTCAGGCACTCAAAATAATTTAGTAATCATCCATTCCTTGTCACTGCTACAGCTGCATGAAATTTATTTCTGTTTAAACATTTTAACGTACAAAACCCAAAAAGTCCAGGCTGGCCCCATTGAAGGAGCTAGAAACACTTGTGACCTTTTTCCAAAACACAGTTTCAAAATTACAGTTCATCTATCAGCTTACCTACATCCAGTTCTTTTGCTATAGGTTTGAAGCCTGTAAAATATATTTTTCTTGTGATTTATACCAAACTTTTTGTTTGACTCCAGTTTGAGTCACCCAATTTGTCTTCTGGCTGGCAATTCAAGCAGAATCCATCATGCAGTTCTTTTTGCTAGACCTTAATCTTTCTCCTTCTGGCAAGGCAGAATCTCAGGACTCTGGGAGTTTTGTGGTTTACCATAATCCTGCTGTGCTCTCCTATACTAGAGCCAAGAGCAGGGCAGTTTCTGTGGCTAAATTCATCGACTACATTCTTGGCTTGAAAGATCCAAAATGGGATTTCTGGGTTTTGGCTACATAAAGCTATCCATGAACTGCCTCCTGTCTTGCTGGGCTTAAACTAATGCCCCACAGTGAGTTTTTTCACTATAAAAAAATGACTGGTCATGCACATGGATTCAATACCCTGTCTGTGGGTGAGCTGCATTAGTCAGGTTTGCCTTACTAACTCTCTGTATAAAGGTTGAAGTTCATTTAATGCATATGGAAAATACAGGGCATTGCAGCTAGCTAGAGGCTGCAGCTAGGTGCTTCATCTGTCACTCAGGCTTAAAGTTCAGTAATTGATTTTCTTCCCTTTTAATCTATATCCTATAGGAGATCTAGATTTTAAGCACAACCTAGGTAAGAAACTTAACTTTCTCACTTCTGCCTCAGAACTGCACTCTTGTTGGTATGAGCTGCTAGGATCATTTCTTTCAAGCTGCAGAAATGGGAAGAGGACTTTGTAATCTTCTCAAATCTGTTTTGTTGCATTAGCCTTGGGCCTAAACCTGCACGTGAGACCAACCTCGCAATTTACCCTGCTGCCCCAGTTTTGGCACTCTGTCTGGAATATGAATTGAGCCAGGTAAGTCAAGAAACAGCAAAGCGTGGGAGGATGTGCTTGCCTGAAGCTCAGCCCTTGTCATAACAGGTGCCACAGCCATAACCATGTTCTGTGTCCTGTGAAGAGCTCTAGTCAACACTGGACTAAAAGGAAGTAGCGACTTATCCACTTAAAAATACCAAAATTAAATGAATGGAAATGGTGATATTCTAGGTGAAAAATGTTATATTTGGGAATCCCAAAGGCAGTGCAGCATTGCAGCCAGGGAACTGTCCCAGAAGAAGAGTCTGGAACATTCTCGGTGTGCATGTCACCAGGTAAGAAACAGCTGCTGGAGATGGAGAGATCCATGAAAGAAATGCAGAGGAAATACAGAAGGCAAAGTGTATAAGGGTTGTCCAAGCATACCTACATCTCTGTTTGAATTACCAGAAAGTTCTCCTGAGATGAAACTAGCTAAGCACATAGTTTTGGACAGTCACACACCACAGACCAGCAGTGCTGCGATGGAGCTTGAACCACAGGGTTCTCACTCAGCATGGCTTTCCAGATCAATGAACACCACATAACAGCCATGGCTCCTCGTTACTACGATTTCCTTTGCTACATCAGCTGAAAACATATATCTAAGCCTCCCTAAGTGCAGTCATACAGGACTGCAGAAGGTCAAGACCAAAGGGGTAAAGTGTATTTGACAACCAAGGTAGACTGACAGGTATGAGAGATCCATATATTAAGCAATGTCAGAAATACATGTGGCAATTTTAAAATTAAATCATTGGCCACACAGTCACAGGCAAAGGGCCAGACTTTCCCATGCTTTTTGGGTGAGAGAGAATAGGCCCTGGAGTAGTTAAAAAAAGCCGTGATGTGTCAGGAAACTACGGCAGCAAGGGCTGCTACAATGCTGCCTGACAGGCATCCCGCTGCAAATAGGAAAGAAAATTGGGCTACGGAGAGGAGATGGAGAGCTGCACCAAAGATACAACAGGAGAGAGCACTGGAGGCACTGCAGGAGAAACAGAAAACAGCTGCTTGATCGTATCTGGCAATGCTTGTATCCTAACAGGAGTAGCGCTGGCTCACCCAGCCAGTCTGTGACTGTGAAATAACCACTGCAGCACCAGGCTCTGTGTGGCAGAATGAGCTCTTCGGACTTTCTGTTTTGTGAATAAAACCAAGCATTTAAAATGGAACTTGAGACCCACTGTTAGTACGTAATATGCTCAGTGTCCCATCCTTTACAGTACCTAATACGCTCAGTGTCCCATCCTTTACAGTACCTAATACGCTCAGTGTCCCATCCTTTACAGTACCTAATATGCACAGTGTCCCCCTGTTACTCTGTGCTTTTGGATTTTTGGACAATTGAACAACAGATTTTCAGACAATTGACTTATACTAAATTTTTAAAATTTTGATGAGCTGTGTTAATGACAAGTCACAAGTCAATGAGTGGCCAGGCTACTAATGAACATTCAATAAAAATACAGAACAGTCTCTCACCTATAAAGGATAAAGCCATCTACCTATGGTTTCCATTCCCACATCCCTCCAACTAACTAGCTACCAAACAAAACTTGGGCATTTACCAGCACTTCACTTGTGTGAAGTGTACATTGTGCTTTCTCTGCAGGCAGCGTTCCAAATATTATTTATTTGAACATCCCAAGGATGATAATACAGGTTTTTTTAAACCAAGCTTTGCATTTGGCATTTAAATGCATGTGTGTGTACATATAACGCAAGAGCTAGGAGGTGGTTTATAACTCTGGATGGCATGAACCAAAGCAGTAGCTTCTGTTCAGGAAAAATCATACATAGTAGACCATAAGAAGAAATACTCCAGAGCAACAGAGTACCGCTGAGTGCTTTGAGCAAGCCAAGGCTCTCTCGGATACCAAAGGACAGAAAAGCCGAATAGCTATTCAACAATGAATTAATACGTTGTCAAAGGTCTGACCACTGCTAACATGTCTTTGTATCCAGGAGGAACTACAATAGCTTTTATCTCTTTCCTGTCTTGCTGAATCATTTTTTCTGCCTACATTAAATATACACTGAACTAATCTAAGCCTTCTGTAAATGTCTCTCTTCCTTAAAAGAAAGGGGGTTTCTATATTAGTTCTGGCCGCATTTTTATGAAACAAGATAAATGTGAGTTGTTAACACACTCTTAAAGCACTTATTCAGATTTCCAGGCTTGAAAAATCAAGCTAGGTACATCAGTAAGAAGTCTGCATACAGCATACACAGCATCTATGTCACCAGACCCTAATTCCTCCACTCTGGGATTAAATTCCCAATGAACTTTGTCCTGCAAGTCTTGCAGAAAGTAATTCATGAAGAGAGGCTATACGACAGGATATCATAATGTGGCGTAAGGATGAAAGATCCCATTTAAGGGACCAATCTGTCTCTTGATTCTTGTCATACTTAGCTTATAATTATTTGCTGAAGTGTTAGGATACATAAGGAAGAAGTCCAGGCCATCTGTTAGCTCTGCCCTTTCTCTAAGTACCTAGATAACCATTGCTTCTGTCTGCTCAAACCCCATCCTGGAATCAAATTCCACAGCTCTAAGCAACTTTGTAAGTTCATCAAAACTTCTTTTTAGCTACTGCTTATAAATAATGTCATAATTATCTCATGAGTAAGAGATGCAGTTTTCCAAATTGTACCTGCATATACAAATATAGATGTTTTCTGATTTGTATGCAGGTTGTCCTTCAAAATCAGAACAGTCACTGGGTTGGTTTGGACATTGCTTGGCTACCTGGAGTTTTGTGGTTGATATCTGGGACAGTGTACACACTTGTTCAGTGATTCATTTTCCCCTATTAAGACTCAACTTGAAATTCCAATCAGTAATAAAATAAAGCAGAACTGCAAACACTCTGATCAGCTCTATCAGATTAACTACTGCACAAACATTTGAGGACAGTATCCCAAGGGACTTAACTGTGAAGCTCTATGCAGTAAACTGCTCCAGTAAAATGCTCTGCATTAGGGACAGGTTACAGATAACACCTGGCAAATGATGTGGAACAGGCTGGGAAACTGCAATGATCATATGCTAGCATGTGTCTTGTATTTCAAGAAATTACTTCTAGCCACCCACAATATTTTTTTAAGTGAGGTACTAAATGAGCCCATCACTCAATAGACCTGTGTGAAATACTTTACCAGTCTCAACGTTCCAGATGAGGCAAGGGTAATAGCAAGTTACAACGCACATATGCACAAGAGAAATCTCTTTAGCCACATCTGAAATAGAGTTCGCTAGTGTAATTCCTGACAGCTGATTACTAATGCACCCCACATCCTACAGTTCACACCAAGATACACAGAGGATTATCACAGCCAGCTGAAATTGCAGGGGGCATTTAATGACAATAGGGCATAATTATGCAAAGAGAAAATGGGAAGTTGAGCCTAGTGATCCTTTCTTATGCCAAGTGTATATGTGGTGGGAAATCACAGACAGGCAAAGCCAAAATTCTCTCGGACTTTCCTGTGCTCCTCCAGGTGCATGGAGAGTGCCCAGATACCTCTCATTGTTTTATAAAACTAAAGGGACAGTAACATAACATCCCTAAATGATTCTGAGGTGCCACATCAGACAGACAGGGAAGGAAGAATGCTGCCTGCTGCCTCTCTGCAGGATCCAGATGTCCTTCGCTCAGTCACTAACGCAGCCTGGCTGTATTTATGTTAGAACTGATGCAGACACAGCCTATGCAGGCAGGTCTGGAGAACCAGCATGAGCAGCACAGCCAATGCCACAGTTTATAAATAACATTATTTATATAAAGTCTCTGAGGGTACCTTTTTCTTACATACATGTAAGTAAAAAGTGGCTATGACCATTTAGGTTTTATGGTCACCGGGGTCATATAATTTTCTCTGTATATTTACCACTTCCTTTTGTAGCTGTATTATTCTCCAGAACTGTGAGGTATTTACAGATCACATGATGTATATAGCATCAATTCTAGAAAGTAATTTCTTACATGTTGGTCTCAGGTCACTTTTCACTTTCTGTTTCCTTCAAGTTACGCCCCATTATGTTCACCCACAGTGAAAGGAAGGAAGGAGTTTATGTATCCAGGATAGGAGTTATCAGGCCGAGCGTCTGAGCCCTTAAACTGAAAGCATCAGACAGCACTTACCTTAGTTCTCCACTCTGGAGGAAGCTCTCTTAAGCCCAAACATGTGGGCAGTAGTACACACAGAAGCACAAAATCTGGCACATAGCAGCTCGCTCTCCATCTAACACCCTTTCAGTGGCTTCCTGCAGTGCAGCAAATGCTACGTGTCTGAATCCTGCTTCTCTCAGTTCTTGATTTCCTCGTAGGGCTTTTGCATTCTCCTCAGCCTTTACAGCCCCATGCCCTGCCTTTCAGACACCTCCATCCCCTGAGCTGGCTGCGTGGCTCCAAGGGATGGCACGGTCTCCTCTCCTCTAGAGGTTTTCCTTGGATCAGGAGGGAAGCCATCAGGAAGAGGCTGAAGAGCAGCCTTCTGCCCTGCTGCCCTCGCTCTCACACCCTTTTCCAGGAATGTACTAACACACAATAACCAACGAAGAATTTTAAACAGCTGTGCCACCCATTCCCTCATTTAAGCTGGAGTTTGTAGGTGGGGTCTGCCCTGGCTGAAAGGGCTGTGGTGACAGATGACTACCAGAAGACATAATTGGCTGAATCAGTAGCATGTCCAGACCTGTGAGAGATGAGTGCAGTTTCAACCTGCAGCCTCTAAATGGAGACAACAAAAGTTTGCAGGGAGCATGGCAGGCTGCAAAGTGACTGGTCTTCCTCTACATCAAACCCTCTCTGCTCTTTGCCCAGCTACTGGGAGAGAGAAGAGCCAAGACCTAAAGAGCCTTTCCTACAGAGCAAGGCAGCCCTGCTTTAGAAATCACTGATCCCGTTAGGAATCACTTTTAGACAGGGACCATCAAGACAGCGGGGCAGGTAATGGCCAGCGGTGAGCAGGGGTTTTGTTGGCTCCTTGACGCGTGCCCTGCCTGCAGCAGCGCGATGGGAGCCTGGCTCGTCCAGGCCCAGCAGAGGGCAATACCAGCAAACAGCTCAGAAGGTCAGTGCTGGTGCTGGGCTTCAATTCCCCCCGCAAAAGGGAAAGGTTTTAAAAGCAATAGAGCCACAGCCACCCGCCTGCTTGCACCTCCTTGTGACCCCTGCTGCCTGCACCAGCCCTGGGGGTGAGAGGCGGGTGGGAGCTGGGAGCGAGGAACATGGGGGATTGGCCCTCTTTCTGCCCATTTTGGGTCAGCCTGTGACCTCAGGAGCTCTGCCCCATTTCCAAAGGTTCCTTTCAAAGGTTTATAGGGGTGGTGAGGGTCAATGTGATCAACCTCCGCTGGGAAGAAGAGTCCCGGAAAGCCGCCAGATTCTGCAGATATGGAAAGACTCATCCTGGGAGGACCGTAAGTTAAACCTTATTAAAGCCTCTCTTTTTTTGCACATCTCACTTGTACGGCTTCAAATCTTTTCTAGGCCTACCTGGAAGAATCTTTGCAAGTAAAGAATATCAGAGCAGCTTAGTACTCAGACAATTGCTGGGTGCTTATTTCCTCTCCTAAATTAAGTGACTCACTTCTAAGCTTCCAAGTACACTGAGTGTACATTTCCCACGCACTCTGGTATCAGCAAACATTTTTACCATAAAGCATATTAGCTAGTCATAAGCTCTTTTTGTCTGCAATTCAATGGAATGTGTGCAAACCCCTGCTCGTCTATATAAGTATTTGTTTGTTATTCTAGGCAGTTGATTAGTGTTGAAAGTCAGAGATATCACAGAAATCATGCAATACCAAATCTCACTACATCACTTTTCTATACGGAAGGGAAATTAATTGTTCTTAGCAGTATAAATATACATGACAAATCACTGAAAAAAAACATACCTATTTGAAGTAATCTTGCAAGAAGGCATTTGATGTTCCCTCCATCAGCAGCACTGCTCAGCCAATGACTTAAAATAGTTGCACTACAGCAGGCAAACCTGACAGAGACAGAGTCACTGGATGAATGCTGTAAGGTCTGCAGTCTCTTGGCCAGCCAAAGGTGATTAACAGCAACACAGGCTTGTGTACTGCTCCTGAAAAGCTGCTGCAGAAAGGCAGGCTGGACAGGGCAGAGATGATTGCAGGAAGCGCTGTTAAGTGGAGATCTATAGCATTAGGACAGGGCTCTATTTTAGTGGCATCCCTTGTTCCATGTGAGAAGGAAGCGATTGCCTGCAATGTCTTGTCGTCACACAGGCCATCACTTATCCCACAGCACCAATGAGTTTGTGAGGGAATATTCAATGTTCTTTGAGATACATCCTCTGATATTTTATCTCTGACCTACGGTGACAAGATAGGATCCACAAGAGCCCTTAAGGAAGGAGTGCAATTGCTAAACTCTTCTCTCTACCCCAGCTAAGGAGCAAATCTGCTAAAATGCAAGTCTTCAAGTGATGATTGACTCCAGCGTTCCTACAAATATGTATATATAAAAAATGTATACATTTATATATGAATGTGTGTATTTGATACGATTTCCCTAAACATCCTGGTGCACTATGTTATACCTATGTTCATCAGTGCACAATACACAGTCACTTTAAATGTTAATGAGATTAAGAATTGCTTAAAACTGAGTTCATGAGCAATAGTCCCTCATTTTGCAGTCAGCCTAATGTGGGGTAGAAAATCATATCAGATCATCAAGCCCCTCTCATAAACCCTACAAAGAAGGAAATAATCATCACTAGAGTACCTATTTCATGTCAGTTGGCGACTGAATTAATTAGTAGAACAAGAAAGAGGAACATCAAATTTCTACTAGAAATCACAGACATCAATAATACCACTAATACATTAATCATACACATGAAGCTTGGTTTTATAAACTCTTGCACTATAATTGTTATTCCAGAAAGTAACTATTAAACATTTGAAGATTTCTTCACAACATTTTGTTAAACCAATGAAACAAATATTTTTGCTTCATGTCACAGTGTGTCATTACTTGGCTTTCTCTTAGTTAGGAAAAGAGACACAAAGAAAAGTCTAATGTTGCCAATGACACAGTGACTGCATCATTTTAAAATATGAATATAATACAAACATGCCATTTCGAACCATTTGTAGTTATGCACCATGCTGTGTACAGCGACTTTTGCTGAAGGCTTTGGACTGTAGCAAGAAAATATTTTGGCCACATATGTAGTCATGGAAATATATACCAGTATTTTGGTACTTTCTATCTACTGAAAGAACAATGAAGGAAAATACTGTAATTTTCTCATTGCAAGGAAAGGGTCGGAAAGACTAGATCAGAAGCAGACAGATTATTGGAAATGCTATGACGGGAAGATTCGCAGAGAACTGCAGACACTGAGGTGGATTATTTCTACTGTTGCATTTACAAATCAGATACTAAAATTATAATTGTGTAAATAATTGTTGTTGTTCTGATACCACTGCAAAGGTGAAGAACTAAAAAAATAAAGTTTTGGGTCAATCTGCAGTGTTTTTTTGGGGGGATGATGTTTGTTTTCCAAAGAAATATACAACTGTTCTGGGTTGCATCCAGCCATTAAATACTCACAGAATTGAAGACTGGCACCTGCATGCCCCCTCCTCATGCAAAACTGCCCTGTCTCTAGGCCAGTGTATACATAGTGCTCTTGACTCCTGACACATTCTCAGCTCCTTCGTATTAATCATAGTGGGGCATGTGACAGTGGTTCTTGTCATGCCAGGGCAGGGGAAACTCCTTGTCCTCAAGTCATGTATGTCTTGTGCAGTACACAGGTCTGGTGGAGGTGCTGAGTCTTGGACATGAGCTGTGTCTGGTGCTGTGTCAGCAGAGAAGTCAGTTGCTTTCATACAGGTGGACATCTGGGGTTGAGGGGTTGGCCTTGAAGTGCTTCATGTTATTGCACAAAGTACTCTTTAGAAGAAAAAATGATTGAATTGACACTTATTTGCATTTGCTTTCTCAGCTTGCCACTTCATGCTTCCTTTTGCCAGACCAGTCAGAATATGGCTGTGGCCCATGCAGCATGGATGTACAGACTGGCCCCACAGCAAATATGGCCTGAAGCAATGGCCCACGCTGTCGACAAAATGTGTAAGATGTGGCAAGAACAGTTAATTTATGGGCTGTGGTACCAATCTGCTCAGTTCTCTGAAAGTATCTTCTCGTAGTGTTTGCATTTCAAAGATATCCTGGCTTCTGAGAGCCTTTCTCCTTACACTCTCATGTGTCCTCTCCTCCCACAAACTTTTGTCATTACCCTCTGTTTTGTCCTCTTCCTCTGAAGTGGCAAATTGCCTTCAAATAAAGAAACATCTCTGCTGCTTCTCTCGAAAGTCCCTTGAGATTATTCAGCCCCTCATATCTAGGGCAGAACGTATCAGTCCCAGCACTTCCATCCTCCTCTGTGGACTTCTTCCTGTGGTCCATCTTAAAGCCTTGCCTCTCTTCATGGGATGTCTACTGGGGTATTTACTGGTGCTGAGAGGGTGATCATTACACTTTATTTCCAAGTATGACTTTCTCTGGTAGACACATCTCCTCAAAATGCAGGCAGATCAGGTCCTCCACCCCAGTTCAGCTGGGATCACATCCAATGGGGAGTGCAAACGTCTCCTCCACATGAGCTAGCTCTGCCTTCAGGGCAGTCCCTGGCTGAGCCACAGACTCATGCCTCATTTCAGGGTAATCTGTACTGGAGCAGAGGTACCTGGCATCAAGAAGAAAAAGTCCACACCTGGTGAGGGTGGGTTGTATAATGCCTGCTCAGAAAGGAGAATGTGGACAACCAGGAAAGGTGAGCTTGGACCATTGTAGGGAGAAAGGAGGGGCAAAAAAGGTAAGTTAGATGGCATGAATTAAAACACTTCCTTTCCCATGTAGTGCAGAAATATGCTGTCTTATCCAGGTAAAAGTTAGAAATTATTAAAAAGAAAAATTTTGGCGACTTTGGGCAGAGTAAGTGGTTCAATGCTTTGAATCAGGTGGTGATGTTGCTTTTTATGGTACCACCTCCCTCAAACTGGAGAATAAAATGAATGTCTCTTTTCACTGGAAGGAAACACAAGTAGTATTTTATACGGCCGCTAAGCCTGGGAATGGTTATTGCAGTACACTGGACCAAGCACAGAAAAGTTTAGGCAGAAACCTCAGTTTTATACAGTCAAATACTGAAAGTCTCTTCTAGAAGCTGTTTCACTCCCCATTTTTCACACAGGACCTACTCGCACGCAGTGAATCGGACTCAGTGTTTTGCAATTGCATTCTACCATTGAACTCGGTAATTCTCTCATCTCTTAATCTCCTTTTCTGTAGGAACTGGCAGCCTGCTTGGCTTTAAGGAGAAGCAATGTTCTCACCTCTCCTTGGAGGGCAGCTCTCCCACCCCTGTGACCCCTGGGCTGCCCCTGCCCCTACCACATGTCTCTCCTGAGATGTGCACACCAGAACCGCACGCACCGCTGAAGATGTCGGTGTGCCAACATACAAAACATGTAGCACCAAAACTCTGTCTTGTTCTCAGTATTGTTCCTGTTGATGAGCAAAATGTTGTTGGCTTTCTTCCTTGCTGCTGCACATTGAGCCAATAACTTCAGAGCACCTGAATATCAAAATCTCCTTCCTGTGTTGAGCCTACCAGTTCCATTCACCATCATCTGGCATGGTTTAGGTTGTATATCACTACCCAGCAAAGCTTTGTCCATCTGCAAACCCCAAGAATTCACTGTGATTGATGAAAATGTTGAACAAAACTCATCCCAGGACTGGTCCACACTGAAGACTTCTTCCCATCCTGAAAAGTGATTGTTAAATACTACCACTTGCTTCTTGCTCCTTACTCAGCTTTCAACCTGTAAAAGGACCTTTACTCCAATCCTATGGAAATTTAATTTCTTTAACAATTTTTGGGAAGAAACCCAGGCAATACGAACAGTCAACGCACTGGGACTGATAGGTGGAAGCCTGTGCCCTAATGTGGCTGGTTCCTCATGCAGGTCTTGCCTTCCTGATGCAGGTCTTGTCAAGTGGCAGGTAACACCAGTACAGCAGGCACAGTAAAAGCTGATATTACGGTAAAGATGATACAAAATAGGTCTGAATGAGCAAAACCGGTAACGGGCAAGTCACACAACAGACAAGACCATCACTGAGAAGAAGAAAATTTTAGCGACCATCCAGAAAAGGAAGGAAATGGACAGAGAAAACCATAGGGTTGGAAGATGCGGCATGTAAAGCCAGTTAGAAAAGCAGCTGCCATCAGTTACCAGTGACCGAGGTACAGGTACCATATAGTCAACAGTAAGGTTTGAGAGATGTCTAGTCAGCTTCCCTGACATTGTCTGAAGAAGCCATAAACACCAGTAGGTCAGCAGGATATAAATGCAGCGAGGATTTGTGCACTCAGTAAAAAACAAAGGCAGTTATTTAGAGCTTTTTTCCACTGAAATTTTCCAAACCTTAATGCTGTGTCAACTGTAATGGGACATCACTTTACCCTCAATTTGAGACATATCCTACCAACAAAGCAAACAGTCCCCAAACCCCAAATGCTAGATTTTAGGTTTGTTGGCTACACAAGTTACAGCCAACATGAAGCAGGGCATCAATGAGAGGCAGCTTGAGTACCCCATCTCTGAAAGGGGCAAACACAGTTCCAGCCAAATAGAGTGATCTTTGGGAAAGAAACAGATATAGAATGATACTGACATTGATGAGTCTTTATCACACACATCTGCATGCATCACGAAGTATGAAAAATGGTGAAAAAAGGAGTCAAAGGCAAAAGTCTATGAGAATCATTAATCAATGATAAGGAATGGACGGATATAAGACAAATCAAAAGGCACAGAATAATGACTTTGACTATCGCATAAGACTGGTAGTGCACTTAATATTATCACATAAGACTGGTATATCACTTAATATAAAAAAGGAAAAAAAAGAAAAAACAAAGAAGAGGATCATACTAGCACAGTTGACTCCCTCTGTCATAAACTGTGAGGAGTGAACAAGGACTGTTCCTGCAACAGGAAAATGGGGCTGTTCCAGCTGTCTGGGTGGGCAACAGTGGAAAGCTCTCAGCACGTGCCGGTTTCATCAGTGCTATAACACCCATGACAGACAGTGATATAGAAATCCATAATAGTAACTATTGTTCTATATTTTCCATAGTGTAATCATTGTCAGCCTAGAGATCAAACTGAAATGATGTGTGGCTCAAAAGATTAGTGTTTCAAGAGAAAATATTAGTCAAGGCTTTGCAAAGCTGTGCAAGGGAATTAAAATGAAGAAAAGATGTGTGTCAGAATCCCGACACCTGTGAACAAGTTTCCAACAAATTGATATTTCTGCGTAGATGGCAGATTACTAATAGAATTATGGCTTTTAAAGGCAGAAAGGGACCATTATTTTCCTTTGATATGAATTCCTGCGTAATATAGCTGCAAACTTTCATCCAAGAGTATTTTTTTTAGAAAAACACACAGTCTTAAGACTTCAAATAATGGAGAAACCACTACCTTTCTGATGCATTGATTTGAATTATTAACTGCCACATACTATGAAGGATACATACTTTATCAAGTTGGTATTGTCCAGTTTTAATTTCTCACTATTAGATTGTATTGCTTGTCTGTAATGTGACATTTTGACTAAATACCTTTATTTCCTGAAAAAAAATAATCTTGTGTTATGAGTATTCTTCATCCCCTCCAGATGCTTACAGATGGCAATGAAGTCACAGTCAGTAGTCTATAAAAGGTAACAAACACCGTTACTCATATATTACTGTTCCACATTGTTGTATCTGATAACTTAATTAACAGTGTTCAATTCCCAGAAATAAAATAGCTTTTCTCTCTTATTTCTTCTTTCTCTCTTATAAAAGTTGTCTTTTTGCCTCGTATACAGAATTTCCCTGTAGAGAAAAGGTAAAGCTAGATTATTAGTGCATCATCTTGTCAGGAGACATTGAAAATTGTCTTTTGTCAAGAAGATTCTGGGTGATATTTCTCCCTCAGTCTGTAACAGTGCACTAGCAAAGTCTTTCTACCTTGGATGTTGTTCTGGTTTGGCCCAAACCAGGCCAATTAGTCTTAGAGAAACCAAGGTCACTGCTAAATTCCTCACTGCTTACGAGTGAAGAGCCAAAGGGGGGTCGCAGCTGCAGGGGGGAGCAGACAGGGCAGGTGACCCAAGATTGACCAACGAGGTATTCCATCCCACACACGTCATTCTCACTTTCCTATTTATCACTAACCCACTGCCTCCTGGAGGTGGGGCCCAGGAGGGAGGGGTCCTCCTGTCTCCCACTGATTGGTACCAGCTTTGCCAATTTTCCAGTTAAAAGCCTGCAGGTGTGATGGCAGGGGGAGCTATTGCATTTTGCCCTCTGCCCGTGCTGGGTGGAGCTACTGCATTTTCCCCTCTCTCTGTGCTGGGGGGAGGTACTGCATTTTCCCCTCTGTCTGTGCTGGGGGGAGGTACTGCCTTTTCCCCTCTGCCTGTACTGGGGGGAGCAACTCTGCCTGAGGAGGATTTCCAAGCTCTTGATCTTGGTTTTGTACATATTTGTATATATTTGGTTATTTCTATTATTATTGTTATTATATTCTTTTTCATTATTATAGTTTATTAAAACTGTTTTAACTTTCCAACCCATAAGTCTCTCTCCCTTTTCCCTTTCCCTTTCCCTTGGTGGGGGGGAGAGGGTTAACAGAGAGCATCTGCTACCTGGTTAATAGCTGGCCCAGCTTTAAACCGTGACAGATTTATTGGTGCCCAACGTGGGGCTCGAGAGAAGCTCCAACAGGTTACTCTGATAAGTTGAATCCTGGCTCTGGTGGGAGGAGACCTGGAGACCTCAGCTGAGAGAATATCAGATTTCTTCCTTTGAGATTTACGAGGGGTTGGAAAGTTAAAACAGATAGTGAAGATGGTGATGTCATTTTTGAATGCTGTGTTATCTCATCTTTTTATGGAGTTTCTTTCACAACTGAGTATTGCAATGATGCCTTACCTGCCGTGGGCACTGTGTTATTGCTTGCTTCTTATGAATGTTTACATGCAGTTTAGCAGTGGGCGCTGGTCGAAATGTATTGTTTTGGTATGGGGTTTGATACTGATTTATGCTGTGATAAACTGGGCAGTTAATATTCCGATCTCTTATCTCTATGACACAATGATGGGCAGCTTTAATCGCGAATCAGTAGCAGCGACTTCATCTGCACGCTCCAGGCATCCTTTAGCTGATTCTGTTAATGATTATACTTCCAGTTTTACTTTGGGAAATACTACCTTCTCCTTTTCTGCCAAGCTGATGCCACTAGATTTTGCGAAATTAGGATGGTGCTGTCTAGGTGGCATGTTTTTATTTTTGGTTGTCCTGAATGTGTTTCTGATGTGGGATAAGATTAAATATCGGTGCAGGGACAGTTGTAGGTGTTATGCAGCCACCTCAGATCCTACAGTGTGTACTGCCGCTACAGCCACTAAACCCACTGAAACCTTGGCAGCCTGTACCACAGCTGCTACACCCCCCAAGATGGCCACTGCAGCTACTCAGACTCTCAGCACTCCCAAGACAGCCACTGCATCTACTCAGACTCCAGCATCTATTGAATCTGTACCAATTGCTCCTGTAACCAGGAAGAAATACCAAAAGAAATCAGCTCATGAGGTGAAGGATGATGACTCGGAGCCTTCTAAGGCAGAGCCGTCATATCACCCAGGTGAGGGCCCTTCTCAGGCAGAGATAGGGCCTGACACAGATGGGGATTTCCTCGATCGTCCTTTTAAAGCAGACCCATCACAGAAGAAAGGTCCTTCTAAAGCAGAACTATCACAAGAGGAGGACTCGGATGTAGAGATAACCTACCACTCTTTATCCCTGAAGGACCTGAGAAATATAAGGAAAGACTTCAGCCGTTATGACGGTGAACCTATTATTACCTGGTTGCTCCGATGCTGGGATAATGGGGCAGAGAGCATGCAATTGGATGGCAGAGAAGCCAGACAGTTGGGATCCCTGTCCAGAGATGGTGGTATTGATAAGGCGCTTGCAAGAAAGTCAAACACTATCAGTCTCTGGAGGCGACTCTTGTCAGCTGTAAAGAGCAGGTATCCCTATAAAGATGATGTTATGAGTCACCTAAGCAAATGGACCACTATAGAAAAAGGTATTAACTACCTTAGAGAACTGGCTGTGCAAGAGATTATTTATAGACACCCACGGGAAGTTGTAGATCCTGTCGATCCTGATGAAGTGGAATGCAACCGATCCATGTTCCGGAAGGTTGTGAAGAATGCTCCACCGACATATACCCATACATTGTCAATATCAGTGTGGGGAGAAGATGATATGGCACGTTCTACTGTGGGTAAAATGGCTAACTGTATGCGACAGTATGAAGATAGTATTTCTTCCCCACTGCAGGCACGCATCTCGGCTGTGGAAAAACTGACTAAGGAAAACAAGGACTCATTTAAACAACTGTCAGACAAACTGTCCAGGATCGAGAATAAACTTGACTCTCTACCTACACAGGCGCGCGTTGCAGCTGTTAGGAGAAAACGCTCTCCTACAGGACCAGCTCAAAGGAAACGGAACACATCATGAGGTATCCTGTGGTTTGCCCTGCGTGGTTATGGGGAGGACATGAGCAGATGGCATGGACAACCTACCAGTACCCTACAGGCACGAGTACGTGAGTTGCAAGCTAAAAGAAATACCAGAGAGAATTTTTCTAGAAGGATGGCTGCTCCAGTTACCAGTGAGCAGGACCCCAGTCAGGGTAGATGGGCCTCAAATCACTTTTTCCCAAGTGTGAACAGGAGAAATGAAGGTCCAGTCCCTGTGAGCAGCACGAATCCATTTCTTAATTAGGGGGGCCCTGCCTCCAGCCAGGTGGAGGAGAGGGACAACCGAGTTTATTGGACTGTGTGGATTCGATGGCCTGGCACACTAAAACCACAAAGGTATCGAGCCCTGGTAGACACTGGTGCACAGTGCACCCTAATGCCATCGGATCATAAAGGGGCAGAACCTATCAGTATTTCAGGAGTAACAGGAGGATCTCAAGTGTTATCTGTATTGGAGGCCGAAGTGAGCCTAACTGAAAATGAATGGAAAAAGCACCCCATTGTGACTGGCCCAGATGCTCCGTACATCCTTGGCATAGACTACCTCAAGAGAGGGTATTTTAAGGACCCAAAAGGGTATAGATGGGCCTTTGGTATAGCAGCTGTAGAGACTGAGGACATTAAACAGCTGTCTACCTTGCCTGGCCTCTCAGAAGATCCTTCTGTTGTGGGGTTGCTGAAGGTTGAAGAACAACAGGTGCCAATTGCTACTACCACGGTGCACCGACGACAATATCGCACCAATCGAGACTCCCTGATCCCCATTCATAAACTGATTAGACAATTAGAAAATCAAGGAGTGATTGGCAAGACTCGCTCACTCTTTAATAGTCCTATATGGCCAGTGTGAAAGTCTGATGGAGAATGGAGATTAACTGTGGACTATCGTGGCCTAAATGAAGTTACGCCACCGCTGAGTGCTGCTGTGCCAGACATGCTAGAACTTCAATACGAACTGGAGTCAAAGGCAGCCAAGTGGTACGCCACCATAGACATTGCTAATGCATTTTTCTCTATTCCCTTGGCACCAAAGTGCAGGCCGCAGTTTGCTTTTACCTGGAGAGGTATCCAGTACACCTGGAATCGACTGCCCCAGGGGTGGAAACACAGTCCTACTATTTGCCACGGACTGATCCAGACTGCACTAGAAAAGGGTGGAGCTCCAGAACATTTGCAATATATTGATGACATCATTGTGTGGGGAGATACAGCAGCAGAAGTTTTTGACAAAGGAGAGAAAATAATCCAAATTCTTCTGAAAGCTGGTTTTGCCATAAAAAGGGGCAAGGTCAAGGGACCTGCCCGGGAGATCCAGTTTTTAGGGATTAAATGGCAAGATGGGCGTCGCCAGATCCCGATAGAGGTGATCAACAAAATAACAGCCATGTCCCCACCAACTAACAAAAAGGAAACACAAGCCTTCTTAGGCGTTGTGGGTTTCTGGAGAATGCATATTCCAGATTACAGCCAGATTGTACGCCCTCTTTATCAAGTGACCAGAAAGAAGAATGATTTTCAGTGGGGCCCTGAACAACGACAGGCTTTTGAACAGATTAAACAAGAGATTGTGCATGCAGTAGCCCTTGGACCAGTCCGTACGGGACAAGATGTTAAAAATGTGCTCTACACCGCAGCTGGGGACAATGGTCCTACCTGGAGCCTCTGGCAGAAAGTGCCAGGGGAGACTCGAGGTCGACCCCTAGGATTTTGGAGTCGAGGATACAAGGGCTCCGAGGCCAATTACACTCCAACTGAAAAAGAGATACTGGCAGCGTATGAAGGAGTTAGAGCTGCTTCAGAGGTAATTGGTACTGAAGCACAACTTCTCCTAGCACCTCGATTACCAGTACTAGGCTGGATGTTCAAGGGTAAGGTTCCCACTACCCATCATGCAACTGATGCGACGTGGAGTAAATGGATTGCATTAATTACGCAGAGGGCTCGAATAGGAAACCCTAATCGCCTAGGAATCTTAGAAGTGATCATGGACTGGCCAGAAGGCAAAGACTTCAGAATGCCACCAGAAAAGGAGGTGACACGTGCTGAAGAAGCCCCACCATATAATGAACTACCAGAGGATGAGAAGCAGTATGTCCTGTTCACCGATGGATCCTGCCGTCTTGTAGGAAAGCATCGGAAGTGGAAAGCTGCTGTATGGAGTCCTATACGACGAGTCACAGAAGCCACAGAAGGACAAGGTGAATCAAGTCAATTCGCAGAGGTAAAAGCCATCCAGCTGGCTTTAGACATTGCTGAACGAGAAAAGTGGCCAAGGCTGTATCTTTATACTGACTCATGGATGGTAGCAAATGCCTTGTGGGGGTGGTTAAAGCAGTGGAAGCGAAGCAACTGGCAGTGCAAAGGTAAACCTATTTGGGCTGCTAAATTGTGGCAAGATATTGCTGCTCGGCTAGAGAAACTAGTTGTGAAGGTACGTCATGTAGATGCTCACGTACCTAAAAGTCGGGCAACTGAGGAACATCGAAACAACCAACAAGCGGATCAAGCTGCTAAAGTGTTCCAAATAGATTTGGACTGGGAACATAAAGGTGAACTATTTTTAGCTCGGTGGGCTCATGACACTTCAGGTCATCAAGGGAGAGATGCAACATACAGATGGGCTCGTGACCGAGGGGTGGACTTAACCATGGACTCTATTGCACAGGTTATCCATGATTGTGAAACGTACGCCGCAATTAAGCAAGCCAAACGGTTAAAACCTTTGTGGTATGGGGGGCGGTGGTTGAAATATAAATATGGGGAGGCCTGGCAAATTGACTATATCACACTCCCTCAAACCCGCCAGGGTAAACGCTATGTGCTTACCATGGTGGAGGCGACCACCGGATGGTTGGAAACATACTCTGTGCCCCATGCCACTGCCCGGAACACTATTCTGGGCCTCGAAAAGCAAATCTTGTGGCGACACGGCACGCCAGAGAGAATTGAGTCGGACAATGGGACTCATTTCAAAAACAGTCTCATAAACAACTGGGCCAAAGAGCATGGCATCGAATGGGTATATCACATCCCCTATCATGCACCAGCCTCTGGGAAAATTGAACGGTATAATGGGCTGTTAAAAACTACCCTGAAAGCAGTGGGGGGTGGAACCTTTAAAAACTGGGATAAACATCTGGCACAAGCTACCTGGTTAGTTAACACCAGGGGATCTATCAATCGAGCTGGCCCTGCTCAGTCAGACCTTCTACATACAATAGAAGGAGATAAAGTCCCTGTGGTGCATGAAAGGAATCTATTGGGGAAAACTGTCTGGATTCTTCCTGCAACGGGCAAAGGTAAACCCATTCGTGGGATTGCTTTTGCTCAGGGACCTGGATGTACTTGGTGGGTGATGTTGCAAGATGGTGAAGTCCGATGTGTCCCTGAAGGTGATCTGATTATGGGTGAGACTACTTAAGTCTGAACTGTATGTTGTTGCTGCATAAGTGTCTTTCAGGTTAAGACAGTGTTGATGAGACCGGAACTAGCTTCATCAAGTGGTGTCCAGTAACCTCCTCGAGTGTGACATCTTTAACCTGCAACCCGTGGGCACGAACCATGACGAAAGAGAGACTGCTAGCCAGAAAGACTGCTGAGAGACTGCTAGCCAGATGGAAACCCACAATCCTGAACCAAATGAACTTAATGAACTTTTTGTATAGAGATGAATCATAAACTAGTGATATGTGTATATATATTTGAAAATGAAAAGGTAGTGGTGATCTGAGTATGACGTGAATGGTAAGGAATAAGGGGTGGAATGTTCTGGTTTGGCCCAAACCAGGCCAATTAGTCTTAGAGAAACCAAGGTCACTGCTAAATTCCTCACTGCTTACGAGTGAAGAGCCGAAGGGGGTTGTACCTGCAGGGAGGAGTGGACGGGGCAGGTGACCCAGGATTGACTGGCAAGGTATTCCATCCCGTACATGTCATTCTCACTTTCCTATTTATCACTAACCCACTGCCTCCTGGAGGTGGGGCCCAGGAGGGAGGGGTCCTCCTGTCTCCCACTGATTGGTACCAGCTTTGCCAATTTTCCAGTTAAAAGCCTGCAGGTGTGATGGCAGGGGGAGCTATTGCATTTTGCCCTCTGCCCGTGCTGGGTGGAGCTACTGCATTTTCCCCTCTGTGCTGGGGGGAGGTACTGCCTTTTCCCCTCTGCCTGTACTGGGGGGAGCAACTCTGCCTGAGGAGGATTTCCAAGCTCTTGATCTTGGTTTTGTACATATTTGTATATATTTGGTTATTTCTATTATTATTGTTATTATATTCTTTTTCATTTTTATAGTTTATTAAAACTGTTTTAACTTTCCAACCCATAAGTCTCTCTCCCTTTTCCCTTTCCCTTTCCCTTGGGGGGTGGGGGGAGAGGGTTAACAGAGAGCATCTGCCACCTGGTTAATAGCTGGCCCAGCTTTAAACCGTGACAGATGTGTTATGAGAACACTTTCTATGCAGAGAGGGTAAAGGCGGGAATGTCTTTATAAAGTGAAGTAAACTAGTATGTTCTCTAATACTATTTTTGCTTTTCCTAGAAGCACCGCCTTCTCCCCAGCTTGTTGCATCCATTAGCGACACAAACAAGCCAGCAAGCATCTTTGCTCACTGATTACCTTGTTCTTAAATCATCTTTGAAATAGATTCTCTGCCTTAAGCTGTCTCTGTCTCCTTAAAAGCATCAACCGCAGAAACTTACTTAATTATATTATATAGGAGGACCCTATACCAACCTCCCCTGCCTGCCCTGTCTCACACAGGGCACAGGTGTGCCTCTGCCACGCCTCTCAATCCCACTGATACCTGAGTGCTGAAACATCCCTTCCTTCACAGCTAGTATCACTCTTCTCCTTCCCACTTTCGTGCCCACCACCAACAGCCAGCCCTGTCCCCAGCCCCTGCCACACCTTGGCACAGGCTGCTCCTGGGACTCTTGCTGCTGAAATCTCTCTTGAAAGTACTGGTTCTGCAAACAAAGAGGGATTTGGTTGATTAGTAATAGGTACAAACATAACTAAGTGGGTTAAAATAATATCTTCTCCCTGATAATTTTGCCTTATTTATGTTTGGAAAATACCTAGAACAATCAGAAAAGAAAACCTGCCAGTGATAAACCCTTAGCTGGCAAGGCTACCCCTGTGCGTATCCTCAGGGGCAGAAGGCAATTGCATAGAGGGGGAGTTCAGACAAATCCTGTCTTTCAAACAGGAGTTACCGTGAAGGTCTAAAGACCAAACAGGTTTCTTTAGAAGACAGTCTCGGATTGAATCTCAAAATACCTGAGGAAGACCTTTCAAAAAGTGTATGAGAAACTACATGTCTGCATTTGTATTACAAGTTAAGAACGCAGTTGATTCCTCAGGGTAATTTAATTGCTTTGTTACTAGGGGAGACCCCGTCATACAAATCCCATAAAGCAGCTTTTTACAGGAGGAAGGAGTAAATATGACGATGCAGCTGAACTTCTCCATTTGCTGCTGGATGCCCAGAAACTAGAAAAGAGAACAGCAAACCCTACGTGACACACAGGCCCCTTTCAGTAAAGGAAAGCTCTTGTTTATGTAAATACCCATTTCTAGCAATTTAGAGGCAGCTGCTAACCACAAGTGTTTTAATTGCCACTGCGCTATTTCAGTTACTAATCTCTGCTTTGTTCCTACCTCTCTATGGACATGCTGTAAATTATTATAATTTATTATGATGGACAGCATTAGAATGGTGTCTATTAGCACTTCTGTAGTTGAGAGACCCTCATAATGTCTATTAGCAACCGTTGCAGCTGATGGCAATGGTGGAGGGGAGGGACACCATCATATATCTACTGTAAGCAGAAATTCAGGCAACTGAGTTCTGAATAATTACTCCTTGTTTTTTGTCTGTCTTTTTCCCCTTTTCTTTGTCTCTCTTCCAGACATAAATACTGAAATATGTAAGTAAGTAAACTCAGTCATGCTAAAATCCCTATAATAATTCTGCAATATTTTATTACATTCAAAACCATTTACAAATCTAGCATTTTACAGACAACGAGTTCCTTATATGCTTGATGCTGATTTTTGGTACTTTGTTTCAAATCTTGAAAGAGAGTAAGTTAGCATTTTGAAAGGTAGCAGGAGGCTTATTGTACTGTGGGTGGCAACACAGAGTGGGTTAAGGAGAGAGACATCTCTGTAACCTTGCTGACCCCTGCAAGCTATAAAAATCAATGAGAGAATCAAACCAATTAAGAGGTACCAAGAAGTTTACAGAGGCTGAAAATGGAACTAAGGGATGCAGTCATTGATTTATTGTCATGGAGTGATCCCAGATAATAGATTTATAATTCCATTGTTTGCCATTGGATTCTTTTTCTTCTTTAAAGCAATAAAATATGAGGCCCTCTTCTGATGCAGGTGAGTTAGGTAATTATCCTTGTGAAAGGTGCTGTTGTCCTTCTTGCTCCTTAAAATACTTGAAGATTCACTGAGACAAAAAACAAATGGCTGAAAAGGGTTTATGGCTCAGTTGGTGAGAGCATCATTCTCACTCTATTTCTGTGCGGATGGCATGAAATGTAAATGTTAAAAAAATATCTATAAGAAACATGCTTCCTGCTATCACTCCTTCCCTGGTGATAAATACCTTAGAGAGCAGTCTCCTGAGAGATGTCCTGGTCTTGAATCCATGCAAGGGAGAGCACCAAACCTTGCTCACCACCCCTGCACGTCCGTTCTCCTAACAATCCAGCAACATGTCACACCTCTTCCCTCAGCTGCTCTGTGCTGCTGCCCCTTCACAAGGCTCCTTTTTTCTTGTATGTACCCAGACAAGATGGTTTCACTCTGAACCAAAGGGAACATTCTGCAGCAAAGCAGGTGCAAAGTTTTCAGGACTCTCTAGTTACAACGGCACAAGGCCAAACACTTAGTGGAGGTGTACTGATCCAGGGCACTGGCTGCCTAATCACAGAATCACAGAATCAACCAGGTTGGAAGAGACCTCTGGGATCATCGAGTCCAACCATTGTCCTGACACCACCACGTCAACTAGACCATGGCACTAAGTGCCATGTCCAGTCTTTTCTTAAACACATCCAGAGATGGTGACTCCACCACCTCCCTGGGCAGCCCCTTCCAATGTCTAACGACCCTTTCTGAGAAGAAATTCTTCCTAATGTCCAACCTGAACCTCCCCTGGTGAAGCTTGAGGCTATATCCTCTTGTCCTATCGCTAGCTGCCTGGGAGAAGAGGCCAACTCCCACTCCACTACAACCTCCCTTCAGGTAGGTGTAGACTGCAATAAGGTCACCTCTGAGCCTCCTCTTCTCCAGGCTAAACAACCCCAGCTCCCTCAGCCGTTCCTCGTAGGTCAGACCCTCCAGACCCTTCACCAGCTTGGTCGCCCTCCTCTGGACTCGCTCCAACACCTCAACATCTTTCTTGAAGTGCGGGGCCCAGAACTGGACACAGCATTCAAGGTGCGGCCTCACCAGTGCCGAGTAGAGAGGGACAATCACTTCCCTAGACCGGCTGGCTACACTATTCCTAATAGAGGCCAGGATACCATTGGCCTTCTTGGCCACCTGGGCACACTGCTGGCTCATGTTTAGCCAGCTGTCGATCAGCACCCCCAGGTCTCTTTCCGCCGGGCCGCTTTCTAACCACTCTTCCGCCAGCCTGTAGCGCTGCATGGGGTTGTTGTGGCCAAAGTGTAAGACCCGGCACTTGTTCTTGTTGAACCTCATGCCGTTGGTCTCGGCCCATCTATCTAACCTGTCCAGATCCCTCTGTAGGGCCTTCCTACCCTCCAGCAGATCGACACTCCCACCCAGCTTGGTGTCATCTGCAAATTTACTGAGGGTGCACTCAATCCCTACGTCTAGATCATCTATAAAGATATTGAACAGCACTGGCCCCAGAACTGAGCCCTGGGGAACACCACTAGTGACCGGCCGCCAGTTGGACTTTGCCCCATTCACCACCACTCTCTGGGCTCGGCCATCCAGCCAGTTTTTAACCCATTTAAGAGTCCACCCACCCAAGCCCCGGGCAGCCAGTTTGTCTAGGAGGATGCTGTGGGAGACAGTGTAGAACGCCTTACTGAAGTCTAGATAGACTACATCCACAGCCCTGCCCTCATCTGATAAGCGGGTCACTTTGTCATAGAAGGAGACCAGGTTGGTCAAGCAGGACCTGCCTTTCATGAATCCATGTTGGCTGGCCCCGATGCCCTGATCGTCCTGCGTGTGCCGTGTAATGGCGCTCAGGATGATCTGTTCCATCACCTTGCCTGGCACCAAGGTCAGGCTGACAGGTCTATAGTTCCCTGGATCATCCTTCCAGCCCTTCTTGTAGATGGGCGTTACATTTGCTAATTTCCAGTCAGCTGGAACTTCTCCAGTTAACCAGGACTGCCGGTAGATAATCGAGAGTGGTTTGGCAAGTTCATTTGCCAGTTCCTTCATTACCCTGGCGTGAATCCCATCCAGGCCCATAGCCTTGTGGGTGTCCAACTGGCACAGCACGTCACTAACTGTCTTCTCCTGGATTACGGGGGGTTCACACAGCCCCCCGTCCCTAACTTCAGGCTCTGGGGGCCGAGTCTCCTGAGGACAACCGATCTTGACATTAAAGACCAAGGCAAAGAAGGCATTGAGCACCTCTGCCTTTTCCTCATCCCCTGACACTACACTACCCTCCTCATTCAGCAAGTGGTGGAGGCTCTCCTTGACCCTCCTTTTGCTGTTAATGTATTTGTAGAAGCTTTTTTTGTTATCTTTAACTGTAGCAGCCAAATCAAGCTCTAATTGAGCTTTGGCCCTTCTAATCTTCTCCCTACACAACCTGGCCACGTCCCTATAGACCTCCCAAGTTACCCGACCCTTCTTCCAGAGCAAATAGGCTCTCTTTTTTTCCTTAAATTCTAGCCTAAGTTCTCTGTTTAACCAGGCCGGTCTTTTTCCCCGACGGCTTGTCTTCCTACGCACCAGGACAGCCTGTTCCTGAATATTTAGCAATTCCTTTTTAAAGCACGTCCAGCCTTCCTGGACTCCTTTGCCCTTCAGGACCGACTCCCAAGGGACTCTGTCCACTAACCTCTTAAACAGGCTAAAGTCTGCCTGGCAGAAATCTCAGGCAGAAGTTCTGCTCTTGCCCATCCTTACTTCCCCCACTATCGAAAACTCTAACATCATAACTGATGTTCAGTTCAATAGCACTGGTACAGTGTGGTCCCGGTCCCCTTCTCTGCATGTTTGAATGGGCTTCACGCTGTAAAAATTGCATCTCTCGAATTTTGATGTTAAATAGATACACTCTTGAGTGAAAAGGTCCTTCACTTGGTTTCACAGGTAGCTATGCAAGACTGATAGCTGTTTGCAGTCAAGATATCACAGCCATTACACATGGCAGCTGCCTCAGTTTGCTTTGAAATATCTACAGATTTTTGGGAAATTTCCCAGAATTATCTGTACTGGCTGCCCTTTCTCATTTCTTGGAAAATGGGATTCTGCCGCCCAGTGCAGGTACCCTCCCTAGATGTGAGTTCCTCTTGTGTAGTTCTCCTTGGGCCTCCAGACTCGGAGTTGCTGTGGGATACAGTTGAGCAAGTCAGGAGCAGTTTGGGAACTGAATGGCTCCATCCTTTGCAAAAACCCCTTTCTTCACTTTGGATTACATTAAAAATGTATAGTTCTACCGAAGAGGTAAGACACAAATGTGTGAGCCATGTCTCACTGCCCTCGTTGCTCCAGTACGTGACCAGAGGACTCTCTACCTGGAGTCCTATACCAAAATGCAATTTCTTCTCTGAACTACTTCTGTGCTCCATTCCTGCTGCTGCCCTGCCTGTGTCCTTTTTCTTCCCAAACAAGATCTATTTGTGGTATGAAATTTCTCTGTCTTGTTAACGCAAGCACAGAGGGTGCATAGAATAAAATACAGCATAGCTGACAGTCTCAGTACAGGCAAATTTAATTATTTAATCCCCCTCTAAGGGAGAGGGGCTAGTGAAGGTGTTGAAGAAGCAGCTGAACTAGGATGAAGGTATGGCTGTCTTTGGAGATGAGGAGAAAGGAACAGTGAAAGGTCATTAATGCAATTCCTCTGCTGCTGCTGGTATCTGAAAGAAGGTAGTAAGTGCTTTTGGGAAAATGTATCAAAACTCTTTTGAAAGTAGTTGCTTCTCTGCCAGTCTTCACATCATTCTTCCTCAGTGCCAGCAGTTACCAGGCTGGGTCCTAGGGCTTGGCACGGGCAGAGCAGGCAGCAGGGCCATGGCTGGCTGACAGCCTCACAGCGACCCGGGCAATTACTTACCTTGTCTTTGGGGGTCCCGAAAGTTACTGCTAAGGACACAGACAGTTCACAAGATCAACCTGGAACTTGTGTGTACAGAGAAGTTCCTTGTCTTAATATGTTTTTTTCTAAAGATCTATCATCTGAGCCGCTTGCATAGACCCTGAAATCTTGCCAAAATACATGAAAATTCTGCCTTGAAGGTCTAGAAAACACTTTAGTTACTTCGGCTATGCGTGATGGGAAGTTCTGAAGATTATTTAGTTAATCTTTGCAAACACTTTAAGGATTAAAATTGTCAATTATATGTTACTGGTAGAAGTAGTTATACTCCTATGTTCTCTTTAGTAGAGAAACAGGTACTTCAGTCAAAGCTGAGAAAAAGAAGGGAAGTAATCACCGATGGACGGATTGCTATTGATCACACCCCACCACTTCGCATTTACAGCCAGCCGAGATTCATTTTCTTATCTGTTTGGTGAGTTAACTCTGTGTATCCCCCAAAGCCAGACATCATCGCAATAAAATTTCAGTGCATTTCCCTGACAAACTTCTCCTTGAATAACTTCTTTACCATTTACTAAAATACAACCGTTCATAAAGAGAAAATCCATCGATCCCGGTGACACTGTGCCACTTCAGCCTTGCTAGCAGCTAAGTGGCACTAATGTTATACTGAATTTGGGAAGCAGCTTATTTCCATGGCAGACTCTTGTTGCTCAGCTGTATTCTGTAGGCTGTGGAAATTAAGCAGCAGCTACTGGATATGGAGACCTCCGAGTTTTGTATTTTGTAAAGCTTTTGCTCTGAATGTGCTAGGGCAATACAAGAGCTAAAACAGATGCCATATACCGGGTGGTTTCACGGAGCCCTTGTCCAGCAATTGGCATCATCCTGTTTGTAAAAAGACAAATATATTTGGTCTTTTGTAACATACAAATGAACTGAAGAAAGTAAAATATCCTACATACTCCCAAACACACAAGAAGGATTAAAACCACCTCTTGAAAATAAATATCTTACAAAAATGGGGTTATGTCTTGTTAAAACTGTTCAGTTGTGACTTCATTCAGTGATATTATACAAAATCAATAGCATAACATATTCCTGGTGATGAACTATTTACTGTTTCCTGCTAGATACTAATAATGGTATGCATTTTCTTCTAATTAAAATGACAGTAGCTATTACTTTAAAACTATCTTAACATGACTGATGTAGTTTCATATTGGCTAATAGTATTCCTTCATTTTATTTCTCACCCATTTATATGCTACCACTTAGGGTTAGTGAAGTGTGAGACTGCCAGGTGTGCCTGCAGAACTGAAACAAGAGCACACAAGCAGTGAAAGCCTTGCAAACCCTTCAGCTAATTGACATTATTGTGTGTCCAGGAGGATGGAGGGGGAACAGCAGAACAGTAGTTTGTTGGCCAGACTTCCACTGCAAAGCCACAGTCACAGCATCCTGCTGAACTGAACGGCCTTCGTCAGGAGACATTCCCTCTGGTTTAGTGTGAACTTTTAAAGAATGAAGTTCTTTATTGACAGGAGGATTTTAATCTTTACTATATTTACATGTTTTATTAGAATCCAAGTAATTGTCCTGGGTGAGATTATTAAATTTTACCTTATCTGGATACAAGTTTTTTGAAAGAGAGACTCTCCTCCCTCCATACGCACACCCCTCCTCCAAAGGCCACCTTATGGGAGAAAATGTCAAACAAGGCACACTCTTTTAAAACCACTATGACACACAAGTGTTTAACTTCTTGTGTTTTCTTTTTTTTTACTTCTCACATACACAGCTGGCATCTGCTTTACTTTAGAAATATGTGTGGGCATTGATGCTGAAGTCCAGAGGAGTTATTCATGTTAGGTAGCAGCTCCTCACACGGGCAGTTCCCAGCTCCAAGGGTGAGAGATGGGTCTGTGTCTATACCCATGTCTCAGAGCATGGTGGTAGCACCTGGAAAACCACTTTCTCAACTACACTCATTGCTTTGCTCTCAGCATCTAGCGAGATGATGCCACAAGGATGCCCTGCTGGTGAACCAGCCAGGAAACCATCTACTCACCTGCAGAGATAACATGCTGCCTTTGCTCTTGCTATGGTGCTTGGGGAAAGGAACTTACTCCTCAAACTACTTCCTTCCTTCCCAAAAACTTCACGTGTTGCACGTGGCAGGGATGGCGAAGACCAGGTGTGCAGCGACGGCCCGTCCATGAGCTGTACAGACACGGCTGGGGGCCAGATGAGGAGCTGGATGAGGCAGTGGTGGGACATGGATGGGGCATCCTCATCAAGATGGCCCTGAAGCAATCCAGCACTGGCTGGCTGCTACAGGGATGCAAAGGTGAGCAGCTCAAGCTCAGCAAACTGAACAGATTTGAAATGAGGCCTTTTTAAAATATGGAGAGTAATAAGCCATGGGAACAAATCATTACAGATGAAGCGTCTTTCTGCCACCACTTGGAAATGTAAATAAATCTTGTGTTTCTTTTTGAAATATTTGCCTTGCTTCTTCCAGATGTTGCAGGTATTATGAGCGGGTAGTACAGATATTAACGATGGAGCGCATCTTTCTCCTTTGCAATACCCACAGTCATAAAACAGCGAGCACAGCAGCCTCTTTCTGCCCTTGCAATAGACTGATCTGTCAGTTCGTGACACCCATCAGTTACCAGCCACATCTCAAACAGACCGCTCATCTAACATTTTTCCTGACATAAGGAACGAATGGATAACCGCTGTCTGTATTGGCAGGAAGAGCGGCACAGCAGCGGCAGAGCTGATGAGTGAAGCAGTTGGTCCTGAGGGCTAGATGTCCACGGTGCCTGCAGCTGGGGGCTGCTTTGGGCCACCTCCAAACACTCGGGGCTGTCCGAAGCACCCGAGGTGTGCCTGCAGAGCCCACCTTCTGCGTGGCTTCACCTGAAAGGGAAACACTTTGCAGGCTCTCGGATTATGCCGCATGATCGGTGGTGAAGGTTTGCTTAAACAGCGCTCTCCTGATCAGACCCATGGTGATGATGTGGACACACACCCACTAACATGGCACAGAAATGCCCTCGTCAAGAAGAAGCCCTGCCTATGACAATAATCAGCTCTGGGTCCTCAAGAAGTGGGGAAAAATGACATGGTATGATTCCCATGGCCAAGAGTGTAACACTTTAATATGGACTTGGTCTTAATTAGCCTTGATATGATAGCAGGATCTGGCTATCTGAATGAGGGACATCCATCTTTTTGGTTCTCTAGGACATATGGTTTAAGTCAGTTATGTAAAAAGAAAAATATTTACATCAGAAAAACTAGGAATGCTGAAACATATGGAACATTATGTCTAACAACGTGAGAGAAAGTGTTGCCTAATAGCAGTTCTTGTCTTCTCTTTAGCAAGGGTAATCTTAGTCTTCATTTGTTTTCCAAATGACATTATTATTCAGTAAATAGAATATGAAGCCAAGGAACAGAAATTGCTCAGTTGCTGGCAAACTTTCTTCTCATCTTGCTCAATAATCACGATTATGATGATTTTATTCATAAGTCACATTAAGTTTTTCCCTATGGTAAAATTAAATGCGATGGGAAGTGAATGATCTCTTCCCTAAATGCAAAGCTAAAAGCAATACATCTTGCTCCTACATAAAACAACCATATTTATCCTCCAGATAGTCAATGACTGAATCAGAAATAACTATTCTGATGAACCCTGGCATTCAACTCTTCCTTTTCTTTTTGTTTAATAGCAGAACAAAATGTCAGTCTAATAAATTAAAGCATCGAGATCTCTATCTACAGAGACCCCAGAATGTCAGAAAGATTGATACTAAATTGCTGGTTGCAGAGCAATCAATGTCATCTGAGAGATCAGGATCCAAGAGTCAAACACGACACTGAACAGATGGATTTGTGTCCTATTTTATTCTAAAACATGTGCCATCAACTCTTTACATTTCCACCAGACTGAAGTGGACCAGCTTTAGGACTGAAAAGATACTTTGGTGTGAACATTTTGCTGAATTGAGGTGTCCTATAAAAGCAGAGGCCAGGCATAATTTGCTGAGATTTTGTTTAAGTATAAAGTAAGTTCTTAAAATAGGAGGGAATACTCTGAAAACCAGACACCCAAGGAAAGTACCTGGGGTCTGAGGTTAGCGAGCAAAATGTAAAAAAAAAAAAGCATCCTCTTAGTTCACTGTTGCCTAGTGAAGGTGTGTTGGGCTGCAGCAGGACACCTTCTGAGGGAAGCAGGATAACCGTACTAAAGCCAAATAATCTTTTCCCTTTGGAAGTGAACCAGTCCATTTCTGGAGGAGGAGGGCAAGCAGCAGCACCCTCACTCGGGGCTTGACACAATCCTGAACCTGACAAAGAACACAGAGAACAAGAAGTAAAAAAGGCTGCAATGACTCAGGTCAAAAACTTGCAGCCTTTGGAGGCAAGTGACTGATGTGCTGAGAGATGAGTGACTGATGTGTTTGTAAAAGGCACTGCAATTGTTTTATATTTGCTTGGCACTTCTGGAGGGTCAGTCTTCTGGTTTTATACCTGTCACCTGCAGCAGAATGAGGAGATTTGAGGAAAGAAAACTTAATAAATCTGCTAAGGCTGTCTGAGTATAAAAGGTTCTGTAATAACTGTGGCAGCATTTACCTGAGGTATCTGCATTATTTTTGAGAAATGTTCACATATAATTTATGGTTGTGATGTTCAGCAACTCACCAAACCTAAAACATGTTTGATTATGCTTGAATAATATATATTGCTTTAATCAAGGCTATGGCACGTCCATGACACAATTCTTGGAGAATGAATGTCTTCACCAGTATTTTGCAGACAAAATTAGTTAAATGTACGGGATCATTAAGCATAAAGAGGCCATGTAGTCCTAGTCAGGTTACCATAATACAATAATAGCAGGAGTCTATTGGAGAGCAAAACAGCACAGCTAGGCATGCTACATTGTCTCACCAAGTGTATTTTCTGTAGTATGCTGAATTTTCGTGAAGCTTTGCCAGTGAGGTCGTTTTTAGGATTACCTTTTGTTAGCTTGGGAAAATTGATGGTAATTCCCTGGGGTAGTGTGAGGCAGGGAGACTTACGAAGACAGCGCAGGAGCATACCACCATGTCACCCTACCTTCCTATTAGTGAACACAATGGACAAAAGCAGCTCTGATGAGGTAGACGTAGGCTAGCCTGATCTGAAACACATGGAGCTAGGAAGCCACACTTAGTCCCTAAGGGCTGAAATGCCTTAGGTAGGCAAAAGGAAATTAGAGACCAAAACAATCAAAACCGTGCTGGGCCCTGAGCAGTACTGCAAAAATGATCACTTGGCTTTCTTGGGGCTCTGCTGCCTGAGAATAAACCTAAGCAAATAATGACATCTATTTCCTTATTAATTTCTCTGTCTTGTTTCCAGCAGACTAGACATCAGGAATCCATGTCTGTCTAGTTTATGCTGAATTATTTAATTTTTATTGGTGGTGCCTGAAGGAAAATGTGATCAATGTTGAAGCTACATTCCCCCAAATAAAGGAGTTAATCACCTTGTTCAATATAGAGCACCATGGAAGCAGCACGTTTACAAGAAATAAAAGGTTTTGAATAACCTTCATGTATATGTATGTATACGTGTGTATAGTGTGTGTAGTATGTGTAAGAGCTTATATTTATTTATACCTGGTATGCCTGGGGAGTACCAGATACTTCCTTGAAGGAAGGAATATGTCCTCTTTTTATGCCATGAATTTACCTCTTGAACTACACATGGAAGAACATTAAGATTTACAAATCTATTATAACTGATGGATTAAATTTCATGGGGATGTGTATTTTAATCGATAACCATAAAGGCAGTGTAGTAAAGGTTATCTTGCAACTATATTTGGAAATCGCTTTCATAACATCACTTAATTCCTCTAGAAGTTATCTTTAATCAAAGAAACTCTTTGCTGATATTATTACATATATTTTATCTGAATGTAACCTTATTTTGTCTTGCTGTGACCTTATCTTATGTGTGATCCAGCAAGAATGGGAACTCATTTACTTCCCACAGATCCTTTTACTTCATATATCTTGCATAGATTTTCTGTCCCCATATAGACTGTCCTGGTTTCATTGGGATTTTGTTTTAGTTTGTGGCCAGCCATGGTGATTAAGGCCCTTAGCAGTTAAATCCAGGGCAGCTGACCCAGGCTGGCCCACAGGTATATTCTATATCATTAACATCAAGTTCACTATAAAAGGGAGGGCTTGCTAGGGAGAGGTGGGCCTTTTTTTGCTCTCTTCTCTTTCTCGTTTCCAGTGATTGCTATTCTTAGAGCAACTTGCTGCAACTTTGTAGCTAAATATAATTTTGTGTGTTTTGTATTATCATTAATATTGGCTTCTTTATTTTATTAAATCTGTTTAATTTTAACCCATGAGTCTTCCTCCTTTTCCCAATTCCCTTCCTTGGTCAGGGAAGGGACATGGGGTGAGAGAAAAACTGTTATTGTTTAGCCCTGGGTGTGGGCTAAACAAAGACATAGACTAACCCAAGCATATAACCACTTGCTATGATATACTGAAATCCCTGCTGAAAAAATGGCTGGCGCATAAAGGCATCCTCAAGCAGCTGACTACAGAACATTAGAAAATTGTGACAGAAAGCTGTTTTTTTTTTTCCTCCTGTTTTTGGAAAATTAAGATTTTGCAGGGGGAAAGGTGTGTTGACAGAAAACCAAAATAATATTGTAGTGTTACTCACTACATATAACATAGAATAGTTTTCATCATTAAAAATAGGAGAAAATGAAGACCATAGTTTTTGTTTTGCAACACCAGGTCATGTCTCTCCCCAGCTGCAGGTGGACAGCCCACGTTCCTCCATGAGCAGCACAGCTTGCCTCCCCTTGCGCTATCGGGTATCCACAACCTGAGTGATGGTATTGTGAGAAACAGAAATTTAAAAATCTCCCTAGGCTGTATAAGAGCATTGCCATTTCAGGGAAACGTAACATCTTGGCAGGCGATTTGACTGGCAGCTTTGGTGTTTCAGCCTGTGCTTTCCCCTCTCCCTTACTAAAACATACCAGCTGTACCACTGTGCGGGGCTGCGGGGGAGGCAGGAGCGTACGGAGGCTGTCGGGGTGTTTGTGTGAGCACCGGGGAAGTCAGGGGCAGCCCGTTTCCAGCTACAGGACAGACAGAGGATCATGTAGTTTGCCTTCGCTGGGGCTGTGGTTACCACACGGCTCCTGCTCTGACGCCTGGCACTGAAGAAGAGCCGTGAGCAATGAAAATGGAGGGCCAGCACCCTCTTGGAGTGCTGCTGAAGAAGGGGCAGAGGCAGACACCTGGGGGTGTCAGAGACATGATGGGCAACAAGGCAGTGGAAGAGGTCTCCAAACCAGGAGCAAGACGTGTAGTCTGAGGCCCCAGGGTCCATGGGACGTACATGACAGTGTCATGTGGTGACAGTGGGACGTACATGACAGCAGCTGGTGGGGTTCAGCCTGGCGGGTCTCAGCAGGATCCAGGAGACACCACGACGTGCTCTCAGCAAGGTACTGCCAACCTTCACTTGGCACCTCACAACTTTTGAATGGTTTTGCCATCCCACTGATATTCTGTCAAACTGATTTATTTGTGTGGGGTATCAGCAGACACACCGCATTGTTGGACCTTTTTCTACCCTGTTTGAAGGAGGACAGGAGAATTTGCACATTTTCCTCACACTATTTTTTTTTTCTTTTTTTTCAACATGACAGTTACTGTATTCATTAAAAAACATAAATTGTTAACAAAGAACAAGTGTGCATTAGGGAGTGTATCCATATTGTGCATGAAAGGACAAGTGTTAGAATTCCCGTCAGAAGTGAGAAGATGTGAAACGAGAGCCCTGGTAATACTCAGGTTGTTTTACCTTCAGTGGTCCTGTACAGCATGTGCCCCATGCAGCCTGTGCTCCAGGTGCTGGTTATGAACCATCAGACTGTACTAAAGGTATCTAGTACCAAATACATGTGGAAAAAACATCATGAAGGGTCAGTGGGAAAAGTTATGGAGCAAATATGGACAAACCAAACTGCAACAACTTGCTGAGACCAGATGATTTCCAGCCAGCATCAATAGATCTAGACATCAACATACATGATGTCGTGTATTTAGATATCCAAAAGTTATTTGACAAGATCCTTTATCAAGGGGCTTGTCAAGTAGTTCAGCTGCCAGGGACGAAGGGAGATAGCCCTGGCCTGAATAAATTAATTGGTCATAAGATAGGAAAAAAAGGGATGAGAGTATGTCCTCATTTAGCCTGCACCCAGGGCTAAACAATAAACAGTTTTTCTATCACGCAATGTCCCTTCCCCAAATGAGGAAGGGAATTGGGAAAAGGAGGGAGACTTGTAGATTGAAGTTGAACAGATTTAATGAAATGAAAAAATCAATATAAATGACAACATAAAAGAGACAAAACTATACTTATCTACAGAGCACCAGCAAGTTGCTCCAGGAATCACAGTCACTGGAAATGAGGAAGAAGGGAGAAGAGGTGGGAAGAGCCCCACCTCTTCCTAGCAAGCCCTCCCTTTTACAGTGAACTTGATGTTAATGATACAGAATACACAGAATCACAGAATCTCAGAATGGTTAAGGGTTGGAAGGGACCTCTGGAGATGATCTAGTCCAACCCCCTGCCAAAGCAGGTTCACCTAGAGCATGTTGCACAGGGTTGTGTCCAGGCGGGTTTTGAGTATCTCCAGAGAAGGAGACTCCACAGCCTCCCTGGGCAGCCTGTTCCAGTGCTCTGTCACCCTCAAAGTAAAGAAGTTCCTCCTCATATTCAGATGGAACTTCCCACGTTTCAGCTTGTGCCCATTGCCCCTTGTCCTGTCACTGGGCACCACTGAGAAGAGTCTGGCCCCATCCTCTTGACACCCACCCCTAAGGTATTTGTAAGTATTGATAAGATCCCCCCTAAGTCTTCTGTTGTCCAAGCTGAACAGACCCAGCTCCCTCAGCCTCTCCTCATAAGGGAGATGCTCCAGTCCTCTGATCATCTTTGTAGCCCTTTGCTGGACTCTCTCCAGTAATTCCTTATCTTTCTTGAACTGGGGTCCCTTGACCTGTTGTCCACACTCTTCCTAATGCACCCCAGGATACCACTGGCCTTCCTGGCCACAAGGGCACATTGCTGGCTCATGGTGAACTTGTTGTCCACCAGAACACCCAGGTCCTTCTCGGCAGAGCTTCTCTCCAGTAGATCAGCCCCCAACCTGCTGGTGCTCAGTGCCTGGGGTTATTCCTCAGTGCATGGCCATGGGTGCCCCATGCACCTCAGTGCATGGGGTTATTCCTCCCAAGGTGCAGGACTCTACACTTGCCTTTGAATACACCTTTGGTCCAGCCAGGGTCAGCTGCCCTGGATTTAACTGCTAAGTGCCTTGACCACCATGGCTGGCTACAAACTGAAACCAAATCCCAATGAAACCAGGACAGAACAAATGGTCAGTTTTAACAGTAGAGGTGGTTACCAGTGGGGCCTTAGTGGCGCAGCATAGTCATAGATGATCTGGAAAAGGGGTGAGCAGGGAGGTGACGTGGCCTGCTGGTGACACAAAGTTACTCAGGGAGAAAAAGACAAGGGCTGGTTGTTAAGAGCAGAAAAACCTGCAAGTGCTGAAGGACTGGGCAAAAGAATAGGAAATGAGGTTGAATGTAGATAAACGTAAAGCGCAATGAAAAAAGTTTGAACTGACTTGAGCAAAAACTTGGGCTGTAAGTATCCCATTAAAACTGTCAGCTCAAAGAAACGCACCAAACATGAGGAGTTATAGGAAAGGAACTGAGAACAAACCAGAGAACATGGTTGTGCCTCTCTATAAATGCATGATGCATTTGCATCTTGACTTGTTCATGTAGTTCTGGTCCTCAGAGTCCATCCCACAGAAGACATACTGGAACTGGACGAAGTTCAAAGAAAGGGAGTAGGATGGTTATTGGTATAGTGCAGCTTCATTTAAGCACTGATTAAGTAAACTAAGATGCTTTTGCTTGGAGTAGCAATAAATGAAAAGGCTACTCTACAAAAGCATGAGTAACCCGGACAGGGTGAACGTAACAGTGAGGAAAGAGTAGATGGACTTCAGATGAAAAAAAGCGTAGGCTCAAAGCAAATCAAATGAGGTTGGTTTTCCCATGATGTATGGTAAAACTGTGTAACTCCTTGCTGCAGAATTGCTTCTAAGTGTTATTTCCATAAAACAAAGGAGACAAATTCCAGGAAGAAAAATCCACTGACAAATATTAAATATAAAGTTATTTCTCTTTCAAGAAGAGCCTGAGGTGCACATTTTCAGAGGCTGGAATGGTAGAGCCAGGATGCCTCATTCCAAGCTTGCCCTATGGTTTTACTGCTCTCCGGGCACTGCTCAGGGCAAAGTCCTGGGCTGCCTGTGGCTGTGGTCTGACCACTGTTACCACTCTTGTGAGAAAAAGTATCGAACAATAGATACACTTTTCCACATTTTACAATAATTATTTAAATACAAATATAGGAAAAGAATTAAAAAAATGGCAAACTGGCAAATGTCTTACAGTGCAGTAAAGGATCCCATGGTAGTTGCTGTCCTGCTAGGGTCTATCTGGGAGATACATTTCTATACATTTCTGTATGTTTTGTCCATCTATGGTAGGCTTGAACATTTTCACCAATGACCAGACTGAAAAAACAGGACTTTCTGTGAAGTAAACCTGCGCTGTTCAGCCTGGCAAAGGAGTCGAAACTGGTACTTTATAACTGACCCAGCTCCACAACCCTGCTCTGCCAGTACAGAACTAATAGGAGACCGGAGGACCACCATGCTCATATTAATTTACCAGCTAGGATAAATAAAAAATTTTGCTTATATAAGATTACCAAATTAAACCATTGCTGGCCTTTATGCTACTGTTTGCAGAACGTACACTGGGGCTTCGTTATTCTTCTGTTATTTCTTAGGATTGATCCAGATTAATCAGAAAGCTCCTGAAACCTTTACATAGGATTAGAGAGATTATGCCAGTTCATCAGCATCTTCAGTTCAAGTTTTTTGACTGCATAACAAGTCTATATTCTTTCCCTTTCCCCTCTGGGAAATGCACTTTCAGTGAATTAAACACATGGAGACTGAAATGTTCAGAAAAGTAGCGATGTATTAGGGGAAAAAAGAAAACAAACAAAAATGAGTACCTGTTAAGTGACTTCAGAAGAATATAACCTCCCTTTAATCCCTGGTGAAAGACCAGGCAGCCTTGGTGAAAACACATCTGACTTGAAAGAGGAACCTGCACACTGAGAAAAATCTGTTGTAAAGAAAGGAAGGAGGTGTTGCAACACGCCTCTTCGGGGAAAGAAATGTGTGTTTTAGACATGAAGAAACAAGTGTTCTCCCAAGGCTGATATTTTTACTCATCTTTTGGCACCACATACCGTGTGATATATTTAGCATATATCTTACCTCACAATTGTTGTGGGTTCAAAAACCCTATAGAAACATATCCAACTAAATTCTGAAGAGCTTTTCCATAAAATAAATATCTTCCTTTCCCAGTTGTTTTCTTTGTATATGTCTTCTTTAAAGGTTGTGTTTGACTAAAGCTTTCTCCTTCAAAAACTAGGCATTGAGAAAACAGCACTGCCAAGAAATCCTAATCAAGATTTAGAAGAGCCTGTTGCTATGGAAATAGCTGTGGCATCGCGTGTTCAATATGACTTCTGCTGCGTTAAAAAGCAGGCTGAAAAAACCAGAAAACTCTGGCCTGAGTAAAATAAATCAACGGAGTAAACCAATTGAGTGAATTATATCAACAATACATTAATAGTGAAAATTTAGCCTTTATTAATCATGCTTTCATTGGCTCTTTTTACCTGCAGGCAGAGAGACTGCCCCCGCCCCAGGCAGGGGGATTGCAGCAGAGAGGAATTACTTGCACCCAAGCACCCAATTATTTTGCTGAGCATATGTTCAGCTGTATCTGATCTCACTCAGCAGTGCTGACACCAAGGGTTGAGAAATCATGACTTAACTCTGCAAAAATTAAGCAGTTTTGTGGGCTGCAGACAGGGCTGCTGATTATTCTCACGAACTGGTGGGGCCTCACAAAATCTCAGCCCCACAGAATCTCAGCCCCACAGAAAGCCTATGGCAGTTTATTCTCCATCCCAAATTAATCCAGATGCACTGTCCAGGTATCATTTCTAACCCATCAAAGTCCAAGACACAGTAACCTGCATCTCCAGCCTGCCCATCTGACAAGCCCCCTGCACCAGTTTTGTCCTTTCAGGTCCCTGACATCCCATCCATTCACTTAATTTTGGCTTCCTAATATTCAACTGCCGTGCCACTTAAATTGAGGCAAAAGCATCATGCTGTACTGCAAAAATTGACTGCAAGTTCAGCAGTAACAGGATCTAATCTAAAGTCTATCGCAACATCATTTCTTGAGACTATAATAGCCCTCCTTTTGTTTAGCCTGATCCCTAGGTAAAAGATGACTGAAGTTGAAGATATAAATCGTCATTTGTGCCTGGAGAGTTAATGGCCTTGGAGGTGAATCAGGGTGATTTGCACTTCTCTCTGGTCCTGGCTCAGGATGTTTTCCGTTCCAGGTAGATCTCACCTCTTTGGCAATGCTCAAGAACGTAGACTCAACTTAAAAGATGAATGCTCAGGTTGTGCAACAAGAGCTGAATGGCTTCTGCCAAGCAAGATGAGTAGATGCACATCCGTTTTAGGGTTGTTCATGGACATATGGAGATTGTGGGTACAACAGTAACTGAGTTCTTTACAGAAGTGGTTTTACAGCACTTCCACATGCTATGCAGGATTGCCCTGTGGATATATAGCTCAACTGTATGTACAATGTGCTTTTCTGGGTACCCTGCACCTGAATATCCTTTTTTATATCTGGGTAATCATCTGACTGCTGCAAAATCTTCCTGAAAAGCTATATACTTTTGGAGACGGATGTGGTATTTGATATACAACATGGAAAAGCCCATATTATAAAGGATGCCTAAACCCAGTGTTGGCAGATGGATCTTGAAAGTCTTTGGCCTGTGTGCTATGAATCCATCCCTTAACACCAAGCTGATCCAGAGCAGATCCTTGTAAGCTGTCTCATGCCAGTGATGACTGCAGTGAAACTCCTTTAAAAAACTAGAACAAAATTGTCTAGTTATCTCAACTGAAATTCTGCACCTTTTAATTTAACCTGATATGGCCTCAGGAGGAAAAAAGAAACAGGAAGAGTTAAGTCCAATGTTGGTAGAAGGACATGCTCTAAAAGCCTGATTACCCAGATGGAACAGATAAATCTGTTACTCTTTCTCTAAATATCAACACTGTATAATTAGCAGCTGCTAAAATAATGGAAGCCAATTGAAGAAAAACATGGTATGCTCTACATTCGTTTATTAAATACCTTATGTTTCCAAACAGAGCTTTCCATATTTGCTGCAAATCTATGTAGCTTTGTGCTCTACACAATCGAGGAAAGATGACAGCACTGAAATGAGCTGTTAGTATTTCCATCAGGAAGATATGGGGAACTAGTCTGTGTCTTTGAGGCAAAAATATATATTCATCAAATGGAAAAGCTTTAAAAAGCAGCACTATCTAAGATATCAGCATCCCATCTCCCTTGGAGACAGCTAAACCCCACATTTATCTAAATTATCTTGGTAATATGACAGAGTGATTGCTCACTAATGGTCAGTAACAGTTTTCTTTGTCATTTTCCTAGTCATTACCTCCTCAGAATGAACTCCAGAATAAACTGCTGATGCATCGTGACTAGAATATAAAGTGTACCGTTACAACAGAGACTGTTTCTATTAAACTCACGAACCCGTCCATTGGACTTCTGACATTTTCATTTACGAAAAATAATACCCCTCTATTACAAACCCTGATGAGCTTAGAGATATTTTATGCTTAAAACAGAAGCAAAGTATTATTTATTTTGCACAGCTGTCTTCTGTTTTCTTCCTTTTCTCCCCACAGCTACTCATACACAGGAGCTGCATAGTCTGAAAAGCAAAGAGCACCATTCAAAAGCTAGTGTTGTAGATACTGTATTTCATGGCCCATTCAGCTGCATTTTTAAATTTGGATGTTTAAGTCTATTTGCCCTTTTTCAGGAGCTGGAGAGAATCACTGATTACACAGTTTGCCTGAATCTCATTTCCCCTGCTGAGTCTGAGAAAAGCCCTCACAGAAGGCTGGTGCATGTGCCAGCTGCTTATTGACTCCTTCTTCTCCTCTCAAAGAGTGGAAATTTTCAGTGCTGAGATCCATTGTCTTTATTTCAAATTAAATGGAGCTGGTCTGTTGAGCTGCAAAGATGGAGGAAACAAAAAAACTCAAGCAGAAGTAGTAAAGGAGCCGAAGTGCTGCCATGTGAAGCTGTGTGATCTTGAAATACTGCATCAGACTACAAAAACAGCATTAGGGTGACCATAAAGGAGGATCGTATCTTCCCCAGTGTCACACCAAACAGATACATACTGATCCTTCAGGGAGTCCTAAAGGCTGACGTGTTGGGGAAATGCTGTGGAGCTTCTATGCTACATCATCTGACCTTCTTTTCTACAAGAGGGGATACGGCCTGTTTGCTGTGCAAATAGGCATTGACAACATGGGCAGCCATAGGGTGACAGAGGTGCTTCATCCTGTGAGCTGTCAAATGCTCTTCCAACCTTGCAAAACACACATGCATAAATAAACCATACATACAAAAAGCTATCAATACTTTTTTTTAACATCTGTTGTAATTAGGAGGGAGGAGAGGATCACAGCACACTCTGACTCCAAAGGAAGAGGAGCCCACCTGAAAAGGCTGATATTTCTAAATCATTAGGGCACAAGGACTCAAAGAGTTAGATCAAACTTCTCTTTGTCTTAAAATAGGTCACCAAGCCACATAATTTCCCTTGTTTTACAGAAAATGCTGTGTATCTTTGCTAGCCTAGCTTGACCTTAACCAGGTCATGTCCTCAGTTTAGCTCATCCAGAGGTGCATATCTTACAAAAGAAAAACATGGCATAAGTTATGTAAAACAGTGCAGAGCCTCGTGAAGTGCCTTTCATAGCTGACCCCCAAGAATAGGCAGTGGTTATTTAAATGCATTCAAGTTCTTCCAGAAAGTGCCATCTGGCAGCGTCAGGAACCCCCCTATTCCTGGAGCACTGGAGCAGAGAGCCTGGCTGGGGAGGAGCAGCCCAGAGCTGGGCTTCTGCACTGAGCCACGTCCTAGGGCTGTGCAACGCTCCCCTCACCAAGGTTTTGGCTTGCTTGTGGCAGTGGATGATAGAAAAAGCTCCCTGCCAGCAGCTTTCAGGCACAACTTTCCAAGCAATACAGACATATTCTTTATCTTTTAAGGAGAGAAGAAGACACGGAACTGAAGTCTGACTGTCATTAGACTTTTGGAGTCCAGGCTGCCTCATTCCTGTTGCCTTCCCTGAAACACAGTGTTGAAGATTTGCATGTTTCTGTCTATATGCAAAGAGTAGATCTCCTTGGCAGGCAATGTTTTTACCTGAGAGGACAATGAAGGACTGGCACAGAGAGGAAACATTTTTCCCTGTCAAAGTGTCGGTGCATCACGGCTTGTCATGTCCATTCAAATTCTGTTTTCTTGTTTTCAAAAAGCCATCTACAACCTGAATGTGATCAGTCTCCTTGAGGGCTAAGAAACAAAACAGTGCATCTGTTCCACATGCTGAATGGGCCACGAGGCTGGGAAGTCATCCTGAACCATAAGAGTCCTGCCCCCACGGGGCAAGGGAGTTACGCCTTCAGCATATACAGAAGAATTCCCACTCCATCCATGGATTAGCATGGACTTACTTGTTATCTAATATTCTGAAACTAGATTAATTTCTAAATTTTCTAGATGCAGGGTAAGAAATACAACAAGAACCTGAGAGTTGAAGACCCAACAGGCTGAGCTGGACTAAAGCTCAGGTTAGCTCATTATCCTATCTCCAGTGCCCGGCATTGCATGAGTATCCACATTTGGCATTTTGAGGCAGCAGATGAGTTCCACAGTTTAATTATGCATCCTGTGTCAAATTGCTTCATTTTTTGAGACATGCTGGAAATGTATTTTAATGCCCTTTAGTTGCTGTATGTGAGAAACAGTCACTAATTTTTCACCTTCTCTATACTTCTCTATCTTCTCTCTCCCAAGTCAATTTTTTTTAAGCTGATTTTATATGAAACGTATTCCCATACACAAGATTTGAATGTTAAATGATTGATTTGCAAATCAAGTAGCCTAATGAAATGTTTTTGAATACAGCTAATATGCCTAAGAAGAATAGCTATTTGAAGATGGACATCAGTTCAGACAACGCTGAGATGGGTGATTATTTTCACTATTTAGTGCTCTGCTCTTGGAACAAATTCAAACATTCGAAGACTTGAAAATATACATCTTGCAATAAAGAAGCAGTAAAAATATCAGCAGGAACCACCTAGGTACTTGTGGGAGAGCTGAGAAGAGGCAAGAGGAATGGGAGATGGAGTTTAAGCTAGCATAGAAAATTCCCTCCCCAAAATCATTTGAACGCAATAAGAAATTAATTTATTCTATATATTTCCCACTGTAATGAGTTATTTTTGCCTCAGGCTGCCAATCAGTTCTGCTGACAAAGACCCCAAACCTTCAAATGTCTTGCATCACGCTCTTACACGAACTGAAAATTTGCACTTAAATGTAGCAGAGGGTTAGAAAGAGATACTGTAAAATGTTGCTAAATTTATCGACTAGAAAAGTGGCAGTGGGTAATTTATAAGAAAATAATTTAATTCTCCAAGGTGATTTAGTCTCTCTGCCTTTTGTCACTGTGTCTAAGAACTTAGCAGACTATGTAAGCAAAACAGCTCTTTTCAAAATGCTCAGTAGATCTGCAGACAGACATTTTGACCCTTAAGGAGATTTTAATCCATGTTTGCGCAATCCTGAACACAAGCTTCTCCGTGGCCTTGCCTGAGGGGGAAAATGAGGTAAGAGAAATAGTAATACTACAAAGAAACACCGGTATTCCAACTTGGCAAACGGAGAAATCTGGTAAGAAACCAGCCACATGCCTGGGGTCTGCCCTGCTGCTGTGAGCCTGGGGTGCCAAAGGGGATTTTCACTCACGAGCCGAAGGCTGGGCGGACCTCGGGACATCCCCTCTGGAAGCCAGAGCACAGAGTAATCACTGCTGATTGCATGCAGGATGCTTCCCTTACCAGACTGGCCGCTGAAGTGGATAAAAGATATCTTAATCTTCAGCACTATGCGTATGGTTGTATTTTCAGGGAAACTGAATTTTTAGGAAAAGATGTTTAGGTATTTTGAAAATGAATGGGAGGCCTCTTTGACCTTAAATGACACGCAGAATTCTCTAATCCTCTCAGAAGCACCTCCATCACGCCACACAAACAATTTAGAGGAACTCCAGGCCGCTCTAAAATCAGGGGGCATATGATTAGCATTAAACCGAAAAGCATTTTAATCCTGGTACAAGATTAAGAGGGTGCTGACAAACAAAGTGGTGTTCCTGTTTCCCTCTGAATGAAACATTTCATTCGATAACAACCGGAAGCTCTAGAGAAGGATGCCTGCACATTGGGGTGGATGAGAGTGTGTCTGGAGGGCTTTTCAACTTTTATACATCCAGCTATTGACTTCAGGGAGGTTGCTCCAAATGTGCATTGGTGTCGCTGGGAGCAGACCCTGGTCTCCAGCCCTCAGACCTTGCTGAGTTCACAAATGGCTTATCTGTAGCTCCCTAATAGAGAGGCTTACAAATAAGTGGCTCAGCTGGGTAAAAGCCACTTTATAAGCTGCCTGCTACAATACAAAGCTTCCTTCTTTGATTAAAATGTACTAGATTTATAGGACGACAGCAGTGGTAGGCCTTCCTGTCACTTAATGAGAGCACGCTGTTTTATGAGAGCAGAGAAGCCAATAGGTTGAGTCAAAAGTACTTTGATGGAGCTGAAAAATATGATTTTAGATATTTGTAAATGATGAACTACATCCTGGACCTAGAGATACAAATTGAGCACTTTTTAAAAAAATCTCTCCATACTTACAAACTGTGGACATGGGGCTGAAGTTATCCTGTTTAATTATGACAGCTGGCTGACCACCATCAGCCTGGGCTATCTCTTGGAGCAATGGGATCAATAGTGCTCTGAAGGTGACTCTTTCTTTAGGCAAGACTGAGGGATCCTGGGTGATGAGTCTTCTGATTTTTGCAACCTAGAAAAATACCTGAAGTTCCTAAATCCAGACTATAGGCTGAAAATACGAGGAGGTATTACTGCCATCTTGCCATTCCTTTGCTATTTGGTCTGTTTAATTGGGTCTTGAACCAAGACTGAACAGGGATTTTCCCTTACTATCTATCTGTTTGTGCAGTATCTATAATACACATAACGATAAGAAACAAAATCCAGAGTGCTGTTCTAACATGGAGTATCGACATTTATTCTCCCATCCATTTTCCATAGTTCATGGCAAATTTCCATTCCAGCTAATGGAAATAATAGTATATTGATGGAAGATGATAATTCAATATCTTGCATGAGAGGAGACAGAAAAATCAAAGGGAAATTTGCAGATTTAGCATCCTTATTACAATATAATAATAGCAGAGCATATATTTTCTTTTTAAGACATTTCACTAACATGTTACTTGCTTTGGATTCTTGGATTTAAGAAAAAGAAATCTTAACCAGCACTTGATGGGAAATGTGCTGCAAGAGGAGCCCTGATGCTATGGTAACAGAGCTGCACGCCTGCATGAGCTGCACTGATGCGAGAGCCGTGAAACACCAGTTTTGCTCCCATAGAGTTCAATGTTCCTATTACCTTACTTGGCATATAGTCCATGAAGTGTAACGAACTGAATATATATGCCCAAGATCTGAAAAAGCCATACACATCTTGCCCTATATTTACCAAGTGGCCAGTGGCCTCCCAAGTCTGCATTTTCGAGGTCTGATTTCAGACACCATAATATCTGTGTACCAGGCAGGCAGCAATTCCTTCATATGAAGCTTCAGTGACCACTAGTCATTTCTGAAAACATGAGCTGCTGACTGCATGCATGGAAGTGCTGGTGGGATCAGGGTCATATCTTCTGAACAGCCCACAAATCCTTAAGGAGATTGCCTGACTTGAACTATAAATCAGTTATTTCTCAATCTGCTCTTACTTTCAGACCCTGAGATAGTTTTACTGAAAACAAAGAAACAAACAAACTGAAGTTGCTAATTTTAAGTCAATTGCAAATGCAGCAGTACAACTAATTATGCCTAATGTCGTAACTCAATAAATGGATCACGGCAGAGAAGGGGAAGCGTATATCGCAGCTCAGCGTTCCTAGGGTAAGTGTGAGGTAGACTTAGCCTTTACTTTAGGAGTTTAATTTGGGCACTGCATCCCCAGAATTTTAGAGGAGGGATTGCCGGCTCTTCCTAACTTCTGTAAATCCATAGAGAAAGGTGATGTAGGCAGAGACCCAGACCACTCCACGCAGGAACCTCACTCCCTGCACTGACTTGTTGGGAAGATTTGAGGGACTGCGGGGGTCCTTTGGGCCATTACAGTGTGGGGATCGCCCCTTCCACTGACATAAATATTCAGAGGGGTATGGTAGGTGCCATAACCCCTGCTCGGTTTGGTCTGCTTGGACCTCTCATGAGGGCTGTGTGCTGGCTAGGGCACTTCTCCAGGGCAGGGCCTGCTCAGCTTGGGAGGGATCGAACTCTGTCTCACACATCTTAGGAGAGCATTGATGCCACCAGAACAAGGGATGCACTGATGAAATTACTTCTCTTTTGAGTGTGATCCCCTGCATGGGAACCCATGAGCCATGTAGCCCAATGGAGCTTGCAGAGGAGGATGCCTGACTGAGGATGTCTGCTGCCCGAGGCAGGCGGCTGGGGCCCTGTTCCCAGCCTGGCTTACTTTTCATTCATTCATGGTCCCATGCAGGATGGGAAGCTGGGACTAGAAGCCCAGCAGACCTGAGCAGGGATAAAGTGTAACTTTATTGTTGCTTTAACACACCTTGTTAAAGAGAACCTTACAGCCTCATGATTTTAAAATTGCTCTAGAGCTGGCTGCCTTTTATCTCTTGCCAGGCAAGATAAGATTGTGGTGCTCATTTTTCCCCTTTAAAGAAGCAGCCAAATGGAGACTGTGCAAATAAAAATATGGTCCTTAAATAATGAAGACATAAATATCGAACAAATGTAATAGCACTTCAATAAAGATCTCCAAGCACATGAAAACCAACCCGAACATAATATTGGAGACAGTAAAGAAAAGAGATTAATCTTTTTTCAGATAAGTTCTTTGAAGGAAATTAATCCCCTTTTTGTTTGCAAATTGATACTTGGGAAGTTTTGACTAGGCCTGCAGGCAGCAGTAGTACTCACGGTATCATGGCAGCATTGTCCTCAGAAGTGAAACACAGCTTGAAAGCAAGTGTTTACATGTTCAAAATTCAACACAGCAAGTATCAATGCAGAGATGCAAGACAGTAATAGGATGTTGCTCATGCAACTTCCTTCAAGTGTTTTTGCATGTTATTAGAGATCAAAATTTGGGCTCCAAGATGCTGGTGGGACTTTCCATTTGCTAAAAGTTAAGGAAGTGCAAGGTGCGTAGAAAGAAGTGGGCCCATGTAAAGATAAGTATATTATAGGGCATCTTGAAGATGTTCGCAATGACTTTCAACCCTGCCCATGTTCATGGCTAGGTCGTACCCTTGCTGTCTTTAGGACCGCTCCTGCACCTCCCTCATTTCACTCGTTTCCTCCTGCAGTGCTCAGGCAGCCATCCCTCTCCCACCTCTCAGCAGCGAGAAGCCTAGAGCAGGCGCTGTGGGAAGGAGTACTGAGCTACTCCTAAAAGTCACTGCGAGAAGGAGCAGCTGAGAGCATGTTCCCATCACTCAAATGTGTGTCTGATGTACTGATCTAAAAATAAACCCACGCAGCCTGTGCGATGTGACAGCCCATTACAGCCTCCACCTTGCCTTTCCTCACTGTGTCCTCACGAGTTATGGAGCAGCACAACTTCGAAGGATGGCCTGAGCTGATCAGGGTAAGCCTGCTTATGCCCTGACAAGTAAAACAAGTAGCCACTGAAAAACTAAGGCAGATCTTTACATGTATGTGTGTGTGTGTGTGACGGTTCAATGAAAATAGTTGTCTAGACAGCAGCCTAAGACAAATCAATTCCTGTAATAAGCCTCATCATGCTCCAGTAACTGCTGCAATCTGCATGAAAAGACTCATACTGGACAAAGAGGAAACCTGTGCTCCTGAGGGAGAAGGCACTTAAGAGTAAAATCTCATTACGTGAAAATTATTTGCTGATGAAAGATTAAGCCAGTTGGCAACTGGACAAAAGATGGGTGTATGGCAGGGAAAGAGCACAGAATCTTTCCTAATAGATGCAGCCGAGTTTGTGGTGGTGGTGGTCAATGTAAGCAGCACAAAATACGGCAGCTTTGCTCCTTTCCTGTCAAGCACAGCTACTTTTTAATTCCTTTTTAAGTTTTTGCCCACTATTCCTACAGAAGAAATGAAAGACAGCTCTATCAAAAAATAACTGGAAAGATTATTTTTCTATCTTTAATTAAATATTATAAAGAAGTACATTTCCGAGAGAAAAATGTGCTTTCATTATAGTGTGAGGTTTTTTTTTTCCCCAGATGTGTGGTTAGGCTATTGGAGATAAGAGCATTGATGATTTTCTGTATAGATCTGATGGAATAGCTTTTTCATTTACATTTCAAAGAAGGAATTGTATGTGTGAATCATGCAAGAAAAGAAAATAAGACGGAAGAAAAAGAAAAAAAACAAAGAAAGAAGAGCATGATACAGCTACAAATACCTCCTGGAGTTACTCTGGAAAGAAGAGTGTTCACAGCTCACTGTAGATTCATGCCTGACAAAGGGCAATTAAAATGCAACAAATTTTGACCATTTTACTTCAGGAACAAGAGTGGGCACTGTGTGTTCAGGGGGTGAGGGGGACGGTTTCAGATGCTTTAATTACTGAGTGTTGGCTTCACACTGCCAGTGATGCCTCTATGTGTGCCCCTGGCAAACGACTCTTCCTTGACAAACCCAGGGAGCGGTAGACCCATGCCAGACAGAGCCCAACTCCCATCGATGTCCATGGATGCCACTGATGCCCTTGGGAAGATGGACCTGCCATCCCCTGGGACCTTGCAGAGCTGACCACCTCTGGCACTGTGCTCCTGCATCCAGCAGGACTCTGCGCCTTGATTGCTGGGGGAGCTGGTGCAGAGGAAAGATTTGCATTCCCTCTGCTTGCTCTTGCTACAACTGAATAACTGCAACCCACGGCTGGAAGGGTGTCTGTCTCTGATGCTCTGCCGCCTGCCGCCTCATCTCCCAGCCGCTCAATCCCTCACTCTGCTTCCCAGCCAGCAGCAGGCAAGAGCCAGCAAGCCCCAGCCAGAAAGGGACCAGCCTGGCCAAGACAGAGTGAGTACAATGATTTAAGTAGAGAAAGTCGGACAGTTGTCAATGGAAAGGAAATGAGTTGGAATCTAAATCTAACTAAAAGAAGCTACCCAGATTACCGACACTATAGATTGGATTAAAATTAAGTCCTACAAGAAAAATCAATGGAAAGCAATAAGGAAGGAAGTCAAAATGATAGCAGAATGAGACAGAAGCTCTCTGAGAGCTTATTCAAGAGAACCAGTCAGAAGTAGAAAAGACAATTTAACTGAGCCAATTCAAATCTAAATGGTAGAAAAATAAAGGGAAAATGGAAGAGATTAGAGAGAAAGCCCAAGGAAAATATTTTTGAGAAGGTTATAAATCAGTGTGCAAAACGGAAAATGAGGGGAAAAAATAGAAGAGGCAATTTTAATTATGTCTTAGAGCAAGTAAAATTAAGTGCCTGAGAATAATTTTTTATACCATGCATTTGTTTACATAGAAGTAGACTTTGATTGACATGCTGATGTTGTTTCTCAGAAAACAGGATGGTGGTTTTTTTTTTTTTTTTTGCCCTGTATGTGCCCTTACAAAGCCTCTGAAATGCATGTGTTCTCTCTCCTCTCTTTTACAGGTTCATCCACTACAGAAGTGCTGCCCCAGGCTGTGGGCAGCTGGAGCTGCCTGCGTCCTGCTAGGCTCCTCCAAGGGCCAGGGCACAGGGAGCCTGTCCCAGGGAGAGGAGCATGTCCCAGGGAAGGCTTTACCTTTCCTCGGCTACACCTGCGGTACCACTGGATGTCACTGTTGTTTCATGAAAGACAAAATCTTACTGACAGCTTTTTGACAGATAATGTTTAGTAAATAAACATGTATGTAGTTATATTCCCTTCCCCACAACTCTTCTGCACGAGGATCGAAATTATAGAGCGACTGTGCAATCCCCTGGCTCTCACTCACATTTTTGTTGACTATTTTACAGTGATTGCGTTTATGGGTCCTCTCGTGGCACTCTAAGTTAAAGTGCCTTTTCCATAAAGGATTGCTTTCTGCTGCGGTAGCTGTAGAGTGTGGCAGAGCTGCCATAATGCATTTCAATTGTGTTTTTGATTCTTTGCTTCCATTTATATTATTTCCTGGGAAATACTTTAATTCACCTCAGCTGGCAGCTGTGTTTGGGTGGAGGAGCGAGCTGCCTGCGGGAGCTGGTGTCTGCAGCCCTGGAGAGCCGGGCACTGCCAGAGGCAGCGCTGCCTGTAAATCAGTAAATCAGGGTTACCCTGGATGTGGCTGCTTCTCTCCACCGTTACAGAGGAGTGTGCAGAGACCCTGCCCCTAGATCAGGCACCTCCTGTACTAAGGGGCAGTGAGAAACCCAGGCCCCATTTCTTACAAAGGGAAAAGCTTTTTTTCCCTGCCGATTGCCTGAGGTGGTGTTCAGCCAGCCAAATGAAGACATGTAACTCTCTTTAAAGTCAGTGGAGACGAACAGGCAGTTCCAGGAAAGTGATTCATCCCAGCTGAAAGAACTCTTCTAGTAGACAGGTCACATAGGTAAAGGCTTACAGGCCCCTATTTCTGCCGACTGACACTGCAGGGGCCTTTGGGGTGAGCAGCCAAAGGGCAGACAGTCAGACAAGAAGAGTCCTGACCATTTTACGTGGTACAGGTGCCTCTGCAGCAGGGTTTTTTGAAACAGTATGTAAAACTTTCCTACATAAACTTTACTCTGCTATTAACGAGCTTTGAGCCATCCTATTTCCCTAACACTAAACATGACAGAAAAGGCACATGGGTGCCCAGTGAACCACCCCAAACTGCCCACCGGGAACAGCCCTGGCCTGTGCTATCGGGGACTCAGAGCGGTTCAAGAGAGACCTTGTTTGCCACTGTTGGAAACAATCCAGGAGCTGATCTGACAATTTGGCAGTAGGGACAGTGGCATTGCCATGCCCAGCAAGGCTCCCAGCGCCATTTCATTATCTGTGCTGCAGCCTAGGTGCAAAAAAATGTTCCTGTTGGTGGCAGGTACATAAAACCCAGTTTCAGCATGGTCCTCAGCTCCCAAAGGCTTATCTGGTATATTGAGGACAAGGAAACTGTTGTTATCTACAACAGGACATGAAATAACAGTGGTCTTCTATTTGCATGAAAATCGACTGGCTATGTTAGCTGTTCTCCATCTCACACCCGTGTGAATTTCAAGCAACACTGGTATAGACTTCTTTAAGACTCCAGTGACTTCACCCAGCATGAACGGTCCGTGCAATGAGACAGCAGCTGTGGACTTCTGTACAGAAGCAGAGTATCAGAGTCCAGCTCCTCTTAAGAGGTTAGGCAAGTCTGAACAGCATAAATCAGGAGAATAAGAAATTTCTGATAGTTGCCTGAATCACTTCATAGGAGAGAACTAAAAGAAGAGGCAGAGCTTGAGAATTAAAGCCTAATTATTACAGCAAAGAGTTAACAAATTTGAGACTGAAGGTCACAAACACAGGCTGGCCTAAGAGGTTTGCCAATTTTAATCAAAAATGGTGCCAAAACCACTAGGTGGAATAATGCTAGTGGAGCAAACTGAACATGAGCACTCCTCAGTCCCTGCTGTTTTGTCAGTGCTATTTTCATTCTGTATCCATAAATAAAGGATTGTGGAATGACTGCCGTCACTTAGTAGGGCATAGCAAAGTGTGTGAATCATGCAAAGTTAGTTTCAGGGAATCAAAATGATACATTTTCAAAAAATAAGACCTCTAGGAGTAACTGCTTGGAGTGGGGCTCCTCTGGGGTGTGATGGGCAATTCCCCCATTTCTCCACAGCATAGACCTCTGCCATCACCTGGGTCTCTGGGCTACTGGTATCTACAGAGACAGAGGAAGGAAACTTGTTTCCCTAGTGCAGGCACAGACACCCTGTTTGCATCTTCTGGGTCTTATTTTGATGGTCATTGGTAGGCTTGTATCTGCCAGGCAGCCTAGGGCACTCCTTGGAGGTGCGCAGTGCTCCAGGGCTCCAGCCCGTGTTCCCCACAGCCGCGGGCAGGCCGGGCAGCGGAGCACACCCTGCTCGCCCCATGTGCACATTGCCCATTGGTGGCTGCCATCAAGCCAAGACTGTGCTGCCTGCCCAGCCACGGCCTGTGTGCCTGACAGGCAGAGCTGCATATAAATTATGTGTATAAAATTCTCAGTGCGCAGAGCACTCAGAGAGACGCTGCAAGGTGTGGGGCAGGGTGAGATTACATCCTCCTGCTCCCTCTAGTGCCGTGGTGGTTGCATGAGACCCCATGGGTGCAGGGAGCTGAGTAACATCCCTGCACCTTCACTTCTTCTCCCGGTCTGGGTCTCCTCAGGGCAGAAGACAAGGCTAAAAGTGTCAGTTTTTCCATATGCATCTTTATATGCATTTTTCCCTAATTTGCTGCCATTATTCCCATCATCCAAAGCGTGACTAGTGATTTACAGAAGATGGAGCAAGCCTGATCCTGCCTGGGAGATCTCACACGTGTTTGCTTCCTGAGCCGTTTCATGGTACGCGTCTTCATGGTGGCTGTGGAGATCTGACCCGCTTCATACTCGTCCTCGGGCTCTTGAAGACTGTCATGGGCAGGGAGCTGAGAAACGCTGTTCCTTCACACTCCACAGCACAGGGAGGCTTGGAGACAGACGCAGCCCACCCCGGTGCGAGGACTCACGCCGACATAGGAGCTCCTCCTCATGTGAGAGCCACGCGCCAGGGAGTCCCGGCTGTGCAGGGAGCCTTTTGCGGGGGAGTGACACCCCGAGCAGCAGCGGGAAGCCAACAGCATCGCTGCGCGACATCCTTTCAGAAAGATTTTTGCATTTGCTATTATCTCCACGAGTTAAACGTATGCAAATTAAACATGGCTGGTAGCCGCTAAATAGGTATTTCTTGCCAAAAATACCTCCTCTCAGGGGTCTCCACCTCTCTTGTGTTTGCAAACTGCATCAGATGCCACGTAAGTCATTCTCCAAAATGTGCTGACATCAATACCAATACCAGGCAAGCAGTTCCCAGCCCTCCCTGCTTTTCCCCTTTAATCTTTTTTTTCATGATTTTAGGCTTTTGCTTTTACATTTCTAAGCAATTAATTTTTTGGCTCCCATGTAGGATCAACAGGTGTGGAATGACTGACACAGCCCTGATGGGCTCCATCTGGTTGCTGCTGATAAGGTAATCCTGCGAGCTGAGGGGCGATATCTCCAATAAGCTTAAAAGGCAGCAGCTTAATCTATTTGCAAGAGAGAACAAGCCCTGCAGCCAACATTGTTATTCCATGGGAACAATTGGGCACAGAAGGCACTTTCACAGGCGCTGTGGGGAGGATTTCACTCAACTATTTTTCCCCTGGGAGTGATGATTCACCTGGTGCAGTTGTACCCCCTCTCTGAAGAAGGAAAAGCTTTGCTTTGTGGGTAACTTGCCCTGCAAAACCACAATTTCTGAATCAAACTGTTTATCGCTTTGCTTCTTTACCTCCATAAACTCTTGAGTCCTTATTTAGCCTTCCCCAAAGCAATGGGAAAAGATGACTCTCTGCTTTGTGTTGATAATAAATATTTTTCTGTAAGTTCCATAAAACTGTTGCAGCTGTTGGGTTCCAAATGTGGGGTGTGATGAGAGCAGTGGGGGTGTGCTTGGAGTGCCCTCTGCAGATGAAGGGCTCTGTTGTGTCCTCTGTGCAGGTTTGCATCCGTGGGCACAGCCAGGAGGGCTGTGCAGGCGCGCTGAGCACTGCCTCACCTCCCCTCGCTGTGTTGTCCTGGCTCGTGGCATGACCCACAGAGTGCTGCACCGAGAGCATCACAAACCTACCGCTGCGCCTTTCACGGTGCCCATTTTGTGGGATTTCAGCCAACAGCTTTGGGCTTTATTTCACTGATGATTTCTGTTCTTAGCTTTCACTCTGTGCTTACCCTGTTCAAATACATCCTGTGGCTTCCCCCCAGCACAGCACGTGAATGTGTGCTGCGGGCTCAGCAGGTGAGATGCCCTGCCGAAGGCACCCAGGCAGCCCTGCTGTCGCTCCTCGCGGAGTGGCTCACACCCTCTCCTCTGGGCTGTGAAAGCACAGAGGGCATTTTTAAGCTGGTCTGTACCTCAGAAAACAAGTGGGCAGTGCTCTGGCAGACAAGTTTCCCCATGCGCAGGACGGGGTTATCCCACCGCCATCACACAAGGGCACTGGCGTGATGGAGGTACCCGGCTGCAGAGCTGCCACCCCGTGCTGGACTTCATGCTCCAGAAATGAGCACAAGCAGCGTCACTGGCAAACACAGCACTGCTTGCAGCGACAGCAGTTACCACATCGTTGCATCACACTTTCTACCTTTGCTTCTGTCAGCCACAGTAATTTCTGCTGTGTGCGTGCACAACAAATACACTTGCCTGCATCCAAGAGGGCAGCAGCCAACAGCAATCCTTCAAAGCAGGGGGAAGCAGGGAGCATACAGGCTCTCTTGCAGGAATAACTGAGTTTTTCCTCTTTTATACCTTGAGCGGCTGCTGGTGGCAGAGATTGCACCATCTGCCGGGGAGCTGAGTGAAGGAGCTCCCAGCAGTGAGGAAGGATTTCTACCATCATATCCCCTCCCATGGGAAGGAGGTGTTGCAGGGGTGTCTTGGCCATTTCTGGTGCCCAGGGGTCCCTGCAGGCACTGGGAGCCCCTCACCCCGCCAGCCCGCTGGGGGGGATCCCTGTGCCTCCACCTGCTGCACTGGTGAGAGGCCAAACCCAAATGCACCCCAGAACGTGCTGGGGGGACCACTGCCATCCCATGCAATCATAGAATCATAGAATGGTTTTGGCTGGAAGGGACCTTAAAGATCATCTAGTTCCAACCCCCCCCTGCCACAGGCAGGGACACCTTTCCACTAGACCAGCTTGCTCAAATCCTCATCCAATCTGGCCTTAAACACTGCCAGGGAGGGGGCATCCACAGCTTCTCTGGGCAACCTGTTCCAGTGTCTGCCTACCCTCACAGTAAAGAATTTCTTCCTAATATCTAATCTAAATCCAGCCTCTTTCAGTTTAAAACCATTCCCCCTTGTCCTGTCACTACTTGTCCTTGTAAAAAGTTCCTCTGCCTCTTTCCTGTAAGCCCCCTTCAGATACTGGAAGGCTGCTATGAGGTCTCCCCGGAGCCTTCTCTTCTCCAGGCTGAAGAGCACCAACTCTCTCAGCCTGTCTTCATAGGAGAGGTGCTCCAGCCCTCTGATCATCTTCGTGGCCCTCCTCTGGACTCGTTACAACAGCTCCATGTCCTTCTTATGTTGGGGGCCCCAGAGCTGAATGCAGTACTGCAGGTGGGGTCTCACGAGAGTGGGGTAAAGGGGGAGAATCACCTCCCTCAACATGCTGGCACCATGATGCCAAGGTGATGGCCTTGCTGCAAGATCCTGAAGTGAAGAGTCAGGGAAGACACCACACGAGAAGGGCAGATAGGTGACCCAGGAGAGGTGGCCCTTGCAGGGGACGTGTGGTGGGAGATGAGGCTGCTCTTCATGGGATGTTGTAGCAGCAATTCTGGGCTACAGCTGGTGCTTACCCCTCAGCTGCAGGGAGGGGGATGAGGCCAGGAGCTTTAGTTTTAACCAAAGACACTTTTCCTACCCCTATGGTTTATGACATTCATGTATTTACCAGATGAAAAGTTAAGATTATCAGATTAAATATACATAGTTGACTCTCCACTCAGAGAGAGCTTCATCTCTGGTGCCTCCCTTCTAAATCCTCCAAGGACATCCGGGCACTGAGAGAAGACTTACAGCTCCCAGTTAAGAAACATGTAGTGCCTCCACCAGCACTTCTAAAACTGACAGCTTAGAGATGAAAACTGGCTCTTCCCCCTGCCAGCTGTCCTCCTGCCCAGCCTCAGGCAGCCCTAGGGACAGGGGCTCCAGCTGCACCTGCCCCAATATCCTGCTTTTCCAGTCCCCGCAGACCCTCTGCCACCACCGAGCCTGTGCTCATGCCTGGCACTCAGCTGAGGTGCTCCTGTTTGCACCCGAGACAGCAAGTGAGGAAGGAGTGAGCATCAGTAATTACAAGGAACAGTTTATGCGAGGCTCACATAAGGCTTGCCTTTTGGGACCACCACAGGGCACAGAGGTGATGGGAGATGTCTGCGTGCTGTCATCCCATCTCAGACAGAGGGATAAGGCCAAAATTCTGGTTACTTTTGCACCTGGGTAGCTTCACTGGTGTTAATTAAGCGGTGGAAACAGAAGATTCCTGTAAGTAAGATTCAAATCAGACACTGGTATTTAGCTCTGCTTCAGGTCCTCTCCATAGGGTTGCTTCTGTCAAAGTGAAGAATGAAATAAAGAGGGAAAAAGCTAAACAGTGAGCAATGAAGAACAGTCCACACTTAATCACAGCTTTCAATTCAGACTTTATAATTTAAACTTCAGTAATTGTCTTCACGATTTTGGCATCTGCTCGTCCCAGCCTACACACTGTCTTTGAACTAACATCACGGCTTCTCTTTGCAATTAGACATTCAGTGTAGCAACAAATCTTCAATTTGGTGTGAGTCACTCAGCTGCTAAATCAAACAATGTGTCACTAAACAAACCAGTTTCCTCCTGACCTCATAGGATGATAATAACGACTTGTGAAACCATCTTGAGATTTCTTTGGTATAATTTGCTGGTACTTTCTGACACACTCGTTTTCATAAATATAATTGGGTCCTGCATTAGAAAGGGGATACAGCAGTACACAGACAATTGGTGGTAGCTATTATCATGGAAATGCAGGCAACACACCTCAAAACCAGTTGATAAGAAAGCAAAATAACTTTCTAAAAGTAAAAGCTGTACCTACAGGGTGAGCCAAACCTGCAACCGCATCAACTCCGATGGGCAGGTGGGGATCTGGACTCCGGCTATGGGGATGGGCAATGCCGGGGTGGGTGCCGCTGATGCAGACGGGAGCCTCGTGCCTCCATACGCAAGCCGCACGCCCGCTGCTCTGCATCACAAGTGTCTGTATGTGCAGTCATTATTAGAAGTAATCGGTAATCTTCAGCTTAATGTAGTCTGTTATAGAAATTTTCACACGATTAATGAAAAAGTTCTTATGAGTTAGAGAGACAAGAATCAATAAGGGTGAAATAGAATGGTGAATAGAATAATTAATTAAGTCTATCTGAATAAACACAGGTGGGCTTTCACAATCCATGGATATTGTTCTCAAAGCTCCTTGTGTAATCCTGACCTATGACTGAACAAATCATCAATCAAAGCTTAATGAGTAGCTAAGCAGGAGTAGGCCTAGAAGTATTACCTTCTGATGATTTTAGTAAAGAGAATGTATGGTTAACCTTTTCTTTACCTTAAAAGAAATATAGGACACTTAGAAATAAAAATTAGTACAGATAAGATTTTAAATATAACTTCAGTTGTTTTTAAGGTTGAATGTTTAGGAGACACTGGCGGTGGGAACCGGACTCTGATCAACCTGGATCAGGACGGGACGCTGATCACGGCAAGAACATTAAGGACGCCGATCACAGGAAGAACATCGAGGACGGGGTGTCGACCGGAGTCGGAGCGGAACCAGAACATAAAGATCAGCTAACCAATGGAAAAGAATGGACTTTTGTGGACTCTTGACGAAGGAAGAAAGAGGAATTGAAATAATTAGTGGATTATTAACAGAAGCTTATGAAATGTTTATGCTGTAATTGATTATTAGTTTCTATATAAACTGATAGTGAATTTGAGTCAGGTACCATTCACTGTGGTGGTGGTCCAACTCTGAGTTGTTTAATAAAACCAGCAAACCTAGAGACCCGGACTCTGCCAATTTTCTTTAACATAGTCAAGGTGACAGCTGGTGTCAAAAGGTTACGTTACCTAGAAACTCCATCTCTGCACTCGATCAGAGAAGAGCAATGCTGGGGTGGACGTTGTGATGTGCAGTCCTGGGGCAGGCTGGGCTCCCAAAATGCACAGCACTATTTCACACAGCTGAAGTTTCTCAGAGGACGGGTTTGGAGTCTTGGTGGATGCAGGTAGTTGCTTACACTGGCAGCACTGCCTCATTGCAGCCACACATCCTTGAAGTCCATAACACACAGAAATTGGTAGTGTCTTTTTGAGTGCTTAGACTTTTAGTGCTCTGTTTCCTCAGCTCTGGAAGCCACCAGAGCTCTACCACAGCTCTTTCTCAACTGTAGCTGAAAACACCTGAAAGGGATTTTACTTCAAAGGTGAGGATGTGGGACATGAAAGCAGCTCTGCGCAGGTTTTGCTGTTAGCTGCTGACACAACATGATCAGTAGTCGTCCTCATTTCAGGCAGCAGCACAGGCTGCAGCATTGAGCTGACACTGCTGCCTGCCACCTGGGTCTGTGTCTTCAGGGCTTCCTGAAGGGGAAGGGAGAAACTTCCTGAAGAAGCCTCCTGCTAGAGGCTTATCTAGCAGATACTCTACTGCGATGTCTTTAGTGGCATACTCTCTCCTTAGCTGAAGAAATCCAGGTAGAAAGTCACTCACCTTCTTTCCCATTCCTAACTCTGATACAGCTCTTTGTCCCTTGGCATAAGCTCGTTCCCCTCCTGCAGTGAAGCTAACACACACAGGCAAGTTCTCATGTCCACATATCAGCTGGTGTCAGATGAATTTTGCACCTTTTGCACAGCACAAAATGAACTTGGTGACTTGAATAATGTGGCCCAGAAGCTGTGCAAGAGTCAAGATGTCATAGTCATGGTGGCCTCCTGCATTTAGGTGAAGATATGAATCTAATCGTAGTATTTCATTAGCTTAATCAGATTTTTCATTGTACTGTACTACTTTACTTAATTTCTCAAAAGGATTTTGAAGGGTAAAAATCCTCCTTTTTGCCAAAGGAAGAGCTTGTATGAAGCAACAGAGGATTCAGCATTAGATATGGGCCATCACCTCCCTGAATGAACAAATTGTCACGGTTTAAAGCTGGGCTGGCTATTAACCAGGTGGCAGATGCTCTCTGTTAACCCTCTCCCCCCCCCCGCAAGGGAAAGGGAAAGGGAAAAGGGAGAGAGACTTATGGGTTGGAAAGTTAAAACAGTTTTAATAAACTATGATAATGAAAAAGAGTATAATAACAATAATAATAGAAATAATCAAATATATACAAATATATACAAATATATACAAAGCCAAGATTGAGAGCTTGGAAATCCTCCTCAGGCAGAGTTGCTCCCCCCAGCACAGGCAGAGGGGAAAATGCAGTACCTCCCCCCAGCACAGGCAGAAGGGAAAAGGCAGTAGCTCCACCCAGCACGGGCAGAGGGCAAAATGCAATAGCTCCCACTGCCATCACACCTGCAGGCTTTTAACTGGAGATTTGGCAAAGCTGGTACCAATCAGTGGGAGACAGGAGGGCCCCTCCCTCCTGGGCCCCACCTCCAGGAGGCAGTGGGTTAGTGATAAATAGGAAAGTGAGAATGACATGTATGGGATGGAATACCTCGTTGGTCAATCTTGGGTCACCTGCCCTGTCTGCTCCCCCCTGCAGCTGCGACCCCCCTTTGGCTCTTCACTCGTAAGCAGTGAGGAATTTAGCAGTGACCTTGGTTTCTCTAAGACTAATTGCCCTGGTTTGGGCCAAACCAGAACACAAATGAACTCTAATAAATAGGCAGGAGAGCCACTTACTAACGTAATTTCACATTTCGATCAATGTAACTAAGGTGAAATAAAATGAAGTCACTCAATTTTGATAGCAGTGCCAAGAGAAATAGGCTTCATGCTCTGTATTCCCTTTAATAATTGTCTTTGGCTCAGAAACTACATGCGGTACCATGAATGTTGTTACCTACAGCAAAGCTGCTGATCTGTTAAAAGAGCAGTATGATCTGATGCCAGCAGTGAAAAGATAAGGGTTAAAAAATTCATTGTTTTTCATAGAAAGAAAACAGATTTCAGGATGGATGACATTCACTACAGAAAAGGCAACCACTTAGAGTCCAAAGGGATGACCAATCTCACTTGTTTTGATCATATACATTTTTTTAAAGTTTGAATTTGCAAACCTTCACCTTCACTCGTACCACTGAGCTCACCAGCATCCCTTCAGCAGCCCAGGCTTTCCTGGAACAGAATCCCCTCCTTGCCGTCCCAAACCCGGAAATGAGGCCGCTGCCAACCTGTCTCATTAACAGACAAAAATTAAAATGAACCAACTTATTCCCTCTACAATGGAAGCACGATGGGTGTTCTCAGTTTTGTACTTACAGACTGCTCTTGCATCATATTTTGATGTCTGTCTTCACAACTGTAGTTATTTCTTAAAAGGTGAAAGCTGACATGCTTGTATATCCTACGGCTCCAAGAGCTGGAAGAAGTGTGCTGCATGTCACAAGGCTCATGGTAAAGACATGTCACACAGCTATAGGAATGTTCATACCACTATGTATAGTCCTAAGGAAGCGGTGCTAAACACCTCTCCCAGACATTTCAAAGAGATGACTGCAATATGCAGTTCCCTCCTCCTTATATCAGGGGGTGTTGAATAGTATTAGCAGAAAATGAAGACATTTCATACAACCCCCTCCAGCCAAAATTGGCTCAGTTGTTGTGAGCGGTAGGTTTCAAGTGGGAGGATGCCCCCGAGCTTCACTATTTACTCATCCAGGCCTCCACACCTGGTGTGGGACAGGGGTCATGAGCAGGTGGGTGGCTGGGCAAAGCTCACCCCGCTGCCAAGCTCACATCCCAGCTCTTGTTTTCTCCATCACTTCATTTGCCTGAACACCTCCAGGAACCACCGCTGGTGGGAGAATCAGCCTCAGCAAGTTTGGGTTTCTTCCACACCGCTCTCTATTTCCTACTGCAAGGAAATCTGCCTGCATGTGTCCCGCCTCTCATATTCACTTACAATTGACTTCTTGTAAATACCCAGCAGGAAAAATATAGCGGCGGGCAGGTTTCCTCGCAGAGCTACAGCTGTAAGCAAATGCAGGCTCAGTGCAAGTAAGTCTTCAAAGTTTACCTTCAGTGTTCTTAGAATAAAAGTGGGTCAGATCTCGCAGCTAAAGTCTTCTGGGACTTGGACTTAAGAAATCAGCACATCACTCTCATCCAGGCATACAACAGAGGGGTATGCTTCTATTACCGCTTACAGATGCAAAAGCCTGGGGTGGGAGCTCCTCTTCCCTGTCTGCCTGCCTCAAAACACACAGAAACATCACTTTTGACATTATGAATCCATTCAGCTGATACACAAATGATGTGCCAGGTGGAATGACACCAACAGGACTTTTCTTTACACCGCTGACCAGAAGGAAGCTTCCCGGAGGGAGATGCCATGTTGTCCAAGCAGCTTTGCTTCCACAAAGTACTTGGCTTTGGCAGTGCATGATCGTGGGGGGTCCCTATGGGGGCTACCAGCCCGCTGTAGAGCAGGGGTACAAACTGACCCCCCAGCCTCTTCAAGCAGAAACTGATATTTCAGCACAAATTTCCGTGGCAACTATGTAATAAATTGACAGTTATAAGAAATGTTGTCAAGAGTGAAATGTCTGAGGGCAGTGAAAGGCTAACAGAGAGCTGTGTGAGATGCTGGAGTTGGTGGCAGGAACTGTAAACTGATGTCACGGTGTGTGCGGTGAGCTAATGGATTACCTCATTTTTACATTTCCAGGATGCCAGAGTGATATGGCAGCCTAAAAGAAAAGATTTTCAACTGCTTTGCACAATTTATTTTAATTTCTTATCTTGTCAAAACAGCACTTTGCTCAGCCTGGCAAAGTTAGTACAACTTTATGTGGTTGTTTATATGGTGTCTTACCTGTACACTGTCAACTCTCACAAGTTTTTCAAGTTTCTTTTAATATTTTGTGTTCTTCTATAATCCCAGTTACTGGAAGTAAGGGGACTCCTCAGCATTCTACTTTCTGATTTATTTTAAAAATCTTAGCCAAAAATAATTTAAAAAATCCTCAACTGCAATATTTGAAATGCAGTCTCAAAATTTGCAGGATGATGCCTTATTTTTCCAATACTTGACTTTCAAAATATTATATTGATGCTGCAGAAAGGACTGAAATGCTTAAACACTGTGACTTTCATGCCAAGTATGAGTTTTATGCACTGGATAGCATACAGAGCCCTGTGCAGGTATTAGTCTGTATCTAACTAGTCTGCTCTAAACATTTGCGATACCATTGATAACTTGCCTCCCTTTGCAGTTTTTAATTATCATGAAGTTCTGTTCATTTTGAAGATGTTCATTAAGTCTCTTCAGCATTCGAATGAAGCTGATAAACCTGAGAGTACGCTCAACTACACCGATGACTGGCCATTTTTATTTCTTAGGCAGAGCGAAATTAAGTTTTCAGTAAGCCCGGACCAGCCTGTAGCAGTAGCTGAGAGGAAATCCACCACTTATAAAAACCATATCATTAGGTAACTATGAGTTACTCTGTAACTGTAAGTGCCCCCGTGCTGGCCGGATGGTCTCACTGCTGCCCAGGGGCAGTGCTGTCCCTCGCCCCGGGGGACATGGCCACGGCTCGGAGGGACGGTGTCACGCTGCCAGCTCCGCCGGGTGCTGCAGCGGGTGCAACAGCAGGTCCTGCTTCCCTGTCCCGCTCCATCACCCCCTGCCTTGCTTCTCCCCACCCAGGGCCACCTTTCAGAAGCACCATCAGTTTACACAGAGAGGCTGAGGTAACTAACTCAATCAAGATATGGTTGAACAAAAGAATGTACGTTATCCAGCTTCAAACAGGTGACAAGAAGTATAATGCTTATACCAAGCCACCTAGGTCTGAGGCACAGGAACTGCCTGTTGGGTCTGGCCTTTCAAACCTCACAGTTCATGTCTCGCCCCCAGCCAGAGGGGAAGGGGAACTGGCACCCTCATGAGGGGTTACACCTGCTCATGGCTCTGCTTTACATACACAAGCCTGAAGCAAAAATGTCCTGGGTATAGTGGACAGATAGATGCTGCCTGGCGTAAGAACAGGAGGTTTGTGAGCTTTGCAACTTTATCACCAGCTTCACCTGCTCAGGAATCCAAACACACACGGATAATCTGACAGAGCTCTGACACGTTTGCTGTAGTTTATCTTCAGCCAAAGAGCAAATGGGTAAATGATATCAGAATACTGAGAGGGCAGCCAGCCAGGGCAGCGCTTATACACCTGGGTGGTAGAATACAGGAAGGAAACACAAACACATCATAAATCCACATTTTAGAGCTGTAAGGCTCCCATGCTCACTGCTGGCACATTTCAGCTTACACTGAATACCCATGAGGATAAGTAAATTGGTGATTACAGCATCTGATTTACACTGTCACCAGGCCACGTGTCCTGGAACATTTAGTCACCTACTTTACACTTGTACAGAGTTACAACATTTTCAGGAGCAAACATTTAAGGTGGAGCTTTTTTTTTAAATTATTTTTATACAAGGCACAGAACAGCAGATGTGTTTCAATCATTGCAGGAAAGGGCACGGGCTGTCAAAAGGAAAAGGTAACTAGGCTGCCTCCATCTTACTGGTAGTGAAGAAAATATTTAAGATATGAGATGGAATTTAACATCTCTGGGGGCTACTTTAAAATGAAGACTTAACAGTTAGCACAATCCCCTTTTGAAGCCAAAGTAGCTCAGCCCTGAGGACTTCCTCTCTGTCCCATTAGCCCTGTGCAGCCCTTCAGAATCCAGCCCTGTTTGTTGAGCGTTTGGTGCCATAGGATATTTTGCAGCTGGGATCACTTGGCAACTGTGTTCTGGCCATGCTGGCATCTCCTCAGGCTGGCAGCCTCCCTTGATTTCCTTTTTTTCTGCAGCCCTTCAGCAAGGAAACCAATTGCAGTTTTGCCGTGTGAGTGCAGGAGCATTGCCAAGGTCAACCAAGGAGAAGGGCTCATCCCGTTGTCTTCTGACGATCATGCATCATCTGGAAGTAGGTTAGTATGCGCTGTATGTGTGATATCCCAGTGACAGATGAAGCAATCATGATCTGGCTTATTGTATGCCATGGAGAAAGCATGTGTCATAGTCCTCTAGGAGATGTCCTCAATGCAGAAGGAAACTGCTTTTATTTATTCTTAGTTTGAGGGAAAATAAAGGAGCCTTACTGCTCTAAGAAGAGCTCGCCCATCCTTCAGCATAGTGTTAAGTTAAGCTGTTCCAGTTATCCTCTCCTAAATTCACATGCAGTCCTACAGTTAAGCTGGAAGTCAGTGGCTTGGTTGTCTTTGGCTACATGGGTCTTTGAGGGTGTGGGATTCAGCATGAGATTATTACAGATGCAAACCTAGATATCTACATACACATGTATGTGAGAGCTAAGTACATATGCTGCATTATAGTGGATGGAGTCAATAATGTTGGTAAAGTGTAGGGTGTGACTGAGGCTGTCATAGAGTTGGTTTCCCTGGTAGAGTGGGCTTCATCACCCTCTGGCTCCACAGGCCGTACTGCCCACAACCATGTTCGCTGTTTGGTTATGGGACTGAGTCAGGTACCGATGCTCCCTCTCAGCCTGCTGCAGCTGAAGTTAGCGGAGCCCAGAGCTCACTGGCATCCACATTTAGATGTTTCAGACATAAGCTGAATCCCACCCTGGGTGATGTCTATGGTTCTCCCTCTTCTGGTAACCTTGCAGGGCCTGGCTGTCACAAACATGGAACTATCATGCCTTTACCTGGGGCTGTAAGTGACCAGTACCCCTGAGGACCAAGGCACTCCCAGGCATCCCCGCTAACTCCCTGGCTGATGCTGCGACTGCAGTCAGTGAGGACTTCTGTCACTGCATTGGTTGAATGGAGGCTTTGTCCTTGCAGGAGGCTGCATCCGAGCCCCAAGTGCAGTTATTTTTGTACTGTGCACATATACCTGATAAGCTGGGTAGCTTTTGCATTTAGCAAACAAAATCTTACGCTGAAAATAAATGGTTAAATGAAATGATTTAAACACTAAGCACAGAAAATGCTGCTTAAGCAAAATTATATAATTTTCAGTCTTTTAACGAACTTTGCCATCCACACTGATGCTTTCCCAGGGAGTCACCCCCCTGCCTCATGGCTTTTGTAGAATATTATACTTCGTTAGGAGCCCTCAAAAGCTGGGTAATTAACATTATTTTCTCTTCTGTTTCCCTGATGTTTGTTTAGCTCTTTTGTCAGTAACCAACTGGCAGTGAAATGGCCTGGGCTCAATTTCTAAGTACTCGAACTGAAAACACTTGATTGACACCAGTTCAAGCCTCCATCTGGCACCCTGGGAAACTCTCAGTGCGCTGTCACGGTACCCACAGCACAGCAACGCTGCTCACTCGACAGCAAAGGGCTCCCGTCACGAACGCAGCTGGACTACGAGTGTGTTTGCTGAGCTACTGCCCGCTTGCTGCTCCTCACCCCAAGGGCACCAGCGATCGCCTGCCACTGCTTACCAATGACACCATTGGTGTGGCTGTGATGGCATAAATATCATCTGGCTCTGAGAAGAGTTGTAAAGTATGAATGCTGTCTCCAAAAGTGCTTTACGAATTGTACCTGATGGCAGACAGCTTCAAGTATGCACGACCCTACACCGACTCTGCCTACCTGGGAGGAGTGTCAGCTTTCAGGCAGTTTATGCTTACCCCAGACCAGGCTAAATGCTACCTAGGTGGTTTGTTTTATTCTATCAGTAAAATTGCCTACACTTCTGAGGAAGCAACGATGGGCTGGCCAGACTGTCTTTTTCTATACCAAATCCAGACCCATATACTACTTCTCCACTCGTGACTCTTCAGAACAGTCTATGTAGGAAGACATGGTCTTGTTAAGTTCTCAATGTCCATGCTAAATTTTCAGAGAAAGCAGTATGTCTGATAATACTGTCATCAGCTGAATGCCAGGTTTGGAAGAGGGAGCAACCAATGGAGCAATCTCATTGCTTGTCTATTACAGAAAGCCACAGGAGTACTTTAGGATGCAAAGGACCACTGTGGTAACTTGTGCTGGATGATAGTAATAGAAGTGTGAACAATCATCCATAAATGGGAACTGCAGGCATCACAAATATCCTGTGTGTACTGGTTTTGGCTGGGATGGAGTTAATTTTCTTCATAGCAGCCCACATGGTGCTGTGTTTTGGATTTGTGACCAAAACAGTGTTGATGATAACACACCAGTTTTAGCTGTTGCTGAGTAGTGCTTGCAAAGCATCAATACCTTCTCTTTTTCTCACACTCCCCCCCAGCAAGTAAGCTGAAGGTAGCCAAGATGCTGGGAGGGGACACAGCTGGGACAGATGACCCCAACTGACCAGAGGGATATCCCATACCAAATGACATGATGCTCAGCAATAAAACCTGGAGAGAAAAAGGAGGAGGGAGGACATTGAGAGTTGTGGAATTTGTCTTCCCAAGTAACTGTTACGTGAGATGGAGCCCCGCTTTCCTGGAAATGGCTGAACACCTGCCTGCAATGGGATGTAGTGAATGAATTCCTTATTTTGCTTTGTTTGCGTGCACAGCTTTCACTTTACCCATTAAACTGTCTTTATCTCAACCTATGAGTTTTCTCACTTTTACCCTTCTGATTCTCTCCCCCATCCCGCTGCGGGGGAGTGAACAAGCTGCTGCGTGGGGCTGAGCTGCTGGCTGGGGCTAACCCACAGCACCATGCCATCTGCCATTTCAGATGACCCAGTTTCCCTGCTGCGTAGAAGCCTTGATGGAAATCATATATTCAGAGAGGGCCTGCCCAGGACATGATTGCATCCACAGAAAGATGTTTCACTTTATTGCTTAGGAAGCAACTAGAGAGCAAAGATTTTGGCCATCACCAGATACCCTACTTGATTCTCCTACATATTATGAAATGAGGGATGCATGATTAAACCAGTGGGTGCTGCAGATATCCAGTGTCAGGGTGTTGACACAGGGAAATGTGTGCATGTCCCACGCACAACGGGCCAGGCATCCCTACCTGAATGGTCAATTTTGGCCATCAAAATCTGTGCCAGACTAGAAGATGACAATAAAGAGAGTATTCCAAAGGAAGCAACCTGAAACTGGCAGGAGCCTGGGACCTCAGTGTTCACAGTGAACTGGGAATGAGCAGGGCATGAAGCTCTGGCACAGAAGAGCAAAGCCAAGGTGTTACCTCAGGTGACTCTGCCTTTACACACTCAATACACTGCGGTTTGGCAGAGTGTACTCAGTACCCCAAATCACACATAAGCAAATACAGATAAAATAAGCTCCATGAAGAGCTTCTTGGTCTCAATCAGCCATCATTATGATATACGTGAGGCTACGGCCATCTCAGCAATCTCCAGGAGGAGGCTAATACACAGCTCCTACTGAAGAGCAAACGTGACTGGCAGGAGCAGGGAGCTAGCCTGGCCCTGTGGGCAAACCTATACATCAGACCATGAAGCCCACAAACCACCTCCTATAATGAATCTCAGTGAAAAACAGAGGAAAATGCATACAAAAAGGAGAAAAGTGCTTTGACAGCTAGGGAGCGAATTGCACACAAGGAAACAGAGAGGGCTTATGTCTGGGAAGACTTTTCCTGCATTTTCTGCAATGGGCACCCAGCAAGGGGGAAGGCAGCAGTGGTGGTGCTGCCAAACAGCCTGCAATGTGGGGGCTGGCAAGAGTTAGGCTTGGGAGGGGGTAGAGGGAAACGAGTGAAAGGGAAGAAGAAGGTCATGGGAGGTGGGTAAATCTACTGTCACTTCTAGCCATGTAAAGGCAGATAAAACTGCCTGGAAGAAGTGAATGAAGAGTATAAACCACAGCTGACGCTACTGCTCCTTTCCATAACTCAGACAGAAACTATGCCAAAAGTTTGGGGTTTTTTCAACAGAGCTCTTCCAGAGATAACTTTTTAAATTTAACTTTTCTGTTTTTCTTAGCTGCAAACACTTCTGAATCAACGGTGGAACAGTTTGTGAGTTTATTCTGTCCCTTTCCAATTCTATCCATCACTGCAAAGTCAGACCTCATTAATCCATTACACTTACGCTTCCCCAAACAGGACCATGTCAACCCTATTAGCGCCAGCAGCTTTCCACTAGTGCTGGGCCAAAGATGCCCCCGAGCTCTCCGATGCACCATAGCAACCCACATTACTGAGAGCAGCCTTCAGCAGAGCATGGAGGCTAAAGCACATGTCCTTCTTGATATGCACTTCAGCTCAACAGTCATGCCGGTTTTCAGGAGAAAGGGGAATAAATTCTGGTCTCATTTACTCTGCTGGGAAATTGGAGTAATTTTACCAGTCTCCTTGAAGACTTTTAATATTTAATGATAGATTTGGGCTCTGAAATCTAGGTCTCCGGTGCAGAAATTGCTGGGCTGATCAAAAAAGAAAAAGAGAGACGTGATAAGTATCTCAGATGGACGGACTCACAAAGGGCTGCTCTGCAAACAAAAAGATAACCTTGCACATCCATCCACATTTATACCTCAGAAAGATTAAGTCAGAAAATATGCAGAAGCTTGAGATCTTTAACCCTGCTAACAAAGGTGTGGGTGCAGGAAGGATTTCTGTGCTGCGGCTTCCAGAGAGCTGAAGCAGCGACAGCAAATGCCAGAGGCTCATGGATGCATCGTGATCCGCTTGCTTCTATGTCTTTCAAAGCTGACATTGCCATCGGTTTGTTAGCTCCTGTGAGAAAACCCGGGAGTTGGATTTGATGGGGTTTGCTATGCAGGCGAGGGAACTGGCTGTGTTTGCCTTCGAATCCCTGTCAGAACTATCTCTGTGGGTCAGCCCCTGCCTCTTGGATAAAAGATTATTCATGTCTTCTCAAATCATTTAGGATGAGCCCTTCTTTGTGTAGCTGGAAATGAGAATGATTGCATCCTTTTGAGAAAGTCTAGTTTCCAGTGGGCCTGGAGTTAACCTTTTCAGGGATTAAAAAAAATTAAATAAACAGAATTGAGCCAGTGTCAGTAAAGAGTATTCCTGCACTGCTACTGTTACAGTAATACTGTAACCTGTATTTAGACACCTATATTAGAGGACGGCAGGAAATATTCTAGACTCATGTGTGCTTTAAGATGTTGTCTGTATCTGTCCAGTCATCCTTGGTATTTCTGTCGTGTCTGTGTCTGTGTGATTCTCAGCCTATCCCTGAGATTTCTCTTGTCTAACATAGGAAAATCAAAATGCTGAAATTTCATCTGAAATAATCACCTACATGAAAGTCAGTGGATCAAGACAAGACTTCTCAGAGGTGGTTCACTCCCACCTAGGGTAGGTATTTGCAGAGGATGGGTAACTAACCCCTCACCACAGGGGTTTTTGCAGACTAGCATCAGGTGAGATGCTGCTTACTGTTCAAATGAGGTTCACCCTCTCCTCTTCAACTTTCTCTGCTAACCCACTCATAAGGAAAACATCCTCCCCCTGCAAAAAGAAGAACCCAGAGAGTACAATTGCACCTGAATTTTAATTCCTTATAAGCAGCTCTGGGGGGAGAAGGGGGGAGGCAGGGAGCTGCTGCCCACTGGTCCCCCTTGGCTGCTGGGAGACCCACGGATATGTGTCACCTTGGGGCGGTGATCCCAGAGCCATGGTGTGTCTGTCGACCTGGACAGCCACTCCGTCATTTAAACTGCTTCATTCACAGCATCAGGAGACAAAGTTAATGTTCCCCTGGGGAGAAAGCAGGTGGCAGATGTGCTACTACAGCTCATTGCCATCACCGAACGAGGGTGACATCCACCTGCGATGACAAGAATGAATGAGGTAAGCCCACGTGTTACTATGGCAAAACCACGACGGATTTGGCCGGACTTCACCTTCTAAAGTAGAATTGGTTGCTATTTGACTTCTGTCTTTTCTTCACCACTGAACTGGGACAGGGCAGAAGATGGGCACATAACTGTGGGGGGCATAATATTGCCCAGGTCCAGTTCAGAGACAATTCAAATGTCAAATGTAAACTAAAGGGGGAAGGGGGAGAGGCAGCGGCTGCCAAAGTGGAGCGTCTGTGCTCCTTCCCCCTGGAGGACACCCTATGATGCTCTCCTGTGCCAGGGGAGAGAGGAAACCTGCACTGGGCACCCCAGCCAGCATTTGCTGTCTGACTTATGTTTCAGAGCACAGCTTGTTTTACTCATCTCTCGCTCCGTGGACTGATGGAGACTGGCTTTAGGAAAACACCTCACGCCTTCCTGGGCAGTCACACACATTTCCAGTGCTTGCCCTGTCACATAACTGCTTGTCTCTGTAGCTGTCGTGACCTGGGTTTTTAGTGGTCTTTTAAAACTACTTTCTTCCAAGTGTTCTTGTTTGGTGTCAGAATATATAAGGGTGAGAGATGAAGACCAGAAATTGTTTTTTGGATTATTCTCACTCTGGCCTCTCACTGAACTTCTCAGATGAACATCTTTAGCGAAATCTTTATTTAACTTATTTAAAGACACTGTGATCTGCCTTGGCAACATCTTATGAGAATGCCAGGAACAAGACAGAAACAATTAAGATCAACAGCCATGCTGCGATTTCCATTTCTGTGCTGTAAGCGTACGACATTTGCTTGCTCCAGCCCTCCTGCCACGACATGTTGCACCTCTGGAGGTTCCTTGCAGCCTAAGGGAGGCTCTGATTTTACAGCTGCTCAAGCATAGGCTTTTATACACAGCTCTGCAGCATGAACTGAGTTACACATAATGAGGTCATTTGTTAAAAAGCATGTCGTTCTGAGGTATGTTGATGCTTTTAGATTTCTTTTCATAGATGTTTCCTTGAATAAAATATTCCACAACCTTTATTCTAGTCATATAAAAGATTTATGCCCGTCTTTTTCTGAGGTGAGTGAAGAGAGACATTCTGTACAGAAAAGGAGGGAGCAATGCTTAATATGTTTCCTCTTATGTATATTGAAGTTAAATCTAAAAAGTATTTTATATTTCATTTATCACCATGTTACCTTCTAAATTGTATGTGCATAGAAAATTTAGAGGCCTCCTTCACCCCTTTTAGTGTCTTCCTTCCTTTCTTGCTGGAAATTACCATATCTTGGGTATTTCCTCTGCTCTTTCCCTAATACAAGAAAATAACTAATGCAACTTTAACTACATTTTTGGTGCCTCTTTTTCATTATATGATTTACAAAAACTCTGGAGGGGAATTTTCCACAGGGAGGCACTTCCACTGGAGGAAGCAGGCTCCAGCAAATGCCCATTTCCTAAAAGAAAAGTTCACACATTTGTAGATAAATAAGAAATTTATCACAAGTAATCTGTTGGTCTCAGCCACCATGGTACCTCATGGGAGTGATGTGGGTGCGGGTGTCCCATGGCAGCCGCTGCCCTGTCAAGAAGCCAGCCCCATAGCACCAGAACTACCCATTCCAGGAGGCAAAGGGCTGACACCACACACTCTTGGGTCAATTCAACAAATAAGGACATTTTAATTCAGAAGTTTGATTTCAGTAGCAAAAGATGACATGCAGGTTATTCAACACATATGTTGAAAAAATCTGTTAAAAAACTTGTAGGAAAACTGTTCAAAATTTTTCTCCCTTCTAAAGAGATTGGAGATCTTACCTGTGGCATTTTCCAAGCATTAGTCCTTCAGGGATGTTATTTGTCTCAATGAAGAAAGACAGTGACCTCCATGAAGAACTACTACCTCCATGCTGGATTGGAGCCCCCAGGACCCCGTGGCATAGAATCATAGAATCACAGAATGGTTTGGGTTGGAAGGGACCTTAAAGTTCACCTAGTGCCAACCCTCCGCTGCCACGGGCAGGGACACCTTTCCACTAGACCAGGTTGCTCAAAGCCCCATCCAACCTGGCCTTGAACACTGATGGGATGGGGCATCCACAGCTTCTCTGGGCAACCTGTTCCAGTGTCTCACCACCCTCACAGGAAAGAATTTCTTCCTAATATCTAATCTAAATCTACCCTCTTTCAGTTTAAAACTGTTCCCCCTCGTCTTATCACTACATGCCCTTGTAAAAAGTCCCTCTCCTGCTTTCCTGTAGGCCCCCTTCAGGTACTGGAAGGCTGCTAGAAGGTCTCCCTGGAGCCTTCTCTTCTCCAGGCTGAACAGCCCCAACTCTCTCAGCTGTCTTCATAGATGCTCTGCATTTCGGAGCAGAGAAGGGAACCTGGCGGCTCTGGGTGGCCCAGGCATCTCCTGAAGATACAAATTTCCCTTGGAGGAAGGGACTCTGCAGAAAATATGCTCCAGCCCCTCTTCACAGACCCATGCCTTCCTGCTTCATCCTCTGAGCTGTGGGAGAGGGAATGAGGCCGACCCCATGTCTCCATCCCACCGTCACACAGCGATGGAAATGTTCCCAGAGTAAATATCAGTAAATATCAGAATTTCTAAAACTCTCTGTACTGTGTGGGCTTCACTGGTTAATAAACCAGACTTACAAAATGAGAACACATTTTTTTAAGCCTGTTCTCAGAAAGGAATAGAAAATAACACACAATTAATTGCAAGTCATAATAATTTAGATACTTAGGCATAATCAACAAAATAAACCGTACTGCAAATGCTATTCAATAAACCACAGACACTGAAGTAAATCAAGCAAACTGGAGCTGTTCATGAAGAGAGTTGAAAAAAGTAAAAATTAGGACAGTGTCACAGAGCAACTAGCTTTTTGCAAGGATTTGGTTGGGAATAAACATTTTTTATTCACAGCAGAGGGTAGTTCTCACTGTGCCAGCATTAAATAATAGTCTTCCCTCGGCGATCCCACCGAGAAAGGATAGATCTGCTGAGAACATTTTGCTTTGCAATGAAGCAGATTTGGAGTATGACTTTGAGGGCAGACTGAAGGAAAGTGAATATTCTTCACGAATTTTCTGTGGAAACCCAACGTCAGAGGTGACTGGATGTGCTCATCCTAAGCCTACATCTCTCTCTCAAAGTGACCGAAATGCATATGATCTCATGCCCTTTGCTCAAAGACAAAACCCTGAAGTCCAAACCAATATCTCCCCCAGTCATTCGAAACCTCATAGACCCCTCCGGCCCCCTTTGCCTCCCCGGGGAGACCGAAACCCGCATCGCTGGGGCTGTGGGCTACCCCGTCACCTCCCACACCATCCCCACGTGCCATGCTTTTCAGTTAATCCTTTTGCATGGCTCAGTGGCCAGTGTCCCCGTGGCTCTGCCAGGGCCAGCTCTGCTGCCCAAACCTGCCCATCTGCATCTTATATAGCGTTAAGAAAATTCTCATTTTGCTAATTTCCTATAAAGTGCAGGTTTTAAAACTAATACGGAAAGGGGATGTAATAGCTATGAGAGTAACAGGAGCCGCTGTGGAAGACACAGCACTGAATCCATGCTGTGAATTTCAAATAAATGCAAAGAAAATGTGTGTGGCTCTGAGAGCTTTGGCCGCAGGAGGGAAGAAGGGCCACTGCTCCGCTCTTCTGTGCTGCGTCCCTGCAGTGGGGGAATAAAAAAGAAATTTTAAGAAAGACTTCATTTTGTTTTAAAAGTCCTTTGTGCACAAATTTTGCAGGGTGACTCCCTGCTCTTGTAGGGGGAGCCATGCCGAGTAGCTGCTTGCCTTCTAGAAACTGTTTGGCATTTTAAGAAGAATTTCTAGTGTGGCCTTTGGTCACCACTTTTTCAGGCTGTTTGCTCTCTCTTCAAACAGTAGCCATTAGATACACTGGTCATCTTAAACACTACTTTTTTTAAGGCCTATTTTATGCTTTTATAGTATGGGGGAAGACAATGGCTCCAAATAATAACTCTACAGTACTCACTTACACTGTGGCACATGGCATTGCCTTTGTTAGTCACTACTCTCCTGCTCTTAATTCCTGAATATTCGGTTTTCCTCTTTGGCTGCTATCAAAAGTAGGGCTGAGGTTTTTCTAGGACTCTGGAAGCTTTTTCTCACTTTTTCAGGGGCCATTTTACATTTGCAACTTGTATTTTGTCTCCTGCTCATCTTCTGTCCCTGCTGCATGGGTAGCACATGGCTACCCGCACCATCTGAGAGGATTACGGGGGCCCCTGGGAGGTCTGGCACCTTACTGCTATCGAGACCGTCAGTACATTCTTCTTTGGCACTACAAGTTCAGCTATTTGTTCAAAATTAAATCCTCCATTTTTCAATCCCACATTTGCCCTCATTAACTTGTAGGCTAAACACCCTCTGGGTGTAAGAGGACAAACATGTCACTGTAGTCATGAGGAGCTGATGTGTTCCAGTTGTGACATCCCCGCTGTCTCTGCTTTACTTTTCATTCCTTTATCCTGTGTGTTTCGCAAAGGCCAGCTTTTGCTTTTATGATGAAACCCCCAGAGCCATGTGTGGTGCTCAGATAGATGCTTTTCCTTTTCTCCCTGCATCCACCCTTGTTTGGAAAGATGATTTTATGGGGGTGGGAAATGTGGTGCTTGTTAGCCCGTACCTTAGACAGATACAGTTAAATCATTCTTTCCTCCCACCGCCTACAACTGATGTGACTTTATGTCTGTTTGCAGACACGTTATCATGGATGTAAAACTTTTTTGCTAGCATTCTTTACTTGCAGGGGCTCGAAAAGCACTGGGACACGAGCTGTAGATGCTGCTGGTTTGTTCCGTGTGATGAGCTCCCTCAAGCCTCACGTGCCTCACACCCAAGCAGGACCTTGGAAGTCCACAGAGTTGCTCACAGAAGCACAAGCAGCACCAGGCAGTACCTGCAGCAAAGCATGCTGATGTTAATACGAGTCATTTAGGCCCCCACCTTCATTTTTCCCCTGTCCTTTATCCCTTGGTCTTCAGTGCTCACAAACCCAGAAGGATGCAGTGGCGATTTGCTCTTCCCTCCCATGCCTGCTCGAAGGAGCCTGCCACACGGGTGTGATGAAGTGCCTGTCCGTGCAGTGCTCTGCATCAGCACTGAGTGCTCGGCTCTTGGTGCCCATGCCCACCTGGTGCAGCCTGGGCCAAGGGGCAGCCCCTCAGTGCAGCCCGTTTCCATTGCATGCTCGTCTTCTAAAACTGGGGTGTAAAACACCTTGCTGGAAGCACAGGCAGTTCCTTTTATTCTGGTTACCAAAATGATACCTGGAAATGGGCAGTACAGCAAAGAGGAGAGGCATAAATACTGCACAGCATCCTTATATATTCACTCACTTACCTTGCACCTCTCTTTTCTATTATTTTTTAACCATCATATAAATAAAGGCATTTTTCCTTCCACAGCCATCCCCATCTTTTACTTCATGTTGCAATGGGCTTAGAAACCACTTGGGGGAACTTTTTCCATTGCAGTTAATTATAAATAAAGAAATTGTGTTGTCACAAATATCTACTGATCTGACTCAGCTGCTTTTATGGGCACTGAATATCATAGAAATCCAGCTGATTTCACTCAGACATGTCAAATGCTGAGGACACTTCCAAATAAAGCACTCTTTATATTCCCTACTCTGATCATATATTTTGGGAAAGTTTGGATTTGAGTGAGTTCCTAATTAAGAATCAAACTGGCACTGAAAGACCTTTTTTTTTTAAAGTCTTGAACTGTATCCTGGCCTATAGAAATGAGGAAATGTTGTTTAGATGCTAAATAGGATTTTGTAGTGCTGTAAGGTAACTATTGGGAAGAGTTGGATAGATGTCGTACTAGAAATGGTTCAACACACAGCAGTGAAAAATCTTCTAGGGCTTTTTCCCTTAAGCATCCTTCATTTAAAATAGTTTGGGCCCTCATAAGCAGAATCTAGGAGTGGAAGGTGGAATGAGCATCAAGAGCCTTCATCAACAGGAAAAAGCTGCAGACCAGTGTTTCCCAGTCGCACCCAGGCGTGGCAGAGCCGCAGCAGCACCACGAGGTGGAGCTCTGCCCCGCTGTTCGCCTTCACAATCCTCCCCGTAAATGTAAGGCCATACATTTTACAAAAGACAGGTTTTAAGGAATGTCCTTTGAGTTCAGTTTTGAATGGTAAACAGCATGTGGTGCTGTGCGGTGCTGCCGTGTCCATGCGCGGGATGCGCAGCGAGAGGTGCGGGGGCTGCGGGAGGGAGGGTCTGCAAGGAGGCTCTTTGGGAAGGGGACTGGGAAGGCTCACGGGTGGGAGACACAGGGACACCTGCAATGGGTGCTGGGGGTTTGCAGGTGGCTCTCCCTTTCCCTGAAGGAGTCGTGGATTTCGTTAGACACCTTCATTATCTGCAGTGGGTGTTTTCAGCGGGATAATCCAGCGGTCCCCTCCCAGTGAAGGTACATGGCAGCCCCAGCCATGGGGGAGCTGCCAGCACTGGTGGTTTCATGGGGTCTAGGAGATGCAGCACCACATCCAGGCAGCTCCAAGAGAGGGGATGAGGCCCAGGGATGGGTCCTGGCCCCTCTCAGTTACAGCCCCGTGACTCTGCCAACCGCTCCAGGTTTCACCACTGAACCCGTTTCCAGTCCAGCTGCCAGACACTGCCCGACACTGCCAGACGCTGCCCCGACGCCTTTTGCCCATTTATCAGTTTTGCCCATTGGACACCCTCCGCTCTCCCACCCACCCTGCCGGTGTGCGCAGCCTTCTCCGGCCTTCTTTTCTCTGGCCAGGCTGCCCCGAGCACCTCAGGTGATACCTGACAGCGGCAGCAGCAGCGAAAGTGGCGGCAGCGACTTGAGGTTAGTGCGGGGGTGAGGGCGACATCGGGCTTAACCGGGCGGTTTTCGTACTCTGGGCCCCCCCTGAGCCCCCCGCGAGCATCAGCCCCGAGCTGCTTCCCTCTGACCCCGGACCCGGAGGTTCCCGGCAACGAATCAGGAGAGGAGGGGGCGTAGCCGGAGGTACCGCGGAGGCATTGCGGGCGATTTAAGCGATTTAAACTCACCACCCCCTGTGATCGGGTGATAAAAAGTCTCCTGGAGGGCAGGGACTAGTCCCTGTCCAGAGGGGAGAGGGAGACTTAGCTGTGACTGGGTGTGTCCCAGGGCGGGAGAGGCCGCAGCCGTTTGCAGCTCGTTGGGGAGGGCGCTGACTCCCTCCCAGTGCACAAGGCGAGGAAGGTGCCAAGGAGCTGTGAACCAGGGGGGTCACCAACAGGTATTTCCCAGCTCAGTGAAAGAACAATGGTATCTACCCGGTGGAAGAAGACCAAAATGGATGTGGAAACCCAGACAGAGCTCCCACGGAAGGAGGCGATGGTGCAGGTTGCAGGCTGCAGGGAATGCTACAGCGTCTCTGTGGTGTCAGGGGGCTGTGTGCGCTGTGAGCAAGTAGATGATCTGCTCGGCCGAGCGGCACAGCTGCAAAGCCAGGTTGAAAGGCTTCAAGCCGAAGTAGAAAGGCTTAGGAGCATTCGGGAGGCTGAAATGGAGATAGACTGGTGGAGCCAGGCTCTGCCCTCCCTGCAACAAAAATGGGAGCACCTGCCGGAGAGCTCCCAGGATCGAGGGACCCCTGTACTCTGCCCCTCTCAGGTGGAAAACAATAACCTAGAGGAGAGGAGTGAGTGGAGGCAAGTCTATGGCCGTGGCAAAAGGCGAGTGCCCTCCTTGCCTACCTTGCCTCCACAGGTGCCTCTGAGCAATAGATATGAAGCCCTAGTGGAATACAGCCGGTCCAATGGGGATGTGGTGGAGAGGCAACCTATATCAGAGGTCCCACCACAGTCAGAAAAACCTGACAGGCGTATAGCTACCTCCTCCACAAGGAAGAAGAGAAGAGTATTAGTGGTTGGAGACTCCTTCCTAAAGGGATCTGAGGGCCCAATATGCAGAGCTGACCCCCATCACAGGGAGGTCTGCAGCCTGCCTGGAGCCCGAATCAGGGATATCACCAGGAAACTCCCCAACCTGGTGAAGGCCACAGACTACTACCCCCTGCTGATCTTCCAGACAGGTGGGGAAGAAGCTGCATCCCGTAGTCCGAGGGGGATGAAGAAAGACTACAAGGCCCTAGGACGGTTGGTGAAAGAGTCTGGGGCACAAGTTGTTTTCTCCTCCCTCCTTCCATTTTCAGGTGATGACGTGGGATGGAATAGGAGGATTCTCTCTATTAATGCCTGGCTACGAGACTGGTGCTACAGGCAGGGCTTTGGGTTCTTTGATAATGGCTGGTTTTATAAGACACCAGGCATGACGGTAATACATGGGAAAGGTTTATGTCGTAGGGGCAAAAGGGTTCTGGGACAGGAATTAGCAGGGCTCATTCAGAGAGCTTTAAACTAGATTCAAAGGGGGATGGGGTAGTAGCTGGGCTTGCACCACTGGGGCAATGCTCTAGTGTTGAGGTTGACGAGGAGGCCTCCCATCCCCCTGGAGTGAAATCGGTGTGCTCAGCTCGCTCCCTGAAATGCCTGTACACCAATGCGCGCAGCATGGGGAATAAACAGAAGGAGTTGGAAATCCGTGTTCGGTCGGGGGGCTATGATCTAGTGGCAATTACAGAGACTTGGTGGGACACCTCGCATGACTGGAATGTGGTCATGGATGGCTATGTCCTGTTCAGGAAAGACAGGCCGCTAAGGAGAGGTGGTGGAGTTGCTCTTTATGTGAGTGAGCAGCTAGAATGTATTGAGTTCTGTCCAGGGCCGGATCAGGAGCGAGTTGAGAGTTTGTGGGTGCGAATTAAGGGGCAGGCTGGCAGGGGCGATACTGTTGTGGATGTCTATTACAGGCCACTGGATCAGGATGAGGAGGGTGATGAGGCCTTCTACAGGCAGCTGAGAGCAGTCTCGCAATTACAGGGCCTGGTTGTCATGGGGGATTTCAACTACCCTGATATTTGCTGGGAGGCCTACTCAGCCAGCCATCCTCAGTCCAGGAGGTTCCTCCAGTGCATTGATGATAACTTTCTGATGCAAATGGTGGATGAGCCAACTAGGAGAGGAGCGCTGCTGGATCTTATCCTCACTAACAAGGAGGGTCTGGTTGAAGAGGTGAAGGTTGAGGGCAGCATTGGTTGTAGTGACCATGAGATGGTAGAGTTCAGGATCTCATGTGGCAGGAACAGAATAGCTAGCAGAATCGCAACCCTGAACTTCAGGAGGGCCAACTTTGGCCTTTTCAAGCAATTGCTAGGGGAAATCCCATGGGACAGGGTACTAGAAGGTAAGGGGGCCCAAGATAGTTGGTTAGCATTCAAGGACTGCTTCGTCCGAGCTCAAGATCAGAGCATCCCAACAAGTAGGAAGTCAAGGAAGGGTTCCAGGAGACCTGCATGGTTAAACAGGGAACTGCTGGGCAAACTCAAGTGGAAGAAGAGGGTGTACAGATCATGGAAGGAGGGGCTGGCCACTTGGGAGGAATATAAGTCTGTTGTCAGAGGATGTAGGGAGGCAACTAGGAAAGCTAAGGCTTCCTTGGAATTAAACCTTGCAAGAGAGGTCAAGGACAACAGAAAGGGCTTCTTCAAATACATTGCAGGTAAAGCCAACACTAGAGGCAATGTAGGCCCACTGATGAATGAGGTGGGTGCCCTGGAGACAGAGGATAAAAAGAAGGCGGAGTTACTGAATGCCTTCTTTGCCTCTGTCTATACTGTTGGAGGCTGTCCTGAGGAGCCCCGGACCCCTGAGGCCTCAGAAGTCAGGATAGAGGAGGAATCTGTCTTGGTTGATGAGGGCTGGGTCAGGGACCAATTAAGCAATCTGGACGTCCATAAATCCATGGGTCCTGATGGGATGCACCCGCGGGTGCTGAGGGAGCTGGCGGAAGTCATTGCTGGGCCACTCTCCATCATCTTTGCTAAGTCGTGGGCAACGGGAGAGGTGCCTGAGGACTGGAGGAAAGCGAATGTCACTCCAGTCTTCAAAAAGGGCAAGAAGGAGGACCCGGGTAACTATAGACCGGTCAGCCTCACCTCCATCCCCGGAAAGGTGATGGAACAACTTGTCCTTGGTGCTGTCTCTAGGCACATCAAGGATAGGGGGATCATTAGGGGCACTCAGCATGGCTTCACCAAGGGGAAGTCATGCTCAACCAACTTGATAGCCTTTTATGAGGATGTTACCCGGTGGATAGATGATGGTAAAGCTGTGGATGTGGTCTATCTCGATTTCAGTAAAGCGTTTGACACGGTCTCCCACAGCATCCTCGCAGCTAAACTGAGGAAGTGTGGTCTGGATGATCGGGTAGTGAGGTGGATTGTGAACTGGCTGAAGGAAAGAAGCCAGAGAGTGGTGGTCAATGGGACAGAGTCCAGTTGGAGGCCTGTGTCTAGCGGAGTCCCTCAAGGGTCGGTACTGGGACCAGTTCTATTCAATATATTCATTAATGACTTGGATGAGGGATTAGAGTGCGCTGTCAGCAAGTTCGCTGATGACACAAAACTGGGAGGAGTGGCTGATGCGCCGGAAGGCTGCACAGCCATTCAGAGGGACCTGGACAGGCTGGAGAGTTGGGCGGGGAGAAATTTAATGAAATATAACAAGGGCAAGTGTAGAGTCCTGCACCTGGGCAAGAACAACCCCATGTACCAGTACAAGTTGGGGGCAGACCTGTTGGAGAGCAGCGTAGGGGAAAGGGACCTGGGGGTCCTAGTGGACAGCAGGATGACCATGAGCCAGCGGTGTGCCCTTGTGGCCAAGAAGGCCAATGGCATCCTGGGGTGTATTAGAAGGGGTGTGGTTAGCAGGTCGAGAGAGGTTCTCCTCCCCCTCTACTCTGCCCTGGTGAGGCCGCATCTGGAATATTGTGTCCAGTTCTGGGCCCCTCAGTTCAAGAAGGACAGGGAACTGCTAGAGAGAGTCCAGCGCAGAGCCACGAAGATGATTAAGGGAGTGGAACATCTCCCTTATGAGGAGAGGCTGAGGGAGCTGGGTCTCTTTAGCTTGGAGAAGAGGAGACTGAGGGGTGACCTCATTAATGTTTATAAATATGTAAAGGGCAAGTGTCATGAGGATGGAGCCAGGCTCTTCTCAGTGACATCCCTTGACAGGACAAGGGGCAATGGGTGCAAGCTGGAACACAGGAAGTTCCACTTAAATATGAGGAAAAACTTCTTTACGGTGAGGGTGACCGAACACTGGAACAGGCTGCCCAGAGAGGTTGTGGAGTCTCCTTCTCTGGAGTCATTCAAAACCCGCCTGGACGCGTTCCTGTGTGATATGGTCTAGGCAATCCTGCCCCGGCAGGGGGATTGGACTAGATGATCTTTCGAGGTCCCTTCCAATCCCTAACATTCTGTGATTCTGTGATTCTGTGATTCTGTGATCACAGCATTGCTCATGCCGTGATTTTTCACGGAACACCAACACAGCAATCCAATATGCTTCTAAGGACAGCAGAAATGAAAAATTACCCAGTATGGAGCCCAGTCACATCCCTTAATCCCTCAAACTACAGCCAACTCCAGGAGCAGCTTTACTTAAAATGAATGGACTATTAAGGCCTTAATTTACACATTGGAACAAATATCTAAATCCCTTTACCTGCAGCAAATAATGGAAACATCCACGTATGTTCTGGTGAAACCAATGGCGCTAAGGTCCATGGCTGAGGTTCAGCATGCTGCTGGTTGCTGTCCAGGACTGGGGCCAGTGAACGCTGCCCTGTAGCCCTCCACCTCCTCCTTCTCCTCCTCATCCTCCTCCTCCTCCTCCTCCTCGTCCTCCTCCTCCTCCTCCTCTTCCTTTTCCTCTTCCTTCTCACTCAGTGGGGCCAAGGGGAAATGCTCTAAGGAGAAGCATAATTCTTTGTGAGGCTGCTGACTTCTGTGGCAGAGGCGAGAGGAGAGGAGAGGAGAGGAGAGGAGAGGGAAGGGAAGGGAAGGGAAGGGAAGGAAAGGAAAGGAAAGGAAAGGAAAGGAAAGGAAAGGAAAGGAAAGGAAAGGAAAGGAAAGGAAAGGAAAGGAAAGGAAAGGAAAGGAGGAAAGGAAAGGAAAGGAAAGGAAAGGAAAGGAAAGGAAAGGAAAGGAAAGGAAAGGAAAGGAAAGGAAGGAAAGAAAAGAAAAGAAAAGAAAAGAAAAGAAAAGAAAAGAAAAGAAAAGAAAAGAAAAGAAAAGAAAAGAAAAGAAAAGAAAAGAAAAGAAAAGAAAAGAAAGAAAAGAGAGAAAAGAGAAGAAAAGAGAAGAAAAGAAAAGAAAAGAAAAGAAAAGAAAAGAAAAGAAAAGAAAAGAAAAGAAAAGAAAAGAAAAGAAAAGAAAAGAAAAGAAAAGAAAAGAAAAGAAAAGAAAAGAAAAGAAAGAAAAGAGAAAAAAGCCTTGCTCTTCCAAGATCCTGAGAATGTCCTCAAAGAGCCTTGTCAGAGGAAGCCAGAGGGACCAGCAAAGCTGAGGTCTGCTGCCCTCCGCTGCTGCAGCCCCTGAAGAGAGTGCAGGGAAGCAAATCCACATGAGAAGCAATAGTCCCGGAGGATTTTGTTAGAAGTATCTGCCATAAGGTAACGCTCTAGCACTGAAAACAGGAGAGTAAATGCAATACCTACATTTCTTCCTAGTTAAACACCAGGAAGTCCTGATATTAACCTGCAGAAATCATCGCTCCCCTGGGAACTGTGTACCTGCAGCACAGCTGAGACCTCCATGGTCTTGTGTAATTGAATCTGAGGCACCTCATGGTAGCTGAGTGCTGCTGAATAATCTGGGGGGTGTCATGTCAGCTTTTTAAAGGCAGGAGAGCATCCCTTTGGACTGTGATGAAAATCTCTAAACCACAGCCACTGCTGGAAAAGAGACTGGCTAGCACCCAGCTCACCCATGAACAACCACACATGGGGCAAAAGTGACACAAAGGGAGCAGGGAGGAGGCTGGGCAACAGCAGACAGACATGGCCTTTATGAGAAGAGGAGGTTAGAGAGCTCAGAGGACTATCTGTCACTTTGCTGCTGTTTTAGCACTCTGCATCCAGAAGCCAAGGTGACCAAAAGCAATCAGGACAGGGTTTGATGGCCTAAACTGCTGCTTCTGTGGAAAGTGGATTTCATCTGTGCCTCCTGACTGCTGGCTGTGGGAGATGCCAAACGCTGAGAGAGGGACAAGCACATAATCACCACTGAATATCTGGCTCTCCAGCCTGCTACTGTCCTTGCTGAAACCATGGCAGCACTCCTCCTCAGCACAGCCTGCAACACAGGGCAGCACTCCCTGGGATGGGGGAGCACCCCAAGACATGCCCTGAGCCCCCATTTTAGCCACCTCCCAAATCATGACTAGTGCTGATGGTCCTTTCTTCTGGCCTCTTCTTTTTTTTTTTTTTTTTTTAATCACTGACTATTTTAACATTCATGTCTAAACTACTCCGGTAGTTTAAACATGAATTATGCCTCTTAACATTTTATCTGTTATTTAGCTGCCATGTATTACCATGGAACCCATGCTTTTGGAGGATTGTGGGACAGATATACAATGCCATGGAAATGTGGCTTTCTCAGAGTCAACAGGTTATGGGAACAACCCCAAATCTCTCAGGCTGGAGCACCTCTCCCATGAGGAGAGGCTGAGTTGGGGCTGTTCAGCCTGGAGAAGAGAAGGCTCCAGGGAGACCTTCTAGCAGCCTTCCAGTACCTGAAGGGGGCCTACAGGAAAGCAGGAGAGGGACTTTTTACAAGGGCATGTAGTGATAGGATGAGGGGGGACGGTTTTAAACTGAAAGAGGGTAGATTTAGATTAGATATTAGGAAGAAATTCTTTACTGTGAGGGTGGTGAGACACTGGAACAGGTTGCCCAGAGAAGCTGTGGACGGCCCCTCCCTGGCGGTGTTCAAGGCCAGGTTGGGTGGGGCTTTGAGCAACCTGGTCTAGTGGAAAGATGTCCCTGCCCGTGGCAGGGGGGTTGGCACTAGATGATCTTTAAGGTCCCTTCCAACCCAAACCATTCTATGATTCTATGATACATCCTCATGGGCCTGATAGCAGATGTGTTCCCAACTCCTCTGCAGAGGAAACCCAGTCTGGTCTGGCCTGGTAGGGCAAAGGGTTTTTGGAGCAATGTGTCTGATGATAGTTGTTGAAAACGTTATCCACTTAGCTGAGAGCAGAGAGAGTCCCAGGACAAGATGTGACAAGCATGAGACGTGTGAGGCGATTTGCTTTTTGCAATCACAGAGAACACACAGAGCACTTGGTAGTCCAAGGTATGTGTATAAATAGTTATTTCTAATGTTGTTTTTCAGTAATAAATATGATTTTGTGCTCTTTGGCAGGTGATTGGATAAATCTCAGAGACTCAAAGCACATCTGGGCTTATGTGGCTGCCCTTCGTGGAAGGTCATCATTGGGATTTGCAGGAATTTGCACTACAAAGGCTTGGCTTTGACCAGGCCATCAGGGGATTTCTCCCCAGGAAAAACAACAGATTGGCGTTTGGTATCTCCCTGGTATGACTTTACACAGTTAACAGGATTCAAAAGGCATTACCATGTGAGAGCTCAGAGGCCCAGCGCTGCCTGACCAGCTCTCGACAGGGCTCTGGTCTGCCCAGCACCAATACATTGGGAGAACTGTAAAGAAACCCCTCAGCTTCTGGCTGGGACATCTTGGGAGCCTGAGGATTTATATCAACCTTTAAAATGTTTGAGTCATGGCAAACATTATATCTATTCTGACAAATTTTTGAATAGAGATTGAAATAATCATTTTTCTTCTTATTGTAGGAGTACACATTTTTCTTTGCCTCCTAGTCTAGAGGCTTAGGGTTGCCTGGTTACTCTGACTCAGAAGCTCTGAGGTGTCTCTTGATGAAGGAGCAGATACAATTTGGCAATTAGAGAAGCTTGATTTGTCACCTAAATGTAGAAATCCTTAGGAAAGAATAACCATTTGAAGAGCAGTTGCACAAAAAGCAAAGTGAGAAAACTCTCACAACGTGCACTGGTACTGAACGTTGCGGGTTTGCTTATTGTAGAGGCATGAAGGTCATTAATAATATATGCAATAATTAGGAATATTTTTTCAGTGTTCAATAAATAGAATCCTGTTCATAGCATATATGAATTGCAAATGTGATCAGAAAAGCATTTTTGTTGAAGAATTTCCCCACAGACTAGTGCTATAAAAAGACTCCCTTCAGCCGGCAATCTATTCATCTGGGGCTGGAGTTAAAGGAACATGATGCATTCAGGTGAGGCCCACAGCAGAGCCATCACAGCAAGCTAAAAAAGTGTCTTGCTTGCTTAAGTGCATGTATTTATGCATGTATTATATGTGTATGTATAAATGTGTGCCGCTGTTCTTATGACTATACATTTGTGCTGATTTGGGAAATCTGTGATTGCAGAACTGGTTTTATTTTGAAAAGTATTTCCTTTATAACTGAAGCCGTGTTGGTTTAACACTTGCTTCATAGATGTTCTTTCATGGTTCGCATTTTGATGAATGGCAGCAAACACTTTAAGAACAAGGAGGGACTTCTGATGGTCGGGAAAGTGGGGGAATGTTTGTGGAAAAGTGAGATCTGTGGACTGACAGTTTCGCTTGGAGGTTCGGGAGCAGAAAAGCTCAGCCAGTGTAAACTCTAAAAGGTCAGAATTTGATTAAATGAACTTAACCTTCAAGAGGAAAAGCCTTTTCCATGTAGGATATCCCCTTAGGCTTGCTCCATTCAACTAGCAATAAATGCAGAACAAACAGAATGATGAAAAAGTCCCATTTTGTAAATCTTGCCATGTTTTTAATCAAGTGTAGCCAACTCATTTTATATAGCCTGAGATTAGATTTTGGCTACCTAATGCTGTACCTAGTAGGGGTAAGGTAAATCTATGGCATTATGATGGTTCCTTTATACCCTTGTGTTATGCACACTACTGTAACCTACATCACCAAGGTCTGAGTCATCATCTGTAACTTCTGCACCAGACGTGCTCTCATACACTTCCTTTGGATACTGCTCAGTTGCAACAGGCTATTGGCTTAAACATGTCCATGCTCCTGGGACTTCCTACTTCCCACAGTCTGCTTTTTTTTCAGCTCTTAAAATGCAATGGCTGTAAGAGAGAAACAGAAAGCAATAGGTGTTTGTCCTCTTATTAAAAAATAGGGACAACTCAGGAAAAATGTACATAACCCAGGATTATTTTCAGTAGTATATAACTGGCTGTAACCATAATTTTAAATGTGAAATGGTGAAACTGTTGGGTAGTCATGATATCATAAGGTTCTTGCCAGAACTTTGCCAAAGAAAAATTGTGCCTCACTAATCTCTTACCTAAGTTGTTTTTGTTTGTTTGTTTGTTTTTTTACCAGAATCAATTGCAGTTAATGAAGCAAACAATCAATATAAATAAGTTTTCAGCACAGCACAAGGTGAGCCTACAATACTCACTCCAGGAATGATACATAATCTGCTTACTAATTACTGTGGGAAAAGTCCAGTAAAATGAGATAATTTGCAGCTAACACGGCCCCCTCCCCCCAAATTTGCATTAAAATATCAGAAATGGAGAAAAGTTCAGGAAGACTTACTGCAGCAAAGCTGGGTGAGCAGTGAGATGGAAGGTGACATGCAGAGTGGTGCTGGCAGGAATAATTAGAGATAATGACAGTCTAAATTAGTACCGCCAGTTAAAAAATAGGTATGCGGTTCAGATGCCTGAGGTGGATGGTCGGTGGCCTGGGGTAGCTCTTCTCCTACATGCTCTGAGTGGCCCTCAGAGCTCCACAACCTTCCAGGACCGGCAGGGCCCCAGCCTTGGTGTTTTTGAGTCAAACCACCACCCGCACCCTCCCCATCACTCAGCAAGCATCTGCAACGGGGAAAGGAGCAGGGAGAATTAGATTAAGAAGAAATGGCATAAGAGATTACGCTGAGGGTTTGTTGTTACAGATCATAAATCAACAATCTGTCTGTGACCAGAAAAAGGATTTAAAATCTGGTCACCACAACAAAACAGGATTTAACAATGGGAGAGTGAACATCAGCAATACAGTTATGCTGAGTGAGTGGGCTACCTCCCAATAGGTTGCTTATTCTATAATGACCTATTAAAGCAATATTTGCATCCTCCCTTGAGGATCCTCCACTTGCTTCTTTATTGAGCCAGTCTACTGGGTGAGAGGTATATGGGAGCCAGAGGTTTATGGGAGCCAGTATGACAGTACTTCTGCTTCTATATTAAGATTCACTCACATGTTTAACGACATTATTCCAACCACTGTTATAGTTTTGACTGTTACATGTCTTATGTTCTATTTTCTGAAGATAATATCCATGTTAATTCTTGGGGAAGCATGAAACAGAAGTAACTTCACCAGCCTGTTTTGTGTGTTTTTGCTGACCTCATGTGTGCAATGTACTTTGTCTATACAGATAGTTTATTTAGGAGGACTTAAAGAGAAAATTGCAAATCAGAGATGCATTATATTTTTATTCCTCTCTGTAAACCCTCTTTAGTTATTAAGATTTATATTGGCCTTTAGTCAGAAACAGGGTGTCTCACATCTTTTGCCAGTCATGTTTTGGCTTACAGAAGTTGCCACAGTAAAGAGGTACTTTGCATTTCCAGGTTGTGTTTCTCCAGCGATTGCCCTGAATGCAATATTCACAGGATTTCTGTGCTCTCTATTGCAGGGGAGGAAGGACGCAATAACACCGGAGTGGAAAGCTCAAGGATAAGAAGGACCTGCTTTTACACCAAAACTTCTCACAGCATCAAACACTTCTTTGTAACGCTGCAAGTACTGTGGTACTCCAGGAAAATTCATTTAACAAAACCACCTTCTGAAATATACACAACACAGAGACAGAAAAAGCTTTCAGGTCAAAACCTGAATGGAAAAAATTGAGAGAGAAATAAAGAAAACATTTCTCAAGCCCCAAGGGACTGACACTCTCCTGACAGAATTAGGTAAATACAATTGCTGAAATGTTAGCCAAAACTGCAGCCCTCAGAAGGATCAGACCAGTGGCAGGCTGCAGAACTCCCTTCTGCATTTTTGATTTATTTTTAGTACAAGGAAAAGGATTTCAATATTGCTCCTTCTTGTCTAATGAATGATCAAAGTTTTCCACATCTTCAGATGGAAACATGCTTGGCCCAGTTTTTTTTCCTACACAATGCATTCACATCCTCCCAGTGGAGTAACATTACTTGAGGCTCAGAGAAAGAATGACTAACTTAGTAAGAGGCAGTTGTATGAAATATACATCCACATATATAGCTGTGAGGTTCTGGTCTTGTACTCAGAGCTCCATTTTACAGGCCTGGTACACTTCTGGCTTCCTACTGTGAACTAGTTTATCCCTTTTTAGTCAGTTCATTACATATCTGGTGCATAATATTAATGATATTCCCAGCAAATGAGAAGAATTACAAGCACCAGTGATGATGGAGAAATAATCAAGAAGGAGAAGGAAGTTTCTAATGGAAAAATGAGCCTCCCACAGAGAATTCTGCTTAAAATATCATGTTTACTAGTTGATACAGCCACTGGTGTTGGAGATGTTGCTTTGCACCCGATTTAAATAGCATTCAAGGAACAGTTAAATCAGACATGGAATCTGAAGTGCTTATTGTGTTTTTTCCTGAAGCAATGTTGTAAAAAGAGTAAAGTTTTAGAGATCCTGGAAACTCTGCAACCAACGCCAGCAATGCTCCAGCTGTGTGGGAAAGGGCTGTGACAGCGCAGTTCCATATTGTTAGGGGGCCTAGATACTCGCACAGGTATATCCACCTCTGCATGAAGGAGAAATTGTGGTGATTGCCTGGATCCTTACTCCCCAGAGACCAATGCTGCTGGCAAAGGAGGAGGCGACAAGGAGAATTATCTCACCTGCCCAGTGTAGGGCTCTCTACGGAACCTGCAGTGGGGCGGGTATGAATTTGTAAGAAGACGTATGAAATGAAGCGTGTAACATCAGGCTGGCTTTCCCAGGCTCCTCCGAAGGATTAAGTGCACATTGCAGTGGATTTTCTTGCGCTTGAAGCTGTGACTGCAGAGTGACAGTGTTCACACAGGACCCCTGGGGACCCTCGAATCCCTTCCTGACAAAAAGTAGGCTGCACGTATGTGTTGCTGCATGTAGGAGTTAGCTGCTCCTCTGCCATGAAAGTATCCTCCTCAAAGTTATTTTTGTATAGCCGCTCTTTCTCTCAGTATGTGCCAAGCCTCAAGTTTTAATTGCCTTCTGATGTTTGAGCCTTTAGGATTCGTGTTTTTATGATCCTCTTCGCAGCTATTTAATTCTTATAAATTCATATAAACGAGAGCTGATTTTTTCCACCTAATAAAGTCCTGTCATTTAAGTAAGGAAACTAAAGTACACATTTCTAGTGAAGAATTAACTATTTATTTCAAATATTTTCCTGTTTTATTATTTAAGGGTGTAGGAGGAGGGGGAGAGGGAAGAAATGTGTTTCTCTCTGATTCAGACACAGAGGTGCAAACCATGAGTGAATCTGCTCCTCCAGCTCCCTTCCTAGCAATGGTTCTTTGAAGCAGCTTAACATCACTTTTTCCATCTTACTGTTGACTTCCTCAGCATTAACTGTGAGGAAGACAAGTAATGCTGTTCAGCGGTCTGGCTTAGTGGGAGATAGCAGCAATGGCTACAAGCAGCTTTTTTAAGCCTTTCTGAAAACAACATATCAAAGGGCAAAATCTAAGCTACAGGAGATGCTTATTGTGCCAGGACAACGGCACAGATACCCTCACTGGAGCCTGTTAAGATTTTTTTTTCATGAAGCCTTTTATATTGCTGTCAGAAAATGCCAACCCACTGAAGCTTTCCATGGCAATGTACTGATGTACCTTTCCTCAGTAAGAGCTTCTTTAATTCCTAACATACTTCATCAAACAAAGAGAAGACAACTCTCCATGATGCACCAAAGTTGCCATGATCTCCAAACTCCAGTCACTCTTCCTACATTTTTTAATTAAACTTGAAAAGAATCACATAAACAAGAAATGATGCTCTCCACAGAACAGGGTTTGTATTTTTCCAGCTCTCCTCAGTCCTCCCCTAATGGCAAGACACTGTGTGTCGGCTCAAAGAACATATGTCTCGGAGAAGCTCTGCCAGGAGGAAGGAAGTTGGATTGCTGTTGCTAAAAGGGCAGAGCTGGGGTTTCCAAGGTATTTGAGCTGTGCATTTCCTTACTTTGTAAAATGCTCATATTTCTTTTAGATTTCAAATTAAGGCTGAATTCATAAGTTGCTACAGGTTTTGTTGTAACTTGAACATTTTAGTTCTCTTCAGGCTGCTGCCATATATGATGAACCTTAACCGTGTTCAGTAAGATCTTAAGAACACAGTATATTGCCAGCATCAATCGAGACTACAGCTGCAACAGCATAGTCATCTGTAACACTCATGTACAGAAGGTAGAAGCATTTTGTACCTTGGGAACCTCTGAAGGGGAATGTTAACCCCACCAAGCATTCCTCTACTCTGGAAAAAACACTGCCAGATAGTAAACCCCAATAAACCGACACAATAAGACGACTTGGATTAGCACCTCGTGTCAGAGTAGGTTGGAGTAGATGGGCTTCTTTTTACATAGAGGGATTTCTAGAACAAGGCTGATGTTTCAGAGCTCCTTCATGCTTCACAGTCTCTTGTCTAAAGGCCTGCTTGCAAAAAGCAGCAGTTCACTCCATAGTGACTCACTTCAGTAGATATAACACAGAAAACCTCCCCAAAGGCACTTTATTCTGAGTCACATTTCTCTGAAGTAGCATCTATTCAATGTACATGGACTGACTGTCACCTTACTTGATCAACTAATATCTGGAGCATTGCATAAACGTTACTGGAGGAAAGGTATAGCCTAATGGATTTGTAGCTACAATGGTGACGGAATTCATCTGCATAACAATAAAGTTAACATACAGTACTAGTCTCCTGCTTTTAGAGCTTTTCTTTGTGTTTTTTAAATAAATGCTTTTAAATGCCAGGGTCTTTAGGCATCACCTAGGAGGTAATCAGGGATAGTTGGATATAGTTGTGTATGTATGCCTATGTGTGTATTTAAATGCATTATACATATACACTCACCTCCATACATAATGTATATACATATACATACATACACAAACTATTTTTCTACATAAATTACTTTGGTTGGCTATTCACGAAAGCATGGTAAAAGAGAGAGCTCGACTTGTAGCAGAGAGTCATCGTATGCCGCCAGCCACGTACTATCAGTGCTCCCAGAGGGATTCTGGCTGAAGTCAAAGCAGCCTTCGTGGGGCAGGAGAGCATGTCACAGTGAAGAGCACAGGGCGGCCAGCAGGCAGGCGGTACAGGAACTGTAGGCACAGGGGCAGAGTTAAGAATAAAGACTTCACTTGCCTCCTGACAGCAAATGAATTGAATTGGTGCAAACTTGAGACTCCCCCAAACTTCTGTTAAGTGTTTCAAGCTTATTCAAGATAAGAAGATTAAAATGGATAGTTATAATTATAGAATATAGGGGGGGGGAGATTACAGTATACCCACAGAAGTTAAATGAAAGCTTAACAATTATAGTTACTGACACACACAGGTTTTGTTACTCATAATTAAGTAGTAATCCTGCTTAACAGTATTCTGGGAAGGAAATGTGGCTTTCTCTGTAAAGTCAACAGTGGTGGCTCTTACCCCAGTTATACTTTAGACATGCACAAGGTCAGCATTGATGTTTGAACTTGAACTCGAACCTTAACTTCCTTCATGTTCAAGAGAGAGAAATTAGTATAGAATCATAGAATCATTTAGGTTGGAAAATATCATTAAGATCATTGAGCCCAACCGTTAACCTAGCACTGCCAAGTCTACCACTAAACCATGTCCCTGAGCACCACATCTACACATCTTTTAAATACCGCCAGGGATAGTGACTCAACCACTCCCCTGGGCAGCCTGTTCCAACGCTTTACAGGATATTTTGGGGTGTGTTTTATTTGATCTCTTAGATGTGGAGTTTAGCAGGAGACTAATTGTGTTCCAGACTCCATCAACTATATTGATTTGATCTAAGGAGACCTAAGGAGACTCACAGAGATGTTGGCTTTTACTCAGATGGATACTATTTTGGGTAGTCTTTGCAAAGAAAGTTGCTGATACTTCCCCAGTTTCCTCAGTTCCCTCCCTCATCCCTCCCACACACCTTTCATGGTGGAGTGTTCTCTCTTGCTGCTTTTTCCCCCCAATCCCTGCAGCACAGGAGAATCATGGCTCCTCTCGGTTCCCAGTATGGAATTTGGCTGGAATGTGGTGTGAAGGGTGGTCATCTTGGTGAACCATTGTGATCTGCAGGTTTAACAGAAGGCTCTGGTGCTCACAGGGACTATTTCACCTGTCTGCACCTGGGCTCAGCCCTTTTGCCAGGACGCGATGCCAACAGCCCTGTGCTAGATCTCCAAATGAGATGAGAGGAGCCTGGGCAGCTGCAGCTGAGCACTGTGGCGAAAGAGCAAGCCCCAAGCCTGTGGAGTTGTGTTGCCATTTGGAAATGCTGTGTAATTACTGTGCTCCTGGATGAGGGAACACAGGAGTACTGTCCTTGCACATTTAAGCTGGGTTAAACGAAGAGTTTAACTAACAAAGCATTTGGAAGGAGGTCAGGTATCACCTACGCTTGGGCCCTGGTATCTGTTTCTTGGGTTAATGAGGCCATCAGGGGGGATATGGAGTCATGGTGCTCAACCACAGCGCATTATTGATGCATGCAGTTTACTACACTGATGGTTGCTATGGTCTGCAGAGTTATAATGCAAGGCAAAATACAACATGCATGCGCAGAGAAATGTATGGATATTCATTTCTCAAAGAAAGGGTATGATATTTAGCTGAGTGGTGTAAAAGATTGGCTTCAACAGCAGGCAGGCCAGCTATGTATCCCGGGAGGTGTGATCACGCTGCATATATCACACCTGTGCTATGGCATATAAGAGTTTTTGAGGAAGAGAAAGAACTTAAATGACTAAGTAGATGTGCTGATTTAGCTCAGTGATAAGTGACATTTTGGGGGCAGAGAGAAGGGGCGGTTAGATTTCTCAGTGGGTTGAAGTGAGATGTACCATTTGCACCCTCCCCATTGATACAGCGAATCGCAGCCGCTCCCCGTAACTACACAGTAATTGTCCAGCTCTCTGCGCTTGCTTGTGTATGGAGCATCTTTTAATCCTCATTTCATATTAAATATGACCTGCCACAACTTCAGCATTATGGTCCATACACTTCATGGATATCCATTTTCACTGTCATACAGATTTTCAAACTTGGCAAATTATGGACCCCAAATTCATCATATCCATATTTAATAGTTTTCAGTGCTGGAATAATTCTGTATTACCTAGCACTTCATACCTATGATTAATAGCCTTAATATTCACCTCACTATACATATATTTTACCTGGTACTGATACTATACTGCCACACTTAATTTCAGTAATTTAAGGTGTTTCAATGTTTAAAAACTATTATCAGTTTCAAGTGAAATTGCAATCCATATATTAAGTCATTCAAAGCTTCAAGTCACTTTATATGACATCATTTCAATTACATCCTTGCTCAATATATACAGCACTTACTCATAAAAGAGAATGAGTTAGTCAGATATACAGAGTTTTCAAGGTCACTATATTGTTAATAAAACTTGTTAACTGACACAGGCATTAGTCATAAAGCTGAGCAAATGTAATGATTAAGCCACTCACAGTTCCTCACCATTCTGTTACATCCTGCCTTCTAAAGAGAGAATTTTTATTTTGGGGCCTGATTTAAACCTACTTAATTCAGTGGAAAAACTCCCTGTGGCTTCACTGGGCTTCGCATCAGACTGCCACTAAATAACAGAACCACACTCACGAAAGGAGCAGACAACAGGTTGGTAACTCGGGGACACTCCTACATGTCAGCTCCTGGCACAAGGCCGTAGCTGTAACGTTCACACCAGCAGAACAGATGGAGCTTGACCAAGGTCTAGGTGGAACTGTAATTAAATTTTAGTCCTTCAGACACCTCTTTCTGCAGAAAGCACAGAATTTCCCTGCTGCAGAAAGCGTGGAATAATTATTGTTTGGAGTTGACGGGGGTTTGTTGATCCCCCAGTAGTGGGTAGTTATTCACTTGCTGGGTGCAAGGGGCCAAATGAGAGTAGACATGCACCATACAACCCTGCAAAGTGTGCAATAAACAGAGTGATTGGTAACCAAACGGAGACACTTCAATTTAATGAAACCCCCACTCAGCTCCCAGGAGAGATCAAAACAGATCAGCTCGCTCTTAGCGAGAAGGATTATGTTATTTCTGCATACATTACCACTCTATACAGAATACTAATGAGTACTATGTATTCTGTTGAAAAGTGAAGGATTTTGTCTGGCCTGTGTCCGCTCTGCCTTACTCAGACAGTCACCAATGCTGTAAAATCAGGTATTTGAATGATCCTTGCCAGATGAAAAGTTGGGAGGCTGGAAAGAGGACTAAGGCATTGTCGGTGCCAATATGTACAATATAGGATGAATCACATCCTATGTGGGATCCCACATAGTATGAGACATCCTGGATACTTCCAAATCTGAGCTAGTCATCCTAATCTCCCTTGGAAAATGGAAAGATGGCAACTTTAGGGTGCCACTTAAATGGCCACCTGTATACATTGTCTTTAGAGTGAAATGATTTATACCATCGACTTCAGTGAATATACTGAATAAATCTCCATTGACCATACAAGGGTACAAAGAAGACTCGCTCATATGTAGGTTTCGCAGAATCACAGAGTGGTTGGGGCTGGAAGGGACCTCTGGAGATCATCTAGTCCAACCCCCTGCCAAAGCAGGTTCCCCTAGAGCACGTTGCACAGGGTCGTGTCCGGGTGCGTGTTGAATATCTCCGGAGAAGGAGACTCCACAACCTCTCTGGGCAGCCTGTTTCAGAGCTCTGTCACCCTCAAAGTAAAGAAGTTTTTCCTCATATTGAGATGGAACTTCCCATGTTTCAGTTTGTGCCCATTGCCCCTTGTCCTGTCGCTGGGTACCACTGAGAAGAGTCTGGCCCCATCCTCTTGACACCCACCTCTAAGGTATTTGTAAGTATTGATAAGATCCTCCCTCAATCTTCTCTTCTCCAGGCTAAACAGACCCAGCTCCCTCAGCCTCTCCTCGTTAAGACAGATGCTGTTTCCACAAGGTGAGATCCATTCAGGACAGTCCCACCCAAAGCATCTGCTGCTGGGTACCACAAGGCAACAGAAAGACCAAGTTGCCAGTACACATTGCCACCAAAACAGGCAGAATCCCTCCCTGGCAATGCCGGACCACTGCAACACACCCCTTAGGAAGCAGGGTCTGCCACAGAGAGTAAGGGGGCATGGAAATCCATGCCCCAGCAGAAGGACAACAGCAGCAAGGTGAAAGGCCTCCTCCTCCTGGTGGTAATAATAATAAGGAAGTATTTAATTCAAAATCCAAGACACTTGAATGATGTATCCAGAAGGTACAGCAGAACAGCAGCAAAACGGTGTCTTTCAGTGCAATTCATCTGTTAGCACCACAGCCCCTGCTACAGCCAGCTGCCACCGAAACAGCCTTTTCTAAACAAAGCAAATCCTAATCCAGCATGGTCCTAAGAAAGAAAAACCAAAGTTTTGGGAGATGGACCAGAAAGAAGCAGCAGTCCATGCACATAGTTAGATTTCCGTTGGCAAAGCAGCTAGCAAATGGAACTATAAAATTCTCTTAAGAATTTGCAGTTTATGTAAACAAGCATGGAGTCTTCCTACATTATCGTAGAGGATGTGGTTCATGAAACAGTATGGATACACGCAGACTTTAGTCAACAGAATTACTTTCATCTCTTAAAATTATTTTGATCTCTTTTATCTTTTATTTTTGCCTGAAAATACTCTTTAACAAATCTTAACATCTTAACAGGCAAATATAGCTGGAAATATGGTGAATAAATCTTTTTATTGTCAGTGATGTGTTCATTATACTCAAGTGATAGTCATCCCTCTTCCTCTTTTGCTTTTGTCTTTATCTTCCCATAATCCTAGGCTGTAAGGACTTCCCAGCACTTATTAATGTATGTGCATTTTTGTACAGTGCTTGCCACGACCTGAACTGATGCAATGACACTGCCACTGCTGCCTCGTGCTGCTCAGAGAATGCACAAAGGCTGGTGGGGATGAAGCATCAATCAAGTAGGCAGCAGTGTCTGGAGCAAAACACACGTGTCAGTGGGGAGAAGAGAATTCAGAGCAGAAGTCAAGGTGAGGGGTGATGAATGTTTGGGAGGTGGGGATGGAGCACGTGGTCTGCACTAACTGAAATGATTTTGAAGCTGCAAGAACAGGAAAACTGGTAGAGTTTAGGAAAGGCACAAGCACAGGACTAATTGAAAAGGCAGAGGAAACCTGTAACACAAAGTTTCCGTGTCTGAGAAGCTAAGAATCAAAGACAAGGAAACATGCGGGAGAGACAGGGTCAATAGGATTTTTGAAAACACCTAAATTCTTAGTGCTTCTATGTCTCTCTTGTTACCAGTGTCCTACTCGGAAGCAACAGATAGAGCTGAAAAATTAGACGAGCTCTAATCAAGCTGAGCAAGCGCTCATCAGGCATGCAAAAGGGGTTATAAAGGAATCTGCAGCCCTGGGTTACAGACATAAAGCGGCAAGTCTAGGAAACATCCATGCATCTGAGCCTGTGTGAGTAAATGAGCTTGTTTTGATCACTCTCTGTAGGAGAGAGGGGGGGAGAAAATGCAAACCTTGAAGGAGATCAGTAGAGAACACTGGAAGGGAGGATCAGGAAATGCACTTAAAGCTTTCTTCAAGATCTGGGTTTCCTGTGCATGAAGGTTGTGACAGTGACATTAAATACAAATAAACTGGATGCTCACAACAGATTTGATCTCCACATTGTGCCACAACTTACCTTTCTCCTGAGCATAGTCAGCTCTGTTTACAGAGCCCAGCTACGTTAGTTAAGGATGTAAAGAGGAACAGACTTTGGTATTATTTCTTTGAATTTACCTGTCTCCATGGAATTGAACAGAGATGAGGAGCTGCTGAAATTAAACAGATGTACAAAACTGCACCTGATATACCAGAGACGCAAATACCCAAGACTGTCCCTGTGATATTTGGATAGTATTTGGAGAAGCAAGAAGGGTTTTTAATTCGCTCTTCGTGTGTACACAGGAATGCTGTGACAGCACCAGCAAGCTGTGCAGGTGTGCAAGGGCAATTCTGGAGAACTCCTGACACTGGTGCTAAAAACCACCAAGTATTCATTTCCTACGTTTGAGCAGCTCAGGAGACTACAAGAATTTCAATGTAGGAAAAGGTCAGGTCATTTCAACTTCGGGTCTGCCTGGGTTTTATTAATTTTGCTAAGAAAAACTGGAAATTATAAAACAGCCAAGAGGGAATTTCACATAGCATAAAATCGCTTATGTTTACCAAGCTTCCATAACTTGCCAGTTGATAGTCACCTGCTTTGTGAATCAATATGCATTTTACTGCCATTCAACACTATACAATCCATTGTCACATAAAAGGTGAGGAGCAGTATCATCCTTGTGTTTCTTAAGTGCTCTCAGGAATATCTGAAGACTGTAAGATTTTGAACGCATCCTTCTTCCTACCACCTTTTGGAGGCAGACAGGTCATCCCCACACTGATGATGGAAAATGAAGGCACGGGGAGCTTGGGAGCCAGGCCAGTACCTATGTACTGACTAATCTGCCCCTAAATCATTTGCCAAATATTGCACTGGAAGTTTACAGTTAGGCAGAAAATTGAATGAGTGTGGCTTTGTCCTAGCTATCTCCGGTTTGGGGTAGGGGGGAGGTATTTTACCAAGACAGCTCTAGTCTGTATGGTAGGATGTGATTTAAAAATAAAGTGGGATGTTTGGAGAGGATTAGGAGAATAGCGCTGCCATCTGCCCAGGACTTGAGCTGAGGAAAGTAACTCCAGGGGATCAAAGGGAGCTGAACAGCAAGGAGAAAAAGCTGAAAAGAGCTTTAGTTTGCAGCACAATGGTTCTGGCCTCCGGCTGAAAAGAGAGCAAAACCATGCATAAGCCACTGCGACATTTCCAATGAAGAGACAAACCTTTTGTACTACTTGCAGGGTGGCAAAGGGCAGTAAGCACCTGGTGGGACCACCAGCTGGAAAGCAGGGATGGGAACAGCCCAGTGGCAGCTCTTGGGATGATGAATGCTTTTTTGTTCCTTAAGGGTTTTGGACTAGATGATCTTTCGAGGTCCCTTCCAATCCCTAACATTCTGTGTAACATTCTGTGATTCTGTATCAGGCGGGTTGCTGACAGTAGGTTTCTGTTTCCGTGGTATGAATGTGAACCAGATTCTGACTTAACAAGGGCCAGCTAAAGGGCCTAGTTAAAATGAGCTTGTGTTCTCTCCATCTCAGTCTTCATGAAAAGGTGTCTATGCTTTCAAACACATTCTCTCTCCTGTTTGGCTCTAATAACTCATTCCTGGTAGTGCAAAATGCATTAATTCTGGATATAGTTAATGTGTGGTCCCGTGTGCTGGGTGGGGAGGGAAACTTCAAAACAGTTTCCCACGCCAAGAGTCCGCCCAGCTTAGCATCAGTCTGTTTCTCCAAGTGGTTGTACCAGGGCATGGACTCTTCTGCTGACTTTGCAGATTTGCTATTGCCATTTGTAAAGATTCATCATACCATCAAAACCAGTAACTTAGTTTTTTAGACTGGAGCTTTCAAAGTCATTGAATTCAAAGTGGACTGGAGACGAAATTCCTTTTCTGGTGGCTTTGAAAATCATTAATTTCTATGCTAAGAATTAACCAACTAATAGTTTGCCTCTCATTCGGTAACTCAATACCTCCTGTCCTCTAAGTCTTCTTTTGGGTCTTATGAAGTTACACTAGAAAATGTGTTTCACATGAGAGGAGACAAAAGAAAAGCAGAGGAAAGTAGGAACTCTGCGTGAATAGCCTCTAAAAGCTGCATTGTTTGTTTCGTGTAAATGTATTTCCTTTTATAACCTACCTGTTCGATACTCTAAACATGCACACACGTTTGAAGTAACAATATCCAAATTTACTTCCACAGAAAGGCAATTTACCGTGAGGTGAAAGCAGGAACAGCATAAAATGGTGCCTTAATATAAACACAATCATACGCAGGCACGGACCTTTAACAGATGTAGACATGGTTTCTGCACCTTCTGTTGAAATCCATCCCCACTGGGTTGAATGCACCACTAGTAAAAATTGAGTTTGGGGCAAGAACTACAAGATACATACTTGTTTCAGCTGAAATCACAAGTAATTCAAATAGACAGAATGTACAGGGCAGTATTTGATCAACCAGAAATGTAGTAAAGTTTTCTCTAAGCTCCTTAATACTAAAAATAATCGGTTCTGAATGGGAAAGTAATAAACAAAATCCTCATTGTTTTGTTTTGTTTCCTCCCCCAGAAATGCCAGGGTTTTAACATTTTCACTACCATGTGTTTAACAAAGAAAAAGAATATGCAGTTTTATCTCATTGATTTTCTATTATTATCTGCTAGTCCATTATATTGAATTATAATGTTGTTCCCAAGGAATTAAGAATAATATCTAAATTTACAAGGTAATGCATAGAACACCAAAGCAAGCAGTTTAGCAAGTAGTTTACCTTGTGTGTAAAAATGCTTCTCATACAAGCAAGATGGCAAATGCAAAAAACCCAAACCCTACCTAGGCACTGTATTTTTTTCATATGACTTTGCAATTCTAGTTATAATGTAGACAACAAACAGTTGAACGGAAAGGTCATGCAGTGCACAATTGCAATCTACAATTAATCATAAATCCTAGAAGCAAAAATATATGTAAATAACACTTAGAAAGTAACGAATGTATCATTTTGCTAGCAGTTCTTACTTATTGCAATTTTGTTGATCATTAAAACAGAATATATAATTAAAGTAAGCAGAATAAAAATTGTCAAAGTTGTATTTTAAAATATTTAACTATTTCTGAAGGAAAACTCCATATATTGTGAAACTGTTGCCTTCTGACTTCAAACATAAAGAAATTTGTGATGATAATGCTTGCAAATGAAGCAGCTGAGATACAAATGGAAGTTTTGTAGCAAGTTCCTGTAAAACAACTGAAAAAAATCATCACAGAGAGAAAAAAATTGCTGTCAGCAAAAGGAAACTGAAATATTATAAAAGAAAAGCATTAAAATCATATAACCAGCACTAGCCAATTTTGCTAGCTTATACAAATCATGTGCATTTGCCAAGTACCTCATAAAATGTGATGTGGGAACAGAGCTGGACAGATGTCTTCTCCACTGCTGCTGTGCTTTTCCCTTGATGAAGTCTCCAAGATGACTGCTTGGAACCACATGGTTCTTACCACCCTGCAGCTTCACAAAAATCTTCATGGAACAAAGACATCATTATATGATACTATTTTTAGCACTGAAGTATGTCAAATCAACCTGGTTTTCACCTGCAGCCAGTCTAAACTCCCTGTCAACATCATCTGTCAAGCAGTACAGCTAATAGTGGTCAACTCCAAACAGATCCAGGCAGCCTCCAAGAGACTCATTCTGCCCCACTCCTGCAACATCCAGACCCATCTCATCGCCACTGCTCTTGTCAACTTCTGTGCAGCAGCAGGGGAAAAGGTAGGACAGAAAGCCACCATTACGGGTGTTTGCCAGGCAGATCAACCAAATACAGGTTTTTAGAATTACTCCACGATTCCCCATCATGAAGTAAGGGCAAAGCAGGCCAACAGCAAGCAGGAAAGCAAGAGGTCACACATGTGGGCATGACAGCCCATGCTGTGGTGGTGCTACAGTCTGTTAGGATGATGTAGTGAAACTCATATTCATGGTAGAACATTTACTTAGTGCACCTGTACTTAATAATTGCTTGAAGACGTATGTAGGATACATTCTGTCAGGACACAACTAGTCCGTCTTGAAGAAGACAACATCACCCTTATCCACATCTAGGGAGGCTAGCGTAAAGAATAACAACCACCTTATCTACATCTAGGGAGATGGGCAGGCAGAAAAAGAACAAAGGCGTACCCCAGAATAGAAGGACTTTGATGTGTGGTGTGGTTAATGTAAAAGAATTACTACTGTCAAATGTAAATCAACCTTGACAGAAGTATTAGTTTTTAGATTAAGCATTTATGTTAATTGTAATTAGATATATTAACCAATGAAAAGTGTGTAATGCAAATAGAAGGATGACTTCATGTAATTCTTTGTGTATAAAAACGGTACTAGGATTTACAAGAGGTGTACTTGATTTGTGGATAATTCCACCAAGCACCCTGTACAATATCTCTCCTGAGTGTGTGAGATTGCTTAATTGCACATCAGGCTTGAATCCACTTTTTGGACAACAGAGGGACTAGAGAGGCATCTGCTTTTGCTCTCCCTCAGAACATCTCCCCAACAGCCACAAAGCAAACACACAGGCAAGCCCTAATTTAGCATACATTTTATGCTAGTAGACCTGAAAGACACCCAGTGGTTTGAATTTCATTACAAGACTTCCACTGAGCAGGCTTAGCAATCTCCTCTTTTAAAGGCTGCTATCTGTCTACTGGAAAACCTTGCCTTCGGCAGCTACAAAGATGTAATGATGATTCTGTACACTTGTATATTGATAAGACAGAGACTTGTATATTACACAGAAGATCATAAATGCACATTTCAAAAATATATGGCGATTTTGGGTACAATGTAATGTTTTTCCATGCTTTGACACAATGAAAAATTGGACCCAACTCATATATCCACAAATCTAAAATCCAGTAATTTGATTGTAAAATGTCCAGCATTTGATTTTTTTGTACACTTTCAGTGACTAAAACAACTAACTTGTAAATAAATGAAAAAAAAGAAAACTCACCTTCATAAATGGAGAAATACTGTTCAATTTTCCTAGTATTAAAGAACCAGAAGATTGAATATTGCAACATGATGGCAGCCTGCCAAACCAAGTGAAGCAATCAATATATTTTACTAAATTTCTAGCATTGCTAAAGCTAATTTCCGAGTTGATGAAAAAAGCTCCTTTAGAATAGGGAAAAGTTAGCTCCAACCTGTCAGAAATACTATTTTATTACCAAAAAAGTGTTCAGCTCGAAATAACTTCTCTGCAGGCCGGCATGCAGCCCTGTAACCCTGAACCAAATCAACTGCCGTTTTGAAGAATTGCATTCACAAAAAAAAACCACCCCAAATTTAGAATTTCTGTAATGGTTCCTTCAGAATCCAGTACTGATCTAAAAAAAAACCTCAGAGTGTTAGACAAAAACATTACCCTTTTTTTAGGGTTCTGGGTTTTTTTTGGTGGAAGACATTCTTTCAACTGTGCACCAGCTCAAACGCTCACTCAACATATGCAGCTAAAAACTGTTCTTCCCAACCAGCTCTAAACAAAATAATTTGTCACTTTGTCACTGATCACTCTGGGCTGTGGGGATCAGAAGAAAAGCAAAATGCCTTTCTATTACAACAGCTGGTGTTTGTTAAGGGGGCTTGCCCACAGTTACGTATTGTATAAATGACTACATGTCCTCCTCTTAGGCAGGAGTCAAAGCTGCCTGGGGTATCCATCTGCAGGCTTTCAAAAGGATGATATGAAGAACATGTTCTAGTAGTGAACACTGTTCATAAGATGACAGGATCATTCAGGTAGGACCTCGGGAGGCCTCCAGTGCAACCTGCTTTTCAAAGCAAGGTTAAGTACAAGATCAGGACTTTATCCAGTTGGTGCATGAAAAGCTCCAAAGATGAGAACCCACAACCTCTGGGTAACCTTCTCCACTGCCTGACCTCTCATGGTGGAAAAGTCTTCTGAATATTCAATCTGAGCCTCTCATTTGAATTTACACCCATTGACTCTCTTCCTCCCACCATGCACCACTGTGAAGAGCTCGACTCTGTCTTATCAATACCCTCCTCATGGGTGCCAGCAGGCTGCTGGTGGGACACGTTCCCCCCCTTTCCCCCCAGCTTCTCATGGCTGGGCAGGTGCAGTCACAGTTCCCTCCCAAATGAAATACATTTTTGAATAGAAGAAGGAAGAGGTTCATAGAAAATACAGCTGTGGGTGATTTGTAAAGTCATAAAACTTTGGAAATCTTTCCCTTGCTTCTAAAAGCTGTGAAAATGTCAGAAGTGGAACTCAGAAGGCCATTATAGTTTCAACACCCTGTGCCTGAGAGAGCAAAGCTGCCCTAGGTTTGAGCTGAGCCCTATGAAGTGGTTCAGATGGAAATCTCCAGGCCCTATTTTTCTGATATCTGGACTTCTTGCTTGCAAAGGACTTGTACGCAGTTCATTTAATGAACATAAGTAATTCCCTTCCCCTCCTCCCCCCGTCATGTCTCCGTCACTCCTGATACCATGACTCAGACTGGTTACCCTACCCAACGGCAGCATTTCAACCCAGGAGGCACTGGGGAGGTTACAAATGAATACACATATGCCTGTGCAAGAACCTACCAGAACTCCTACAAGAATAACAGGTCATTAAAAAAAGGGGGATGACAACAGAAAATAATTAAGCCTAACTGTCTGTATTTATGCAGACTTAGGAACAAGGTACAAAAGTTGTGCTGGACAAAATGCTCATCTAGCACCATACCCAGCAGTGGGTGATTGCAGAAAGAAAACAGGGTGATTATGCAAAGACAGTTCTACTTTTCAGCCATCTGCAGATTAGGGATTGTGTATCCACCACTGTATCTACCATGTCCAGGGATCTTGATGGATTTCTCTTCCATGACCTCTCCAATGCTTTTTGAACTCATGATATCCACAGCTATCTGTGGAAATAAGGTCCACAATTTAATTATGCCATATGTAGAAGAAAACTTCATTTGTTTTTAAACTGCTGCATGATGACCACGCTGGGTGTTTTATAGTTCCTGCATGACGAAAACCAGCAACTATCAGTTTCCTAATTGCCTTCAGACCATTTGTAATTTTATATAGGTCTCATCCCTCTCTCTGTTATCTCTTTCCCAAGCTAAACAAGTTTCTGTTGATTTAGTCAGCCCTCACACAGCAGCCATTCTCTATCTCTGATCATCCTTGTTACCATTCTTTACCTTTTCTACATCTGCTAGCCACATATTTTAGATGAGGAATCCAGGCATGCACACATATACAGAGGAGCTATAGCATTTTACAACGACATCATAAAATGCTATCTATTTATTTCCTATTATTTTCTAACATTGTATTTGCAAATATAGCATGGACCCTACAATTTTGATCTCAAAATTGCAGCCACTGTGAAGAGAGAGCTGCTGGTCATGCTATATCCTTAATGTGAAATCCTGAACACAGTACACAGCTTGTCTAAAGGTTGATATCGAGAAAATATGCGGAAAATCCATAAAATGCTAATGATGTGATCAGATCATATATGCTGTAAAACTCATTGTTAGTTATTTTACAGGTTTGATGAGAAATGTTTTTAGTTTGGATCAGTAATGACTTCAGAAAATCACAACACAAAACCTTGCAGACAGATTTCATATAAATGTGCTTTATTGCAGAGAAGTTACATTATTTACATGCTGCAACACATTACAACAGAAATCTATCAAGTATTTCATGGTGGATGCTGTTGGTTGCCAGGTAACATTGTTATAAGAACCACATTATAAAGTGAAGAGACTTACAGCTTTATATACTCTACAACTTGGAGTAGCTAAAATGTTAAAAGTCAAAAGGCAGTGTTTGCTCAGGCCTGCCTGTTGTCATATGCATGCAAAAGCCTAAGGAGAGCAAATAGAAAAGTATTGTCCGGTTTCAGGTCTATGATGCCACCAAAGCTCATGATAGGTGTGTACTGATTTATATTTTAAAGCGTATAATCTTGCATAAATTATACAAGTCTAATAAGATTGGTATAAATCTAATTATTTATAAACCATGGCTTAGAAATAAAGGAGAAATGCAGCTTGCACATGCATTTAAAAGGACAACCTAGCAAATGTTTGTGACCTTAGTGCTTATTATCTTTTCTCTTAACAGATCTGCTAGAAATAATCTTAATTCTAGAGTTGCACTTCTCTTAGCTGCATAATGACAATGAAACTCCAGAAAAAGACAACTAAGCAATCTAGCCAATATATGCTGGTGGAGAAAAATCTATGAAATACAGAACATTACTTATGTCTAATTTAGTATGTCTTCATTGCGCAACGTTTCTAGCAGCATCATAGTGAAATAGAATAGTTGAGTGAAGTTTGGCCCCTCATTTTCTGAAGTGCGAAATAATTTAAAGTCTCAATTGAATCTGTAGCCCAAATATCAGTTGCTAAATAAACCGGGGAAAGCTTTGTTGCTTTCTAAAGAAAAGTTCTCCAATTGTATCAGTCGTAGGAGATGTTCTACAACAAGCCTAAAGAACCATAACAGACATTTTTTAAGAAGTGAGGGAAAGGGTCAGGATGAAAGAAAACAAAACCAAACAAGAATATCCAAGCCAGTGCCTTCTTTAGTAAATCAGCCATCATTCTTTCGCTCATCGTGCAGCTGGGCTGTTTTACACCAGCCAAGGAATGGGCTTTGTTTCTGTGTTTCTAATGAAGTTATCTTTAAGAAAAAAAGGAAAAAGAAAACGAGCAAGGAATTGTATATAGGTAGCGGTGGCACAGATACAGTCATGCATAAAGGGCTTGATCCTGCCAGTGATGCAAAGGGCAGTGGTACTGTGTGGATGCTTTGCCAACCCAGATCGCCTCACCCTTGGGGCACGTTGCACCCCGACATGGCTGCCACAGAGCAGGGGCAGCGTGTCCTCGCTTGGCCATGAGGTAAAGGAGGGAGGGCAGGATGAGCGAGGGTGCCGGGGCTGGCGCCTGCTCCTTGTGACAGTCTGTCTCCAAGAAGTGAGTATGTACAAACATCTCCTTTCATGACTCCTCCATGGATGCCCACTTTTAACCGCAGCGACTGGCTCTGACAAAGTGCTGACTCCCATTAGTGAGACAGGGCAACCTGCCATAAGATGTCCCCCCCACCCCATTCATACAAACCACTGCTCAGATGGGCTGCAGAACCTCCCTTCAGGGGTAGGAGAGGTGCAAGGTGGTCACCATGCTCAGCATACTCAGCAGTTGTGCATCTCTCTGCACACAGGGTCAGTGTGCTCCTGGAGGACTCCCAGAAAGCTGTGTTCCCAGGATGGACTTCTTCCCATGCAGGGAAATTTAGAGTTACTTTCTCTCTGAAGAGTTGATCAAATCCCACTGAAGCTGATGGAAAAGTTACTGCTGAACCCCGTGAGTGTCTGCAACTGGGAAGGGAGAATCTGGGCACACCAGGTCTAGCCTCAGCTCTTTTCCACACTAAGCAGCGAGCTGGATTTGGGCTGCACGTGGGATGCCACTGGCACCGTGTGTGCAAAGTGGGTGCACAGATGTCCAAAGCACCCACACTCAGATGCCTGACTCCCTTTCACAGGTGAACAGGGGTTCTGGGTTGTAAGGGTCGCAGTTAGAAGATGTGTGTTGAAGGTAAAGACCAGATCTCCTAAGCCATAACTACACCCTACAAAAGAGGGGTGGGAGAGTTAGACAAGCCCAGGGTAGCAAAGACCTAAATCAGCATGTCCCCATGGTGGAACTGAGCACCATCCAGGCTAACCAGGTTGGTTGGGGCACTTTGGCCGCTTTAATATGGAGCTAATGCGCAGAATTCATGAGTGAGGCCAATGTGTTTAGACAGCACTGAGACCTGAGCCGACTTGTCCCCAGCTGGCTCAGGTGTCGTCACGGTCCAGGTTTGGGCTTAGCAGAGGCAGTAGGAAGATCAGATCCATCTTGATCTGTCAGTGTAGACGTGTGCATAGACTCCTGTCCTGTTTAAAGGACAAAAAAAGTCCTCCTCATGCCCAGCTTGTCTAAATCCCTCTGCTCATTGCCTTTTATCTTAAGCCACTTTTTCTATGATGCCACAAAAATCAGTTTATATTACATACATGTATATGCATGTGTGTATTAGATATGACATTATATATATATTAAACATATATAAATATCTGTTTTATATATATATTATATATATATTGAACAACACATTCTATTCAATCATCCTCATTTCATGTTCTTCCACTGAATCCCATCACTTCTCTCAAATTGCACAAGTTCTTTAGGACTGAGCTGTCTTTGTTTCAGAGTACCGTATGTATAGCCAATTCTAGTGAACAGCACTTTACTGGTACTGCATTTAGATAGCTGAGGGTTTTTTATGATTAGTGGCACTCCTCAGAATCTTTACAATACATCCTCAGGCCCTGATGGTCATCACTAAGACTCATAGTTGTGAATGGGCCATCTATGATTTAAGCCAATATGCAGGATGAGGACTGTAGCTATTACTGAAAATTACCACTGTATTCAACACCAACTTTTATGGTAAATGTATGTATAAATAAACTTAAAAAAAAAAAATCAAAGCATTTTGGAGAGCGGGAGAGAAATGCCACCATTTCCATTCCCACTCTCTCTTTTAATTGCATATATGGAGGAAGAGTAATATTTTGGACTTCTCTCCTCACTCCAAAGGCCAATTTTTGCAGGTTTGCCAACAGGGATAAACAGTACACTGTTGTTCTATATGAACTGGCTAATATATTTCCCAGAGTTGTCTGGTTTTAGTAAAACACATGATAATTTCTGGGGTATATTTGTTGTCATTCTTGCTTGTCTTATTTAGCAGGATATGCTCAGTATGAAATACTGAACAAGATCATCACCGTCAATGTTTAAAGTAAGAATTCTGGTTTGTTAGATGATATTTTCCAATTAGTAACAAACAACAGATAAGTTGTCCTAAGACTTACCAGAATATGCAGCTAAGACGACTTAATTTCCACTATTAACAAAGTCTATGAGCATTAACAGGGAAGTGCATAACAAGTAACTTACTGCATATAAAACCCCTGAATAATACGGTATCAAACTATAAATTTAAATAACAGAGAGTAAATAAAAAATTCACTATATAAATCACAGGAAAGGAAAAAAAAAAATCTCCAAAGCCCAAAGGAACTTCCCGATATGAATTACAGCTTCCATACCCAGTGAAAGATTACTGCAATTCTATATATAAACAAAAAAGTCTACAGCAGGTATTTTAACTTGCAATTAGAAGAAAGTATCTGCAGATTGCATAAATGTGTTGTTGTGTCACATAATATCAAAGTTATTTGCAAAAATTATACAATTTGGAATGCTTTAATATGAGACACAACAATGTACTTCAACACACAGTAATAAGAAAATGAGAGCAACCATTATATAAAATGTATTCTTGGGATGCATTGAGTTAGCAGTGCTATCTAGATTAAATACGTAAAGTGAAAAGTCGTCATTTTAATAAGCTGCTCATTGATACCCCTTTTTGCCATCAGAACATTTTCCGTGCCCTACTTCTGCTGGATCTTTAAAGTCCCAAGGGCGAGTTAAAGCCAGTCGCGGCATTCAGAAATAATTCAGTTAAGATCTACACTGTGCGTTTGTTACCACCATGTATTTTTTTTTTAAAGGAGAGGTGATTTCACAAAGGCAGGTTTCTTTCATTGACACAGTAAAATCCTTGGAGCAGGGATCATATTCTGGGCACTGCTAATCACATTGTTGGCACTCAATAAATAAATAATAACAACAGTAAAGATAATTTACTTTGCTTAACTCCTACTTATTTCTAGTGCTGATTCCCTTGATTTAAGTGATGCTCCTTAGGAATTTTCAGATCCTTTTGGCCTAAGTCCCCTCTGTCTTTCCTGTTGTCTTTCTTCTCAATGTTGCTACTCTCCTCAGTCCAAAAGCCTCTTATTTTCGAGGTGTTGCTGTTTTATTTGCACTTATAGCAGAGGTGTTCGATAAAGCTACACTTCTTTCTGCATTTGGTAAATCTGGTGTATCATACTCCCAAGGGCAGACTTCAGCTCGAGATGCTAAAGGTTGCTGTAAGTAACTACTTGGCTTATGGGAGTCAGATGAACGCACATTTCCCTCAGAAGAGGCATTTTTTTTCTGTTCTGCCAATTTATTGAGGTTTTCCTTTTCTCCTGCTTTCTGGGGTAGCTCCTCCTGCTCCCCAGCACAGGTATTAGGTGCATATCTATTAATATTCTCACACTTCAGCCCAGGGGAGACCTGAGACTTGGAATTCGACTGTTTGTTCTCATTTTCAAAGACCTGCTGCTCTTGTGTCTCCCAAGAAGCTGCCTCCACCTTCTCTGAGCTCTTTTGATTTGACTGTTGATACCCTTCAGATGTCTTCAGCTTATGATGAGACTTCCCCTTTGGCTGGGAAGAGTGGTTTTTCTCTGGCTCTGAGGAAGCAATAGACACATGTTTTTGAACTTTAGAGTCAGAAGGCACAGGACCAGGAGTTTGGTCATATATCTCCCAAGGACAAACTTCTCCTATGTCGAAATTGTCCTTGTGCAGAGACTTACCTGGGCCTGTGTCTGGATTTGCAGGTGTTTGACTAACCCTTTGCTGTTTCATAATTCCAGATTTATGGGTTTTCTTTGTTTCCTCAGAGTGGGTAGAGTTCTTCCGGTGGGAATCCTTATGCTCCCCTTTATCGGAGGCTGAGTGCTTTTTGCTGGCCTCCTTACCCTTCTGCTGAGATTTATGAGTTTTAGTGCTGTCTTCTAGACTTTGTGTCTTACCCGTTAGTCCCAGAGTCTTTTCCTTGGCACTAGCAATAACACTGAGGGATTTTTGTAACACAGATGTTCTTGGATGCAGAGGCTTCTTATCGACACTTAAGTTATGTGCACTTACTGATTTGCACACCAAAGGGACCGATTCAGTGGAGACAGCTTCAACTTTTTCTGGAGCATTTTTGGTCAATTTGTTATCATTCAATGAATCCAGAAGCGAATTCTCAGCAGCTATAACTTCTGTGCTTTCTGTAGTTAAGCTATTTGGTTCTTCTGTTGGATCCCTAACATGATCATAAGTGCTGTGGGACTTTTTTAATGAAAAGACTCTGTTTTTCAAAGTCTCTTCTTTTGGCTTTGCAGAACTTGTGGAATCCTGTGGGTTTTTTCTTGGTGTGCCCATGTTCTTCACAGCACTGTGCTCCATCAGGTCCTTCTCGTCCCTGGAGCACTGTCTGGTGACCGTCTCAGGGATTTCTGTAATACGTCGCATTATCGAGCGCCCCAAGCCCTTTTTAGAGCACCTTTTTTTCTGGAGATGTGGGTTATTAGCAATCATCTTTTTCCTTTTATAGATTTCAAGCTGGGCGTATAGTTTCTTCAACTCATCCTGTAAAGCAAAGTGAATGGCAAAACTAGTACGTACAGAGCAAGTCCAGTCAAACAAGCAGCCTGATGAATGCATTACCCATTGCTCTAAAAATGGCATTAAACTTATTTCACTGTCTTTTCTAATTCTTGAATATGCCACTCCATCAACTTGACTCCCATTTCGTCCACTTTAAAAGTAAGTCAAGCCTTTTGCACAAACACGTTACCTTCCACAGCCGTGCATCATACAGCATGCACAATTCATGTACATTCACACTGTACGTTTCAGATTTCACAATGCTGTGGTGTATGCTTTCCTACTGAACTCTATAGCTATTCTTTATTCTGGGAACATAAGCCCTTTTATCATGTAAGATAGGAAGAAAGTATTTTTTTCTGTTAATCATGTGTTTTTAAAATTTTATGTTATATAGTTATGTATAGTTATGTATATGTTACATACAAATGACTAATCACACTGACACCAAATCCTGTTTGCACTGAGAGATAATTCAAAGAGCCTATGTAACTGATAAACAGCTCTTGCTGTGGATGATTCCTCCTCTTTAGCCTCCAGTATGACTTTTACTACAACTAGTAACGCAGCTTCTCTTCACACTAGTGAATATTTTCCATGAGATATTACATGACCTGATACCACAATCATTGAGAGACCTAAGCTGGCCTGTTTCAGCTGATACCTGCAAAAAAAAAGTCAAATGGACGCAATTCAGAGTTTAGTTGTAGGAAAAAGTGTTGTTCTTGAAAATAAATGCTATTCAAATGAGTTATATATACCCGAATATCTTCAGGATCCAAACTATGTTCACTCCATGCTGAATTGATGCTGCTGTTCAGATAGGATCCAGATCGACCCATATCAAGCTCATCTTCATAAGCTTCTGTAGCTATATCATCTCTTGGGTTATTGCTTGAATGTGAAAACTGCAACAAGTATTCATAAAAAAAGATGTTGCCATCAGTGCAAAAGTTTACTTGAACATCACTGTAAGAGTTTACATCAACACGGCACAATGATCCTTCTATGGATTACATGTGATTTTCTGAACTCAAAACACTAGCTATAGGCATCATTGGCATAAGTAGTGTCCTATAGAATATCAGTATTGTATGGAAGGAACTCTTATTAATGATGCTCAACTTGATAAATCTTAGAGATTTGCATAAGAAAAAAACCCTGCACTTATTTTGATGCTTATCTGAACCTTTTTAAATTCCATTTAAATTAAGCTAGTATGGAAACAGACTTTCAGCCAGTATTTCCAATTAGGCTGCTAAACCCATAAGACTGTATTTTGTATTCCATACTGTTGAATAATCCTGAAGGAAGCAATTCTCCCATTTTAGATCCTAACCCTGAAAAAGAAGAGATGAGGTGGCAAGCAAAAAAGAGGAAAAAAAGGAAACAAATAAAAAAGGAGACAAGTTTATCTCTCCTAAGTTTTAGCAAATGCTCAGATCAAGAGTTGGAGAGAGGTTGTCAGCTATTTATTTATTCATACTGATTCACTCATCTGTCGTTACTATTGTCCACACAGTCATCTGGCCTCAGAACTTTATGAAGAGCTAAACCTTGTGAATCTTCTCTTAATTCCCTGAATTCTTTGTCATGCTGGAAGAAAAATCTGTGTAGTGTTACAGAGATAATAAGCTAAAAATGGAAATGTTATGAGTCAGCTTCAGAAAGGTCAACAAATTTTCTAGGTTAGTCTAGAAAGACATCTTTGAAGACAGGTGATAAAGTATATAAAATGGAAAATAGTAAGATTATTGCTAAAGACCAGAAAAGTAATTTAAAAAAAACAAGGTTATTCAGTATTAAGGCTGCATCGATGTGTCCCCTTGTTATGACTGTTTAATGCATGTATTTGACAGTTACCAGCATACCCTGTTCTGACGCACAGGCAAGAGACAGGAATAGCAGCTTCATTAACCTGAAAGTTGTATCAACTTGAACTGCTCAGTGTCCTTCTTTCATATGTAGTTTTCACATTTACTGTTCTCTCTGACTCTCGACTCCTCGATTAATATTATTGGTCATTTCAAAAGCCATTATAAAACGATTCGCTTTGCCGGGGTACTGTCTGAGAAGAAAGCTCCAATCAAACCCTGTGGACTGGTGCTAGAGGCAGGTGGAGCTGCCTGCGGTGCCCCTGTCCCTGGGGAGACTGACATATTGCCACTTCGCTCCCAGAGCCTGACGGGAGGCATGCTGCAGTGCTCCGAGAGCTTTCTATTCTCTTCCCTGCCTCCTGTCATCCGCCATCTTCTCGTGTCCCACACACACTCATCTTTTTACCCAGCACCGTTTCTGGCTCCATATCATAGGCCACCTCTGTCTCAGTATACAGCATCTGTCCATCCCACGCTCCCTCCTTTTTCAGCCTGTAACAACTGCCCGGTTTAAATCCCAACCTCTCTAACTCATGGCTAGTCCAAGCTCCTCATTCCAGTTTTAATTAGCAGTCCATCCTAGTCTTTCTATCCCCTCACCTAAACTCTTTGTCAGATCTCAGCTAACTCTGGCAGCAGCATGGTCACCCAAGTACTTGAAATAAGCATCGTTAGGCAGGATTCTTTCCTTGTATTAATCACATCAAAAATTTAAGTACTTTAAGCCCCTGAAATTTTGAAAGCTGAAATAAAGAATCTTTGAAAATGTGTAAGAGTTTTTAAAATAAAAAAATATACAGCTTTTTAGGTAACACAGCCAAATTTTACATCTTCCTTTTCTATCAGTTGCTTGCTAATTTTATACAGCATTGCCTCTGCATGACAACATTTATCTTCCCCAGCCTTGGCAAAAGAGACAGGAGACTTGAATACCTTAGGGATCAGAAGTAGCCCAACAGTGACTGTCACAGTTAAGTGAGTGTGTGCAAAGAACAGCATCAGCATCCAGTCAGACTGAAGTCTTGAAGCAAGAATGAATCTGAAAATAGAATTCAGGGTTGTAATTCACTGCCTTTTCTCCAGTGCATTACATTTAACATTTTTAATATTCCTTAGGATTCTTTTCATTGAAAGGCCAAACACAACTGGTTTTGCTCTGTACTGCTTTCATACAGATTAAAAATTACATCCACATGCTTTACTTATACACCACAATTTCAAAACAACTGAGAAAAAAAAAATTAACAAAACAAGCCAAAACAAAATATAAAAAGAAACAACAGACCTTAAAGGATACTGCTTATTCCATCGTTCTCACTCTATTTAGCTGTTTTTTTTGATGGTTTATATTGTCACAGCTTCTTTGGCCTGAACTGAGTTATGGCAGTTTACATACATTAAGGATCTGAATGGATGATTTTAGGTTAAGTAAGCATATGTACTATGATAAATTGCAGCGCACTTCATAAATACAGCATGTCCATAGATCGCAGCTATAGAGTGCGGCTGAGAAGCCACCAAAGGCAGAACTGAAGTGAAATGCATTTTAGTGGGGAGCAGAGAAATGGTCTTGATTGCAGGACCGCCCAGCCCAATACTGGGCCCAATACCAAGGGCCCAAGAGCCTTGCGACTGCTAGGAAATGAGTGGCTGAACCTTCCAAATGAAGCAATTCCTTGCTGAGCTTTCTAAAAGTGCGGTAGAACAAGCGCTGCAGTTAAAGGTAGCTGGGGCATGCTTGGCTTCTCTGCTTTAGTGAGCTCCCAAAGACAGGAACGGTAAGCAGTGCAATGGATGAATTGATGTACCACTGGCTTGTAATTTGCAGGTTTACAAAAATCATTCAGATTGAAATGACATTTGCAACTTATCCAAGTCCACAGATGCACATTTTGCAGAAGCTTTTGTTAACAGAAATAGTCTGGCATGAAACACTGGCTTATACGCCATAATAATACAGTCATCGTTTCTTGTTTAATACTTTGTAAATTAAATGTTTCATGAACACAATAAAATATTATAATTGTTTCTTACAGAGATGTTGCTGTTGAAGCATGCAGGGATATGAGGAGGCTCAGGCCTGAGGTTTAACTAACTGAACCCAACAAGAGAACTATTGAAGATGACATGAGAAACTGCTGGATATAACCAATAACAGAGCGAAAAGTGTACAAAAGTTACAGGCAGTGCTGTGAGGGATGGCAAGGTTCTCCATGTGGTTATGGGGAGTCATTTGAAAGATGGCCAAGATTCACAGGTAACTGAAGGGAGCATTGGGGGCCTTTGGGGAGTAGAACTTGCAAGGTCAGCGGTACCGATGTAACCATATCAGTAACAGGCTGTGATTACCTAGCTAATGATATCAGAAATACCAAATTGGAGTACAGATGTAGCAAAACTGGGACCAACAGGAAAAAAGTAATAAGAGACGAGTTGTTTATTTGGGAGGAGACAAGGACAGAGACGGAGAGGGACTAAGGCTGATGGGGGAAGAACAAGCGTGGAAAGAACGGGCTAGTGACACGTAAGCAAGTTGTCACTGACTGAGCCCTGTACCTGATCACTGCAATATCTCCTATCTTCTCGTTAAATCCTTCTCCTAACGTCTGTGCGATCTCACTCTACACTGTGCATGTGTGTATGGGCAATCCATGACCAAACTTCAGGCTGGACTAGTCAGCATGAGGAAGACCCACATCTGGGAAGACCCAAGGTCTCAGCCCATGACTGCATACGGGGCCCGAAACCCAAAGATGGATATTAGATTGGCTTAAGGACTGTGCTCGTATTTGAAGGACCTGTGAATGTAGTGTGCTTGTGAACCCACACAGGGTGCGTGTTTCATTAGTGAACCTGATCAGCTGCAGAAGAGGAACAGGACCAGGCTGTACGTGTTGGACCTGTGCTGGTCTATGTGGCCAGCCGTGTGACTGCACCCATAGTGGATGTGCTCAGCCTCGCTAGGTCTGCAAATCGAAACAGGAGCAGCCACATCCATCAGACAGGGATGGGAGAAAGCTCCCAGGTCCTGATGCCCTTCTGTGAAGGCTTTTTACTTGTTTTATGCATGAAACCTTGACTGGTTAAGATACCCATGCCACACCCCTGAAAGCAAAATAGCATTTGTAGTAGCAATTCAGTTCTAGCAGAGATGGGGTTTCTATTTGAATGAGATTTTTTCCATATAAATTTTGTTTTTCTCAGTAATACAAGAGAAAGAGCAATGCAGGAATTTAATGCTATGCTGATCTGAAGATAATAAAGAATCCTCTGCTTCTGAAATGGAAATAATAGTTTTAAAGGAAAACAAAATGCAAACAGTTCAAGGTTTCATTTAGTGCTCACATCAATTTTATATGAGCTTCAGGAGTTTTCAGACTGGATGGCTGCCTTGTAATAGTAGGTGTCCTTCAAGGCTCCAGTGCTTTCAAATTCATGACAACTCAGATATGTCATATAAATGAGTCTTATATTTCCGCTCTTTCAGTTACATCCAGAACTTGGCAAGGAAGACAGAAGCAAAAAAAAAAAAAAAAAAAAAAAGCAAGGAAATGTGAACTTCAAAGAGACAGGATTGTGACTTGTGTATACAGAAATGGACACAATCTCAGGAGGGATCATGTACTTCCAGTGCATTTTATTCATTCCTATCTGTAAACAGTACATGATATTTCTTCAACAAACCAGCATGTATCAGTCAGAGGGCAAAGAATCAATACAAAACGTGCATTTTTTTTTTAAAAAGAAGGAAGAACAAAATCAGCAGATCTTAGGCTGAAGGAACAGGATCCTCACTAGGATAAACTGAAAGACCTAATCCTTTTGTGTCTCCTTCATAATGCATGTATTAAAATGCCACATTTTCCCCTTTTCCCCTCTCTTTAATCCAAGATTACTTTCATCTTGTCCTATTGTTAAAAGAAACTTGCAGCCCACATAATAGCTCTTCTAATGCACTGAACTGTATCTTCTAACATGGCCCAAAATACGGTTTAGGAACATTAATTAATGGGGGAAAATTTTGACTGAGAAGCTGTCATTTTGGTTATAATCAATTCAAAAGTATTGTAACTGAATTTTTTATCTATCAGGACTGAAAAGAAAAATGCTTCCACCAAATACAGATTTTAAACATTATTTTTTCAGATGCTTGTGTTAGGGAGTAAAGAAGAAGATTTTGAGAGTATGTGGATGTTGAGATATGAGGTTAGGAGAAGGTCAAGGAAACAAAAAGCTGCAAGCCTGAAAAGTGCAGCAAACTTTGTAACAATGATAGGGGAAAAGAGCACCTGGAAGAAGTAGAGATGAAAGATTTGCTTTGCTGATGTTTACTCAGAAAAAATGATGCCTCGTGGAAGCAAACATCAAGAAAGCAGAGAGACATGTGAGTTCCAAGACAGACCAAGGAACAGAGAAGAGTATTTGAAGACTGTCAACGGAGCGATGCTAAAAAAAAAAAAATCTTAGTTGATAAGGTCTGTCAGGAGGCAAAGGCAGCTGTGAGAATGTTATAAGAAACTCATAAGAATCTCTTACAGCATGAGATGAAATTCATGCTGTCTTCCTATTTTGAATTTTCTGGGACCAATTCATTTTTACAGGATACTCTGCAGGAAAGGCATATATAGTAATTTTCACATAGCTCTGGCAAAGACCCTTATTTATTTCCTACTACTCTAATAATTTACAGGTATGAAAAGGAGAGCTCATTATAAACTTTACAAGAAACACATGCTTTACATTATTGCTACAGCATCATATGCATAACAATTTTTTATGCTAGCACAGAAAACGCTATACTTCATGCACAAACCAGTACAATTACCTTAACATAGAGCTGCACCTTGCCAATCTGTTACACACCAGGAAAAGTTCATGTAAACCAACATTCTTACCTGCTGTTTTTCTAGGGATACAAACCAGTGGGCAGTATGCAGACGACTGAAGACAGACAGTAGTTTTGCTATACCTAATTTATCATATATACTGAACTTTGACCCAAGAACATATCAGCTAGCTATACAGAAACAAACCCTAACTATACAATTAACGAGTTGATTGCACATATTATCAATTCTATGGGAACAGTTTTAAGTTCAGGAATCACTTAATTTGCAGAATTAAATATTTATGAGGCCTTCCATTATGCACCCTACCCCATTCACCCATTTTAAGTTGCACCTTACGAAACTTGAAAGATAGATAGTTAATTACTAGATCTACAGATCACTTGCCTAATTGTATGGAATATAGCAGAGATAATGAGCTCATTGTGAACTGCAACAGCCATATAACGTGGCTCATGAAACGCTGATGGGACTGTCCGCACTGCATAGCAGAGATAAACACCCCACAAGAGGAATAAAAATTCAGCTGTGAGAAGAACAAAAAGAAATAATTTGCAATTAGTTTTATATATGAAAAAGGAAGGAAATCTGAAGTACTATAGTATCTATGTGTATCTATGCAAAGACAGTATACACTCATACATGTATATATGTACACACATAGGCATTCAGACTCTTTTGGATATTGTCACTGCACATGATACATTTGGTTTTCATTTTACACACTTCTTTTTTCCAGATCAGGAACCTTTGCATTCATGGTGTTTCAGTTTTTCAATCGACAAACTTCAAGACAATGTCTAATAATGTGTTCCTTGTTTTTCAATTTGGTACTATAGAAGTTTGACATCACTTAAAATAACAAGTATTTGTATTTGTAGGTCTGGTTCTTGTTATAGAGGCACATACCACTGCTACTACTAGACTACAAGCTTTTTAAGATAACAGTTTCATTTCAAAGGTTTATAACTCAGATATAACAATATATTTTGGGTTAAAAAAATTCCTCTGTTCATGATAGTTAATTCTGCCGGTGCCCATAATATGATGAGTCATTTCTGACGGCCTAATGTAATTGTAACAAATGACGTGTTTCTCTCCGTTAGGAGAAAAATGAGTAAAGGAAGAAAGGAGAAGTAAAGGGTCAGGATCAGCTTAAACTATCCTGCTAGAGCTAACTCATTTGCACCCAGCAGTGCTCTGACTTCAGTTTCCAGTAGACAGTCGGCTGTGACATCATTTTGCTTTCGATACAAATGAAATAATTTCATACTAATCTTGAAAAATCTCTCCTTCCAGAAAAAAAAAACCCACAGCTCTGCCATGTAGCTATAAGTAGAGCTGGCGTGGGTGCCCTTTGCCTTGTAGTCTGGGTTGACGATCCCTGGAAGTGGTTAAGTCTGTCCAGCAATGTGCAATTCCATGGTAGACCCCTGCAATGCTGGCACTGCTCCTGACCAGCTTCAGAAATTGAGTGTGATCCTGTTGTTAGTCATACATTACTTTTGCCTTGTTGAATTTTTGCAACAAATCCACTGACCATTGTATCCCTTTACTTACTGGCTATTCCATTAGTGACACCACTGTACATTCAACTCCGCTGAGAGCAAGTTCATACATTTGAGAGAAAGGGAGGGATGGGATTTAACTCACCTATGTCCAGCCACCAAAAAGTGAGGCATCTAGCTCAGCCCCTGATCCTTGTACTGCCTATCAACAGAGTTGGTCAGCTCTACAGCGCAGGTTGTCACATCTTGACACAACAGTAGGTGCCACGTCTCTCCTTGAATACTGAGAGCACTCTGATGAGTACCCTAATCTAAGCATCTGGATGTTAGATGCTCTGGCAGGTAAGCTAAATCCTACCACACCTCCTCATCTCTGAAATTAATTAAATTGGCTGCTTGAGCTAAAGGAAAGTCCTTTATTAACCTTTTTCTCGGTTTTGTGAATTTCTGTACTTTGTCATTGCATCTTAAATTACCACTCACTATATGTAAAGATCGAAAAAATTACATCTACAGTAAAAAAGACAGTCAAATATAGTACAATAGAAAACTAGTTATTTCTTATACTTCTTTTTGCCAATACATGTTGTTATACTGTAACTAGAACAGGTGACGAGTGACATCACCCTATGGTAGTGATCAGCAAATCATTACTGGTCATTTGCATAAAGACACAAATGTTTGTGAATCCCCATTAGCAACAGATTGAAATAAAACATCTGCATGGGATATCTCATGAGAACAGGTCCCCTGGTTCTTCCCACTTTTAACAGTCCATAACTGCTGTAAATTACATCCATTATAGTGTTATACATTTTGAAACTTCTAATTTTTCTATGAATTTCAGCTAAAATTAATAAGAGACAAGTTTTGATAAAATTATTTCAGTCACACAGATCTCTCTGTGCTCTGGTAAGAGTCCAGTTTGAACAACACTTTGCTGTTTCTTATTTTTATCAGAAATAGATGGCCTAGCTTTAAACCCATCATTTTAATAGAACGTACCCTACATAAACCCAGCAGTTTTACCAGTTACATAAAAACAAACAACTGAAAAGGCATAATCCACTCATGCTGCTATTTTTGTGTTCTTCCTTAACAAAATCCCAACAATAATAAACCTTTTGACTCTTAATAGTTTGACTTGGGACCTTACTGACTGTCAATATGAAAAAAGCATGGTTGGACCAGATGATCCTTGAGGTCCCTTCCAACCTGGTATTCTATGATTCTGTGAAATCTTCTGAGACTCCCACCCAGCATGGTTTCGAGCTTTATAAAAGCATGTACGCAGGTACGTCTTCCCACATCCCCCATATACTCACCGCTTGGGCAAACTGGCTGCTATTTCCATTTCATTCCTAGATAATTAGCTGTGCTACCAGTGGAGCTAACTGTGAAATAATAGGCATGTTCCGCAAAACTACCCACGGCCCATTCTTCTTTCTCTTCCTGAACTGAAGTGAGAGGAGCCCCAAGTCTCTTACTGATTTGAAAAGATCCGTTACAAAGTGCTAACAGAGGCTGAGAGTTTGAAAAAGTTTGGCTTTTAAAGGGATGAAAATACATGTATAAAACTCCATGTGCTGAAGGTATTCCTACTTAAACTAAAGACTGTGGGCCAAATTTTGCTTATTTTTACAAGAAAAAAAATCTGCTCTAAGTTTGAAGATTTACAAGAATTAACTTTTTTTTTTTGTGTACAGATTTGTACACAGGTATCCCAGAGAGCAAATGAATGTGAAAAAGCCACACCTCCATAATAAAAAACAATTTCAGTGAACTGGGGTACGTAGGAATTAAGGCAGCATTTGATCTCCAGATCTGATTAATTCTGAAAATTTCAGTTTTCAGTTTCACAATCATAGTTATAAGGACTTCCTAAGACAAGAGGAGATTTCAAAGCATTAATATACTGGAGCACAACAGTAGTTTGCACCATTTAATGCATAACACTTTTATAAAAGCTTTACATTTAGAGCAGAGTTGGCATTCCTGTCTGCAGATAATAATTAGTGTGACATCTGGTATGCAAAACAAATAGGGAATAGCCTTTAAAGGAGAAGGTAGAATAAGAGAGTTCCTATACTTGCTAAGCCCAATGTTACAATAATTTCATTAGCAATAACAAACAAAACAGACTGATAGAAAACCAATTTATTATCTAAACCACTAATTACACAGCTTAAATGTATCATGTAGAAGCTGTACTTGAAGGGGGAAATCAAGTTCATAAAATTAGCTACAGGCAAAATGGCCTTTTTGGTTTCTCAGTACAAAATAGGGTGACATATTAATGCATTTATTACACCAATGAAAAACACAGATATAACTAATTTCAAATAGATAGACAGATAGACAGACAGATAGACAGATAGATAATGGAGCACATCTAGCCACCACGCAGCAAGATTCTAATGTACCACTCATCTCTGAGGCCTTATTAGTTCTGTCTATGGCACACCAGTGACCGTTTTGTGCCAAATATCTTTAATGATTAAAATCTGTGAGATGCGATACGAGATTTCTGTTTGGCTTGCTGAATAATTTTCCACTAAAAGCCTGGTGTAGAAGAGTGACTTCCTGACCACAACAGGACTATCTTAGCATATTGCAAACCTGCCAAGACCAAACTCAAAGCTCAAAACATGTGATCTTGTTCCTTTAAGTATGATTTATCATAAGGCTTATAAATTATCCCATCTCACTTACTAAGCACAAGAACATGAAATACCTTCTTTCCCACTTCTGAAAAACGATGGAAATGCCTAGGAGAAAGAGCTGTCAACACCTCTCTGGACAGAAAATATGAAGTCAAAAAAATGAAGCATAAAAGAGCTATGAAAAAACTTGCAGTAGCTACTGTACAACAATCCAAACCAGGCATTCAGATTTTGGGTGCAAATCTGTGATAGATAAGAGAGTAAGAAAAGGAAAAATTGCTATAAAGGCATAAAAGGATGTAGATATGAATGGAAGGTAAAAGATGAAAAAAAAATGTGGCCATGTGCACAAATGAATTAATCTTTAAATACCTCTTTTGCTAGTCATTACGTATTTCTTATCCATGTAGGATTTTATCTGGTCTTTGCACTATCTAATCAACCTGCTTAGTTATATCTTTTGGTATTTAAAAACCAAGGTTATTCCCTTTGTTTGCAATGCCCATCATATTTTCAGAAAATGGAGCATTTTGGAACACTTAGCTTGGTCATCCAATACACTGGATCAGACTCATGCCCAAAGCCACTGGCCTGTTACAACTAAGAGTGCACCATGGCTGCTCACTTGGGGTTTGTTTAGGCCATTGTTCATATTCTGCATCTTCTGATAATGAAGGACAATTATGTGTTCACAGTATGTGATACCTATCTGCTCTACAGAGGACAGACTCAGGGCTGGTATTATTGACTCAATCAAACTTCCTCTGAAGATCTGGGTTAATATATTTACTAGGTTTTGCTAAACATGCAGTTGTCTGTGTTGCCAACTATTCTTTCATATTTAAAGCCCTTACAAGGCAAAACCGTGTCCAGAGACAGTCTCTGTGACATTTTCTTTCAGCATCCATTAGCCGAGTTGTGTCATGCCTTGCACAGGCCTGGCGAATGCAGACTGACCCGCTCCCCCCTGTCCAGCCCCCAGTGCAAGTAAATTCCTGTGTTAATCCATATCCTCTCTCATTGCCTGCTCTGCAGATGTCTGTACTTCACCTGACTGCACAGAACTGCAGAGCAAGGTATGATGAACTGAAAGCAGTGGCCAAAGTCACCTTCCTCTCTTTCAAGACTGGGAAAAGTCACTGAGAGCCTCCTCACACTTGAGTGGGTACGGGAAGAGAACACCCACAGGATGACAAATGGAGTAAAGGCAGTAAGGGCATGACACTTCAGGAGAGTTAAGGAAAAATGAATTCAGAAAAGCAAAGATCATATAAGGAAACATGAAAAACCACGAAATAGGAGTTGGAAATCCGTGTTCGGTCGGGGGGCTATGATCTAGTGGCAATCACAGAGACTTGGTGGGACGCCTCGCATGACTGGAATGTGGTCATGGATGGCTATGTCCTGTTCAGGAAAGACAGGCCACTGAGGAGAGGTGGTGGAGTTACTCTTTATGTGAGTGAGCAGCTAGAATGTATTGAGTTCTGTCCAGGGGCGGATCAGGAGCGAGTTGAGAGTTTGTGGGTGCGAATTAAGGGGCAGGCTGGCAGGGGTGATACTGTTGTGGGTGTCTATTACAGGCCACTGGATCAGGATGAGGAGGGTGATGAGGCCTTCTACAGGCAGCTGAGAGCAGTCTCTCAATTACAGGGTCTGGTTGTCATGGGGGATTTCAACTACCCTGATATTTGCTGGGAGGCCTACTCAGCCAGCCATCCTCAGTCCAGGAGGTTCCTCCAGTGCATTGATGATAACTTTCTGATGCAAATGGTGGATGAGCCAACTAGGAGAGGAGCGCTGCTGGATCTGATCCTCACTAACAAGGAGGGTCTGGTTGAAGAGGTGAAGGTTGAGGGCAGCCTTGGTTGTAGTGACCATGAGATGGTAGAGTTCAGGATCTCATGTGGCAGGAACAGAATAGCTAGCAGAATCACAACTCTGGACTTCAGGAGGGCCAACTTTGGCCTTTTCAAGCAATTGCTAGGGGAAATCCCATGGGACAGGGTACTAGAAGGTAAGGGGGCCTAAGATAGTTGGTTAGCATTCAAGGACTGCTTCTTCCGAGCTCAAGATCAGAGCATCCCAACAGGTAGGAAGTCAAGGAAGGGTACCAGGAGACCTGCATGGTTAAACAGGGAACTGCTGGGCAAACTCAAGTGGAAGAAGAGGGTGTACAGATCATGGAAGGAGGGGCTGGCCACTTGGGAGGAATATAAGTCTGTTGTCAGAGGATGTAGGGAGGCAACTAGGAAAGCTAAGGCCTCCTTGGAATTAAACCTTGCAAGAGAGGTCAAGGACAACAGAAAGGGCTTCTTCAAATACATTGCAGGTAAAGCCAACCCTAGAGGCAATGTAGGCCCACTGATGAATGAGGTGGGTGCCCTGGAGACAGAGGATAAAAAGAAGGCGGAGTTACTGAATGCCTTCTTTGCCTCTGTCTATACTGTTGGAGGCTGTCCTGAGGAGCCCCGGACCCCTGAGGCCCCAGAAGAAGTCAGGATAGAGGAGGAATCTGTCTTGGTAGATGAGGGCTGGGTCAGGGACCAATTAAGCAATCTGGACGTCCATACATCCATGGGCCCTGATGGGATGCACCCGCGGGTGCTGAGGGAGCTGGCAGAAGTCATTGCTAGACCACTCTCCATCATCTTTGCTAAGTCGTGGGCAACGGGAGAGGTGCCTGAGGACTGGAGGAAAGCGAATGTCACTCCAGTCTTCAAAAAGGGCAAGAAGGAGAACCCGGGTAACTATAGACCGGTCAGCCTCACCTCCATCCCCGGAAAGGTGATGGAACAACTTGTCCTTGGTGCTGTCTCTAGGCACATCAAGGATAGGGGGATCATTAGGGGCACTCAGCATGGCTTCACCAAGGGGAAGTCATGCTTAAAGAACTTGATAGCCTTTTATGAGGACGTAACCCGGTGGATAGATGATGGTAAAGCTGTGGATGTGGTCTATCTTGATTTCAGTAAAGCGTTTGACACGGTCTCCCACAGCATCCTCGCAGCTAAACTGGGGAAGTGTGGTCTGGATGATCGGGTAGTGAGGTGGATTGTGAACTGGCTGAAGGAAAGAAGCCAGAGAGTGGTGGTCAATGGGACAGAGTCCAGTTGGAGGTCTGTGTCTAGCAGAGTCCCTCAAGGGTTGGTTCTGGGACCAGTTCTATTCAATATACTCATTAATGACTTGGATGAGGGATTAGAGTGCGCTGTCAGCAAGTTCGCTGATGACACAAAACTGGGAGGAGTGGCTGATGCGCCGGAAGGCTGCACAGCCATTCAGAGGGACCTGGACAGGCTGGAGAGTTGGGCGGGGAGAAATTTAATGAAATATAACAAGGGCAAGTGTAGAGTCCTGCATCTGGGCAAGAACAACCCCATGTACCAGTACAAGTTGGGGACAGACCTGTTGGAGAGCAGCGTAGGGGAAAGGGACCTGGGGGTCCTAGTGGACAACAGGATGACCATGAGCCAGCAGTGTGCCCTTGTGGCCAAGAAGGCCAATGGCATCCTGGGGTGTATTAGAAGGCGTGTGGTTAGCAGGTCGAGAGAGGTTCTCCTCCCCCTCTACTCTGCCCTGGTGAGGCCGCATCTGGAATATTGTGTCCAGTTCTGGGCCCCTCAGTTCAAGAAGGACAGGGAACTGCTAGAGAGAGTCCAGCGCAGAGCCACGAAGATGATTAAGGGAGTGGAACATCTCCCTTATGAGGAGAGGCTGAGGGAGCTGGGTCTCTTTAGCTTAGAGAAGAGGAGACTGAGGGGTGACCTCATTAATGTTTATAAATATGTAAAGGGCAAGTGTCATGAGGATGGAGCCAGGCTCTTCTCAGTGACATCCCTTGACAGGACAAGGGGCAATGGGTGCAAGCTGGAACACAGGAGGTTCCACATAAATATGAGGAAAAACTTCTTTACGGTGAGGGTGACCGAACACTGGAACAGGCTGCCCAGAGAGGTTGTGGAGTCTCCTTCTCTGGAGACATTCAAAACCCGCCTGGACGCGTTCCTGTGTGATATGGTCTAGGCAATCCTGCCCCGGCAGGGGGATTGGACTAGATGATCTTTCGAGGTCCCTTCCAATCCCTAACATTCTGTGATTCTGTGATTCTGTGATATGAAGCAGGATTTCTGAACATGGCTTACACACCAACTCTTCTTAGAGGCCTTAGGAAAGTACTTCATCCTTACTTCTACAGCTTTGCTGTCTCTAAGAATTGGACAGCACTAAAATAAAAATACCACATATGAAGCCTTAATTTACTCTTTTTTGCATATATAATCTTCAGCTAACTATATAATTTCTTAAGAGACTAGACTCATTTAATGCATGTGACAGAGCAATTCCAGAGATAAATCAAGGTTGGCTAATGAAGAAAGCTCTGTAATTTGTTGCAAATGACATTTAGATGTCTAGTGAATGAGAGAAACGACTGCAGGGAGAAAAAAGCAGTCTTGTGCACATGCACAACTGAGTTCTAACTTTGTACCTCAAGCTCTTGTGCATGTGAAAAAAGTCCCCACTCAAGTCCAGCTTCGCAGAGATGATCACAAAGAGCATTTCTCTTCTATTTGGGTGCCAATCTTGGCATTTTTGCTGCGATTTGCAGCAGAACTAAGCACACAGGGCTGTATTTGTAGCCAGTGAGACCATAGATAACATGTTATATATAGATTTGACTAAGTTCTGTAACTGAGCCAAAGGCATTGCAAAATGGGCACCCAGATTAAATGGACCATATAACCCTAATCTCATTGTGCCTCAGCTCTGGCTGTGTAAAATGGGGATAATGCCACCCTGTCACTGCAAGATGACAGCGGAAATAAATTTACCCATATTTGTGAACAGCTTAAATCCTAAACTGTGAGTTTCCTTCCCGCCATGGTCAGGAAAGGAAAGTGACTTATTTCAGGCTGTCCTGGTTGCTTCTCAGCCCTCCTACCCTGCCAGAAATGCCTTTCTCCTATGCTTCCTCAGGCCAGCCTCTCGGTGTCCTCGATTGCTCCTGTGTTACCAGTCAGCGCAGTCTCTTTCTGCCTCACTGTGTCCAATCTCCCACCTGGAGAGTTACACCATGTCATAGGAGAAGATTTTTTCTTCAACTGAAAGGATTTTCATATATTTCAACGAACTGTGATTACATGTGTAAGTCTTTAGTGTTGAGTTACTGCTAGTAAATTATAAATTACCAGAGGTTTATCTGTCTCTCTCACCATATCTCAGCATCATTTTAATCAGCTAGGCACAGCAATAGAGAGACCTATCTGTGAATTAATGGTGCCAAATCCTGACTTTTTTTCTACCAGAACTTCCATGGCGTGTGGCTGTGCAAGGCTGAAAGAAGAGCACGGGTCCATGGGCTGGTGGGGGGCACAGCATGCTCAGTCCCCCGCACAGCCACAAGTCTGCCTTGCAGGTCCACTCGAAGTAACACAAGGGACACGCTGACCCACAGTCTACGGGCCCCATGGCTTGAAGGTGACCTAGAGATGGCTTTTGCTGGCAATGGAGACATATCCACTGACTTGAGTGTGAGCAACATGCCTAGGAGTCTCCCTGCATGGAACATATGCCAGCGCTCAGGTCTACAGTTTCCAAGAACTCCCCTCATTTCTGCACTTCTCTTAGCCTTTATACTCATGCATTTTATTCCTTCCGCTACACAGATGTGCTATCCTGCCTCATTCCTGACATAGTTCACTGCTCTTCTGTCTCCATGTGCCCCATTATCCTCTTCACTTGTGTGTGGATGAAAGGGGGAGAACAGAGTCAGAGAGATCTACCACCAGCAGCTGAAAGCAAGCTGAGTGTGGAACCTCTTCTCTCACTTCTTAAAGAGGACGCAAGAAAATTCCAATAGTATCCAAAGTACCTAAAGGGCTGGAAAGACTTGGAGCAATACAAGAAGTGGATTCAAAAATGGGTGGTGCAAAGACAAGAGGAAGTCAGAGCATCTTCCAGCCTCTCCCAAAGCCATCTTCTCCTATGGGTGGCTTGCAGCAGAATCTGAATATGGCATTTACCAATATATAAACATGCGGCTTAAGGTAACCCAAATATGGTTTCCTTAGCAGAAGTACTTCATAGAAATGGTGCCTAAATAAAGGCTATGGGATTTCACCTGTGATGTAGCAGATACCAAGAAAAAGCAACATTACTGGAGGGGGTAATGCAACCCAAACTGCTCAGCCTGGGGATTCCAGCTAGTTTTGAGAAAGGAAAACAGAAAAATGTTGGCTGGTCATTGTTAAAAAAAACCCAACCGTTTGTTTTTTTTTAAAAGTTCTATTCTCCATCATCCTTGAGCGTGTTTTATTTTAAAATAAATTGGTAGAAACAGTTAATCTGAGATGAGTGAATTGTCCCACTTGATTTAGTCTCTTTTCATAGAGGGGACATTCTGCGCCACTCACCATCTTTGTTGCTCTTCCCTATACTTTTTCAGATTTACCATATCCTAGAGACGAGGGACACAAACTGCACACAGTGTTGGCAGGAAAGGGACAGAGGTCCTTCGTAAATCGGGGTTCTTTTCCTGTTTCTGCTGCTAACATTTTATACAGCCCTGGTCTTATCACTTAGAGTAGGCTTTTCATGAGTGATCAGTGTTTTTACATGATACATTTTCTGAATATCTAATGTGAGAAATGAAGCCAGATCCTCATCAGTGCTGAATTCTAACAAGTACCTCCTGGTTGTGCTTTCTGCACAGATGCGGCTATAAACAGCGCTCTGAAAAACCAATCCCTAGATGTCTCAAGACAGACGCTCAAAATGGATAGCTACTGTTGACAATTTTGGCTTTAATCTTTGTACATCGATGCTAAGGAGAACACGGCTTAAAAATGCCCATTTGGAAACAAATAGTTCTTTATTCATTGCATGCTCTGAACACCACACCCCGAATATGGCATAGGGCCACATCAAATGGGGGTAACAAAAAGAAATAACAATCACTCATTCGCTGAATGCAGCAGAGGGCCTATAGAAAATGTAATAAAGGGCCTCGTAAGGCTGTGTTACAATGCCCTAGCTCAAAACTGTACGGGCAGTCTGTCAGAGCCTGTCCTGGCAACTCACACCCTCTTTAGATGCAAAGATTATATATGCTAAATATCAACAAACGAACAGTGGGAGGGAGTTCTTTGGGCACAGCCTGAAATACTTACTTTGTTCCTTTTCCTGGCTGAGGGGATGCAGCAATCATAACGCAGCCTTGTGTCTGAAATCCTCTTGATGCCCAGGACCCAAAGCCTGACCCACCGATTAGTGGGCTATGGCAGCAGCTCAGGCCAGCTGCGTGGGAGCAGCCCAGCTCCTGCCAGCCGGGAATCAACCAGTGCTGGGGAAAGATATCTCCCTGCACTTAGTTAATACCTGCCATTCGCTTCTGGTTTAAACAAAAAACATTGAAAAACACACAGAGAATGCATGGGGGGATTTTTAAAAACTAGACTTCAAATCCTATCCAAGCTGGGAAACCCTGGTCCTGCTGAAGTCAGGGACATCTATCTGCCAAGATTGCACCTCTGCTTTTACTTGTGTTTGTGCATGCATGGTTTATCTCTCTGCTTCCCTTTCTCTCCTGCCTGGGGCTTTGTTCATTAAACTTATTATTTTGCTTTTTTAAATCAGTTTCTAGGAAGTTCTTTTAAATCCTGTGCTGGTATCTGTTTCACTTATAGGATTTTTTCCTCGGGATAAAGAACAATAGTTTGATTTGTGACACTGTGAGCCCTTAGGTATCACAAGTTTATCACTTTTTTTTTTTCAAACTTGGAATCCAGCTGTGACAGGTAGAGATATAGAATATATTCAGGCCATAGGAAAAAGGCTTTGTGGGTGAGCGTTTTCAAGCCCTTAGGTCTTTCTCTAAAATATCAGATCGTCAACCATGCCATGGCTTATCAATGAGACAGATGCCCCTACCTTGAAAGTGATGCAGAAATGAACACAAAGGAAATAAATGAATCTAGGCAAGTGACAAATAAGCTACCCACAAGTATCCAACCTCAAGGAAAATGCATACTAACTTAAATTACATTATGTAGATAAAATAAGATTTACTGAATGCTAGTTTTTCTCATCAGCGTATCACAGAGTACAGAGGCAATGCTAGAAATGGTGACAATCTTTGTGTCCAAGTCCCCACTTCTCTCAGAGAGAGCATCCTCTTAAACTTAATGGAAATGTAAATATAAAACATTCACTGCAATAAAAGTCTCCGGAGATAGAGCCTAAGTAGCATGATTAGTATGGAAAATGCTTCATAAATCCTAACTCCAATAACCTCTGATAGCATAAAGGATTCATCTCATTACAACTGTCTAACAGAGCCTTGTTAATTCTCACTTCACTAATCTGTGACCTTGAAAATTCCCTCTCCACATTTCAGTAAAGCATTGACAGCCGAGTGAAACAGGGAGGTATTCCAGCAAGGGCTACAGGTGACGGAATATATTCCAAAACACTCACTAGTTTTATATAAAATACTGTGCCTGACTAAATTAAATTAAATAACACGCCTTCCATAAATTATCGTCCAGCATTTAATTTTAGCATTTTAAATCAAATATCATACTCTATCAATTAATTTATCACATAGAATCATTTGCAAGGCTGCTCCCAGTAATTATAGGACTAAAAGGGGTTCTGCATTATGGGTATTTCTCCTGACATATCTCTGAGACGACATATCTAATTTTGGAACTAGTTTCTACTGGCTGTAAGCTTTTCAGACTGCTATTAACAATAAAAATATTGAAGTGCATACACACACACACATACATATAGACACAGACGTTAGTACAGACTTGTAGGCGTACATCGCCTGGTATCACTAATGTGGCTGCATAGTTTACTGAAGACTTGCAGAAACATAACTCTGCTTATAAGGTAGTTTGGGTAAGAAGGCAAAATGATAGAACATAAGAAATTCTGCACAATTTTTTTCAGGCTCGAGAGCTCGCTTTGACCCTCCTGCCCTTGAGTGTATTTTGAAAAACATTAAAAAATCCCTCTAAATGTAAATACACCTTAAAAATGATCCATGTTTTTTCCAACACTAGGCAGACAGCAACTTAACGTAATTTCTTACCAAAAAGGGACTACTGTTCATAATTAGGTATTAAGATCTGAGCTGTTAATCACTTCACTACCATAGCTATAAAATCCAGAGAATAAAAACATTTGTTTGCCATTATGCAACCACCACCACCACCAAAGTTTTAATAAAACTACACTGTATTACTGGCTGTGGAATGCAGTAAAATTTTGATGCAAAATGGACTAGTGCAGATGACATCATCAACTGTTCCACATTTAATTCTCTTTTTTTATTAATTTTTCATCATACCTGGCAATAGTACTAATCCATTACTGCAACGTATAATTATATTTTATTAGGATAGCCCTCCAAAATGCCTCAAATTGAGACACATTTCAAAACATACTCCTTTATACTCCTCTCCATGTGCTTTACCAGCGAGCACGTTGACACATGGGCTACCAGTGTGCCTGACCACCTCTGAGATCCTACATGAAGGAGAGGAGCAGAGCAGAGGGGCAGCTTGCAGCCATGGAAAGTCCTTGGTGAAGCTGGCAGCAGTGATTTGCCCTTTAAAACTGCTGTGCGTTACCATATGCTGGCTTTCTGTACATTACCCTCAGAGAAAACACTCCTCATACCCCCAGGCTGCTTCAATCCATGCCGTCTGCACTCGCCTGTGGAGGAGCCACCATTACCTCTCCCTAATCCTCAGCAGCGAAGCTCTGTCAGTGGGATGTCCACGGGGGAAGCAGGGAAAGGGCAGAAAGGTAAGAATTTACTTCAGATTTCAAAACACTGATGTATTTGAGATAGTGGGTGGCACCACCTGGGCTGTACTAGAAACAACGGCTCTAGGTGCAGAAGCACTGAAGCTGTCCAGCTATCGGGAGAAAGCACATTACACAGTATAACTGAACCCTGGCGTGGGGAATCCATTGTTTGTTATAAAATTAAGGAAACAAAAATGTGTCGTTTTTTCTCCTCAATATGAGCTCTGCAGGGTGTCATTTTTTTAGCTCCTGCCTATCCCATGCATTGAGAGCAGATCTAACATATACGTTAAATTGGGATGTTTGATGCACATTTCCTATTTTCATTTTTTTATTTTTAGTATCAAAGTAATTTCACATTACTTTGATACTGATTTCTGTAAGGTTATGAAAGAGTGCTCTTGCACGTTCTTTCCCTCCTCACACACAAGAGCTTGCCCAGTTCTGTGGTGCAGAAGCAAAGCACTTCTGTTATTCTAATCACAATTTCTCACTTTAATAGTGTAGAAGAGCACGATATCTTCTGCCTTGAAAGATGAAATTTCTTGAGCACCCATCACTTTGTTACTACAATCCAAGTTACAAACCTTTGAAAGTCATAAAAGTCTCAGTATATTTTAAATGTTTTACTTCTCAGCCCATTTAAAAACCATATATGCCAATATTTCATTCCCCTAGAAGCTTTTCACGTGATGTTACGCAGTCTGACAAAACTTTAACATATTCTAAAAGAAGAAAAGTGAAAAGGCAACCAATCTTTATTTTAGAAATTAAAAGATAAGCTAGAAAATGAACATACCAACAGCCATCATGTAATCCCAGCGGTCTATGAGGCACATGTTGAAGATCAGGTGGTCAGATGTTTGCCCTTGGCCAATGAGCGGAATGTTTCTCTCCAAATTTTGGGTTATTGCAGAAGTCCAGCCAATGAGAAACCAAAAGACTATCAGGAGAATAACAGCCAGCATCCTCATCACTCGCCCACCTGTCATGTATGGAATACGCTGAGCAGTTCGAGACAGGAATACCTTCAAAACCCTGAAAAATTCAGACAGTGCAGAATTAAAAAGAGCACTAGCTGTGTCGCAGGACTTAGAATTTCATTTTATTTCACCGTCAGATTATTGAAAAAAATTATCCACATTCTTTCCCCTGACAGTATGTACAAGAGTGAAATTTGAAACATTACTTTCATATTCATCGTATTTAAACGGAACTGATTGCTGCCCAGAGAGTGCTACACAGCAATAACAGAAAATATTAGCTATGCTTATGTTAGAGACGTGCATTCACATGCTGTGTTGTCAAGCTGTTTTGTACCTTCCAGCTCCCTGTGGAAGACTTCTGTCTTTGGAAAAGGGAAGGTCATTTCCATAAAACAGCAACCATGTGTGTAAGATTTCATTTCGTTTTGATGCTGGCAGTCTGCTCGTCCCCAATCAAACTATTTCCAGAGAAAAAATTAACACTTGGATATTTTTCCCATTGAGTTTGATGCTTCGAGACAATACTTTACACCTCATAGAAATAACTGTGAAAGGCACTTTGCTAATTAAGTGTGTTCTGACTTGTTTAGAGGCAACATCATGTTTTTCAAGCTGGGACAAAACCATCATAAGAAAAGCCACATCATATGTCAGGCACATATACCATGTTAACAGCCATTGAAAATGGAGCATTCACTTTAAAAGTATTTGTACTTACTGTTGGGATATGTTTATTCCTGCCAAGAACTGTTCAAGGAAATCTCATCTGCATTTTCTACCCATCACCACCTGCTAAAGCAGAAAAAGGTCCTGATGGGAGCATGAGGGCAACGAAAATTTGAGGAAACTGGCTCAGGAAGAGGGAGTAGTTTGACTCTTCACACAGCACAGAATATCTCTTTGTGTTGCCTGCGGCATGGGATCTGACAGAAGCATCTAATCTTCTCCTGGTGTCTTCCTACAAGAAGAGGAGGCTGCAGGGGCTGCTGCTGCCACTGCAGTGCTCCTGCCTTGACCCTGCCAAGTTACTAAGGCTGGGCAGCGAGGAAAGGCTATCACAGAAGTTTTCATGTACCCAAACCTTTAGAAGTGGATGGGCTGACGTTTAAAGGCGTTTTTAGAGATTGGGGTGAGGAGCCTTTCAAAGTGAAGAGGTGAGCTGTTTCAGTGATTTTGTCCTCAAAACCACGGTCATTCCTGATTCCTGAGCATGAGCATGTCCAGTGAATACTCTTGATATCCATGAAGGGACAAATTATCACTGAGGTTTAGGGAACTCGAATTTTTTCAGAAAGTTGGGGTTTAAATGTTCTTCTCAGCTCTCAAGTCTTTCCAGTGTACCAAGCATCCAGCCACCTCCCAAGCCATTCCACAGCCAAGCCCACCTTTTCAGCAAAAGAAAAATATCACACTCCAGATTAATATTTATGCTTATATTTGTCTAAGAGAAGGCAGAAGCAACTGGCATTGCCTCTCAAACAAATAATAGAGCAGTGTCTTTTAAGGCAGAAGCAAAAAAGCTTTTCCACATCCATAAAAATGAATCATCATTTGACTACAAACACAGCCTTCACAGCGTGCATTAGGTGAAGCCAGAGATCTCAATGTGTTCAACATTATTCAGCTGTTTACCTCCTCACAGTTACTCCACAGGGAGTCACAGGTTTTGATCTTTCCATGTTTGATAGATGTTCTGCTCTCCCTTTACAGATGCTAAGTGTTTTATGTTGGAAGCAGCTTCCCAAAGACTTCAGGCAGGACAGACAGACAACTCCACAGCGGCAAGGCAGGCAACTCCCTCTGCACTGCTCAGCCGCACCACTACTGTTCCAGGGCAGCACTGGTAAATCCTCTTTTTTAGAACACTAGAAGTCAATAAGCAAAGACTTTCCTCCTCCCTGTTGTGAATGCAAGTCAATACTTAGCTTCTTTGAAGAGAAGGAAAAGGTATTCTTTTTGTAACGAACTGGAAAACACCATCTTTTCACAGCTATAGTTTGCCATTTGTGCCATTGCGCATATTTATGAAGCTTTAAGAATTGGAGAAATCGTACAAACCAGATGAGAACTACTAGAAACTTTTCTTCTCTTTGTTTTTTGGCTCTTCAAAGTCAATTCTTGGTGATTCTACTGAAAGCCAACACATGAGCTTTTTCTGGACTAATTTTTTTCTGGTAGTAGCTCATTAACTTCTGACTGTGAGACAGCTTTCTAAGGGAGAGAGGTGGGTTGCTCTTACGTTATTGATCAAAGCACAATGAAACAAATAACATTTTGCAGTCCAGCAGTCAAAACCCCTCCAATCTGGATCAAACCACATTTCTTTTTTTTCTCATCTTTTTCACAAAAATAAGTGTCTACCACCACCACCATTTCTACCTTGAACTTGCAGGCCTACATGTAACCCAACCTTTATGCTTTTTTCAAAAGAAATTCTTTTTCTGAGAAGCTGTAAGGAAAGCTTAGTTAGATTTGTAGTGTTGAAAATCTCCTTCCCAGAGGCTGTGGCATAGAAGTACTCAACCAGAACATGAGCTCCAGAGTTGCAATTCCCTCATCTTCCTGTGGCAATGTGAATTCAAACCTGCATTGCTCACCACCTCAACACTGGCAGATGTGCTCCATCTCCTCTCATCTCCTATGTATTATTGAACATGTATCAAAGCAGAGACATGTGCCCAGGAGTTTCCCCTCCCAGGAGCATGCCTACCCAGCAGGCTGGAGCATCATTCTCCTTCCTGTACCTCTGACTCATATACTATTAAAGTTCACCATAAAAAAGTTGAACTGCTGCAATTTGAGACCAAATTGCCTCAGCAAACGCATACTGTCTGATGACTGGTACCCTCCATCAGAACAATTGGGGAGTTCTTGGTTCAAATGCCTGCCCTGACTTCTGGGTAGACAATACTCAGTCCTCTTTTTTTTGCACTGTTCTAAATCTATATATTGGGTTGAAACAGCAATTAAGCAAATGAGACAGATTTCTCTCAGGGAGGTAAGAAGTGGAGCTGGTGGGCTACATCTATACTAGGAACTTAAATACGCCCAGGGTTGTCCCTGGCACTGATGCCAACTGGCACAGACAGCTGGCATCCATAACTATTACCCTTCAACACGGGGCAGCTGCATGCAGACTGCCCACACTGCCATTGCCTGTGCCAACTCCTGAGCCATGCCAGGAAACCGCCTGGGAGCATTCAGGTTAGCACGGGCCAAGGGCAGGCCAGGGACCACTAGAACAATTCAGCAGGATGGATGATGGAGTTCCAGCGCCCAGGAATGTTCTCTGATGCTACTTAATTTATGAATATAGCTGTAGCTCTGGATCCAAATCCCTGAGCAAATTAATGTTTAATTATGAGTATCAAGTAAGGTGTCAAGGTTTAAAGCTGGGCTGGCTAGTAAATGGATAGCAGAAGGGGAAGGAAAAGAGAAAAGGGAGAGAGACTTATGGGTTGGAAAGCTAAAACAGCTTTAATAAACAATAACAATGAAAAATAGGTGGCTAATAATAATGGAACTAATTAAACATATACAAATATGTACAAAACTAAGATCAAGCTCCCCCGATGACGATCACGTCGCCACTGGCGCTGCAGGGCAGGCTCTGGGAAGTCCCAGACTGGACTCAGTGACAGATGGGAACTGGATTCAGGAACGTGCAGATTGGGATTGAAGGCAGGAGAAAAACAGACACAGTCCTCTTCAGACACTGTCCACAGAAGAACAGAGAGCGAGACCCTCGTGATCCCTCAGTTTTAAACTGAAAATGACACGTATGGGATGGAACACTTCGTTGGTCAATTTTGGGTCACCTGTCCTGTCTGCTCCTCCCGGCAAGTGTGACTCTTTTATGACTTTTCACTTGTGGACCATAAGAAACTTAGCAGTGACCTTGGGTTTCTATAGGAATAAGTCTAAGCAAGAGCCTTTCTGCATACCATTCCTACCGTTACCTCACTAATAACTACATAAACTTCGAGTGTTATCAATCCTAGAAGCAGACACTGTCTGCAAAACATGTAGTCAGCTTCAGAAAGTGCAGTTACTTAGAAGAAACTTAACTGAAAGGAAAAAACACTGAAAGGAAAATTGGTCCTGTCCTAGCCCAAACCAGGACATAAGGCAATGCCAACTGGGACGACTCCTCCTCCTGACCTATGTAACCCCAAAATGCCTGGTAGTGCCAGGCAGTGCCCTGGTAGAAACTTAGGGTACTGTTTGAGACATATGGGCTCTGATCTAAGGCAGAAGAGGAAACTCAACCACCTTCCTCAGCATCTTCTAGCTCTTCTCCCAGCTAAAACTGCTCAGCATATGCAATCCACTTTCATGTGCTGTTGTCAGATAATCAACTTATCATTTTCAGTGACATGTCATCAGCTCTGTTTGCAGGCAGATCAGACAGAACACTGCAATCTGCACTGCCTGCTTTGCTGTAAGACACAGCTGCCTTCAAGCAAAGCTTTGACCTACAGACAGCTACAGGCAGCATTAAAGCTGATACCCAATAGCCATCCCTTTTACAGAGTAAACAGGAGGCACAGTTCAGGCTGAATGAACTGCCTGGAGACCACTGCAGGTATCTCAGAACTCTGCTGGGTGCACTGCCAAGTATGGGAAGAATTAAGCTACATGGTCTGAGGGGTTTTTTTGGGGTGCCTGACTCCATACAAATGGACAAGGGGAGGGCTTGGTTGCAAACACTAAGAGCTGAGAGCCGAGGGAAGCCCAGGGAAGAGGAGTGATGCTGCAAGTGGATCTGAAGTAGCAGGACAGAGCATGCTGGTTCACAGGACTGGCTGGGATCGCCAGCTTGGAAACGAAAGTAAAGCATGTAGCTGCTGCTGTAGATGTTAAATCTTGAGAAGTAACGTGTAATCTTAGAAAATAAATAAAACCATAACAAATTTTCATCTCATATCAATAATCTGTCCTGTGATCAGAAAACATGGCTCCCAAACTATTACCTGACTGCATAAGTGGCAGGAACTACAGGTGAAGGATCCTGCTTTGACAGCAATGACCTGCCATGGTCTGTTTATTTTCTATTTTAGCATCTGTCATTTTGCGGCTCTACTGAGTCATCAAGCCAAACTGTTCTGTTCCAGACTGATGATTTTTATTGTGATATGAAAGCTACATCAGAAGGATAGCAGGTCAAGCTCTTATGAAGTATATTGCCCTCCTATGGTGCAGGGATTATGTCTTATCTGCTTTTTCTGGAGTAACAGTGAACATGCCACTAGGTACTTCGAGTTTGTAAACTGATGTGATTCTACCAAAAACAGTGAAAAGGTACCAATGGCACATGTATGGCATCATGTCAATACAAAAGAGAGCCTACACTTCACACTCGACACACAGGCACACACACAAACAAATACTGAGTGCAGGGTTTATTTCCACATCAGGAAAAGATGACTGAAGAAAGAACATCAATGCTTAAGGCCCAAGACCACACAGTTCGTATTTAGATACACTTATACCAGGAGTAACTGGCTCTGAGCTGGAAAGGATAAAACCCAACTGAGAGAGAAATGAACAGCTTTCTAAACCACATCTCAGCAAAAAGTCTCCAAATTTGTTATGGTGAAACCATTTGTTATGGTGAAACCATAACAAACAAACCATGTTTGTTACGGTGAAACCATAACAAACAGTCAGTCGGCAGCAGCGGCAGCAGCGGCAGCGGTGGCAGCGACTCAGGTGAGTGCGGGGCGAGATCGGGCTGTACTGGGCGGTTTCCGTGCTCTGGGCCTCCCCGAGCAGCAGCCCCGAGTCCGGTCTGGACCTGGAAGTTACCAGCAACGAATCAGGAGAGGAGGGGGTGTAGCACCACCCCCTGTGATCAGGTGATAAGAAGCCTCTGGGAGGACAGGGACTAGTCCCTGCCCAGAGGGTACAGGGTGAGTAAGCAGTGACTGTGTGTGTCCCGGGGTGGGGGAGGCCACAGCTGTTTGCAGCTCGTTGCGGAGGGCGCTGACTCTCTCCCAGTGCACAAGGCGAGGAAGGCGCCAAGGAGCTGTGAACCTTCTGCTGTCAGTCGGCAGCAGCGGCAGCAGGGACAGCGACTGAGGTGAGTGTGGGCGAGGGTGAGATCGGGCTGTACCGGGGGGTTCCGTACTCAGGGCCACCCGAGCAGCAGCCCCGAGTCCCGTCTGGACCCGGAAGTTCCTGGCAACAAATCAGGAGAGGAGGGGGTGGAGCCGGAGGCACCGTGGGAGATTTGAAGGGCCCCTGGGGAGCGCGGCGACTCGGAGCGTGGCGAACAGGAGCGCGCAAACAGGGACGTGGCAGTTTGCGCAGCAGTTCTCGCAGGCAGGGCGAGCAGGAAGGTATGGTTTCCACTCGGCGGGGCCCTAAGTCCCTTGCGGGTGCCAGAAAAGACATGGCAACCCAAACGGACCTGCCGCGGAAGCATGCGGAGGTGCAGGTGGCAGGCTGCAGGGAGTGCCAGAGCCTGGCCCTGGCACTCGAGGGTAACGGAGACCTCACCTGTGTGAGGTGCAAACAGGTCGACGACCTGATCTCCTTGGTGGCCCAACTCAAGGAGGAGGTGGAAAGGTTAAGGAGTACAAGAGCATCCCAGGAAGAGGCTGGCGGGCAGTGCTGTTCCCTGCCTGTCCTGGGGAAAACGGACGGGCCTAATGCTCCCCGGGTAGTGGAGGATCCTCTTCCTCCTCCACGAGGAGCAGGAGGAGACCTAGGGGATGGGGGGAAATGGAGGCATGTCCCTGCTCGGGGTGGCAGGCTAATCCCATCCCGACCTTCCTCCCCTCCCCACGTCCCCCTGAAAAATAGGTATGAGGTGCTGGAGCCTGAGCGTCTTCCTGAGTGTCAGGAAGACACAAATCTAAGTGAAAGACCTTCTACGGGGCTACGTAAACAGAAGCAACCAACTAAGAGGGTTGCAACTAGCTCCAAAAAGGAGAAAAGAAAAGTAATTGTTATAGGTGACTCCCTGCTAAGGGGAACGGAGGGCCCCATATGCACGCCAGATCCGACTCACAGGGAAGTCTGCTGCCTCCCTGGGGCTCGGGTAAGGGATGTTGCCAGGAGGATTCCTCAACTGGTGAGGCCCTCTGACTACTACCCACTATTAGTACTCCAGGTGGGTAGGGATGAGATTGAAGAGAGAAGTCCCAGGGCTATCAAAAGGGACTTCAGGGCCCTGGGGCGTTTGGTAAAGGGGGTAGGTGTGCAGGTTATATTCTCTTCAATTCCTTCAGTGTTTGGTGAAAATAGGGAAAAGACTATGAAAGTACAACAGATTAATATGTGGCTAAGAGACTGGTGCCGGAGGTGGGATTTTGGGTTCGTTGACCACGGGGCGGCTTTCACGGCACCGGGCCTGCTTATGCCGGATGGGGAACACCTGAGTCAGAAGGGGAAAAGGGTTATGGCCCAGAAGTTGGCAGGGCTGGTTAAGAGGTCTTTAAACTAGGTTCGATGGGGGAGGGGGATAAGACCAGGGCAACCACAAATGAACCTAGGGATGACAGGCCTGATTCGGGGGCAAGACCGCTAGCCCAGCTGAAGTGTGTTTACACCAATGCACACAGTATGGGCAACAAACAGGAAGAGGTAGAAGCCACTGTACAGCAGGAAGGTTATGATGTGGTTGCCATCACAGAAACGTGGTGGGATGACTCTCATGACTGGAGTGCTGCTATGGATGGCTATAAGCTCTTTAAGAGGGACAGGCAAAGCAGGAGAGGCAGTGGAGTAGCGCTGTATGTTAGGGAGTGCTTGGACTGTGTTGAAATTGAGGAAGATGATGAGGATGACAAGGTTGAATGTTTATGGGTGAAGATCAGGGGGAAGGTCGGCAGGGCGGACATTACGGTGGGAGTCTGTTATAGACCACCCAACCAGGATGAGCAGGCGGACGAGGCGTTTTACAAGCGGCTGTCAGAAGCCGCCCGGTCGCCGGCCCTTGTACTCGTGGGCAACTTCAACTTGCCAGATGTCTGCTGGAAATACAACATGGCAGAGAGGAAGCAATCTAGGAGGTTCCTCGAATGTGTGGAGGACAACTTCCTCATGCAAGTGGTAAATGAGCCCACTAGAGGAGGGGCCCTGCTTGACCTGTTGTTTGTGAACAGAGGAGGACTAGTGGGAGATGTAAGGGTTGGTGGCCGTCTTGGGAATAGCGACCATGAAATGTTAGAGTTTTCGATAGTGGGGGAAGTAAGGAGGGGCAAGAGCAGAACTTCTGCCTTAGATTTCTGCCAGGCAGACTTTAGCCTGTTTAAGAGGCTGGTGGACCGAGTCCCTTGGGAGTCGGTCCTGAAGGGAAAAGGAGTCCAGGAAGGCTGGACATGCTTCAAAAGGGAATTGCTAAATATTCAGGAGCAGGCTGTCCCGGTGTGTAGGAAGATAAACCATCGGGGAAAAAGACGGGCCTGGTTAAACAGAGAACTTAGACTAGAACTTAAAGAAAAAAAGAGAGCCTATTTGCTCTGGAAGAAGGGTCGGGTAACTTGGGAGGTCTATAGGGACGTGGCCAGGTCGTGTAGGGAGAAGATTAGAAGGGCCAAAGCTCAATTAGAGCTTGATTTGGCTGCTACAGTTAAAGATAACAAAAAAAGCTTCTACAAATACATTAACAGCAAAAGGAGGGTCAAGGAGAGCCTCCACCACTTGCTGAATGAGGAGGGTAGTGTAGTGTCAGGGGATGAGGAAAAGGCAGAGGTGCTCAATGCCTTCTTTGCCTCGGTCTTTAATGTCAAGATCGGTTGTCCTCAGGAGACTCGGCACCCAGAGCCTGAAGTTAGGGACGGGGGGCTGTGTGAACCTCCCGTAATCCAGGAGGAGACGGTTAGTGACCTGCTGTGCCAGTTGGACACCCACAAGGCTATGGGCCCGGATGGGATTCACCCCAGAGTAATGAAGGAACTGGCAAATGAACTTGCCAAACCACTCTCGATTATCTACCGGCAGTCCTGGTTAACTGGAGAAGTTCCAGCTGACTGGAAATTAGCAAATGTAACACCCATCTACAAGAAGGGCTGGAAGGATGATCCAGGGAACTATAGGCCTGTCAGCCTGACCTTGGTGCCAGGCAAGGTGATGGAACAGATCATCCTGAGTGCCATTACATGGCACATGCAGGACAATCGGGGCATCGGGGCCAGCCAACATGGATTCATGAAAGGCAGGTCCTGCTTGACCCACCTGGTCTCCTTCTATGACAAAGTGACCCGCTTAGTAGATGAGGGCAGGGCTGTGGATGTAGTCTATCTAGACTTCAGTAAGGCATTCGACACTGTCTCCCACAGCATCCTCCTAGACAAACTGGCTGCCCGGGGCTTGGGTGGGTGGACTCTTCGATGGGTTAAAAACTGGCTGGATGGCCGAGCCCAGAGAGTGGTGGTGAATGGGGCAAAGTCCAGCTGGCGGCCGGTCACTAGCGGTGTTCCTCAGGGCTCAGTTCTGGGGCCAGTGCTGTTCAATATCTTTATAGATGATCTAGACGTAGGGATTGAGTGCACCCTCAGTAAATTTGCAGATGACACCAAGCTGGGTGGCAGTGTCGATCTGCTGGAGGGTAGGAAGGCCCTACAGAGGGATCTGGACAGGTTAGATAGATGGGCCGAGACCAACGGCATGAGGTTCAACAAGAACAAGTGCCGGGTCTTACACTTTGGCCACAACAACCCCATGCAGCTCTACAGGCTGGGGGAAGAGTGGTTAGAAAGCGGCCCGGCGGAAAGAGACCTGGGGGTGCTGATCGACAGCCGGCTAAACATGAGCCAGCAGTGTGCCCAGGTAGCCAAGAAGGCAAATGGCATCCTGGCCTCTATTAGGAATAGTGTAGCCAGCCAGTCTAGGGAAGTGATCGTCCCTCTCTACTCGGCACTGGTGAGGCCGCACCTTGAGTACTGTGTTCAGTTCTGGGCCCAGCACTTCAAGAAAGATGTTGAGGTGTTGGAGCGAGTCCAGAGGAGGGCGACCAAGCTGGTGAAGGGTCTGGAGGGTCTGACCTACGAGGAACGGCTGAGGGAGCTGGGGTTGTTTAGCCTGGAGAAGAGGAGGCTCAGAGGTGACCTTATTGCAGTCTACAACTACCTGAAGGGAGGTTGTAGTGGAGTGGGAGTTGGCCTCTTCTCCCGGGCAACTAGCGATAGGACAAGAGGACACAGCCTCAAGCTTCACCAGGGGAGGTTCAGGTTGGACATTAGGAAGAATTTCTTTTCAGAAAGGGTTATTAGACATTGGAATGGGCTGCCCAGGGAGGTGGTGGAGTCACCATCTCTGGATGTGTTTAAGAAAAGACTGGACATGGCACTTAGTGCCATGGTCTAGTTGACAGGGCGGTTGGACAGGGCAACGGTTGGACTCGATGATCCCTGAGGTCTCTTCCAACCTGGTTGATTCTGTGATTCTGTGAAATTAGTCATTGTCTACTTCCCAAGTGATTTCTCAAGACCTCAGCATAGAACAGACATGAAGTCCAGCACTGAAGAACACAGTCACTGAAATCGGGATGATCTTTTGCTTTATTGAGCCTGCCATGTCATCAGCATAATGGCGTGGTAAAGCCTGCATCATATGCATCATGTCCTGTCCAGTGAAAAGATACAACTACTAGAAAAAGTTCTGGCAATTATTTGGGTGTATGAATACTCCTGAGAGTCCACATCCTATGTGTAGCCAGCAAACACGACCACATATCACTGCTAGCCACCAAAATATCTCAACTCCTTCACACCACAATTGCAATAAATCGAAGTGTTGGTAATAGGATATCTCCCACATTTTCCATTTCAGGAAAGAATTTTGTAATAGCAAATACACTGTCAAGAAGACCATTGCCATGAAAGGCAACAAATTTTTAGAAGAAATGACTAACCCATCCAAATGCACTGGATTTTGTCATTGGTAACAGAGCAAAAGCTGGCTGAAGGTCAGTCGGTCAGTCTGCACAGTGAGACAACTAACAATATCACAAGCTTGCTAGCTAGTTACAAGGTAAACCCCAGGTACCAATGGTACTGGAAACACAGGGAGGGAGATTGTGTTTCAGGATTGTTTCCTCTGTACTGGAAGCACAGCTGCCTTCAAATCCTCACTTGGGCGTCTGTGGTCAATAAATGGCAATATTCATATCTGAGGATACCTGGTGGTACATTAACAAATTACCGATCAGATAATCTTGTGTACTGAGTGATCAGGGTAACAGTAGCATCCTTTTTCCTTAACAAACTATATTTACTTTCAAAAATGTGATTTTGAAAGTACAGTTTCCTTGATATGTTCCCTAGAATTTTAAAGTGATTTCCTATTGTGGAAAACTAATGTAATACAAATTTATCAGATGTATGGCTAGAAAAGCAAGCTGTGAAGAGGAGTTAAAAATGTATTTTATCTCAGTGCCTGGTAAAAACTACCATTAGTAAGCAAAGACGTATGGGTCATGACTTAATGCTAACCTACTCTGTACTGTAGTTTCCTAGATTAGCTTTAATACTACATGTATAAAGGTAGTTCTATAGCTCTTCAGTGAAAGTTCCCCTTCTGGATCAATGTATAGGAGATAAACTGTGCTGCCATAATTTCCAAGAGTTTGACTGAGGAAGGTGGGAGGGAAATCACATGCCGTTCAAGGGAAGGCTCCGGGTATGGGGAGGCAACAGGAGTCTAATAAGCCTCCCACCGCAATCAGAACCACTCACTCAATTCCCATGTGAGCAGCACTGGACTCTCAGTCTCATGCATATTTAATAACATGGAAAGAGTCTAAAAATACGACCTGCTTTGATGAAAATGTATTGATTTGAAGTAGCTTTTGTCTGTCAATCTGTAGGTAAGCCTGGAATGAGCAAACAAAATGATTTATTTCTTTAAATTCAGCCTAGATTCTGACATTTTTCATGCTATACATACGCTTTATTTTCTCCTTTCACCTGCAAATCTAAATTCCCACCTGAGGAAAGCTCAATTTCATGGTGGACTGTAGATCAAAAAGCTTTCTCTGCCTGCAGCCGATTCCAAGGACGGTAGCTGGAGTCTTCTGACAGGTCAGCTGAGGTTTGCTTTTCCCCAGTGCCTCCTCACTCCCCAGCTCACTGCCTTGCTGCCCGCATCTGTTCCGGCTGTCTGCTAGCTCCCATTGCAGTAGACACTGAAACTGTGTGCGTGTTGCTTTTTGAAGTGCTTTTGTTCATAACACCGCATCATCCAGGTAGGTCTCATCAGAAATGGCTGTTCCTCAACCAGATTTGCCCATCCTGGGTATGTGCAGATGGATGCGCCAAGCACTGGGGAGCTGAGAGGTAAGGCGGCTCAACAAGGGGACTCGCCATGTCACGTAACTAGGTTTCAGTGATGCAGACCAAGTCTCCTTATTTATGAAATCCTCATCTGCTTTGTGCTAATTATCTCTCCTAATAAACTACTTACTGCACTAATACCTCCATGAATCCTGCTGAGATTAGCAGAACTACACAGAGTGTCAGTGAAATATCTGACCCTCCGCTGTCAAACTCTGACCAGGCAGAGCTCTTGCAGAGCACACCGTGTCTATGTAAACCATTAAATAAAAAGCCCATCAATCTGTCCTCAGACAACCAGCAGTGACATGTCTCTTGTTTGTCAACTATTCGGGTTCAAGGTTACATCACACAGTTGCTTCGGTGGCACCAAAATCAAGAGCTCACAACCACAGAATCCTATGTGAGATTCCTAAATTCTGAAAATCCCAGGTCCTTGGGACAGGCACAATGCCATCTCTTTCTGAGTCTGCTACCAAATGGTTAACACAGCCATTTCAATAATTTCCTCCTGATAGATATGTTTAAATAACTACATCCCTCACTCAGTAAAAATGAGGTCAGCTCCTCAGACATTTTTCTCCATAAGCAAGCCAATCTTGTTGAGCTCTTTTCTTCATTCAAAGTTGAAGTGGTTTTGTGGCAACCTTAATTCACAGATCCTTAGGACTCCTGCCACCAGTAGTTTAGACTGAAGATTATAAATCCTTCAGCCTATATAAGCTTTGGCTAAGCTAATTATTTACTTCTTAAAAATCATCAGGTGATTATTATCTTTTTGTAAATCTAAAGCCATTCAGTTCTTTACCCTTACCCAAAGACTTTCAGAACAGGCAGTACAAAAGATCTCAAGGTCACTATTTATCAGGAATTTTACCCGGTGAAACTAGATGCAGGAACTGCCTCCTGGTAATCTTTTCTTACAACAGGTCAAGAACATTTTCAAGGCTTTCATTACAAAATTTGCTTCACAGAGCGCTGAGGAGTTGAATGTATGAAAGCCAACTCTCGATCCTAGCTCACAAGGTTTCATTTAACAAGGGCTGATGAGTAAAACCAGTGGGGACGACACAAATTCCCCTCCTTGTTAGTGCTACTCCATACAGGCATCCTCTCCCGCCGAAAACATTTGCGGACAATTTCAACAACATTTTTGAATGTTAGAGGCATATTCTAGTGATCCTCAATAAGGTAGCTGGTCAAAACCTTATGCCAAAGCTTGTATTTTTGTTCTTAAAATAGTCACACTACAGATAGGAAAAGTCTTGCCACGGATAAAGCCCAAATCCAGGCCAAAGTAAATTTGGGGATGGTTACATATCCTGATCCAGAAAGATTTTCTTTCCTTTCTGCTCCTTAGTTCACTGGCAAGCACTGCACTTCTGATCAGAGAATGAAAAGCCCCACGTAAAAAAGGACGGTACCTTTTCAGCATGTTTAATGTGGCCACAGAAACAAAATACCTCCTTTCTTTTAAGCTAAGGACAGTAGATATTCTGATCCACTTGCATCATGTGAAAAGTGGCAGCTTTAAGAAGAACAATACACACAAGATTTTCAACAGGACTGTAAGATTTCGCAACTAATAGCAGCTGCACTACATGTCTCATCACTGTTATAAACTTAAGTTATTCGATTAATTTATTAAGGTACTATATAAGAAAAGCGCAAGGCTTTTCTCTGGATCAAAAAGCAGTGAACAAAAATTTAGTGAACTTGAGTGAAGTACAATTCACTCTGCTAGCAGTTGTTTATTGTGAGGACTGAACTATATATCCATAGCATATTTACAGATCATTATACTTTGCTTTTTGAGAAATGCACTAAATAATAGTCAACAACTTAAGAAGAACAACATAACCATAATTTCACATGAATGTCTTCATGTTCATAGATGGACGTTTCATTGTTTTCCCTTTTGTATCCCATTACACATGTGGTTAATATGATATTGTAACTGTTAGTTCATGTGTGCTACATTGTGGATTGAACAAGATAAAAAAGATTTCAATAAAAAGACCTAACTAATTTACTGAGTTTTTATTTCTAATTACATAGCAAGCTCCTATACTAAAGCACCATAAAATGAAATGTGCTTTTATGTGATCTCTTTTGTCTTATTAGCTGCTTTAATAACATTAAAACTATGAAAGGTGCTCTTACAATAATATCACACAATTCCGCCACTGGATTTTCTAGAGCAGGATCTGAGATCCTACAGCTTGAAGGCCAGATGTAGCTCTTCATTTCACTCAGGCTGGGCAGTTACTGGCTGACATCCCTAGGAACATATTTATGAGCAAACCAGTACAGGTGTTTGTATGGTCTCCCAGGCCCCAGCAAGAAGAAGGTTCCCCATCCCTGCTGTAAAGGAACAAACTCTAATCACAAAGTTTGAGTTTGGGTTTGTCATCACAGGACCTTCAGTGACCAAATGCTTTCTCTGAACACTCGTAGGAGGAGATGAAAAGCAAAGTAAAATTAACTTCTCCTTAGGAGTTGAATTGTGTTTTCCTTAGACAGTTTCTCATGCTGATCAGATTTTCTTGAGGATCTTCAAACTCCCTGTGACATCTGGTATTAGCTTTATTTGTAAGATACTAAAGATACAAGATGGGGTCAGTAGACTTCTCTGACGGAAGTTATATCGCTCTGCCTGTCAATGGACTGCTCAGCAAGCTCAGGAAGAGATCTGGGAGATGGCAGTGGGTGACAGTAGGAAACCTGGAACAGATCCACAAGCCTGGAAACAAAATTCCCAAGAACCAGAGAAGACTGTGGAGAGCTTGATGCAACTTCAAAATTCACTAAGTCAGATCAAATCAAGACCTGCCTTGCAAGGGCACAGTACACAAGTGAAGAATTAGGTATAAACACTGCTATTTCTAGCCTGAAATACCTCGAGTTTTTTCCATTAAGAAAAATCAGTCACCTTGGCTGGTCAAACAGATCCCTATTCTTCTGAGTTTTCTCTTTGCTTTTTTGGAGGAGGCTCCTGCAGGAGAAGGTGCATAGAGCTCAAAGCTGTTGCTGACTGTGGGTCTAGCCGCATCATCAGAGAAGATTCAAGGGAAGTATATTGTCTCGAAAAAATTCCAGTGAAAAGAAAGAGACCAGGAGAAGTACTGTATCTGCGGAGTGCTCACTAAAGCACTATGCACAAAACTTCTGGCACTACAGTATCTCCTCGCCAATTTACTTGCAAACACTTGTTTCTTTTTCTGCTGTGAAATGATGTTCCTACACACTACTTTAAAATGGCAATCCATTATTAAAGATGCAGGAAGCAAACATTAGCAATTGAAAGGACAGGAACTTCCCCCATCTTTATAAACTGTAACACATTGCCATTTTTATGCCCTTCTATTTCTTCCATATGTTTTGGAGTGTATTTTTTTTTCCTTTCACTGTCCTTCTGTCAAGAATGTTTCAGTGCTGGAAGTTACTTTGAACTGTTTGAGAGAGGTTCATCCAGCAGCTTCCACACTGGATGACCAAGAGCATGTGCACCTTTACGTATCCAAATAAAGCCATATAAATGTTCACATTTTTTATCGCATCTTCCTCCCAATCTTATCACTTCATTGCTAATCATATACAAATACGGAAACCTTATTTAAAAAAAATTAAAAATCCTGAATTCCAGCTAACGCTGATGAGATTTACTTAAGTGGAATTTCCAAGACTTGTGTTTTTCCCTCAAATTAATACAGTTAATATATGGAAAAATATCTTTTTCTAGTAGTCCACATAAATTAATCATGCAGAGTTCTTACATATTAGTGCTCAAAGTTATTTACCTTTTCCTAACAAAATAAGAATCAAGTAATCATGAACAAGAACAATCCAAATTTGCATTTCTTGTCAACCCACATCAATTGCACCCACTGGACACAATCCTCCTCTCCGATCCACAATTCAGAGTTCTGTACTTCAGCAGAGCTAAAGAAGAGGTGCTGGGTTGCCAGTACCCTTATTATATGATTCACAGAATCATAGAATCGTTTTGGTTGGAAAAGACCTTTAAGATCATCGAGTCCAACTGTTAACCCAGCACTGCCAAGCTCACCACTAAACCATGTCCCTGAGCACCACATCTACATGTCTTTTAAATACCTCCAGGGATAGTGACTCAACCACTTCCCTGGGCAGCCTGTTCCAATGCTTGACAACCCTTTCAGTGAAGAAATTTTTCCTAATATCCAATCTAAACCTCCCCTGGCACAACTTGAGGCCATTTCCTCTCGTCCTATCATTTGTTACTTGGGAGAAGAGACTGACACCCCCCTTGCTACAACCTCCTTTCACGTAGTTGTAGAGAGCAATAAGATCTCCCCTGAGCCTCCTTTTCTCCAGACTAAACAACCCCAATTCCCTCAGCTGCTCCTACTAAGACTTGTGCTCTAGACCCTTCACCAGCTTCGTTGCCCTTCTTTGAACTCTCTCTAGCACCTCAATGTCTTTCTTGTAGCAAGGGGCCCAGAACTGGACACAGTACTCGAGGTGTGGCCTCATTAGTGCCGAGTACAGGGGGACAATCACTTCCCTAGTCCTTCTGGCCACACTAGTTCTGATACAAGCCAGGATGCTGTTGGCCTTCTTGGCCACCTGGGCACACTGCTGGCTCATATTCAGCCAGCTGTCGACCAACACCCCCAGGTCCTTTTCCACCAGGCAGCTTTCCAGCCACTCTTCCCCAAGCCTATAGCATTGCATGGGGCTGTTGTGACCCTCTGCATATTGTGACCCACAAAGCTGACAGGTGTTAATGAAATGTGGTACAGAAAACTGCAGAAAGACACATAACTGTAATATTTATTTATAATATTTGTTGAGAGTTTTGTGCCCACTTTAATAAAATAAATGTTAACCACTTTATAATGTGATTGACAGGCAGCAGCGTTTTATATCAACTTTACTGAAAACGAAGCTCTTTATCAGCATTGTGTTCTCCTTCCACTTGCGGAATAAATATTAACTTTATCTCACGGTTGTGCATGCAGGTATCATGGCTGAGACCGTCATGTGCATTTGAAAGGAAAGTTTATTCTTCAGCTTGTCTGCAAAAGATAAGATTCAAACGACAGATAAAATCAGGAACATCTCCACCTGTCATGAGATATAGCAGTGTTACCACCAATAGAAACTGAGACCATAAGCAATGCTAACTTCTTTGGATAAAATTTCCATGGGATAAAGTATTGTTATTATTAACAATATTCCTCTGCAAATGTGCACCTGGAGTAAATTACACTGAAGGGAATGAAAATCCTGGCAAGGGTATTAAAGCTCATCAGGCATCTAGGGAGTTATTGTGGCTCTGGTCGATTAATTCACAGAATGCCAGAATAGCTGAGGTTGGAAGGGAGAGATTAAGAAACTGCCTAATCCAACTCTCCTGATCAAAGCTGCATCAACAAGGGCAGGTTACTCTGGAGTTTGTACAGTCAGGTGTTGAGTTATTGGTCTATGTTAAGCATCTCCCACAGTGGGGAGAAGAAGAGGCTAGTTTCTGTCATGGAGGAGCAGTGACCTTCTCGTAGAATAAAAAGCCCAACATGCAAGTTAAATACGAAAAGTTTCCACAGCAGCTTCATGTCCTTCAGCGCAACGTCCAGGCTCACAGGAGATACATAAGATGCAGGAACACCACCACATATAAATACACCTCTACTCTATCAATATAGAGATGCAGATAGGGCCATTAAAGGTTCAGTACGACCCGCAGACCTCCCTTTGCTGTGGTAGTCTTATTTTACATTTTTAAATTCTCCATTCTCAGAAGCAACAATGACAAAAGGTTCCAAGCCTTCCTCATTTCAACGCCGTTTTCTCTTCAGAATGCAGATGACGGATGTTAGCTGGTAACCAAACTGCTAGTCACATAAATTCCCTGACATATTTCCCAACTTATTTATGTTTTCCTCTTAGCATTCACTAAGAATTTTAGAAAAAGGAAATTCTACAGTAAAGGTAAACAGACCAAAATACTATTTTTTAGGTCTAATCTCACTCATACTCCAGTATGCCAAACACCCCTCCTGAGGGAAGAACAAGCAGAGCAATGATCATGTAAGAAGATGAACATCAGTATGTGCACAGCAGTTTCTCAGCTAAAGCAGAAAACAAATTCTGGCCAGAGCAACGTCAAATACATAAGAATGAGAAGAACACATCTCTTCTGTTTATTCTACTATAGTAAAGGAAAAATAACTGAAAAATCCAGCAACTAAAAAGCCCCAACTGTATAAAATTGACATCTGACAAACTGTTGAAGAGGGATGGATTCTTCTGCTCCGATTAGCCTCAGCAGGGCTCGTGCAAGCAGCCTGGTACACAGCAGTGTGGACCAGCCCCACGTTTTCCGTACGCTATTTCTGCATGAATCTGGCATGCTGCTGACTGTTGTTACTGAAACAGATCAGTTACATTTGTGCTCTGGAGGAGATAAATTGCATTCTGTATGTTCTTTTTCCAATGTTTCATATAAAATACAACATACAATTAAAGGAAATTTAAAGAATCGTAGCCCAGAATGATTGTACAGTGTCAGCAATATCTGAATAAAAGTAATCCTTTCATAAGCTTCCATGTTCTATTGCCAGGTAAATGCTCATTCAACTATGTTTACTCTCAATATGTGTAAGCACACAGAAAAAACTGCTAATTAGGTTAATCATGAGCACTTCTGAGGAAGCTACGATTTCCTGGAAACTAGTTTCTGAATGTCTATCTGAATTTAAATTTTGTGAAAATAATTCAAGTTGCATGTCTTGACAAATACTTGCTGTTCCCTCCCCTGCCCTGCATAATACCTCACTGCTAGGAATCTGCCTCAACAGCCAGGAGTACCCCCTGAAGTGACATGACTAACGGTGCCCTTAAAAATAACTGCTGACCAGAGGATTGGAGCACCCCGTGGATCACAGAATCACAGAATGTTAGGGATTGGAAGGGACCTCGAAAGATCATCTAGTCCAATCCCCCTGCCGGAGCAGGATTGCCTAGACCATATCACACAGGAACGCGTCCAGGCGGGTTTTGAATGTCTCCAGAGAAGGAGACTCCACAACCTCTCTGGGCAGCCTGTTCCAGTGTTCGGTCACCCTCACCGTAAAGAAGTTTTTCCTCATATTTATGTGGAACCTCCTGTGTTCCAGCTTGCACCCATTGCCCCTTGTCCTGTCAAGGGATGTCACTGAGAAGAGCCTGGCTCCATCCTCATGACACTTGCCCTTTACATATTTATAAACATTAATGAGGTCACCCCTCAGTCTCCTCTTCTCTAAGCTAAAGAGACCCAGCTCCCTCAGCCTCTCCTCATAAGGGAGATGTTCCACTCCCTTAATCATCTTCGTGGCTCTGCGCTGGACTCTCTCTAGCAGTTCCCTGTCCTTCTTGAACTGAGGGGCCCAGAACTGGACACAATATTCCAGATGCGGCCTCACCAGGGCAGAGTAGAGGGGGAGGAGAACCTCTCTCGACCTGCTAACCACACGCCTTCTAATACACCCCAGGATGCCATTGGCCTTCTTGGCCACAAGGGCACACTGCTGGCTCATGGTCATCCTGTTGTCCACTAGGACCCCCAGGTCCCTTTCCCCTACGCTGCTCTCCAACAGGTCTGCCCCCAACTTGTACTGGTACATGGGGTTGTTCTTGCCCAGATGCAGGACTCTACACTTGCCCTTGTTATATTTCATTAAATTTCTCCCCGCCCAACTCTCCAGCCTGTCCAGGTCTCTCTGAATGGCTGCGCAGCCTTCCGGCGCATCAGCCACTCCTCCCAGTTTTGTGTCATCAGCAAACTTGCTGACAGTGCACTCTAATCCCTCATCCAAGTCATTAATGAATATATTGAATAGAACTGGTCCCAGTACCGACCCTTGAGGGACTCCGCTAGACACAGGCCTCCAACTGGACTCAGTCCCATTGACCACCACTCTCTGGCTTCTTTCCTTCAGCCAGTTCACAATCCACCTCACTACCTGATCATCCAGACCACACTTCCTCAGTTTAGCTGCGAGGATGCTGTGAGAGACCGTGTCAAACGCTTTACTGAAATCGAGATAGACCACATCCACTGCTTTACCATCATCTATCCACCAGGTTACGTCCTCATAAAAGGCTATCAAGTTGGTTAAGCATGAGTTCCCTTGGTGAAGCCATGCTGAGTGCCCCTAATGATCCCCCTATCCTTGATGTGCCTAGAGACAGCACCAAGGACAAGTTGTTCCATCACCTTTCCGGGGATGGAGGTGAGGCTGACCGGTCTATAGTTACCCGGGTTCTCCTTCTTGCCCTTTTTGAAGGCTGGAGTGACATTCGCTTTCCTCCAGTCTTCAGGCACCTCTCCCGTTGCCCACGACTTAGCAAAGATGATGGAGAGTGGCCTAGCAATGACTTCTGCCAGCTCCCTCAGCACCCGCGGGTGCATCCCATCAGGGCCCATGGATTTATGGACGTCCAGGTTGCTTAATTGGTCCCTGACCCAGCCCTCATCAACCAAGACAGATTCCTCCTCTATCCTGACTTCTTCTGGGGCCTCAGGGGTCCAGGGCTCCTCAGGACAGCCTCCAGCAGTATAGACAGAGGCAAAGAAGGCATTCAGTAACTCCGCCTTCTTTTTATCCTCTGTCTGATGGGTACAGGCACTTTGTGAAGGACACACTGGAAGGGCAAGTTGCCCTGTTTGTGAGAGGGCAGCTGGGATGCATGGAGCTCTGCCTTGGGACACCAGCTGAGGGCTAAATGGTGACACCGTGGTGGGTGTCTGCTACAGATTGCCTGATCAGGAATGCAAAGACAAGTCCTGAGGTAGGCCTTCCTCAGACAACTGGTGGAAGCCTCACGTTCGCAAGTCCTGGTCCTCATGAGGGTTTTCAGCAACCCCATATCTGCTGGAAGTGCAACACAGCAGGGCACAGGCAGTCCAGGAGGTTTCTGGAAGACACTGATGATAATTTGACACAGATGACTGAGGAGCCAAGGAAGGGAGACACTCTGCTGGACCTCATGCTTACAGGGAAGGAAGAACTGCTGGTGCCGTGAAGATCAGGGACAATCTTGGCTGCAGTGACCATGAATGGTGGAGTTCAGGATCCTGAGAGAACGGAAAAAAGCTTCAAGCTCCTCTAAGCTCAGGAATGGACCATGCCAATGTGCAGGAAATCAAGCAAAAGTGGTAGGAGGCATGAATGGATGAACAAGGAGCTCCTGACAAAACTTAGACATAAAAAGGAAGCATACAAGAAGTGGAAAGAGGACCCAGGTGACCCAGGAGGGATACAGGGACACTGTCTGAGCATACAGCAATGGATTTAGGGAAGCCAAAACCCACCCGGAGTTAAGTCTGGTGAGGGCAGATTCAACTGGCAACAAGACAGGCTTCTACAGGTGTAACAGCAGGGAAAAAAAAAAAAACAACAAAAAAAAAACCCTAGGGAAAATGCAGGCCCACTGCTGAATGATGTAGGGACCTGGTGGCAAATGACACAGAAAGGACTGAAATACTCAATGCTGCCTTCACCTCAGTCTTTACTAGTAGGACTTGCTTTCAGGAATCCTAGGTCTCCAAGACCACCGGAAAAGTCTAGAGCAAGGAAGATTTAAACTTGGTGGAGAAGAATCAAGTTAGGGAACACTTAAGAGAACTGGATATACTGAAGTCCATGCATGAGATGTGACAAGATGTGACCAATGTCATTGCGAGGCAACTCTCAATACTCTTTGAAAGGTCTTGGTTATTGGGGGAGGTTCCTATTGACTGGAAGAAAGCAAATGTCACTCCAACTTTCAAGAAAGGCAAGAAGAAGGATCCCAGGAATTACAAGCTGGTCGAACTCATCTCAATCCATGGGAAGGTGATAGAAAAAAATCATCCTGGAAACCTTTTCCAAACACATGAAGGATAAAATGAGTGGGAGTAGTCAGCATGGATTTATGAAAATGAAATCATTCCTGACTGACCTGATGGTCTTCTGCAAGGAGATGACTGGCTGCCTGAGGGAAGAGCAGTGGATGTTTTTTATCTTGACTCAGGAAGACCTTTCACACTGTTTTCTATAAAAACCCCACAGACCAGCTGATGAAATATGGGTGAGACAAATGGTCAGTGAGCTGGATGGAAAACTGGCTGAACTGCCAGGCTCAAAGGGTTGTGGATTACCAGCAAATCCAGTTGGAGGCCAGTCACTAGTTGTGTACTCCAGGGGTGGATACTGGGGCCAACACTGTTTAACCTCTTCATTGATGACCTAGACAATGGAGCAGAGTGCATCCTCAAGAAGTTCGCGGACGATACAAAACTGGGAGGAGTGGCTGAGAGATCAGATGGTTCTGCTGCCATTCAGGGGGATGGAAACATGCTGGAGAAATGAGCAAACAGGAATCTGAAAGTTCAACAAAGGGAAATGCAGAGTCCTGTAGCTGGGCAAGAATAACCCCAAGAACCAGTACACGGCAGGGGGCGACTGTCTGGAAAGTAGCTTTGCAGAAGGCAACTTTGGTGGACACCAAATTGACCATGAGCCAGCAATGTACCCTTGTGGCAAAGAAAGCCAGCAGCCTCCTGGACTATATGAGGCAGAGTATGTCCAGCAAGTTGAGGGAGGTGGTCCTATCCCTCTACTCAGCATTGTTGAGGCCACACCTGGAGTTCTGTGTCCAGTTCTGGGCTCCCCGGTACAAGAGAGACATTGTCATACTGGAGCTGCGCCCAGTGAAGGGCCACAAAGATGATTAAAAGACTTAAGCATCTCTCATAAGGGGAGGAGCTGAGAGGGCTGTGACTGTTCAGCCTGGAGAACAGAAGGCTCAATGGGAATCTTATCAATGTGTATAAATATCTGATGGGAGGGGGTAAAGAAGATGGAGCCAGACTCCTCTCAGTGATGCCCTGTGACAAGATCAGAGGCAGTGGGCACAAACTGAAATCCAGGAAATTCCATTTAAACATAAGAAAAAACATTTTTTTTCTGTGAATGTGGTCAGACACTAGAATAGGTTGCCAAGAGAGGCTGTGGATCTCTGTCCTTGGAGAAATTCAGAACCTCACTGTACATGGCTCTGAGCATTCTGCTCTGGCTGAGCCTGCTCTGAACAGGTGGGTTGGACTATACGATCTCCAGAGGTCCTTGCCAACCTCAACTCTTCTGTGATTCTGTATTGTTACGTAGTCAGCATACAGGTGTACAGACAGATAGAAGAAACTCTGAAGTCACTAGTATGCTTTCTGCAACAAGCTTTTTATTCCGATCTTCAATCTTAAGATTTAATACGCTTTAGAAGTGTATTAGCATTAGAAGCATAGTTAGCACTAGAAGCTCTTCTGTATAATTTGTTCTATGAACCACTTCAGAGCTTTGACTGAATATTCCACAGTATCACAAATTCTGCTCTCACGGGCCCACTAAAGTACACCTTTTCACTTTTATTTACAGATTTATTTACCAGACAACACTGTAACCCATTCTAATGAAGAGGGTAACACAATACTCGCACTCCCCTGGATGGTTATATATATCAATGCAACATACAACTTCAATAAATAAATGTCACATTCTGTTCATTTGTCTTTCTGCAATAAAATTTTCAAGTTAAAAAAGTCAACTGCAAGAAACACTAACTCTCATCTTCTGTGTTTCCTCTCATATGCACAGGAAGAAATAGCATCATCTGACAAGCTGAATTCTGAAAAGTATTGCGTTGTGTTTTCACCATAAAATAATGAAAAACATGACAATTTAAATTACAGTCAAAGGTTTAGTTGTCAAGGGTTCTAAGCCAATCTAGAAAAACAAGAACAATGTGTCTATTTAAAGACAAACTGAATTAAAATTATTCTGCCATTCTGAAGCAGCATTAAGCAAGCACCCAGCAGAGCTAATCTAAATTCCACAATTTTCAGGAAGAAAGAGGAAACGTTTATTGCTATGAGATAGATAAAACTCTCAGAGATCCTCACTGAAATCAAATGTAGAAGATGTAAAAGATGCAGACCCAGGCAATCTACCCACCTACAGCAATGAGATGTTACTGACAACAAAACGGACTGAACAGGAGAGGAAAATGCAATATACTCGAAGCTCCGTAAAATCTGCAAAGATGAAGTAAGGAGAAAGAATCCCAGCTCCACTCTGAGGTCACAAATACATTAGAAAAGTATTGATAGCCATGAATTTTCTTTAAAGAGTTGTTGTTTAAACAGAAATATTCCAATCAGAAAGACATCAAGTAGTGCTAAGAAATGCATTGGCAATGACCTTGCTTCACAACCAAATAATCCAGAGAAACAAACGGAAAAAAGGGGGAATAAATAAGACTCCTTTCTTATTAATAGTCAGACATTGATCAAAATTCAGACTTGGTGACATCCATGCAACAAGAGCTAATCACACAAGAAACAGATTTGGACTCTTGAATATAGCAAGGAGCTTAAATGTGGTGTTTCCTATAGCATGAAGATGAAAATAAAACAAATCAGCCCAGTCTAACTGCACATGGAGACAAAAGGAAACAGAAAACATGGTTTGTTTTTACTGAAAACAGTCTTCAGATATATAATTTGGTTTCTGTATTCTATCTGACAAGTCTTGCAAATGACATTGATGATTCTGACTTTGCATGCTAATGCAGATGCATGATGACAGACCTGAGGCTTCCCAGTGCAGGGCGTGCTGCCAGCTCTTCATATATCCGAGCCTGCTAGGGCTGCATCCAAGCTGCAACAAGCTAGGAAACAGCTAATCTTAAATGCCCATTGCCTTCTGAGAAGATAGGTACAAAACCTGTCTCCTAATTGTGATTTTCAATATCTTTCAGGTTACTCAATTTTGCTAATCCTGACAGTCTTGTGTTCATTCCAGAGGCTGGGGAGCCCACTCAGGAAACACTTTTGGGATTTGGAATAAGTAGTAACGTTTGGGTTTGCATGATCATACCTGTCAGTGGCTTTAATAGAATCACTGTGCTTTTAGGAACAAGGTTCAGAAAACAGCTACAAAGTTCACTGACTTGGTTTATAAATTCTTTTTTCTTACAAAAAGGCTCACAGTTGAAGTCTAAAGGGCTTGGGCTGGTTTTTTTTTTTTCGCTTATTTGATCCAGAAAGCCTGTGCACTCTGTCTAGGCTGCAGGTTTAACAGACACATCGCATTCTGGCCCCTATGCAACTCCGTCAAGAACGTGCTTGCCAGATGCGGGGAACTGTGCCTTTAGGAAGATCTGTCAGAAAGGGACTGCAGCTGGTGGCTGTGCCCCTCCTGTCATACAACACTGACTGGATTGTGCTCACTGGATAAAGCAGACTTTGGCTCTGCATGATTTCTGAACACTATAGAAGGAAAATAAACAAAATACAGACAACTCTTAGTTTTCTATGGTCAACCTACCTTTCTCAGGTCCACAAGTAGCTCAGGTGTTTCATGGTGCCTGAAATTGGAACCGGCAAACCCTTCAAACACAGGCAAGCTGCGCATGCAACCGAGACCACCGAGGAGCGAGCAGCAGGTAGAGGCAGTGACAGGTAGCTAAAATACTGCTACACCGAAATTTGAAAGTGCAAGACTTTCTTCATAAAAGCGGTACTTGAAACAGACACCCAAAAGACGGTGGGAACAAGAAAGGTTGTAACATATCTACGGTGAAGAATTGGTCTAGTCATTTGAGGTGGAGCAGCTGAGTAACAGACCTGGTTGTGGCTCACATCTGATTGAAAAAACTCAGAAGGGAATTACCGGAATCCCAGAATTAGCCCTTTAAAAAGCCACTAGGATTTGTCTAGCAAACAAATCACCCAAACAGAACTTGGGATCAGAAGATCTCTAGGACAAAAAGGCATGTAGAGGAACCTACAGGAAAGATTGTATTGCAACATGCCTGGTGTTTGAAGAACATAGATGTCTTGTCTATGTTTGAAGAAAGGCTGAAGAACAGCACAAGTTTGACTGCTCCAGCAAAGCACTCACACCCTGCACTAGGGTAAACCAGCAATACTGCTAGTTCCACCACAGCGATGAATGAACCAATGAAGTATCCTATCATTAACTACAAGGCAGTCCAAGGCAGACAAGCCAAAACAGCACCTGAAGCAATGTCTAGTGCTCAAAGTAAACGCACAGGTAACGAAAAGTAAGTGTAGTTTGGGAGTTAAGTGGCAAGCAAATACCCTGATAAGCTAAATATACATATGGATAAATATATAATTGGAAAAGACTCAGTTTATAGTTTTACCAACAAACATGCGTATGAATTAAGAGGATAAAAGCATGTTTCACTCTTGGTCTCGCTCAGCAATACCTTTCTTTGGAGAGGCAAGGAAGCAGGCAACTGAGGAACATCCTGGCAGCCTCATAAGAGTCCAAATGACCTACAGGTTTATGACTTCAGTGATTTACACTGCTTACTACACAGCAACAGCTTAAGAGGAGTGAGAGTCACTTCCTGCTCTGACAAACAAGCAAGGGAGGAGGCGGTTGTGGTTCTCCAGAAGGGAAATGAAGACTAGCTAAAGGTGCAACCTTGCCCCTGTAAGGCTACAATATAAATGAGAATGTGAAAGAAACATTTGGATGCTCTAACCAGGGAAATCCCAGAGAACGTGGACTAGACAAAATACTGAGGCAATTACGCATCATTCTCATCTTTGGGAGATGCTATGGGGCATAGCATCAAAATGCTGTATTAGTAGAAAGCACACCAGTATTGGGATTGGAAGCACCATGATGATGTTAGTGAGGTGCACACCTCAGCTATTTGTTCAGAATTCGTTTCTTTGCTCACGTTTGGCACGCTGTTGCAAGGCTTTACTGCTTTCAGGTATTTGCATGACATTGTACCTTGTAGAAGAAAAAACAAGCATTAGCACTTGTTTGGTACTCCTGCTCCATGCTTCAATGCATAGCACAAGCCTGCTGCCTCCTCTGGGTCAGATATAGGTCATCTTGGGCACGCCTAAATTTTCAGTCACAAACACAAAAGCGGTTTGTTAGCACAAAACTCATTAATCTATTTAAGTGTCATTTTGGTACAGGAAGAACTGTAGAGCGGTTGTCTGAGGCTCTAAGTATCTCTGATGGAACTACAGGTTCTAGGCAAAGATAAACAAATACCAGAATGCCATGTGAGAGAAATGGCAAGCAGAGGAACAAAGTTCAAAGAGGAGCATAAATAGACAGTGGCGGTCACCATCATGTTTCCCCCCAAATGAGAAAAGGATATGAAAATACACAGAATGGTCAACAAGGATTTTGTGTCTAATCTCTTGCCCATACCAGCGATCCTGATGGTGCAGCTGTACAGCAGATGTGAGTGCAAATCCAAATAAAGAATATGAAAAACAGTACGAGTTCGTTCATGGGGCTTCCATCCCTGAGGGGTTCATCATAGGAAGCAAAGAAATTGAACTGAGCACCAGCCAATATTTTTGTGGAGGGACACTGACAAAGTTTCCTTACAAGAGACCGAGCCACAGACAAAACTGAACATTACATCATATATGTCCTTGCAAAATCCTACATTTTAATACCTTCAAATGGTAAACCGGTCAATGTTTCTTTTTCATGGGTGTAATAGGTTTTTATTCATCAAAGAACAGTGTTAGTTCATACTCACCAGCAGCCATATACTGCTACTTCTAGAAAGAGTTTGACAGTCACCACCTACAAGGTTCTCACAGCAATACACAGGCTACTTTCTCAACTAGCAAAGTATGATTTTCAAATTGAATAAAAACTTGGAAAAGATTTGGTCATTGCAGCCACATTCTCCAAAGCCTTTGAAAAAGTGCAGAGGAGCAAAGTCCAGAGCTGGATTATGTTAATCTGATTTAAAAGAAAAAAAATCCTGCCCAGTCTAAGATAGAAGGCAGACTTATTACTGAGGAAAGATCCTGCATAAAGTAATTAAGGCTGTTACTAAGGGATGGCTGGGACAGTGTAATTCCAGCCCTCTTATAAGTTTCAGGGCTCTCAGCACTGTATGGAGTTTTGTTCAATGCAACAAGAGAGTAATTTCTGAGGTGCTAGAGAAGTATGTCAGAATGAATATATGATCATCATTTAGGGACTGAAGGAAAACATAGGAGAGCTAGAAAATACACGTTTTAATAAAAAATAGTATCCAATATAAAGTTCAATACAGAACTTTATGAAAAAAAATACGAACAGTGGCATGAAAAAGGTTCTAAAAGCTTGTCACATATGCCAAAACTAGAAAGACAAGTCAAGCAGAAGAACAGAAGATCTCTGCAAAAATGTGGGCACAAATTTGTTTGCAGTGTCTGGAAAAAAAGAGTTCTTAGATTTTTAGCCTTATTTCAGTCAGGCAATGGTACCAAACAGTTCCATCCTTATACGTATCAGCTCTCTTTTACTAGCCTTGGTGAAACTGCTACAGTGCCTTCTGACATCGGCTCTTGATTGGAGACTGTGAATTTACCTAGTTTGAACTGAAGTGTGATTTCAGACAGGTAATGTCAATTTGCATTATTCACAACCGAACAGTAGAAAATTATGTCAGAGCAATGCTGAAAAACACACATGAGAGAGACCCTGGTCCACATACAGCAACAAAGAAGCACCAGTGAATCCCCAACTGCTTATTTTGTAGAAGAGAAAGCTGAAAACAAGAATGCCTGCACTGGTGAAAACTGATGCCAGAGTCAGAGGGGCCTAATGGATATATAAAAAGATAGGCAAGGAGAAACAAAAAGCTTAGGGAGGTTTGTGGTCAGAAGAGTGGCCGTCACTCTGTGCAAGGCAACGCTTCAGGCAGAGGCTGCCAACAGCAGGGGCTTCACTGCCAGCAGCCCTGCACTCACGCGAAGTCGTAACCTCCCCTCCGCACACCCAGGAGGAACCGCTGGCATCTCCCTGAAATCCCAGCAAGGGGGAGAGAGACTGTTTTGCTCAAGAAGATCTCAGAAAAATAACATCGACGTTGCTGTTACAGAGGCCAAGTGCAGCACATGGCTCCACTGGAACAACTGCGCTGCTGTTAACTGCCAGAGCACAACGGAGGTGATGGCTGGGAAGAGACCCAGAGGCCCCTGAGTAACTCAGCGCCGCTAGCTAACTTAATTCATGCATTAGAAACAGGCATTCAAAATTTTACACTGATTATTAACCGCTAGTATTTTTATACTTGCCCAGAAACAGAGGCTCCAGCTTGAATTGTATACAACTAACAGCAATTATGTACAGAGGCTCACACTGTGCACATGAAAGAGATAAGATTCAAGTCAAGAAAATAAAAAACTCATCTGCATGTAAAACCTGCCAGTGCACAATACTGTGATACTCTGCAACAGCAAAAGAGTTTTATTTTTTTTTGGTGCTAATTTTTTATTGAAATTATTACAGATTAGCTCTAAAAAGAATCGCTTGCTATTTGCAACTGTATTAATAAGTACTGAAGCTTTCTTCAGGACCTCCTGTCTATGTATTCCTGAACTTCAAGCAGACAAGGCAGTGCTGTCTTGGCCTTTACAGTTCAGATTATGGATCTAATACATTGCATCTAAAATTCTTAGAGCACCTGGGACATCTTTCAGAAAAGCATACATGAGGATAACTCACTAACATGCAGACTGGTACAACACGGACAAGCTTTACCCCTGTGTATGTTACAGCATGCCAACACAGCATCTTATGTCACCAGTGGTTGGCTGCCACTGGTCAAATAAAGACTCAGTTTTTCAAGAACATAATGGCAATTTTTGGCCTTCATAGCAATGTAGAAAAGAGCAACCAATATCTGAGAATATTTGGTCCAGGCACCAGTTTTCCCAGTACTAAAGATCTGTGTTAGGGTAAGTGATCAGGACCAATTTCAAAGCAGCTGATGTGTCCCATTAAACAGTACAACTATAAATATGTCATTTCAGTTTATAAATATGCTTAATTTCTCAATAGACCCATACTAACATGAATGGTATCATTTCTATTGCATGTTCGTAAAATAAAGGCCAAATATAGCACTAACCGCTTAATTATATAGCTTGATCAGTCGTATAACACAGACCACTACATTTTTCTATACAAACTCCTGTAATTTGTAGTAGTATTTAACTACAGAATATCTTCCAAGAAGCAATTCAGTCTTGATCAGAAAGCAGCACAAAAAATTCCTCACTTCTCTTCTTAGGTTTTACAATAGCTAAACACCCTTCTGAGAAGACTTTTGAATTTCTCTGGCTTTGGCTTCCAGCTACTAGATCTCATTAAACCTCAGTCCAATAGATTAAAGAGTCTTTTGTGACTACTTTTTCTCTCCTTGCTTGTTTATACATCACACAAGAATTCATCTCTCAGTCTTCTTGCTGATCTAAAAACCAGATTAAGTTTCACAGTATCAAGCACTTTTCCCAGCCCTCAAATACTTTCTGAACCACATCCATCTATTGCACACCTCCTTCAAAAATGCATAAATATGTCCTCCTTCAAACAGGACATAATGCATTTGTATTAGTCTCAAAGATGTCGCCTCCTGCTGTGAAATCAATTCTCTACTGATAACTTTTAAAACTCCTATTCTCCTCAATTTTGTGTCTTTAACTAGTCCCTGACTATAATTTGCTTTTTGGCTGTATTCAAGTGTATCTCTTTGACTAAGCCCAAGTTACCAAGCAATAAAGATTACTTTTCATTACTATCCTTTCTGAAACAAACTTCTCCATTTCACCAAGCTTTGTGTTATCCACAAATTTTATGAGTAATCATTTTGTGCTTGGTTCTTCACTGCAACTGAAAATGCTAACTAGTATCAGGCTTACTGCTGATCCTTCACAGGAGCCCACCAAAAGCCTCCCCTCCAGACTTGATTTTTCACTAACAGCATATGTGATCTGCAAATCTCTGCTTCCACTTAACTGTGATCAGTGGAGTGAGTCACATACTCAACTCCCTCTTCACACTCCTCCACAAATAGCCTGTAACTCCCGTACTGCAGTGCAATGCCTGGCTTCTCTTTCATGCCATAATCCCACCCAGCAGACAGCTGGGCAGCAGATACCTTGTTCCACTGACCAATTCTGTCCTTCCCATGGAACAGGATGCCCAGGGAAGTGCTTGAGTCACCATCCCTGGTGGTATTTAAAAGACATGTAGTTGTGGTGCTTAGGGACATGGTTTAGTGGTGGACTTGGCAGTGTTAGGTTAACGCTTGGACTTGATGATCTTAAAGGTCCTTTCCAACCAAAACGGTTCTATGATTCTATGAATGAGAAAAAAACATCCAGTCTGCAGAGCTACGTTACTTGCATAGCAAATGCATGCGCAAGTGCATGTCTACCTGGAAGGAAAATGCTGCTGTATTGTACTACAGCAGAAAGTTGTGCAACCTGAGGGGGGCCTGGACTTAGATAAAGTCTCTGAGAGGGTGTCTTCCAGCTCCACTTCTGAAGCCCTTCTGCTATCATGTAATCTGATGTGCGAAACCAGTCCTATTATCTGCCACTGTGCTCTTGTATGCCATCAAAAGACATCTGAAAGGCCTTGTGATACCTGTGCATCGCTGCAGAGGGCCTTCCAACTCACTGTTTCTTTTCTTCCTAAGCATGATAGCAATATAATTTAATATTAAATCACCAGATACTTTCTTTATCTTCTCTCTGAACTTTCCTAGCCAAACTTGGTCTACTGTGCTAAAGCAGAACGTGTGCTATATGAAGGTGATAGAAAAAAGCAGCCCATGGAACTGAACAGCTGTATCTACAACATTTTTATATAAATTAAATATTAATAGGAATATGGAGGAGAATATTTTCAGGATCACAGTGCTCTAATAATTTTATGTACTTTATATGTCACTGATTTTTTTGCTTAAAGATAATGCTTATTAGTTCCACTTCTACACTGTGCTCCATCAAGATTAATTCTGCAGTGAGTCTCTTTATAATAGTTGTGCTACATTTTATTAGTTTATAGATATGAAAGTCGGTATTTTATTGAGAAATACGAAACAGAACCATTATGCTGTCTAGTTAAGGCTAGTTATTGCTTGAGAATGGCATGGATACAAAAGAGCTAAATAGGATTTTAATAATCCAGATTTTACTGGGAAAAAAGCCACAGTAAAACAGAATGTGACTCTTATTTTATCTAGAAGAACTACCAAAATTAGAATTTCATCTTGAATGTGCATCATGCAGGAATGCTATATGGAATTTACTAAACTCTCTAACTTGTTGTCTAAGGCCTACAAAAATAAATAAACTAGCAGAAGTTTGCAGCAGGCAAGAGAAATTAATTATACTTAGGAAACGAATTAATTAGGTTAAGACACGCTAACAAGAAAACAGATTTTTTCATGACTAGCCTAATTAGTGAAATGTCATTCCTTATGAACTCCTACTGTACGTGTGTATTTTTTTGTAGCAAGTCCAACTCCCTTCCTCCATTCATAAGGTCTGTTTTCCGCCCCAACACTGTTTTTCAGAAAGCTTTGCAGGACCTTAGTGCATACAACCTCTTCTTCACTGCTATGTTTGAACTATCTCTTTTCATAAAAAAAGAAGTATCACTGATGTGAGCTTCAAATAACGCAAATGACATAAGAATTCATGTACGTTTAACATGTACTGCTTTACTTCTTGTTTAAACAAAGACAGGTAAATGTGCTACATGTGGGAAAAGTAGAAGAGGACAGGGATGCCTTGCTCTCACAGATTTACTTTTTCTTAATTAAGTTCATAATAAATACAAAAAGAACCTGAAGCCTTTCTTTTTTACCCCATGTCTCTCTTTTAGCCAAAACTAGACACCTCCCTCTCATCTGAGTCATCACTACAAGAAAATGAAGCTGTGAGGTGACAGTAACACAGGAAGGCTCTTTTTAAATCCTTACAGTTTCCGCACTGCTGCTGGCTCTGATATTCGAAGCAGCATCGTGGAGCTCTTGCATGAACACAAGTTAAAGAGAAGAGGCAGCACAGGGAGCTACGGCTGCAAGAGCATCAGAGAGGCGTGGAACTCCAGCAGCCCACAGCAAAACACATACGGCTGTGAGCCCTTCTGCCAAGCACTGGCGAATTTTGGAAGCTTCTTGAGTTAATTTTCCTTGTAGAAGAGAAACTGGCAGTACAAAACAAGGATCTTCTCAGTGGAGGATGTTTATTTTCAAAAGTCCAGCTGCCTTTCTTCCCGAAGCCGGAACGATAACAAGCAGTGCTCAGGCAACTCTGTTCAGCCAAGGCTTCAGACTGGGTGTCTCTCCCATCTCCAGAAAAACATCTTCACATCTTCCTCTCTCTCTCTCCAGGGATCTGCACAGACTTGTGTGCCAGACACAGCACTTACTGCTTCTCTGCAGGAATGACTAATGGCGGTTTCAGGTCTGATGCCATACCCTTCCCCTTCTCCTGCTTAAGATAATGCAGTCAGAGACCAGGGAAACTGCACATCGAACCTCCTTCCATGAGGTTGCATGGAAGACACAGAAACACGGTGTCACTAAGCTTTGTTTGCATTATCAGGAATTAAAGTTAATAAGGAAACCTGGGGTGACACCTTTGTTACCTAACTGCACAAAACTAATATGAGTTTTTATCTGTTTTAATTTGAACACGAGTACTGCAAAAAACTATCTCACCCAAGAGAGGAGTATTTTGAAGTTCATGAGTCTTGGGGTCAAGTCTAACCACAGTTTCAGCTTGCCCGCTTTCAGGAGGAGAAAAAGGAAAATCACTCATTTGTGGACAGTTCCACAAATCCCCCAGAAGCAGAGGTAGGCAAATTCTCCTTCCAGGGCCCAGGGGAGATTTACAGTAAGTTTCACCACAAAGAACCATGGAATATATCCTATAACTTACACCTATAGTGTTCACAGTGAGTTTGCCTCAAGACGGTTGGTCTTTAGAGGGCAGTTCACAGTGACAGGTCACCTGGCTTTCTTGCAGCTGATGCTGTGATTTATTTTATGTGAATATAATAAACAGGAATAGCTGCCCCCAAGCATTTACCATAAGATCATAGGAACCGGATTTATATGGACATTAGGAAGAATTTCTTCTCAGAAAGGGTCATTAGACATTGGAACGGGCTGCCCAGGGCGGTGGTAGAGTCACCATCTCTGGATGTGTTTAAGAAAAGACTGGACATGGCACTTAGTGCCATGGTCTAGTTGACATGGTGGTGTCAGGGCAATGGTTGGACATGACCCATTGAATGGTTTTATATGAACAAAACTATAAAATATAACAAACTTCTCAGGTGCTAAAATACGCTGCTTCCAGGGAAGAGAAAGACAAATGGTCAAAATGGTTATAGTAAGCTCCTACGGTGTAACCCGTGCTACAGCTTGACTAAACTACCCCTTTTCCTGCCTTGTAAACAGACTAAAACACCTATTCCTGCCAGTCAAGTTAAAGCAGTAAAAACAATTCCACAAGGCAGTATCTGACCAGAGCTCAGGACACTGCGATTTCTGCAACAGCAACATGTCTCCAAAACAATTTTCCTCCTCTTGTTTCACATGGGACAACAACCACTACAGACCACATCCAGTGGCAAAATCCCACAGGGTATGCATCTACCTGAAGCCACTTCACACATGCTTTCCATAAGAAAAATGCAAATAATTTGATAGAAATTACATCTCCCACTTTTCTGGAGTGTTCAACCAAAATGACCACAAGGGCCTGACTAATTTCAAAAACAAAGGGTAGCTCACCGCTGTAGCTGAGGCCCATCTCACTTTCCTTGCCCACCTAAGCTGAGGTTATACAGTAACCACTACTCCAAGACAAAATTTCTCTCTGCAGTGCTTCATCACTAGTGACCCTTTTCATGGAAATATTGGACAATGGCATATTGGCACTATGGAACTATGATCTATTGACACTACGAACTGTGAAATATTGGCCTAGGGACCACCCAGCTGTACAGGCTCCAGCTGCCAAGGTACCTTCTGTACCTGTCTGCACCATGTTCCCACCAGCCACTTCTAGATGGGATCAGCTGTATGTTCTTTCCCGCCTCTAGCTACAAGAGGAAGTTACACCATGTCGTCCTCTTTCCAGTTCTCACAATCAACGCACACTTTCTCCCTAGTGTCACCAAACTGACATCTTCTTTGATTTCTCTGCTAGCATGAGTCTCTTCTTCTGTAATGTACTGAACCACGACACGGGACATGCTGCACTGCACACCACCCACACTGCTCTTCTCCTCCTTTCTTTATCACCTACGAAGATCTGCAGGAAAGGCCACTACTTGCTCCGACTGTACCAGATGGCAAGGCACAGCAATGTAATCTTAGCACAGAATTTAGATGAAGTGCAGAATTGCCTCACAGGGTAAACATCTTCTTGTCCCCCATGAACACCCCAATCCCACCATAACTACTTACAAAAAAGCCGTTTTATGTCATTGTATGGTGTTCCACGTCTGGAACATTACCTTCTCCATACTATCTCACTCACTTCCCCACTCTCTTCTTTTTCTCTTAGTACTATAAGAAATGGAGGCTCCCATGAACTGGAGATCCCATTCCCGGGTTTCATTCTCCTAAAATTTCTGTATGTATACACACACACAAACACACACATATGTCTGTACGTATACACCTATAGCTTTCTTCACTCTTATGCTTTAATCCAGAATTAAGAATTCTGTATTAGTCCTGAGAACAAGATGGTAGAAGTTTACAAAATATTAAAAATAATGAGATAATGAGTTCATAAAATACAGGGCTTGAAAAAGGACACAAAGAATCTTCAGTCACAGAAATATACTGAAAGATGCAACATCAGCAGCTCTTTTAAACCCAAAAGGTTAAATTTGAAACATCATTATTTCTTGAGAGAATTATTTTGAAGAATTCATTGTTGAGGAAAGTACTGAGTTTTATGTTCACAGCTCTACAGTCAGATTTCTGAAATTAAGTTCATTTCCTTACCTCCATCCTCCCACCCCCATAAACCTCAGCTCATTATTTTAAAAACACACAATGAATAAGAAAGAGGCAATTTAAGATGAGGAACTATAGAAATTGACTGTGATGAGTGTTCAAAGAATGAATCAGTACATGACTTCCCTGTTCTTTTACTCTTCCTTAAGCATCTGCTTTTGGCTACTTTTCTGATTTCTCCTTTATGTCTGACCCCAATGAAACCTCAAAGACCTCCTCAGGAAGCAGGGAGCTACGAGGAAAAAAGGATGCAAAGAAAACAAGAGTTTCCAGTGCCTCCTACTTGGCTTTGGATAACCTTCATGCTCCAGTGCTACTGAAAGCACCTAATTTCTTGAGAAACACAGCTGTAGACTTTCCGGTTATCATTAATAGCTGCTTTTACACAATATTGGTTTTCCCATTAAACTTAGCAAAGTCACAAGTTCCTTGCTAGCAATTAGTTCTTCCCCCAGGCAAGACACAAGCTACCTGCAGGAGGGAACCAGTGCTTGCTGTATTTGTGGTGTCTGCAGTAAGCCATTCTTCAGCCCTGCAATAACTGTGGATTAAATTAGATCTGCCAAAAATTTCTACCAAATTTCTACTAGCATCATGATAATTCTTAATTAGCAAACTGTTGCATATGTATATAATAAAATATATATCTAATTTGACTCAGTCTTTTGCAAGGCACGCTCCCCGACTGAGATAGTCAGTCCTGAAAAAAGACCACAATATCATGAATGTAGGAAATGAACAGTCAGGAAACCTGGGTGGAAAACAAAGATAGATTCCTAGAGAAAGTAATTCTGGATTAATGTATGAAATATGGTGGGGTTTTTTTTCTCTTAATGTTTCACACAGAAATATAGAATTATTCAGGTTGGAATTACCTCAGGTCATCCAGTGCTCAAAGCAGGCTTAACACTGAATCCAGACCAGGTTGCTCAGGGCTTTATCCACTTGGGTCTTGAAAATCTCCAAGTATGAAAATTCACCACCTCATGTGCAACGAACTCTACTGTTTAATTACCCTGATAGTGAAAATGTTTTACTTGTATAACATTGACCCTGATGCTACTTTATATTGTATACAGGTGAAATATCCCATTTCAATTTGTCATTGTCTTTTGGTCTCCCAATATACACTGCAGCTAAAGAGCATGGCTCCATCTTCTCAGTAACCTCTTGTAGGTGTCGGATAGCTGCTGTTAGGTCCCTCCAACGCCATCTCTTCTCCAGGCTGAACAAGCCCTGTTCCCTCAACCTCTTCTTGCAGGCAAAGTGCTCCAAGCCCTGACCATCTTGATGGCCTTTCACTGAACTCACTCAAGTTCACTGATGTCTTGGGAGAGTCCAAAACTGGACACAGCATTGCAAGTATGGTCTAAGGCATGTCAAGTAAAGGAGAATAATCACCTCCCTCAACCTTCTGGCTGCTGTTCTGTTGATACAGTCCAGTCTGCTGCTATGCTTCATTGTTTTGTGCCGATCAAGGATGAGGATGTAGTTCACTCTTGTTTTCTTATTCAATCTTTGTCCCGTTTGCTGACCCTGTCAGCACAGGTGCCAAGTAACACTGAGCAGCTGAATGAGCAATGCAGAAGTGCAAGATTTTCTGCCCAATTTTGCAACCTGTCCTTACTTCATATAAACAGAAGATCAACTGCCCTGTCAGGATATTGCTTCCTCACATCATGTAAAATCATATAAACAACCCATTAGGGTAGCAGAACTGCAATGACAATGTGAGTCTTCCATAGTCTTAGGCTGTTTCTCTGTATGTCTGAGCTATAGATAACAAACCATCCAAGCAATGTCACCAGTTCTGTTCTATCTTTTCTATAGTGCTCTAGTTATTCTTTTTGCATCAGAAATTGTTCATCCCAGAAAATACCACGCGGGTTGGGATTTTCTGGATGAATTTCAATGCAAAGATGTGGTCAGACATAGCATTATACAGTCAGAGTTTACCAGACAAAGTGTACACTTCTAACAAGGGACAGAAATAAAAGGGATCTGCAAGAAGAGACACTATTTCAATGGGAAAGCAGGGTTTTCCACCTAAAATGTGATAAGCCAATAGTGCAACATGAAACACGAGATATTCTCAGTCCTCATTCAGTTTACGAGCATAATATCAAACCTCCTCTACCTAACATCCCAACAGAGTAATGAAACTAAGATAAAAAGATGAACAAGCCTACTTCATCCAAGATGTCCAAGTACCAGTATAAACGTACTGCATATCTCTTTGCTTCAACAAAAATACTTACAGAATGTATCAGTAATTTTTTCACTAAAGTTTAAAGAGGAAAAAGCATTAGGATTTTATCCAGCATACCCAGAAAAGGCTTCAGTTTTTAAGGGGACTGTGGAAGTGGGATTTGAAGTTGGGTCTCTGAATCTTAATCTCTGAATCACACTGTCAACCCCATGGAACCCAGAATTTCCCATACATTTTTGCTGGCAGGCACTGATTCTTGTGAGTGTGTAGCCTGTCTGCTGTGATTGCCTGAAGAAAGCAGCCCTTGACTTATGATCCATAAGAAAACATAGTAAGTACACACACACCATAGTGTATTGTTTCACCCACCATCTAAACACTTAGAAAGGATCTCTCTATGAACACTTTACAGGGAAACTTTTGAACGCTCTATGAACACTTCTGCATTTTCCTACATTCAAGGAAAATATATTCATCTTCTGTGAAAAGGGGTTCTTGCACAATTTCACAGCTGATGTATGTGTTTTACATCAAATCCTGTCTGCAGTCATAGTTCTCTACTGGGATTAGTAGCATATAATTTGAGCAGAAATAGTGAGGAGAAAGAGACAGTGGTTTTAAAAATCAGAAACGGTGCTTGTTTATGATAATATTTGCAGCTCTTCCACCTAAGTACCCACACAGATTGCACATACTCACGCAGAGATGGAAATTAATAATATGTGAAATACCTGTGCAGCTTGAGCGTCACAGTTCCATAAACAGTAGCAAAGCCCAGAAGACGAACCCATCTTAGGAGAACACAGCGAAATACACTTGGCTCAAAGTACAAAATGACAACCTATAGAACAGAAAGATAGAGAGAGCTTCAGTACCTCTTTAATGCGAAAGTAGTTTTTCTTTCAAATGCAGAATAGTTGCAAAACAGGACAGCAGACATATTTTCAGCTTGTACTGCTGTATATTTAGATTTTCTAGTAAAGTGATGGGATGATCAGATCAACCAGCTGGCACAGTTCTAGGCACCAACTCCTTTTGAAGGGAGCTGGCAAAAGCCCTGTGACAGACTGTGAAGTGACAACACTTTTAAATACAATTCCACTGACTTTTCTTAACCAAGTGTACCCAGAGAAGAGGATAGAACAGACAAGGACATCTTCCTCGAGCTATTCCAGTAAGACACAGCTGGCCTAATTCTGGTTTGATGGACTGTATTTACTAGGTTACACTCCAAAGTCACTCCTTCTAACAAACCTAGCAAAATGATAGCTGCTCATTTTTCTCTGCCAACTTTTCTGCCACACTAAAAATGATTGCACTAGCCTCTCTCTGCCCAAAACCTTGATGTCATATTTGACTCTTGCTTATTCTTCCCCATATATTTTCCCTAAGCTATACCAAATCTCCCTATGCATCACCACTTCCTTAACAGAAATAACCATTTTGTTCACTTATGGATTTCTCTAATCACAACAGAAAGGTCCTACTGGTCTTTTGTTCTATCTATCAAGTACCATGCATGAGGACCACACTCTATAAACAGTAACATAAAGCTACTTCTGTAGGTATAGTGTGTATAAAAGCATCATTACCAAGTAAAATGTCACCCTTGTCTAAAACTGGGCTGCTCAAATGGTGAACTCGGTCACGATCTGAACCAGTAGTCCGTTTCTTCTTGTTCCAACAGATCTTGTCCCTGCTGTCATGAAGGATGAACCCACATTCCTTCCCACTCGTCAGGCCCCACTAGGAGCCTGCTGTCCCAGGGATTTGGCTGTACACTGCCCTTACCCCACCTGCAGACCCTGCTTGGTCCAGCAAAGCTAGATCCAGTGCATCCTACCCATCTGACCAGAACCTGGTAAAATGACTCACCATAGTACAAATTAATTGTGTAATCCTGGTCTAGAGAAAGAAAGGATTGCAGCATTTCAGGCCATCTGCCACAGCTTCATTTAGAGTCAGTACATTCTGGCAGTAGAGGTAGTATTGTGCCTGCCGGCTGCCACATGATATTGTTTTCCTAAGTAAATGCTTTTCTATGTGTGAATTCAAGCCCAGGATATTGGCCAAAAGCCCAGGACTATGTCCTTTGGGTGACACAGACATACTTAGGAGAGTGGGGACAAAAATGGCAGACATGTGGGCTCAGAGAGAGAGAAGAAGCTGCTGTGCTTCGTTGGCATGTTTTTTACAGCAGAATAAAGCTACTTCTTTAAAAAAATCATTTGTTGAATTAAACCATGGTGCAAAATTTAATCTGCTTTTTTCACTGTTACTAGACTGACATGTTTCAAGGTAGACATTTTCCAGGAATCTGAGAAATTCTACATGTAGAGAAGGGAACAGCGTGCAGCAAAAGGCACACTTCTCCTCGGAAAATCAGCTGGAAAAACAAAATGCATCCACTTGCACATGAGCACGCTTGTGTAAATAGTGCATCCAGCAAGAATTCTCTCAGAAAGACCTGAATGACAGTAATAGCCTCTTATCGTAATATACAGTTATACACATTGGGATAACTGCAGAACCAGAGCAAAGTCTGTAGCAGTAACCTGCCTCCTGAGGTTAGCCAGAGGGTAGAAAACACCCTGTTTTTGAGTCTTCCAAACTAGAAAACCAATGTCAAAAAAAAGACTGGCATGCAGAGACTCCGAACATTTCAAAGTTGATCTGAAAGCAGAATTTTTCAGATGATTGAAATGGGAAGGTCTGAAAACTTTCAGGCACAGAATTTTCTGAACAAGGGTGACAGCTCTCTGCCATGCAGTCTGACGCAGCAATTTTATCTGCAGTTCCTTGTTGAAATATTAACTGCTTGTGTCTAGAAAATCTCATTGATTTGCATTGAACCATCTGTATGAGCAGCTGAGGCATTTGGCTAGCTATCAACCAAGAAAACACCACTTCAAATGCAGCATGGTGTGAGCTGGCATGTGGCAGCTCACCATGAAGGCTGCAGAGGCAAGGCACTGCTGGCAAAAACTGTTCTCCTCTTCCCATTTGAATATAGACACATTTTAACTACTCCTTTGCCCAGTGGTCAAGTGCATTGCGGAAGTAAGACTTGATCCAAGTTTGATTCCCTTTTGGATCTTCCTGTGTTTATATGATGGAGAAGAGTTACAATGCCCTCCCAAGGGCCAGCATTCATTGCTACTGATTCTTCTGTAACTTGCATGTGGTCTGACATGGACCAAGGCTTTGAACAGCAAGAATCGCTATACTTATGTTTTGCTTGCTTCTTAGGCTTTCCAGAAGGTTATCCTATGAATATGTCATTTCCATTCCCATCAGGGCTCACTGGGATGTTCAGTTGACTGCCCTCTCTAAGCTCTTGTCAGACTTAAGTCTCTTACAATCACAGTGAATTTTAGTGGCACAATTTTAAAATTGAATAATCTTTAATGGATTAGACCCAAGGCTCCAGATACACTGCCCTGGAAGCTCAGTGTTCAAGGTTTTCATCTTAGTGGAATCACATAAGAATATACATTTGGTGAAAAGTATGGCTGCTGCATGTCATCCCTCACTCTCCCTAGCTACAAGACAAACAAAAAAAGAAACATAACAGAGAAGTCTTGGTTTTGTTTCATATCAGCCTCTTCTACCTTCTGGTTACGAAAACTCCAATTCCCTACTGTTCTTCCCAGAGATAAGCCTTCCTTAAAGCGACAAACAATATGCAGCAATGGGTTGCTGAGCTCCAAGCTAGGAGTGTAGGATGATCACAGGATTCACCCACATACCCAGGCTGCTCTCAAGAGAGCAAGGGAATCCCTCTGCAGTTTTAAAAGGCCTCTTTGCCCACCAAAAATCTGACAATAATTCATTTTCCCTTTTTGCTTTTATAATGCATTAGACCATGACAGCAGCATAAATCTCATTAAAAATGCTTAGAGGTTTTGCTGATGGATGTCACAAAACCTATTTACTGTACACAAGGAAATGGGATATCCTCTGTTTCACCAGCTCCTGAAACCCATTTAAATACTAGATATCAGTTTCTGTTCCTCAAACAACAAAGATCTGGGGAAAAAATATTTGGAAACCAGAAGAAGGTAAGTCAGACAGTGCCTGTTCATGTGCCACTTACTGCAGCTGTGCGTGAGACTTCATGAACTGTGGCTCATCTTTGTCATGTGGACAAATGCATTTAGATGTTTGCTTTTAACCTCAACGTGTTTTAAGCTATTATTACCCTTGCCAAAACATCGTCCCAGTACTCACGCTACCACTTGTGGAGTCGGAGATGAAAAGACTTTCTAAGGTCACCAGCTAACTGTCAAGTATGTTTAGAGCTGGAGAATTATGGACATGGAAGAGAGACTTTGCTTGCTGACATAGCGATGAGCCAGCTCAGTGATTCAGCTGACATGATGAACAGACACAGACGCTCTCTAAAGACAACGGCTAAAGTCGATATAGGCACTCTGCCCACTATGGCAAATTTCTCTTATCAGGACAGGTAGGACAGTAAAAGTGCAAAGAGAACTAACATTGGACAATTTAATGTTCAAAAGCATAATAGACATCGTCCTCACAAAAAAATGAGCAAATAATGAGTTTTACAGCTTCAGTGCCATTGTTTCTTAAAAGAAATACAGCATTTAGGAAGATTCCTTAAAAGAAAAGAAAACCAAATCAAACCTTATCAGATCTCTATAACATGAATAGTGAGCAATATTTCCATGCAATAAAAAAATATTCTTTTGTTTTTCAGATTAACTTTACTGTGCATGTTATAAGATTATTAATTTTGCGCTTCACCTTGGGCACCAGACGCAGGTGAAAATATTTTAATACTGTGCAGTTCCCCAGGGTGGGTGCATTGACTGGTATTCAGTCTGCCTAAATCAGGCATGTAATTTCTGCCTAAATCATAGGAGTCTAGTAAATCAGCCCTACTAATGTGAGTTCCATAGATAACCCATGGATAAAAGCAGGTACCTTGGGGAGCCTTGAAGAAATTCAGGACTTCAGCTGCTTGGACAGAATCTTGGCCTAAAGGCTTCAAATATACATCTCCACTGACTAGAAAGGTACTTAAGCATTTATTTTAGGGAAGTTGCTTCAGTAGATGTCAATTAATAACCTACATTAGGAGGACTCTGTAGCCAGCTCTAACAATTCTGTAATGTATTTAAGACAAGTTGCTTTTAACTTTGATCCTTAAGCCATAAAAATCACATTAATAGATCAAAACCTCATTTTCCTTTTCAGTCATCAAATTTCTGTCCTCCATGCTGAGAGAGAACGGGCAATACTACAATGGCTCAAAAGAACGTTAAGTCAAAGAACAAGTATTTTTAAAAATAGATGGAACTGGCAGTGATACAAAGCCTAAATATGAAAAATTTTGAGCAGTACCTTACTCAAAAAATCCCAGGGTGTTCACCTTTGAACTCTTCTTATTTTTGCCCTCAGTTATAGAATCACAGAATGGTTTGGGCTGGAAGGGACCTGTAAAGATCATCTAGTTCCCTGTGCTGTAGGCAGGGATGTTATCGATGTTGGATACATGGAAATAAGATACAGAGCTTGGAATTTGAGCATCAGTATGTGATCTGGTTATGGATCCAAAGTGAAAGTCACCTGCTTAAGATAAAAGCGATGCAAAAGTATTAATTTTTTTCTGATTTTCAAATAAGCAAATTTCTCTTAAAACTGTGCCCCATTAACCCAAAAAGTTTTACAGGAAAACTACCTACTATTTTATTTAACTTCAGAATTTGCTGCAAGTACTCTACACAGTTCAATGCAGGACATGACGTAGCCAGTTAAGGTAATGTTTTTTGGGCTAATTCCATTAACAAGTACCTAGAAGATACTGTGAAGAGATCCATCTGATCTGTTCCACTGCCCAACACCATCTGCCCTTGCCCAACTGCAAGAGCTGTCTTGGGCTGTCTCTAGGCAATTCTGCTACGGAACAAGCCATCAGACACTTCCTCTCGGTATCCTGCTGTGCTTTGAGATGGGCACTCTTCTTTCTTCTGCCATGTTTCAGTAGTTTCTTTCAACATATAAAATATCCTCCAGGGTAACCCAGTACATCAAGTCACCTATTATTGCTTCAGTCCTAATAGTGAGAAGGGATTTCCCACAACAGAGATGCTGTTTGCAATGTTAGACAAGCCTGCCATCCAAACTCATAACAGTCTGGCACTACGCTTTCTAGAAAAGGGATCAATCCACGTGTATGTGGGCACACTGCCATCTTAACAGATGGGCATGAATGAAGGCATTCATGAGCCTGTGTACACTACGGGCACCACATACCACTGTTTAAAACATGATTCACAGTTCAGAGCATCTGCTTAAATATTAGTGAATGCACAACTCATTATCCAATCCTGGACTACCAATAAATATTTCCGGTGCAACTACACAAAACATTTTAGAGGTAGGTATGATAACAGCTGAATATATGCTTAGGCTAATTATGTAAGAACACTTCCTTCCATCTCCATCCCATTTTTTTAAACCACATGTGCTTTTTAAGCCATAACATTTTATTCTAACAGGCCTATGGACACACAGTACCAACAAATGCTGTTATCCTTGCAAATCTCACAATTCTAAAGCAGAGTTGTGCTGGATCATTAGCTCAATGCCTCTACAAAGCACACAGTTGCTGCAGGAAACCACAGTAGGTTTTATTCTTGCCTCTGAATTGGAACTGAATCAACACCCCAGTATACAGTGTTGGAGGCACTCTGCTACTGGGGGCAATGCGTTTCAGATAAAATGTCAAAGCCAAAATACTTACGGCCATTTAAGATCTTTTGGATTTCTTCATAAAAGAAGACAAGTTTTTCTTAGCCGTCCATACAAAATCCAGCTTGAAATTCTGCCTACTGAAAACCTCTTTTCCCTCCCACTAGACTTTCAACTGTAGACAGGTTTTCTCCATTGCCTGTCTTAAAACATATATTAAACCTCTGGCTGTGTTTCAGCAAAGACATGTCTTGTTTGTAAAGTCTTTTGGAAGTCCACAACGCAGTACAAGTGCATAACCACTTTTTACCAGTGTAAAATACAAGGACAGACTTCTAGAACTTGATTCATCAGAATGCTTTGCTATGACTAAGTTTTATTATACTTTGGATTCATCTCCATCAGGCAGTAAGAGCAGATCTCTAAAGCTCTTTATGGTACACATTTTTTACAGTGGAGCTCATTTAGCCTCCTGAGAGATTTATCTGGTGGTTAAGCAAACAGAACCTTCAAGATCATTCTGGTTTGACACAAGACAGCATACTTAGAATGCCTTTTTATTGATATATCTTCAGTTATTTTCCCTCTTTTTTTTTCCTGTTCATAAAGCAGATTCCAGCTAATACCTGACAGTCACCTCTGAATAGGCTTTTTTGAGAAAAATAAATGTCCATGTGACTTCCAAGATGCTGTCATGTCTTTCCTCCAATTTGAAGAGAAAAAGTGATATGTCACAGATCCTACCAGCTCTGGAAATATTCATTCATAAGTGACCTGAACACATGGCCTGAAAATGCATTTATTTGCCATAAATTCTAGCCTCTACGTAGACTTACTAACGATCCAGCTTCACTGTTTCTATTTACGTTGGCCTAATGAATAGTATTCTACAGTCAAGTAATAAAAAGTTAACCTACAATCCACAATGTCTTTAGAAAGATACATGCTTGCACTCTGTAAACAGATTTGTTCACAACAAATGAAGTGTTATGCCCAACAAGGCCCACGCAGGAGAGAAAGGCATTCCACATTTTTTTCCTAATAATGCCTAAAACTTTGTCAGAAAACACTTCCTTAGCTTATGAGAGACATAAATAGACACCCTGGTTGAATCAGTTATAAATGCTAAGGGTTGCAGGGTTCCCCAAGGGTGAATTCACAACCAACAGGAGAACACGGATACAAAGAAAGACAACACACTAAGTCTGTATCCTCTTTGGGGAAAGAAAAGCAATAAGAACTAGTATTACCAAAAGGACTAGACCCCTGTCCCGGGCAGCTGTGGGAACCATCTGGGGAATTGAGGAGAAACAGAAATCACCTTGAAACCAAGCTAAATCAAGAGACAGGTTGTCACATACGTTCCCTGTATCCATCTCCAAACACAGAAATTAATGTCTAGCTTTTCACTGTAATAGAATAAACTATTTGTTTTTAATTGCAAACTTCTCAAATACAAAGAGAGATTTCAGTGGCACTGGCCCCGGGAGTAGTGATTCTATAACAGTAAAACATGGTCATTCAGGACGTATTAGGTCTCCCAGCTTAAGGGGCTATAGGCACTGAGCTGCTGGAGGTGGCAAATCTAATTTCTTGGGGGCAAATGTTTGCCCAGGAAAAGTGTCTTCCTGACCACTGTGAGTTACTGGATGCTTCTGCAGCATCCAGTACAAGACAGGGAGAAGGTCTGAAGCTCAGAAATTCCCTTGAGACTATGACAGGGTGTAGCACAACGAATAAAATACCTAACACCGAAAAACCCAAGACTGAAAAAAGAATAAAAATCTATACAATAGCTCTAGTCACATCCCATCTTAAGAAAGACGAGAAAATAAAGCCTGAATTGTATACTACTCTTTCCTCATCCTCATTCAAAGGTATTTCTGCTCCACGACCACCATAAAGCAAAAGCAGCAAATAAATACTTTTCAGGGAATCCAAACAGGAATGGGCTTGGTTGGCCCAATGGATCTTCTTATCCATTTGCTTTGGCATGCCAGTTATTTCTCCGTCTTTGGTATGTACATAACCCTCATACATATATTGGCTCACTCTGACAGCCTCACATTCTTTAATACAGTTACCCTAACAGCAGCCTGAACAGCCTCAGAAGTCAGTCCCTGAGTACTTCAGAGTTGGCTGATCTCAGCAGTTCAGAGACTTCAACCTGGACAGATGTGGACTTGGCTGGATGTCAGAAGTTTCCACTGAAATCAGCACATTACCACAGAAGGTTTAAAATCTGTTTAAACAAGATTTTTAAAAACAGAAACAACATATTGTGTTTGAAAATTTAAAGCCCATCAGAATCCATGTAGCTAACTGTACATAAGGGAAAAATGTTTTTCCTGACTCATGTAGGTCACCAGCGTCAGCCTTGAAGCACAAAATTAATGTATAGTCATTGATCTGACTTTAAAGATAGTTAGGAGCTAGCCAGGGAGTTAGGAGCCTTGGACTTCATTAAAAGGCAACTACCCAAATATTTAAAAAATATCTGGCTCCCCGTCTTCAAAAAGAGCTGCAAGTATTAAAAGCAGTGTAGATCACATTGACGCTCTGCACTCCTTCATTTGATGTTTCTTCTTCCTAAACTTATACATAAAGGTCTTGGATTACTTTCCAGTGAAGTATTGAAATATATGTGAAAATGTGGGTTTCCTGATCAAGCAAATGGTCAGGTTTTGAGTGGAGATTATTAGACATGCTCTGCCAGCAATAACACTAAAAGCAAAGATGAGCAGGTGGGACATTCATGACTCCAGCCACATGCATGCTAAGGACGAGAAAAGAAGCATGAGCGAAGCATAAAGCAGAAACTGAGCTCCTTAACCATTCAATGCTTCTGTTCTCATGGCTTGCAATACATCCAAAAAAGGTAATTCAAAATTAATAGAAGTAATTTCACCAGAATGTTTTATCTAGGCAACAGGTACGTACGCATAGGCACATTTCAAAAATTGTTCACCCAAAAATTAGGAAAGTGGAAAATCAAATGAAGTTGTAAAGACAAAATATCTTCTAAAATATTTGCTTCTTCCATCAGTTAACTTTTATAATCCAACTATTTCTTTCATCTGTTCATATACATTTTTTTCAGTCTGACATGCCACTTGGGTAGATGATAACAGTCAACTGAATGTCCTAGTTTACATACTTCATATGTGGAAAAAAAAAAGCCCAACTTTCTTACTGGATGCACTACTATCATCTTTTCTTAACAAAGATGTGGTCACCCAAGAAGCAGAAAGAGAAAAATTTTAAGGACCTGAAACATCTCTAATGGAAGACAGACATCTGTTCAGCCCAGCAATTTGCCAAATACTTGACACATTTTAACAACAGGGTTAAGAATATGCTAGTTTCATTTTATGAATAAAGAAGTGCACTACGCAATACAATATTTTATTAAAAACAAGGAAAATCTAACAATTCATTTTAAGACATCTGTAATTTTAAGAAAAAGGAACCTTTTAAAAACATAATGGTAAAGTAGTCCATATTAAAATAAATCTTGCAAGAGCTGCAGCGAAATCAAGACATAATAGACTAAATTATTCAGAGCAATTTGCCCAGTATACTTAATACAAGACACAGGTCATAAAATACATAGACTTTTGCATTTCATTACAATATGGCTGAAATCCCTACAAATATAGAGTGCAGAGAGTGGTTTTTATGTGAGTATTTTCGAATAGTGACTTCTACCTGGGAAAAAGAAAACATGCAGCTATTTAGAGGTCCAGAAATACCTTATCTTCTGACCTTAATCTAACAAAGCCAGTGAAGTATTTAACACCAAGTTTGTGAGAAAAAACTACCCGATGGTTTAGGTTCTTCAGGAACACCTCCTTCCTGGCTGCATGCTCTCTCTGAACTACATGTTAGGCAGGTTCACAAGCCAAGGTAGAAGAATTTTATTGACACCAACTTTTAAGATGGTTACTTGGAAAAGACAATAGGGACAGAGCAGATCTTTGAAATATCCTGTTAAACCACAGCAAAGAGTAGGACACAGAACTGGCTGTTACCCTCTGCAGGAAAGTTTTTGTCGGTATTTATTTTCACAACCAGCAATTTAGAAAACCTCTCTCCACAGAATACCAGCCAGACACCTCAATCGAGCCAGTGCTGATTAGTTTAATGCAGACATCACTGCTGGAACTATTGACTTTTCATTTTCAGCTTAAACACCTGTAGCAACAACAGCAGTGGGGACAAGCCAAAGGCCACAGTGTGACAAACCTCCAGAGGAAGCGGTGGGAACACCCCACTTCTTAACGTTCCCAAATCAAGAACGTTGCCTGTCTGGTAAATCTGCTGTAGGTAAACTGAAGCTATTGGCTTCAGTAGAGAGGTAATTGCGTGAATTGTGAAAATGAGTGACATACTCTGATGACATGATCTATGATCCCATTGGTCTTAAATCTGTATTAACAATACTAAACAAATTATGTCATTAATATAATAAATTAATTATGGGTAATTAACAAAGTCCAGAAGAAACCAGCCACAGCTGCAAACTCAAAATTCACTCCATAGCAGAAACTATTTCTCTTCCTACGGACATACTTAGAGTTCTCATATCACAAGCATATGAGCGTTGCTCCCTTCCAAACAATTGTGAAGACTTTTCTTGGCTAAGAGGGCCAGAGTGCTCATACTCTTTGGTTCTAGTCAAAAGAAAATTATTTCTTAATATAAATCCAGACAAGAAAAATATTTATGTTGTTGTGTTCTGTTATGTTGTGTTGATGAGATATTGATAAGTTATTGTGACTAAGAAAAGAAAATAAATTTAGAAAAAGAAATGTCTAGATTCAAAATGATCAGGCTCTTCAGAGATTTTCTCTCAGTCACATATGATCTGTAGGTGATTTTTAAAGAACAGCATAAATCAGCTCCACTCCTCTCTGCAGCAGTGGAGCAGAGCAGCCTGCAAAACCGGCCCTCCTCTGTGCGGAGCATAGGCACATGTACTATGAGTCCTCTTCTCTGGAAACCCAGACACTTCCATAGGTAAGTCACTACTTACAGAATCATAGAATCGTTTTGGTTGGAAAAGACCTTCAAGATCATTGAGTCCAACTGTTAACCTAGCACTGCCAAGCTCACCACTAAACCATGTCCCTGAGCACCACATCTACATGTCTTTTAAATACCTCCAGGGATAGTGACTCAACCACTTCCCTGGGCAGCCTGTTCCAATGTTTGATAACCTTTTCTGTGAAGAAATTCTTCCTAATATCCAATCTAAACCTCCCCTGGCTCAACTTGAGGCCGTTTCCTCTTGTTCTATCGCTTGTTACCTGGGAGAAGAGACCAACACCCGCCTTGCTACAACGTCCTTTCAGGTAGTTGTAGAGAGTGATAAGGTCTCCTCTGAGCCTCCTTTTCTCCAGTCTAAACAACCTCAGTTCCCTCAGCCGCTCCTCATAAGACTAATGCTCTAGACCCTTCACCAGCTCCGTTGCCCTTCTTTGGACAAGATCCAGCACCTCATTGTCTTTCTTGTAGTGAGGGGCCCAAAACTGAACACAGTATTTGAGGTGCTTACCTATGGACGACTCAGGGATACTGCAAAGCAGTAGTTCAAGAATGGCCTAATAAAGCAGAAGTGAACGTGATAAATGTATAAGTGGGATTACTACCATGGTTGCCTGGAAGAGCTGTGGACTGATCTCAGTGAAGGAGGAGACCTTTCTTCTTATATGTACCTAAGACAACTCTTCTCCTCCAGATTTCCATTAGCAACTTTTTCTTCACAGAACTTATATTCCAAGTGGAAGAAGAGGGTGTACAGATCGTGGAAGGAGGGGCTGGCCACTTGGGAGGAATATAAGTCTGTTGTCAGAGGATGTAGGGAGGCAACTAGGAAAGCTAAGGCCTCCTTGGAATTAAACCTTGCAAGAGAGGTCAAGGACAACAGAAAGGGCTTCTTCAAATACATTGCAGGTAAAGCCAACACTAGAGGCAATGTAGGCCCACTGATGAATGAGATGGGGGTCCTGGAGACAGAGGATAAAAAGAAGGGGGAGTTACTGAATGCCTTCTTTGCCTCTGTCTATACTGCTGGAGGCTGTCCTGAGGAGCCCCGGACCCCTGAGGCCCCAGGAGAAGTCAGGATAGAGGAGGAATCTGTCTTGGTTGATGAGGGCTGGGTCAGGGACCAATTAAGCAACCTGGACGTCCATAAATCCATGGGCCCTGATGGGATGCACCCGCGGGTGCTGAGGGAGCTGGCGGAAGTCATTGCTAGGCCACTCTCCATCATCTTTGCTAAGTCGTGGGCAACGGGAGAGGTGCCTGAAGACTGGAGGAAAGCGAATGTCACTCCAGCCTTCAAAAAGGGCAAGAAGGAGGACCCGGGTAACTATAGACCGGTCAGCCTCACCTCCATCCCCGGAAAGGCGATGGAACAACTTGTTCTTGGTGCTGTCTCTAGGCACATCAAGGATAGGGGGATCATTAGGGGCACTCAGCATGGCTTCACCAAGGGGAAGTCATGCTTAACCAACTTGATAGCCTTTTATGAGGATGTTACCCGGAGGATAGATGATGGTAAAGCTGTGGATGTGGTCTATCTCGATTTCAGTAAAGCGTTTGACACGGTCTCCCACAGCATCCTCGCAGCTAAACTGGGGAAGTGTGGTCTGGATGATCGGGTAGTGAGGTGGATTGTGAACTGGCTGAAGGAAAGAAGCCAGAGAGTGGTGGTCAATGGGACTGAGTCCAGTTGGAGGTCTGTGTCTAGCGGAGTCCCGCAAGGGTCGGTTCTGGGACCAGTTCTATTCAATATATTCATTAATGACTTGGATGAGGGATTAGAGTGCGCTGTCAGCAAGTTCGCTGATGACACAAAACTGGGAGGAGTGGCTGACACAACGGAAGGCTGTGCAGCCATTCAGAGGGACCTGGACAGGCTGGAGAGTTGGGTGGGGAGAAATTTAATGAAATATAACAAGGGCAAGTGTAGAGTCCTGCATCTGGGCAAGAACAACCCCATGTACCAGTACAAGTTGGGGGCAGACCTGTTGGAGAGCAGCGTAGGGGAAAGGGACCTGGGGGTCCTAGTGGACAGCAGGATGACCATGAGCCAGCAGTGTGCCCTTGTGGCCAAGAAGGCCAATGGCATCCTGGGGTGTATTAGAAGGGGTGTGGTTAGCAGGTCGAGAGAGGTTCTCCTCCCCCTCTACTCTGCCCTGGTGAGGCCGCATCTGGAATATTGTGTCCAGTTCTGGGCCCCTCAGTTCAAGAAGGACAGGGAACTGCTAGAGAGAGTCCAGCGCAGAGCCACGAAGATGATTAAGGGAGTGGAACATCTCCCTTATGAGGAGAGGCTGAGGGAGCTGGGTCTCTTTAGCTTGGAGAAGAGGAGACTGAGGGGTGACCTCATTAATGTTTATAAATATGTAAAGGGCAAGTGTCAAGAGGATGGAGCCAGGCTCTTCTCAGTGACATCCCTTGACAGGACAAGGGGCAATGGGTGCAAGCTGGAACACAGGAGGTTCCACTTAAATATGAGGAAAAACTTCTTTACGGTGAGGGTGACCGAACACTGGAACAGGCTGCCCAGAGAGGTTGTGGAGTCTCCTTCTCTGGAGACATTCAAAACCCGCCTGGACGCGTTCCTGTGTGATATGGTCTAGGCAATCTTGCTCCGGCAGGGGGATTGGACTAGATGATCTTTCAAGGTCCCTTCCAATCCCTAACATTCTGTGATTCTGTGATTCTGTGATATTTTGTGATGTATTTCCACCATTTTGGTTCTTAAGCATGGACAGAAAACAAAAAACTCAATCACCTCTATATTTAGAGAACAGCTGGGCTTACTGGAAGGACCATAGACAGAGCATTTTCAAGGAAACACGCTTCTTATTTCCTCACTGCATTTAGGCTCCAAGGTGCAGGCGAATGAAGTCTACAGCATAATTCCTGTCTTCCTGTTTTCATTGTCAGTTGGCCATTGAAAACATATTAGAAATAAATTCTGCTACCACACATTTGTTATCATGAGGGCTGCCATAAGCCTAGGTTTGTAGAAGTCCAGTACATTTCTGAACATTGCTCTTGCTACTTAAGAAGTGCTGAGAGTTCAAGACTCCTTAGAAAAGCATCTCTTTCAGGTAGAAGCTCCCAGCTCTTGGCATCTGGATTTGAATTCAGAAGTAGCTGGGCCCTTACATCCCTTGGCATGCACGTGCAAGACACTGCCAGATCAATTAATCAATAACACTTTTACTCTTTTAGAGATAGGATTTCCTACCTCTCATGGAGTTTAACCACCAGACTTAACCCTTAACTGGAGAAGTCTGACTCACCAGCCTTTCAAGTTCTTGTGTTAAGGTGAACAACTAGGTCGCAGGGCACACGAGTTCCACTTCTCCTGTCATATAGCTTCGGAGGAGGAAAACATTCTTAAATAAATAAAAGCAGTACAGAATAGATACTTGGATGGTGCAAAAATGAATGCTTTCACAAACTTTGAGATCATATAGACTACAGATATATATTGATACTATGACGCTGCGGAATGTGATTGTGTTTATGGGTATGCGTGTGCGTATGAGGGCATAGTTGTAAATAAAACATCAAACCTTTTTTTTGAGTGTAAGTTCTACATACACAGACATTTCCTAATTGCTTCTTCAGCTGACGTGCATGTATGTGTGTTTGCACCTATAAAATTAATTGCATGCTTGTATGAATATTTATATATCTATACAATTATATACAGAAATAGATTTGGTGCTTTCCTTGTGATTTCATTTTTGCTTGGAAAATCATCATTCTCTTTTAAAAGTTAGCTACTTTTCATACCAATTCTACAGCACATTGACTCCAAAATACCAGCATAATTCAATTTAAGTATATCGTGCCAATATTTTTTCTTTATGAGAAGCAACACAGAACAACACCAAGTTCAGTCTCCCGCAATCCTAAGCAGCCCTGAAACAGACTTCTAGTGCAAAAGGGTTCACATGGCATCTCCATGAGCCACAAAACACTTCTTCATACAGTATGTGAAGAAAGTCCTATTAACTTCTTTACAGTCGCTCTCCTTCACCACATTCAACTCGTATGATTTGATACTATAATCCCTATAATTCTACAGGGAATAGAAATCTGGAGTGCAGCTCCTACACACCTGAGCTAGGGAAGACAAGTGAAACGCTGAAGTCCAAGACAGGCAGCCTAAGTTGCCTCTGTGTTCAATGGGGAGCATCATAGGCAGAGGACAACTCACATCGTCCTTCTGCAGGGCCCTAAGGTGGATTACGAGCACTGTCCTCCAGAGGTGCCTACTTTTCTCCACAGGCTGTAAAGGGAGCCTAAGGGCAAAATACAATGTTCAAAGTTAAAATCAATTAAAAAAAACCCTGCACCACAAATTACCGCTCCAAAGTTCTTCTTGCAGTTCTCAGCACTTTCTCCTTCTCAAACGAGAAAGACTTTTCTACAGTCCACAGGCAGCTAGTAACCTAGCAGACTATGAAAAGCCCATCCTTCAACTCTGAAATACTATAGAGGAGAACAAGCTGGAAAAGGCTTCAGAACTACTTAGCCTAATTTAATATTTATACTATTTTAAACTGGAGATCTCGAAGAAAAAAAACTTCAGGAGAATCCAACTGAGGAAAGAAATAGGTCTAGAACACAAGGTAGGTTTCATGAACTTTAAGGTAACCATGAGGGTATGCAGAAACACAGAAATAAGATGGCAATGAAAGTAACACAGACATTAGCCCATTGAGGGCTGTGTTCTGAATGAACGGGTGTAGTTACATTGCAGAAGAAAAATGCATAAGTCTTAAAATGAAAAGCAATGATCTCAGACTAGCCATGCTGAATACAAGCTGTTAAGAAGTGATCTCGAGCAACATATTAGCAGCATAGCTGAATGAACTCAGAGAAGCCTGAGAAGATTTCTTCTTTAGAGACCTCAGGAGGAGTATTTCTTTAATAGTACAAGAACAACGTACTGAACTCTGAAAGAGCAGTCTTCAAAAGCTTCAACACATGTAGGTGGCAACCAACTAAACAGAACAACAAATCAGAAGAGAAATCTCCCCTTCGAAATGCTGCATGGAAATGGAAAGTAGGAGGGATGGATCTCGGAGCAGATCTTCAGGAAACTGAGTGTGGACTTGAAAAACTTTAAAGAGTCTGTGGAGGTCATTGAGCAGTTGGTGAGATGTCTGAAGTGCAACGGTGCAGGAAAGAGAGGAGTCAGATGAAAGAGGACTTGCAAAGTCTGAAATCACTGACTGAGGGAAACTAAGGGTGATAAATTCTCCTCCTCTGGAAAACAAAGTTTCATGGCACCCCAATGATTTGTATTGCTGCTCATCACCTGAAAAATCAGCAACAGTAAAATCCCTAAGGGATAATAGGCACATCTCATCTTCCAAATACTGCATCTGCTAACCTTTGCATACATTCTGGTTTTCCATAAAACTGTATTGGCAAATGCAAAAGTAAACATATTGATGAGTTCTTAAGTGTCTGACATGGGCAATTTCTTTTTCAAAAAGAAAGATAAACCACAAAAACATTTGAGATGTAAGGCTGTATTTGATGGGCATATCTTTGATCTTTAATGTCCTTTTCAGTTGTCATTAAAAACTTCAATCCTCTCTCTCACATGATATGAAGTCTTTTCAGGTCCTACAGATTTGAACTCAAACACCCAGAACAGCATTAGGACTTGCAGTTTGTTTTGCTGAATTATGCTTTCTCTGTAACTTAGGGCTTGGGTTTTTGTGGTTAAAATTGCCTTTTATTTCAAACATGTAAAATAATTGTAGAGAAATAAATAGTGGGTAAGAAAAAGAAACTCAGAGGAGTCAATTTTTTATTATTTTGAAAATTTAGTGGGATTAGACAAAACAACACACCTTGTCCTCAGTGCAACAACTAGCAGGCTCCTGAGGAAAGTTCTTGACAGTTAATGCTTTAACCTGGGAAACACCCAACTTCAAGCTACGCCTTCCCAGTGATAACAGTCTAGGTCCATATGCTACTCAGTGCTTATACCTAAAAGTAACTTAAGCTTATTAATTGGAGCAGGTATTAGAAGTCAGGTCTCCACGATCTAACCAATAGGTAACCTTTAACAAGTGGGATATTGGATTAAAAAAACCTATCTATAGGTTGGTCTTTTAACATCTATACTTGGTAAGAAAGCAAGGCTTGCATGGTGCACCTGAAGAGAGGATTCAAATCTGCAGCCCTTTGTGAAGGAAGGTATCTTCTCATGCACAAAAACTAGGCAGACCATAAACCACAAATGCCTCTCTCTTCAGCACGTCTACCTGCAAGCTAGCCAAAGCAGGCATGCTGGCTTCTGTGTCTCTGACTGTAGGTACACAGCCCTCTAATGTAAAGACTACGTTACGTTACCTCAAGGCACCAAAATTAGGCACTGCAATCTGGAGTTGCAATGCCTAACCTTACAGTAAGTTGAGTCCTTAAAAGACTTGCCACGGTAAAAAATGAAGCTATGTTAGGAAACACATTCCCTGCTAACGGCCTAACCAACCATCTTTGCTCTCCTCCTTCCAGAGACGCTGACCAAAATAGCTATAAACAGTACTTGCTGGTTTCCTCCCATTGCTGCAGCTGTAAAAATAAAGCATTAGAAATACCACCCTTCCAGGGCAAGATCTCTCATTTGCAGTGCTGACACATCTCACTTGCACAGTCCACAAAATGGGTTCATTAACAGATCAACAAAACAGCAGAAGGTGGCTTTCTTCAAATGTTCCACTCCTTTCTGAGCACAGGGGGAGTCCTCCTGTTTCAGTTTCACCGATTTATCAAAGAAAAGGCCCACCCTCTACCAGGAGACACATATCCTACTGCATTTTGTTGCTAGGCAGTCCTCTGCATTTTACAACAATTATTTATTTATATGAATTTCCTTCTCCATCCTCCCTACCAAGCTGCTTGGGGTGCTGGATAAACAACTGTACAATAAAAACAGCATAAAAGCAGAAGGACAAAATATTTAAGAGCAAAATGAACAGCTGTCATCAGAACTAAGAATGAGATGGTAAACAGAAACCAAAATAACCAAACTCCAGGCGGCCAGGGAGAAACAAAGCATTTTTTAAAAAGATAAGTCAGGCTGATAAGAGACAGAAAGACAGACAGCAACGAAATAAAACACCCAAGCGGTGAGACCCCATATCTGAGACTGGCCAAAACAAACACTTTAAGACCCACATTTAGACAAGGAGCTGAGAGTACTCAGAAGGCCATGACCTTCTTTTTCTTCAAGGTTCTTGAACACTTACTGTATATATCACAACTATTTATGATTTAAAACCAACTCATACAGGCAAATTTTGACAGGATTGCTTGTGACAAGTCTGAGAAAAACGCATTACTTCAGACGCTCTACGGAAATGAACCTAGCAGATTCAGTGTATCATGCTGCAAAATTTCACCTACTTTATGAAAGACACATACGGAGGGAAAAAAAACACATTTCTTTGAACTTGTTCAGGTAAATACAAAATCCCAAGAATGTCTGGCATGCTCTCTAGACCAACAGAGTACTCAGTGTTTAGCAACAAGGACTTCTCTGTTCTCGATTTCTTTTTCTCTCTTTCACTCTGAGTGGTTTCAGCTTTCTTCTTTTCCTGTTCTCCAACCTATTTCTTAATCAGTTAAGACTCAACATTACTTGAAGTTCGATCAAGGTTCCAAGCTTTTTGTTTAATTTGTTGAAAACAACAGAGAATGACTTTTCCCAACTTTACTGTCTTCTCAAGAATTCATTCTCTGTCAGCTTGCTTGTTTGTTTCATCTGATCCACATCTGGGGCCTTGTCATTAATATAGACAATAACACGAGCTAATTATGGTATAAAAATATGATTCGTTATCCATTATGAAATTAATTTCATGTCTACAAATTCTTGAGCACCTCTGATGTCTGCTATACACATTGGAGAGTCAAAAGAGAAATGAGTGCCTTTCACAACTATATCATTTGATATGAAAGGCTTTTGATGTTATCAGGTTAGCCCAGTTCACAAACACTTGAGGAAAGCCTAATATACTAGAGGTTTCTTTTCCAAATGTAGTAAGCACTGAAGGCTCTTACCCTAAACAGAGAAAATATCCTGCCTGAGAAAAGAAGTACTCCTCATTATTTGTTATTCCCACAACCAACAGCAGTAACTATAGCCCATAGAAAGTAATCTCAGCTTGGGGTCAAAACCGATCAAGTTTCTTTTCCTCTGAACTTAGACGCGTGGCATGTCTTTTGGTTACAGAAAAGTTACATAAAGAGCAGCTAAAAATTCAATTTATATTTTTTTAATATTCTTGGTGATATCTGAAATTGGCAGATACCTTATTGTTACCAATGTAATGTTACTAAATCTATTAATCTTGCTTAAGACTTATATTGTAGGTATTTAGGGTATGTTCCGATTCAGCTATCTTCCAAAACTCCTGGGTCTTCATAAAATAGAGCCTTATGTTGAATTCATGATCAATATAGATATTCCTTAGGGTTTTAAAAGACTTCTTGTGACAGCATTTTGCCTTCTCTTATTGTAGCAACGACTGGTGATTACTTGAACATAAGAGTGCCAGCTACTATGGAAGTAATGTATCTGGATTATGATTTCAAAGATGTAAATATGCCTCGAGGCTTGGAAAGTAGATACAAGTTTAATAAATATGGATATAAATAGCTGACTTTTTGCAGATTAGTTCTTTACAGATTTCAAGGCAATGCCCTCAATAAAGACAGAAAAAATGACGAGCTGACTCCATGGGCCAGGAAACTGCCAGAGTTTCAAAACAACATTTCAATAGTTCAGCACGCTGGTGATTTCAGATTAGGAGTTGAAGAGAGTGAGATGAACACTAAGAACACTTGCTCTGTACCCCAATACATGCTATATTTGAGAGGACTGGGCTAGTTAACAAATTAAGCAAGATTAGTAGATTTAACGACATATTACTGCAATATATAAAATTATTTTGGACTCTAACTAATGAGACAACTTGCACTCTTGGATTGACATGGAAGAAGAGATCTGAAGATTAAATCTTAGCTCCAAGGTTTAAAAACAGTGGTTATTTTAACTATTTTTTATAGAAAATTCCCAAATTTAAAAGGAAAATAAGACTCTGAACAAGATACAATAACTGAAGTGGAAAGAACTTCCTTATGGCAACAAAACTTCCTTTACTTTTCTTCCTGAATGTCATTATAGTGCACATAAGTACCAGCATATGCTATACAAAATATACCTGTTGGATATACATGTAACAGGATTAAACACCTCTTTCACTGAAAATGACCAAAAAAGTTTAGATCATGCAGGAGAAGCAGCATCAATACGCATTTAACAGAAAAAAAGTTAAACAAAGTACTATTAACTTTTCTCTTTATCCATATATGTTTTTTCACCAAGCTTTGTACACACACCATGAAGTACAACCAAACCTCTTTGTAATATGCTCTCAAACAGCAAAAGCCCACAGCAGCGATGTGCCACTGCCTGAACAGAGCCCAGCCACAGCGGCAGCAGAGGGCACGCTTTCCTACAAGAAATTCATAACACAACTTTACTCCATCACACAGCAGCGAGATTTCAGCACACCCAAGGAACATGTTCTCCCTTCTGACATTAAGGTGTATGTACACTATGTTTTGCATTTTCCAGTGGATTTGGCCCTTCAGATTACTTTTAAAACCAATGACCCTGACCCTGATAATATTTCCAGGTATTCCAAATGACTGCTTAGGCTTACTTTTGCCTACTTTTTGGCTTACTGTCTTTCTCACTACCCTTGAGTCAACCTCACACAGGACATACAGAAGTAAGGACTTTCTATTATCTGCAATACATAAGAGGAGAAGATGACAACACATGTAACTGGTAGTCCTTACTTGCCAAGGGGACTAAGGCATCTAAAGGATTACATTAACTTCAAGACTTATGCATTGCTGTTAGTCACCAAAAGCTTGCCTAATCTAGCATGCATCTGAACCCCCTCCAGCACTACCACTCCACACAAACCAACCTACCTAACTCATGCCAGTGCCAAACTATGCAACGTCTAACTCCCTTCTGAGCCCTCTTCAGCTATTAGCATGTAGGAGCCAGTCTTGCTGGCAAGGCCAGACCAGGAGACTGAGTAACCTCATTCAGGCTGTGGACAAGCAGTTTTAAATCCCTGATTAGTTTGAGAGAGTTCAAAGACCCTTATCTGTAATAGCATGCCAACCATGAGGCAGCTCAGTGATCTGAAGCTGGCCTGTTCTCAACTCATGCTAGCAGAGCTGCTCCAGTTTACATGCAATGCTTGAAAGCATTCACCGGGACAGTCTGTACCTTATGAGCTCAGGTCAGTCCCCTAAAACGGACAAATCTGAGTTACAAATTCATGGTTCTGGACTATTCAGTAGAAGACTGAAACATCAATTTGAGTAAAATTGGGACCTCTTCTTGTTCTTGCCCCTTGACATTGCAAGCATTCGCACTGTTCCCCATGTTACCTTAAATCCTGCAGACTGAGCCTTTCTAGTGGTAGTGATGGATTTTCTTCTTACTATTCCCCACTTTGTTTATCGTCTAATGTCTTGTCATGCAAGTTGGGTGCAGCTCCATAGAAATTAGTTGAATACTTCTGAAATACAGTCCACGTGGGACTGGAATCAGGTTTTTTTCTGTTAGCATTTTTATGGCTTAATTTTTTCAAGCCTAAATCAAATATCCTTAGATCATTCTCATAGAGCATCTATCATCTCTTGCAGTTTAAAAACAGTTGCATGCTACCAGACCTTTGAAAAGATAAAAAATTCACAATCAAATGTGTCCTTGCTCATACCTTTAATAAAATATTTTTAAACACTTTCATTGTTATTATAAGTAACAGCCATTTGTAATATGATTCTTACTCATTGATTAGGACCCCGCTGTGCACGGCACAGCTATGCCAAACATCCCTGTACCAAAGAGTTCATAATTTAAATATGAGATGAGAACCCACATGTCAATACAGAGGAAGCTCAGCAAAAGAATAAAAGATTTATCTTCTACAATTATGCAAGTGGTGGTTTAGGAAACTAGAAGAAAGCTTGCAAGGAGTAGTGAGAAATAACTGTATGCAAGCAAAGAATAAGCACTGAACATACAATTTGTGGTTTTACAGGAATCTTCTACAACATGTAAACGTGACAATGAGAGAAAAGTCAGCAATGTATCAGGTACAAGATATCACTTCTGTCTTGTTTTCATTTCTATACTGTTTGGTTGGTATTGGATTAATTTTCCTGTTGTTATATTAGACTTTTTGCTGTGTTTTAATGCTTAGGGGCAAAGTTCCTATTCTTTTTTCTCACTATTATCCTTTCCTTTTTCTCTTCACATTGCTTTTTCCTAACTAAACAATATGCAACAAAGCTTTAGCATCCCAGCTTATTTAAAAGATTAACATCAAAGAATAATGAAAATTGTGGATGAACCTCTTGGAAAATATACTGAGGCAGACGGAAATCAAGGAGGTGATTGGTGACAGCCAACATGGCTGTCGTGCCTGACAAATTTGGTGGCTTTCTGCGATGGGGTTACAGCACTGGTGGATAGGGGAAGAGCAACTGATGTCATCTACCTGGACTTGTGCAAAGCATTTGACACTGTCCCGCACGACATCCTTGTCTCTAAATTGGAGAGACATGGACTTAATGGATGGACCACTTGATGGATAAAGAATTGGCTGGATGGTCGCACTCAAAGTGTTACAGTCAACAGCTCAATGTCCAAGTGGACACCAGTGATGAGTGGCGTTCCTCAGGGGTCGGTATTGGGACCGGTCCTGTTTAACATCTTTGTCGGCGACATGGACAGTGGGATTGAGTGCGCCCTCAGAAAGTTTGCCGACAACACCAAGCTGTGTGGTGTGGTCGACATGCTGGAGGGAAGGGATGACATCCTGAGGGACCTTGACAGGCTTGAGAGCTGGGCCTGTGCAAACCCCGTGAAGTTCAACAAGGCCAAGTGCAACGTCCTGCATGTGGGTCGGGGCAATCCCAAGCACAAATACAGGCTGGGAAGAGAATGGATTGAGAGCAGCCCTGAGGAGAAGGATTTGGGGGTGATGGTTGATGAGAAGCTCAACATGAGTCAGCAGTGTGGGCTTGCAGACCAGAAGGCCAACCGTATCCTGGGTTGCATCAAAAGAAGCGTGGCCAGCAGGTCGAGGGAGGTGATTCTGCCCCTTTACTCTGCTCTTGTGAGACCCCACATGGAGTACTGCATTCAGCTCTGGGCCCCCAACATAAGAAGGACATGGAGCTGTTGGAACGAGTCCAGAGGAGGGCCACGAAGACGATCAGAGGGCTGGAGCACCTCTCCTATGAAGAGAGGCTGAGAGAGTTGGGGCTGTTCAGCCTGGAGAAGAGAAGGCTCCAGGGAGACCTCATAGCAGCTTTCCAGTACCTGAAGGGGGTTTACAGGAAAGCTGGAGAGAGACTTTTTACAAGGACAAATAGTGACAGGATGAGGGGGAATGGTTTTAAACTGAAAGAGGGTAGATTTAAATTAGATATTAGGAAGAAATTCTTTCCTGTGAGGGTGGTGAGACACTGGAACAGGTTGCCCAGAGAAGCTGTGGCTGCCCCGTCCCTGGCAGTGTTTAAGGCCAGGTTGGGTGGGGCTTTGAGCAACCTGGTCTAGAGGAAAGGTGTCCCTGCCTGTGGCAGGGGGGTTGGAACTAGATGACCTTTAAGGTCCCTTCCAACCCAAACCATTCTATGATTCTATGAAATAATTTAAGTCTGATAAATGATACACTCTAAAAGAAATGTGTGAAAATGTTATTTTCTTCCACTCAACTTTTTGTGTGACGAAAGAAAGTCTCATTTCATCCTCTTATTTTCGACCTTTTTTTGTCCGTATATATTACCTTAGAATTGCTTAAAATGTTTTTTAGCTTTGAAATCCTCCCATCGATTTCCATTAAGATATTTGATTGAATTGACATATTTCTCTCTTTGCTCCCCCCCACCCCCAAGAAAGTGCAGAACTTACTGAACTGTATCATGCCACTACAAGAAATCTACTTTAGATTCAGATTTCAAAGAGAGATCAGCACATGGATGCTGTATATTGGCTGTGAAGGACATGATATTCCATAACAGCCTCCTCAAAACTTGCATATATTTGCAGATCTGTGCTTAGTCCCACAAAGACAGAGGAACTAGAAATCAAGTAGTTTGTATAAAACACTTTGCTGAAAATACTACTGCTTTTTCTATGTGGTTCTAATATACAGAGTTGTATGCAATAAATCAGAAGGTTTATATCACATAGGAAAAAGCTGTTTTTTGTAAAAACTAACCGCTTGCTCTAGGGAACAACTTTGATTTCATCCCCAGTACTACTGCTACTTCTAAGAACAGAAATCTCATCTCTCCCTGCCTGATGTGGTGCAGATTTAGACCCAGGTACTACTCTTGAATGCCTCATTTTCAAAAATCAATCTGGCTAGTTTCATGGTGAACTTTTTTACCTGCTGGTCTCTAACTCTTCATTTGTTTAACCCTGGTAAACTAAAATTTTGTATATTTCTGTCAGATGAGTCTACACTATTATTATCAACAATAGAGGAAATACAGCGTAACTTATACACTAGTACTTGTTGATGGGTTTGGATAATTTTATATTGCAACTTATATTTTATGTTATAAACTTGTCTCTGCTCTCCTAAGTATTTACATTACTTTTTCCAGTTCCTCTCTACAGGTAAAAAGCTAATTTCTTATTTACATCAGGTGATAAGTGGTTTTAGGGTAAAAGCATTGATTTAAATCCCACTAATCTCTTATCCCAGAGTTTAGAATGAGAAGTTTAAAAGTGCTACACAGTAATGAAAACTTTCTACTATCACTATTATAATTCTATAAGCCTTTTCCAGTGCACAGATTTCACTAGTTATCATATCATTTTGCCTGCAAACTGAAAACTGATTAACAGCATCTAGCAGTTGGTATTCAAAACCATAAAGATATCATTGTCTGCATCTTCTCGGTTCTCAGCATTTAGAATGACTGAATAAGGGCAGTCTCATCTTTGATGGATGAAATCTCCTTTCCTAAGGATCTCTTCCAAAACCATCAACTTTTCTCTTTCTCCGTTGTAATGCATTGAATTTCTTATCTCTCCTAATCATTAACCATTAATCATCCCCCATGGTGTGAAACTTAAACTCTAAGTAGATGGTTAGGAATGCATTCATACATAAAAGAAGAGGGACTGAGAAGAAAAAACTGAGTGAGGAAAAAAGCATATTTCAGCTCCTGTATTACGCACAGTGAACAGGCTTTGAGATGGGGATTCTGCCTTTCCCTTTTCCTCTGTGTTGATGCAGAGTACTCTGTCAAGTGACATGGAAGCTGATACATAAGATACCATGTTTTACCACTCAGCTGTACCTATTATACCAGTCTGTGTCTTACCTTTAATATCTCAAACTTGTATTCCAAGGCATGGCGAGTTATCATACTGCCCATTTCACTGACAGCATTGGTTTACAATCGCACTTAATTTCATACCAGAAACAGCTCGGTAGTATCAGATTACCTAAGTCAAGTCCTCCCTAGGCATGAACTGCTTCTGCTTTCATTTTGCTTCAGATTCTTGTTGATGGAGATCACAACAACCCTGAACTAAGGAAGCAGGCAATGGCTGAGTCTAGGAAGTTCGGCAAGATTTAAGAACAAGCTACAGGCCTTTCACTTGACTACAGTTGTTGCTCCTTGGGTCTCAGGTACGAAAACAATGAGAGAAGACATTTGATGGAAAAATATGAACATACCCCTAGCTTTCACTGAAAGACATGTGGGTAAGTGAAAAACAATGACTGAAATTTATCTCCCATCAACATGCGGTCTCTCAGGTGTTAAACTGATTAGTGAAGGTAAATCACTGATGTCAGCACTATGCCCTACTGAGAATATCTCAAATGTTGACTATAACTTTTAATATCTTCCTTTCTGGCACAGTTCAATTCTGGCTCATCTATACTGTCAAAAAATCTTGCCTTTAGTTTTACAGTTTAATAAAAATGTGGTATATTGTTTTTCATTATCTTTCCTGTAGAAGTTCTATCACATTTATATTTTGAACTAATACATGAGAGCGCCTTTTTTCATGTGTTGATTTTTTCATAAACTTAAGTCACAACAGTAAAATTTGAACATATTCTAAACCATCGTGCACATCCACTCAGTTCACTTGCCCAGTGGTCAATGTGATCATCAAAACATGTTTGGCCAAGAAAAATATTCCTATCCTTTCTAGCTTATATGCCACTGGGATCCAACAAGAGTTACATAAAATAAAGTACATAATCATTCAAGATGACTTTTTTTTTCCTGTTTTGTTACTCTAATTCAGCAGAAACAGGGTGGGCAAGTAAAAACTTTCACTAATCAGATTTTTTTTTCTACCAGGTGTTCTTCAGTAATTCCTTGGCTTGACTACAGCACTGCTGTGGTCTCCCACTCAAGTGCTAGCCAACCCCCTAAAGGTTTAGCTTTAGAGAGCAGAGCAAAAATGTTTTAGTTTTAGAGTGCAGAGCAAACAGGATGAATTATTATAGCATGGTTCCACTCATTAGTAAGGAGCATACCATGAATATTTCCAGCACTATCTTCCACCATATGAATTTACCCACATTTCACCCTTGGATAATTTTGTGTGTCAGTGCTTTCTATGATCAGAAACGAGCTCTCCACAACTTTTACTTGCAGCAGATTTTTAACTTGTGCACGTTATTGCTCACACTCTATCACTCTTTCCCGGCGGAAAGAGACCTGGGGGTGCTGATCGACAGCCGGCTGAACATGAGCCAGCAGTGTGCCCAGGTGGCCAAGAAGGCAAATGGCATCCTGGCCTCTATTAGGAATAGTGTAGCCAGCCGGTCTAGGGAAGTGATCGTCCCTCTGTACTCAGCACTGGGGAGGCCGCACCTTGAATATTGTGTCCAGTTCTGGGCCCCGCACTTCAAGAAAGATGTTGAGGTGTTGGAGCGAGTCCAGAGGAGGGCGACCAAGCTGGTGAAGGGTCTGGAGGGTCTGACCTACGAGGAATGGCTGAGGGAGCTGGGGCTGTTTAGCCTGGAGAAGAGGAGGCTCCGAGGTGACCTTATTGCAGTCTACACCTACCTGAAGGGAGGTTGTAGTGGAGTGGGAGTTGGCCTCTTCTCCCAGGCAACTAGCGATAGGACAAGAGGACATAGCCTCAAGCTTCACCAGGGGAGGTTCAGGTTAGACATTAGGAAGCATTTCCTCTCAGAAAGAGTCATTAGACATCGGAACGGGCTGCCCAGGGAGGTGGTGGAGTCACCATCTCTGGATGTGTTTAAGAAAAGACTGGACATGGCACTTATTGCCACGGTCTAGTTAACATGGTGGTGTCAGGGCAATGGTTGGACTCGATGATCCCAGAGGTCTCTTCCAACCTGATTGATTCTGTGATTCTGTGAAAAAAAGTTAAAAAGCCCTGGCTAAGCATTGTGCATTGTTTTTCAAGATTGTGGTCTGTTTTCATAATATTACTTTGAAGAGAAGACATTAACTCTTACATAGTCTTACATATGCAAGTAAGTGTATTCATATGAGTTACTTCGGTGGAATGATGAGTTAAGAGGAAAGACCACAAGACCTTGCCCTGCTCCCCTCACTACAAGATCACTTTCATTGAATGAAGGGCTGACAAGACTGTACCACGTAAGTCCCTGCAAACCAGCAGTGTAAGACGGTCATTTAAAATAAAAAGGTCAATGAACCTCATTAATGTTTATAAATATGTAAAGGGCAAGTGTCATGAGGATGGAGCCAGGCTCTTCTCAGTGACATCCCTTGACAGGACAAGGGGCAATGGGTGCAAGCTGGAACACAGGAGGTTCCACTTAAATTTGAGGAAAAACTTCTTTACGGTGAGGGTGACTGAACACTGGAACAGGCTGCCCAGAGAGGTTGTGGAGTCTCCTTCTCTGGAGACATTCAAAACCCGCCTGGACGCGTTCCTGTGTGATATGGTCTAGGCAATCCTGCCCCGGCAGGGGGATTGGACTAGATGATCTTTCGAGGTCCCTTCCAATCCCTAACATTCTGTGATTCTGTGATTCTGTGAAAACTCAATGTGGCAGTTGGTTCAGGTCACTGACTGCTGTCCTTTTCTCTCCAGCTCTCAAGGCCTGCACGCACACATACACTTGGCTATTCAGTGAACTTAGATTCTGACAAATGTGTCCTTAAACTCAGTTCTCAAAAAAAGCTTTCAGAGTAGCAAAAATAACACTGCCCTTCTACAATCCTCTACTGCACCTTTGGATTAGTGGAAGGAGGAGACCAGGTTTTATCTTGGTATCACAACTAGTGTCAGAAGTATGAGCATGGGAGGCCAAGACATGAAAGGATAGTATCATCCATATCTACACCTTCACTGACCTATCTACAGCCTGTCATTTATAAACCCCGCTGTATGTTTCAACACCATCACATATTTCGTCACAAGATTCAAAAACTAGAACCATGTGACTTTATTTAATGTGCCTGCACACTGCTCGGCTGAGTAGTCTCTCTCCTTGAAGGTTTTTAAGAATCTGTCTAGATAAAGCCCTTAGTAACCTTGTCTTATAGCTCGTCTAATAGCTGACCCTGCTTTGAGCAGGAGGTTGGACTGCAGGCCAAGTGCTTGCTTTATTTGAAGGTCTTTGAAACATGCAAAGAGTTTTCAAACCTGTGTTAGTGCAAGATGTGTTCCAAGCATCAGCAAGACAGGGAGTTAGGAAAGGTCTAAAAGCTCCACCACAGTCAGTATTTCTGGAAAAGGAAAGTAATGAGAATCCTCCCCTCAGACGCCAAGTATAGAAGTTAAGAGACTCCTGCATAAAACAATCAGGTTTTGGCCCTCTCTTCAAAATGAAAGAACAAAGAAATTAGAAAGACCAGCATTCATTTGGAGGACGTCCATCGATAACTGGAAAGACTAAGTAGAGGGAAATCAGAGACGTTACTGTGAGAACTAGAGAAAATGTAAGAAATGAGAGCCTCAGAAATGAAAGCTGCCCAGCAACTGCTGGGTACAATCTATGCATTTGTAATAGACAAAGCTCATCTGCCTGCTTATAATTCAGGAAAGATCAGTGTGTTGTTATCAGTACAGCAGAATTTGAATAATAAATTTTGGTGGAGACCATCATTTGCAGTTCCCGTTTGGTTAGAAGGGCATTGTAACAGCTGTTTTTCTCACCAAAACCAGCTGGCTGGTGATATTATTTTTCAATTAATGATGCTACATTACAAATAGATTACTGCATGTAGACATAAAAACAATCACAATTAGTGAAAGAAATTAAGCAATGTAACAAAGTAGGTTTTGGTTTCCATTCAATTGGAGATTAGGAAAAGTCAGAGATGCAATAAAGCCCTTCTGGACACAGCAAAATTTGTATGCTGAAGGCTCTTCAAAACAATCCAAGACAGGCTGGGTGAATGGATCTGGAAAAAGCGAGAATTAGGAAAGTGTAGAGGAGTGGAGAGTGAGATGCAAAAGACTTAAAACAGCGTTGAGAAAATCTAAGGGCATTTTGATTTTTAAATAAGAACGTAATTTTGCGCTGAATCCTTAAACTAACAGAGATTTGAGTTATTTAGAACTGAAATGCTGTCATTTTATCTCTTTACATTGTATATACGCTAAGGTAAGCTGTGTAATTCTGCACTCAGCTGAGCGCAGAAGTAAAGCTTTTTGGTTTTATCATCCAAATCACAAGAGAAAAAGAGATGACACAAAAAGGAAAACAGCCTTATATTAAAGGAGAACACCTTACTGCAGTGATGCTTGTCTGGCTCAAACTGGTGAACTCCATTCTGTATTTTAACTTGCATTTCATGCTAGCTGTGGAAAACAGCCTAATTTGTGTGTATAAGAGGTGAGATCTATATATTAATTAGTCTTAAAGCTCTAATCTACTCCTCTATTGTAAAATGAGGAGCAAATCAAATAGCTGAAACAACTCTACCTCTGTGCACATATTATGAAGTCTTTAACCACACCACTGAGTTACAAAATATTCCCAGTTCTTCTTAGAAACAAATAAAACCACCAAATAATAGGAAGAAGTAAATAAACAATGGATATGACCCAGGAAAAATAAGATCTGCTTTGCATGTATGTCACTTATAGCCAATATGATAATTGATAATCTATGCTCTACATGTTGCTATGAACGAACATGTGTGTGAATGTCAGCTGGTGCAAACGAGACTCTGTTTAGGGCTGAGGTTTTCTTTCTTTCTCACACCATCCTGCTCTGTTTTGTACTCCTTTTCCAGAAAAGCAGCAGATGAGCACATTTAGATACTGTCCATGGACAGCAAAATGTCAAGAGTTCACATTCCAAAGACTCAAACCCCATAATTCACACCTTGCAGAAACACAGGCTTTTCTTTCTTAAAGATTACATAATAGACCTCTCTGGCTACGCTTTATAGCCTTCACACATTTATTGTTCCACTGTCTTGTCCTGGATCAGAAACTGATGAAATCTTCCCTGCAATGAATTGAGGGATAGGGATGTTGAAATCCTGATATTTCTGTATCAGTCCCAATCTTCTTTGTTTTTTGCAAAACCATATTCTTGCAGTTGGTGAAATCAGGATTAATTTCTCTGTCTGAACACTAACATGAACTCCCACTATCACACTCTCTACATCCCTCCCTTAAGACCTTGAAAACAGAAACAATAAAATTTCTCTCTTTTTTGTTTCAGCCTGTAGGAGTAACAGCCTGATTAGTAATTACTTGTGTCAGAAAGAAAGAGAACCCCAGCAAAGTGTGTGGGAGCATAAAATTGCTATAAGAGAGAACTCAGGTCGTACACTTTGCATATTCGTTTCTAACATAATGTATTCTCAGTGGACAGTTTATTTATACAGTATGAGAACGAGATGTGCAGAAAAGAATAAGCTCTAGTCAAGTATCTACATGTCAACAGGAAGAAAGGCTAATCAGAAATTTTGAGCAAAAGATTTTTCCTCAGAATACACCAAATTGTCATGTTGTACTTGCTGTACATTTAACACCATTAATGTCAGTGAAAAAAAAGGGAGAAATGTTTAAACATCAGTGAAAAGCTGAGGGGATGCTTTGGTTATCGAACCCCTCCCTCACAGCTCCATTTCCTTTCCTTTCATCTCCCTCTGCATTTAAAGGATGTGGATGGCCATCTCTTGCATCTAACTGTACGGTTCTTCTTCAACTCAACTGCCAAGAGAGTTGTCTTCCACCGACACTATCTAAGTATTCCTGATGCTGAGCACCTGAGGCCTGAAGACATATAGCCACCAAAGGATGTTTGTCCTTTGTGAAATACAACAATCAGAAGATCAAGACAAGAACTGGGAAAGAAACTGAAGAATAAGCGACAGGTGAGCAGACTGCAGACACAGCAAGAGCTACGATGAGGCTTCTGGCATACTTTGGAGTTGAGGCTGTACAAACATTGACCGGTCCTTCTGGAGCCTCTGCCTGGGGAAGCCACTACATGGCTCCAGGGTTCTCTGGGAAAGCAGAGAGGAGACAGCCAGGGAAAGGAAACCCCTCACGTTATGCCTTATGCTATGCTTCACACCATTTCTACACTAGCTGAGGAAGCAGTGTACGGGCTTTCTGTTCTGCTCACTGGAAAAGAATATGCAAGAAGCTCTGAAAACCCTGAGGAGAGGTACTGCAAGCTGTAAAAAGCATTTCTACAATATGGAAAAAAACAAAACTACTTTCTTCCTGATACCTGCAAAGTGAAAGATGAAAAAATACATAAAACTACCTAGAAATACACTTCTTCTTTAGAACTTGAAAGGCCCACATGATTCAAAAAATAATGTATAAAAATTCTATCGGGATTTGTGGTTATTATATTCTTTACACCTCATTTTACTACAGTTTATTTGCTACTTGTTCTGCAACTGCTATGGAGTTATATTTTCCAGCTAGTCTCTCAGTAACTACATGATGGTCTGTAAAAGCACAGAAGATTCTGACGACTTAGGAAAAGAGAACATAAACGTATTTTAAAATAATCCACAACTCCATCTTTGTTTCTGTCTCATGATCTGCACGCTTTCTATCAACTTCATTCAATTTACACTTTTATGTCTTGCTTTATCTAGTCATTATATTGGCTTTATGTGGCAATCAACAAACTCAGGTTTTCTAGGATTTTTTAAAAGAGAACGGATCTATATTGCTATGAGTTTTGTGTTATATTCCTCATGTGACTGTGAAATTACTTTTTTTTTTCCCCACTTATAGCATAGGGACAATACCATCTCATTTTCCCAAATACATGGTATCGCAGATGTCATGTAGCTTCAGAAACATCAAAATATATGCCAGTAATACACTGGAATAATTACTCTCCTTTGTACTACATTCCAGAGAAATACCTGGTACAATCAGTGTCTTCCTTTTACACACCTGTCATATTTTTCCCATAGCATAGTTTAGAGAGGTATCGTCTTTAGAAGCAAAAACTCAGCTTAACCCAGAACACCTAAAAACGTCCATGTAAAAAACACTGGAAAGTTTCCTAAACTGAAAATGGAGAATTATTACAAATATAGTAAAACATTCAGGTGTTCTTAAGAATATTTATAGAACACAGCACATTTTATAGTCAGATTAAACTAATAATTACATAAATAGTTTTGACATCTATATTTCCACCAAGGTGATTCACACAAGGTTTTAAAACGTTGGCAAGAATATAATTTTTCAAAAAAAGTTATAGTTGGACTTACCGGGAAGTACAGAAGAAGTGATCCAAAAAGAATGGTTTCCAGCAGCACCAGCCCTGAAGCTCTGATACTCTAGAAGACAAAACCCAACACAAAATATTAGACAATTCTCTCTGTGTGCCATTTAGATGCCGGGTTCTTTGCAGAAGGCACCTTCACTTTTGTCAGTATAAGGCTTCCACAGTAATGTTTATTAAAGCACAGTATTAAGCTGCCTGTCATACTGGCATGTTCCACATTCTTTAATTCACAGGCCCATTACAATAGTTGTGTTTTGTTGGAGTTGGGAGACGGTCCCGGAGTAACGACACAGTCTCAATATGAGTATGGAGGTTCTCCTTTATTTACGTATCTGAGAGTACATTTATACTATTCTATTGAGGGTACATTTATACTATTCTATTTTTGTACATGCTCTGTGTACATGTCATTTCTATTATGATTGGTTAGTATGCTTTGTTCACACGCCTCTATATTAGTTCTGATTGGCTTATGCTAAAAAGCTATATCTTGCAGGTGCAGCATTCTTTCTTATTTTTCAACTTCCCCCATATCTTGTTGGTCTCATAGCCAAGGCCCTTGTTCTGTATTATGATTGGTTAGTTCATCACCACCCTACTACCACCCCCTGGACATGCCTGGACATAGCTCGTTCAGTACGTGACCCTTGTCCCGTGGGAACCTCACAGTGTTTTACAAAATCCAATTTAAAAAATCACTCTTTCCTATGTTATATACAATACACACATTACCTGGATACATTTTGAAACTGCTAAAACTGCTCTCAAGTGTGAAGAATTATGGATCACATGAATTGCAGATACGAATTTAACTGCAGAATTTGTTCTGTACTATTTAAATTTCAAGAAATCCTTCGAACATTTTGACTTATTTAATATTAATGACTTAGCTTCTATAATACGTATGAATAATCTACAATTTTACTGCATACAGAGTGTGCTTTTGATTGAAAGTGCCTTTATTTTTCCTGAAATTTCGTACAAAGATGTTGATTCAGACATTAACTTGTCAATATTGTAAAACAGCATGCCATTTCCTCACTGATTCTAATGCAGTCTCTCCATCATAGTTTTCTTATATTTTAAATTTTTTTTAAAAAAATCAATTATTTTTCCTAATACAAAGCACATTCCAATTAAGTTTGATTATTTACGTATAGTGCATCTGCAGCTTATCTTAAAGACAAAACATCAACACTGCTTCCCATTTCTTTAATCATCTCCTTTCCCTGAGATACTGTTTCATACACTGTTCTGGAAGAACACAGTGCTTTCCCAACTGCAAGCAACGCAGTCAGATAGGACAGCAGAAGAGGCTTTGCCAAGAATCTTTTGAAAAATCCCCTCCTTTCGCAACCATAAAATCCTCTTGTGGGCTGGAATCAATGGTTCGTGGTCATCTCTCTCATGGGTTTAGATGGAGTTTATCTTTCAGAAGTAAGCCAATCATAAAAAAAAAAACTCTATCTGAATGGATTTACAGACATATTTTTGGTGCCCTGGAGTCCAGTTTCTGCTTGCAAAAGATTGGTGGAATTTTCTAGATAAAAATTCAGCTTTTCAGTGAATCTATAACCTTACTCAGATTTCCTATTTCATCACTCATTTTTTCAACCAAAAATTTCATTTTTTACTTTTACAGCATCTAATGTACTGAACATAGGTTGAAAGACATGGACAAAATTCTCAGGAAGCCTTTTTAGCATGAGACAATTATGGAGCTACCTGATTTCTAGCAATGGTGAAATTTGCAGCAAAGGTTGTCTAAAGCACATGTATCAGCAGAGATGTCATCAACATCCTACACCAGTGTCCACCTCAAAAATTATCATGAAAAGTTACTTCCAATGAGTATTCACAGTATTCACATCAAAGCTTCCCTTTTAAGGAAAACACTAGTATAACTGCTCCAGGGACATCTTTGTGCTACTGATGCTATTTTAGTCACAGTTAAAGCCTGGAGTAAGGATTAGGAACAGTTTTCCACTGGTCTTAAGATGATAATAGTGGCTATTTGGTTCAACCACTGCATGATTTTCACAGGAAAATCTTGGGAACACACTTTATTTCCTTATTTTTTGGCCAGAGTTCTTTATGTATTTGAGAATCATTATTATGGCTCCTCTTTTCTAGACTTTTCCTATCCTTTCACTTTTCTTTGTGAACCTTAACCTTTCGCATTAAGTTTCATATTAAGGATTGCAAAACTGTTGTGCTACATCTCTCTAAAATTGCATCCTGAAACTGAGACATACATATTTCTAGCAAAATTTTCATGGAACTGATATGCTTCCATGAAACATTTCTTAAAAAGCAAAGCAAAACAAACCACCAACAAATAGTTAAAATACTGTAACTATATTTCTGAATAGAATGCGATGCCTACCTTAGCCATTGCTGAAACTTGAATAGCGACCCACAAGTGCAGCTTATATTTACACTGGGTTTTAATTAAAAATAAAATTTTAAATTAAAGTGTTTGTTGTTTTTTTTTTTTTCTGTATTATAATGTTGGGTAAAACATAAACACAATCCCAAATGCAAAAAGCTGGGAAACTGGTAACTGAAATGCCAGTGTCAGGTTTTTTTAGGCTCAAGTGATCCCATTGTTCAATGACATATCAAATTCAACTGAGTCAGTACTTTGTATAATTTATTTCTGTCACTTGGATAGGTGGGCAGCCTCACCCCCTAGTCTGCTAATGTAAGTCCAGCACTCCCATACTGCGTTTCCCCAGGTAACAGCTTTCCTCACTTCATCTAGAAGGATGCTCCAGAGAGACACTCACAAAGTATATCAACAGACCAAAAATCACAGAATCACAGAATCACACAGAATAAACCACATTGATTTTGTATTTGTGAGACACTCATTTGTTATAAGCATCCCTAAAAAATAAACAAAGACCCGAAGGGATGATACTATCTTTTATGGCTGCTGTAATAAAATTGTGTATGTACCCATATTTCTGTATGCAGACACATTCAACTTTTTCAAATGGCACGAAAAAAATCAATACTTATAGACAACTTTTCAAGACTGCTTTCTGCAAACAGTTCTGTTCTGATCTAATATAACACCAAAAAGCTGGAAGTAAATGTTTAGATGCCAGTTATGAAGTCATTAATTGGAAGACTTCCAGGTTATTTTAATTGAGAAGTGACTAGACTCCCAATTATTTTAGAGCTTAAACGGTTGAAGCTATGGATCATGCACACTGCTTTGACATGTATAATAGAAAGCACAAATATTTTTACAAACTATAAATGGCAGTATGAGTTAGTTCACATTTCTAATGAACACATAAATTTAGCCTGAGACATACATCTTGTGTGCAGCAGATGAAAAAAGAAAAGCTTAGAAAGCTTAGAAAAGGTTAAAATCTACCTCCACCAACACAGGTTTCACACTTTGTGATGTAAAGTTCCTAGCACTATATCATAAACTTAAAAAAAGCACTATAGGACCATGTGCATAAGATTCCTTATGTGGCCCTGACTCTGCTGTAGCTGGGAGTCCCACACATTTTGATACGGTTTTTCTTCACATCATCTTTGTAAGACAACGGCACTTTACTCATTGGGAATTAATGCAGAAGGGTCTTGCTCAACACCACACAAGGCACTGGCACAGGTCAGTGAACTCACATCTCCTGCTATTGATCAATACCTAAACCACTTAAGCAGCATTTTTTTCTTATTTTGTACAATGCATCTGGATAGGGCAGAATGGCTGAGAAAGCAGCTGAAATGGGTATCATAGTGAAGACGGAAATGATCTGAAAAAGCTGGTCTTCAAACAGCTTCTGTGTGAACATCCTTTTCTAAACAAGTCTTTCACATCCTGATCAGTCTTTTCTTATCGAGCTTTTTTCTGGGCGATATGATCATAAGATAACCTGCAGGGGCAAAGAACTTCAGCGTTTCCAGTTCTTCCAAAACAATGAATTAACCCATTATTTTCTTCTCACCTGTGTTCCAGCAGGAACCATTCTCTGTGAATTCTGTCTATGCACTTCTGTTTCCTGCTCTAAAAAAGTGTGGCTTACAGAGCAACACGGGAATTCAAATGAGCTTGAATTCAGGTTTTGGCTGTGCTTTTATCTCAGTCTTTGATACCTAGAGAACGGAGGTTTTAACCCAGCGGTTACAGATACCACAGCTCTTCGTAACAGGATTCTTCAGCAAATGGAGCAGACATTCTGGCAGAGATGAATGCCATCCACGGTGATGAAGAAAAGCACAAAACTTCAAATAAGAAATAGTACAACCAAAGAACTATTTTTGCATAAGTGTGAGAAAAGAAAAAAAATGGGATGGAAATAGAAGCATCAGAATTCTCCCAAACTAAATTTTTGAAACTCTAGTTGTTAATTTTCTCTACTGCAAAGAAAAAGAGATATTTTAATAACAAAAAATGTAACATGAAAGCTTTTGGTTTAGAAAAAACACATACATTGATTTTAAAAAAATATATGACTTTTTTCTTCCAATAGCCCCATTATAGCCCAAGAGTTAAGGTCCAGGAAGCAAAGTCTTCATCCAGCACTAAAGCCTTAATAACAGGGAATAGGTAAAGAGGGGAAAACCAAAACTAAACCAGGATGTTTTTAAATTAATTTATTAGATAAAGATATTCTATATTAGATAGACAGTATTTCCACCACTCTCTGAGCACCAGTTTCTGCACCAAAAGTTGAGTCCTTCACTGTACAGACTTCGCAAATACAGGCCCCTATGGCACAGCTGTGGGCAGCATCACAAATGCTTGACTGTACGGGAATCTGCGACATACACAGCAGTGAATATGCCCACATACCTCAGAAAAAAGCTTTTGTTCTTTTAAGAAAACAAATGAAAGGATGGAAACAAATGAAAACCCGAAGCCTCCACCAACTGGTGTCCACCTATACTGTCTGCACAATTAAAATTCTCTGATGGAATTCACAGAAATCAGGGCATTTTAGGATATAGCCTTGAAATTCCATGCAGTGGGATTTTCTTCCACTTGCATATAACATTTGCTCAATTTCTTTTTCTCTTCCTTAACAGCTGCTTGTTTTTTTGCATCTGCCTTGCTTGTTGGCATTTATTTTGGTTTTTGCCTATTTATCTCTCTGGCTGTTCATCTTGCGTACAGTTTGTTTATTGCTGCTTCATCTGTGTGCTCATTTCACTTTCGGGGTTTTATTTCTATGTTTACTTATTTGTGTCAGTAAAACTGTCCTTTCTGGTTTTCCCTGTCTCACTTAATGGTTATACATTGCTGACACCTAAGTGATACTGCAATTTATTCTGCTTCTAGCTTCATACAAACTTTCATACTTAGCTTACCTATCTCTATCATACATTTTCCACATTCTTTATGTCTGTTTGATTTTTAATTGACTGAGATCTTGGATAAAAAATAGTGATTATTATTATTACGAATAAGTCAAAGGAGGAAAAATAATGATTGAACTAGGCATAAGCTTCAATACAGCCTCCATCCAGAAATACTGGAATCAAATGAAAAGGAAGCAAAATTAAAATAGTATGGCATGTATTACACTAAAGGTCAAGATGAGGTATGTACTGGTCTCTACCATCTTCTTCATCCTGAACCAGAGTTTTTTAGAGAGTAGCTACCATCCTTCAATTCTGCAGTGAACAATAATGTCCACTAAGACAATTCCAGCAAATCTGATGCAAGCTGTCAGCCACGAGAGAAATTCAGGTGAATTGCAATTGGGTATTTCATAGGAAGCTATCAAAAGGGCCAGCTAGCAAAATGCAAGATAGGTTTAGGTACATGGTAGCAAATGCAAATAACGAAGTAGTGTGAGGACACAGGACTTAAATGCCTGGGTAACTTCTGAATCACTGAGTACTTAATGTTACACCTACACAGAAAAATCAGCATACGCAAATAATAAAATGTCTTGCATCTGTATGTAACATACTTCAAGAGGCATTTATGGAAAAAGTGAGTTCAAGTAAACTAGTGTGACTTAGGCAGTGGCACAGGACTCATAGCTGAGCGCATACCCTCATGTTAAACAGCACTCCAACTCAAGGAGGAAGACACAAGAAATATTCACAGCAACTCGTCTCAGCTGGGATGTAGCTACCAACAGCTGTGAGATGATACTCACTGTTTTGCATTTCAGTGACTACTCAAAGTTAAATGAGTGCTGGTGATCTAAAGTAAACTGTTAAAACTATTCACGAAGTCAAGAAATACTCATGGTCATTACCAGCTCAGAGGTTAGTTATCACCTCCGCGTGAGACTCAGGATTTGATTGCAACTCTGCACCCAGGTATAGGGTCAGAGTCATGGCACGTGACGTCACGCTACATGATGTAGCATGTTCAGTCTATAAACAAGTCCAAGAGCAGCTACACTGAAATTGCCTTTGTAGGATTCCCCTTGGAAGACAAACATAAAAGTGGGTCAACGGTAACCCCATGGCAGATTCTTTTGGTCAGTCAAGCAAGATGCTCTGATGGAGAGGAGACAGAGCCTTGGGGGAAGGGCAAAATTAGGGTGCTGGGGTGCGAGGCAGCCCTGTGAGAAAGGAGACCTTGCCAGACCTTGGTGCAGTCCAAACACACAGACAGTCAGAGGCATTTTTCTTATTAACTGCGTTTTCAATACTGAAATCTCAGTTCAGCACATACAAATATTCCCAATTAGGAAGACAAGGAAGTAGAGGCTGGTTCATTACTTCTGCTCTCCTGTGCAGCAAACATAACAGTCTTTCCACAGCAATTTCTTTACAGAAAGCCTCATTCACTGTTTATTAGAGAAACTCAGTTATTTGCTAACTTTCTTATGTATCTTTTCTCATTAATAAAAACAAACCAAAAACACTATTACAGGAGGTATGCCATCACCATAAGTCTGTGCTGTTCTGTGAATAGCAGTCCAGCTGAGACAGCAGCACCCCTTTAACACAGAGTAACTCACGGGACTCATCCAAACCAGCAGGACTGGGGCTAATGCCTGATTTCAAAACTGAAGACTTGAACAGAAGAAGGAACAATGAAAGAGCGAGTGCGTGCCCAATTGGAATATATTAGATTCTTTTTATATACCTTTACTAGAAAAGGGATAAAAACCCCAACATACTACCACAAAATACAGAGGACTCTGTGACCACTCCTTAGTGTTCGAACAAAAGTAACATGACTGAGGAGCAGCAGCAGCAATGTGCATTCAATACCATGCACGTGTTTAACGTGTAGATCATCCTGATTCTGTTATGAGTTTGATGTCTATAGCTTTTCTAGGCAAGGAGCTAGCATGTAAGAAGTACGCAGAGAGAACACACAAATTTATTAACCTGAAAAGAAAAAAAAAGTGAGATGGAACAGGCAGGTAAAGCTAGAAATAATACAGGTCCTAGGGGTCACATCTGCAAACAAACATTCATTTGCAAAGTCTTGTGACAGGAAAAAGGGCCAGTGGAACTTGAGACTTACAGAACCTTTCATAGTAAGATCACCACCCTTTATTCTCTTGAATATATTAGAAAAGGAGGTGTCTGGGTAGGGTGGCAGAGCAAAAATACCTACTGATCTACAGAATGGATTTGGAGAAACTGAAAGAAGACGAAGTAACACTGCACAGATAGGTAAAGCTCTAACTACTGACAAAGGTAAAACATCAATCAGCTGGATTTAATGCAATATTATTCACTATAACTGATTAAAATGTCAAGGAAGGTTACCAGAAAAATTCTTAGAAGTAAAGGTTTCCTGTTCGAATCTACTTTATCCAAAGGAAAGTAAATAAGGAACGTTCCGAGTCTTGATATTCTCCAGGATATCCTAATAAAGGGAATATGAACCTTACAAAGAACTAATCATCAGCTGAAAGAAGACTGACATGCTCTTTTCACAGTTCCCGTTACCATGCATGCTTTGTATCTGATCGATAAACACTCTAATATGCCACAATGTGCATAATAAAATCTAACTAGTCTCATAGAATCAATGACTCATAGAAATGTTTGTTGGAAGGGCCTTGACAGATCATCTAGTCCCACTCCCTGGTCAAAGCAGGAGTACTGCCAACACTAGATCAGGTCAGCCATGGCTTTGTCTATCCAAGTCTTAAAAGCTTCCAAGAATGGAGCTGGGTAACTGATGTGTTACCCAGCTGACTCTGGTCTAGCACTTCTCTCCTAGTGAGAAAGTTTTTCTTAATACCCAGCTTAAACCTCTCAAGCCATAATTTGTGACTGTTGTTACTTCCATCACTTGCCATTACTAAGGAGAGTTTGGATTTGTCTTCGCAACCACCCTTCAAGAAGGCTGCTACTAGATTGCCCCTTAGCTTCCTCTTTGCCATCCTATCGAAACTTAGCTCCCTCAAGCTCTAGCAGTAGGTTATATGCTCTAGTCCCCACTAGTACTCATCCACTGGACTCTCTCCTGTTTCTCCACATTCTTCTTGAACCACGGAACTCAAAACTGGACCCAGTATTTCAGGAGCCGCCTCACTAGCACTGAGTAGAGAAGAATAACAGCTTTCCTTTGTCTGCTGGCCATCCTCCCGTTGCCCAGTATACTGTTTTCCTGGATTGTGGTGAGAGCTCACTGTTGGCTTGTATTCAGCCTGATTCCACTGGAGATTCCTGGTCTGCTTCAGCCAGGCTGCTGCTCAGGACATTTGATTAATGAAAAGATCAGGATAAAATAAAGACTTAGACATACAATATATGAACAGATGCCTTTGTTAAGATGATGGTATCAAGGCAAGGGGTTTTCATAGAGCTTCCTCATCCATCTCACTCCAAGACTGCGTTTCAGCCAGAGTTTCTTGTCTATCTGACTACTGGTTCCATCCAGCATAAAAATGGAATGTCATTTTCTATTCTTGGTATTACCTTCAGCTACTTCATAAAGAAAATGACCAAAACAAGAGGGCAGCTCCTGGAGAAAAATGGAAATGGTGACTACAAGAGCTGAGGAGCAAACACATCTAGTCTAACTCTCAATTGTCACTGGAGAAGAACAGGTAAAGCCAGATCATGTTCACATCACAACACTTCAAAAGTGGGATTTCAGTGTTACTGCACTGTTTGGTTTGCTCCTGAGACTCTCTCCATGGCAGGAAGGAACTATTCATCAGCTCCATGCACGCTACTAACAGTCTACCTCTCAACCTAGAGCTTTACTGTCAATTGCCTGTGAAACTAACGAGGGGGCGGGGAGTTTCTAGGTAGTGCAGGCCAAGTATCTCTCATCTGACCTTCTGTTTCCCCCTACCAATTGCCTTAGCGAAGCACATTTACATGACTAGCTGTCCTGGTTTGGCCCAAACCAGGCCAATTAGTCTTCGAGAAACCAAGGTCACTGCTAAATTCCTCACTGCTTATGAGTGAAGAGCCGAAGGGGGCTCGCACCTGCAGGGAGGAGCAGACAGGGCAGGTGACCCAAGATTGACCAACGAGGTATTCCATCCCATACATGTCATTCTCACTTTCCTATTTATCACTAACCCACTGCCTCCTGGAGGTGGGGCCCAGGAGGGAGGGGCCCTCCTGTCTCCCACTGATTGGTACCAGCTTTGCCAGTTTCCAGTTAAAAGCCTGCAGGTGTGATGGCAGAGAGCTACTGCATTTTCCCCTCTGCCTGTGCTGGGGGGAGCAACTCTGCCTGAGGAGGATTTCCAAGCTCTCAGTCTTGGTTTTGTATATATTTGTATATATTTGATTATTTCTATTATTATTGTTATTATACTCTTTTTCATTATTATGGTTTATTAAAACTGTTTTAACTTTCCAACCCATAAGTCTCTCTCCCTTTTCCCTTTCCCTTTCCTTTAGCGGGGGGGAGAGGGTTAACAGAGAGCATCTGCCACCTGGTTAATAGCTGGCCCAGCTTTAAACAGTGACAGATTTATTGGTGCCCAACGTGGGGCTCGAGAGAAGCTCCAACAGGTTGCTCTGATAACTTGAATCCTGGCTCTGGTGGGAGGAGACCTGGAGAACTCAGCTGAGAGAGTATCAGATTTCTTCCTTTAAGATTTACGAGAGGTTGGAAATTAAAACAGATAGTGAAAATGGTGATGTCATTTTTGAATGCTGTGTTATGTCGTCTTTTTATAGAGTTTCTTTCACAGTTGAGTATTGCAATGATGCCTTACCTGCCGTGGGCACTGTGTTATTGCTTGCTTCTTATGAATGTTTACATGCAGTTTAGCAGTGGGCGCTGGTCAAAATGTATTGTTTTGGTATGGGGTTTGATACTGATTTATGCTGTGATAAACTGGGCAGTTCCTATTCCGATCTCTTATCTCTATGACACAATGATGGGCAGTTTTAATCGCGAATCAGTAGCAGCGACTTCATCTGCACGCTCCAGGCGTCCTTTAGCTGATTCTGTTAATGATTACACTTCCAGTTTTACATCGGGAAATAGTACCTTCTCCTTTTCTGCCAAGCTGATGCCACTAGATTTTGCGAAAATAGGATGGTGCTGTCTAGGTGGCATGTTTTTATTTTCGGTTGTCCTGAATATGTTTCTGATGTGGGATAAGATTAAATATCGGTGCAGGGACAGTTGTAGGTGTTATGCAGCCACCTCAGATCCTACAGTGTGTACTGCCACTACAGCCACTAAACCCACTGAAACCTCGGCAGCCTGTACCACAGCTGCTACACCCCCCAAGATGGCCACTGCAGCTACTCAGACTCTCAGCACTCCCACGACAGCCACTGCATCTACTCAGACTCCAGCATCTATCGAATCTCTACCAATTGCTCCTGTAACCAGGAAGAAATACCAAAAGAAATCAGCTCATGAGGTGAAGGATGATGACTCGGAGCCTTCTAAGGCAGAACCATCATATGACCCAGGTGAGGGCCCTTCTCAGGCAGAGATAGGGCCTGACACAGATGGGGGTTTCCTCAATCGTCCTTTTAAAGCAGACCCATCACAGAAGAAAGGTCCTTCTAAAGCAGAACTATCACAAGAGGAGGACTCGGATGTAGAGATAACCTACCACTCTTTATCCCTGAAGGACCTGAGAAATATAAGGAAAGACTTCAGCCGTTATGACGGTGAACCTATTATTACCTGGTTGCTCCGATGCTGGGATAATGGGGCAGACAGCATGCAATTGGATGGCAGAGAAGCCAGACAGTTGGGATCCCTGTCCAGAGATGGTGGTATTGATAAGGCGCTTGCAAGAAAGTCAAACACTATCAGTCTCTGGAGGCGGCTCTTGTCAGCTGTAAAGAGCAGGTATCCCTATAAAGATGATGTTATGAGCCACCTAAGCAAATGGACCACTATAGAAAAAGGTATTAACTACCTTAGAGAACTAGCTGTGCAAGAGATCATTTATAGACACCCACGGGACATTGTAGATCCTGTAGATCCTGATGAAGTGGAATGCAACCGATCCATGTTCCGGAAGGTTGTGAAGAATGCTCCACCGACACATACCCATACATTGTCAATATTAGTATGGGGAGAAGATGATATGGCACGTTCTACTGTGGGCGAAATGGCTAACTGTATGCGACAGTATGAAGATAGTATTTCTTCCCCACTACAGGCACGCATCTCGGCTGTGGAAAAACTGACTAAGGAAAACAAGGACTCATTTAAACAACTGTCAGACAAACTGTCCAAGATCGAGAATAAACTTGACTCTCTACCTACACAGACGCACGTTGCAGCTGTTAGGAGCAAACGCTCTCCTACAGGACCAGCTCAAAGGAAACGGAACACATCACGAGGTATCCTGTGGTTTGCCCTGTGTGGTTATGGTGAGGACATGAGCAGATGGCATGGACAACCTACCAGTACCCTACAGGCACGAGTACGTGAGTTGCAAGCTAAAAGAAATACCAGAGAGAATTTTTCTAGGAGGATGGCTGCTCCAGTTACCAGTGAGCAGGACCCCAGTCAGGGGAGATGGGCCTCAAATCACTTTTTCCCAAGTGTGAATAGGAGAAATGAAGGTCCAGTCCCTGTGAGCAGCACGAATCCATTTCTTAATTAGGGGGGCCCTGCCTCCAGCCAGGTGGAGGAGAGGGACAACCGAGTTTATTGGACTGTGTGGATTTGATGGCCTGGCACATTAAAACCACAAAGGTATCGAGCCCTGGTAGACACTGGTGCACAGTGCACCCTAATGCCATCGGATCATAAAGGGGCAGAATCTATCAGCATTTCAGGAGTAACAGGAGGATCTCAAGTGTTATCTGTATTGGAGGCCGAAGTGAGCCTAACTAAAAATGAATGGAAAAAGCACCCCATTGTGACTGGCCCAGATGCTCCGTGCATCCTTGGCATAGACTACCTCAAGAGAGGGTATTTTAAGGACCCAAAAGGGTATAGATGGGCCTTTGGTATAGCAGCTGTAGAGACTGAGGACATTAAACAGCTGTCTACCTTGCCTGGCCTCTCAGAAGATCCTTCTGTTGTGGGGTTGCTGAAGGTTGAAGAACAACAGGTACCAATTGCTACTACCACGGTGCACCGACGACAATATCGCACCAATCGAGACTCCCTGATCCCCATTCATAAACTGATTAGACAATTAGAAAATCAAGGAGTGATTAGCAAGACTCCCTCACCCTTTAATAGTCCTATATGGCCAGTGCGAAAGTCTAATGGAGAATGGAGATTAACTGTGGACTACCGTGGCCTAAATGAAGTTACACCACCTCTGAGTGCTGCTGTGCCAGACATGCTAGAACTTCAATACGAACTGGAGTCAAAGGCAGCCAAGTGGTACGCCACCATAGACATTGCTAATGCATTTTTCTCTATTCCTTTGGCACCAAAGTGCAGGCCACAGTTTGCTTTTACCTGGAGAGGTATCCAGTATACCTGGAATCGACTGCCCCAGGGGTGGAAACACAGTCCTACTATTTGCCACGGACTGATCCAGACTGCACTAGAAAAGGGTGGAGCTCCAGAACATTTGCAATACATTGATGACATCATTGTGTGGGGAGATACAGCAGCAGAAGTTTTTGACAAAGGAGAGAAAATAATCCAAATGCTTCTGAAAGCTGGTTTTGCCATAAAAAGAGGCAAGGTCAAGGGACCTGCCCGGGAGATCCAGTTTTTAGGGATTAAATGGCAAGATGGACGTCGCCAGATCCCGATAGTTGTTATCTTGTTGATCACCTCTATGTCCCCACCTACTAACAAAAAGGAAACACAAGCCTTCTTAGGCGTTGTGGGTTTCTGGAGAATGCATATTCCAGATTACAGCCAGATTGTACGCCCTCTTTATCAAGTGACCAGAAAGAAGAATGATTTTCAGTGGGGCCCTGAACAACGACAGGCTTTTGAACAGATTAAACAAGAGACTGTGCATGCAGTAGCCCTTGGACCAGTCCGTACGGGACAAGATGTTAAAAATGTGCTCTACACCTCAGCTGGGGACAATGGTCCTACCTGGAGCCTCTGGCAGAAAGTGCCAGGGGAGACTCGAGGTCGACCCCTAGGATTTTGGAGTCGAGGATACAAGGGCTCTGAGGCCAATTACACCCCAACTGAAAAAGAGATACTGGCAGCATATGAAGGAGTTAGAGCTGCCTCAGAGGTAATTGGTACTGAGGCACAACTTCTCCTGGCACCTCGATTACCAGTACTAGGCTGGATGTTCAAGGGTAAGGTTCCCACTAGTCATCATGCAACTGATGCTACATGGAGTAAATGGATTGCATTAATTACACAGAGGGCTCGAATAGGAAACCCTAATCGCCCAGGAATCTTAGAAGTGATCATGGACTGGCCAGAAGGCAAAGACTTCGGAATGCCACCAGAAAAGGAGGTGACACGTGCTGAAGAAGCCCCACCATATAATGAACTACCAGAGGATGAGAAGCAGTATGCCCTGTTCACCGATGGATCCTGCCGTCTTGTAGGAAAGCATCGGAAGTGGAAAGCTGCTGTATGGAGTCCTATACGATGAGTCACAGAAGCCACAGAAGGACAAGGTGAATCAAGTCAATTTGCAGAGGTAAAAGCCATCCAGCTGGCTCTAGACATTGCTAAACGAGAAAAGTGGCCAAGGCTGTATCTTTATACTGACTCATGGATGGTAGCAAATGCCTTGTGGGGGTGGTTAAAGCAGTGGAAGCGAAGCAACTGGCAGCGCAAAGGTAAACCTATTTGGGCTGCTGAATTGTGGCAAGATATTGCTACTCGGCTAGAGAAACTAGTCGTGAAGGTACGTCATGTAGATGCTCACGTACCTAAAAGTCGGGCAACTGAGGAACATCGAAACAACCAACAAGCGGATCAAGCTGCTAAAGTGTTCCAAATAGATTTGGACTGGGAACATAAAGGTGAACTATTTTTAGCTCGGTGGGCTCATGACACTTCAGGTCATCAAGGGAGAGATGCAACATACAGATGGGCTCGTGACCGAGGGGTGGACTTAACTATGGACTCTATTGCACAGGTTATCCATAACTGTGAAACATGCGCCGCAATTAAGCAAGCCAAACGGTTAAAACCTTTGTGGTATGGGGGGCGGTGGTTGAAATATAAATATGGGGAGGCCTGGCAAATTGACTATATCACACTCCCTCAAACCTGCCAGGGTAAACGCTATGTGCTTACCATGGTAGAGGCGACCACCGGATGGTTGGAAACATACTCTGTGCCCCATGCCACTGCCCGGAACACTATTCTGGGCCTCGAAAAGCAAATCTTGTGGCGACACGGCACGCCAGAGAGAACTGAGTCAGACAATGGGACTCATTTCAAAAACAGTCTCATAGACAACTGGGCCAAAGAGCATGGCATTGAATGGGTATATCACATCCCCTATCATGCACCAGCCTCTGGGAAAATTGAACGGTATAATGGGCTGTTAAAAACTACCCTGAAAGCAATGGGGGGTGGAACCTTTAAAAACTGGGATAAACATCTGGCACAAGCTACCTGGTTAGTTAACACCAGGGGATCTATCAATCGAGCTGGCCCTGCTCAGTCAGACCTTCTACATACAGTAGAAGGAGATAAAGTCCCGGTGGTGCATGAAAGGAATCTATTGGGAAAAACTGTCTGGATTCTTCCTGCAACGGGTAAAGGTAAACCTATTCGTGGGATTGCTTTTGCTCAGGGACCTGGATGTACTTGGTGGGTGATGTTGCAAGATGGTGAAGTCCGATGTGTCCCTGAAGGTGATCTGATTCTGGGTGAGAATACTTAATTCTGAACTGTATGTTGTTACTGCATAAGTGTCTTTCAGGTTAAGACAGTGGTGATGAGACCGGAGCTAGCTTCATCAAGTGGCATCCAATAACCTCCTCGAGTCTGACATCTTTAACCTGCAACCCGTGGGCACGAACCATGACAAAAGAGAGACTGCTAGCCAGAAAGACTGCTGAGAGACTGCTAGCCAGATGGAAACCCACAATCCTGAACCAAATGAACTTGATGGACTTTTTGCATAAAGATGAATCATAAACTAGTGATATGTATATATATATATATATATTTGAAAATGAAAAAGGTAGTGGTGATCTGAGTATGACATGAATGGTATGGAATAAGGGGTAGAATGTCCTGGTTTGGCCCAAACCAGGCCAATTAGTCTTAGAGAAACCAAGGTCACTGCTAAATTCCTCACTGCTTATGAGTGAAGAGCCGAAGGGGGCTCGCACCTGCAGGGAGGAGCAGACAGGGCAGGTGACCCAAGATTGACCAACAAGGTATTCCATCTCATACATGTCATTCTCACTTTCCTATTTATCACTAACCCACTGCCTCCTGGAGGTGGGGCCCAGGAGGGAGGGGCCCTCCTGTCTCCCACTGATTGGTACCAGCTTTGCCAGTTTCCAGTTAAAAGCCTGCAGGTGTGATGGCAGAGAGCTACTGCATTTTCCTCTCTGCCCGTGCTGGGGGGGGGGCTACTGCATTTTCCCCTCTGCCTGTGCTGGGGGGAGCAACTCTGCCTGAGGAGGATTTCCAAGCTCTCAGTCTTGGTTTTGTATATATTTGTATATATTTGTATATATTTGTATATATTTGTATATATTTGTATATATTTGTATATATTTGTATATATTTGTATATATTTGTATATATTTGATTATTTCTATTATTATTGTTATTATACTCTTTTTCATTATCATAGTTTATTAAAACTGTTTTAACTTTCCAACCCATAAGTCTCTCTCCCTTTTCCCTTTCCCTTTCCTTTAGGGGGGGGGAGAGGGTTAACAGAGAGCATCTGCCACCTGGTTAATAGCCAGCCCAGCTTTAAACCGTGACACTAGCCCTGCAAAAAATATTGTTTGTGAAGGGCTGCTTTATGCCTTGGGATTTGCTCAGTCTTCGTTCTATCCATACTATCTAGAACCGCATTAGTAGCTTTTCAGATAAACAGTCATTCCTTATCCCTGGATCTCAGAAAGCAACACCATTTCTGTGGTAAATCACTTTAGGAAAGTCATAGGTGCCTCTTGGGCACTGCTAAAGGGTCATAAATAAATGCTTAACAATTATTTGCATGAGGGAAATTAAAAAAAATGTAGTTGGCCAAGTTGCACCAAGTATAACAAAACAAAAAGCTAAAATGATGGATAAAAAAATCATAGAAGATACTGCATGTCAACTCTCTGTGGTCCTAAGCAATCCAGGAAATACAGCAGCATTAATTAGCATTGAATTTCTGAATGTCATCACACAAAGTCAGTGATATGAGTGTCAAAAGTATTTTCAGAAAGGAGAAAAAAGAAGAAATTAAAGCCAGTCTGTCTCTGCTATATTGTCTGTCACTGAATTAACAGAACTGTACACTTCTGGTGTCAGTCCAGGAAGGCTGCAGATTTCTCCAAGGCCCCATGTCACTGTATTATATGAGCACGGCACCATGGAAACCTAGTGAGGGGAAAAGGCTGGCATATTTTGATTTTTTTCACCTTCATTAAACAGTTCTGCCACTTCTACAATACAAAGAATGACTAAGTGGGGCTGTGATTTAAAGAAATTTCCTTTTGCAAAGGTGGCTCACCACCAGAACGTGAGCTTGCCTTACAGATAAACAAGGCCTACAAGAAATTATTAGGAAAAAGTGAAGCCAGGTTTCGTCTTTGATCTCAACTTTGAATACGACACACTCATACTTATTAAACTGTAAAGGGTATCTACCACTCAACATATAGCTGGAAAGCACATATGGATACATAACGAATCGTACAGAAGCAAGGAAACGTGGAGAACAGAATCACAGAATTGTCTTGATTGGAAAGGACCTTTAAGATCATTGAGTCCAACCATCAACCCAACACTACCAAGTCAACCACTAAACAATATCCCTAAACAATATCCCTAAAGCACTACATCTACTCATCTCCTGACTCCACCACTGCCCTGGGCAGCCTGTTCCAATGCTTGATAACCCTTTCTGTGAAGAAATTTTTCCTGATATCCAATCTAAACCTCCCCTGGTGCAACCTAAGGCCATTTCCTCTCGTTCTATTGCTTGTTACCTAGGAGAAGAGACTAACACCCACCTCGCTACAACCTCCTTTCAGGTAGTTGTAGACAGCGATAAGGTCTCCCCTGAGTCTCCTTTCCTCCAGGCTAAACAACCCCAGTTCCCTCAGCCACTCCTACTAAGACTTGTGCTCTAGACGCTTCACCAGCTTCGTTGCCCTTCTTTGGACTCACTCCAGCACCTCAATGTCTTTCTTGTAGTGAGGGGCCCAAAACTGAACACAGTATTTGAGGTGCGGCCTCACCAGTGCTGAGTACTGGGAGGGACAATCACTTCCCTAGTCCTGCTGGCCACACTAGTTCTGATACAAGCCAGGATACTGTTGGCCTTCTTGGCCACCTGGGCACACTGCTGGCTCATGTTCAGTTGGCCATCGATCAACACCTCCAGGTCCTTTTCCACCAGGCAGCTTTCTAGCCACTCTTCCCCAAGCCTGTAGTGCTGCATGGGATTGTTGTGCCCCAAGTGCAGGACCCGGCAGTTAGCCTTGTTGAATTTCATACAGTTGGCCTCAGCCCATTGATCCAACCTGTCGAGAACAACCTGCAGAGCCTTCCTACCCTCAAGCAGATCAACACTTCCGCCCAACTTAGTGTCATCTGCAAACTTACTGAGGGTGCACTCGATCCTCTCATCCAGATCATTGATAAAGATGTTAAAGAGAACTGGCCTCAACACTGAGCCCCGGGGAACACCGCTTGTGACCGGTCACCAACTGGATTTAACTCCATTCACAACAACTCTTTGGGCCCGGCCATCCAACCAGTTTTTTACCCACCGAAGTGTATGCCCATCCAAGCCATGAGCAGCAGGTTTCTCCAGGAGATTGCTCTGGGGAACAGTGTCAAAGGCTTTACTGAAGTCTAGGTAGACAACATCCACAGTCTTTCCCTCATCCAGTAAGCGGGTCATCTTGTCGTAGAAGGAGATCAGGTTAGTCAAGCAGGACCTGCCTTTCATAAACTGATGCTGACTGGGCCTGACTGCCTGGTTGTCCTGTACATGCCCCATGATAGCACTCAAGATGATCTGCTCCATAATCTTCCCTGGCACCAAGGTCAGACTGACAGGCCTATAGTTCCCCGGATCCTCCTTCTGGCCCTTCTTGTAGATGGGCATCACATTCGCTAATTTCCAGTCCCATGGGACCTCCCCGGTTAGCCAGGACTGCTGTTAAATGATGGAAAGTGGCTTGGTGAGCACTTCCGCCAGCTCTCTCAGTACCCTTGGGTGGATCCCATCCGGTCCCATAGACTTATGCATGTCTAAGTGGCATAGCAGGTCTCTAACCATTTCCCTGTGGATTATGGGGGCTTCACTCTGCTCCCCGTCCCCATCCCTGTCTTCCAGCTCATGAGGCTGGGTACCCAGAGAACAACTCGCCTTACTACTGAAGACTGAGGCAAAGAAGGCATTAAGCACCTCAGACTTTTCCTCATCCTTTGTCACCATGTGAACTCCAGCATCCAGTAAAGGACGGAGATTTGTAGAAGCATTTTTAATTGCCTTTTACAGCAATGGCCAGATCTAAGTTCTAGTTGGGCTTTGGCCCTTCTAATTTTCTCTGCTCATAGCCTCACAACATCCTTATAGTCCTCCTGAGTGGCCTGCCCCTTCTTCCAAAGGTCGTAAACTCTCCTTTTTTTCCCAAGTTCCAGCCAAAGCTCTGTTCAGCCAGACTGGTCTTTCTCCCCGCCAGCTCATCTTTCAGCATGTGGGGACAGCCTGCTTCTGCGCCTTTAAGATTTCTTTCTTGAAAAGTGTCCAGCCTTCCTGGACCCCTTTGCTCTTCAGAACTGCCTCCCAAGGGACTCTGTCAACCAGGCTCCTAAACAGGCCAAAGTCTGCCTTCCGGAAGTCCAAGGTAGCAGTTCTGCTGACCCCCTTCCTTACTTCTCCAAGAATTGAACACATACAGGTTTGCTCTGTTGTGCTCAGCTGAGGTATTTGAAGTGACTAAATAAATTACTATGCAAAACTGTCTCAGAACAAGTGAAACAAAAATCTTAGCTAAAGGTACATGTGATGGCTGTGCGCTCACTCTCCGGTGCTCCTAGAAGGAGTAGCTCTGGCACCACCCTCATGGTGCAGGTCTGACAGATCCATTCTGTTCTACACATGAGGGCACAGGAGATGTGATGAGAAGTTACTGGATTGTAAACCCAAATCTGCCTCTTACTTCTCTGAAAACCCTTCCTGTTCAAATTCTTGTTTCCTGGTATAGGTGGTTCTTTACTTCTGTCAAACAACAGAAGGGAGAGGAAATTTTGTCAAGCTGAAAATATTTGGTCTGAAGTGGAGCTCATTGAAATGTTTTATTACCATTTCCTTTTCTGACTAAAATACACTTTCTCAGCAAACAAATTTTTTTCAGTATGACTATATTTTTGCTTTGATTTCCATGCACTGTTTTTCAAAGCCCATTGAACCTTTTTCCTGCCTCTTATCCCATATAACTTTTCCCAATTACTTTTCAGTGAAGAAGCTGTGTGGAAAAACTAAAGTGCTAGTTTTCAGAAATTTTATTTCACTTGAAATTTACCTGTAAGAAATAGAATACAGAGATCCTTCTTTCTATCCCTGAGGCTGAGCTACAGTGAACAAGATGTTTGGCTCCTCTGTTACGAGACAAAAGCTGGACCTGCCAGTTCCCAGACAGCTGCTAACACTAAGAAGAGCAGAAAAGAGTGGGAACTGCATTTCATTGCAGTGGTTATCTTAACACTGTTTGCACCTGGACAAGGACTGCTAGGGACTAAAGAACGGGCACAAAAGCAACTGGAAGGAGTCCCCTGAAGCCTCAGTTAGGTACGCTAGAATGGTGCTGTCATAATTTTTTTATGTTCTCAATAATAAACTCAGGGACTGATTAGGACTGCTATCCAGGAAAAGGGAAATTTCAAATGCCATAACAAGGCTATGCTTTCATTTTATTATTGTTGGTTGACGTACAAAATTCAAGCAACTCATTCTCAACTAACTGCAGGAAGCACTCTTCACTTCAAGGGAGAAACAGTTGTGCCTCTTTTGAACATTTCTTTGTAAAATATTCAAGATGAAATTCTGTGTCCTGTTCAACCTCCTACCACACTGACAAATACTTTTAATTATAATTGTTCTATTTGAATAATAGCCTCCTAATAGAGTATGGATTGCAAATACAGTGAATTTCATAGCAAAGGCCAGTTTTCCAAGGACAGGCCTATAGTTATGTGCTGCCACTTAAGCTATTGTCACAGTTTAAAGCTGGGCCAGCTATTAAACCTGTGGCAGACGCTCTCTGTTAACCCTCCCCCCCCCCACTCTAAGGGAAAGGGAAAAGGGAGAGAGACTTATGGGTTGGAAAGTTAAAACAGTTTTAATAAACTATAGTAATGAAAAAGAGTATAATAAGAATAATAGAAATAATCAAATATATACAAAACCAAGATCAAGAGCTTGGAAATCCTCCTCAGGCAGAGTTGCTCCCCCCAGCACAGGCAGAGGGGAAAATGCAGTAGCTCCCCTGCCATCACACCTGCAGGCTTTTAACTGGAGAATTGGCAAAGCTGGTACCAATCAGTGGGAGACAGGAGGACCCCTCCCTCCTGGGCCCCACCTCCAGGAGGCAGTGGGTTAGTGATAAATAGGAAAGTGAGAATGACGTGTATGGGATGAAATACCTCGTTGGTCAATCTTGGGTCACCTGCCCTGTCTGCTCCTCCCTGCAGGTGCAACCCCCCTTCGGCTCTTCACTCATAAGCAGTGAGGAATTTAGCAGTGACTTTGGTTTCTCTAAGACTAATTGGCCTGGTTTGGGCCAAACCAGGACAGCTATATTGGCAAATTGTCAGAATTTTCTGGCATTTACAGTTTTTGTGCAGTATTCCTAAACCAAATAAATATAATCCTCATGTTTTTTCATTTCCTCTTAAAGAATACTTATTCAAAGGTCAATTTTTCTTCTATTACTAGTTATAGCTCAGCTCAAATAGAACGTAATTATTAAATTTACTTTTTACTTGGAAAAAAATCAGGAAAAGCAAAGGTGAAGCAGCCATCAATCATAAATCAATTTCATTAAAAGAGCACAAGATGTCAGGGATCCAAGAAATCCCCAAATACTTTGTTTTTCAATTCATGTGGCCCTTGATCCTTTCTGTTACACAAGTAATGAAACCCATTATGATATATCATGATGAAGATAAGGTGTTCTGCGTTTTGAAACATGGGTCCCACTGCATATAAGTTGCACTACACCACCTACGATACAGATATTTGAAAAAACAGTATTTGTTGGTGAAGAACCCTCACAGTGAAAATGGTTAATGTCCAGGGACACCTTTCTTATAAGAGCAGGAATTCCTTCCTTGGCGACATACTCCTTAGATCAAGATACCTGGTTCTCACCAAATAGTGATGAATATGTAGATGAAGGAAAATCAGTAATGAGGTAAATAACACCTAAGTTCACTTTCAGTCTATTCACATCCTTAGGGTTAATTTAAAAGCTGAATATGTAAAACGATGATCATCAAATTTCTGGATCACTTAAAGTGCCTGTTTCACTAGGTTATGCATTCAATTAATGCAGAAATGAAATGAAAGGAAGATGCAAAGGCATTATGGTCTTCAAGAACAAAATGCACTTTAATATTTATAGTTGTTTAATCAGCAAGAGATCAAACGGAATATACAAAAAATCTGATGGAATACAAAACCAAATTTCACGAGCAGGAGGTGGGACTCAGTTAGCATGTCCCCCTGATTTAGTTTACAAATAGCTTCAGAACACCTGAATTGAATTTTAGCTCTCTAATTCCACATGGCATCACCTATTACAGAAGATAATACCACAGCTCACTAAAACAGTCTGTATAAATTGTAGTTCAGTCATGTAGAAAGAAGTAGTTTGTGGTGAATTACAGGAGAAAAAACAACCTGACTGCACAGCTCAAAATTCGTAACATCTCAAAGGAAACAAACTGAGAATGATGTAAGAGAAGGGTTAGAATAAATCTGATAAAGATAAAACCACCTCATTATTCACAACTGAGAAGGCAAATGAACTACAGATGAAGATCATTATACTAATTTCAAATCAAAAAAACCCTTATAATTCTGAAGATTTTATAATCCAACTCCAGTTTGTTTTATTCACTTTTACCTTATAAGAGCCAAGTGGCTAAACCTCTTCAAACTAATAGCTTATGACTGGATCTGAGAAATGCTGATCCCAAAAGTAGTGAGATTTTTCAGCTCTTCAGAATTTATTACACTAAGTGATCCCTTATTAAAAAGTTGAGATAAGTTTTGATCTAAAACTTGCCTTTCAAGGAAATATTGCTATATATAATTTAATTATTCTTCCTTCCACTGGACAGCCCCAGCCCCAGGTCAGCCTCAAGTTATCGCAGACCCCGCACAAGGAGAAAGTAAAAAAAAGTCCTTCCTCCACAAAGTTAAGAGTTTAAGATAAGGGACAACAGACCGATAAGGACAGATGGGAAGAACAACAGAACAACAAGGCAATATCACATATCGTAACAAGCAATCAGTAGTCCCAGCCTATCGGCTTCCCACCTGTAGTCACATACTTTGTCAGCACTGGAATCTGAAAACATGATACAGAGAGCACGGGATGCTCTCAAGAAGCCTCCGAGGCTTCTTGAGAGCCTCCAAGAAGCATGAGGAAAGAGTGATGGGAAAAATGGGTGTTTTTTGAAAAATGTAACAAGATGATGATGATGGAGGCTGGTGTTGACACTGCTGCATCAAAGAAATGGCATCAGGAGAGAGAGAAAAGCTCATGTGGGAGTTCAAAAACCAAGAATGTACGATGTCAACAGGGAAATGCAATGAGGACAACACAAAGTGACAGTACAAAAAATTGTTTGCAGCATCATTTTGAACAGATACAAGCAGGCCATGACTGCATTTGCCAAGGCCAGCTGAAAGGACATTGCAGTAGTCAAGACACAAGATAACAAGCTGAGACAAGAATTTTAGGTTTGTGGACCGGCAGAAAACATGTGTTAAACGGGGAACTCAGAAGGAACACAGTAAGGCTTAGACATAGCCAGAGGCAAAGTGAGCTCCAGAGTCCAAAATTATGTTAGATAACAAGCAGGTTGCTACAGTAACTAAGAAAGCAGTAGCTGGGATGTCTTAGAGGGAAGCAGGAGAAGATCAAGGTTTCTTTTCAGCTATATTGGTGTCGATGAGAAGATGTCAGAGAAAAATGTCAAGATTTTATTCTAGACAGAGGGAGGCACGGCTGGGACAGGGAAGGCGGAAAGCAATCTGACTGTGTTCACGGCACAAAGTCCTAAAGAGAAGCTGACAGCATAAGGCTGCTGCTTGTGAGCTATAAACTTGCAACATTCGCCCAAAGAAATGGAGAAAAGAATGAAGAACAGGCATATGTTTTAGTCTTGAATGATCCGTGTTGAGTTTCCACCACATGATACAGCCAAAAAAAACACACAAAAAGCAGCACATAAAGTTTCTCTGAGGATGCTACCATTAAATAAGTTGTACAATTTAAAAAAATTAGTAAAAAATGCAAGACTTTTCCTAGAATAAGGTTTCCAATACAGTTTTATTTGTTATTTGAAAGTTCTCATGCTACATTTTTTCTGATATTGTTTGTTTTCCCAGTTTCTTCATTTAAGCTATTTCTTCCTTCTCTCTGAGTGAAACTTTTTAAAAAAATTATTTTCTCATCTTCAAATGTGCTTCTCCTTAGTTATACTGCTTTTCAGTGTCAAAACAGGGTCCAGACACTGGCACACTGGAACGCAAATCCCAGCTGCATCAAAAACCACGTTTCAGTCTCCAAACCTTGGCCCTGTCTGTTGGTCAAATGCTTTTCCTAGAGACAAAGAGCTCATCAAGAAAATGACGGTCCCCATGAAATTCTGCAAGCCTTCCTGGATGAAAAGTCCCTCCACTACAAATTGGGCTCACGCTTGGAATAGCTCTGAGCCTCCACTTAGACCCTTAAAACAAAAAGAAAGGCCTACTTCAGACAGAAGCCTGCTCTTGGAAAGGGAGGCATGCCAAAGACCTCGTGCAAGCCATCAGGGACTTTGCTATTGCTATTGATTGTACAAGGAAGGTTCATAGCAGCATAAAACTCCAAGACAAATAGCAGGATAAATAAATAATGTCGCTGTTATTCTGCTGACATGACAGGAAGTCCCTTCCCAGCAAATCTGTAAATGCCCATTCACAAACCCAAATGAAACTTCAGGTCAATGCAACTGTCCTGAAGTTACTGCATCAAAGAATCAGTGGGGAAAACTTATTATCATGTGACAGATCATTTTATCTACTCAGCTTCCCTTCAAGGGGGACAAATACAAGACTCATCAAGAACCAAAACCAGAGAGTAACAGACAACCAATAATCTTAGCAGTTTGCTCAGTTTAATTTCTAGCTCTGAAATAGCTTTGGAAAAATTATTCTATGCTGTAATAGTTCTTGTTGTTGGAAAACATATGCTGAAATTCAAGGATTTGATTACCTTTATCTTGCATGATTTATTTTAAAAGTAAAATCACAGTGTAATACAATTAAATTTACACATGCCTTCAAGGCTACTACAGCCTCGTCTCTGGTGACAGCCATCTTCCTGACCAGCACTCTACACTGAAAGTGCATGACTATCATCTCTGTTAATTTGAACATTGGGGCTCTGTGTTGTAGAGTTTTGCGGAGCATTGGTGGAACAGAAGATAACAATAATTCATAGCCTACAAGGTCTTAAATAGCAAGACATTAAGGTTAAGAAAGTAAAGGCCAGGAAACAGTCTGAACACCAAAGCGAAGCAAACGTGTCACAGTCCACAGCTGGTTCACATGACTTGGAAGGCAGTACACTCCTCAATAAACCATGTATGTTTTCCAGATGGGCCCTAAGGTGCTTTGTAATTCAACTTTGTGGAGACAAATATTGGCTTAATATAAAGATATACAGAGAAGACGGTAGCTTTCGGATCCTTAGAGCTACTGTTGAGTACTGATGAAAAGTCAGTTTTAAGAGCTACCTTGTCCATCATGGGTAGACTCTCCCTAGTGAACACTATATATAGCCTTTTTGTGCTTCCTACTACTGCCCTGCTCTGCTTATTATCTCTTCTACATAAGACTGAACTGAAATCAACCAACATATTTTATATCTAGGTCTTTATTTTCTTTACACTTCAGTTTTTCCTTAGGCCTAAAGCATCTACAGGGGAACTAGGTTTATTTTTCTATTCACAAGCACTTAATTCCTCTAAACCATGTATTAGAATGCAACTATATGCAGATGTGAAACCTTTGGGCTTTCGAAGTGAATGCCATAACACCTCGCAAAGACAGGGCAATACTACCGTCGCAGCCATGCCTCCCAATGCCTGCTGTCTTTGGGAACTCCAGCAGCCAGCACGTCATCTCCAATTCTCAACTGCTGCTGCAGGCTAACAGCCACTGCACTTATCTTTTCAATATGGCACTCTGCAATTATTTATGTGAGAGTTGAAAAAGTACAGCATCCCTAAAGGCTTATCTTAACTATGCTGAAAAATGGGGAAGGACATTTTATGAGTTCTGTTTTATAAATAAAGGAAACGAGAATTCCACTAACAACAACAGTTTTGAAAACATCGCCAATGTCTTTAAAGCTGCACACCTCAAGACTACGATAAGCTTCCCTGAGAAATCACAAGAAACTAGGTTTTCACTCTAGCATATGATGAAGAAAGGGTGTATAAAGCACTGCAAAGAATGTGTATGTGCTGAGTGAGATGTCAGGTATGCCCACCAGCACAGCATGTAAAGGCAGCTGCTCCATCTGCGCAAGATAGATCTCTTCCCTCTATCAAGTTTCCACTTCAGTTGAAATGTCAGAAATGGGTGTCTAGGGATAAAAAAAGCAGAATGTGCACCAAAGATGAAAGTCATCCAGGCATAATCACATTGAGATGCCACTGTAGTTAAAAAAGAGAAAGGATTGACTGATTTACATTAGCAAAAAAGGTATATTTGCTAAGCCAGCATGCTTTAATATTTAAAGATGTATCACACATCAATAGCCTGTGATTATCTCACTCTTAATTACTTCATCCTACCATGGATGCAGTAAGGGAGAAAAGAAATTCTTGATTTCTCAGTTCTAGAAAGGGGAACTACAGCATTAATATGCATGTTGCCTTTCCATCTATGTGCAGATTTGTGCAGTGTTTAAAACTGCATTGTTTAGGGACTATCTTTACACTTTTTAAATAATCAGCAGAACACTTAGATGTATTTACACTAAATGGCAAAATAGGAAAGTGGTGGCATAGAATATCTAGCCATCCTGAATCCAAATCACTGGAAATCTGTATTCAACAAAGAGTAAAAACCATATAAAAAGTCAGTCACTGTTATTTGCCACAGTTCACTCAAGAAAGGCAAAATGATTTATTCTTCTTGATGATTAGCCATGTGGCCCTGTTAACTGCGAGTTTTTTTCCTTGATCAGAGTTACAGATACATATTTTTCTCCTCTCATGAAATATATTTCTATTTCTGTATTTTCCAACAGTTCTTGAGTGTTCTTAAACGTGGGGGAAAAAAAGACCAGTACAATAAAAGGTTGTTTAGTTATAAATTTATAACACTTGTGAGTCGAAATAGTCTTGAATGGGGCAAAGCCCTTGGTTTCAATGGGATCTATAGCAGTCCTTCATCATTGTTAATGAGAACACTGTACATGACAATACTGTTCCGAACTGCTGTTTTGAAGACTCTCTTCTAAGCACTTTTTACATTATTTTTAAAAGCTGAAAACAATCTTTTCCAAGTGCGTTGGCTGCTGTCAATTCTACATTGATATGCTGGATTTACATCCAGAGATGCTGGCCACAGATGCATTAGGAAGACAGAAAGACCAGAATCCGCAAAGGTTTCCTCCAGCGTGCCTGTGGTTCCCCTACCTGCTCAGAACCCAGCAGTGCTGTAGAGCGTGACAAGGAAAGATGATGGGAAAGCAGCTTGACTTTAGTGCAACTACTCTGAACCCTTTAGTGTTGAGCTGGATGAGAATTCACAGCAAACAAGACCCTTCTGAGTAGGTCTAGTGTGAGTCAAGGCTGGCATCACATTCTCATCTCTCCTTCATCACTGAAGTAGCAATTAGCCTCTTCCATGCTACAGCTGAGATCAGCTTCTCTGGTTTCTTTGCCAGGAGTGGCTCTTAGCATTTCTTAAGAGCACTTACAATTCCTCACAGCAGTTGTATTCTACCTGATAGCTCCATGTTTAAGTTGGTATGCCACTATGCAAATGTCAGATATTTTCAGCTCTTCTTTCTCGTTCATTTGAAGAGGCAGCCTGATAACTGGTGAGCTCTTTAGGTTCTTTTAAGGTGATGTCCTTCCACGGTCTGGTACTTTTATAAGAACTTGTTTATAACGCAGCTGGTTTCCTCTCTAAGGCTCTGGTAGATCTTTAGCCCTTGAAATCCTATGTAAACTTTGAAATAAAAAAAATCTGGTTTTTATTTATATTTATTTAAACATTCTGCTTCTTTGTGGTGCCATATAGCTTTGCTACCCTTACACTGCATGCAATCAATACTGCAGACGGTCGCTCCCTGTTTGAGGTCTCCATTGGTTCATGTAACACTACTAACATTGACGAATTCTCTTATTTTGTTGATGCTTTTTCTTACAAAATCTCTGTTCAGCTTCTCATCTTTGAGAATATTTGTTTTAGCATCAGTGATTTCTGTCCTTGCCTAGCCAGCTACTTCTGTTAGCTTAGCCGCATACTTTTTGGGTGTGTTTTCAGTAGTGATGTTTGCATTATCCAATCAATAATAATGCCACAGCACACAAGGATGTTTGCTAGTGTTCACCTTGAGCTGATTTGTTTCTTAGTTGTTCAGCTTAGAGAATATTTTGCACCTCTGTACACAGCCATGAAGATCTGACTCCATAGGGTTGAAAGTTGTTCTGCAAGATCTTCTCATAGTCTGTCAAAGTCTTTTGAAAAAAACAAAGAAATAAGAGGAGCCTAGTCCTTCATACACTCCTCTACAATTGCTAGGACCCATGTCTACTCCAGCCAAAGCGCTGAGAGCCTCATTTGAGCCTGTTTCTCATTTTGCATCCAGTGTCCCACTGCAGAAGCCTCAACATCTTCCCAGCTGTAGTATCCAGCAAGATCACCCTGTTGGGGCAGTCTAATAAAACTCCAACATTTCCACTCTTGAGGAAAAATCTCTTTTTCCCTGGCTTCATTGCACAACTCCCCCAGCATCGTTAAACTGGTGCTGTCAGGTGCCGCCAGCTTCTGATGGGATTTCATCCATTTCCATCTCCCAGGAGCTTTTCAGTCTCTTGCAGCTTGTGTTAATGCCAGGCTTAGGCTTTCCAGCTTTCACTACTGCTTGGCATAAGGGTTGTCTAGAGTAGTTAAAGATTTCTTTGAAGCGATCCGCACATCTGCTTTCCCTTCTGTATTAGCTGTGAACATTTTTTTTTTCCTTTTTAACTTTGTTTGGTACCATTTCTGCCATTTACTCTCCTGCTGAAATGTTTTGCCTTTTCCCATTACAGCATCAGCATCTGCTTTGTCTGTTACATTTTTCATCTTCTGCTGCCTTTCCCTACAATGCTTTTCACTAGTGGTTTAGCTTCTGCTACTCCTTCTGTGCCTTCTTCCAATTTTTTTTTTTATTCTTACCATTTTGGAGTTCTCCTTTTGGCAAAGAGCCATATTTTCTGCCTGTGATTTTCTCTAGTTATAACTCTTGCGGTTTAATACCATTGCTGCTGAGCTAATCTCGGGGCTGCTGAGTCACTTTCACCTGTTTGACAAAGTCTCAAATGAATTCCTCAGCATCGATCTGAGCTTTTGCACAGTATCTTTCCGCAGTGCCATTTTGTACTGTTTGCCAATGCTGACTACTGCTTGAAGACACTAATTTGCAGCTTCATTTACAGGTTGGCAATGCCAAGTTTTTGGTCAGTGGTACCAGGGATAGTTTGGAGCAACTGTGCCTTGGACAAAAGAGTTCAATTTTTGTTTTGCCATGTATCAAAGGTACAAGTCTATATAAGTAACTACACTGCTTTCAAGAACAGGCATGAAATCTAACTTGATCTTGGAACAAGTACTCTCATTTCCACATGCTCATAATCCACCTTTGCAGAGATATAAATACATTTGTACAGCATCACATTCTCACAAAAGCCCACTTCCCACACTTATCCACGGACCCAGCAGTTCTATTTTTTATTACCATTTCTATGAACTTAAAAGCATATAAGCTGGACCTACTGACCTTTAGTTCTTGTCACCATTACGGGAAGTCTTTATAAACACAGATGTCACATTTCCTATCTTCCATTCCCCCGCTACTGCTATTAATGTAAGCAGTAGCTTACCCCACAGTAAATAATTCAGCGGTTTTGTAGACGAGTTCTTTCAGAAGTCTGAAGAGGACTCTTTAGAGGAACCTTTAGACATTCTAAAAGAGACTTAAAACTTCAGAGACTTCTAAAGGATCCTCTAAAGAGAAGCCTGGCCTTTAGAAGCTAGTCATCTGGCTTTGCTATAGGCTTTGCCTATTTATCACCATTCATTTTGTCAAAATCTTTCACGTGTGGAACCACTTTGGTTGATATTTACCAGGTTTCCCTGTAGATCATTATTATTACATCCTAGGTCAGTAATAAAGATCCTGTCAGAACAAAAGTCGTATTGCCACATTCTGTCAATAACACTTTAGCAGTAATTGTTGAAAACATCTCTGTTCTCATTGCTATGTTCTTTGGGAGTGGAGCCGTAGATCTTTTACCAATGGTTGATCTTTTAGTAACTGGCTTGGATCTAGCATATATTCTGCATTGTTGATGAAACTAAGCCTATAAGTGACTCTTCCACAGCAGTTTCCTGCAGTTTTCCTGCAGTACTTCTTGGCCATAATATGTGTAACCACTATGATCTGAATAGCTGAGATATTTCTTCTCTTCCCTAAAATACTTCTGATCTGCATCTGCTCTTACTGATGCGTTGATTTTTTTCAGACCAAGGCTGTCACCTCCATCATGATCTAAAGGGTTCTTATGGACCTTTATCATTCTTTTTCTGATTAATATACTCACAATATGACAGTCAAGGTGTCAGAAGTGTTTCTTCCCAAGGCGCTTTCTGTTGGCAGACTTAAACTTTTCAGGACCTTAGCTTTTCGAAGTTATTATTTAGCAGGAGCATTGATAAAGTACAAACATCAAGTAGTATTTTGCACAGTCATTTTTACTACAGTGGTAACCTGATCCAATTTGCCTTCCTATTTTACTGAGCTCATTTTACTGATCAACAACTGTACCAAAATGTCACTTATTTACTTCTCATTCTTGTCAGCACTGGGGCCATAATTTAGCATTTTTTAATTCTTAACCCCCGCCTTTTGCTCTTCTAAAGATTTTGAAGACTGTTTCTTGATATAGTAGCAGTACATAGTTCTTTCTGTTAAAATACTTTATTAAAAATTTCTTTTTTAACTATTTGAATATTGTAGTGCCATACGTGGGAGAGAATCCAAAAAACGGTCTTCTCTGACACCCACCCAGCACAATGGAAATGAGCAGTTTAACACAGTAACTTTAATCACAGACAGATACACTAACCTAATTGAGGTTTGTTTCACTAACAGTTGGAAATTCTCTAAATGCAGATATTTTGAATATATTTCAATAACTGTTCTTTCATTTTCATGACTTTCCCCCCTTGGCAGAGAGCACACAGTCAGTTACTAGTTTTCTTCATTCACTCAAAATTTCCGTCATTATCCAATGTAACCAGCTGTTTTCTTATGCAAATACTCATTGTTCTCAGTATGTTTGCCCTTCATACAGCTTTTCATTTCATAGCAATCACACGAGAACTTTTTCTTTTTAAAATCATGCTGTACCAACAAGATAAAGAACATGAAAGGAATCCAAGAAAAAACTCAGCTGAATGATATGAAAAGCAAAGGAACATCTGTTTATGAGTTTCTATTCCTTTAAAACGTTGATCATACAAGAAAGGATTGTTAATCACCATATTACTTTTTTGTCTCATTTTCCCTCCCCTTTTCCTTGTGAGATATACATTTAGAGCAAAGTCATCTCTCTTCTAAGGTAGCAAAATTATAATTGAATCTATGTCTGTCCAACTGAATGAAATACAATGTCTCAAAGGCATCACTTTTCTTTCTGGAAAAAAAGAATGTTTTGTTTTAAAGTCTGATTCTCACTTGTTCAGATGTCATGATGAATCTCTAATAGTAGGAGGTAATCTGGGAAAAAAATAAGCTCAAACTTTTTTATAAAGGCTGAAAAGTTCTTTAGAAAGAAGGAAAGGTATGTATATGCCTCTCTGGTATTGCTTTGCTATTAAATATTCAGATCCCATCTGGTTCTTTATTCATAGCATACTTTGGAGAAATGGCTAATCATCACAAAAGTAAAAATGCACCTTTCATTACTAGCAGGTTTTGTGAAAGACAAGATTTCTGTAGTATGTTTAATAAAGATGTATCTTTTTTTTACTGTAGTAGATACACATATCAGAACATACGCAAGTGTACAAGTGCAAGAGTGTATGCAAGCTTACTCATCTCTGATCTCTATTTATGAGAAAATAAAGAAATATCTTATAAAACAATCAATATTTCAATGTGAAAAAAAAATCAAGCCAAACTTGCAATAGCTGCATATGAAGTAGTCTACTCTGTTCATTTTGTAGGTCTAGAGAGAAAAGTTTTTACTCACATGGAATGCTTCTTTCATGATGTTGTCTATGAGATTAAAAGCGAGTAACATTACCATGCGGACTAAAAACTCACAAAATTGCAATGAAGTTCTTCTGCTAGGTAAATGTAAGGCAACTAAACAGATGCCTACAACAGACTTTTCATAATGAAAAACTTTATAAATACAATTAAGTCTGTAATTCAAATCATTTTATGCAATATCATTAAATACAAAGACTCTGTCAGGAACAGAAGAGGAAAAAAAATAGAATGTTACTGTTCATTCTGTGATTTCCTGCCAGGATATTAAAGTCTTTCAAAATGAGCCACGTATTTGTAACACAGACACTGTAGGATTAGGAAGACTCTGGGATCAAGTGTTCCAAAAACCAAAATGGAAATGCTTATCTAGTTATGGAAAGTGGATAAAGCTATTAATTTTAACAATGTAGCATACCATGTCTCCCAAATGTAGGTAGTGAATATGTGCCAGCTTCAATTCATTTTTTTTTTTCAGTAAACTGGAAGTTTCAGAGAATATTCTGCATTTACTGAGGCAACAGAGAGATTCCATCAGATATGACATGTTGGAAGATTTTGAGTGAGGTAAAAGCAGAAAGTTCATTAGGTTAGTACATAAAACAACTGTAGCCTGCATCGGCAATTTACAGACAGCCCTTAACATATTCATACTTTAGAGGAAAAAAAAAATCTTTAACCATAGAAAAAAGTTTAAACCCTCTAGGAACTAGAATTATTTGGAAAGATTTCTCTTTGATATAATTATTTTCCAGCTAGTCTCTCAACTATATTGAAACCAAACACCATTCCCAGCCACAGTAAAACAGAGACTTTCAAGATCCTGAGACCATAAATACCCACATGCCTCCTTAGGTACCGGTGTAATTGGCCTGATTTTCCAAAATTGCTCAAAACGTAACAGGTTTCCTTGATTTTTGCTGACCATCTATAAACATAAGCAGATGTCACTGGGAGACACAAATTGCTCAGCGTTTTTTTAAGAAATTACATAAACAATTTAGGTATCTCCATGCTTAAAGCATCTCCCTACCTGAGAAACTAACTGTCAGAATGAGAAGCTGTGCACCTAACATAAATGAGTCTGTACCACATGATGAGCAGGAATATCAAAGTAAAACATGTCTGCTTACCTTTGCCTTACGAAAATGGTAGACTACCAGCATGCTTATGAAGTCCAGCAGCATACAGAGTGTTTGGAATGAGATGATAGCCAGCCGTAAATACTTGTCCTCCTGTGCATAGCAGGGAGTATCATCTGTACAGTAGGAACATCCTTCCCTGCAGGGTAGGCAGGTGTAGACTTCCTCCGACAACTCACCGCCAGAAAAGCGATTTTCTGCATCCTTTCCTGAAAGTATCAGACGGGTAAGGGGAGACCCCTTTAGTTGTACAGTATGGGCAGTTCATCCATACAGGAGCAAACCAGTCCTCTGCTCACTCCCCTTCCCTCCCTGTTGGTCTCTTTCACTAAGTTACAAAATGGCTTCCAGGGCTGCTTTTGCCATTTCACCCTCCTTTGTCACGTTCAGAATATGAAGACCAATTTAGACATGAAGGAAACTAAGCTTACCAAATGCCAAATGCTTTCCCATTGTATTGAAAGTGGGCTAAATCTGTGTAGGAAATTCTTTGAAGGAGACTTCTGAATGGGGAAAAAAATACATCAAAGATTTGGGAATAAGGAAAGGATTTTACACAGACACATGAAGAGAAGACCCATTAACTACTTAATGTTCACAGTACAAGCTTGGATCCTCTTTCAGATTGTTCTTCAATTTCATAAGGATTCTATCTATTGAATTAATTAGCTTCAAATTAGATAAAACCCTTCTTAATTAATGTTTGTTCTGCCTGCTGTTGCATGATTGCACTATTCTATCCCCAAAGCAAAACCAGTGCACTTAGACTGAGTATAATTTTCCATTGTTCACACAAGCACACCAGGAAATCTGGAAAACCTATTGGAAAGTTAATATTCTGTCTATGAAAATCCATGATTCTTGAGCTGGCATCTCCTCCATCAAAGTGAACCCACCAACAGAGCACACAGGAGGATTCCTACTTTTTCTGATCTGTGAACACTTGCCCGTAATCACCTGCAAGACTGCTTACCCTACAGGCAATGTATGGAATAAAAAGGCAAAAGAAAAAGGAGGCAAAAAAGAATAATGTTAAATAAGAAGGAAAACTGAATTTGCTGAAAATGTTTAATATAAGTAAGACAGGCTTGGGAGTTTCCAGAAACAAGAGAACATGTATGAAGCCAAATCAATGATGTGTTAAAATGTGTGATAACTTCTCTCACTTTTCACAAGACTAGAGAATTGCTCCAACATCACTGATCAAAATTCTCCTCCTCCATCAGTGGAAGTAGTAAATCATGCATTGTTTAGCCTTAATTCAAGAGACACCCTATTCCACCAATGTTGCACATGCATATTGGCTTATGAAACTCTTCAGACTTTTAGCTTGAAACATTTGAAGCAGAAAGTTACCTGGAAGGGTAATTATTTCTTGCTTTCTCAAATCTATGTACGAATGCACATCAGTACACATCTGCTGACAGGCAAAGCGACAAAGAGGTTGTATACCCAAGTCTGTTTATTTGGCATGCCGTTCCAGCAACCCTGTGCTCCTCACCCTCAGTGTAGGATGCTTTGCTTCGGCATCCTGCAGTGAGCGGAGACCGGGCTGGTATTTCTCGTGAAGGTTGTGGATTTCTCTTTGGAGCTTTATTCTAAACAAAGATGTTGGAAACCTGAATATAGTAGAGCAGTGCTGACTCATGCTGGTAGCCAGATTTTCTTAGATACAAGCAGACAGTAAAAAGAGATCTTGTGTCTTTTTGACCCAGACTGTGGGAGGCAAGAATAGAAATGCTGGAAAATAACCGTGCTTGGGCATCCCAAGAAGGTGGAGAACCTCTAAGGAACACTAATCCTGAAGATATCCTAGGACTGGAACTTCTTTTCAGAGCAAGCACTCATGGATCTTGGTCCATTATCATTCCAAGTGCTTTGCCAGAAACCACATTCTCTATATCTAACACTGTATCTCTGTTTTCTAAATTACAGCTAGAGCAACGGACCCACGCTGTCCTCTGACAGAGACAGAAGTCACAGGCTCCCACCTCCCATCTCTGTATCCAAATCAAGAGTGCACTATATACTGTCAGAGTTTTCCACTTTGTTTGCTCAACATTTGCACTCACGTCAACCTGCTTTTCCACCACCCATGTGTTCCTTTATAATTTCCATAAAGACTCTCCCTTCAATTAGCCCATCTCCAAAAAGATTATTTAATCTCTTTAAAACCCCACACTTCCGAGCCACACATGAGCCATTTGTTAATGTGTTTTTATTGTGCTAACTAAATAAATTATTTTCAGTGTAAAAACTTAACCACTGAAAAAATATCATTTAAAACCTAAAGTTATGAGGTTACTTAAGTCACAAATATTATATGAATACGGCTCGATAATTTTGCATGGTCCTAAAATTGATATTCTTAATTTATTTCTGAAACGTTCAACCCTGTAAGTTGTTGCAAATACATTATAATCCATTTTACCAAGCATTTTCTTATCTGCATCATGCCTGGAAGTTTCTTCATGTGTATGCTCGTCACATACTACAGGGATAACAGCCAGTAAACAGTTGCATGTTGCAATAAATATCACAAGGATGTGACTTCATAACGCAACAGCAAGTGTTTGCTTAGATGTGTCTGGTGTCATGCTGTCTGCTGTATACAGAGGAAGAACATCCATATCTCCTGCACTGCCAGCTATGACTGATTATCTGGTGAATATCTTTTGACTTTGAAATGATTCTTCACTATAGCTAATGCAAGAAAGATCAAAAAAAAATGGATCTACTTGAGATTTTACACAATGTGATAAGGAATTATTTCCAATCCCCATCTTTTTTTTTTCCCTCCTTGCCAAAAAGAAAGAACATTTTTCAGACCCTCTAGAAGAAGGAAAGGAACTGATTTGCAGAATCTTTCCTACCAAGGACACTGTTTATGCAACATGGCATCTTGGCATTCAGGGCCCCAGCTGAGTTTGCAGAGGAGGCAGATAAGGAATCTTTTAAGCTTTCCCACCAGCAAACCATGTAGAGTCCTGCAGAGTCCAACAATCCCTGCAGATTTTATACAGCTATCTTTCAGACGCAAACCAAAACATCCATCTGGACCTAAAGCAAAACCTTGCCCCTGCTTAAAACTCTGACCCTTTGGGTACAATGTGCAACTGTAATTAACCATATTTTGCTGTGGTGCAGAATCCCAGTATCATTCAGAAATGCTCCCATTTCAAGATATAACCCATTAGATCAAATTTTTCAATCCACAGAAGTAGAGAATTGGTCCATTTTTCTATCTATCTACCTACCTACATCTTATCTTGAGACCTGCAATTCTTTCCTGCCTCTTTTTCTTCCTCTAGGAACACTTTCTAAACAACTAACATTTCTACTCAGTTTCATCTCTTCTATCATCAGACTTCACCAACCTATTGCCACAAAGAGATCTTCAGGTCAGACAGTTTCTGTCAAAACCACTTGCAGGATTCATGTCTAGAATTCCTGTATTAGCATCATTTTGACCCTCCAAATATGCCCTAGAGCTGTTTTAAGCGTGTCATCTTTTCCTTTTTTCTTTTTACAGAACGCAGCTGGGTGACGGGGCTAAGTTCCCTTGAACCACTGTTTTTTCTCTTATTACTTCACAGTCACTTTCAGTCTCACACTAGCTGTTTCACTGTTCATTTTTTGCAATCACCAGAGCTTGTCAGATTGAGCTGCATCTGGATGAATTAAAGCAGTTCTTTATTACTGTTTCAAAACTCATGTTTATGTTAGCTCACAATAACACATGCTCAAATCAAAGTGGCCCCAGATCATGTAATTACACCCCCTAAAATATCAGCATATGCAAACACTTTCATGAGACAAATTTCAGTCTATGTTAGCTATTTAGAAGCTAAATATCCAGTCTAAGGTAGCTATATAGGCTCCTCCTTCTATAGTAAATGGAGAAAAAAAGTTATTTGCCTGAAGAGTTACTTTTCCCATCTAAAGGCAAATTCTGCTTTTCTAAAGCAGCAGAATTACCCTCCAGGGGAGCCACGCTCTCACTGCTGACTGCAGCTGAAACCTAGGAGACATGACATATATATCTCTCCCTCTCATACATATGAGATCTACTAAGTTAAAGGTAAGATATCTTGGCCAATCTATATCCAAACCAGATCAAATCAATAAAAAAACATGCCAATCCATGACACAGATCAAAGTATTTAATATCTGGAACTCAGGGCTGCAAACAAACAGGGAATTCTAAAGCTTTCCTAATATTAAAAGTTACTTCCTTTTCCTCTATAACCCGTGTCACTTCTTATGTAAGAAAGCGGAGCTCATGAGTAACTAACGCAGGAAGCAGCTTGGAAATTTTATTTGCAGCTCTTGAGTCTGCACCAAATTATTTAACACAGTCATTGGGTATTCTGTAGCATGAGGGCATGCTTTTACAAGTACCATGTCATATAATCCTGCACATGATTTACCAGTACAAAACACCTGAATCTGTATCTGTGAGTATTACAGAGCTGCACGTTAAGTGTTGAATACTACTAGAGGTACTTCTGTAGTGGAACAGGAACAGGTATGTTCACACAAGGCAAGACATAATAACCACAGGTCTGGACTAAGCTTGGCAAAAGCTACTCATCGCCATTCCCTGGGCATCTCATACAAACTGCTCCTGCAGCAGAGAGCTGACGACCTGAACCTTCAACTAAAGAATGGTGCGAAGAAGCTGGCGATGGTAATCACTCGAAAGCAGGAGGCAAAGGAGGATGCCTTGTTACACCTTCAAGCAACACCTTTACACCAGTGACTGCAGCATGAGCTCTACTAGTATAACTGCAATAATTTCTGCACAAAATCTGTGCAAAGATTACACTTTGGTCGTATGATGAAAGTAACAGACATCAACTTTGGGCATGACAGTTTACATATTTTCCCTGCTGAGTATCAACCAAGTTATGTTTCCCTTACTGTTGGTAACTCAGTCTAAGTACCATACGATGTGTGCCCTGGGCAACTGTAAGCTGTATGTCATCCATATAATAAAGCCAACCAGACTCTTAGACCTGACCCATCTCTAATACCTCAAAGCAAGTATTAAGAGTTTGGATGGTTCTTGGATTCTCCTTTGCAAATGAAGTAAAATGAAAACCACTAAAGCCTGCAGAAAGCCAGAGGCTAGGGCATTCTGGTTGGCCCTGAATAAAGAGAAAATTACTGGGTTAATTTCCTCAATACCTATGCTTGAGCACAGATGCCAGAAATCTCTATGTCCCCACAGCAAGACTTTTTTTCACGTTTTAACATTTATTCACAAATGAAATATTCTTCAAGTGGGTATGTTTCACAGGATCCCCAAGAGTATCGTGAATGACAAACCAAAGGGCTAGAATTCCTTACGTGATTACATAATCCGAGTTGCAAACCACTGGGATTTTACTGCATAACCCTGACAAGGATAAAAGGAGCCCTGCATTATTAATGCTAGCTCTGTTTTCTTTTTTTTTTTAAAAAAATCAAGCAAAGGCACTTACTCTGAAAGCTGTTCACTGAGAAGATGTTGGGATGATAGAATCCAGCCTTGCAAATACATTTGTAGGCTCCAAGCACAAATCCAAGGCCTTTAATTGGCATGCACTGTGAGAAAGGAAAAAAAAGGAAAGTCATGCAGATGATCATACAACAATATACTCAGATGTACATTCAGGCATAAAAACATTACAAGACATTATGAGTAGACTTCTAAGAATAAACAGGCATCCCTTCCACTCTGACAGTATTTCTCAGCAACTTTTCCCATAGTCATACATGACTCCAATTCTTTTTCTTGTTGTTCATCACCAGCAAACAGCAAAGACAGCTATAGTCAAGCCTGTCTCACTGATAAACCGACCAACCGAGTGCCAAATATCACTCTTGTATTTTGGCTCTAGATGGGACATCAGAATGGATGTGCTTTTTTCTAGAGAGTTTCCAGCACTTTTTCCCAGCAGAGCAGGTGGGGTTCAGATGGCTGGAGCTCATGCTACGTGAGCCAGAATGTGGACAGCTGCAGTCAAGCCACCAACCTTCTGCAGGCAGCACGTGCTGGTGCTGATGCCCCCACCACAATGGCAACCATACTGGAGTGGAGACTGACCCAGTCAAAACAAAGCCAACAACTGGTTAGATAAAATGGCTGCAGACCTAAATCTGACCTAAGTGAAAGGCAGCAAACCTACGCCAATGGGAGCCCCATACGTCTAAGCTCTCTTGTCCCTCTTTGAGGAAGTAATATGTGAAACGAGTTTTGTTTTAACTCAAATTCACTTTCGCTTAATTTTGACATCAGGACAACCACAGCAAATTTATTACAGTGACAGAACAGCTACTATCAGACCATTTCTGTACAACAAACAGACTCTGCCTAGTACAGAGGAAAGAAACAGTTCAGCAACATAAAGGCAGAAACAGTGGTAAAATTATTTTCCCCCAGTATAGCTTATTTCTCTTTATCAGATCAAAGCAGGCTACTGTTTTGATGCCTTTCTCATCAGTATAGGTGTACCTACACCAACATTCACAGAATCAGTCAGGTTGGAAGAGACCTCTGGGATCATCGAGTCCAACCATTGCCCTGACACCACCCTGTCAACTAGACCATGGCACTAAGTGCCATGTCCAGTCTTTTCTTAAACACATCCAGAGATGGTGACTCCACCACCTCCCTGGGCAGCCCGTTCCAATGTCTAATAACCCTTTCTGTAAAGAAATTCTTCCTAATGTCCAACCTGAACCTCCCCTGGTGAAGCTTGAGGCTGTGCCCTCTTGTCCTATCGCTAGTTGCCTGGGAGAAGAGGCCAACTCCCACTCCACTACAACCTCCCTTCAGGTAGTTGTAGACTGCAATAAGGTCACCTCTGAGCCTCCTCTTCTCCAGGCTAAACAACCCCAGCTCCCTCAGCCGTTCCTCATAGGTCAGACCCTCCAGACCCTTCACCAGCTTGGTCGCCCTCCTCTGGACTCGCTCCAACACCTCAACATCTTTCTTGAAGTGCGGGGCCCAGAAGTGGACACAATATTCAAGGTGCGGCCTCACCAGTGCCGAGTACAGAGGGACGATCACTTCCCTAGACCGGCTGGCTACACTATTCCTAATAGAGGCCAGGATGCCATTGGCCTTCTTAGCCACCTGGGCACACTGCTGGCTCATGTTCAGCCGGCTGTCGATCAGCACCCCCAGGTCTCTTTCCGCCGGGCCGCTTTCTAACCACTCTTCCCCCAGCCTGTAGAGCTGCATGGGGTTGTTGTGGCCAAAGTGTAAGACCCGGCACTTGTTCTTGTTGAACCTCATGCCGTTGGTCTCGCCCATCTATCTAACCTGTCCAGATCCCTCTGTAGGGCCTTCCTACCCTCCAGCAGATCGACACTCCCACCCGGCTTGGTGTCATCTGCAAATTTACTGAGGGTGCACTCAATCCCTACGTCTAGATCATCTATAAGGATATTGAACAGCACTGGCCCCAGAACTGAGCCCTGGGGAACACCACTAGTGACCGGCCACCAGTTGGACTTTGCCCCATTCACCACCACTCTCTGGGCTCGGCCATCCAGCCAGTTTTTAACCCATTGAAGAGTCCACCCATCGAAGCCCCAGGCAGCCAGTTTGTCTAAGAGGATGCTGTGGGAGACAGTGTCGAACGCCTTACTGAAGTCTAGATAGACTACATCCACAGCCCTGCCCTCATCTACTAAGCGGGTCACTTTGTCATAGAAGAAGATCAGGTTGGTCAAGCAGGATCTGCCTTTCATGAATCCATGTTGGCTGGCCCCGATGCCCCGATTGTCCTGCATGTGCCGTGTAATGGCACTCAGGATGATCTGTTCCATCACCTTGCCTGGCACCGAGGTCAGGCTGACAGGCCTATAGTTCCCTGGATCATCCTTCCAACCCATCTTGTAGATGGGCGTTACATTTGCTAATTTCCAGTCAGCTGGAACTTCTCCAGTTAACCAGGACTGCCGGTAGATAATCGAGAGTGGTTTGGCAAGTTCATTTGCCAGTTCCTTCATTACTCTGGGGTGAATCCCATCCGGGCCCATAGCCTTGTGGGTGTCCAACTGGCACAGCAGGTCACTAACCATCTCCTCCTGGATTACGGGAAGTTCACACAGTCCCCCGTCCCTAACTTCAGGCTCTGGGGGCCGAGTCTCCTGAGGACAACCGGTCTTGACATTAAAGACCGAGGCAAAGAAGGCATCGAGCACCTCTGCCTTTTCCTCATCCCCTGACACTACACTACCCTCCTCATTCAGCAAGTGGTGGAGGCTCTCCTTGACCCTCCTTTTGCTGTTGATGTATTTGTCGACACTTTTTTCGTTATCTTTAACTGTAGCAGCCAAATCAAGCTCTAATTGAGCTTTGGCCCTTCTAATCTTCTCCCTACACGACCTGGCAACATCCCTACAGACCTCCCAAGTTACCCGACCCTTCTTCCAGAGCAAATAGGCTCTCTTTTTTTCCTTAAGTTCTAGCCTAAGTTCTCTGTTTAACCAGGCCGGTCTTTTTCCCCGACGGCTTGTCTTCCTACAGACTGGTACAGCCTGCTCCTGAATATTTAGCAATTCCTTTTTAAAGCACGTCCAGCCTTCCTGGACTCCTTTGCCCTTCAGGACCGACTCCCAATTTCGACACAGTCCAAGCACTCCCTAACATACAACGCTACCGCACTGCCTCTCCTGCTTCGCCTGTCCCTCTTAAAGAGCCTATAGCCATCCATAGCAGCACTCCAGTCATGAGAGTCATCCCACCACGTTTCTGTGATGGCAACCACATCATAATCTTCCTGCTGTACAGTGGCTTCTACCTCTTCCTGTTTGTTGCCCATACTGTGTGCATTGGTGTAAACACACTTCAGCTGGGCTAGCGGCCATGCCCCCGACGCAGGCCTGTTACCCCTAGGTTCATTTGTGGCTGCCCTGGTCTTATCCCCCTCCCCCATTGAACCTAGTTTAAAGACCTCTTGATCAGCCCTGCCAACTTCTGGGCCATAACCCTTTTCCCCTTCTGATTCAGCTGTTCCCCATCCGGCATAAGCAGGCCCGGTGCCATGAAAGCCGCCCCGTGGTCAACAAACCCAAAATCCCACCTACGGCGCCAGTCTCTTAGCCACATATTAATCTGTTGTACTTTCATAGTCTTTTCCCTATTTTCACCAAACACCGAAGGAATTGAGGAGAATATAACCTGTGCACCTACCCCCTTTACCAAACGCCCCAGGGCCCTGAAGTCCCTTTTGATTGCCCTGGGAAATCCTCCATGAATAGGAACTAGACACTAGCAGTTCCTCAGCGAGCAACTGAATAATTTAACTAAAACACCCTCAGTCCTCTCACCTCCTTACATTTCACTTGTTTGTGACTGTCTGTGACTTTGGAATATGCTTCAGTCTCTAACTGCCTGCGACTGGGAGGAAGATTAGTCAAAAAGAGCTGAGTTTCAAAAATCGAATACACACTGAGAGAGGACAGTCTGCACTGACACTTAAGAAAAACTCAATTTTTTTAATCTTAAATTTCAGCTTTGTGACATAATTCTTCCTGATGTTGAGAAAGTCACTTTGCTTTTCTTTGCCTCAGTTCCCCAGATGGCATCGTCTTTTCTCACAGCCTTTGTCGATCCGATGTCCATGCACACAGTGTGGACCTGCAGGTGCTATTGGAAAACAACTAATAAGCAGGAAACTGGCATGCAAGAACACTGAAAATTCATTCAGCTTTTGTATAAACATGAAAACAAGAAAAAATGGAACCAGAAGTCACAAAACCTTTTTATTCACCCTACAGAAATGTGACTGTTGACAGGGTGGAGGATGGGAGAAATCGAAGTAGGATGAGCATGTGTGCAAGTCCAATGACAGCAAAACCTCTTTAACCAAGCACAAAAAAGCAGTTAAAGTAGTAAAAAGAATTTTTCAGGGGAAAATTCTGTTCTGCCTTTCTGGCTTCTTGCTTTGTAATAGGAAGGTAGATGCTGCTATAGACACTGCATTTTCTTTTTGAAGGCAAGGAAGAAAAGAAGTAGCTTCTGCGGAATTCTGCAAACACTGCAGCACCCCTAGTACCATATCCATAACCCATTCATACTGAAAAAATTCTTCATATAAAATGTGTCACAGCCTCATGTCATGAATTTGTTCTGCATTAAAATAAATGCTTTACTGATGATCCTTTCACATACATCCAATATTCACACCACGTCTGTAACTTTTACTTTATTGTTGCTGACCAGTCTAGAACTTGAAAATTAACAAAATATTTCAAATGCTGTTATCCTTCCTTGGTCTAAGATATGATCCTTTTTTCCAGTCTTTGGCAGCTGTAATACACACCTTAAAAACCATTGGTCAAATTCTGTTTCTTGCAGCCCACATAATCCCATGCAAAGGGATCAGAGCATCAGTCTGTTGAAAGGAGGGAAGGAGAGAAGGAGAGAAAGCAAGCCTAGATGCCTCTAGATGCAGTTTCAAACTCTGAAATTCCACCGTGCTCAACACTGCATCAAACAGAACTATTTACAGCCTCGCTTTTTTTAAGAAATTGCATCAGCTAGGCAGGGAAGAACACTAAGTATCATGTGGCCAAAAATGGGGAAAATACTTTTCCTGGAAAGAAAAAAAATCCCTTTTTTTTACAAATGGTTTAACAGTTAATATTATATTAACCAATGGTGGTAAATATTATGATAAAAAAGGTAATAAATAAACTAAGTAAGAGTTTGCTGGTGTACAGAAGGAGTTTAGCAAAGTCCAGATTCCTTTAATCAGGGTTGTTTTGTCAGATATGGAGGCTTTTCCTGTCTGTCTGTGGGTGAAGCCACACAAGACACAGCAGGCACATGCAAGCAACTTTTGTCCTTGCCCTGGCAAGTGGCACCCTGGTTCCAGTGACCCCAGTGGCAGACCCAGAGCCTGAGCCCTGCAAAGCTGTACTCGCTCAGCCACAGCAGCCCATGGTGTCAGTCATGGGCTTCAGGCTGCCAGGAGCACAGGGACTCAGCAGCCCACAACAGACTGTGCAGACATAGCCAGTAAAATATTAATCTGCTGCTAAGTCATTTAAGATTTGATCCATATAGAACTTAGCACCAAAAAAAAGCAGATGTGTGAAAAATACCCACCTCCACATAAGCAAAAAAAAGCAAGCATAAAACTGACCTGGTTTCAGATTTCTTTATGAATGTGAAAGCAAAGCTCTGGGAATAAAACCACCATATTCCTGAGTATTTTTTTCTTCAGTAGTGGCCATCAGCTTTCTAAAAATCATGCTTTATTTAATTCATAAGAGCAGCTACCTTAGGTTAGACCAGAAGCTCCATTTAGGCTTGTATCACACCTCTTATGTGTCCAGCAGCCAGTGTCAAGGCAAACAGTGAAAGATGCAGGGTGGCTATCGAGTGAGCCTTCCCCTCCATACGCCCTTCAGGACATCACACTCCTAAATGGAATTTGTATTGCTTTAACTTCCAGCCATTAGCACTTATAGATGGCTTGGTTAAAACTCAGAACAGCTTTATCATAATCTTTGCTAAAAAGAGAATAATAGGTGTCTGTACAATTCACACAGCACATTGATTGCAGCTGTCTGTTCCCTGGTTTGCAAGTTTATACTTTCAGCTTTAACACAGTATGTTTTAAATTATACAGTCAGCTCAAAAAATAAGATATTCAATGAATATCTATCTTGAAATTATTTATAAATAAACAGGCCCTGAATAAACACAGACACATCATCTAAACCAGTTTTAAAAGGTTGTATTGGTTTTATTTTTATGCTGCTCGTTCTAAAGGACAAATTTGGAAAAATCTATTGTCATCAAGAATATAACTGTTGGAAAGAAAATAAATCCTTCTAATAACCTGGGCAATCGCTTCGGAAGTCTGAGCCAAATCTTCAGGCATAAGAGAGGCAAAGCCCTTCATCAGATCTGATTAGCCAGAAATCAAGTGACAAAGTATTCAGCAAATACTCAAAGCAGGTGTTACATCCACACCAGAAAACAAAAGGCAAAAAGAAACCAGTAGTCTAAAAGAGAAAGCGTGTGGCATCATGTCCTACATGTAATTTGGAAACTTAGATAACACCACCAAATAAATCTGGCCAGTGGCATTATGGAGTAGAGGGGTTAAAACAGGAGTTTTAGAATTAAAAAAGAAAAAAGACTAAAAATGCAGCCAGCCTTGACTTGCGTATTTCAAGTTTTTCAACAAGCATCTTTCAAAATCTGTATTTCCACATGCATACAGCAACCGGGATGCCTCTCTTTTCTAAAGTCCTTGTTCAAAGGACGTAATAAGAGCAACGTCATGATCAAAAAAGCTTAGCAAAAATAATACAAATAAGCCCACATTTCTTTGCTCTAGTTTGGGGCAGCACATAGGGAACTCCTAGAAAATACTATGTACAGAAGAGTCATTTTGTGCCTGGCACATGATGGCAGCTGGAGCAGGCTGGCATCCTGCGAGACCCCGAGAGCTCCTTTCTGATCCTGTTCACCATGTTGTCAAGCACGCTCACTTAAAAATAAATGAGAGAAGATAAAAGTCAGAGTAAAATTCTGCCTGCTGAAGTCAGTTACAGCTCTGTCACTGAAAAGGCTTTACATGTTATATTTTCGCACTTCATTTCTCCTTCAAAAGCCGAGTTTCATGTTAAAGTGTGTTTGCAGCCTGCTCAGAATTGAGCAGTGAGCACATCCACGCATCCAAGGACCTGCTGCATCCATCACCTGGGAGCCCCTCGCTTGCCTCCAGACAGCTTGGGAGGCAGCCAGCCTGCTAACACCACTACTCTTAAGCTTTTTCTCTTCAGACACAACATATTGTTTCAAAAGGACAGGGCTGGCCACTCCACAATTTACACCACAGGGTTACTTGGTAGGCTCCCATAGTTTTCTCCTACCTTCTGAGTGCATCAGTGGAGTTAATTCTTTTTTTAAATTCAAGTTTAAAAATGTGTTTTCCAACAACAATGGACTTACAATGACAGTGAGTTGTTTAAACCCTGAGTCAGACAAAGCACAGCAATAGCTGCTCTGATTCAGCTCAGCGCAAAGGTAGCCCTCAGGACAATATTTGTCTCAATACTTTGAAGCTTCGTTAAAAATTTCTTGCTGCCTTTTAATGTGATTTTTTCGTTATTCTGGTCTTGTTAAGCCATGGGACCAGAGTAAATACTGATGATAAGGAGCCTCAGCTCAGTCACATGCGAACATTAAAGTTATAACGTCTGATTTTTTTATTAATCTTAGCTGTCACTCAAAACACTCAGAAAATTAAATACGTTGTTCATGTTACATTTTTTTTCTTAGGAAACTTTGGTTACTACTGACAAACCATGCAAAGAAAAGTTAATGTCAAATCATTCACAATTCAAGCAGGAAGACACCCACTAAATGTAAGAGACTGCAGAGTCTGTAACTTCTAATTAACCCCTTCTGCAACGTGAATCAGTTTGGTGATGTGGCTGTGTGCCTGAGGACATACAGGATTCCCTTCTGGTTCTTGCCTCCATCACTCCCAAGATGACAATGTTATCAGCCCACTGGTGGACAAATGTGACAAAAATTCAAGTGAAAAAAGTGAAAAAAAAAAAAGTGGAAATGGAGCATTTTGCAAAGGAATGGAAGAGAGATCAGAACTATATACAAATCATGGTACTTGCTTAGAAGACAGAGGTGATGAAAGGTGAATTCAGCAGTGTTTGAAAGCAGGTTATTTGGCGTGGGGGGATAAAGAGTAGAAAACTCATCATCAGCTGTAGTCATGCATACGGAGAACCCAAGGTCAGCTTACAAACTGTGCTTCCCACAGTTGGGATCCTTTACCGAAGGATGAAAGCACAACAATTACAGCAATTTTCAGAGGCTGGGTAGCTCAGGCACTCAAAGGTTCTCAGCAGTGACAGTGTTTAAGACAGGTTTTTCATTACTGCTGAAAATACCTGTGCAGGCTACAATCAGGCTACTGAAAAAGAAAAAGAAAAAGAAAAAGAAAAAGAAAAAGAAAAAGAAAAAGAAAAAGAAAAAGAAAAAGAAAAACAAAAAGAAAAAGATCTCTTTATATGACAGATCGGAATTGTTATTGGTAACCTGAATACCATTTCAGAACACATCAAACTTCGCTTCTGATTAACCTGCTAAACAACAAAATCACAATTTCTCCTCTCCCAGAAAACCGCGCAGCAATTACAGGGGAACCTGTTAACAGACACCAAAGGGACTGATAGTTTTATAGCCATTAAATAATGCAGTGTGATTAATTTGAAGGCACTTTCTCAGGGCCAGATTTTCTTGGCTTTGAGGATAAATTAAGACATTTTTTACTATTAGCACAGGTTGAACTGTATTAAGAGCAAAGTCTAATTCACTTCCTTAGTGTCTTAAGTGCATCAGAGAGAATTTTTTTCATACTGAATCTCTACCCCTTTTTTCCTATCACTAGGATCAATTTTGTGCTTTACATAGGGGCAGTACTGGAAATACCAAACATTATCTGCAGAAGACCTTCCAGAAGCTGTCAAGGAATATGCCAAAATACACAGAGGTCCTTTACCTCTGGTTCTGACAACTGCTTCTGCTTTCATCTGTCACTTGGCAGCAAGTGTTGCAAAAGTTTGCCTGGAAGATGGGCCACACAGTAAGACAGAGGATTAAGAAAGTTTGCCAAAAACTGCAAGAATGTGAGGCATTTCCAAAAACATTCGGTGGGGGGAAAAGCTGAATCTATTCCTGATCCCCATGAAGGGTGCAGTTCTGAGTAGTGGAGTACTCTTCCTCACCTGTTCATGTTTCCCTGAATTATTAACAAACTAGCAGAATTTTGCAATGTTTTTAAAAAAAAGTAAAAAAACCTCAGCTTTGTATTACTTATTGATGTTAATTTTTTTAACCAAATTTTCACAGTTGGCCTACCTCTGCCAATAAATGCAATTATCTGCACTGTCACAATACAAATTATTTCCATTCTGAAATCCATTTGGCATATTTATAAACTTTATAAAATATATTTCTTTATAATACTAAGAACAGCCATTCACATTTTCTTCTAAAGGCCGATAGGAAATACTAGAATAGCCAGTTCAAGCCAGTAATTCATCGAGAGAATGTGGAGTTTAAGTAAACAAACCTCATTCAGAATAGGAAAGAGTAATAGAGGGTGCACAGGAATTGCATAGCTCATCTCACAGAAGGGCATGGCTGAACATCTTGTAGACTGCACTGTTCTTTAGAAAGAGCCTGACTGTTAAAGAGTGATATGGGGCACGACAACCCCATGCACCGCTACAGGCTGGGGGAAGAGTGGCTGGAAAGCTGCCTGGTGGAAAAGGACCTGGGGGTGTTGATCGATGGCCAACTGAACATGAGCCAGCAGTGTGCCCAGGTGGCCAAGAAGGCCAACAGCATCCTGGCTTGTATCAGAAACAGTGTGGCCAGCAGGACTAGGGAAGTAATCGTCCCCCTGTACTCTGCACTGGTGAGGCTGCACCTTAAATACTGTGTTCAGTTTTAGGCCCCTCACTACAAGAAAGACAATGAGGTGCTGGAGTGAGTCCAAAGAAGGGCAACAAAGCTGGTGAAGGGTCTAGAGCACAAGTCTTAGTAGGAGTGGCTGAGGGAACTGGGGTTGTTTAGCCTGGAGAAAAGGAGGCTGAGGGGAGACCTTATTGCTCTCTACAACTACCTGAAAGGAGGTTGTAGCGAGGGGGGTGTTGGTCTCTTCTCCCAGGTAACAAGTGATAGGACGAGAGCAAACAGCCTCAAGTTGTGCCAGGGGAGGTTTAGATTGGATATCAGGAAAAATTTCTTCACTGAAAGGGTTATCAAACATTGGAACAGGCTGCCCTGGGAAGTGGTGGAGTCACCATGCCTGGAGGTATTCAAAAGATGAGTAGGTGTGGTGCTTAGGGATATGGTCTAGCGGTGGACTTGGTAGTGTTGGGTTAATGGTTGGACTTGATGATCTTAAAGGTCCTTCCCAACCAAAACAATTCTATGATTCTATGAGTACCACCAGTATGGAGATCCTGCTGGCCCTGCAATTTGGAAAGGGAAACATTTTCCTATAGTTCATCCAGAAGCTAAAAAATAGCTGCTATAATCAATGGGTAATTTAGATGCATAATTCAAAGCGAGGAATAAAATGGTGGAAAACAATGCACAATATTTTATTAAGTTAACACGGACAACATTGCTAAAACAACATTTTCTAGCCAGCTGCTGTATCTGTCACTTCTATTGCATTTCCCAGCAACCATTAACGTAACTATTTCTTGACTCTTAAACATTATTTTTAGGCTGATGCCACACACTAGCAAGACATGCGATCATGTTGGAAAAGGTGTGTAACATTTTGTGTCTGTCTTCCCAACCCACGGTAACTTTTTGGACCTACTGGCTGGTTCCAGGCAGTGCAGTAGGGGTGAGAAACTTGCTAAGTTCCCATAATCTTCATGAAAATAGCATCCTGGGAAAGAAGAGATACCTTATCAGTGTCCCTGCTGAGGGAGAGACTACATCATGACGACATACCTTGTATTAGACACTAGAGAAGGCTTTCTGAAATGCCACAGTCATAAGAAAAGCTTTAGCTGGCACTGGTGCACTCTTAGACGTCAGGTAACAGCATAAGAAAATGCATTAGGAAAGCAGGCTACAATAATCTGATGTTCATGTTCCTTGGCATTCAGTCCATCTTTAGGACAAGCTGGCCCATTTTTCCAGAGGTTTTTACTACTCAGGACTGCCAGGAGTCTTGAGTTGAGTCCAACTATGCAAAGTTGGATAAATGATGCTCCTAGTCACAAAATCATTTCTTACTGAAATTCTACTTGGGTATTTTGTGTGAAACATGATCAAAAAGATTGCTGCATAAAGGACCTGAATTTTAATATCTTTGCTCAATTTTGCATTCTTTCCTTTTATAGTAGCACAACATTAGAGAGCAACTGAAGGAAAATATCCACCTCACTGGTACTTGAATGAAGATATAGCATTTTTTATCACAAAAAGAGTCTGATATGGTCTATTAAATGAACCTTTCTGCTTACTTGGTGGTCACTGGTAAAACAAAACTCCTAGCTAGGTTCTGCCCATCAGCAGCATACATTTCAAAAGCATTTCTTTTATGCAAGAAGACAGCCAAGTCCTGCAGCAGAGTGACTGCTCTGTCCACAACTTGATCAATATCCTTTCATTAATTTTGCTTTATTCTGGATTGTAGCCTCTACATTTTGACAATGTGTCAGCTCATCAAGAAAGTTAATCTTGCTTACAAGATAGTATCAGAATTTGAGATTTTCTACTTGTCAAACATGTCTCCATGTTCCAGCTACAAGTCTCCCATCCTCAAAGTTGGGATGTCTCTCAGAACCGAAGTTCAGAGCAGTTTCTAGGTTTAACCTATGATCTGAGCTCTGTTAAACTGAAAGCAATCAAGAAGAATCTGTAATCTCATCACCTGGCTTCTTTCACAATTTCTTCTATCAAAGGAAACAATGATTTTGTGACAAATCCATCATTTCTCCTCTTGCCCAAGAACACTGCATACCATAGACTGTCAGACTGCTGTTCAAGCACCATCATAAGGGACATACCACAGTCAGAAGCAGCACCATATTATTGCCGCAAGAAAAAATTCCCCCCAAACTCCCATTACTTGACAGTACCAGCCTCACACTGATCTTCACAGCTTGGAGCTGTATACTCACTCATTACAAGGCACAAGTCACACAGAGGTCCTTGCATGTCCCACTAGCACCATGAAAATACAGCACCCACTATTTGCTAGTCCATTCAGCCTCTTCTTTAGCACTAGGCAAGCACAAGGGCTTTAAAAAAATGCATTTGGGCAAGACATACAGTTATACTTTTGGGAAACAAATCAGAAACAAAGTTATAACTACACCGAACATGAAACAGCAATATACTTAATAAATTAAATAACCCGTTTAGTTGCTTACTGCTTCTCATCCAGGACACCAAAGAGAGATCAGCCATGAGGGTACACTATGAAATCCTGTTTTTTACTCTGAACACTTACTTTCTTCTTGCAACTTTTATCAGCTTTGAGGAAAAATGCCCTAATTTTGAGTAGTAACTGTCCATAGGCAAGCCCTCACTTCTACGTCCAAGGCTAGCCAGAGGGCTGGTGATCCACCTCCCTATATGGAGACACCATATTCTAGACAGACACCTTGAAAATCTTTCCTCTGTTCTTCTGCTTCCCTTATCTCAAATCTAGTTTCTTACTTTTTATCCAAAGCCAATGTAGCTTTGATGACTCACATCTCGCTCTATTGCCTTCTGGAGCTGGAGGGTTTGGCTATGAATGTAAATTCCTTGGAAGGCTCTCTCTAAATGACCGTTTTTGATATTTAATGATGCTTCTCTCTGCTCATCATTATTTTTCCCTCAGGTTTGCACTCAATCTAACAAGGCTATTCCTGTGCCCCAGTGATTAAAAGCCACTTTTCCCTGTTTTACTCAACTGCTATTCCTGCCCAAGATGAACTCCTCCTTTATACAAAGCTACACCCAGCCTCCATTTAACATTACAAAAGCCACCCGTTATAAAGATGTTCTCTGAAGCTCATGGTGTAACACCAGCTTTGATGCAGATCTATAAGCAGCATTCTTATTTTAGGACTGAGAATAAACTATTGTGTCTAGACTTGTATATGAAAGCAGATACTCCCTTGCCCTGTCTCCAACAGGGAGCCCCTCTGTTACAGAGTCCTCTTGTATCCATACCAGTTTAAGGTGGGGGTCTGCTGGAGCACAACACCCATAGCTTAATGGGTCCCAGAGCTCTGCTGGGATTCTGTGTCAGTGTTATGCCAGGGTCCTCCAAGGAGCAGCCCAGACTCACAAGTGTGCCAAGGTGGCTTAAAATCTTGGTAGCAGCCCTCCTCCACTGTGCGAGCTCCAGCAGGACAGCTTGCTTCTTGCATAAATTGGAGTTACAACTAATCTTTATCACAGAAGTACAGCCACATATAATTAATCCTCCAAGATGTATAAACAATACATACACCAAAATGAAGGTTAAGTTCAAATCTAAGCTGGAAGGATAAAATACACTTTTAGTTTTTGTTCAGTACTCTGCTTTCCCTTGGTTCAGCAATGCACCATTTTTGAGCCAAGGTCCCAAACCAGCAGACAGCTTAACCAGTTCTGAAATGAGTTCCCTGCTAACCCCAATGGCAGATGGCAACACCACAGAGATACAATAAAGATGAAGATGTTCCAGCTTGCAGCAGGAAGCCAAAGCAAAGCATCAAACAGTCTCTGGAACCTGAAACTCTAGAACTTTGTATTCCTTCTCCTGGCAGGGTAACTACTGATAACACTATTTGAAAAGCATGCGACTGCAAACTTGGAAGCCAGTTTCCTAGGGATCATTAAGAATGTCAGAAAATTCAGCGAGTTTATCTGCACTGTAATTATTTCTTCCTCAAGCACTTCCAAGTATACAGTGGCAGAAGGGTAACACTGAAACACAGAAATCGAAGTGGCCTTCAGGCAGCAAGGCACCTATCACCCACCAATTCTATTTAATGAACTTGCATGAAAATAGGACTAATGAATAATGAGTAACATGGTATATTCACTGGAGAGAAAGCAAGCTGGAGTTTTCTCTCTACTATTCAGCAGCTGCGAGGAGCTGGTTCACAAAGCATGATGGACTGGATCTTTTCTGACACTGTTAAAATTAAAAAGAAAATTGTTTTCTATTATTAATTATAGAATTGTACCTCTTGTTCTCAGATCTCTCAGAAACGGTGAAACAGCATCTGGTAGCAGGACACTGTAGACATATAAACCTCAGCAGACAATAAGATGCTTGGAAAAGTTTGCCTTTGACTCAACAAAATGTCAAGTTTACTTTCCATCTGACAGAGTAAACCCATTTTACTGGAAGCCACCACAGAAATAGCATCAAAGACCTTCCAGCCTTAATGTGACACACACGTGCCCACACAAAAGCCCACCCTCGCTCCACATCATCTCACTTTTTAGCTCTCACTTCTAAATCACTTGAAGAGTCTGACACACAGTTATTACTTCATCAAGTGGCAAAGTCCCTGAGACTCATGAAGCTAAAGCCAGGACAAATGAAGGCAGAACAAGGTCCTGTCCCACATTCATAGGTTTTGGTTGGTAATGTCTACATATTATAAAGGTGACAATGGAAAAAGAAACAACTTTCAGGTTAAGAGAGAAAATGTTTGGTTAGTAACTTCATTAACCTGCAGTTAATGGCATCAGGTTTTGCTTCACATTTATAAATAAATAATGCTTGCCTGTCTTTCTGGATTAACAATTCCATAAGAATGACAACATTATAGCACACAGGCTGGTAAAATTAGCTTGCTGTTATGTTTTGTGTTACCACTCTCCCCTCTCTGTTCTTTCTACCCTTATTCCGCTGTAAAACGCAACACGTCACCAAAGACATGAGACTTCTGACCCACCTCCCCAGAAAAATCTCCCATGTCACCCCCAGGAATGACACAGGACTCTCCATTTGCCTAACTCCAACAGACTCTTATTCCCAACACTTAGGAAACAAGAGGCAAATCCAGGCATCAGCCTATTCAGTAGTGTGAACAGCCTTCCCAGTTCAGACACATTGACCAGTACTTTTCCAAGTTTTCTGTCAGCACAAATGGGACACAGATAGGGTCTGCCAAATTTCTATTCCAAGACTTCCAAAAATCCATCTCGACCATTGACTTCATTAAAACCAAAAAAACCCTCCTGAAGGTAAATTGCATGAACATGTTTCTGCACCATAAGTGAATTATAAACCAGCCAAATCTGAAGACAAGAGTTTCTATTGAGTTTTCTTGATTCTGAGGCAAATTCTTCCATGTACTGTCATTGCTTCATAGATTCCAGGAAGTTTCTGGATTCTGTATACAAAAGTTATAATTCTGTATTATAGTGAATACAATCTTATAATATGATAACTATATCCAAAAGTTAAAAACTCAGTTCTCATATTATAGGATTGTATTCACTATATTATAGAATTACAAAGCTGCATGAGTGGACCATGGCAGAAGCTTATGGTGAAATCCTACTCCCACTCTCATCAATCTTCTGGAGTGTCAGCTGCAGAAAACGTAATGAAAACCCTAAAACCCCAAAGCAATGTTTTGAAAGTTCAAAAAAGTCAGAAACATCAGGCGAAAAAGGAAAGCACTCTATATTAGCAGCACTAGAGTCCTGCCGACCTGCAGAGCCTGCATGCTTCCAGGTCAAGTTTGGAGGTTCTTGATAAGGTTAAAAATGCTCAGAAGTTCACAGGCATCTGCATGGTCACTCCAGGACAAATACTTCAGCAGACTGTCAATGTGACTTACCTACTAACGATCCTTACCTATCTCTCACCAGGAAAATGTTTCCTTTGCTTACCTATAGGCTGCTTTTCCGTTTGTCTTGCAAATGACACATCTTTTTCTCATCTATGGACTTCTCAGGGGTGGGAGATTTTCTTTTTTGATCCCACTTGCAAACCCTCAAGGCATCTCAAGATCAGGCATTTCATACAGCTTTGTACCATGAGAAGTGTTTTGGTGAACGAGTATAAATACCAGGATATTTAGTCTGTATCGTACCCATAAGGAAACACAAGAGAAAAAAGAAAAAAAAAAAGAAAGGATCCTTGCTCTAAAAAGTAGTAACTTGCTCACTGTAATGTAAATGTTATTAAAGTATTCCCATGACCGAGAAGGTTACCCGACAAGCTAAATTGTACTTCAATTCTGCTATAACTCTTTGCTATCCTTATTAGCTCATTTGGGACTGGTATGCTGCTTATAATTACCCTGACCTGTAAAAAACCCCTGTTAATATTGGCAGTGATGCTGGTACTGGCAGAGCAAGTTATAGACATTGAAGTTAATTATATTAAAACTAAAGTAAATTTGGGAAACGTACTTGGATGCACTCAGCATTTGGCTACTTTTCAAATTACAATCTACCATAAATGCACAACTTCATTTCCCCAATGAACTTTTATAGGTTTGTGTTAGAACAATTAGCATTTTTGTGAAGGAAAAGTTCCCCGGGTAGGGACCAAACATAAAGAAGTCAGAGGGCAATTAAACACCTCCACCTCCGGAACGCATCCTTCCAGCAGCAGCCAGGTGAGTGCCAGTGCCGCTTCATCCGCCTCCAGCTGTCACACGTGAGTGAGGGGAAGGACGGGCTTTTATAGACTGCACCCGTCATGCTTTTTCTCATTACAGTTTCCACAGCTGCAAGACATGATTTAACATAGAAACACTACTTTCAATGGCACTCTTTAGCACCTTACACCATTTTACCCAGGTATTCACAGAAACTATTAGTATCCTGAAAATTGTCTCCCTCCCTTGAGATATATTACAGGCTCCTCAGCCACATCTCATAATTAACTCCTATTATAAGGCTCCAAAATAAATACACAGAGAGTGGAAAAAAAAACAGACATCTCATCTTGCACTAATCTCTTAGTAATAAAAGTAAATACTACTGTTAATTTAGAATAATACGAATTATATAAATTTATATAAATACCGACCATATAAAGTTAATATAAAAAAGAATACATAACTCACACTTAGCCACCAAAGAAACATGTTTGCATGCAAACCTGTATTGAAAGTAACAAAGTAACAACTAGAGTGGATATTTATGATCACCATCAGTTAGCTATAGCTAAACCAACAATGTGTCTCTGTTTGAACTACAAGGAATTTAAAATACTTTACAGTAGAAATTATCAGATCTACTAATGACAAAAATAACTAACAAATTTTTTACAAAATTTCATTTTGATTTTAGTAACAACTCTGTATTGCAATGTACTACAGCAGTCACTTTGCAACATATGTCATCACTGAATCTCTAGGTTACAAATCAGCAAATTTCAAAATAGTTGCTCTAATCGCTAACTGCTGACTTGCTCAATCAGTAGCCTCAGGGATTACGGCTGATACTCAAGTCAGAATTTGGATTAAAGGATGGTTTAGCAATGAGAAATTTCTAACAGTAAGAGTGTAATATAGAACAATATCAAGCAAAATTCCAACAAAATGTAGATACAATCTAATGTAAACATGTAACCTGGGGTGGCGAAGAAGAGCACAAGTCTGTAGCCAGAAGGCAGCCCAGGGGAGAAGCAGACAGGGGCTGCAGCCCAGCCGTGTACTGGGGTGGTCTCCTTGCCTTTCTGCATCAAGTTGAACAGAGCGGATGTGTGCCCTCAAAAAAATCACATCAGTTGAACTGGCATTTTTATGAAAACCTCTTTCCATCAGAAAACTGTAGCTAAGCTCCTCTTATTTTAGTTTCTCTCACATCAAAATTAACAATATAGAGGAAGGGGGAAAATTTAGTATATCTTATTATCCCAAGGACCCCATCCAGTATTTTCCTCCCTCATATTCCTTACCCAGCCTCGTAATCTCTAAATCTTCCAGACAAATCCATTTATCCTCAGAAGCAATTGTGCTGCTGAACCTCAAACTACAGCTGAGGAAACACATTTGAAAGGCAAACTAGCTTTTAATGGCATAATGTCAAAAGCAGCTGAAAATACACAGCGGTTCATCAAAAAGGACGATTCTTCAGAAAATGATTAGTGGTTATTTTCAGAATCACAATAATGTGCTCAGAGCTGCACAGAACAAAGGACGTATACAGTCTCTGTCACATGAAGTTTATTGTAACAGACACTTGAAAGACAAAATGAGAAGGATCCAATTCTGTTCTCATTTGCCTTTATTTTAAATAAAACAAAATTCCAGTGACTCCAGTGCTGCTGGTCACCTCACGGAAATTACTGGCTAATGATGCTAGAATCAAATCTATTTTGCTTCATTCTGCTTTTGTACTTTAATTTATACTCAATTCCTTTAATATAAATTCATTTGTTGAGACTACTAAGAAGTTACAAAACCTAAAGAACAAAGACCAACATAGCCCCAAGTGTCACCCATGATGCTGGTTTCCAGCAGATTCCAGAAGGACCAGAAGCTAGGGCAGCCTGCTGCTATTGCCAATTAGCAAATAACACTCATTTAGCCACATGATTTCCCAGATCCTCATCAATTTCCAGCTTTATCAGTGAATATTTTCCTAAAACCGTTTAATCCTCAAATCCTCTTTTTCAATCCACAGTTTCAGCAAGCCCCTCTCCTTGCTGTAAGGTGTACAGTAAACTTGTCTTGAGATGCCAACTAATTGCCAAGTTCTACCACAGAAACAGCTGGATTTCGGATTCAGCAGGTGGAAAAAATTCCTGAGCTATTCTTTAAGTCAATAAAGCGGACTGTGGGATCTTTGAAAGAGGAAGAGAGTTATGTGACTGTATGATTGTTAATAGGACTTGAATTACTTTTGCGGAACACCCTACTCACTATAATCTATGCCAGAGAGATTATGGACACGGCCTGAACTTCACTGGTAGGACTAACAAAGAGGTTCTTTCCAAGAAAACCAAAGATCCTTTGGAATATCTATTTGTAGTATCACTTGAGATTGCAGAAAAAGCTGGCTCAGAACATAATGCTGTGCCATGGCCTAAGTGATTCACATCTTCATTAGACAACCAAAATAGCTATTATGTTGCAGAAAGCCCCTGTCTGAAAAAAGCAGTTCCACCACCAGAACTTCTGACAGCCCAGAGACACCTTTTCACTTTCAGTACATTAGCCGATTTTTATGCAGCAGTAACTCATATCTGAGCTATGAGAATTTCACTGTTTCAATAATCACCCAGATCTCTTATAGACAGCATCCTCTCCCTTTATCACGTAAATCCACCATACTTTTCATGCCCTAACTTACCTTTCACGTGAACTGCCCGCTGGATTGGAAAGGCCATCTTTGCCCTGTCCCCCCGCCTGCCTGCAGCTCTGTTTGCTTCCTTGGGAGGTTCCTCTACCTGCGCAACCTGAAATGGTGCCAGTTAAAGCTCCCCCTTCTCTGCCCTGCTTCACGTAGTTCTTTATTCCACCTTTTTTTCTGGTCTAAGACACGCTTCTTAATTTATAGAAAAATTGAGGGAAGTTTGATAAATGTTTTTAGGCTGCCACCCTGGCATTCACATTCATCACACACATCTCCTTAACTGAATGTGTCAGCAGCTCCTTAGAAATTAAAATCATTAGAATATTATTTCTATTAAGATTATGCAGATTTGAATCAGGATGTTTATTACGAAATTTCATCCTTTAAAATAACTTTGCAGAATTCTATTCAACTTATTGTCCAAACAAATTACTTCTTTCACAGAGGTAAGAGGCACTCCCCACTTGAAGACACTAACTCCAGGTTTATTTTCCCCTCATCTGCTCTCAGAAAAGTAGGCGTCATAGCTGTATGTGTCTTACAGCAACAAAAGAAATTCCTTCTTTGCATAGGGGATTCTGTCATCTTCTCTATACTGGTTTGCTTCTTACTTTGAAACAGCCCCTCGGATTTTCATGGTTGCTTTGCTGGAGTAACGAACTACCAAAATGAGCAAGACAATCAAAATACAGCCCAAAAATAAGGTGTGTAACAAAGCTGTTATCCTGTTATCTGTGAAGATGTCGAGCATTCCTCAGCTTTCAGAAGAATAATTTATATAAATATTTAAGCCCTCAAAGCCAACACATTTACCAATCATTTAGACATAATCATCTTGTCACTTACATACAGCTCAACAAACATGTCATTGGGGAAACCCTACAGTATAATTAATGTCGGGTTGAATGACAACTGAAGAAAAACATTGTAAGCATTTTCATTCAAACCTGAAAGGCAATGTCTAGTATGTCAACACACACTTCACCAGGAAGATTGATTTTCCCCATTATTATTCTTAATTGTATACATGTAGCTTTCAATTTAATTTCACTGAGGATTTTAACTGCGGCTTGGCTTTAAGGTTTTCTGTTTAGCAGTGCAGTCCAAAGTTTTATTCTCAGGAACGCAAGAGATGAAGCCACGTTGCCTGACAGCACAGTTAAGAGATCCAATGGTAGGAGAAGAGAGAAAAGAAAGAGAAAAAACTTACTGTAATTTTTTTGAGCCTTCAATTTTGTAGGTAAAATTTTAAAAAAGAAACAGTAAGTGCCAGTTCCACTCCAATAATATTTTCCTAAATATATTGTCCAGTCTTCTGAAGGAACTGTGGCCTCAAAAGGTCTTATTTTGCTGTCAGTGTTGTAGAATTTCATAGAGCAAAACAACTTGCAGTCACGTTTACCTATGCTATATTTCCTCTACGTTGACTGCAGAGATGGAAGCAGAGCTATCTGTTGGTGTATCATTTTAAAATGCACACAACTGTTCTCTAAGCAGCACAACAGCCCAAAGCTCCGAGATGCAGCAAGGCCTCACCAGCACATCTGAATTCTGCATAAAGTGCTATTAGTGTCTGATTAAATATTAATTACAAGAATGTAGTTGTACATCATTTAACTGGGGAAAGGCCATTAGCGAATCGCAATTTTTCTGCCAAAAAATACCTAGCACAGCACAATGTTACTTTCTGCCCTATTCAATATGGATCACAATGAGGTAGTAAGTGGTCTGAAAGCATCAGTCCAATCCAGTGGCAAAGGCTGTGGTCCACTGTCTGCCCCACTTTTAACCAGACAAAATCATGGCTAAAAAGCATGCCTGGGACACCTATGTACTATTTGTTTCAAAGAGGAGCCAAGCCTGTACGCAGGGAGCCAACGCCACAGCTTCTCCTGCCCTCCCCTGTGCTCCCCTCCCCTTCTGCCTGATGGAGGTTTTGGGCACCTGCCCTCCCGCCCCAGCTGCTAGCCATGTGGGGGTCCCCGCCGACCGCACATGGACCATGGCCATCCTTCTCCAAGAGGGAAGGACCATCTCCGTCTATCCACACATATTTTCTGCAGTCATCTTAACCAGCAGATCAAACTGAGGACCCTTCCCACGCCCCTCGCCTGGCTCAGCTGCCACCTGCCCTGACCTGGGGAAGGGCACCAGCTCTGCCTGAGAGCGCTGCCAGCAGCTACACAGCTGTGATACCACCTTCTCCCCTAACAAACTTATGTCGTGTGATGGATATATCACAAAGACTTGAATTCTACCAGCTGAGGAGAGCAGATCTAGTGCCTCTGTTAAAAAATTGGGGTCGTTCCTATTTTGCTAACTTACAGCGATGAGATATGGGCCGAAGGAAAGCTCTAGTACTATCACACGCAGGGGTGAGCAACTACTTTTCAACTATTATTTGCAAAATACAAATTTTTTGGGTCATATTTAAACTACTTAACCATCTAAATCTACTCCAGTGAAAAATACTGGTGAGGAGAGGGAGAATTTAAATGCTGTATGATTAAAATATGGGTTCAATAATGGTTGCAGAAACGGTGGTCTCCCACTGCGCACTGAAAAACCAGGAGTACCTACACCTGCCGTGGTGCGGTAGGCATGACAGATCCAGGTCCTTCCCTTGTGTTGAAGGACCCAAACTTGCATCTCACATGCCCAGAGACTGCTCTAGCACTACACATTGTTCTGGGAGTGGTTTCTCCCAGACTCTGCCAGAACAGTGTAAGATACTCATCTCTGGGCACTTTAGTTCAAGTCTCTGAATGTGCCTTTGAAAAAGCATCTCACCTCTCGGATGCACCCTTTAGCTACCAGGCTATTGATCCTTTCACACGTCCTCGGTGCTTCCATGCTTCATGGCAGCACTTTATTTAAGTGATTTATTAAGTGACACTAGTGGGGTAGAGTCGAAGCGTAAAATTTATTTCCCATTTCCTCACACCGAAACAACCCCCCTTACATCTTTTTTCACACACTTCTCTCCTGTTCAAGGTGCCCTCTAGGTTTTCACATGTTTCACCAGAGCACTGAAATATTTTATAACACTCACGAGAGCACTGGATGGCAGAGACTCATGATCTGTGCCCAAGGAACTCACAGCCCGGAGAAGCACGCATGGGCGAGGCAGTTTGGTGTCACAGTTATTGAGCTCTGGGAGATGCTCTTCCTGTGCTTTCCCACAGTGCTGGCTCCTCGCCTGTCTGCCCTCCACAGCCCTCATCTTTCGGGAGGCATCTTCACAGCCCTGAGCTGCACCTGCAGGAATTGCTCTGCTGTTCTTTCCCCCTCCCTGCCCCCCCTTTTTTAAAATTTCTTTCAATGTCTTTTTCTGCTTCTTGTTTTTCTCTCCTTTTCTATTCCTTTGTTAGCTCAGTTTGATATGACTAAAATAAAACCTATTATCACTTTTGATATGAAAGACAAACCCAACCACACTACTGGTCCCTGTAACAAAAGATGCATGAAACGCTTAGGAATTAAGAAGTCATCAAGCAGGTCTATGTGAGTTAACTATTTTTTCAGAGAAACCAATGCAATCAAAACAGGACATGAACTCAGAAGCACCTTTAGGTTGGCTGGAGAAGCTGGGCATCCTCAGTCAGGATGAACCAGCTCCCTACAACCCTGTACCACTTCTGTCAGCTTCCCAAGGCACTTCCTCTCGAGAGATCTGTATTACCATATTTTCAGTACTTTTTGTGTCTTCAGGGTCGTTGCTAATGGAAAGCTGGTAACCTCCAAGAAGATTAGAAATGAGGCATGCAACCTGGTAGAGCACAATCACATTAAGAGCTCCCAAGGGTTCTGTGGGAAGCGCTTCTCCCACCTGGGGACCATGAGAAACAGCGCTGCAGATAGCACCACCTGCAGAAGTAGGAATCTATGCTTGGGGACAGAATTTGAGAATGTTTTTCCCCTCCACTCATTCTTTGACAGCAGCTGTCTTAAATACATGTGAACTTGCTCCACGTGATCCAACTTCCTCAGCTTCTATGTTGGGTTTCAGAGCAACAGAACAAGCTGAGCTTGTGATTTTTTGCTTTAGTTGTTGCCTCTATATTAAATAGGTTATGCTGAATGCTGAGGGGGAATGAAGGAAAAAGATTTCTTCCTCTTAAGTGCTGTCAGCGTAGGATTAGCCTACTAGGAGATGAATGCCAAGGAACCTCTCACTGGGCAGCCTGGATCCAGGCACTCTGGAGCTGCAGACGCCCTGGGAGAGCCCAGGCTTTTATTTGCAGATACACTTGATCCTAGCTTACACTTGTAATTATTTGTCACTGCTCATCTCCATAGAAATGAAAGGATTTACATCTTTTTAAATAACTGTTTTAGAAAAATAGGTAAGGGTTTGATGAATTTTCAAAGGTATCTTACAAAGATAATTAAAAGCGTTCACACAGAATCACAGAATCAACCAGGTTGGAAGAGACCTCTGGGATCATCGAGTCCAACCGCTGCCCTGACACCACCCTGTCAACTAGACCATGGCACTAAGTGCCATGTCCAGTCTTTTCTTAAACACATCCAGAGATGGTGACTCCACCACCTCCCTGGGCAGCCCGTTCCAATGTCTAATAACCCTTTCTGTAAAGAAATTCTTCCTAATGTCCAACCTGAACCTCCCCCGGTGAAGCTTGAGGCTGTGCCCTCTTGTCCTATTGCTAGTTGCCCGGGAGAAGAGGCCAACTCCCACTTCACTACAACCTCCCTTCAGGTAGTTGTAGACTGCAATAAGGTCACCTCGGAGCCTCCTCTTCTCCAGGCTAAACAACCCCAGCTCCCTCAGCCGTTCCTCGTAGGTCAGACCCTCCAGACCCTTCACCAGCTTGGTCGCCCTCCTCTGGACTCACTCCAACACCTCAACATCTTTCTTGAAGTCTAAAAAGCTGCTAGAGCAGAGAAGCAAACCGATCAGGTATTATTCCCCCTTCTTTCACTAATGCATTTTTATGTTCTGCATACTTAAATATTTAGCTATACACTTTTTAAATCTATAAATGGAGAACTGCAAGCAGTATTTGAACGTTACATCTAGGACTACTGTGCCATTTCTCAGGAGTCACAGGGAAGATTTTTAATACGTATTTTTTTTCTGTAGTGTTGCCTTCCTTTCCTTTTCTACATTTTTCAACTTTCTACTTCAGTATTTTAGAACAAAACTGACCAAGAAAGCCCAACAATTAATTCCAGAAGCAGTGACTGCAACAAAAAGTTGGTATAATAGATTTAAAATCGGCTAGTGCTCCAATGCCCCTGCCTTCCACAGCCAACAGTCATAAATCCTAACTCATTCTTTGAAATCAGAAGCAGGCTGCTGATGCAGACAGCTCCAGTTTCACCTGGGAGGTAATGAGGTGAAGTCATTCCATGGGACAGAAGAAAGATACAGTCAGCTGACGATGCACCATTTAACTCAAGGGCTCCCTAGAGGGAAGCATCAACAGCAGGGGTGCAGCTGCCAAGTGAAATGCTGCTTTGTATAACACTTTACTATCCATTGGTGTGCTGTCAGAATAGGAAATAGTTAAAAGGCCACAAAGGAACAGAGCCCCATCAAAGCAACCTGCAGAGGTACTCTTTGTGGTTAGTAGGCAAGAATTCAGCAAGCTCACGGGCTGGCACAAGGCTTTGTCCCTTGAATTTTGTTAGAAATTAGTTTTCTCAAAAAAGCCTGCCCAGACTGTGCAGTGCTTTATAGTACTGACAGAATATGAAGTCCTTGCTTTTAGACCTTAGACTATAGAAAGGGTGGGTGACAACAGGATTTAACATCTCTCTTGCTACTCTGGATGCCTTTGGTACCATCTAAAAAAAAATTCTGTAAGCAGTACAATGAAGGAAGTCTGGTTTCTTAATAATGTACCTGTGAGCTGTACTTAAATCACCTCACGTGGCTAGGACACTTAGAACATCTCCTGCACTTGTCCAGCTTCTCCTGTCTGAAATAGATGAAGTCACCCCACGTCTTTCACCTCATGGAAAGCTTTCACTCTCCTCCACTCCTTTCTCTTCACAAAACATTACAGGACCACAACACGTTTGTGACCTCCATCTCACTGTCATACTGGCCAATTGGCTCAAAATTTTCTGTGTGAGATGACCTGACAGTCACACAACACAGTCGCAAATAGAACTTTTGCATGAGAAACCAGGCTAAAATTACAATAGAAATATATCCAACAGCAACACAGTTTCCCCCCCGCTCCTATCACACTCACCCCTAGCTTCTGTGCTCATTACCCACCAAGCTGCAAGACTGTCCCTACTTAACCTGGATGCCTGGCCTCCAAAACACTTCCACACAGACTCCCTGTTTAGCAACACTGGGGTCTTGGAGTGTGCCCACAAATTTGCCAAGACCTGACTCTCTTTATCCCAACGCAAGACTGAACACCATCAGAGAGTGCTCAATTTCAGCACTTTTCTGCTGTTGAGCTCGCACATCTCTGCAATCAACTTCGACTGTATGACCTGGACAGAGGTATGACTGTAGAAACATAAGAGTTCCCAGTGTATTTGACACTTTACCAATTAAAAGTAGAAATCATCAGAAAAAAGCATTCTTTTTCTTAGAATCGTTTATCTCCACGGTAGCTTCCACGTTTCTATGAGCACTGCCACAGCTGCAGGTAGGTTACTCTCGCTGTAGCTATTCAAAAGCATGTCTCTTGTGTCCAGTACCACTATTTAAGTACAACAGATAGAAGTCATGACATCAGCATGCCAATAGCCTCTGTAACCATCCAACAGCAGAAAGAAGATGGGCCCCTACTGATTGACAGTGTCTTGAGAAGAGAGAACCACCCAACATTTCATGCTTTCTTAGCAACAGGAGTATATAATTTCCAACCAATCCCATCCACTTCTTGGTCAGCCACAAGGAAGCCGACAGCACCAGCCGACCACTGACCCCAAGCAGCTAACCATCAGCAGCTTTGTTTGACAGCACTCCGAGGCACTTGTGCCCACCACTGCTGCCATGACTTGTCCTTCCCAGTATGGCTCCTGTTCTGTTCAAAGCAACTAAGCAAGGATAATGATATAATCTTAACTGCTTATTGAGCAATAATTAACTTGATTATCATCAGCAGAAACCAGCTTCCCAAGCAAAATTTACCCAGTGGCCTCCCCATCAGGTACTCCTATCTTTCCTGCTTAAAAAAAGCATTAATAATTGCCATAAGCAAGAGTATAATGGTTTCTTCATGGACCTTTCCCAAACAGGGAGGTCACGCATCTGCAGCCTAAAAGAATCTGCCCCAAAATCCAAAGTCCAAAGATTATACAAAGTTGCCTAAACAATGCAGTGAGCACCACTAACCTACACCCAGCCAGAAAAGACAGCAGCATTTGATCCATCATCTGCCACATTTGTAGCCTTGACAGAAAGCTGGGCAGCCTTGACCTGCATCATTTCAGTTTGAAAATCACTGGAAATTTCCTCACAGCTGGGGGGCTGCTGCACCTCGTTGAGACAGACATCATTAATCAGACTGTCCCTGATCTTAGCCAAGGCTGCAGCTGCAACTTTATGGATACTAATATAAGGATGGACTATGGAGAACTGCTTATGAAAAAAAGAATGCACTTTCTAATCTTGTTTTCCAGTTGTATTCAATTCAAGACATTCTCATTTGTTATGCTTAAGAGCAAGCATGTAGCAAGAAACCGATATTCCTTTCCCAGAACATGTCTTTGCTGTCTTCCCTTTGCTGTCTCCTAAGCTGTGCAACAATGGTTGGGAAAGATTTCTAGGAGAAACGGGAGTCAGTCTAGAACGCACGCAACATTATTTTCTTTTTCCTCTTAGTAAGTCTCCAGAGTTTTAATAATTACTAGATGTCTTCTCTAAGAAGGAGCTTCAGTGTCAGAACAAAAATGTAAAAATAGCAAGAAAATGCAGGAACTGAAGTGTCAATTCACTAAGGTAATTTTTTCATTTAAAAAAATAAAATTAAGTTCAAGGTTGAGTAAACCACTATTGGGTTTTGCCATGATTGTTAATGATAGATAAAAATGTCTTTGATTTGTGTGCTGCTACTCTTTCCAGTGAAGATATGGGTACACATTTGCATTTGTGCTTAGCCTTCTGTTTGAATTTAAGATTTGGTTTTTGATGTACTGGGAAATTCTAATAACAGTCTAATAAGATTTTTAATTAGCAGATATGTATTTACACTTTCAGCTAAATTAAGGATGGGGTTTTGTCTGGGAATTACATGATTTTTTCATTTCATTTCTCAGTGGCTGTAGACTGAAAGCACGCAATGCTGATAATTCTCTCAAAGTGACTTTCCTTAAAAGGATTTAAATTTTACGTTCCTTCTTCATTTGCAGTTGTTCAGTTCAAAAATGCACATATCTAGAAACTAATGAAGTGTTTAAAAGTTTCAATGAATCTTCCCTTATCCAAACTGCTTATTAAATTTATTTTTCTGGTTTTAAATATTGGTTTTCTCCCACATACAATCAGCCAAGCAGTTTACCAGCAGAAATAATGGTGCAAACAATGAAAACTGAATTACAAATGCCTAATAGCCAGATATTGTAAGATAAATAAGGGTACAGAACATATGTGACAAACATGTTCTAAGAAAACCAAAAGAGATGGCTTGTATTTGGAACATTAAATTGTGGAGAAAAGCTGTGGTAAACCAAGAATTAGTCACCAAAATATTTTGTGAATGTCTCTGAAAAGAACATACCTAAAAAGTCAATTTCTAAAACCAACCTGTGCATTTTTCAGTTTTCTCAGTTCATAAAAAAAAAAAAATACAAAAATACCAAAGTTGTGCAATAAAGAATTTAAGTCAAATACAGCCAAAGTTAGTGAAAAAATTCCTCTTGCCCTATTACGGCGTTTGAACCAAGCTTTAAATAAATATCAATGTGAATACACTGCATAGATTTCTGAAGAAATATAGTCCATAGCATTCTAACTGTGTTTTCTTTTTGCTTTAGTAGGTGGTTGCACAGCATCTTTGCTGTTTGTCACTTACTCCTTCCCCATTTCCTCACTCCTTTACATCACTAAGTTAAGGTTACTCAAGTAGTAGTAGTTTCCTCCTTTTATTTTTCTTTTTTCCTTCCCTCCCAAGAGTAATTGTGTGTTCATATATTACCACAAATCTTCCCCAGACCATATGGGAATAATTTCAATCTGCCCCAGGACCATTTCTGTCATTATCGGCTATTCATTCGCATTAGTAGCTGTTACCCATTCTGCTATTCAACATAAAAATGAAATCCTATATTACCTATTCCCTGCATCACAGTGATGTTGGGGTTCGCCTCCTGCCATGTGACCAGTTTGTGGCAGCGACAAGAAACCCACCGCTCTTAGGAAGTTTGCAGAGGCAGCTCCTCTCCTTGTTTAACAGATGGTGCAAACCAAGTCATCTCGCTCATAGGCACAATGCACCTAATTCTACCAACTATATTATTAGGCTATCAGGAGTGGCATTATGTATATAAACCATTCTGTATTTGATAGCAAAGACTCAGTTGAAAAGACGTCAGTGTTTACAATTCCTATAAAAGTAATAAAGAAAAAAAGAAACGGAGTTTTTTTAAGTTTCACAGGTACAAATATGCAAGTGATCAGCATGATGAAACTGGGCAATGACATTGCTTCCCAGTAACTAACTGATCCTGGAGTGTGGAAACCTGACTTACTTTCTGCAGGAAAAAGAAACCTGACATTCTCTCAGAGAACAGCCAAATGACCTTTATCCGCAGCAGTTCGAGGAAGCAGAAGCTGCAGTGAGAGACCCAGGGCTATCCACTGCTCTGGACTTCTGGACAGTATTAGGAGAGGACCATGGAAAGACAAGTGATCAGTGGTCTCTATGACCCCACTTCCAGATTAAAGAAAATCTTCTTCCTGTACTTTGAATCTTTGCTCACGCTTTACTTGCAGAAGACTTGAGTCTGTCTCAAACACGATACACACCTAATAGGTTGTATTTCAAAGGACTACAGCATAGGCTGTGAACTGTCCAGCTCTGCCACAGCTTCTGACCGATGGGAAGGAGCAACAATTGAGGATGGGTTTTCAGCCCCGGTCCTGCACTGTACTATGGCTCCCAGAAGCCCGCTTGCTCAGTCACAGCTCCTTCCTACCAGGCACGTCAGTCAGAAAGGTTGCTCTGGGTAAAGCTGGGGAGAGCAAACTGCAGCCTCGCTCCCCTCCTGTGGTTCCCTTGGCTTTCTGACTTTTCCAACACAGCTCACTAAGACCAACACCATGCCAGGGAGTGGCGGCCATTACTGATCACCACCCTGTGACTCTTCTGGTGACACTCCAGCCTTGGTGAGCCACATGTATCTCCCTGTTGCAGGCTCCCTGGACTCTTCTTTCATGGCCATGTCATTAGCTGCATTTCTCAATGCCCTGCTCTGGCTCCTTTCTCTACCGTTTTCTCAAGCCATGTACCATAAATATAACACATCAACTTGCCTCTGAACTGATGTGACTGTTCCATTTTACAAATCACATCCAGGTCTATCCTGGTGCCATTTCCAGCTACACCACCTGGCCTTTTCATGTATTTTTGAACATAGCAATAGACTTCCTGGGGGGACCTGTCTGACCTTGTCTTCTACCTCCACTCCATGGTCCTGAAATTCATATTTCTGTGACCCTTATAGTACTGCCTTATCTGACACCAGAAGCAAGAAGAGGAACTTAGGAGGGCCCAGTAAACACCAAGACAAAGAAGAGAATCACAGGATACTATCTGTAATTGTACAGTCTAAGGCTGTCACCCCTTCTTCATTCAGGACACAGGCTAGATCTGGACTTGGGACAAATCCCAGTGCTCACTGACAGAGCCTGCTGCCTGAGTAACCCTTGCTTCATTTGTTGCAGTAGTTGAGCAGTGCACTGAAAATGAGGCAAAGCATTAGAGGACTTCCAAGATGATTTCATGATTCAGATAACTATGTACTTCCCTGAAGAACCTGTTTCTATCCCTGCCCAGGCTGCAAAGGGTATGTGTAGTCAATCTGGCAGACTTGAGCTCACCCTACGCTTTCTCCAAGTCAACATGAGCTCACGCTGCCAGTGAGCTGATCCATGACCATGTGCATCCATAGCACGAAGCCCAGGCTCACATGCCCTGTGCAGGAAGTCAGGCACTCAGCTGCATGTAAGGCACCCGAAGTCAGTAGAGTGAAGTATTTACTAAGGAAGAGAAACAAGAATGTGAGATTTTCCTCTGAGGTCCGTTTGGTTGAACCCTACCACATCCATGGATAGCTTGTGTCCTGTCTCAACAGTTGCCTGCTCAGTGCAGCTCTCCTGCGTCATCCTGACAGCGATCCTATCAAGACAGGGAGCAAAAAAGAGTTTTCCAACAGGCAGAGATCTGCTCAAGCCTGGGCACAGTGAACTTCAGTTAAACCAAAATCAAGTGAAGGGAAGCAGCAGAGATCAAAAGAAAGAAACAAGCGCCGAGCAGATGACATTGGGCTTATGTTTTTGCTGCTGGAGAGGGAAGCCAGCTGAAGCAGTCTGATAATCACATGTGGTACGATCAGCAGCTTCAATGGGTAGCCATGTGGCAGCAGGAAGAAGAAAAGACAGCATAGAAACAAAGCCCATGAGTAAATAATGGAAAATAATTACAGCGAGAGCTGCCTTAACAGTGCCTCTAAAACTTTTGTATAAATAGTCCTCCAAGGCCACCTCACAAGAAATCTAAAATAGATGCTAAAAGAGCTCAGTAGCCTGTGGCTATTTGCAGGTCGGAAGCACCGGGGCTTACAGACTCACGGGGTCCTTGTTCACCCTCCCAGCTGCACGGCAAGAGGCACAGACCCTGACACCGCTCCGCTCCGGCCGTGGGAGCAAGCTCTGCTGGCTTCCCTGCACACCCACCCGCTCCCAAAGCACCCTGCACACACCAGCTATGTCTTGCGTGGAGGTCACCTCGGTCCCCGGCTGCTGTGTTTGTTGATGGACAATAACTGCTGCAGCTCTTCCTATACATTTGAATGCAATAATACTACTCCACATTGTCTGCATGGCCTAGCAAACACAAGCTGTGTTGCACACTTAGTTTTACTTGCATAACGCTACATCTAAACTAGTATTCCCAACGGGGTTTTATAGTTGAATTAACCTGTAAATATTCTAGAAGTTGAAATACTAAAAGGATGCAGACTGTGCTGTTTTATTTTTAAACAGGCAACAACTGCATTTCATTTTAGCAAACATTTCTCTTCATTCTCATTAAAGGTAAAAGCTGTTTTCACAAGGGTTGATCGAAACTGAGTATAGGATTCATAAGACATATAGCATCCTTTGTAATTCCCAGCTTTCACAAGCCTTCAGAGTTAACAAAAAATAGGAACCATGCAGCCAACATTTCATATAATTTAGCCCCAAAAAATCAGAAACAAGTGTTGGGGGTTAATACGATCTGAATGACTCCAAAAATACCCTCAAAATAAAGCTCTGAACAGAGTTTGATGATCACATGGCATGCACCAAGGTGGCAAGAAGTGTCCTCAGACACCGCGAGTCATTGTTTTCCTCCCCATTCCTATGATCTCTGACCCTGCTCTGCAGTGATCATACACTGCAGCTCTTCTTTTATCTAAAAAAATCTTTGAGAAGGTTACAATAGGTGAAGTGGTAACACTGTAGACATAGCCTACTTCTCCTTTTGTGTAGCAGTTCTCTGAAATACTCATAAAATATGCATGTTTTAAGCTGCTTTGTGGCACTGACTATTGTGCTTGATGAAAGCAGTGCAACAGCAAATTTAAAGGGACACTGCCAACTGGTTTGAGGCCTTAAAAACGGTTTGACTCAAATCCAGCATATGTGTTTGGAGGTGTTGGGTGTTAAACAAGTCTAATAACTACAGAAATGGACGTTGCAACAAATATCTTAAACTTCAATTCAGAATAATTTGAATTCTTTCAAATTATCTTCCATAAAGTTGTGAAGCCCCCTCCAAAACATGAATGTGTCAAAATAAGAATACAGGAGAAAGAACTCTGCAAACTCTGTAACATAAACAAAATGATGTAATTTTTTAAAATTACTTTAAATGTTTCTCTATTTTTGCACCAACATCCCCAAGCAAACATCTTTGCTATCTTCCGAAAAGATGAGCTCTAAAGTAAAGATAATATTGTAGGGAACTTCCAGCATCTTGGTTAAGTCTGAAAACTTTTAAGTCTTGGTGACAACACCTTCAGAGAAGGTAACCCCAGCCTTCAGCTCTGAGTATCCATTATCTCAGTCCACTCAGGAATGCATACAAAAATGGCAGGTGGACTTCAGCCTTAACACTTCTATTACTAGCCCTGATAACCCACCCATCCTCTGAAAAAAAAAGCACAGAATTTGAGTCATACAATACTGAAGGCACTAAGCCTGTTGGCAGACAATGTCCCTTAACAAGAGCTAACTAGGCTTTTACACTCTTTGAACAGATGCTGACATCTGAGAAAGGTGCAGAAGCTAAGAACTGCTGACCTTACTCCTCCCGTACCTGGTGTGCAGCCTGGCAAGCGTGCAAGTACCGACAGAAACAGGCTCCCTGCAGAAGGCAGCTGCTGCAGTTGCCTAGTGAGCATCTGCCCCTCTCCCCTGTTTTTGTAACAGTTTTTGGGTTGGAGCAGTTGCACGGGACGTGGAGAGACATCAGTTCAGGTCCTTCTTGTCTGAACAATGTTCAAACCCACACCTTGTAAATCCCAAGAAAGAGCATTAACCACCAGACTCTGTACTCTGTGCATGTGAAAGGAGACGAAGGGCAGGAGGAGGTGGGGACTGATCCTCAGCCATGTAGCTGAAGCATTATTAAACAGAATTAAAGATTCATTGTACAAGACAAAGAAATTACATATGCAGCAGGAAGAAGACAAGTCTCCTCTCTATCTAGTGAGGTCCCTGACCAGCTGGCTACAGAACAGTGCTTTCCCCAACCCTTTTCTCCCATCTGATTCATCTGGAATCCTTGGTTACGCACTGGCATCAAGTCAACAAGAAGAGAGGTGTGTGTTCCAGCTAAGAACAGTGTTAGCCTGGTGGCATGTTACTCCTCTGATCTGTGTGGTTTTATATTCACTCAGAACGAAGAATACTGGAATCTGGTCTCCTTCATCCTGGGTGAGAGCTTCAATTACTGAGCCATTGCGGAATGAGGATACCAGCAGCAGCTCTTCCTCCAGCTGTGTTTTACATTAAAAGAGTGAGGCATGGCGAGTTCCATGGGAAAAAATAAAAAAGGCTGCCCATAATGAAGGGGGGGCTCAGCAGCGTGTTAATAGACCCCTCTGCTGCCTTAGGTGACTTGCCAGAAGTCATACAATGGGTCAGCAGCAGCACAGGGAACTGAATCTAAATATGCCTCCTAACCCAGTGCCCTTTCTGTTGCATCTTCTGAGCTCACGGCGTTGAAATAGAGCTTAAGCCCCCAAGACTCCCCAGCTTTACGCGAGTTTGTCTTGCCATGTGCTGAAGCCCTTCAGCGCATTTCCTCTTGGATAAATCCAAGAATACATACACACACTATTCCAGCCCTGCTGGTTTTATGTCTAGGTGCAAATCCCCTACTTTGAAGAAAAGGACAAAGCAGAGAAAAAGTCAAATGGGGGAAGATTCAGCAAGACAACCTGCCCAGCCTCTGGGGAGCCTTCTCTGAGTGCATGTCTACAGTCAAATGATCAAAGCAAAACCATTTTTGCTGTTACCACTCTTCTCTGGGTCCTCTGAAGAAATGAAATAACAGCTCACAAAAAAAGTGGACATTTACTCTTGCAGTTTACACAGCACATGATTGCTATCCAGCTTCTTCGGCTTTTGCTACAGCTGCTGACATGCTTCCAACAGCTACTGGAGGGGGAAAGGCTTCTTATTTTCAGACACCAGCTATTTCAGCCTCTTAAAGACTTCTCTCTCTCTTTCTCACAATTAACCGGCAAAGAGTCTCTCTTTAACACTGTCTCCCAAATTGCTACCCATGGACATTGGCAGTCAAAGGAATAACATCTGCTAATGTCACCAGAATAACCTACACTTTATCACCATCATCTTCTTTCACCTTCCCCTTTCCCCCAAAAGAATCAAACCAACCACCAATTGCTTAAAGATTTTCCCTCTCTTGTTACTCCTCTCTGATCTCTACTTACAACTGTGTGGCTTGGAACATTACTCAGTGTATGGCTGATAACACACTGACAGACAGTAGGATAGTCTTAATGACAGAAAATTTTGAGTGACTCATCTTCATGAAAGCAAGCCATGTGAGTCACAGCCATGGTGACTCAGAAGCTGAGGAGAAGGCATCTTTCTGGGAGGAAGAATGGAAATTGCCCTACTTTTCCAAATATGTAACTTAAGAGAGGAACTTCCTATAGAGGTAGATTTGGGGGGCAAGGAGTGAGGGGGAATTACATCACCAAAAAGTAAAGGGACAACATGTATATTAATAGGCCAAACGAAAGCCACCAGTTACATTGTGACTCACTATATTTTCATTATTAGACCTCCTATTTAATAAATAACATCCTTCTTTTCTTCTTATGGCAAATTAAATTGTGTTAGGCTTTTTGTTGAAGTGCTTGATTGCCTGACTTCATTGACCATTCAATAATGATTTCATGACTGACCACAGGGAAAATAAAACTTAGAAGACCTACAGTTCATTAAAGCTGTCAGCAGAAGTGGATAAATATGACACATTGAATAACAAATTGTAATGTTTCTAGATGTAAACGTGATAAGGCATTTATCCATCCTGCTTTACTTCATAGCAGCAGAAATACCAGACTGGATCATCTGAAACAAACAGTATGAACTTATAAGTCTGCTTCTTATAATTTATATATAAACTATAAATTATAACTCTGCTTATCAGAAATTGTGCAAAGATCTAAATTAGCAAGCACCCAAATGTGATGGCAGAAGTCATGCAAATTTCTATCCATGGACCACGTGTGGTCCAGGCTACATGAACCACAAAGCAAAACAGTCTTTGTCTACAGAGGTTATGACGCTTTTATTTCAGGGTCTTACAAAGAGCTACAGAAGGGAGAAAATTCATTAAACAGAAAAATTCAGTGACTACAGAGACAAGTAAATTAGAAAACTCCATCTAGCTTTCTGGTTTGATCCATCGAATTTCAGCTAACCTGGTGCTGAAGCAGGTGCCTCAAAATGGTCTCTCATATCCAGGACCTCACTGTCAGGACAGAGGGCTCTGTGCCAAAGCTGAGGGCACACTAAACCATGTTGCACAGTCGTTTATCGTTCATTTTGTTGACGTATTAATGCACTCCACTCCCTCATGCTCTTTATCTGACTTTATCTGCCTTTTCTTCCTTCCATATGTCCTTAAACAATTCTCTAGGTAGTCTCTTCTGTGATTTCAAAGTTTTCCTTTTCTAAACTCTGTGAAGACAGTCTCATACATTTTTTTTACTGCTGCAAATAGGATCTGCACTACTGTGGAGTAAACTGTCCTATGAGCGCTTCCAGTGTTAGAGTCACTTTATTATTCAAGTTTCAGTCCTTGGTGTCAGATTTGGCTTTAGAAATCTGATTTTTCTTTCTTCAAATTGAAGATCCTACCCATGGTTGTTCTGGCCGTGTCCTTTAAGTACACTGTTGCATGGACTAGACTAATCAATGACTGTCTCTACCTTCTCTTCAACCTGCTTTCCATTTCCTTAAATTTCTTTTTATATTGCGATTTCCCATATTTATCCTTGAGTTATGAAGTAATGCAGCTTCACTTAAAACCTCAGCAAAAAGGTTTAAGCTAATACATTTTATTTCGGAAGACTAGGAACATGCAAATGAACTCCTGAGGTCCTTCCAATCTGAACTGCTCTGTGAGTCTATCAGATTGATAGTTACAGTGCCTTAAATGAAGAGCAGCAGTTTGCCACCCCACCATAACTTAGCTATTTGTCTGAGACCACGTTGCCTTTTGAAGACACAGCTTACAGCACATACCTACTGCCCGGGCCAACACACAAAGAGCTGCTTTAAAAGGCTGTCAAGTGTCAGATACTTCATAAGGAGAGGTAGCACATAAGCATGCAAAACAGACAGATTTTGCAGATGTTCCTCAGAGAACCCACCTGTTGTGAATTATTTTGAATATTTAGCCTGACAGCCAGCAAGGCTGTCTCTAGCTGCCGCTGCTGAGGACATTGCTGCCCTGGGCATTTATTCTGCCCTGGCCACAGCTGAATTACTCAGCTCACACTCTGATCTTACTATCATCACCCGGTAAAGCTGGGTTTGCATTAAAGCTCAGGATGGAAAACCGATGCAGGTAATGTACCTGTCGGCACCCCACGGCAGGGATGAAGGTCTCCGACAGCAGGGACACGCAGAGGGCTGGGGGCAGCAGTGCTTCCATCTACTACATGTAGATTTGCCAGCAAACATCTGCCAGAGCCTGGAATTCCCCTGGACTTAAATTCAGATAATTGTTTGTCTTCCTATGGATGCAGGCAGAGCAATGCTCCCCTCCTACATTTCTATTACTACCTCAAAGGTATTTATAGATCTTGGCAATGTTTTCCACAGCAGCCAGCTCTTGTACTTATTCTGATCTCAGGATGCCTCAGCATGATTCACCTGAAAACGCCCAGTTACCAAACACGCCAAGTGCCAGCTCTCTCCATAAGCAGGTCACGTTGGGGAGACTGAGCTCCCTGGTCCCTCCACACAGCCACAACACTTGATCCGTCTCCCTGACTCTTCATCAGGCCAGATCTGCAGCATGCGTGAATCAGCAAAATTCCTGCTGGCTAATAGAAATTTTAGTAACATCTCACAGGTTTTCTACTTCAGTTGTCACACACATATTGCCCTTCAGTTTTTTCTCAGTTTTCTGTATTTTTTGCTACCTCTTAGAAACAGACTTGAGGTCACATGACAGAGCACTTACCTTGAAACAGCAAGTAAAAGCAGCTTAGAAGAAAAAGCATAAAATAATAAGTACAAACCAAGCCAAAGTAATTTGCTGATCTCTGTGTATACATATGATTATATGGTATTGGTGCTTTTTCTGACATACACTAAATACAGTCAGTGGTTTGGGGGCTGCCTTCAGAAAGGAAAGCAATTGATCAGAGATCCAAAAATGCCTCTGACGCAACTGTGTTTATATTTATAAAAGTCCTACTTCCCTGAGCACAGGAGGAATCAAACAGCGGGAGACAGTGGGGGTGTTGATGCTGCAGGACGCAGTGCAGCGTAGAGATACCATCTCTGAACAGGCTGGCTTGCGCACTGGGAAACCGCACTGCCGCAGCAGCGCAGAGCTCTGGTTTAGACCAGCACATCCACCCAGGTTTGCACATTAACTCCTCAACACTTTTGTATTTTTTTTTCCCTTGGTCCCTGGCTCCCTGACTGTAGTGTTGTAAGTCAAAGAAAATGTGATGGGAGCAGGCTGAAGCAGTTCGCGATGGTGCTATTCTCAGCCAGCACTGCAAGCCCTGTGGAGCTGCTCGGAGAAGGTTTGAGGGGTGGCGGAGGCAGGGAGCCACCTGCCCAAGCTCTCCGCAGAGCAGCCAGGCAGCAAGCCCAGGACTGATGTCCAGGCTGCTCCAAGAAAGCACAACAGCTTCCCGAACCAGAATGACTCTTCTCTAAATCTAGTGCCCTTATATTTAAGCATCTCCAGTGCCACTGCGTGTCTTGCTGCTATTATTCCTACTCACTCAGAATGACTTACGTGAGACTTCAGGAGCTATGGCAGTGTGACACCAGAAGTGGGAACAATGTAGTCACTGTAGCTTAGAAAACATATTTACACCTTAGACGAGTACACACATATTCTTAAGGAGTACTGACAAAGGGAACTTCAGCGGCTCCAAGAGTTAAAATCTGGATTAGGCTCAGGCTTGTCCACACTCTGGGCTCAGTCCCCTGTCTCCCAGTGCCCAAGCACCTTTGCTCTTTCTTTAGCTCTTGTCATTCCCTCTGGGAAAAATCACTCAAGAGATGCTGAGTGAACAGTGAGGACACTTACTATGCCCTGCACCAACCCCACCTTTGTAAGCTGCTTCTGCAGGCAACTGATACGAGCCTGAATTACATCAACAACAGTGATGGGCGTTGCTGCACAGCAGTGTTAATTCCTCTATTAATTCACAATCTCCATGAAACCAAGGCCAAAATTCACGGTCATCACTTACAGGAGACTCCAGACACATCCCAAATCAGACATAACTAGCAGCCCGTATGTCTAATGATAAGGTATTGATAATATTTGACATTGAAATTATTTCAGAACTTCAACTCACAAAGGCTATATATTTTAATTATAAAGTTATTTATAGCCTTGATAAGAGGATAAAACTAAGTCCCTTCTGCCTATCCCTGGTTGCTGAGAACACGGATGTTAAAGATTCCCCCTTGCACTCAGGGATCAGGATAACCCATCTTACTTCTCCAAAGTAATGCTGCTCTCAAAACTAATTTCACGAGCGTTGACTTTGTGCTTGTCATCATGTTTTAATATAAACAAATAAATAAATACTGTTAGGGACAACTGCCTACACCTTCAGGTACTAGAGCTGTATAATGTTAAATTGGAAAAAAAAAGTGAATTATTCTGTTTTCACTGGTTAAGAATACAGCTCAGAATACAACAGTTAGTACAACAGCTGTATATATAACATAAACATAATCTTAAGCATTTCTTCTGATCTAAATAAAATTTAAAGTAATACTTTTTATAAAATGCTGTTTACTACAAGATTAAAGATGCAGAAGTCGATTATATTGTGCTTTTTCTTGTATACGCAGCCAGTTGAAACAACGCGAAGTTATGTGCTTAGAGGAGAAACATATTTGAATTGCCCTCTCAACATCCTAGACATAGGGCTGCACTGCAACTGGAAGGACCCGCGGAAACCAGCAGGACACCAAATTCAGAAGTTATGTCTATAAAATCACTTGTACAGTTTATTAATTCTGACAGAGTAGCTGGCTGTAGCAAAAATGGTACCACCATACTGCCGGCTGGAATTACAGCGTGATATCCATTTGTAATCAGATTTTCATATGGGGGGAGAGAGAGAGAGAGGTGTGAGAGAGATGGGTGACATAAGGAAAAACAAACAGTCCAAAGTACTTTCTACTGCAAAGTACTCTGAGTTCAGTACCCAGAAATTGTAACCACTTGTTCCAAAGAGTTACGAAACAGGCAGATAAGAATTAGGGAGGAAGCACAAAATATCTGGCACAGCAGAAAAGGAAGAATCCTGCTAGACTCAGAAGTCAAGAGATGCATCTTTCAAAATCCAGCGTTGCTAAGCCTTCCTGTATTAATAAAGAGATAAGCTACATACCTTCCTATCACCTTTTCCACAATTCCCAGTTCAAAACATAGGTTGGTTATGCAGTCTTAAATTCCCATTTTCTCTGCAAGAACTAACATCTTCCTCCCTATCCAAGAGTTTTGCAAATAGAGCTTCAAGAAATACCCTGCACAACGAGCAGAAGTTCTAGAACATTTGGACGGGGCTGCTCAAATAAACACTAAGGACATCTGTTCTGAAAACTAAACCAATCTTTGTGGTTTTATATGAGTAATACGCTAAAAATGGATCATAAGTGGCCAAATTCTTTTCTCAATCAAACTTTAACAACTTCAATGATTTCGACAGTACTACCCTAATTATCTCGGCTGATATGCATCATTTCTGCCTGTTGGCAAAGAAGCTGCAATATTCACTGTATTGCAGGATGAGGTGCTTTCCGCTGTTGAAATTCTCTCCTTTCATTGTCTCTTCACTGGTAATTTTATTTCCCGCTAGCCTTCAGTCTACTATAATTTAGTCATTTCATTTCACTTTGCACATTTTTCATCAAGTTGAGAATTACAGTTTTTAAAAAAGTGCAGACAGAGAAAGGCAGAAATGGAGAAAGGCCAGCATTAGCATACGTGTCATCCACTCACATCACACACACAGTTCAGTCCAACTGCAGAGTACGAGCTACTCACAGCCATGAGTAACACAGTGGGACAGATTACCAAAGGAACTAAGGAATTGCTCATTGATTAGAGTCTTTAATTTCAGATTGTATGTTCTTCTCAAAGACATACCTGAGTTCAGCTACAATTTATCAGACTTGACAGCTTTTACTTACATCCTAGAAAGATGAATTTCCTCCACAGCAGGAATTACCAAGTGACATTTTGTGCTTTGAATTATGCAGGTGATCAGACCAGTTATGCTTCTCTATGTGGCCTTAAAATCAGTGCGTCACTGCTGAGGCTACGATATCTGACTTCATGTGGTCTAGACTTCCCAAATGAATATTTGACTTTACAGACGAGCCTCTGCCTAAAACAATTGTAACGTGGCACAGCTCATCAAGTTACAAGTTCCTGGGTAATTCCAACTTGGATAGGAACATGTTTCTCAGCTTTGGTTTAATCCAAGTCCAAAATCAGGAAGCATTTCATGTATGAACAAGCTGCAGCCCTAAAGTAAAGTAATAATCAGCTTCAGATTGTATGCGGGGAAAAAAAAAACCCACCAATATTTTCTTTAAATAACATTAATACATTAATTCTTATCACTGCTAACTTGCAGTAATTTTGAAACAGAGGAATACTAAGTGATTTTGTAATCTTTACTGTATTCTTTTTACATCTTTGAAGAACCCGAAGAATACAAATTACACTAGAGCAAGACTCAGTGAATTCAAATTTCCACTGCTCCCCACAGAAAATCGTTTGAGGCTGGGGAAGTTGATATCTCATGGGCCATCATCATCAGAACATCCCGTGCGCTAATGGCACACAGCAATTCTCGATTACCAAATGGTAGAAAGCATTTTATTCTATTCCTGGCAAGTGGCACAATATTAGACATTAAAATCACATAATTTCATTTTTATAACATTTTTACTTTCCTTCTCCCTCATTTCAATTTGGATGTGATATTAGCAACCAATTATTCAAGAGCAGCCAGAAATAGAAAGCAGATCCTTGTACTATCCAAGAATAGCTTAAAAAACATTGCTATGAAGCATTAATCTCCTCCTTTAACTTTCTAAAAAAAAGTATTATATACTGGATCCTTAAGTCATATCTGAAATGGGAGGAGGCAAGATTAGAAGCAGGTATCAAAGGGTCATATCTCACAATTCACAGTAAATAAATACTTTGGCAAAGGCATAAATAATACAAGGTTACATAAGAATTTCCAAGTATTATTTGTATCCTGTAATCTCCTTCAGCTGCAGCACCATAAAGCACCCTGCAACCAACTGCAATGTATTCTTTATCTCATTACTTTTTACACTGCAGGAAACAGTGTAACAAAAAAAATATCATTAAGGCTGAATTTGACCAGGGGAAGTAAACAGGGACCAAACTCAGCCCTTCTGTGACTATCACACTCCCGTGGCAGGCAAAAGGGGATAAACGTGAGGCTCTATTTTAAAAATACTAGAATCTTTTAAATTTAAACATTTTCACAGAAACAATACAGAAGTTTTAGCAAACTTCCAGTGATACCAGTATACAAAAAATCTGAAGTCTCTAGTGATTCACTACCTACACAGATTAAAAAAAAAAGACAATTTTTGATTTAACACCTTGACATTCACAGTCTCATTTTGTTCCACCAGTGGTCTAGAATGATATTCTGAATTTTGCAGTGCTACTATCCAATCCAAGCTACTGTGGGAAACCATGTTCAAGTCTCCCTTCAAACATGGCACAAACCCAACACCACAGGAGAACCCAGAGCATCTCTCCACAGCAGAGAAAGGATTTGTTACCACTTTTACATTACTGCAAGAACCATCGAAGGTCTTATGATCTTTTGACCATTTTCATCAAATGAAACCACTTAAAATGATTGTGGGACGCTGCCAGCTGAAAATATGGACATCAAGCAGTGGGATTTTTGGCTGTGTTATTTGATAGCTCAGCAAGGTCTCAGACACTGTGATATTACATGCATTAAAATAATACATAGTACATCTGCCAACAGGCAAAACTGCTTTACACTGTAAAGGGAATATGCTAATTGCACAAACATATACATGAGTTAAACACTACTAACTATGACCCCAGTAGTACTGACAGGGTTGAGAAAGCTAATAGAACTAACAAAGCTAACAAAGACAGATACTTTTAATTAGATTGACTTTGATATATTTGTGGTTTTAACTGAAAATAACTATCTGGAATCAGGCTACAAATTATTTGCGTATCATAATAATTTGAAGCAGCTACAGAGCTGTGTGCTCTAGGTGTACACAAAGCATGAAGGAGTAAAAGGAGCAAATTTTGCACCTTTTTGAACTGTGCACAGATACGCATGTAGTATATGAAAACCTCAGAAAAAAAAAAAGCAAATGCATGATTTGATATACTGGGATATGTACTGGGTAAAAGGGGGGGCTATAAATCAAGCTGCTTGACAGTTAAACTGAACCTGCATGGGTTGACTGAGATGCTGTGGGTGTGAGTGGTAATTCTGCTACCATATCAGTTCACGGTCCTGATATTGTAGAGGCTAGAAGACAAGAGTGAGCTCCCACCTTGCAGCAGAAAGCCATATAGCACAGATGACAGTGAAACTATCATCTTCTTTGCTCACCCTGCAAAACCAGGGCTGTATGAAAGAGCCTGTTATCACCTGCGGCACAGCCCGGACTGAGCAGCCCATCGGGCCAGGCGTGTGTTAGGAACCACTCCCTGCTTGAGGGACAGCACAAACTGTCTGCAGCTGAACTGAAGAAGCTATTAGCCTTCCACAATCAAAAGATAATCACACATAAAGTAGACTTAGCAGAAAAAAAATGTAACTGCAGTCAGCAATGGGATAAAATTTCTTAGTCTGCCTGTGTATCTTTCTGGAAGCTGTATATAGTGTAATTTCCAATTTTAACACAGATTTTTATAATTCTTCAGCTTCTAGGAGATCACTGTACAGCTGTGTGTGTCCTGTCCAAAATGATGCTTGTAAGAGGATCTCTTGGGAAAAAAAAGTGCATAGGTTTAGGAGTCAGTAATGTATGGTGATAGGCAGAGAGCAAGGAGAGACTTGAGAAAGCTAAGCAAAAGAGAGAGAAATTCACTACTGTTCTTAACCCTTCCCCTTCCCCACAAAGCTAGAAAGCTGCATCTACGTGACGCAAGCAACCACTCCCACTTTTTGTTCCATACAGCTAGAGACCTCAGCTGGTTTTCCTATTATGAATATCCTTTAAAGAATGCCCTCAAAAGCACAGAAGACCCACATTAAATCAGACCAAAGGTGTAACGGTACCTAGCATCCAATCTGGTACTGTGGCTAATAGCAAATGTAGGGAAGCCCATAAGGACTGGAATAATATACAGTGATACTTCTCTACAATACTCTCCCAACTTCCAGCTCAGAGGTAAGAGGTGGTGTCATTGGATTTGATAATCCCCATTTGATTTTGATTCCCTTCCTGTGTCCGGACATTTTTTGAACATATATGAACTGTTAGCTTCCACGGTGCCCTCTGTCAAGGAATTTCAGTGCTCAACTATTCAGCGCCCAAAGGAATCCCTTCTTCCGTCTGTCACCTGCTTGATGCATTTGGTATCTTCCTTCCCAGAACGTCATTATTACGGAAAGATAAAGTATCTCTGGTACCTAGTCACCACTTGCGGGGAAAAGAATAAAAATAAAATCAGACAGATCTTGACCTCCTCGTATACAATAACAAACCAGTGCTGCAAGAGAAGGCTGATACAGGATGGTGTTCTCGTAGCAACCTGAGAAACCAGAGGCATCTTCTCCAGGAGAGAGCTGTATCCCAAAGGCTACAGCAGACCTTTAAAGCTGGTGGTTGTAACTGTAGTCAGTAGCAGAGATTGCAGGGCTCTGCCTCCCAAGCTCTGGTGAGGAAGTCAAGTCATTGCCACAAGCATGGTAGCCAGTGAGGAACCTGAATTGTTTCTGGGACTGCCAGCCTGTTTGGGAGGGATGGGAGGCAACACTGAATACACTTAACAGACTAATCAATAAAACTACTCACATTCAAAGGAGTTATGTGCATGCTCCAGTGTGTATTTATATCCAGACACTTAACAAGTTTTTTATGTAAATGTTGAAAGAATACTCATGAGTGAAACAGAAATGTACAACATTTTCACAGAGAGCTCCTTACAACTGCAGTTCTCATGTGAACATGGCTGGCAACTAAACAAATATCCTGGGGTCAATAAGCAACAGACTTAGGAAATTTCACTAATATAGAGATAGTCCCAAGGAAGAGAGCGGAAAGTAATGAGGAAATAACCACCCTATAACAAGAAGCAAAACTGCAGAGGTTTTGTCACCACGGGCTTCCAATGCAGTCCTATAATGGCATATAATCCTGGGTGGCAGGCGGTAGACCCCGCTTAGAAGTAACGACCGCTGTGAATACACAGTGAGCAGAGCTGGTCTGTAGCAGAGTGCCTGGAAAAGGCACAGTCTTGTCCGATAGCGCTGGTGACAGGTAACACACTTGGGGCTCAGAGGAAGATGTCAGCCATCACATGCATTGGCCCTCCCCCAGGCCAACAAGGAATGCAGCCTGGCTCTGCACTTCTTACACACTCATACACAAAACCCCTAACAGACATCTAGTCCATACTGTACAGAACTATTAAAAAAAACCCTCTGAATTTAAGAGATATTCACCTACTTAAACAGAAAGCTCCACTTTGATTCTGCTACATACCATGTTTCAAGTTTTAATGTTTTTGCTCTTTCCTGTTTCAGTACTTGTGGAAAGGAGTAAATGTTCTTCTCTGTTAACCTTTCTCTATATAAAAACATAGAGAAAATAAAAAAAAAATAAAATGCAAACCTTCATCAGCTATGTTACGTACACATATATACACAAAGCCATGCCTTTTCACATCCACTGTTTTAAAGACAGCCCCCAGACAAAATTAGCCACATTTCCAAGCTGATTTTCAACACTGTATCCACTTAACGAAAATTCAGGCTGCTTTCACTAATACAAAGAAGAACACAGATATACTTGCTAAGGAATCCAAAATCTCTTCCTTTTCCTCTTATACACCATCTCACTTGGCTATTGAGTACATCACACTATGTACTTCATCAACATGAAATTCAATTTAACGCTTAAATAAGAAAAAAATAACCAGACATTTATAACTAGAACAACTTCGTATTTTTCATTCTGTTTTTTTTTCCATTTTATTTAGTTCCAATTACTAACTGTTTAGTATCTTAGTAGTTGATTAAATTTGGGAACGATGCTTGCTGACAAATTGTATGTTCTGCTTTTTAAACATTACCCAGTTGGTTCTGCTGGTGTTTACCATACCAGACGTGGGTGTTCCAAGTAGTGTTTTCATTGACTTCTTTTCAAACTACAAAGATCATTATCTGAAAAATTTATTTAAAAAACACTGCTGAAGTATTGGCCTTTATATTGTAAGTCCTTTTAAACATTAGTTTAAAGACAAACGAGGGAGATGATACACTCACTGCTGTATGCTGCCACAGTGGACTAGGGTGTAAGGGTCAAAGTGGACTTCCACACCAGCCAAGCACCACCACACCACCCGATACAGAGCACACCTACCACTCCAGGCAATGCTCTTGAGGAGGCAAGGGGAAGAGGCTACAACCCTTTTAATCTTAGTTCTCACATACATCCATGGTCTGCTATTTGGGTAAGGATGCGAACATCTACTCTAAAATTAGAAAAACTTTATAGCTAGGATTACAATTTCAAAATTAAAGTGAACTACAGGATAGCTACTTTAATCAAAAAACAAGCTGCCATAAGGATGGGCCTTGTTTCTCTATGCTGTAGTCCATATTCTTACAGTAGAATATAGCATATTGATAATTGATGTATACCCTGAAAAACAACACAGGCATCAAGAAAACCACTGCTGAACCTCTACAGTTCAGTTGAACCTCTTAAGTTGCAGCTGAAGCTCTGCAGTTCCTGGCATCCATAAACACAGAGTCAACACTCCACAGAAGCCAAGTGGTCAGCAAAGGCTCCCGGTGTCTTAGGTGAGGCACAACCATGCATCCAAGTCCAACAAAGGCAGGCATGAAAGCGCTTTGGTTCCTGTGGCCCCACCACCTCTAGGCACCGCTCCTGACAGAGAAAGCCAAGAGTGCTTCTGACCTATGCTTCTCACAGGACCTTTGGCTGACAGCTCCCCTGTGTCAAAAGCAACGCTGGCCAACCAAAAAAGAAATTAAGGAGAAAACGTATATGAGTTGGTGAGGAACCAAACAGAGCAGGTCTCTCCAGCTTGGAAGCGATATGCTTCGCTAGAAGCACGACTGAAGTTTATAAAATGACAGCCACGGAGAAGCGGACAGGGAGGGACAATTCGCAATTTCTTATGACACAGCTAGAGGTGGAAGAAAACTACTTTTTCCCCACAAAACATGCTATACGAAGCAGGGGCAGGGAGCTGAGACATTTTACCCCAGTCGAGTTGGCATTTAATTCTGATCAGCCTTGTAGTATTTTGTGTGCGTTGGCTCTCACAGAGAAATCATGGACATGAATCATAACAAGTAAAGTTAGTGGTTTTGTTGTTTTCAAGATAGCAGAATATCAGTTCTAGGAAGACTTCTCCAGAAGTGCGGAAACAAAACTTCACAAGACTAAAGGGCTTTCATTTGTTCTAGAGAACTATCTTCCTTCTGTGGTGTTCGTGGCAGCCTACGTAGATCATATTTTGCTTTCCTGAAACTTTGAAATGTGTCTATCAAAATCCATTACCACAGCAGCAGCCATTCCTACTAGAAGCCATTAGCCAGCAGGAAATAACAAAACTGTTCAGACACAAGCAACAAAAAAGAGCAAAAATTAGAAATGTGCCAAGACAAGAACAGGCTAAAAATATCAGTGAGCAAGTTTCCAGATATAACTGAAATAGTGTCATAGGAAACACATCCAGCTTCCAGCAAATGCTGATGCTTGCTCTACATGGGCAGCAGTCACTAACTTGAAGCAAAATATTATACTATGTATGATCAGAGTAAACTCTCAGAACTCTGTTGAAAAAGCTGAGAATACTTTTGAAGATCATAGATCTACTTTTTCTGTGCTAATAGAGGAAGATCTGCTTCTCCCAGGCCAAATGTCACATCGGCACGAAGAACTGTCCAAACTGTATAGACTGAAAAGGATTCACCATTTTTCATGAAGTCTTCACTTTATTACAGGATTTATTTTGACCCACCAAGTTAGCCCTCTGATAATATAGAACTATATCACAGAGAAAAGAGGGAAGCATTTTACTTTTTATTTTGATGACAATAGCTCGGGGCAGAAGCAGCTCAGCATCTTCAGAGTAATGGAGATCCAGCTACTCTATTTGGGCCAAGACACCTAGAAAAGTCACTGGAAAAGATGCAGTCCTAACTACCCTGTGAATCGTTCCCACTGCTGACCATGAATAGTTCAAGCTGATGGGAGTTTTAACCACTTAATGTGATCTCCACACTCTCAAATGCTGACTGCAGAAAAACGCAGGCGCTGCCCAGCAGTGACCATGGGTGTATCTAACACAGAAGCAAAGGGCTGTAACACAGGCTGCAAAGCAGACAGAAACAAGACAGCTCAGCCTTGCTGTGATGCTGCAACTCTTTAATTGGTCATTCATTTGGCTGGACCTTACTAACTTGTAGGTCTTCAAAAATTAAGTGCTGTCAATTTTAAAAGGCCACAGAACATGTGATAATTGGTTTTATCAAGAAAGATTTATAATTAATAGTACCAGTTAATACTTACAGGCAACTCAAGCCTTCAATAAATAACCTCAGGAATTTGCAATAGGAATACGAAGACATTTCTTGTTTCTAAATAAATGCACTTTTTTGTTCTGTTTGGGATTTTTCTAATTTTTTTTCTATATTCTAGATGGTCACAGTGCATGTGACAGGGACCTGCTCTCTGTCAGGTTCCATAACCCAAGGCAGTGATCACATTTCACAGCCAAAGCCCAGAAACAGCTTAATTCCTACAGCTGCAGCTGGGGGAGGGGAGTTTGTAGAAAGTAAGTCTCATGCCCTAAGAAAACATCAGGACAAAACCATCCTGACTATTTCCATTAGGATGCCAGGACATTCTGTTTTCAGAACTGTCCCAGACAGACAGGAATGTCTAGACACATTAGGTAGCTACTACAAACCTGAAGCTTCATCTGTACCCCAGTTGCTCCTGCTACCAAGCTACTGCTGAAGCTACAAAGGAAAGAGTGTGTCCAGTAGGCGACGCTGCCCTTCTGCTACAGAAACATCTGCAAAAATTTCTCATTTATATGAGCAGAACTAAATTTTACCCAAAATGATGACACAACATGCTTCACTTCTGGATTACAAAAAGCATTAACTCTTAGCAAGAAATCCAGGGCCAACAGTCTGGGTAGGGTTACTCGAGTCTTCTGACATCTAAACTAAAAACAGGCTTGGGCAGGTAACTCGGATAATATGTCAAAGATACCTAATTTGAATTAATAAATTCATTCACCTTCTTCACCTAATATCAAATGCATAAGTAGTTAAAGTAAAAAAGCATTCACTTTGAAAGAAGAGTGGAGACATTTTCTCCCTTTTTAACATATGGGAAACTGCTCCTGATATCCTAGGAAATGGAAAGCCAAACTTGGAAAACCACTGTTTAAAAGGAAGGCATAATCAAGAACAAGTGCTACTAAGATTACATAGGAAAAATAGGAATTTCACAGCCAGTTAAGGAGGTTCACAGAACATGCAATTTAACCTAGCTCTACCTGAAATTTTATACGTAAAGGAGCAAGGAGCTAAGGTAGATGAAGGACAGTGCTAGGGAAAGCAGTAATGCAGAACATGACTGAAGTTCAGATCTTCAGAAAATACTTAGGAGTCTGATAACCACTGAACTTGAAATCAGGAAAAGGAAACTCTGAAGGACTTGTGAAGGATTAGAAATTAGTGATCAAAATTCATCACCAATTACTCTTGACTGCTAAGACAGCAGAGTTGATCCTGGCATACATCAGGAAGGGAATATTGCAAGAGTGAAGAGACAATGTTAATACCATACTATGGCATTCATGCAGCCATAATTAAAAGATAGTGTCCTGTCTTAGCATGCAAATTTCAGAAAGTATATGAGCAAATGAAAGGAAGCAGTCAAAAACAGTTATAGGAATGAGTCAAAGGTTGAGAAATATGCACAATGATAGTCTAATTTATTAAAAAATAATAATAAATTAGTTTCATAAATTCTTCCCTGTCAGACAGACTTCTAGTACTGGTTGCCTCTTTATCCAACAAAACGGCCTGACTCATTCCAATTATTAAAAACTGAAGTTACAGAACCTCAAAATGGAAATAAGTTTATTATTTTTGCCAATTAAAGTCACAAACTTTTGGAACAGCCTGTCATCTCATGTGTTTGGCTATAAATCATTGGAAGAAATTCAACCAAGATCAAATACCTTTATTGAAACTTTCTTGAAACTGAATGAGGGATTACAAACATGCTGTAGAGACAAATTAAATTGTTTAGCCAGAATTTTAAGACAGCGGTTTCTCCCACCCCTAGTTGACAAAGCTATTTTAGAAGTTTCAGATTTCAATGCATCAGGGCAACTCCATTGATTTCACGTAATTTATCCAAGACTCACTTCAATACAGCTGACATTAAGCACTGGCACAGTGACTCTGAGTAGTGCACCAAAGATTACAACATCCAGTTCAAACTGAAGTAAATATATTTGGAAAGTTTTAAGGAAAAGTGACACCTCAGCATTTTATATTCTTGAATATTGTCTCTGAAGGGTGTTTTCTCTTAATTAAAACCATTTGGTATTCTACCATCTTCTATTTTCAGTGGCACATTTTAAGTGCTGTAAGATGCACTAGACATACCAGCAACAGGCCAATCAAAAAAATAATCATGGTTGGTTCAAGTAAGTACCCACTTAGGGAAGCATCCTAGGTAAATACTGAAGCATCACAGATCTGCCAGCGCAGTTCACTTCAAATTTCCAATTCATATCAGTTACACATATACAAACACACCTGCATGTATTTCACATTTCAAATTCCCAACAGCAGCAAAAAAATGAGTAAAAATATCAATGCATACAAAATTTACAAAAATTGCTTCCTATTTTACTAAAGGGTACACTCAGTCTACAGTTTAGATAAAGGTACTAAACGATTTTGTTTTTTCCTCAAATGTTTTGATCCACTCAGAAGTCTAAACAAAGATAAACATTCCAGTCACCTGAAAGACTAAAAGAGAACATAATCTTTGAATAGAATACCTGGAAAAATATCAAATAGTGAAGTAGGGAGATGGTATCATCTCTGAATTCAGCAATGGTGAAGCATATTCTGGGATGTGTGCCCTTTCCTGGTTTATACATTTTGTGAAGGATCAGTGGTACACTGGAGTAAATTCAGAAAAAGATCCATAAAAATGAGCTAAACACCAGAAAATGGGCTTTACAGTAAGACCTCATCATCATAAAAAAGACTGAGTTGTTTAGATCGAAACACATTTTCACAAAGGCAGCAAATTTTATTTGATTACCATCTAAGTATCCATAGTGGAAGAAGGTAATCAGCAGTAAAGGAGATCTTTAGATAAGTGGCATGACAAGGCTGACATGTACATGTTATCTCTGAATCTGCATATGACATTTATGATGAAAAACAAACTGAAGCTAGACAAATGCAAATATGGAATAAGAGAATTATTTTCACTGGAAAACCTATCACGCCACCAGATTATTTACCATTTGAAATGTAAAGACAAGAGGGGATCTCCCTCTCCAAGTCATCACCTTGTGGTCTACCAGTTTCATGCAGGAATCAGTAGGTAAGTCTAGGTAACCTGTTCTACACAAGGGCTTGGACTTTTGATTTCTTTTCTCATGAAATTACTGCACGGAATTGTTTCACAAAAGACGGAGCAAAGAGAGCCTCGGGTACTCTGAGTAATAACGTAAGACTAGAAGGCTTCTTGTTCAAGTCCCTGTGCCTGCTACCACGGCATGATTTTTATCTCCATCAGTCAGTAATTCAGCTGGTGCCTTTGATTTTTGTTTGCTTCAGCTTGAAATACTTACAATCTTGGCATTCTGCAAAGGTAGAGGACTGCAAAAGAGCAGCTGCAGTCTATTACAGTGATAATACAGTGAACAGAATCATGAAGACTTTCCTGAAAGCAAGACAAAAATGATCTGAAATAAAGGTAACAGCAAACTGATGGAATATGGCTGTTCCTTCTGTAAAAATGGTTGACAGAATCCCTTAGCTTTTTTTTTTTTTTTGAGTTAAAAACATGACTCTGCTTTTAATGTTCACAGTAGGTAGGGCTAGTTGGGACTAGGGTGACAGCGAGAATCATTTCTCCTAAGAAATAAAGAATTATTCAGCATCACTATTCATTAAAAAAAAAAACAAAGAAAGAAAAATTACTTTAGATGCCAAAAAGACACGCATAAAACTATGTATTTTTCTTGCTCTTATGAAGCCTTAATGAAAAATGCACCTTTATCCAGTGGCAAGCCAACTGATCTTAATCAGAGCAAGCTGTAGATGCAGAGGGTGATGGCTATCTGTGTTAACCACCCAGTAAACATTCCTCTTTCCCTTTTCAGCAAGGAATCCCTTGGAATCAGCTAATACCAGACCCTGCAAAAAGGACTGTCCAGACTGAAACGTTTCTATATTGTAAGAAACCTGGAGCCTACCGAGATGGAGACTGAAGGTGGAAGGACAAAAGAAAAAAAAAATGCTTGAAAATAGCTTTTAATAATTTCTGATGAAATAAAAATGAATGTTTTAAAACATACTTTAGAATGGGTGAAAAAGAAATGAGGATTCCTAGATTCTGTGTCTCTTGCATTAAAAAGCACTTTGTTTCTAACATCACCTCACCACATCCAGTTGAGCTGCCTGTGAATTAAGGTGTAACAAGTAGACAAGGGTAATAAGCATCTTTCTCAGAGAATGCAATGGGAATGGTCCTGTATTTCATTAAATTTATATTCATCATGTCTTTAACAACAGAGTAGCGATACAATTTGCACATAATTTTTCTACTCAGATAAATTTTTCTACTCAGATAAAAAGTTTTTCCTATTTCTACTAAGCACTGGTAGGGACCTATACAGCGGTCCACATCAACAAGAAAATTGCAGTATTTCTTTCTGGTCTATTAAAACTAATAATCAGCTCTACTGCTGTGACAATGCCGACAAGTTAAAAAACGTGAATTTTACTCATTAGGAAAATTACCACTTTTGCAAGAGAACTGAGACTGAAGAGATTCTCAGTGGATAACAAATGAGATCCACGGGGCTCAATCCATCTGTTTGATTTCCCCAAACCTCTGTTGTTGTCCCTCCCCACCATGAATCACAGAATGGTTGGGGTTGGAAGGGACCTCTGGAGATCACCTAGTCCAACCCCCTGCCAAAGTAGGTTCACCTAGAGCATGTTGCACAGGGTCACATCCAGGCGGGTTTTGAATATCTCCAGAGAAGGAGACTCCACAGCCTCCCTGGGCAGCCTGTTCCAGTGCTCTGTCACCCTCAGAGTAAAGTTTTTCCTCATATTGAGACAGAACTTCCTATGGTTCAGTTTGTGCCTGTTGCCCCTTGTCCTGTCACTGGGCACCACTGAGAAGAGTCTGGCCCCATCCTCTTGACACCCACCTCTAAGGTATCTGTAAGTGTTATATAAGATCCCCGATCCCCTCTCAGTCTTCTCTTCTCCAAGCTGAACAGACCCAGCTCCCTCAGTCTTTCCTCCTACGAGAGATGAAATGGACCCCATACAACACACACTAGTTTCTAATGTTTAATTACTTGGACAATTGCTGACACATACTTTTGATTACAACAGGCAAGATTATGCCATCCGTCATGGCATTTTCCTCAGCTTTTTTTCTCTCCTATAGTTCATACTTTTTTGACATTACTTATGACGTATGGTGTCCCATAAGTATTTATGCAACACTTGGGAAATCATGTCTTCAGCATGAAGAGGAAAAAATTCAGCTACCTGTACTTAACCTGGCAACGTACAGACATGTATAAATTCGTGTATTCTGTACTAAACTCTGTGTTACCTATTTTTCTTCGCTACTGCTGCTACCTGGGCTAGGAAGATGAAAGTTGTCTTATGGACCAACTTTTGTCACTTTTATCCTTATTTAAGTGTGAAAATACCTTGGCCAGAAAAGAATGACACAAGATGGACCTATCAAACAATCCTTTTCAGTATTATAAGTCTCCTCCACGAGGTGTGTAAAAAAAATTCACTACAAAGATGGGTAGCCCACACATCCAAAGAGAGTGGTCTTGTACCCTTCCCTGATTGAAGACAAGTTTTACAATGTATTGACCTCATTTCTTCAGTCACTTCCAAGTCAGACTTCCTATTGGGAATGCACTTAAGCTTGTGCTGAAAATTAAAGTGGCATTTCAGTACCACTGAGGTTTATGTCATTCTGTCCTGTTCCTGATGTTTTCCTGATCTAGGACCTTGAACCAATATGCAAACAGATTCAAGGTCAGAGTCTTCATTTGAGGGCAAAAGACTTCAGACAGCCAACCTTACTGTTGGCTCCTTTATTGCTGGTTCTCTTATTGTTGTTTGCAGTATTATACAGAAACAAGGCGCTCAAGCCTTTCTTCCTAGCATTGTTATTTTAAAATAAGGCCATTAAGGTCTAACAACCCTATAGCCACTAAAGACAACACAGACATTGTCATTAAACTTCTGAGAAATGTAATTCCTCAATTTTTCACTACATTCTTAGGAAAAAAACCTTTAGAGTGCTCAGTACCTATCAGTCACAAGAGAACTGAACTTTCAAAGTCTCCAAGAGCTGAGCTCTGCTTCCAAAAACAGCTTGTGTTTTCACAGTCACGCTTTTTGACCTACTTTTCTTATTTTCCAGTGGGAATACACAACCTAAAAAATTGGAATTTAATTATAGTAATGGTTCATAAATAAAAATTCCATTTTGGTATAGTCAACCATACAGGGTAAGCCCTGGAAGTCTTTTCACAGACTACAGGTGCATACTGGTTTGCTTACCTTTCATTATTGGCATTGCTACCTACTGATTAATTGACAAATATTGTAGACAAATTGCATACAAATACTTGCGAAAAGTAAGGTCAAAACAACATTTAAACCTGAAACATTGAAACACCGAACTGAAAATTGTTTAGATACTTACTTGCATTTAATCCTCAGTGTCAGACACAATACAAAATTGTTCAAACTATTTGTAAATTTGGTCCTGCTATAGACCTGAATGGGAAGAAAGATAGCACTTTCTCACCCAGGAAATTTTTTCCCGTAATTTCAGTAGTAACAGACACACACAACTTTCAAAAAAAGTGCTCCTCAAGTACCTTAAAGACCAAGTAACTTAATCTATGGATAAATGAACTTCATTCTTATTTCTGAATTCAATCATTGGCATCTATATGATACACTAATATGGTCAGACAAACATGAACCTTATTTTGTCTTGTATAAAGAAGCAAAAGCACATTAATCTTGAGATTCCAAGTTGAGTTTGTATGGGTGGAAGTTAAAGTGAAAACATCTGTAAAAAATCGTGAATATAGAAATTAGGTAGTAGCCACAAATACAAAACAGAAAGGAAGGGAAGGAATAGTAATTAAAAAAAAAATGAGTCATGTTTTGGGACTTTTGGGGGAACTAAACACCTTACACATGACAGTTGCTACAGCAATGCCTCAGGTTGCAATTGCTCAGAAACGCAAGGCTCGGTGATGATTTGACAGCCTAACTCAGACGCAGTTCCTTGGAGTCTACACAATCACATTGAAGTAAGCCCTGTGTAAGCAAGAGGAAAAAGTAACCCTTCATTAACGTGTAAGTATTGATCTTCAATAATCTTCAAGTATTCTATTTCCTCCTGACAGGGTAAGAGTGAGATGTGAAACAAACGGCAAGATACACTCTCTACCACACAACATTTCAGTTGGGCTCCTTCTTAAAATACCTAGTTCTCAAATCAGAAGTTTTTCTTATCCCATCCAGGCACGCAATTACATAAAAGCAAACTCACAGTTACCAGCTGTAGCAGCAAAACAATTCTAGACAATGATGTCCACTGCTGGAGTTTCCAATTTTAAAAGTAGGTCCAGCCTTTTCACTTTGGGTAAACTGGACACCTTGACCCTGACCTGGCTTCTTACAAGCCAGCACTGGCAAGAACATTGTTAAAATAAAAAAATAAAAAAAAAAAAAGAGGTACTGCGTGCAGGATGGAGGGGTTTTTAGCTTCTTCATTAAATGGAAGGAAAGAGATCATATACAAAATGCATGAACTGGGAGCGACAGAGATGAATAATGTATCCATTACTTGTTTGCACAATGGAGTTATTTGATCTACTTTGACTTCTCAGGCAGAGCAAAAGTAAAAAGTAATGGTTTTCCCAACATCTTCCAGAAAGTCCTCAGCAACTCATGTCCTCCTAAAGGCCACAGAATGCTACAGAATACTAATAAGCTTCCAGCTGTTGTGGGGCCACCTGTAAAATAGCATAGCAGATCTTGCCACTTGCATTGGGAAGCTACCAACCACTGGGCATCTACCTGATTTAATGAGAGAAGCTCAAGCACTTGTGCAGAAGGTGGCAGACAAATGTCCACTTGTGCTCAGATAGCAAGGAGAAAGAATGTGCAGGGGGGAGTGAAGAACAAAGGTATTTCAGAGAGGTTATTTGAATGGATTTGGGGTCCTTTTACCCATAAACACTCCATACTCTTGTGAACTTTTAATACAGTAGTTTCTCCCCAGATAAGCATTTTAGAAAGCTTTGGAAACTTCCAAATGCTTTCAAAGCCTTATATCATTACTTTCTGAATTCAAAGGTCATTTGACAACATTCAGTCACTTGTAGGGCAAAGTTCTGCTGTGAGAAGTTCAGTCCTAAACTGAAGTCAACAGCAGCACTGCCCAATGAGGAGCAAAGCTGAACATCTCTGAAGACCTACAGCAGAGCTGCTTCTGTTGACTTTACATGTAGTAGCCATATTTGTGCAGGTACACATGGCACTGCCAGCTCCCGCGGTCTTAGTGCAACTTTGACACAATTACAATGGTTTTAAAGCTACAGGTCTTGGAGCTCCTGCCATCAGATCTCTCCAAACGCTTTTTGACTCCAGTGTCCGAACCAAAAGTATTTTGCTTGGATTGGCTTAAAATCTTCTTTGGGCTGTGGAGGGGCTAACGGAGGATAAGGAACACTGATTTTTTTTCTGAAAGAAAGCATTCCCAGTCTCCATCACCACGTCAAAAATATGTAACTTTTGTTTCAAATGCCAAAAATGAAAGCAAAACACTACCCATAAAAACACTCAAATATTGTTATGTCTGGGATTTTTTGTCTGGTTTGGGTTTTGTTTGGGGTTTTTTTTTTGTTTTTGTTTCTGTTTTTTTAATCTTTTAAACTACTCTTGAAAGGATGACATTGACCTCAAAAGCAAAAGACACACTTCCTCTGTGGCTCTTCTGCCATAATATTCTGCTAGGAGACTCTGCAGAGGGGAAGGGATTTTCAACTTCTCAACCAAAGTTACTTCACTTTCATATAAAGTAACATAGCATTTATGCAGAAATCTGTCAGGAATACAAAGGCACTTCTGAATACAGAAAGACCCTTTTTGGTACAAGGAATTTCCTCTGAAATTGCAACGAGTTTTTCTACCCACTCTCACTCAGTTCAAGATCCCTTTCTCTCTGGAACTCCCTACATGATATTTGTTGTGGGAACTATTGTCCTATTTTTATATTTTTTTTTAGATTACTGTTAAAATCAATGCATGGAAATAAAAAACAATTTTCAATGTTTTCCAATTCAAGGTACCCTTAAGACAAAATATCTCATACTCTGAGTAATAACAAGCTTATGAGCTAAGAATGGATTTTTGCATTCTTTTAGACCTGAACAGTTAACTCCTTGCATCTTCAGCCACAAACTCTGAGATTTATAAATGACTTAGTAGTATGAACTTTTATCGCCAAACATCAATGAGAAAGGAGTAAAATAAGACATAATTCTTCAAGCATAGCAGATTTTTTGTCCTCATTTCATTCAAAAAAGTAAGTTAACAGTTGCCAAATTTCTGCAGTCCTTCAAACCGTGCTTGAAGTCAGTACCAGATCCCTCAGAAGGTTTGGTCCAGCAGCTGAAGAGGACTGCCTGGACTGCCCAAACTGTTACCATGCCTCTCACGTAGGAATTCAGGTTGTGGGCAGATATGGTGTACTTGAAAACCCTGAGATGACCTACAGACAAACTAACTTTATAGGTGCACCCTTTAGGTGCTCATTATCAGCTCTACGGGAACAGCTTCATGCTCTGCTTTTTCTGAAAATTTCTTAGCAATCCTTGTCTCCTGTAATAGCAGAACTATACTCTTACTGGCTACAAAATGTCTTATTACAGAACAGCTTTGGCATTACTTTCTTTCTGGATCATCTAAAATTAAAATCAGGGATTTTCCAATAAAAAACCCTGCCTGATAGAAATTTATATACAAGAGAAGTCTAAAATTAGGCTCTAAAATATACATCAGTTCTAACTTACAACAACTTCCTAAATAGTGCTCTACTGAATAAAAATGGTTCACTTACCTTGAATGAAAGCAATTAAATTAATAGGACTGCATTTTTCTCAGTGTTTACATATTTGAAATTTAATAAAACTGCTTTTTCCCCATCTGCTTTGTTTAGTTAATATCCTCACTATACTCTCAAATAATTACATCCCCAAGTAAGAGGCTCCTGTTATTTATTTTTTTCTAGCTAAGAAGCTTGCTGATCTCTTTTCCTCATTACTTCTCATGCCTGACAGCACCTATTATTTTATGAGTAGAATATTGTTGTAATTTTTTAGTTCTAGCAGAAAAAAATAACTAAGAAAGGATCTTCTCATTGTGGTCTAGAAGATGCTGAGCTGTGTTTTACAAAGCAATAGCACATAGCAAGGTGTACTGGCAATAGCACATGGCTCCTCTGTCAGAACTCGCTTGGGCGTAGTGACAAACTGGGCATTAATGCTTTCATCACTTCAAACGTGACTGTATACAGCCAAATACAACCCCACTTTTAAATTACTGTCCTTACAAAACAACTAACTTAATGGCACGACTTTCACAGACAAAGGTTGATAAAGTAGTTCAACAAACTTAAGTCATTACAAATATTTCCAGTGCAAGTCGAAGAAAGAACAGTTTGTTTTCAAGCTTCCTATCCAGCATCCTGACTTGCTATCCAGCATGAAGAAAGGGATCATCCAAAATTTCCCAGTCAGGTCTAAATCCATCCCAGTATTGTTAATTACTGCCCTAAAAAATTGCTTTGTTATTGATAACCCGATTCAACACAAAACGTTAAAAAATACCTGGAAAGAAGAAAAATAGGAAAACCATGGGCCTTTCCCACTAAGTGGCATGTTCTCCCCATCCTCCTGTCCCTTTTCCTTGGCTTGAAAACAGTCTACTTGATTACCAACTCTTCAAGCCTGATTTACATTTGCTTTTAGGAACATTTACTTACATGACAATAAACATGCCTGTATTCCTTATATCCGTGGTAGAACCCATCACACATTTTCCCAGTACAACTGGGCTTTTTTGGGGAAAAGTTCTTAATATTTGTCTCCACAAGAACTAGAGCAACTCTGGGACATGGTATCACATTACAGAACACATCCTCATCGTCGTCCCTCCTAAAGCAGCTATACCAGAGGCTCTAACCGTGAAGATCAGATTGTGGGCTGCCTCAACATTCAGGACCATCAGATCTGAAATGTCAGTTAATGGCATTTTGACAGAGACAAGAAAAAGCAATTCTTTGTGAGAAAGGGGAATAGATAAAAACAACACTATTTTGAAGGAGTGCTGAAAAAAATCTTCATTTTGGAATCTATATTGTAAAAATCTTCAGATGTTTTGACAACTCACCATCCCTTCAATATGTAATCTCTACCTTTCAGTCAGAGGATAGTTTCTTGACTCAACTCTCACAAGATCAGTGTTAGCAGCAGTGTAAGGGAGAACCTACTTTATACAAGTAGGGAGAAAAACAGAGAAATACAAAGTTGAAGAAGTCTAATGTCCACTGATCTGAACCTAGACTTTCTCTTTACAGATGTCTGGCCACAGTGTTTTGAAGTGAATGTGCAAACTGGGCAAGTTCCTTTAAAATAGCTGTGCTGTTTCTTTAAAAACCTGTTGTCTTCTTCATAAAGACTGTCTAAGACTGTTATTATGAGGCTCCATGCTTGTAGCTATCCTAAACAAGATTCACTCAGTTCACATCTGTAGCTTTTCCTCTCCAAAATCCAAACTGGCAGTCTCAGGCAAGCACCCAAAATCTAGTTGTTCTTTTTCTTCCTACAGACTATTTTCAGGGAGATAGAGATGTGACCAGTCCAGTGGTGCTCCCAAGGCTCTCAGGCTGCCACAGCACCCCAATGCATTGCCTTTCTCTCAACAAGATGCGATATAGCAAATAAACAAGACTAATTCTGTAATCAAAATGTAGTGGGGATATTTAAGGCAGCACAAAGAAAATTGTCAGAGGCCCACTGGATGTCTTTCCTTGATTTTCATTACAGAGACAAGCCTAATAGGAATTAGGCTCTTAGCTGTCCATCAAGTTAAGAAGTCTGAGGAAGACGCATGAAGGGGAAAAAAAAGTTTCTTCTAAAGTTCTATTTTTGTTCGTCTGTGCTAAGAAGAGTTTTCATATATATGAGCAGAACTGGTTCAAAATAGAGACAAGCTGCTGATTCGGTGAGCCAGGTGCTGCCATTTCTGCATTTTCGTCTCTCGCAGGAGAGGCAGAGACCTTCGCAGTACCCACCTGCAGCCACTCCGTCCTGCACAGCCCTGCGAACGCACCAGCCTTTGCTCCACAGTCCAGCATCCAGCAGTTTTACAGCAACCACATTAACTCCTGTCTTCTTGAAATCCATTACAGAGTAGTAATATTTTAAAGAAGTTTTTGGGCTTTTTTTCACGTGCATTAGGCTGTTAATGGCAAAAACTTCACAAATGTGAGTGGCTGAAGCAAAAAGGAAACAAGCTCTGAAGTCGAAAGCTCTCTAATGGGGTTAGACTAAATAAAATTGCACAGGACTGGTGTATAATTGTCTGGGTTTAGAAGACTCTCAGCCAATTTAGTTTAGAAAAGACATCAAAGGTGAGGAGACATTTACTATACTTCAAAATCCCTCAGCATTGAAAGAGTAACAGGACCAAAGGTACATATGATGAAATGATTCAGCACTTCTGTGACTTTATTGACTATATTTTAAGCCAAAGGGGAGCATTAGATAATATAATCTGACCAACTATATAACACTGACCACACTGCTTCAAACAAAACACCTCTGCCCAGATCCCAACAGCAGGTGAATGGCTAATAAGGGTCTTCCAGAAAGGTATCTGGTCTGCATTTGAAAACCAGACAGAGAAGAGGTTAGACCGTATTTGGATTTGATTTTCCTGGTTAACAGTGCAAATACCACCAGCCTACAATGCATTTGCACTCATGGTCATCAAGGCAAAATAAACAACACAAACGCATGCATAATTATACCTTCACCCCCTCACCCTCTTCAGCGGCCTGGCTATCAGACAGCAGAAGGGATTTCTTGTCAATGGGAGAAGAAGAAGGTCCAGGTCCAAGGGAGGGTGCAGCCGTCCACTGCTCCCCGCACGCCTCAACACTCACACATTTGTACAATACACAAGTTTCTGCCACTTTCAAAACTCACTTCAGCCCAATGCGTTCCACCATGTTTACTAGAGGCACTACATAAGCTGGTAAGAAAACAAAAATAATAGGAAGAGAATAACAGAAGAGATCAGAAGTACTGTTAGAAAGAAAAGCTGAAACTCCAAAGCATTTCACTGGATAGTCAATCTAGAGAGAAGAAAAGCAAAAACATTTAAGGCGAAGAGCTGCAAACAAATAGTTTTATTTACATCTGGATACTTCCCAAATCCAGGAATACAATCTAAAACCAAAGCTAGGCTAAGCTAGAGATTCATATTTAAAATAAGACTGCAGACTCAAGAGCACAAATTTAGACAGTTGTCTGGGGTTGTTTTTTTCCAAAAAGGCAAAGTGTGATGTGGGATTTTGTGGGGGAGAAGGTAACAGGGAAAGGGTCTGATTGTCCCAATTATTACACTGTATCAAAAGGCGAAAATAATTATTGGTAACATCCAAGAAGGCCAACCAGCCCCAGGGTCCCATTGTACCAAGCGCTAGACAGAGTCAGATTTCACCTCCACTCAAATAAATTGCTAGTAAAAGAAAACATTAAAAGCACATCACCACAGTGCTGGCTATCAATACAAAGCTCCTTCTTGAAAGGTAAAATATGACCACTGCGATGTCTGCAGTCATTCCAAAAATGAAGGGAAATGCCACTAGTAAGGTAAGTGGTTATTTTATTTCAGAAAATAAAAGGGTTCTCCACTCCAAAAGAGGAAGCAGAAACAAAAGACTTTTTTTAACCTGCATAGAGGTGCTCCAGAAGTCAGAATGAATGCCTGCCAGAAACTGGTCTGACCTCAACGATTTGGACCACGTCCACAAAGCTTTACTTACTAAGAGTACGTTGCTTGTACTGATGGTTAAATTGAACAAGAAGATCAATAGTACCTGAGAAGGTGATAAAGGGAGAATGATCCACTGAACGGTGAGCTGATTAGCCTTTGTTGCAAGAGGGAAGAACATATCCCATTTGCTGTCATTCTCCCTCCAAGATCTAAAATGCCTCACTACAGAGGATACCCAAAAACATAAAAGGCGGCACAACAGGGGCTCTGAGGGCCAGCGCAACGGGTCAGTAGCTCCACTCATCTTTGCAGAGATCACAGATTACTGCCTCTGATTTCTCAGGATCAAATAAGGATTAAAATCATATTAGTGAGAACTGTCCGCATGCTCCAGACTGAAACATCAATTCCTAATGTAAAATCATTGTTATGAAATCATACAGCTAAGGAACATCTGTGGATAACTATAAACATACTCACACTTGCAACCCTAAAGTTATTTGGGACTTAATCGAGGCAAGAAATAATAGGGGGGGAAGAATGCAAGAACTGTTCTTTGTAACAGTGCTTATATCTTTGGAGAAAACAAACTGAGTGGAATAAGAGCATAGACAAAGTCAAATGTTTGATGTTTGCAGTCAACACGTGAGACGCCATTTGACTGTAAATAAGAGCTAACGTTAACAGTGTTAACAGTGTTATTCTTGTCATGTAACTCTTACTAAGAAGGTACGTATTCAGCTCTTGTACAGAATTTAACACTTTCAAGTGCTCTCTTTTCCATCACTCTTTTCTCAATAGGACACTGAAGCTTGTAGCTCTAGCTTCAGGGGAGCCTTCTGTGGCCATAGGATCCTACTGACATATGTGGTGGTTCACATAAACACCAACTTTGCCTTCTTTCATAGATCTGCGAGATACAGGAACCGTTTCTCGTGTAACATACATACACTTTTAAACATAGAATTAACTCAAGGGCTATGGAAAATTCAGCGAGCAGCGAAGCCTTCAAAAGCGATGCGTCTCTTAGCTATTCCAGATGTTCCAACATTTTCATCATTTGGCTGTGTAATAACAAAGATAAACAAATAGGGAAAACACTTAAATTTGGTGCAGTACAATACAATGATAAAGATGCAAAATGTGACTCCTTATAATCATGCAATCACTGAAGAAAATATTTTTAGGTTACACTTGTAACAAAAATTACTTATAATGTATCACCATTTTTGTTAAGCAATGTTAGAAAGCAGCTAGAATAATCCACTGATGCATAATTAAAAGCAACTCTCAATCACCTATGGAAATGAAACATAACTGAAATATGCATTAAACCTGTAAAAATAATTCTTCTTTAAGTGGCTTACTAAGTAATACTTCAGAAAAATTGCTTTTTTATAATTACACAGGCTATGTAGTCATAAAGTGGTCCCTTAGAAAGCAATCGTTATTATGGAGTCCTATCCTGCAAGAAGACTCAAACTTCAAAATTGAACTTCATTCGATTACCAAGGAAAAAAAAAAGTCAGTCTTGGGAGTTTTTCACAAAAATATTCCAGAAGATTCATATCAGGATGACTGGAGCATTTTATTTAGAAATTATTTCAAACAATCATCCTGTTAGTTATCTATATAAAAATTCTGTATAACTACCCAGAAATGCCTCCTTCAAATAGGGTAATGCAGTATTCACTTTGAAGGGCTCTGGAACCATATGAATTCAGGAGTTTAAGCTCTATAGGGCAAAAGGTTTGCTCTCACATGCTTAAACCCAATTTGTGTCTTGTACATATTGGAATATAAAGATGTTTCATCATGTCTTGTAAAAGTTTACAAGTTCTGGAGTGCTGCTTTATTTAACTTCCTTTCTTGGAAGAGAGAGGAGTTGTTTCGTCAGAGCTAAAAAACACAATGACCATCCAGTGACCTAAGACAGATATAATTAGTGATGGAACTGGACAAATGGTATCAAAAGTTTCAAGAGGAAAAAAAGGACATGTTTTTGGTGGGGCTTTGACTGGTTGATAGGTTTCTAGAATTGCTCAAAATGTTATCACCAAGCTGTTTTCCATTACCATACAACAGACTTTCAAAATATCTTTCTCTCATTTTTTCCCCCCCAAAAGAAAGGATTAAAACTAATGCACATTTTTAATCAAGTTTTATCAGTCTTTCAAATTATACAATTTCCTAGAGCAGCTCCCTGAAATACATATTTTCATATTTCCAAATTAATACTTTTTTTAAATGTTAATTCAGAAAAATGCACTGCAGGTATTGGTTTCACTCCATTTCAGGATGAAAACAAGTATCAAAACGATATGATTTCAAACAAGCCAATAACAACTTACTGAATAACCCTAGGAATTCTCCTCCATCTCTAGGACAGGATCCTATACATTGTAGACTAATTTACCCTGTTTAGAAAACTCACGTTTTATAATGCAGCATATGTTATCCAAATAAATCCCACTACCATATCTATATTACAGATCTTCTTCCCTTTCAAAGCTTTAACCATTAGATACTCAGATAATATATATGAAGGGATAAAAATATTTCAACTCTAGCCTAAGCAGCAAGCCAGTATCATCATTTAAAATCATAGTGTTACCACTACTAAATCAGCTTTTGAAGTTCTGAAAATAAGTAGATACATTTGCAGCTACTAACTAAAAAATAAGAATCTGAATATACTAACTCCATTTCTTCTATTGTAGTAGGAGAAAGAAGTGTTGAACTTGTTATAGAGAAAGTATGAGAAGTAAATGATCTCTCAAGAAACTCCCATGCACATCTTCACAAACTTATGAGAAGTTTAAAAGAAACTAACTGGTGAGCAAAAGCAGTTGGCAATGGAAGAGAGTCTTGACATAAGTGTGGATAAACCAGAGTGGAAATACAAAGCTCAAAAGGGATACCATATTTCCCAGATATAAATCAGACGGGAAAAACGAATCATGTGAAAGTTGGAAGAGCCAGCCACAGAATCACACAGCAGATGAGTCTGGAAGGCACCGCTGGAGATCATCCAGTCCCAACCCCTGCTCACAGCAGGCTCAGCTAGAACAGGATGCTCAGGGCCAAGTACATTCAGGTTACGAATATCTCCAACGATGGAGACGCCACCATACCTCTGTGCAACCCGTTCTAGAGTCTGACTACCCTCACAGTGTAAAAAAAAAAAAAGGTATTTTTTTCTGTTTCAGTTTGTGTCCATTGCCTTTTGTCCTGTCACTGACTACCCCTGAGAAGAGTCTGGCTCTGTCTCCTTTACATCTTTCCATCAGGTATTTACACACACAGAAAATCCCCCAAATCTTCTCTTCTCCAGGCTGAACAGTCCCAGCTCACTCAGCCTCTCCTCGTTCAACAGGTCCTCCAAACCCTTACCCATTCTGGTGACCCTTTGCTGGACTCACTGCAGTAAATCCATGTCATTTGTACTGGGGAGCCCAGAACTGGACACAGCACTCCACGTGTGGCCTCACCAGGCTGGGTAAAGAGGAAGGATCACCTCCCTCGACCAGCTGGCAATACTCTGCCTAATGCAGCCCAGGAGACTGTTGGTTGCCTTTGCTGCAAGGGCACATTGCTGGCTCTTGGTCAACTTGATGTCCCCCAGGACCCCCTGAGCCTTTTCTGCCAAGATGCTTTCCAGCCATTCAGCCCCACAGCCTGTACTGGTGCAGGGGTTAGGTGCAAGACAAGGAGCAGTATCTCCCCAGCCTCTGTAACACCTCACCACAGAACAGGTCTAGCAGAATGCCTACGTGCAAACAACCAAGTCATTCACAGTTCCCTGTGTACATATAGGCATGCATGCACATGCATTTATATGCATTTATATGATGTCCGTACATATGCATGCACATACACAGATTAGCTATAAATAAATGTATATATAAAAACATATACACAAAAGAAATATTTGAAGGTTGCAAGTAATTCAATTTATCAGCTATGGAGAAAGCTCAGTTTGTTTCTCAGGTCAGGCCAACCTAGTTAGCTTTATTTTCAAATGTAAGAGTGGAGACCATAATTGTTTTGGATGAAAGTTACAGAACTCACTTTGCCTAAATTAGAATGCATAGTTATACCACTCCATTAGTATTTTTTCCCTAGCCAACCATATTTGAAAGATGAAAAAAAATAACAGAATGATTAGATGGAATTGGTGGTGTAAAAAAAAGTAACCACTATATTCTGACAGAACGGAGCTCGGTAAGCAAATCCTACTGTCTATTTTATGCAAGTAAATGGAAACTGATTGCCTTGCAAACAATAGTTGTGGTAAATCTAGGGATTAAATTTAACTGCAGAGGAATTCTGATCCTGCTACAAGAAGAAAACAGTGCAGTATTACAAATATAAAACTGTCTTATTTGTCTCTACAAGAACATCTACTTTTCCTCACCATCTCTTCCAAGTAAAGAAGAAATCAAAGATAGCAAGTATCTTCTCTCCAGTTTACATGCATAGTATGTTGGGGAGAAGTGTTTTTTCTTTCACTACTTATTCACTGACAAAAAGAAGAGTAAAACCCTTAAAGGAGATGAATGAGAAAGAAAAGCAGTAATACAGTGAAGCTCAGTAAGGGCTTATAAACTAGCCAAAACATAAAAAAGAAATGAAGAAATACTCAAAAAGACACAGATTAAAAATCAAATGTTCTGCATTCCCATGTCAGTACTGGTGCCTAATATATTCATGCTCTAAAATAGCACAGGGCAACAAAGCAATGAAGAAACACAAGAGAAGATATTAAGTAAGTTAGTAAAGACTGAGAAATTTCTAGGAGCCCAGCTCCTCCTCAGTGAATGGATGACCTGATAGCCATCAGTTCACAGAACTGGCAAATGAAAACTAGAAGAACAAATCACATGAATTACTGGGACCTAAACAAAAGCATAGGTAAACCAAAAGCAGTTATCTTTCATTTGCAAAACAACATTCACCTCCTACCAGAAGTCACCAACAAAAATGATGGTATTTGAATGTCTAGTGCTATAAAATCGTGCTCCAAAAATAAAACTAAATGAGTTTGTTTCCATTAAAGCTATTACTATGGCTCAGTACATTGCTTTGAATATGAAGATTCAGCAGCTATTCTCTCTAGTTTTTCATCTTGGGATCTTTAATATGTTTTCAATCTAATTTTAATTTGTTATAGAAAAAGAGGAATGAACTTCCTCCTCAAGACTAAATTAAACTTGTCTCTTGTGCAGGTATCATGCAGTATAAAAAAAGTAGGAGAAACAGTTGCTACATTTAATAAAAGCTTTTTTAAAATAACACAAACGATGAGTTTTTTCCATTGGTTTACTGTTTCTCAAGTCCATGTTTTTTCAACAAAACTAATTAACTGTGGAATATGTGCATGACCAGAATTTTCATATTTTAACCACCAAAAAACCCTCTGCAGTATATTGCCTGAGTAAGCAAATAGGTACGTATGCAAGTCAGGAACAGAGTCTGCACAGTTCATAAGAAGCTGGTGTCCTTTGTAATGACACCAAGTGCAGCAACAGTGCGATAGGTAAGAGGAGGCTGGGTGGCTTCATTTTTGACCAGAATGATATCACAAATCAAGATCACTAAGAAAACTACAAAGCTGGTCAGACAACAGGTTTCAAAAATATACCAGGATATAGTCCTGATACTGGACTATATATAGGATACAGGCCAAGTACAAGGTCCTGCATGTGGGTCGGGACAATCCCAAGCACAAATACAGGCTAGGAGGAGAATGGATTGAGAGCAGCCCTGAGGAGAAGGACTTGGGACTGATGGTTGACGAGAAGCTCAACATGAGCCGGCAACATACGCTTGTAGCCCAGAAGGCCAACTGTATCCTGGGCTGCATCAAAAGCAGCATGGCCAGCAGGTCAAGGGAGGTGATTCTGCCCCTCTACTCTGCTCTTGTGAGACCCCACATGGAGTACTGCGTCCAGCTCTGGGGCCCCTGACATAAGAAGGACATGGAGCTGTTGGAATGAGTCCAGAGGAGGGCCACAAAGACGATCAGAGGGCTGGAGCACCTCTCCTGTGAAGAGAGGCTGAGAGAGTTGGGTGTGTTCAGCCTGGAGAAGAGAAGGCTCCAGGGAGACCTCCTAGCAGCCTTCCAATACCTGAAGGGGGCCTACAGGAAAGCAGGAGAGAAACTTTTTACAACAGCATGTAGTGATATGTAGAGGGGCTTTTGGAGGAGAATGGTCATGTAATGAGCCAGAAGTATGAGAGCATGGAGTGAGGGCCCAGCTGCGTGACAAGATTCATGTAGCTAGTGTCAACAAGCCGACCTTGGAGAGAAGAGATGAGGAAAAACAGCAGCTGAGCAAACAAGAATTGAGGGAGTAGCCGGTGGGAGCCAAAAACAGAGGAGAAGAAACAAGAACTGAAGGAGTCAATTAAGAAAGGACCAGTGGCAGAGCAGTGACCAATCAACACATCAAAGAAGAGTATGTTTAGTAATATTAACCAATAGCAATGCACATGCTTACAGCCAGGGAAAGTACAAAATGTATAAAAGGGACAGCTTATGTTTAATAAACGTCTTCACTTTGATTCACATTGGATTGTGTGGAGGCGTGTTTCTTCTCCTCAGTGATAGGACAAAGGAATAAATTCTTCGCTGTGAGGCTGGTGAGGCACTAGAGCAGGCTGCCCAGAGAAGTTGTGGATGCCCCCTCCCCAGAAGTGTTCAAGGTCAGGCTGGATGGGACCTTGAGCAATCTGGTCTAGTGGAAAGGTGTCTGTGCCCATGGCAGGGGGGTTGGAACTAGATGATCTTCAAGGTCCCTTCCAACCCAAACCATTCTATGATTCTATGATCAGGATGCTTAACTCTTCCTGGAAGTATCTGAAGCGTGGGGTGGATGCATGCTGTAATGCACCCCAAAATCCCACTCTGAAGGTGATGCAGCCTGGACCCTGACTGGAGCACATCAGAACTCCCTTTCAGGTCACATGCTTAGTGTACCTTTCTGCAGAAACCAGACTGTGGAGAAGGTAATTTTCACACCTGGAGATCACACCTCAATCTGAGTCAAGGTGTCTATTAGTTGAGAGATGATCATTTTGCCTCTGCATCCCAGCTGTAAGATGGGGGTAATAGTCTTTATATTATCTCTCAAGATATGGAAGTACTTGCGTATATTCCAAGATAAGCATATCAAACCTCACATAGGATGGACCAGATGCTTTGATACCGAAATGCTGTATATTTATCTAATTGTATATATCTAGCTGTACTTAATACTACTAGAGACATTTTTCAGATGTTGTACAGTCCTCTGAAGGTAGTGATAACAAATGAGAGCCCTGAATGAAGCTGTGCTCTGTTCATGCCTAGATCTGATACAGCTACTGCCACTTCACATCTGGGAAAGATAACTCACAGTCAGCCTGCCAAAGGAAAATGGTCCAGCCTAGTTACAGCCCATAGACTCCTTGCAGCAAGTTTTTCTGTAGCTCTCAACAGACCCTGACCTTCTCTCTCTTGCCCCAGCCACAGACCATCAGTTTCTCAGTCTCTCCAGGGAATAGCTCTTCCCTGCACTTGTACCCCTTTCTGCGACTTCCCCTTTGCTCCCACCAGGTATATTTTGTCCATGTCCCCCCAGTTAACTAAACTTCAGGGCCCTCATCTCTTTCCTTCTCAAACATGATGGGGAGAACCACCCGTTCAGCTAATTACCATTGCCCAATGGGATGCTCTGTCCAGCAGAGAAAGATCTGAAAGTTGTAGCGATGGATCTGAACGAACTGGTAACTGGTGCAACACTATCATCACCTGTCAGCTGCAAGAGAACCCAAATACCTCCCTGTTATCTTCATTTTTGTCAGACAGCATCCATCAACCAATCACCTACTGCTTTTCACTTTTTAGCTCTGGGGAAAGGAAAACAGCAGCAAATAGAACTGACCTGGATGAATTTAAATGCTCAAGTTAACACTGCTAACTAGGATGAAAGGAATTGTTGCAAAGGTTTTCTTCTTCTGAAGAAGACACTGCAAACCAAGACTAGCTCCTGCAAAACACAGAATCATTTAAGATTTTTTCTAAAAAGGCAAGGCTGCTGTAGCTAAGCAACCTGGCTCTTCCTTAAACAGAAATTTGTTTATCACTGAAGGCTCTGACAAACCTTCACCTTATTTTATGTAATCATGTCTGGGGGAGTGCCAGATTAGATCTGGTATACTGTCACAAAGGGACTTTTCCCCATGAATGCAGATGATGCAAAGTTAAGTTAAAAATAGCATCTAAAATGTTCTTTCTGTCTACTGCATGCTCTTCAAATATACTGAGTTGTGTGAGCAGCCATGAGCCTGAGAGAACAGATACACCTTTCTGCTTTCGGATCCAACAAGCGCTGGCTAGGTTTTCTTTATCTGTGTACTGTACTGACCCGCTTCCCTTTCTGTCTTAGATTGGCCCTTTAGCCCAGGATTTGATATAGCATTTAGTGATTGTATTCTACCACTAAAGATCTTGTTTTCTTCTAAGAGGAAACATATCCTGACATATGCTCTCCACCCTGGTGTGAGTACTTCTCTTGCCCTGTCTTGGATGCAATCTGTAGCTCCAAGGATGATGATTATTTCCAAATTAGAATCATAGAATGGTTTGGGTTGGAAGGGACCTTAAAGATCACCTAGTTCCAACCCCCCCTGCCACGGGCAGGGACACCTTTCCACTAGACCAGATTGCTCAAAGCCCCATCCAACCTGGCCTTGAACACTGCCAGGGAGGGGGCATCCACAGCTTCTCTGGGCAACCTGTGCCAGTGTCTCACCACCCTCACAGGAAAAAATTTCTTCCTAATATCTAATCTAAATGTACCCTCTTTCAGTTTAAAACCACTACCCCTCATCCTATCACTACATGCCCTTGTAAAAAATCTCTTTCCATCTTTCTACAGAAGTTAACTATATTCCGTAAAGCCTGTTCACTCAGATTGAATCACGAAACAGCTTTCTTTTCAAATTTTTCTCATTTTGACTGCATTATTCCTAATGGATAGTACAGAAAATACATGCAAGTAATAAGCAAAACCCATGCTACTGGGTATGACCCATTGGGTTATGACTTTGGATGCTAACCTCTTGTCATGCTTCCCCTCCCACAGAGTATGTGCATTAATAGCCTTTTCCCCATTTGACAAGGGCACTGGAAAGCATCTGTGTGAAAAACCTGGAAAGCACTGGTTTTCCTCTCTCCCAACTTAGTCCCCACTACATTTTTATTTTTAATCAGCCCCCGCCTCTCCCTTTTTCAGTTGGTTGTCTGTAACACTACATACAGTATAATAAAATATGATGGTCTCAAATGTTTTGCTAAACGATAGAAAAAAGATTTTGGCTGTATTGCTCATTTGTTTTCCTTTCTCAGTTGGTTTTGTGTTTGTGCAGAATAAATACACACACAGTAGGCCTATGCATCTTTCTACACACACGGATATATACACACTATATACAGACAGCAATGCAGCTTTTTTGTTTACTCTGCCTCTCTCATTCCCTCTAGATATTTTTGCATGCTTTGTGGAATACCGTTGAAACCCAAAGGGATGTCAGCTGAGCCTGCCTTGCATTGCAAGCTGTTGGCAGTTTCATTAAGGATGGGGGAACAGCGTGGAGTCCACTGCTGGTTTTCAGACTGATGCTGCTGGTTGGAAGTGTTGGGCCAAGCTCAATGGGCTACGCCAGCTGATTTCTTCAGATGCTCCTCAGCCTTGATTTTATTGTTGGTGTCTCAACAAAGACTCTAAAGGTTTTACTAAAAGTTCCAGCAGCTGCTGCCAGCACATATGGGGAAAGAATCTACTATATTAAAAGAAAAAATTTAAATGTTTCAAAGAGGGTAAAAATGCATATTTTCTTACCTCCATAACCAGTCTTGCCTGTACAATGAAATTACTTGTTATTGGGTAACCATATTTTTCCTATGTTTGTTAAATTCTGAATTATCTGCATCATTTTGTTCTCTACCCATTTCATTTTAATTATTTCTAATCCTGCAGATATTACCCACCTCACCCATCACAGTCCCACAGAATCCAAATCCCTTGCCCATATATTTTTTCAGGGAAACTGTTCCCTATTTCAGTGTCAAGGTAGAGGGCAGAAAGGAGAATGTAGTTCTCTGTGCTTCACCATGAGTTGTCCCTTCTTTCCCCAGGCCAATGAAAAAACACCTGGCAGTAGCCTCCTCCCTTTTTGTCTGATACCATTTAAAAAAAAAAAAAAAAAGAGAAAAATTGCAACTGAAATAGACTTTGGCCACTGCTGCAGTTTGGCTTCCCTGTGTAAACCTCACCTAACTTCCTGCCTAATTAGGCTGGGCAGTTTCCAGTCATCCTGAGCTTGAAAGAGGGCACCCTTGCTCTCCCAGTTAATCTCCCAGTTTCATCTATGAAATCAGGGATATGAGTCCTGAACACAAAAGACCAAATCGGGAAAAGACATGACTATATATTAGGAATTTAGGTAGTCAATTTAAAAATGGAGGATCTAAGGTTCCCAGCGCTTGCTTTTGTTTTGTATTCAAGGGCACCATACACAAAGCAAGGTGTCCCAGAGTCAACAATCTGCCTCCTGAGTAACACCTAAATCTAAGGACAGATGGCAGTTAAAGAAGGAACAGGATGTCTAAGCATTTTGTGTATTTGAATCGTAATATTCTTTAATTCCCCAGCCACACACTGTTTTTCTTTCAAGCAAAGACTAGCACTACAACTATTCCAGCACATATTTAGGTTACTCTTGATGACCTCCCAAAGCCAAATCCCAACATCACACACAGGTTAGCATCATCTCCTTCTGATTCTGTGCCAGAGCACAAAAAGGCAATACAGTACTTTCAACAATTCCTTTATTTTCTGGTAAAAGCTGGGTCCCATCCATTCCTTCCTTTTTTCTGTCTAGTATACAGACCACTGGTTTACCACATTAAGTTCACTGTAATGCATCTCCATCCCCCTCTTTTCAAATAATTTTTATTTAGAAGATAAACACTTCAAGACAGCACAGAAAGTAGGAAACTTTGCCCGTGACATCTAGTAGATTTTAGCCACTACAAAACTAACAGAAATATAAGACAAAGAAGCATTTTAGTAACCCATAAGTTGTGGAGTTTTTTCTTCCTTTTGTCCATTCCCTAAGTCACCCCCTTCCCCTTCTCTGTCACTTGCTATATTTTCATACCGTATGGGAAGAGGGGAGTTGGATCTCTGAAATATTGATCTTCATGCTTTTATGACTTAATGGCACTGGTAGCCTGGCCAAGTAGCATGGACTATGCAGTAAACAGACTTTTCAGAGCCAAATCAGAAATTCACTACGGCAAAGGCTTACCAAACGGTCTGCAGAAAGGCTCTAAATATTCAAGTCATCTAACAAAACTAAAGAGAGGAAGGATGGTCTAACTTAAGCAGAACTGGAAATCCAGAGATCTCCATTCTCTTCCTTACTCTGGCAGAGACTGACTTGGTAATCTAGGACAAAGCATTCCAGTGTCAGCAGGTATTTCTGTATCTGCCTTTAAGAAAATAAAAGAGAGGATGAGGAATATAATTTCATTAGCATTTATAAGACAAACTGTGTGGAAAGCATTGCTGCACAACTATGTAATTTACCCTATTGCACAGGATAGATTCCAATGAAACGAAGTGTGAAAAGCAGCATATGGGACCTGCTTGTAAAGTTCCCATCAGGCTGAACTCTCCTGAAGTGGTGACCGACAATAAGGTAAAAGGAGAGAAAGCTTCTCTATAGATTGTTCCCAGCAACTCCCCATCCCCAGGGTCACTGTTGTTAAGCAAGGAGTCTCACCCACTTCAGGCACAATAAGTAAAAGCACTCCCTGCTGGCAAGTTTCATTTTGGGGGAGGTTTCTATTACTTATATATCCTTCTCTTAGCCATGAGACCCTTGTTGATTTAACACTCTAACAAGTGCCATGGAGAAGAAAGAAGAGCTGGACAGCTGGCAGGTTTATTCTCTGCATACAAGTTGAAAAGCCATTCATGCAGTAGTATTAATTTCCTCGCCCATGTTATTAACACCTTAAGGTGTGAACATGAGCCCCTCTCACATATAGAGCATCACATTAAAGATCTTCTACCTTAGAATGCATATTTTAAAACCTTTTTGCATTACAGGAACTCACATATGGACTACAGCACCACAGCAGGCTTACTAGAACAAAAACATGCAATTGTCCAGTATGAAAAATAAAATACCCTTTGTAACATCAGCAAATGTAGTGCTTACTTATTCTCTAAAACAGCACGAAGCTTCCTGTTCTCTAAAAAAGCAGCTCTGGTTTTGCACTGATATATCAGGTTAGACTCCACAGTAGCAGAAGTGCTGTTTAAAAAAGATTATTGCAAATGATTTACAGCAGCCTTTGTTAGCTCTCAAGAACAAGGAAAACACTATACAGAATAGACAGGGACAGAAGAAAAAAGAAGCAAAAACAGTGTGAGTGAGCCTGATAAATAAGAGCTCTGCAAAGAAACTTACTTGAGCACAGCCAGCTTTACAAGAATACACCCCAAAATCCCAACATGAAGAACCAATCTGTAATGCACATTTTACATTTTAAGTAAAAGAAATGTTATTCTCTGCCCCAGCAGACAGGAAATGCCCAGCACTCTCGCAGCAAGAGAATGAAGCCCAGAATGCCAAGAACCCTGTCCTGGCTCAAAGGTGGTTGTGATACCATCTCTGCATCAGTGATCCATAACAGCTACCTCAGTTTCTCATACACAGTAAGACAACAAATCATAGAGGTGATATTTTCCAGCTTGCCCACTGAGACACTAAAGACTGTGGAATTAAAATGGGGTTTTGCAAGTAATAGAAAACGTTCTGTAACCCTTAAGGTCATCTTCCATGCAGAATTTCAGTCTGCACTCAGTTTCCTAAATGACACTCCCCTTGCCTCATGTGTAATAACAAAATGGAGGGTAGATTTTACTGAATGTCATATTCATGAAGAAAATCCCTTTTCATAATCAGAGTTAATTCTACAGAGAAGTAAAAACTACTTTTTACTCCCATGAAAATGAACTGTGAAGAGTGAAAAAAAATCCTTTTATTTCCTCCCCTTCTCCAACAAATTCTTCCAGAGAGTAGCTTGTTGAATAGTCCTCTCCAGGACACGCTCTTAAGAACTTAGATTTGGAAGGGAAGTGTAACTTTGGGATTATATCCAGTTTGGTTTGATTCAGATTCAGATTTTGATTCAGATTCTGTTTTCCTAGATACTAAGAATACAGAGCATGATTCAGAGCCCATTACAGCAAACAGTGGGCTTTGAACCAGACTAAAGGTGTGTTAAAGGCCACCACTGATCCTTCTTCATTTTCTCCATTTTACTTTTGCCTGGGTTTTTCTTAGTCTTCTTATAAGGTATTTTTTTTTTCCCCTTTTCTTCTTGGTTGCAGGAAGAGATGCAACTTAAAATCCTACTTCTCTGCTGACATTTCTGCTCATAAGACATTAGGAAAAGGAGGAGCACTTGCCAAAAATATATAGTCACATTCAGGATAGCTAGCATATAATAAAAAACAAGGTTTACCAGATCTCATGGGAAACAATATTTTCTTCGCAGAAGAAACATGAGATATTAAAAAGTCTTCTCTTGAATTCAGAAGTTAAAAGTACTTGACAAAACCTTATTTTTCCATTTGCAGAAATATTTCATTTAAAATTATCTTTCTTTATCAAATACTACTTGATATCTCACCTCAAGTTTAAGAAAAAAAATCTTCAAGTGAAAAATACCCAAAATGTTTACAAAAATTGAGTTTTCTTGCTCAGAAATGTTAGCAGATGAATTCATCAAAACCAACTCTTCTCCTAAGTTTAGATTTGGCTTTGATAAATTGGCATTTTATAACAAATTGGGCAAACACCTCCTGACTTCTGGTAGACAACTATCAACTTCCCTACATTTTAATTTTCCTTTCTGGAAGCACAGAAGTGCATGAGGTACCTACTCTCACAGAAAACAAATGGGTGCCTTTGAAAACAACATCATACCCCATAATAAAAAGAAAATAATTGAATGTATTTTGTTTTAAAGTTTCATTGAACACACGTGACTGGCCAGGCTGAATGACCTATGATACGCTGACAGACGGAGCCAGGCACAGACCTTCAGAAGGGGAAGCAGGAAGGAGCTGAACAGAAACATTTAGTCAGCTCTGTCAAAACGCTGGCATTTCTATTAGCGAAGAATTACAGTATCCAATTCTGCTTGTTATCCTGTATCACTCTACCAAACACCCATGTTTTTCTGAATAAATATGAGCATTTGAGCCACTTTTACTGTATTTTGCAAGTCTGTCCAGTCAAAAGTGACACTGACATTAAAAGCCTATTTTGATTTTGAGTGTAAAATAATTGTTTGACTTGCAAGCAGAGCTTCATCAATCATTTCACTGGTAATATTCTTTTTCCCTATAGCTGTTATTTCTTGCACAATAACTTCGCTTCTGTTTTATTTAACACTAGTATTCCTGAGACGCAGGCACTCTTAAAACTCACGCACACCGTAATGCCTTGGGCAGAAAGATCTTTTCAGCCTACAAGCCACATTTAAAGTCTATAAAACAGACAGCATTTATACTACAGAAAATTATTCATAGTGGAAAGACTTGCTATTGAAGTGCAGCTCGGTCCCTTAGGGACAGACGTACCTCAGAATTGTTGAGATGACACCTGTGCGTCCCCGAGAACCACCCCTCACTCGAACACTGGTCAATGTCCACCTTCTGCAGATTGATGTCGACTTTGACAACGCCTCTGAAAAAAAAAAGCGAAAAACAGCCTTGAACACAGCGACTACAGAAATAGGTTAAACTTCTTTACGATGCTGCAGCCTGCAAAGTGGAACTACATCTTTCTTCTAAATAAGGAATTTGATGAAATGTCTGAAAACAGATAAGTTTTGTGTTCCCGAAGCCTTGATTGCAGGGACATGGTCTTACATTAGACCTCACTGAGATGTATTATGACAAGAGCTGGGTAAATCTAACACATTAAGTGTAAGGTGGCAGGTAAGAATAAGTTATATACTAAAAATAATTTAACGCACTTCACATTTTACAGCGCAGAGAAGAACTAAAATAAATACAATGAATGACCTGCACTCCTTTTTCCAAGGCCATCAACCCCTCTCAGTACAGTACCAGGCACCACATCTCACCCCAAAGCCCGGTGACAATGACATCCTCCCCTTTGCTCCAGGGAATGCTGTTTGCCAAAACCACTGGGCAAAAGCCTTTTTCTGTACTCCCCCAACACATCCCGACCTCCAGCAACTTCAGGCCTCCCTCCATGGCTCAGCACCCTCCTCTAGCAGGCATCCAAACCCCTCTCTCCCCACGTCTGCCAGCCAGCGCTGGTATAATACCTGATACAACATCAGAAGGGCAGCATGAGCCAGGAGTAGGCCACTGATGTCTGCAAACAAAAAAAAAAACAAAACAACACAACAATGTTTCCTACACACACAGGTCCTCATGTCTGCCTGAACTGTATTAGATCTATGCCAAGAACACTCAAGTTTTCGTCATCAACGGTTTCCCTCTGAAATTTTTTGAATGAAAATCTAAAAGCTCGATTTCAAAGCCAACACTATTTTATAAACAACTTGGAAATCACCAGAAGAAAGAAAGCTGTAAGACTTTACTCACTTATCTTAAAGCTTTCAAAATTTCCTTATTCTCTCTAAAATAACCTGCAGAATGACTTTGGACGTAGAACTTTTACAGCACCATCTTGTGAAAGTACGTATCTGACTGCTTCGCTGCTGTCTGGACTTAGGAAAAACGTCAGTATGCAACTTCTGGTAGTTAGATCATTACACGGACTCACTTGTAACCAATGAATGCTCTGTAGTGATTTCTTAAATCTAGGGTACCAGTTCTTTTAAGTCCACTGTTTCAGCCACTTCAGACAAAAGTTTTGACATCCACAGTCTAAACTTCCCCAAGTACAAACACCATCATCCTTCCTTTCAGGCTGTGGACTACCAAGGGCATGGCCCAACCTCCATCTCAAGAACACCTTGCTCACCTCAAAGTATGTTGCCTCTTTTAGTTAAAGCTCAGTACATGTAAGAATTCTAACAATAATAAAAAGAGCTACAGAGCCATATATTTGAGAGGCCACTCATGAACAAAATCTGAACATAACTGAGCAAGCTTGATCCAAACCAGGACAATAGTGCTCCCTCATACCTGGCCCCAGTACAACCAAGTGCAAAGTGTCCACAATAGCTATATTTGGACATTCATCTTCAGACATGCTATACAGTCATTGGAGAAACACAAGCACATCATTTAAGTGATCTGAAGAATGCATTAGGAAATTATGTAGGATAGCCAGTAGGAAGTTAGACAGTACAAGAGCACTTCATCCCCTTCTGTCTCCTGCCTAGAATCTAAATAATCTGATGCTGTGCACACTTAGAAATGACCTGAAATATTTAAGTCCTGGCTCTAGCAAGTTCAATTTGAAATAGCACATACCATGCTTCTAGAATACTCAGAAATATTTTTAGTTTACAGCTTTGTAAACTTTCCACTCTTGTTTTGGACAACAGTTTCTCCAGGGACTGCTAAAATAACACTTCCACCCCAATCAACTGCTTTTTCCATGTTTCAGGTGACCAGCAACCTTAGGGGAAAAACTGCTGTACTGTACATACTAACTCTTTACAAGATGTTGATGTCAGTGGATTACAAGCATATCTTAACCTGTTAACAAGGTATCTGTCTCAGCTGCTCATAGAGCCGAGGTAACCAATTCCTCATTTGATCATATGCAAATCCCACCAGGTAAGTTTCTAATATTTTCTGGACCTTTCTGAGCATAAACATTAGCATATGGGCTGGGGTCAGGACCTGTTCTGCAAGCAAATAATCTCATCTGGGCTGCACAGAGGCATGAAGCAGGCAGCAGGAACAGGACCAACGCTACTCCTTGCTCTCCTAGTTCATGCTATACACCGGCACTTTGGCAAGGGTCTCTCAAGCATTAGCATCATTCTGACTACTCTAAAGAAATCAGTTTATACAGTACGAAAAACAGTGATGATTCATCCTTATTAGGGCTGCAACAGATTCACCTGGGAGACTCTCTAAGCACCTTAGGGAAGTAGGTCTTTATTTCCTTTACATGGAAAGCTTTTCCCTTGGGTACATTTTGTTTTTAACGGGTAGGAGAGGAAACTCCCTTTCCCCTCTACAAATGCTTCTGCAGAGAGAGAGGTACAGATGGAAAATTAAGGGTAAACTAATCACTGTTAGGAGAGGAGAAACACCTTAAGAGTTTGCTGCGTGGCATCACAGGCAGGCCCTGTAGAAGCACAGAGTCAATACAAAGGGATACAAACATTTTCAAAGGAAAACTTACCTAGAGGTTACTTGTGAGAAAGACAACACATACAAGCCAGAGGACTTAGGGACAGTAACCACACTGAGCAAGCATTTGAGTGCGGCCCTGTGCCAGACATGCTGCAACTTGAAGAACTAGTGGCATGTTCCAGTGGGTCAAGAGGCAGAAAGCAGGATAGCATCCTTACACTTAGAGCCACGTACTGGAAAGAAAGGAAATGTACTTCTGGATTTTTCACATCAGAATTGATTAAATAACTTGTATCCTTTGAAAACACTTTGATACAATTATCTTGTTCAAAATAGATACGAAAATCATAGATTCATATAGCAGCTGTCATTGGAAGAAACGTCTTGTGATCATCCAGTCCAATCACCTGCTCAAAGAAGGCTCAGTTCAGTTGGGTTTAATGGAGTCTCCAATAATGGAGACTTCACCACCTCTGGGAAACCTGATCTAGTGTCTGACCGCCCTCACAGTGTAAAAAAAAAAAAAAAGTTTTCTGATGTTTAAATGGAATTTCTTGTATTTCAATTTGTGCCTCTTGTACTTTCCATCCTTTCACTGACTACCCCAAGAAGAATCTGGTGCTGTCTCCTTTACACCTTTCCATCAGGTATTTACACACATGTGTAACATCCCCTGGAGCCTTTTCTTCTCCAGGCTGAATAGTCCCAGCTCACTCAGCCTTTTTTGTCTGTCAGATGCTCCAATCTTTAATCATCTTTGCGGCCCTTCACTAGGCTCACTCCAGTACATCCATGTCTCTTGTACTGGAGAACCCAGAACTGGACACAGTACTCCATACATGGCCTCACCAGGCTTGGGTAAAGAGGAAGGATCACCTCCCTCAACTCATTGGCAATGCTCTTCCTCTCACAGCCCAGAAGGCTGTCGGTCATCTTTGCTGCAAGCACACATTGGTGGTTCATGTCAAACTGGTGTCCACCAGGTCCCCCCAGGCTTTTTCTGAAAAGCTGCTTTCCAATCATTAAGCTCTGAGCCTGTACTGATGCATGGGGTTACTCCTACACAGGTGCAGCACTTGGCATTTGCCTTTGCTGAACTTCACAAGGTTCAAATGAGTTCTTGGCTCATTTCTCCAGCCTGTTTTAGTCCCCCTGAATGGCAACACAACCATCTGGCCTCTCACCCACTCCTCCCAATTTTTATCATCTGCAAACTTGCTAAGAGCACACTCTACCCTATTGTCCAGACCACCAACTGAAAATGTTAAACAGAATTAGCTCCAGTATCAACCCCTGGTGTAAATCAATAGTGACCGGCCTCCAGCTGGACTCCAGTCATCTATTGGGTTGGTTAAACACTATTTCCCCTTCATAAACCCACAGTGACTACTCCAAATCACATTCTTCTCCATGTGTTTCAGAAGTGGTTTTCTGAAAGATCTGATCCATCGCCTTCCCAGGGACTGAGGGGAGGTTGACCAGCCTGTAGTTCTTGGAAGACCTCAAGTACCTTGGCCTTTTCCATGTCCTCCATCACAAAGTCCACTGCTCCATTGAGCAGCAGACCCACATTCTCCCTAGTGCCAGTTTTGCTGCCAGTGTACTTAGTTCTTGTTGCCCCCTCATGTCCCTCACCAGATTCAGTCCCATATGGGCTTTGGTTTCCCTAAACCCACCCATGTACAGAATCAGAGAGTCATTTAGGTTGGAAAAGACCTTTAAGATCATCAAGTCCAACTGTAAACCTAACAATGCCAAGTCCACCACTAAACCATGTATCCAAACGCTATGTCTACATGTCTTTTAAATTCCTCCAGGGATGGTCACACAACGAATTCCCTGGGCAGCCTGTTCCACTGCTTGACAACTCTTTCAGTGAAGAAATTTTTCCTAGTACCCAATCTAAACCTCCCCTGGCACAACTTGAGGCCATTTCCTCTTGTCCTACCACTTGCTACCTGGGAGAAGAGACAGACACCCACCTTGCTTCAGGTAATAAGGTCTCTCCTGAGCCTCCTCTTCTCCAGGCTAAACAACCCCAGTTCCCTCAGCTGCTCCTCATAAGACTTGTGCTCTAGACCCTTCACCAGCTTTGTTGCTCTTCTCTGGACTCACTCCAGCACCTCAATGTCTTTCTTGTAGTGAGGGGCCCAAAACTGAACACAGTATTTGAGGTGCAGCCTCACCAGTGCCAAGTACAGGGGGATGATCACTTCCCTAGTCCTGCTGGCCACACTATTTCTGATACAAGATGCTCATGTTCACTGTCATGCTCAGACAGTGTCTCTGTATTCCTCCCAGGTCACCTGACCCTGCTTCCACCTCTTGTGCACTTCCATTTCATGCTTGAGTTTTGTCAGGAGCTCCCTGTTAAGCCATGCAGGCCTGAAAATTATCTAATTTCAAAATATTTTCACAGTACTTCTTCCAGAAACACTACAAAATTCTTCCATTTGAAACTGAATGTGTTCTCCCTTTGCTTCCCTTGTGTTGGAACTTCTCTTACAAGAACCTTTGCCTTCCACAAAACCCAGTCTGTGAATTCAATGCAAAACATTTCTACCTACACTCTTCTCCTGTCTGCAGCTCTTCTGTAACACAACCTGAACTTCTGATATGATTAAGTTGTTCTGCTTTTTCCTTTTCTCAGAGCTTTATGAATTTCTTGGGTGAAAGCCTACAGGAAGGAAAAAACGTGAAGTCCAGAAGCAGGCATACGAAAGCAATCTTTCCTGACAATTACAATCTACCATAGGCTTTCCATTTTTCCCCCATGGTGCGCACTATTCTTTTTTCACTAAACCTCTGCAATATATGTTCATGCTTCATGGTAACACCACAGTTCTGCTGAGGTAGTAATAGGGTCTGCAACTACTTGAGGATATAATGCTTTCAAAATAAAAGTTTATTTAAGCATACATGTGGCATTTACAGAAAGCATCACCATGGTATAAGACTTCTACTGCATTTATTTGGGATGCTTTGCCATTTTAAAACACCATCTCAGACTTGCACCCTACCGCTATTACACAGAGTACACAGATATGTACATGCTGATACATTTCTGAAATTCATCTGTGATTAATACAGTAGCTGGCACAGCCTGTTTAGCCACCCACATTTTCAGTTATTTTTGATTCAGCATTCGGAAAATGGAACATATGGAAGAACACATCCTACTAGAATGTATACAGACCAACTACCTGTGTTATATTTATTGAACTAACTGGGAATAATTGCAGCTCTGCTATCTCAATAGAAGCGATCAAGGCAAACATCAATGACATAAGAGCAGACATATTCATCCACACTGAATGCTGCCTGGCTGAACTCAAGCCAGTGATAAGTTAATAACAATACTATTGGTAATTGTGGACCATCTGGTAAGTAAGTATATTTTGTTAATCTCCTGATAACAATAAATATTTGTTTTCTGCCACAATTTTACAGTTCTTACAAAATAGATAAAGATTACATATTCATGTTTAACACGTAATTAAGAAAGAATTAATTGAATTGTACATAATAGATAATCATTGAAGAATGATGTCAGCAAGGATCTTCTGTCAGGTCAGAGGTTTGATTTAAGAGGCTTTCATGTCTGTCTTAATTTCCCATACCACTGTTTGCTGGCATGCTGTTTGCCTTGAAAAATGTGCCAGAAATTGATTTAAGCTTATTTTCCCAACCTACTAGCTATCTTGATAGTTTCAGTAGTTATAATATTTCATTGTAACAACATGTTGTAAAACCTATATCTACAGATTTTTTTTTTTGCCTGTACTGTTACATCGTAAAAAAAGCAGAAAGAGCATGTTCGCTTTCTCTCAGCCAGAGCTGCACAGAATAATAGCCTGCCAACATTTAAATGGTGATAAACAATATCTTAGTCCTCTAGATCTTCAGAAGCTTTTTGGCACAGAGGTCATCACAGCTCAGCTAAACAGGCATTCAAAGTTTGTCTTCTAAGTTTGTACACTTATTTTTGTACCTGCAAGCAGCCATAATTAAGGTATAAGGCATGGTTATCACATGCTGAAGCAGACATCATCCCCCAAATCTAAATGCTTGCCTAGATTCTTGCTGCCATATTCGTTCACCCCTACATCCTGTCCTTCATAAGTCCTCCTTACCACAAAACAAGGAGTAAGAAAAACAAATTCTTTACAGCCATCCCAAATCTGCAGATGCCCAGACCTCTAGATAAATGCATACTGTAATTTAGTATAGCCAATGGTTTCAGGGCAGATACCTTCTCTAATCATTCTCATTTTGGAGGCTGACACTTTCAAGAATATTAATTTTCAAACAGTGCATACTACCTGACACCTGAGGCTCCTTCAATGTACCATCAACTGGGCATTCAAAAATAATCCTGGTCTCAAATTCACAAGTGACTTTCAGCCATAAGTCCTACTGGTAATCAGCAGCTTCTGCAGGTTCAAGTTGCCTTTGAAAGTTAAGATTTAGGATTCTGCATCACTTAAACATTTTTAAAACTATCACCTTTGCACATCCAGCCAAAATCACAAAAGGCCACTGGGACGTTACATACAACACGATTTTGATCTGGTCACGCAGTTACCACTAATTCCTCACTAACAGGACAGACAGACTTACCTAGCTCCTCAGCCATAGCATGACTGCTGCTTTTCAGCACACATTTTCACAGGAGAACCAGCTTTCACTAAAAATCAACTTAACTGAAGAGTAATGTATAGCAGTGTGGGCACATGAATTAGGATTCACCTGCTAAGAAAATCCCTCTAGGCCATTTGGAACAGTACTATAAGGGCGAAATACCTAAAGCTGAATCCTCTGTTGTCTGAAGAACTATTTCAGATTTAAATCTGCCTTCAGATTTATGGCATGCAGTGCTGCCTCTCTGGGGATTTTCCTGCAGTTTAGTCAGAGAGCTTCCTAGATACAGATACTTCAAGGGCCAGTGATATTTTTTTTGCTTGAGGATGTTCAAGTTGCTGCTAGCATCTTAATTCTGTCACAAAGCATCACCTTGTATAGGAACGCTGAGGTGTCAATGATGGTGGGGTACCACTTACATTAGGTTCTCCCTACGAAAAAAGGTCTTGGAGCCAAATTCAAGCTATTTAGCAAGAAATCAGCATTTTTTTAATGCTCCTCCTACTATCCATGGGATCAAAGAGACAGGTAGAAAGAAAGGGCCTCAAGGAACAGTATAGAAAGTGATATAAGAAAAAAAAGACATTAGGAACAAGAAAAGCTTTTGAATTAGAAGGATCCTACACAGGGGAGATCGCCTCAGCCTAACTATACCCAATCTTCTGACACTGATGATTTATTTAAAGGTAATGAGGGAATTTTAAAACTGAAAAGTCAGTGGAAGCCAACATTAAAAAAAAAAGGAAAACGAAGAAGCATAAACCTGGGCAAGGAACATACAAAACTACAAGAATGTAAGACAAAAAAAAAAAAAAAGATTTTTGGAAGCAGCATGTTAAAAGCATAGGCTCTACTAATTAAAAATTTCTCAAATACCTCAGAAAAAGGAAGCTTGAAATAGAATCTGTAAGGCCAACATAAAACCAAGATATAAAACCTGCTCAGGGTAGAGACAGCCTTTGCAGAAAATGAGTTCTTTTCATCACTGCACACTTCAGATCCAGGAAGGCTTCAACCTCTGGGCCACTCTTCAGAGTATCAATGGGACAAAAGCCAGCTTTCACATGCTGGGATGTTAACAAGCTGGGCACCACATCTATCCCTGCTTTGTTCAACATATACACAGATGACCACAAATGGGTGACCAGCGACAAAGTTTGCAGGTAATAAAAACACTTAGTGTAACCCACAACTAAATCTGACTGACACAGAGAAGATGAAAGAACACTTTCCAAAGCGTTTTTGTAACACAAGAATCTGGGATCTCCCAGGGAATTTAAATTCATGAAAATTTGAAAACAGAACTTTTTTTTTTTTCCTCTGAACAGTTCATAATTATATTATGGAACCCAATGCTAAATTACATTGCAGAAGACAAAAATGGGTTAAAAAGTGAATTAGAATCATGGAGGTCAGTTTAATCCATACTTACTATCAATACTCATTCAGATAGAGTCTGAAAAACTTCTTTTTATTATTCCTTATTATTCATAAATGGGATATTACCAAGATAGGACAACTTGGCACTTCCACTGCTCTTACATTTTTCCTAAGTACCTGCCAGAAGCTGCTTTTGGAGAGAGGGCTCGGTAAGCCTTTCATCTAACGCAACAATACTTTTGTTCTTACCTTTAGGAACATTTCTCTATATCAGCTCAGGTTCATGAGTAGATGGAATAGGAGGTGACAGTCCTGGAACTGAATCTTAGATAGCAAGGACTGTCACATGTCCATCCCCTTCAAAAGAGCTTTGATAACCTGCTGTGCTGGAAGCCTTGCCTGAGGGGAACAGGGGTAGAGAACAGAGGAGTGGAAACAGCAGTTTGACCCAAAAAAAGCTAGTTCCTTTTATTGCGACTTACCATGTGCTACACAACTGTGGACATAAACGCACTATGTGTTTCAATCCTCTCCTAGCCACATTTAACTGCTTCCTTCAAACACCCACTTCTGTTTCTCCAATAGTGATGAAAGCTGAATCGTGTTTCTAAAAAGAAATCCATATTTATAGTTCCTTTTGTTTCATCAACATCCAGTTTTCTATCCTCATCCATGACCTCCTACGAAAAAGGCAGAGACATAATTGATTGTCTAGACAACACTCGAAACACACTGCGGGTTTCTATAAGCAGACAGTACATCATAGGAAGACATTTCTTTGTTCTCACCTCTTTTCAGGAATATAAATCCAAAACTTTCAGAAGTTCTAGGAAATAAATTACTCCATTTTTAAAACCTGTTCTAAATGTACTCGTGCCTTCAATCATGTCATACAGGCCAGGGCATGTTATAGAAAAAATGTCAGCCTCACCATTTTAAAATATTTTCAGGATTATACAACTAATGTATCATGTCACAAAAAATTAGAAAGCCTCCTTAAACAGTTAAGATGAATTTTATTTCTTACTTCAGTACTGAGACTAAAGATAGATTAGGGGAAACTAAAAGAGGGGGCTGAAGGAAGAAATTAAACTATATTTTTAAAAGTTCCTGATTTTTACAATCTTTTTTTATGTCTATATTTATGGTTATTTTACAAAACAATTTAATACCTATTAAATACTTAGCAGAAGATGAAATCATATATCCCTTAAGAAATTACTTATTTGTCATATATACTTCTACCTCCATGGTTTAATTAGCCTTCAATAACAATTCCTCAGCAAGCACCCTACTATGGCCTAATACTGGAGCAGTCCAAGTCATTGTCAGTAGTATGGTGGAAATCACTACATTACACTGCCTTTAGGGAAGAAACAGATAAATTTAACTGTGCAATAAAGATTAATCTTTGCACCAAGTAATACCATTCTAATAATTAACAGAGAAGTAGCAACTGTCAGGAAGACAAAGAAACATTCAGAGGTAACACTTGACTCAGCCAAACTTCAGAATGAAGTTATCTGTGAGCACTCCAGAACACACCATCATTCCAAATAAAAAACCAAACTTACTCAGCTTGCTGATTGTATGCCTTTCTGCCAAAGCAGCAATTATTCCATTGCATTCTCCCAATAGTCCTCGAAAAAGATTGCAAATACTGTCCTGGTTTTGGTGAAAAAAACACCTGACCTTACCGGAACATAGTAGGAAGAAAAAAAAAAAATGTCCCTGTATCCTAAAGACATTCTGACCTCCTAGATGAAAAATAGTGCAAGAGCAATGAACAGTTCCCAAAACATTGACATATTACAACACAACATCAAAGAAAGTGAGAACAGCATGCAAGAGAACATTCTGAACTGCAAAAGCAGCAATTCATTCATCAGAGTTTGGGGATAATTGATGTCATTGCACAAGGCTGAAATACTGCACATGAATCTGACCAACCACATTCAAGACATACTGGAACACAACTTGAGAAGAGGGACCATGGCAACAGAGAGCTTCTAACAGGAGACGAAAGAAAGCTAGTTTGTATAGTCTAGTAAACAAAGGTGGAGAAGGGACTGCTGCCCATAAATAGGTCAAAGCAGCAAACAACAGCGAAAAGTGCTATTTCAGATAGAAGGCCGCTCTGGAACAGGAATAAATGGATGAGAACTGACTGTGAATAAGTTTATATCAAATTAGAAGAAGCTATCCAACCATTAGGCCTGGCATGCCAGTGGACTGGAGAGTCAAGAGGGAAACCTACCTACTTCAAGACAGAATTTGGTCAGCTAGTGACATTAAGTGGGTCTGGATCCAGTGACCCAGAGAACTTTTGTTTTTAAAAAAAACTCATATGCTCCTAGTAGCTGACTACTCACATACCTTTCTTCCAGATTAAGGAGTAATCCTTCCCACCAGCCTACTAGACTGCTTAAAGCAAGGAAAATCTCCTGCTTCCTCTCCAGGGATCAAGTGAGTACTTTTAGAGAAGGAAATGTACTCACAAAATGCAGCTTCTCACACCATTCCACTTCCACAGGAGAGCTGAAAAAAGATCAGCTGAATCACCATGTGCCACAGAATATGGTTCGGTGTACTGGTGTGGTAGGAAGTAGCAGAGGAGGGTCACTGAAGATCAGTGACAAGTGCTATCATGCTCTACCCTCTGCAGCACTAGCTGTAGAGTGATTAGACACATTAGATGGTGAATTCCAGCGGCAAACTGCATCAGCTTGGACTTTTTAAGGGAGAAGGGAATGGTCAGTATCACCAAGAGGTTAGTTCTAGTCTCTGTGGATCCTCGTTTCTGAACGAGAGCCTACACTGGATTTAGTAAGCAGACAGGAATGTTTACTCCCTGCACTTTGGCAGACCAAAAGCTGGTGAATGCAGACACCACCACGAGCAAGCACTGCTAAGAAGCTGTGTACAGTCAGTGCCCCTAGCTTAGCATTGCACGGGGCTAATGTGGTCCCACCACGCTTGGACACCTTCTGGTAAATTTATCAGCACAATCAAATTGTCTTTGGTTCCTCCACTTCATCTCAATATTGGCCTACGGTGCCAGCCTTGGCAAGACAAGTTGAATGACCATATTCTCTCACCTTCCTTGGCCTTCACTTTGTACAGTTCGGCTATCATCTCTTGGGGGAGAGAAGAAGGTAGAAGATGAAATTAGAGACAGGTAGCAAGCTGTCTGCAGGAGCCCCCCACTTTTAACACTCGCTTCCTCTGGCAGAAAGCACCATAACCCTTCACCACAAGAACAAAGCTTTTTTTGGCTGCACTTTCAGAACATCATTGACAACAGCATTGCACTGGTAGCATGTATTGAACATAACCAGCAGTAATTATTAGTATTGCCTTCATTAAACTCTTTCCATTGCTACACCACATGAAGTACCCATCTGTTACTGCAACAGAAGATAGACCAAGAAGCAGGGACAATGGATTTTCCTTCTGTAATCAAAAAGAACTCTTTCACGGTGATGTGTTCCTGAATGTCCCTTACTCTAACATACCATGCCATAAACCTAATGTCAGCAAAGAAGAAAGCACATGAACTGTTAGATGAATATTAAAGGAGTATGCACTAAATTACCATTAATGACCTCATGCCAGACTATTAAATGGAAGGAGCATGTAAACTGATCCATTAACATGTTCCTAACAGATGGTTCAGAGATATTTTATTGGGAAAATCAATGTAGCTTTCTCAAAAGATGGAGGTTAATACATACTGCTTTTACCATATAGGCCTTATACAGGAATTTAAAGTTAAACCATTGTGTTGCTCAAAGACAGATGGTGAGGGGAAATAAAGCTTATTTCAAGAGGCACCTTATAGTAATTAACAGTAATATTCTAATACCTACATTAGATTTTACATTTTTATATTACATGTTTATACTTTAAACCACTTCTTAAGAACTCACACTGAGGCTGTGTGCCTATCAAGCATAGAAAATATTGTGCAAATATTAAGACTACCCACAAATCTTGAGAGAAGTGTATTTTGTTTATAGTATTTCCTAAGTAGCTGCAGAGTTACTTCTTCAATATCCCACATAATAAGCTTTTATTAGAAGCCCATCTTTCATGTAACATACCTCAAACTAGCAACATGGGAACCATCATTTAGCCTTGCCAGAATATATGTGTGTGTCTCTCTCTCTCTCTATGTATATATATGTACTTCTTCCACCTGTTTCCTTATACAGTTACCAAAAACACACTGACCCATTCTCTTAGAAATGCTTACCAACCCATCTCTGGTTTTGATACAACAAAACAGTTAGTTTTGTCCTAACTGTTCAGTACAACAGCAATCCAACACTTCGAACGGGCACAGCACACCCCATGGCAAGGTCTTCTAAAGAAGAGGTTCTCCAAGCTTAGATGTGCTTAATGGATGCCCTTTGAACTATCACGGTTACAACAGGTTATTCTGTTTCTTCAACTGAAGTGACTCTCACATGGTAAAGGGAGGCTGGGAAGATGAGGAAGTGAAGGCAGTGCTCTGTACTGCACCCAGGAGGACCTCTACTGGTTGCGTTGGTTGGTCAGGGTTACTCCAGAATGGACCTGGTGTGTTGTGCACACCAGAGCTACCACAGCAGAAACCTGCACCACTGAGATGCTTCCTGGCATCACAGGATCTTGGCACAGAGCTGAGGTTGAAGCTTTAGTCTCTGTTATTTAAGAATCTGTTTTTCTCTTAACTGAAGTCAAGATGGAAGCTGCTTTGAGTTAAGCTTTATATCAAGAACTAAGCTGTCAGATAGCTGGTTAGCAGCTGCCATCCCACCCCCAGCCTGGTGGTTCTTTAGGGTATAGGAACCTCTATCCCCAACAAGACAATATCAGCCTACACTAGCTTTCATCTGCATGCTGAAGTTATCAAGTGTGAAACACTGCATTTCAACAAAATACAAGAAGTTTCCTGAACTTTTCTGGACAGTCCTCTTGCTAGGATCCAGAAGAGCTCTGTAAGTAGAGCTATTCTTCAGCTTTGGTCTTGAGAGGAATTCAACAACAAACAGCCTGCAGGTGAGCTCACTTAACCCTACCAGTCTCTTAAGTGTGAAGATTTCAGGGCAAAAGGTAAATTCCATACAGAAATAATCAGCCATCCTCTATTCAGCAGGTTTTTATTCCCCGCCCCCCCCAAGGATGCACAACTGCACTCATACCTGTTTGGTCCCACTGGATTTCAGACTAAGCCAAGAAAAACAGTGTTCACATATACACAATTGCCCAGCCACCGAGGTGTGGCAAAATCTCCTTGGTGTCGGCTGTGCTCTTATTTATCTTTACCTACTACTGAATTGCAGCAGAAAGCAAATTCTGTGGCTCCTCTCACCTCCTGACAAATGCCAGCTGCTTCAGAGCAGTGGGCATTCCCTGAGGGACAGCTACCCATGAGCCCCACCACAGAAGTGCCAGTGGGAAAAGTCTGACATCCCGCACCCCACAGGATACTCTCATTCCTTGGACACATCCCTCTTTGCTGTCAAAATATAAAGACACAAAACCAGGCCTTCTTCTATCCTTCTCTTTGCTAGTCACAGCCCAGTTGCAAAGTCCTGGGACTAAGAGCAATAAAAAAAAAAAAAAGCAATTCTTTACATATACCAAGTATCAGCTACCCAGCTATGTAACAGGGGGGTGTCCTAAGAAAAGCTTTCCTACTGCCAGCTCAGGTTGTAGCCACATGCACTATGACAGAACTGCAGTCACAAACACTTATTTACCTATAAACGTACTGACCACTGACCAGGCTCGAGCACCCCACAGTGATGTGCTCTGGAGACCAGAAATAGCAGTTTACCAGTGTAACAACGTTGTTTCCCAGCTGGTTAAACTCATAGCTGGGGTCAAGTTAGTTTTAATTATGCAGTGGAGTAAGAAATAACACTTCAGTAAATATCTTCCTCTTGCAGTCAGAAATAAACTACAACTGGCAACTGCTGTTCTCCTCTCCCCCCCCACAAAGGATGACAGGAACCCACATGCACACCTGTTTCAATGGGAGCAGGTAAAGCAAACGCTGTCTTACAAACGGAGATGAAAGCGATTCTTTTACTGAGCAACAACTCCCTAAGGCACACAAAGGTAGAGCTCAACAGGAAGGCCCGAGGTTGCTCTGCGGTGCGACTGAATAGCCTGTCTGGCAAGGGTTGATGAGGTCACTCCAGAGACACAACACGCCCTTCCCTAGCACGGGAGCAGAACCCAAACCCCATCCTACTCCCTTCCCAACAGAAAGCAAGCAGAGGAACACTCCTCCTACCTGAACTCGGGGAGGAAGTTTGGCCGTAGCCCATAGAAAGCCGCTGAGAGGGTCACTAGCCAGCCAGGTTTGTAATTCCCATTCTCACACTCCAGGTAAGGTGAGGACCACCTGATGTGGTTCTTATCAGCGGCGAAGGTCTCCCGCCTCTTCCAGCTATTCTCCAAAGTTCTGGAGCCTGTGTTTAAGACCTTCCTGTGCAGATGTGGCCTCCACTTGCGCTTCAAGCTGTGGAACCACTCTGTTTCCACAGAGGCGTTGGCCAGGTGGTGAGCTGAGGAGGACAAGTCCTGCAGGAGGACCTGGCTCTCGTGCCTGCTGGCCTGGAGGAAAACCTGGGGGGTGGAGGAGAAAGGCTCCGTGCTGAAAGTGATAGCTGCCCTGGAGATGTTGGGGTCCCCCTCCAGGAGGCTCCTGATCAAGGCACGGTACCACTCCAGGTCCTCCTGCAAGTTCTGTTCCCGCGACTTATTGCTCTGGAGAATCATGTTGAGGAAGTTGGTGGCGTGGGTGAGGGTGTCCAGGGCCCCGTGCAGGGAAGGGTGCGAGGTGAAGCGCGACTTGCCGGCGAGGCTGGCCAGCTCGTACCGCCCGGAGCAGTTGGCGCGCCGCAGCTCACGGGAGTCGCCCGTGTAGAGGAACGAGGCTACGTCCTGGGGCACCTCCTCGGTGAGCCGCTGCGCCAAGATGGTGCTCTCCGTAGAGCGGCTCCGCGGGGCCGGCGGAGGCTCCCGGCTCTTGATGTGGTTGTAAATCGGCTGCCTCTCTCCGAGCGCCCGCTCCCGGCCGTGCACCGCCTGCCCTTGGCCGGCGGCAGCCCCGAGCCCCGGCTGGGCGAGGAGCAAGAGGAGAAGGAGCCGGAGCAGAGCCATGTCCCCCGGCGCTCCCGGTCGCGCAGACACGGTGAAGTGGCTAAAGATGGGCTTCGCGCAGGCGGCCGCGGCGCAGGGGCACGAACACACAGGGTCGGCCGAGCGGCAGCGGGGCGGTACACGGCCCCCGGCCCGCAAGTCACCTGTGGCGGCGGCGCCCGCGCCTTCCCCAGCGCGGGGCGCCGCGCAGCCCCGCCGCCGGCGCGGAGCGGCTCGCAGCCCCTCCGGCGACGGCAGCGGCTGCAGCTAGCCCGCCTGCGCCTCCGCCCGCCGCGGCCACCGCGCTCACTGAGCTGCTGCCCAGCGCAGCGCGCAGGGGCGGCGGCGCCCGCGCCCGGCGCAGCGGCGGGCTACCCCGCGGCGCCTCGCCGCCGCCCGCGCTCCGCCGCTCCGCATCCTTCGGACGCTGCCGGAGAGGAGAGCCCGCGGCACGGCACTGCCACTTGCTGCGGGGACAGGCGGGCGGGGCCGCTGCCGGAGAGCCAGCGGGCGGGCGCCCGCCTCCGCGAGCGCTCGGCTCTCTGAGCGCGTACCTCCTCCGCCCCCGGCTGTAGAAGGCTGCTCGCTAGGCGGCTCCGCTACGGGCAGCCCCGACACCCCTTCCCCGCCGGCCCTTATAGGTGTAGCCCGGGCAGCTGCCGCCCTGTGTGGCCGCCTCGGCTGTCAGTCAGCCGGCAGCCATTCACGGGGCAGGAGGACGGCGCCGTGCGGTACTGAAGGAGGCGGTGCCGCCGCCGCGGAGAGGCGTCGAGGCACCTCGCTTCACCTGCTGCCGGCTCAGCTCGGGGCGGCAGGCAGGGGAGCCGCCCGCCGCACCGACAGTCGCTCCGCTTTCCCCTCGGCCCAGGGGCGGGGGTCGCGGGCAGGGAACCGGCCCGCGGGGGGCTCCACCGCGCCGCGCCCGGGCCGATGTGCGGGCGGCGCGCGGCTTGCCCGGGGAGTGAGGCAGCGACACCTGCTGGCCGGGCGTGGAGCGGCGCCGCTGCGCTCTGCGCCTCCGCGCTGGGGGCGATCCGGCGGGAACCGCGGGCAGCGGCCGTGGGGGCTGAGGGGGGAAAATACATGTTAAAAATATATCCGCCTCCCAGCCCGCCGCGGCGGGACGGGAGAAGCCTGGCGCTCCGGAGGAAGGCAGCTACAGGTGGATCCGCAGAGCGGGGGCTGGTGCCCGTCAGGGCTGCGCGCCGCTGTGAGGAAGGCGCTCCTTCCTCCAGCGGTTCTGGGAGTGGGTGGCGGGGGGGCACAGGGCTTCTCCTCGGCATCCCCCGGGACGCGTGGGGCCAGCCGGGCTGCCCTGGGAGGGAGGCGGGGGGCATTAGGCCGAGGGCACGACGTTTGGGTGGGAATGAGCTACTTTGTCTTCTGGGGCCTCCAGGCCCACAGCCAACATACCCCCATCGTCTGCAGGTGCTGCCACGTTCCACAGGCCCCTCGCGTGGGCTGCCCCCCGCCTGGGCTGCCCCTCGCCTGGCTGCCCCTCGCGTGGGCTGCCCCACGAGTCTCTCTCACCTCACACATGCCCCAGAACAGCCCAGACACGGAGTGCGTCCCGCTGTAATGGGAACTGAGCCGCTTCCCTCTCCCTTCAGCTACAGTGGCTGGCTGATTGTATTTCTGTAACCATAATCTTTCCTCCCTTTTTTCCTTGGTGCTTTAACTCCAAGATGCTAATTCCTACCGCTGTCTTCAAAACTAAGCCCTTAATCCAGTGGCTTTCAAGTCTGACCTGCAGAGCACCTGCGTGGAGCCAAAGCACCGCTGGCTGATCACCTAGCTTTCCTCCTGCTCTGCTGAAACCACCCTTGGAAAAACACAACTGTATTGAAGATATAGTTAGGATTTTCCAGATAAGCCATCAGTTATGGGGCTGTCATGATCACTAATATGGATCTAGTTTAGCGAAGCATTTAAACGTATGTTTAACTTTATGCATTTTTCTTTGGCAGAAGTATTCACCTGCTCAATATCTTACTGTTGGATGAGGGATTTGTGGCAGGAGGCAGTTAGGAAAGGGTGAATTTTAGAGGAGGTGATGCACAGCAAAATCTCCTAATTACAATTAATTCCATTCTGATTTAATATAGAACTCCATTTTGGGATTCAAAAGTGCAGATGAAAAGAGTAGTAAAAAGAGGATCCTTTTTTTTTCCTTTCTCCCACACACACATGTGCATGCACATCCCATAAGGAGCAGATTTCAGTCATGCAGAATACATGATCTAATTTTAAACCACCACCAACATATATCTGCTCCTTAAAGCATACTCTTATTTTAGAATTATTTGAAACTATATTTAAAGGAATAGTCATTCTAATATAGTTAAATGTAAATTACATTTGCAGTCCATATATCCTAGTGATGTAATGCACTTTATCTTTGCCTATGGTCACCTTTAATAATTATAATATCACAGGTGGATAAGAGAGAAAGTTACAAATACTTTTTTTGTTCTCATTGCCTGCAGTTTAAGAGGATATTCACTGCTTAAAAATAATTTATTTGTACTGAACTTTCCCTCAAGTGAATAGCCTGTGAGATTATTTAGAAACCGTACATACTGAGCAACTCAGAAGCTGATATTTATGGTTTAGCACAGCACAGGGAGTCTGTACTTACAAGTCTGCACTGAACAAATACCTAAAGATGCATTGTTTGCTGTGGATAAGTAAGAACTGGGGCTTTTGACAGGAGCAGCTGTCAGGACTGAGCTAAGCTAACATGGGATCAGTTACATGGGGAGATATCAATGGCAACATAAATAAACAAGCTTTTTTTTTAATGGTGCGTCTGTGCTGATTCTTTTTACTGACTGTCACAGGCTGCTCTAAAAGAAAGGTCAGTTCCCTGATGGGAATTTGCTTCCCCTACTGTAGCCTGACTATTAATATCTATCTAAATTGCACTAGGCCTGCTAAATGGCCGCATTCACATGTTCTCAGGATAATAAAATATCCCTTTAATGAACTTGCATGGTAAACTCCTTCTGTTTCCTGACCTCCTCATAGTCCTTCCAAACACCCTTTTCCAGCAGCACCCACAATTCCTCCATCCCCTTGTCCTTCACTGACACGCCCAGAAGCTGTTGCTCTTAACCCAAAGGTTTGCCAGGAGCAAAGACCCAAATGGGTTAGGGCACAACTCCAGCTGCTGGAAGTCTCTCTCTTATCTCTGAGTTAGAAGGCTCTCTTTTTTCCTGTCTTATCTGTTTGCTCTGTGTTTGTGCTCTCTGCGCTACCGAGTCAGAGGGAAAGGATGAGAGGTTAGCTGGAGGACTTTCTCATTAAGGGTGCCAGGTTTGTTGTTCAGTCTTGTACAGCTGCATCACAGAGGGTTCAAAGAGCCTTTCTTTATCCTCTAGGGATTCCTCCTGCAGTCGGTTCAGACCTGCTCCCAACCAGCTATTGTGTACAGCCAGGTCCAAAATGAGATACAAAAAGATTTTAAGCCGTTACAAATGCGTGTCTCCTTATGGCTTTGTAAAAACTATGCTGCGGGACCCAAAGCCTACCATTCATTGCCCAGATCCAGGAAACTGGCAATGTGGAAAGACAGTATCCTCTTAGATTAAGGAATTCTACTAAATATTTTATTTACATTAGTTTACTAAGAATTGGAAGAGATGTAGGAACCTTTGATAATTGTATTTTTATTTTCATATTAAAATGCACTGATGATTCTGGCCTGTCATTTGTAATCAGTTGACTGCATCAGAAATCTGTTCAGCTGTGACCAATACAATGTGAAAATGGACTGGGAGTCCCTGAGACACAAGATTACTGTGACTAAATAATGTTTCTTCTGCTTCTGCCTCAGTTCTGCCAGAGGTGCTGCTTCAAGCCATCCACCAGTGAGGAATCAGAAGGCATCTGACCACTGTCCTGCGTATTTCTGAGTTGTTACAACTGTCACAATTGCTGCATGTAAAATACCTGTACATGAAGGGTCTTGATTCATTCTATTACCAATCAGGGTAAAAGTGTGCATTTAGATGTCACATGAGCTCAACCTGAGTCTAATTACAGTGTAGAAAAAATAGCAGTGCAAAATGTTAGCAGTTTTTAACCTGCTTTCTCCCAATATGGCCTATACAAAAAGATCTTGGTTTATCTGAACTATTTGAAATGCTAGAAGTGTCAGAATTATTGCATTGTTAAAACCAGTTGGAATGAAGGAAAGACACTTGTAGCTGTGAAATGTATTTAAAGACTCGGTTATTTATTAATGTTTGTCCTAAACTAATTAGGTGATATACAGAGTATACTCACTAAGAGTAAGTGCTAAAACTTTGAGAATGATGCGTTCTATTCCTCTCATAAAACTGAAACAAAATGTTTATCAAAATCATTGCATATGGTATTTAAAAAAACATGAAAAATAAAGTGTTCTTAAATAAAAGTACTCTTACTTTTAGCTTTATTACCTAAAGAAATAATGTTCTTGCAGTCATTTTTTTTTGTCTATCTGATGAGTCCCTTCTGTCTGCCAATAACTTCTGATCCCATTAGTTCACTTCAGCTAAGTTTGACAGCAGTGTGAAGGTCTCAAAGTATCTGCAAGCTTCTACAAAGGTCATGAAACACAGCTGGATCAAAGAAGAAACCCAGTTCATTTTCATGCTGTGGGAAAAGCTGCAGAGTGAGTTCAATAGTTACGTGGTCTCTTTGGTCTTTCGTTTGGCCCCTCATATTGGCCAATAAGCACAAATACACCCCAAAACAACTGGAGCACATGGGGCATCCTCCCTACCCAATAGACAGGGAACAGCCAAGGGGGCTGGTAGGGAGGACCTCAAAAAGACAAAAGGAGCTGGAGATACTGTTGATGGTGGGCACAGTGCCACGAGGCTTTAATATATGATGCAAAGAGTACACGGGAACTGGGAGGGATGCTGGGTTTATTGCAGCAGAGGGTGAGAGAGTGAACACAAATCCATTGGAAACCAAGCTTCATTAGTTCTCGTTTCCTCTCACAAATGAATTAAATATGCCACCCAAATATTTCTGAGGAAAAAAAAAAAAAAGAAATATGAAATATCCAAAATGCAGAGTACAAAAGTTCTTACTTAGAAGCTGATGGAAGCAGCAGCTTACCAGTCAATTAATGTTCACTTGTAGTGAGAAGTTCAAATCCACTGAGTATTTTCTTAGAAACATTGGGACAGAAGGAATCTCACAGAGGTTGCCTAGTACAGCTCTTCTGCACTGCGTCAGGATTACATACAGCACAACTGTCTCCGGCAGAAGTGTACCTACCTTCTCTCAGAGAAGTTGCAGTCAGGTAGACTCCACAGCCACCCTAACTACTTTGTTCCAGGTTTCATCACCTTAGCACCAAGTGTGGGGTGAGGGAGTTCCCTAATATACTCAAAGTCATCTTTACTTTCTTTGTTTCTTTGCTTTCTTCTCAGAGCCCAATCACCATAAGCTCGTATCTGTCTGCAAATGACCACTATGACTTACTCCTTTTTTTCTTCTCTGGGCTAAATGAATCAAATTCCTTAACAGGCTATGCTTTCTAAATCTGTTGTTTGCCCAGCTGTTCTCTTCTTGACTGTCCATTTTGTTAGTCTAGGTGTCCCAGACAAGGCCTCCTGCTATGCATGTTCTGCAGGCTATGTAAAATTCCCTGTTAATACACCCCACATTGAGGTCTGCCTGCTTTTACACCTTCACCACAGCACTGACCACTACTTAAGTCTGTAATGCTATGTAATCCTCATAACCTTCCAAAACACATTACTTCCTAGTTATCCATTATCTATTTTTATTTGAGGATTTGAGATCTGCTTCCTCTGGGTAATACTTTGCACTTGTCTTCATTGAATTTTACCTTACTGATTTTAGGCGCTCTCTCTGATTTTTCAAGATTATTTTTAATCGCTATTCTGTTCTTCAAAATGCTTTTAACTATCTCCTTGTTTCTTGTACTCATTTGCTAATTTTATGACCTTTTATTTCCTTATCTAATTTGTTCATTAACCTATTTAATAGAATGTAGCTGAGATCAGAACCCTTCATGAACCTACTTGAAACGTCCTCCCGGTTTGATAATACAGAACTGATTGATACTTACTTTTTGAGAATGACTTCAGAGGCAATTGCTTGCCCACTCATGACCCACCTACACAATATTTCCTTAGCTTACTGATGAGAACCTCATGCTAAGTATGTAATGAATGTTGCTGATGCAGACATACAGCACATCTACTGCTTCATCACTATCCATGAGGTCAGTTATGAGTCAAAGAAGAAAACTGAGTTTCTTTCATATGGAGTTTTCTTGACAAGACCACATTGGCTAATTTTAATCAATTTATTATTTTCTAGAGGATTGCTAAAAAGTAGTTTAATAGTTCTTTTCTGAATCTTTCTGGTGATATTTATTTCATGAGCTTCTTTATAATCTCTCTCATCTTCTTTTTCTGAAAATACATACTATGAATTTTTTCCAACTTTAGAATCTTCCTCCCAAACACTTGAAATGGCAAGTGGTAGTAGGTGTTTGAAAGATCACATCTTATCTCCAACATAAAATGTTATTCTAGATTAGAAGAATATTGTCAGACAACATATTGACGGCTTTGACTCCTAATTGTCTATGGACAACTTGCATCTGATATGCAGATATATGTAATATGCAGATGCAGACCCTGCGTTTTAAATAAACACTATTCAAAAGCTTTGTAAGCTTATTCACAGTTGGGAAAAGATAAGGGGGTGCCAAAATTTGAGATTGCAAACACAGTCCATTCTGCTTGTACTTTACAGACGTTATTTGAATGTTGGGAAACATTGCGCACATACACTGAGAACTGTTAGTGCCTTTGGGCTCTGTTGCAAGGACACACAGCGTAATGCACTCACACTAAGGAGAGCAAAACTGCAACTCAGAGCACATATCAAAAGCACTCAAATCCCTGAGCCAGTTTCCATGAATTTCTTTATTTTAAATTAAAACAAAGGTAAACCAGAAACCTCTGTGGCGATAAAGGCAGAGTTCAGCAAATGGAATAAATTACTAGCATAGTCATTCTGGCTGCCTTCACAGACTGAATCCCACTTCCCCATAATTTCCAGTATAAATGTTGGGCCAAATGAGGACGTTAAGTGGGAAACACCTCTAGTAATGGTAGAAGACGACTGACTCGGTGCTGTATCCAAAATGAGATATTGGTGTTTCAGGCCCTATGTTATGAAGCCTAGAAGCTACCCAAAGTCCCCAGCCCCTGCAGCAGAACGAACAGCCGAGCTCAGCCCCTCAGCCATCCCTGGGAGAGCAGTAATACATGTGGAGGAGAGGTGCTCGCTCCCCTGTTTTAGCGAGCAGCAAGAGCAGCATTTGACTGCAGCCTCTCATTCAGAGGGTAAAAATGCTTCTTGTGCTTAGCCACTTAAGTAATGTATTTGGGGACAGATTAATGGATGTCTGCTAAAGCACGGCCAGAGGTGGTGGTACTGCACACCTTCAGATTAATAGTCAGGACCTAGGACATTTCTGGGGCAAGTGAGAGATGGAGGCCCTGCTCAACAAGAGCTTAAAAACCACAACTTTGAGGAACCAGCCCAACAGCAGACTGGCAGCTTGTCAGGGCCGGAATGGAGCAGGCAAGACATGAATAAAAGGTAAATGCACTAAGACAAGGTAAAGGAGGAATCACCTGAAAAGTAAAGTTTAAAAAAAAAAAAAATTGTAACCGTCAGGAGAATTACATCTCAACTAGGACATGTTATATTGAGTAGCTAAGTTTCCTATGAGCACCTTGCCTTCAATAATGAATCAGATGATTACACTGAGCTTCCTAATCAATACAGTGCTTTGTAACAGCTTAGTATACATCCTTTGGAACTATCAGGTAAGAATAATTTGCTGAATAAGAGCACAGGCAAGGTGGGTTTCTTTGTTCTCTATGACAAGAATAACATTCATAATATTTTCAACAATATCTCAACAAAACTAATCCTTTTATCAAGCAAAAAAGGATGGATGCACTGCCAAAGTCTTATCCTTCTATCCTAATCCAGTCTGTACAGCAGTAAAAAGCTATGTGTTTTCTTCCTTGCTTTCTCTCTGCTTGGGTTTTAGGGCACAGTAAACTTTTTTGAGCTTTCAAAGGTGTGACCCACAATATGATGGCATGATAACTACTTTGGATTTAACTATATGTCTGAATTCAGTATTCTTCCTTCCAGTTATTCTATCAATGACTTCTTTCCAAATGCATTTCAAAACTAAAATCATCTTACATTTGCTTTCAGTTACATGAGATAGAACAAATTGTCATCTGATGTAGATTAGCATATCTTTACTGAAGCCAAAGAAAGTATATGGTTCTGGGACCAGTTCTATTCAATATATTCATTAATGACTTGGATGAGGGATTAGAGTGCACTGTCAGCAAGTTCGCTGATGACACAAAACTGGGAGGAGTGGCTGAGATGCCGGAAGGCTGCGCAGCCATTCAGAGAGACCTGGACAGGCTGGAGAGTTGGGCGGGGAGAAATTTAATGAAATATAACAAGGGCAAGTGTAGAGTCCTGCATCTGGGCAAGAACAACCCCATGTACCAGTACAAGTTGGGGACAGACCTGTTGGAGAGCAGCGTAGGGGAAAGGGACCTGGGGGTCCTAGTGGACAACAGGATGACCATGAGCCAGCAGTGTGCCCTTGTGGCCAAGAAGGCCAATGGCATCCTGGGGTGTATTAGAAGGGGTGTGGTCAGCAGGTCGAGAGAGGTTCTCCTCCCCCTCTACTCTGCCCTGGTGAGGCCGCATTTGGAATATTGTGTCCAGTTCTGGGCCCCTCAGTTCAAGAAGGACAGGGAACTGCTAGAGAGAGTCCAGCGCAGAGCCACGAAGATGATTAAGGGGGTGGAACATCTCCCTTATGAGGAGAGGCTGAGGGAGCTGGGTCTCTTTAGCTTAGAGAAGAGGAGACTGAGGGGTGACCTCATTAATGTTTATAAATATGTAAAGGGCAAGTGTCAAGAGGATGGAGCCAGGCTCTTCTCAGTGACATCCCTTGACAGGACAAGGGGCAATGGGTGCAAGCTGGAACACAGGAGGTTCCACATAAATATGAGGAAAAACTTCTTTACTGTAAGGGTAACTGAACACTGGAACAGGCTGCCCAGAGAGGTTGTGGAGTCTCCTTCTCTGGAGACATTCAAAACCCGCCTGGACGCGTTCCTGTGTGATATGGTCTAGGCAATCCTGCCCCGGCAGGGGGATTGGACTAGATGATCTTTCGAGGTCCCTTCCAATCCCTAACATTCTGTGATTCTGTGATATGAATTTATATAGATAAGTAGTTGCCCACTTGCCTTACATACAGAAGGCAAAATCCAGAATTCATATTAAAATGTTTCAAAAAAACCTACATCCTGTTACATTTTGTTCTAAGAATCTGCAGATGTCAGCTAATGAAAATAAACTTCAAAGGGAGGAATCATTTGAATTAAATCACAATCTCAAAATAAGTTCTGTTTGGAAATGGTTGCTTTATACTGTGTTGTTAAGTGGGTATTAGCCTTTTAACAGCTCTGCTGCTTGATGCAGAGCTGTCCACTTGAAATAAGAACAAAATAGCAGAAGCTACTGATCATGGACCTTGAGGTCTGAGGCACCCCTCACTTCCATGCTGATAAAGTATTCAAAATAAACTCTCAGTTAAGATGCTGCTTTTTATTTTCCTTCTTGGAAAAAAGAAGATTTCCCCAAGAAAACCAGATTCCCCTCTCTCTACTCCTGTCCTTCTGCCCCATGCCACATTCAACAGTGAAGCCAGAGACTAGATGTAGTAGCTACTTTGACTCCTATTACCAGTGAATGAGAGGGAACTACTGACAACATCAGAGAGGGGAGGAGAAAGAGGAGCCAAGGAAATTTCAGTTTCTGACTCTTTTTTTAATAACTTGTAAAAAGTGAGGCTCTGCTTGACTATATGTCAGCCAGACCACACTCTGGAGGAGAAAGGTAACACACTGGAGGCAGTACAGTGGAAAAAAAAAATATATACACCCTCTCATCATACGTACAAGGCTCCAAAACACCCATCTTTTTGATATATGAAAGCAGTTTTAATGGACCAGAGGGCACACGGCTGGATAACACTAGGGCAAAGTCTTCAATAGTCATACAAAACCTATGAAGCAAGGACAGCAGACAAGCAAGACTACACAGCCATTTGCCACAGCAGTGTTGGGGTGGGAACTCTGTAGGGTTGATCCAGACTCAGGAGTCCTTTGGCATTGAAGAGGGAGGCATGACATGAAGAACTAAGATGGACAATGGATAGGAGCGGACTAGCAAATACACTTTTCGGTGTCCACTGAGACTGTCATCACTAATGCCCGTTATTTGCAACTGTGGCATTCATATTTTCCTGATGGGGATCACTGATCACTAGGACCTGTAGTGAATAACGACGCACAGAGCTACATCCTTCATACAGATGGTCAAAAGGTCTTGTGGGGATAAGAGCTTTTGGTCTTTGAACTCAGAAAAAAATCCCTGTAGATGAAGAAATCTCTTCAGCCAATCCATCATTCCCCTAGAAACCTCTTCAAAATGAATGTCATCTGAAGAGCAGAAAAGAATTTCTGTACATTTCTGTAAAATTGGAGACACTCGAATCTATGGTTCCACTGAGCAAGGATGGCACTCAGGAGAAAGTGCTTGTTCCCCACTGATTCTACAAATCAATGGCTTCTAAAAAGATTGAAAGCTAATGTGGATGAGGTAGAGGGAGGATTCAACCATAATTGTCAAGAGGAAAGCTATTTCAGAGGAACATTTCAGTTTACCTTCTCTAGAAAGACTGATGATTTCCCATGAGAAAAAAAAAACCAAACAAACAACTACGTCACAGAAACAGAAAAGAGGATAACTGGTTTTCTACACCTAACCTCGTTCTACAGTTCCTCTCCCTAAGACATATTATAGTCTGTGGTTCAGTTTTTGCATTGATTATCTCAATTCCTTTTCTAAGGCAATTCAAATAAAGTCAAAACAAAGGTATGAGAGCTACATGTTAAGTCATAACTTCAAGGAAATTTTTGCTTATATACAGTTTTCAGCTAATAGACTGTTGATATTTGCTTAATACAAATCATAATTTGTGAAGGGTACCTATTTTTCACAAACCCTGTTGTCTTCATTTAGCCTGTACCCAGGGCTGAACAACAAGCAGTTGTTCTATCACCCAATGTCTCTTCCGCAACCAAGAAAGGGAATTGGGAAAAAAGGGCAGACTCATGGGTTAAAATTTAAACAGATTTCATAAAATAAGGCAAACAATATCAATGCTAATACAAAAGACACAGAATTATACTTAGCCCACAGATTGGTAGCAACTTCCTCCAGTAATCACAACCTTTGAGAAAACAGAATAATGGAAGGAAGAAAAAAAAAAAAACAGAGCAAAAAAACACCCCCTCCCCAGCAGCTTTTCCATTTATAGTGAACCTGACGTTAGTGTTACAGAACACACCTGCGGGCCAGCCTGGGTCAGCTGCCCTGGCTTTCACTGCTAACAGCCTTGATCACCATAGCACAGCTGGCCACAGACTGAAACAAAATGTAACAGAAAAGTGATTCTATAAATTTTATCCCCGCAAAACCAGGAGACCTGTCCAGCAGCATGGGATGGATGTACGTGAGCTGTCTTTACAGTATTATCCAGCTGCTGTTTCAATCTATGTAACATGCACCAAGGGTGGACAGAGCGAGGGACTTAGGACTTAGAGTGCCAAGAGCTATGTTATCCATATCTTCCACTCTCTTTCATTGAATGCTCGCAAGGGACAACACCAGTCCAAGTGCAGAACTTGATGGTGTGTCTCTTTTGCCAATGTACGCTAAAATACCAGCTCCCCAAGAATCAATATGCTTCTTGATCCCCACTGTGCTCCAGAAAGAGAATTATGAGCTGGTTCACTTGTTAAACTGGTGTCTCTCCTGACTTAGCTGCACCAAATGACTAAATGCAAGGAAGCCCTATCAGTGTGTCCTTTTCCAAGGGTATAAATGATAGGCCACTGTGACTATGACAAAACACAGGTAACAGGACTTGCAAGAAGACTTGCAAAATACTCATGTCCCCTATGCTGCTCTACCTGGTGTGAAAAGCAGCCCGCCAGCTTTCGTAGGCATACAATATTTTTACCAAGCATAAGCTGCCTTTTCCTTTACTGAGATACAGTAAATTCACTGATTCTGGGTGTCCTGGTTTGGCCTAAACCAGGCCGATTTTCCTTTCAGTGATTTTTACTTTCAGCTAAGTCTCCTCTAAGTAACTGCACTTTCTGAAACTAACTGCATGTTTTGCAGACAGTGTCTGCTTCCAGGACTGATAACGCTCGAAGTTTGTAGTTATCACTGAGGCACCGGTAGGGATGTTGTGCAGAAAGGCTCTTGCTGTACTTGTTCTTGAGAGAAACCAAGGTCACTGCTGAATTCCTCACTGCTTACGAGTGAAGAGCCGAAGGGGGGTCGCAGCTGCGGGGGGGAGCGGACAGGGCAGGTGACCCAAAATTGACCAACGAGGGTATTCCATCCCATACACGTCATTCTCAGTATAAAGCGGGGGGATCACGAGGGTCTCGCTCTCTTTCTGCTATGGCCGGTGTCCAGGGAGGACTCCGTCTGTTTTCCTGCTGCCCCCGATCCCGATCCGTGCGTTCCTGAATCCAGCTCTCGACCGTCGCTAGGCCCAGCCTGGGCCTTCCCGGAGCCTGCCCTGCAGTGCCGGTGGTGACGTGGCTGACTTCAGGGGAGCTCAATCTTGGTTTTGTATATATATTTGTATATATTTGATTATTTCTATTATTATTATTATACTTTTTTTTTCATTATTATAGTTTATTAAAACTGTTTTAATTTTCCAACCCGGAAGTCTCTCTCCCTTTTCCCTTTCCCTTTCCCTCTGGGGGGAGGGGGGGGGATAACAGAGGGCATCTGCCGCAGGTTTAATCACCAGCCCAGTTTTAAACCGTGACAGATTTATTGGCGCCCAACGTGGGGCTCGAGAGAAGCTCCGACAGGTTGCTCTGATAAGTCGAATCCCAGCTCCCGTGGGAGGAGATCCGGAGAGCTCAGCCGGGAGAGTATCAGATTTCTTCCTTTGAGATTTACGAGGGGTTGGAAATTAAAACAGATAGCTAAGATGGTAATGTCATTTGTGAGCCTTGTGTTACCTCTTCTCTTTATAAAGCTTGTTTTACAGTTAAGTGTAATCATACCTTACTTGCCGTATGCGCTGTGTGTTAGTGCTTACATGTGGTTTAACAGGGCGTGCTGGTCAAAATGTGTCATTTCGGTATGGGTTGTGATACTGATTTATGTCGTGATAAACTGGGCAGTCATTATTCCGATCTCTTATCTCTATGATACAATGATGGGCAGCTTTAATCGCGAATCGGTAGCTGCGCACACCGGGCGTCTTTTAACTGATTTTGATAGTATCTGCTCCTTTTTTGCCAAGCTGATTCCTGCAAAATTCGAACAGGGCGTGCTTTTATTTGTGTGTGTCCTGAACGTGTTACTGGTGTGCTATGTGATCAGATCTCAGTGCAGCAACAGCGGGAGGTATCATGCTGCCCCTGTAACCAGGAGAAAACACCGAAAGAAATCAGCTAGTAAAGTGAAGGATGATGACTCAGAGGCTTCTAAGGCAGAGCCAGCACGGGACCCAGGTGAGGGCCCTTCTCAGTCAGAGTCAGGGCCTGACACAGAGGGGGGTTTCCTTGATCATCTTTTTAAAGAAGGCCCATTACACAAGAAGGACAAGAAAGGTCCTTCTAAAGCAGAACAATCACAGGAGGACTCGGACTCGGAAGTAGAGATAACCTACCACTCCTTATCCCTGAAAGAACTGCGAAATATAAGAAAAGATTTTAGTTGTTATGACGGTGAGCCAATAATTACCTGGTTGCTCCGATGCTGGGATAATGGGGCAGATAGCATAGAATTGGATGGTAGAGAAGCCAGACAGTTGGGATCCCTGTCCAGAGATGGTGGTATTGATAAGATGCTTCCAAGAAGGTCGAACAGTATCAGTCTCTGGAGGCGACTCTTGTCAGCTGTAAAGAGCAGGTATCCCTATAAAGATGATGTTATGAGCCACCTAAGCAAATGGACCACTATAGAAAAAGGTATTAACTACCTTAGAGAACTAGCTGTGCAAGAGATCATTTATAGACACCCTCAGGACATTGTAGATCCTGTAAATCCTGATGAAGTGGAATGCAACCGATCCATGTTCCGGAAGGTTGTGAAGAGTGCTCCACCAACACATGCCCATACATTGTCAATATTAGTCTGGGGAGAAGATGCTATGGCACGACCTAGTGTGGGCGAAATGGCTAACTATATGCGACAGTATGAAGATAGTATTTCTTCCCCACTGCAGGCCCGTGTCTCGGCTGTGGAAAAACTGACTAAGGAGAACAAGGACTCATTTAAACAACTGTCAGACAAACTGTCCAGGATCGAGAATAAACTTGACTCTCTACCTACACAGGCCCGTGTTGCAGCCTTTAGGAGGCAACGCCCTCCTACTGGACCGGCTCAAAGGAAACGGAACACGTCACGAGGTATCTTGTGGTTTACCCTGCGTGATTATGGGGAGGACATGAACAGATGGCATGGACAACCTACCAGTACCCTACAGGCACGAGTACGTGAGTTGCAAGCTAAAAGAAATACCAGAGAGAATTTTCCTAGGAGGATGGCTGCTCCAGTTACCAATGAGCAGGACCCCAGTCAGGGTACATGGGCCTCAAATCCCTTTTTTCCAAGAGTGAATAGGGGAAATGAAGGTCCAGTCCCCGTGAGCTGCACGAATCCAGTCTTTAATTAGAGGGGCCCTGCCTCTAGCCAGGAGGAGGAGAGGGATAACCGGATTTATTGGACTGTGTGGATTCGATGGCCTGGCACATTAGAACCACAAAAGTATCGAGCCCTGGTAGACACTGGTGCACAGTGCACCCTCATGCCATCGAATCATAAAGGAACAGAATCTGTCAGTATTTCGGGAATAACAGGGGGATCTCAAGAGTTATCTGTATTGGAGGCCAAAGTGAGCCTAACTGAAAATGAATGGAAAAAGCACCCCATTGTGACTGGTCCAGATGCTCCATGCATCCTTGGCATAGACTACCTTAAGAAAGGGTATTTTAAGGACCCAAAAGGATATAGATGGTCCTTTGGTGTAGCAGCTGTAGAGACTGAGGACATTAAACAGCTGTCTACCTTGCCTGGCCTCTCAGAGGATCCTTCTGTTGTGGGGTTGCTGAAAGTTGAAGAACAACAGGTGCCAATTGCTACTGCCACGGTGCACCGACGACAATATCGCACCAATCGAGACTCCCTGATCCCCATTCATAAACTGATTAGACAATTAGAAAATCAAGGAGTGATTAGCAAGACTCGCTCACCCTTTAATAGTCCTATATGGCCAGTGCAAAAGTCTAATGGAGAATGGAGATTAACTGTGGACTATCGTGGCCTAAATGAAGTTACACCACCTCTGAGTGCTGCTGTGCCAGACATGCTAGAACTTCAATACGAACTGGAGTCAAAGGCAGCCAAGTGGTACGCCACTATAGACATTGCTAATGCATTTTTCTCTATTCCCTTGGCACCAAAGTGCAGGCCACTGTTTGCTTTTACCTGGAGAGGTATCCAATATACCTGGAATCGACTGCCCCAGGGGTGGAAACACAGTCCTACTATTTGCCACGGACTGATCCAGACTGCACTAGAAAAGGGTGGAGCTCCAGAACATTTGCAATATATTGATGACATCATTGTGTGGGGAGATACAGCAGCAGAAGTTTTTGACAAAGGGGAGAAAATAATTCAAATTCTTCTGCAAGCTGGTTTTGCCATAAAAAGAGGCAAGGTCAAGGGGCCTGCCCGGGAGATCCAGTTTTTAGGGATTAAATGGCAAGATGGACGTCGCCAGATCCCGATAGAGGTGATCAACAAGATAACAGCTATGTCCCCACCAACTAATAAAAAGGAAACACAAGCCTTCTTAGGCGTTGTGGGTTTCTGGAGAATGCATATTCCAGATTACAGCCAGATTGTACACCCTCTTTATCAGGTGACCAGAAAGAAAAATGATTTTCAGTGGGGCCCTGAACAACAACAGGCTTTTGAACAGATTAAACAAGAGACTGTGCATGCAGTAGCCCTTGGACCAGTCCGTATGGGACAAGATGTTAAAAATGTGCTCTACACCTCAGCTGGGGACAATGGTCCTACCTGGAGCCTCTGGCAGAAAGTGCCAGGGGAGACTCGAGGTCGACCCCTAGGATTTTGGAGTCGAGGATACAAGGGCTCTGAGGCCAATTACACCCCAACTGAAAAAGAGATACTGGCAGCATATGAAGGAGTTAGAGCTGCCTCAGAGGTAATCGGTACTGAAGCACAGCTTCTCCTGGCACCCCGATTACCAGTACTAGGCTGGATGTTCAAGGGTAAGGTTCCCACTACTCATCATGCAACTGATGCGACGTGGAGTAAATGGATTGCATTAATTACACAGAGGGCTCGAATAGGAAACCCTAATCGCCCAGGAATCTTAGAAGTGATCATGGACTGGCCAGAAGGCAAAGACTTCGGAATGCCACCAGAAAAGGAGGTGACACGTGCTGAAGAAGCCCCACCGTATAATGAACTACCAGAGGATGAAAAGCAGTATGCCCTGTTCACCGATGGATCCTGCCGTCTTGTAGGAAAGCATCGGAAGTGGAAAGCTGCTGTATGGAGTCCTATACGACGAGTCACAGAAGCCACAGAAGGACAAGGTGAATCAAGTCAATTTGCAGAGGTAAAAGCCATCCAGCTGGCTTTAGACATTGCTGAACGAGAAAAGTGGCCAAGGCTGTATCTTTATAGTGACTCATGGATGGTGGCAAATGCCTTGTGGGGGTGGTTAAAGCAGTGGAAGCGAAGCAACTGGCAGCGTAAAGGTAAACCTATTTGGGCTGCTGAACTGTGGCAAGATATTGCTGCTCGGCTAGAGAAACTAGTCGTGAAGGTACGTCATGTAGATGCTCACATACCTAAAAGTCGGGCAACAGAGGAACATCGAAACAACCAACAAGCAGATCAGGCTGCTAAAGTGTTCCAAATAGATTTGGACTGGGAACATAAAGGTGAACTATTTTTAGCTCGGTGGGCTCATGACACTTCAGGTCATCAAGGGAGAGATGCAACATACAGATGGGCTCGTGACCGAGGGGTGGACTTAACTATGGACTCTATTGCACAGGTTATCCATGATTGTGAAACATGCGCCGCAATTAAGCAAGCCAAACGGTTAAAACCTTTGTGGTATGGGGGGCGGTGGTTGAAATATAAATATGGGGAGGCCTGGCAAATTGACTACATCACACTCCCTCAAACCCGCCAGGGTAAACGTTATGTGCTTACCATGGTGGAGGCGACCACCGGATGGCTGGAAACATACTCTGTGCCCCATGCCACTGCCCGGAACACTATCCTGGGCCTCGAAAAGCAAATCTTGTGGCGACATGGCACACCAGAGAGAATTGAGTCGGACAATGGTACTCATTTCAAAAACAGTCTCATAGATAACTGGGCCAAAGAGCATGGCATCGAATGGGTATATCACATCCCCTATCATGCACCAGCCTCTGGGAAAATTGAACGGTATAATGGGCTGTTAAAAACTACCCTAAAAGCAATGGGGGGGTGGAACCTTTAAAAACTGGGATAAGCATTTGGCACAAGCTACCTGGCTAGTTAACACCAGAGGATCTATCAACCGAGCTGGCCCTGCTCAGTCAGACCTTTTACATACAGTAGAAGGGGATAAAGTCCCTGTGGTGCATGAAAGGAATCTGTTGGGAAAAACTGTCTGGGTTCTTCCTGCTACGGGCAAAGGTAAACCCATTCATGGGATTGCTTTTGCTCAAGGACCTGGATGTACTTGGTGGGTGATGCTGCAGGATGGTGGAGTCCGATGTGTCCCTGAAGGTGATCTGATCTTGGGTGAGAATACTTAATTCTGAACTGCATGATGTTAATTGCTGCATAATACTAACAGTGTTCATAAGTGTCTTTCAGGTTGAAGCAGTGGTGATGAGACCGGAGCTAGCTGCAAGTGGCGTCCAGTAACCTCCTCGAGACTGACATCTTTAACCTGCAACCCATGGGCACGAACTGTGACAAAGCTCATACCATCTCTCCTACCCTGGGAGACTCCTAGCCAGATGGAAACCCACAATCCTGAACTAAATGAACTTGATGAACTTTTTTTTTGTATAGAGATGAATCATAAACTAATGTTATCTGTATATATTTTAAAATGAAAAGTTAGTGGTGATCTGAGTATGACGTGAATGGTATGGAATAAGGGGTGGAATGTCCTGGTTTGGCCTAAACCAGGCCGATTTTCCTTTCAGTGATTTTTACTTTCAGCTAAGTCTCCTCTAAGTAACTGCACTTTCTGAAACTAACTGCATGTTTTGCAGACAGTGTCTGCTTCCAGGACTGATAACGCTCGAAGTTTGTAGTTATCACTGAGGCACCGGTAGGGATGTTGTGCAGAAAGGCTCTTGCTGTACTTGTTCTTGAGAGAAACCAAGGTCACTGCTGAATTCCTCACTGCTTACGAGTGAAGAGCCGAAGGGGGGTCGCAGCTGCAGGGGGGAGCGGACAGGGCAGGTGACCCAAAATTGACCAACGAGGGTATTCCATCCCATACACGTCATTCTCAGTATAAAGCGGGGGGATCACGAGGGTCTCGCTCTCTTTCTGCTATGGCCGGTGTCCAGGGAGGACTCCGTCTGTTTTCCTGCTGCCCCCGATCCCGATCCGTGCGTTCCTGAATCCAGCTCTCGACCGTCGCTAGGCCCAGCCTGGGCCTTCCCGGAGCCTGCCCTGCAGTGCCGGTGGTGACGTGGCTGACTTCAGGGGAGCTCAATCTTGGTTTTGTATATATATTTGTATATATTTGATTATTTCTATTATTATTATTATACTTTTTTTTTCATTATTATAGTTTATTAAAACTGTTTTAATTTTCCAACCCGGAAGTCTCTCTCCCTTTTCCCTTTCCCTTTCCCTCTGGGGGGAGGGGGGGGGATAACAGAGGGCATCTGCCGCAGGTTTAATCACCAGCCCAGTTTTAAACCGTGACACTGGGCAACCTACATAAGGACATACAGTTCTTCATATAAAATAGACTTTCTGTAGCTATAAGAGAAACCAGCCTGCGCTAGATAATTCATTCAAACACAAATGACAGCTTTCAGAGAGTTAAAAATACAATGACTGGTGGTAGTAAGATAATCTAGAGACCTATTTTTGCAAGTGCACTCTTGTTAGTGCTGCTTCCCTATTAAAAATCTAATTTTCTTTAGTTGGTCTGTCTAAACTCCATCTTCGTTTTCAAGTAGATACAAAGGCTAAAATCTCTCTACACTGCAATCAATAGTAAACCACGCACAGATTTTGCCAGAGTTGGTATTTTAGCATACATTGGCAAAAGAGACACACCATCAAGTTCTGCACTGGACTGGTGTTGTCCCTTGCAAACATTTAATGAAAGAGAGTGGAAGATATGGATAACATAGCTCTTGGCACTCTAAGTGCTAAGTCCCTTGCTCTGTCCGCCCTTGGTGCGTGTTATATAGATTGAAACAGCAGCTGGATAATACTGTAAAGAGAGCTCAAGTACATCCATCCCACGCTGCTGGATGGGATTTGTGGAAAGCAGGCACCCTTCACATATAGCTATGCTGAGGACAATTCAGGTCAATGCCTTTTTTTTACTTACTTGCAAGAGAATCTCTTCTACTTTTACCCTGCTGTGATTAGAAGATACATAACCTTCAGCTTTGCTCTCAGCATCAATCATTTCCAGCTAATATTTTCAGAAAGTGGAAGCAGCCTATGTGGCACTGATTCTTTTGAATCATGATGTTTTAGTTAAAAACCATTTTGAAAAGTGAGACTTGGACTCTTTAGACTTGGGCAATTCACAACATTTTACTTTTTTTTCCTCACAGATCTTGAAGAGTTATGTTAAAAGATATGTAAAGCATCCGTTCTCTTCCATGAACAGGAGAAGCATCTTCTGTTTGATAAGCCAGAACGTATCAGCCATCTTATCTCAGATCTGCTATTTGTACTGCCCTTTGGCAAATGTGTTATCACTGCCCTCCACACTGTTCTAAGGCATTTTCCACAAAACTTACAGATTTCCACATCCGAAATGAGCACAACCCAGAGCAAATTTATACAGAAGCTGGAGCTCAGCCTTCGCTTTGGGTGGCTGTGTGTGGGAGTGTGTGCGTATATGTGTATTTGTGTGGGCGTATCAGCATTCAGTTCTTAAATTTTGTTCCTGCTGTAAAAATGACTAGTATAGCAGTTTATTTTGATACCAAATTGCAAGGTTAGTTCATTTTACATGATGGCAGTTTAACACATTGAGAGAAGGGGGAGAATAGATTTTTCTGAAGATCTGCAGTGTCTCTGATGCTCTGTAACAAACAGAGCAGAACAAAATTCTGGTGACCATTTTGATAAAAAAGTGAATATGCTCAGTAAGCCAACAAGAAGCAGTCAGGGAAATCAAATGTGAGACTTGACAATTTTTTCCTATTCCAGCCATCGCATCTGAATTTCTGTAATTTTATTTAAGGCAGAAATATTGTACTTAAGGGGGTTTAATTCTTTCTTAAATTAAATATGCTCAATTAGTTTGTGAAGAAACATTGCTCTATAAAAATCAGCTGCAATACTATGAGTCTGTTCTTTCTCTAAAGATAAAATCAGCTGTAATAACTTTCCTCCAAACTCTAGAAAAAACATTCTGTAAGTTTGGCACTTTAATCTCCACAAAGGCCATGTAGAAACAATCACAACAAATGAAGATTGAAGAATGAAGGCAAGCTGGCTTTAGGGCTCCATTACACTAAAAATGGGAAGAGAAAGGAAGTCTGTCTTCAGAGCCTGCACAGTACTGTAGCTTAGGCTACACGAAAATGAAAAACTCAGCTGCCTGCAGCTGGCTCGGGTCCCCCCGTCTCTGCGATTTAAGGCAGTGGGAGTCTCCTTTCTCTACCTCTGCCCAAATGAAAAATTTTCACTTGTCATTTTGATGTACCTGTTGGCTAAAATTCACATCATCTGCTTAAAGCCCATCACACCTGCTCTCTGGAGGCTGTCGGTGTCCCAGTGTCAGGGTCACCTTTCAACCTCCCACAGGCTCAGCCAGGAGGGACCCATCTTTTAGGAGCGTATACCCCAGTAACCCCACCTGGACCCAAGCACAAGATTGCATGCTCTTGGCTGGGGTTCACCAAGGTCTGCCCAAAACCCAAGCGCTGTTAAAGGAGGAAGCAACACCATACAGTGATGCAGACACAGGCTTAGTGTCTGGGAGTAGCGCTACAGATGTACCTCCTACCGCCTTTTGCTTTGCTGTGAATGACAATGCTTTTGTACTAGTGAAATGCCACTCACCAAACACACCAGGTACCTCCATTAAACTATCAAATACTGCAAAAATAATCCACCACTAAAAAAAACACCTTTCCTTCCCTTATCTTCATATTCTGTTTAATAGCTCTGATCCTCTGATACTAATTAAGTTCGCTGCTTTCGTCTCTTCCATTGCACTCGTGTTCATCTATGCACACATACATCCACACGCTTTGAACCCTATGACAGTCGTAACCACGTTCATTTTCTACTCCAACCCCCTACATTTTTAACCCTGAGAGACTCCGTTGCTCAGCTGAGGCAGTGTTACAGCAAGCATTTGCGAGGATGAGGAGAGGAAGGTGCAGCTGGCTCTCACAACTGGGAAGGAGCAGGGGACAAGACAGGCAGAAGAGCTCTTTCAGCATTCCCGTTATGCCCAGGACCAGTGCCTGCTGCCTATAACAAAGGCTGCAGTGCTGAGAGGTAAGTGTTAAGTCAGCTGAGGCCCAGGGCACATGCTCTGACTGAACCTTGCAGTGCTTTTATTTTTTCTGCACCCTGTGAGCTTCACAGAGGTGTGTAGCTGCTGCCAGCTCTTCTGTGCATTCCACCGCTGTTTGCTACGCTGCAGATGTTCACCTGTCACTTTGCTCTAGGCCATCAGACTTGATAAATTCCTATTGCCTACAGAAGACAAGCTCCATGTTTAGCAAAGTGGAATGATACCAAGTCTATTTTCATTTCTGTTACCCCAGGAATATGCAATATGCATATATTTTACATTTATGCCAGCTGGACTCAATGCTGCATCTTCCTGTTAGCTGAAATGATTACCTTTGGTTTTGGGAGTGGCGTGATGATGCTGTATTTACCTGAGCAGGATTTTAACTCATGACCCCACTCAGCAGCTTAACATATTCTGCTTCGAGCCGCCTTATTTTGAATGAGGATGCGGAAGTTGGTGTGGTCCTATCTGTAGCAATAGTAGAGCACCCTCCATAGTCCTTTAGTCTTCCTATCGCTTGGAGTTTTGGCCCCTGTGGGGTCCATCTGGGACAGGGGGAGCAAGGGCACAGTCCTGAGCAGGAGCACCCAGCCTGCACAGGTAGTGCAGACCCTGGGAGGCTGCTGGCCTTGCCCAGCACCACTTCCATGGCAGTGTTTGGGCATTAATACCAACCTGGGACCATTCCCAACAGGCTTTCTGGACACAGCCACACTGTTCAGTGGTCTGAAAGCATTTAGCCCCATAGGTGCAAACTGCCCTGGGCCAGTCAGCCTCTGAGTGGTCCCTGGGCCATTTTACAGTATGCAGAAATAGCCTACAACTCTTGTCTGACTTTGCTCCTGTCTTTCATATTTTCACCCCATAGATTCAGCCATTTCAAGCTCAGCTGCACCTCTCTAAACAGGCGTATGCTCTCTCCATCTCTGCATTCTCATTTGCAGCCAGCTCTTGGATGTGGCCTCTTTGATCCCTTTCCTGCATTCAGTTTTGCCAGTCCACTGCATCTTACTGTCTTCCATTTCTTGTTATCTGAACACTCTCTCCTCTGTAAATTCCTGGTGCTCTTCCATCTTTACTGTCTCCCTTCTTCTCCTTTCTTCTGTTGATTCTGGTGGTAGCACCCTGGTAATAGCACTTTTTATTGGGAAGCGATAACATAGGATAGTAAAGGTTTTAAATCTCATAGTTCTTCCTTTTCTCTCTCATTCCTTTTTCTCTTGGTTATCTTCTCCGTTGGCTTTCTTTCCGTGTCATTTCATAGTCATTTCCCACATCTTTAGAATTCACCAGCACCCTGCTATTCCCGCTGCAGCTTTGCAAGCTTTTTTATTCCCTCTCTTTTTTGTCTTTTTATTTTTTATAGGCAGCAGCCACTCTTAATCTTCGTGGGAACTATTCATCTCTGTGCAACACCTGTCATCTTTCGTGCCCCAGCTTTGCATTTTACATCTGGTCTGTATTTGCATAGTCTAGTCTTCAGCTGGGTTTCCTGGTGCCTTTCATAGCTTTCTCCACATCGTTTTTAATCTTTTCTGTACTGCTTCTCCCTTCCTTTTTATCCCAGAGGCAGAAGGGCCCTGTTAGCTAGTTCTGTTTCATAGGAAATTTTCTTTCAACATCAAAGAATACCAGATCGCAAACACTGTTAAAATTAGTGCACCGCTCTCTAGATCCTGGTGAGTTATAACACTGGAAAAAGATTTATGCCCCAAGATTTCTTATTCATCCTTGGGTTTAGTGCCAATCAATCTTGTCTAGCCCTGGGGTTTTGACACTCAGTTCATCTCTTTTTCCATACTGTACCTCTATGTCAGTTTTGAAAATCATCGTTTCCCTAAAACCTTGCTCTGCCAGTCTCAGTCACTCACTTTTGCCATTAAAATGCACACAGAAAGTGTACTTCTTCCAGGATTAAATCATTTCTCAAAATCCCTTAGTGGCAGATCTCCCACAGCCTTCCCAAGCAACCCGATCCCTGCCCCACTAGCTTTGCTCCCTATCCTTGCTGATCCCACTTGCATGTCAGCCTCTTTTTCTTGTGCCAACACAGTGGATATGGTGAATTCTTCACTCCTTCCTCTTTGCAGGTACCATTTTGATTTTGCAGATATCTGCTTTCAGCCTTCCCTTCTCTGGACTGAGCTACCACAGGGATTTCAGTCTTTTTTTCTTGGATCATATTTTCTAGAGCTCTGACCATTCTTGTGTTCTCTCCTCAGGTCTCTCAGGATCTCTCTCCCTACCAGATTACTCATACTAACACACTAACCCTGCTCTACTGAAGAGAAACATTTGCTTCTCCATTAGTCTGCTCATTCCCCAGTAAAGTTTGTACTTACATTGTTCTGTACTGGAGAGGAAGACTCAGTGCTCGGGTCTGTGGTTCATATATGATCTAAACATAAGTATGAATTCTTCTTAATACATATAGAAGCAGCTGAACTAATTCTGATATCATGTAGCACATGCTTGCTTCACTCTTCTGTCATCCTTGCACCACGGGGTATGTTGCTTTTTCCTAATAATTCTTCACTTAATTCCCTTAGTGATGTCTTTGGGCTGAGGGTACCATTGGTTTCACTGTCAATTCCTTTAGTCTACAAGATTTTACTTCTGAGTAGCTCATTTCATTTTCACTAGCAGTTGTCTTTCTCCCTAAAATAGCAGAGGTTAATTACAGGATTTGTGTTATCCACCAGTATTTCATTTCTAGAACTTCCTGAAGACATATAAAGGGCCAAACAGACAAAGTTCAGTGCTGTATTTCTATTTGAAATAACAGAAGGATATAAATCCACCTACAACCAGTGACCTTTCAGGATTTGCAGCATTAGATCACATTGAAAAATCTCTGATGGATGAAAAATATAAGTGTTAAGGAAAAGTAATATCTGGGATCCCCGGTGTAACGTTTGCAAGACAAGGTTTTATAGCAGTTATTTTACAGCAGTTATTTTACCCTTTGATTTATTCACACGTTTTGCATCTATCCTCAGGCCAAAGTGTTCAAACATCTCCATAAAAAATTCACATTTGGCCAGATTTTTTCTCTAATCAGATGCTGGCTGCCAGTGGTAGTTTTTTCTGAGAGTCCTGTCTAAGTTTTTCCTTTGAAAAAGGTTGCAGCTAATGTTAAGCCTGTAATTTCCTTACAATAACTTCATGGCTGCTGACCATATTGCAGGAGATGAGGATGCCCCAAAGGGCAACACCGTAAAATGAATTGTGATAATTTGCTCTGAGTGATGGGTAAGACCTATATTGGAGGTGGGTGTCCACCCACAGACATGCACAGACACACACAGCGTGTATTAAGGTCACAATGTGAATTTTTGCCCTGATGTTTATTACAAATCTCACCAGAGAGTCTCTTCTACTTTTTAAAACTAGTTTAGACATTAATCTGAAAGAACTATAAATGCTTAAATACCACTTTTTATGATAGATAAATCCAAGAAAATAAGCAACACCAGTTGTTTCACCCAAGATTCCTTCATCTCTAGCTTTGGTTCAAATTTTGCTCTCAAATAAGTCTTTCTAAAACTTGTCTGGTCTCCTTCTTTCACTAGTTCAAATATAGCCTCATATTTACTGAAGCCATTAATGCTAAGATTAGCATCCAGAATTTGTTCTGCTCTTCCTACAGCTGTGAATTCTTCGTCCTGGTAGGTGGATTGCACTACATGAGCCTGGCAGCATCCCTTCCCGGATGTGTACCGTCCTGCCAATGGCCAGCCAGAGCTGACACGTACACCAGCAGTTCCCCCAGCAGCTTTATTTCGCCTCTTGGTTTCTGTCAATGCGCTGTGTCTGAGTGAACTGCACTAGATAGATAGATAGATAGATAATACTCCAGGCTTTACATGCTGTACCTGCCCTGTCTACAACTTTTTTGAGGGTATCCAGGTGTGTTGCTAAGGTCTGAACTCTGGGGGGAATTTTTTAGCCATGAGTGTTCCAGATGCCTTTACCTCCACAGGGTTTTGATGCAGTAGAGATGGTAGTCTGCTGTATAGCACTCCTGTTCTGAGCCCTTTCTTTGGGGCTTTTCTTAAAGTCTCTGCAGGATTTCTTACCACATGACAATATTTCAGATCAAGCGCTGCCAGCAGGCAGCATAGCTCAGATCATTTACCCAACCCAGCCTCAAACCTCGCCCAGAATGCCACCCCCTCCAAGTCACACTAGTTTCTTAAATACATCTGTGCCATGTATAGCTGACAGACTTTTGCAGGCTTCTGGACCTCTGAATGGAAACAGGAATATTCCATACGATAACCTTTACCTGTTGATGTTTCATAAGAGAATGTTTATCTGTGAAACGTTTGTACACTTCAGAGCTCTTCACTGGGCTTTAGAGGTGAGATGCTTGAGTATGTGTAAAATAGGGTGGATTTTACTCTCCATAAACAACAACCTTTTCGTTTCTTCTTGTGGAAGGAGGTTTAAAAAGAAAAAAAAAAAAAAAAAGCTTCTCTTTACTACATAATTCCCAGTTCCAGCCACAGGTATCTGTGGCTGCAACAGGAGCAGCCATCATGCCTGAGATCCTCAGGACTGATTAAAGAAACATTACATAAAGCTGTATTCAATGACTAACAGAGCAGCTGAATAATTATACCTGAGTCAATACCCTGGGACCTGCAGTGATAAAAGACAATCCTCTGACATGTCAGTGAGTGGAATTTGCTTTTAGTTCTTAAAGGTAGGCTAGAAAGTCAGTTTTCACTTCGTCCCTACTTTAGAGTTAGCAGCCTGAATATCTATGAAGAGATTTTCCTAGGAGACTTAACAGCAGGAGTGGTCATTAAACTCTTATCTGGCCCAGTCTTTAAGAGTGGAACCAGCTAACACCTTTGGGGTGGGCTAACAAGGGCTCCTTATCCAGGTACAGTGCCCTGAGCATCCATCCTTAGAAACGCGGGGGCTTGCGGGCAGAGCCTGCGTGTGTGTAGGCAAGGACGCGGGGCACCCATGGCAGCACCCACCCGGCCACCCGCCCTGGCCTGGCCTCCCCAGCCCGGGGATGTATAATATGGAAACAACATTAGGGGGAGCTCATTACCTAGTCCAGTTTTTTAAAAGAGTGAGCGTTTGTGTCGGTGGCAGAGCCGTGGCTTCAGTTCTCAGGAAATCCCTGTCGCTCCTGTTCAAGCTCAGGCTGCTGTGCAAGGACAACGAGCGCTGGTGAGTAGTAAGGTCAGGTTCGTTATAGGTGTTTTCTTATTAAAAAAGCTGGCAGCCAGCTAATCCCACCCTTAAAAGTGGCCAATTATCAACAATGATTTTATCATCTCTGACAAAATGTCAGAAATGCCACAGAGCTGCGTTTAACTCTAGGCTTTACATCCACGGCCAATTAGCTAATGAGATCAACAGTTAACCAGGGGAGCTTCATGCTGCCAGGTTGTGCTGCCTATACAATGATATGTTTTGGCAGTTTCCCTGTGATTTTTAGGGTTCATCACTCAGTTTACTGCAGTAATTATCCCAGAATATTTATTATTTTCATATAAGCTCTAATAATGTGCATAATTTAATTCATAAATAACCATTAGAGAAGAAATGGAGAAAAAGTAAAATAAAAGTTCTGATTCAAAGGAGGTGGGATGAATTTGAGTGATAGAGAATAAATGTGGGCAGATCATGGCATAGCAGTCGTGGGGAAGGGCAAAGATGGGTACTCTGAGAGTGTGGAGGAGAGCAAGACAGACTGGAAGAGACAACAAAGTCTGCATAATAATACTAGAGGGATCATTATCCTCTATTTTTTTTCTAGTGCTGGTACACAAAGATCAACTCCATGCTTATTTCAACAGGAAAAATAAAATGCTTTGTACTAAATGGCCTCTTACCCGTCTTAAAATGCTTTCTGTCCTAACTAGTCCCCTGAAAACAGTGGCAGTGGTGCCACAGCAGCCCACAGTTATGCCTTGAAGCACATTTTGAAGCACCTAAGACAAAAGGAGGAGGCTTTGTGTTCAGGTTCTGTGTGCACTTCTGCTGAGAGGAGACACACAGGCTGCCAGCTGGCTGGCCATTCCTCTCGTTTCAAATAAACATTCAACATGTTTTCAGTAAATTCTGAATGACAAAAGTCTGCTTTTTCCTTTCTGCAGTTCTCACTGGAGAGGGTGAGAGCTTTTTTTTTCTCTTGACTATAGTATATATTTTCAGCACAATGAACTTTCACTTCAGATTGTTATTATCTCATAAAAATAGCCCACATGGAGTAATATTCATTATTAGGGTATTATATTATGACCTTCAAGGGGGTTATTAGCTCTTTCAAGCAGGCTAAAGAACAAGATCTCTTAAAGATCCTTTACGGAGCCTATACCTGAACTATTCCAAGGATATTCCAATAAACAAAGTTATTTTAAAGAGAGATTTTCCTTCCTAACAAGTTTCATTTATAAAAAGTGAGGAATACAGACAGCTCTGGGGTGAAACTTGGACACTGCACTACTTTCACTGCATAGTGATCTAAGGCAACAAGCAAAAGCCATCTAGGTACAGGAGACCGATGAGTATCATCACTCAATCACTCTATACTTAGCAAAGATCCTACAGCCAACACTGGGTGTCTTCAGGAGTTAAGATCTGTTTTATGTCTCAGAGGATGCTCATCATCCCTGAACATCCTCAGAGGATGCTCATCATCCACGGACATCCAGGTGGTCATGTTTGAAGTGAGCAGGATGGAGCAGTCTGGCATGGGGAAAGATGCTTTTGTAATCTAAAAGCAGCACACACCTGAACCACACTGTCACCCTCCTTAGGAATGCAACACTACAACACGACAGACTTTCAATTTTTATCTCAACATCTTCTAAATAAAATCATGAGGCGTATCAAAGTTGTTGGAGTACCTGATTCTCCCTGCCTCTCTTTTTTAATGCCTGTGAGAATATGCAAGCAACGAAGTTACTGTTATTAGAGGAAATTCCAGAGCATCAGCTATTGTCTGATAATTGCTCATCTGAATGCTCTTCCTTGCAGGACATGTGAGGTCATTTTCCCCTGTCCCACTCACAGATAAGCAGTCTCAGTTCCCTTGATGTGGAGAGGTACACAGACAATTACCATGTAGCCCCAAGCTGTAACTCCCATTTTTTCTGCCTCCTAGGAATCTGTGCCTGTGACCACACCAGGTCTGGAAAGTAATTTTGCACTTACACAGACATTACCTTTTAATTTCAGATTCTTTATCTGTCCTGGCACTTTCTTCCATCTGCTGCTTTGCATCTTGCATAAAATAATGTAATTTTTTGTTCAAATGTTTTTATTTTGAGAGCCATGCGCTATATAAGAGGTTTCATTGTACAACCTCAAGTGTAAGTACCAGGTTTAGGCCAAAGGATTCAAAGGTTTTTGGGTGGCAAAAGACAGATGGACAGACAAACACATGAAACATAGTGTTCTTTAAGAGACCTGGGTAAAAATACTCATAGCAACAGCCTGATCCTTCAAATAAACATTCAGGTCAATAACTTTGCTTGGGCATATTCTCTTATTACCTCAGTAAGTTTGTGTAAAATTATTCACGTGCATAAACATTTACAGAATCTTTCCAGGGGTCATTTCACATCACTCAGTATTTTAAACTCTTTTTTTTTTCTTTGATGCTATATATCAAAAGCACAGTGATAGTTTACTGATTTAAAAATCCTTTGGCTCAAACCATAGCACAAATTCCTTCCCAGCAGGATGTGCCATTTAAAAAAGTTCTGGCATAGTCTTTCACCCTCCACCCATCCAAAAAATGTAAAAAATTTCATATTTTTCTCATTTCCTTCTGGGACCAAGTAATAATGCAAGTAAGAGTACATAGGAGATTTGTGACCATTAATTTACTGGCAATACCAACAGCCTGTCCAATGAAGTAGGAAGGAAGTATAGTTCATTTCAATGGCAATTGCTATTGTAAGAAATCTTTCACATGCTGAAATGTTCTTTATGGCCATGAAAATGCATCCTCATGCTACTAAAAACAGACTAGGAAATTATTACATACAGAAACATAACAAAGCATAAAAGAATGAAGAAAATAATTAAGTTAAGGAAATTCCGAGTGAAGGTGGTAACTACATCAGGCAGTGGCATAACAAATATAGCGCACATAACTAAACCGAGACATAATAAAAGGTAGATTTACTGAAGTGCATTCCACACAACTCATATCCTGCTGCATTACTTCTCGTCATTAATTACCCGTCTACATCCAGATAGTATCAATCAGCCAATTGGAAGCACAAGTAAATGAGCAAAATTTCATACTCTGGGGTCAAGTTCCTTTTCCTTCATTTGTCTTCATTAGCAGCACCTCTCAAGGCTTTCCCAAAATAGAAGGCAGTGAATTAGGCAAAGCGATTTTAAAAGTCACACTCAGGAATGCTCAGAAATAGAAATAGCAGGACTGGCATCAGAGCTCTTAGGTTGAAATGAAGGTTGTTATTGTTATTAAATCAGATTACCAAAACTACGTGTCTTGCCTGCCTAATTGTTTTCACCACCTGTACTCTTGACGGAGTGTTACATTTGCCTGGCACCTTGGCACTGAAGGATATACAAATGCCTTACAAATTACTGCCTGGTCTGTAAACTGTAAACCATGATGACTTTCCTCCTCTGGTTACTGCTGTTCAGTACATCGCAGCCAGTGAGCTTCCCTTCACAACACCCTGTCCTTTCTTCCTGCTCCAGTTAAACTGGGCTTATCTCTTTTCTTCCCAAGGACAAAGCAGGAAAATCAGCCCCCACTGGTATCCCATAGCATCCACACAGAAATAAAGAGACCAGTGCAGCCATGGGACAGCCACGCAGAGGTTCTGCTTCTCCACACCACCTCCTGGGGACTTCCAGTCTCCTCCAGCTCTGTTGCCCTTGCAGAAGTCATGCACACCAAGACTCCTCTGCAGAGGCCAAATCCCTTAAAAAAAGTAGTTATGGGCAGGAGTTGGAGAGGCGAACAGGAAAGTGGGGTGTTCCTGCATTCCTTCTCCCAGGAGATCTCTTCGGCCTATGTCATCTCTGCTTATGAGCTGCCGGGGAAAAGGAGAAGGCAGCGTCTCAGAGAGCCCTTCTTTATCAGTCGCCCAAGTCAGCTTGAAACCTCTGCCCTTGACTTGCAGTTGGGAAAATATAACATAGCCTTATTGTCCTATGAAATACTTTGTTTACCAGAGATATGCACCAACATGGAGTGAAAGTGCAGCAGTTATTTAACAGCTCCGGTAGTTTGCACACACACGGTGAGGTCAGAAGCATCATCACTGAGAGTCAGCACAAGGTGAAAGCCTTCGGAGCTTAAATGTGCACACAGCACATCTCTGCACTGGGGCAGAGGCTCCTGGGTTTTCCTGTGACCACGTATAGAGGGAGCTCAGACTTATCTCTCATGAGAATAGATGTTTCTCCTGTGCTGATCCTGTTCTATTTAGCACTAATACAGAGTCTGTTTATGAAAAAGCAAGGTGATAAATGGCAAAAAGTTGCTCTTCCCTTGGAGCGGAGCAGTATTTTACTTGAGGAATATAAAACAGACTTCCAAGGATCAAATGGTGTCACATAAACACCATCAAAACCACCCTTTGGTGCAGTGCTGCCTACACATGAAGGAACAGGAAAAGGAAAAGAAATTTGACCACTTGGAGTTAAGATGCGTTGGTGGTGAGGAGGTTCATCATGTAAGTGAAATTCAAACAGTTGGTGTAGTTTGACATCTCCAGCCCTGTGAAGGAGGAGGGCACGTGCAGGGATCAGACCAGGATGCTTTGGCTGAATGACCTTGGCCAAGGGCCTGCTGTGTCCTCTGCCTGCTGCCTGCTCTCTAAGAAAGGCAGGAGCATTTAAAAAACCTGACAATAATCCGTGATTTTTTGTTGTAGCTCTTTCAACACTGACCTCTCTAACCAGGTGTTCAGGACCAGGTGGGGACTGAGCCCTCTGTTTCCAGAGGTATTGGTCAGTCTCAGAAGCAAAGCTGATCTTTGTGAGGACCCCACTGACCCTCCCAGAAGAACCACTCATTGCAGCACCCTTTAGTAGCCTCAGTGCAACTTTCTGGAGAGCCTTTAAATCACCCAAGTTAAAAACTGCAGTATCGTTGTGAAAAAGAGCCTTTTCAAAACAATTTTAATTTCTTTTTGGTTTTATTCTTAAATCAGGATTTAATTGATAACAGTTCCTCCCAGGGAATAGTTTCCTTCTCAACTATTTGGCTTTGTTATCTCCTTGTCTCCAAACAAACCTCTCAGCCCTGAATCACAACAGCTTTCAGGTCAGGCTCAGGTCCATGAAGCGATGGCAAGGAAAGCCATGGCAGATCAGTCCTGCATACCACAGGCCCCATCACTGATCCCTCTCAGAGCACCACTGAAATTAAGCCAATTCCTGTCTTAACAGTGAGAGCAGGCAGCACCAAGGTGGTACAGGTACTGCATGACTTAACTACCTCTGCATAACAAGGTTCTCCAAGGACGGACACCATGGACAAGGGCAAAGGAGGTACTGAGGGAGGTCGGTGGCAGGACACGGTGCTCCCACAGCACCAGGGCCTGGGAGGGAGGCAATCCCCCCTCAAAGAGCAGGAATGGCTGAAAAGTTCAGGGTGCACATTCCTACCTGAACACTTCCCTGCCCGACCTGGCTGGGCAGGGAGAAGAAAGGCTTGGTTTGGTCTTTTTTAGTTTATAAGAAGCCTTAGCTAATGGGCCTGAGTGGATATTTAATAGATGAACTAGGAAAATTAATTTACTTAACTTTATCATCAATTTCCTTGAAAAATCTCCAAGAGAATTGCAATGCCAGACTCTAGAGAGAAAATTATTTCTGCAAGAAAACAGATGCTGAGCTGCAAAACTGGGCCCTGGCAGATTAGCCCATGTCCTCATAAAGCAGGCTGGGTCTTCTATTGAAGAAATCTTTCAAATGTAATTTGAACAATTAGCTCATCTTTGGTATTTCTAGATCCCTAGACAGTCCCTGAGAAAGAAAAAAAATAGGCCAGCCAATATTTTGGCCCTACAAAGAAGCCATATTAGTGACACTGTGGCGGCCGCTAATGAGACAGATAATATTGCTGTTGATTTTCTGTGGAAAATTGACACAATTGTGTAGCCAAGCCTGACAAAAGGGATACAAGTCTGATTTTTGTACCAACTCTCCATGTACCTTGGTCAGTCGTTTATACTGGCAGATTGGTGGTAAGTGGAATAGTGATAATTTCGGAAGTCTGTCTATCAGTGCTTTATAAATCCCAGCTAAAGACTTCTATTACGAACTCTCACTACATATTCAATTGCAAGCTTCATTTTGTGAGGCTAATCTGCCTTTCGTGCCACTGTCTTTCCAGTTCTTCTGGGGAGTAGATGCCAACACTGATGACAAAAGAAAAATTTCAAGATTTGCCAAAGCTTATGTGCCTCCTGCTCAAACGGAAACCCTCTTCAGCAGAGAAGGTGGCCAGGTGAAGAAAACTGGCTAGTGTCTACTCAACAGTTCCCCTGCTGTGAAGACGTTAAACATCTGCTGACATTGACCAAGGGTTACAAGATAGACAAAAGTGATACCCCAAAGCCCTAAAACTGTGAAGCCTTATTATTGTATCTGTGCAAATGAAGTAATGGTGTGCTTGAGGGCGTGACAGGTAAGCCATGAGACATTATGCCTATCTGTGATTCCCTCTAAGAGCTGACAAAGGTTGAGACGAGACAACTGTGGTACTGCCTTGAGCAGGACACGCAAACCGGGAAATGGCTACATGTGGCATTCAAAGACCTGCAGCGTGAACTGCACACACTGTTGTATAAACTTATTGAATAATCTTAACTATTCAATATACTTCAGTATTGTTGTGGGCCTTGGTATGTCAAATAAGAATAAAATAATCTATAAGTACTTTAAACCAAGAGAGGTAGAAGAACATGACTGAATGCTACCACAAGCCTCAGCCTGGCTTTAATCATGCTGATTTAGGTTAATAGAAAATAAAGTAACAGGAAAGCATTAGAGGCAAAGAGTGTCAGACGCGAGCGATAAGCCGTGATGTCCGATCCGCTGGATTAACAGAAAGAAGCTGGACTGCAAACAGCAAGGAGATATATCTGCCAGCCTTAAAAAGGCAGAGATAATTTCATATTAGAGATAAGCTATTAAAGGAAGAACTCAACCCATATATGAGCTCATATTCAAGGAAACATTCCTATCTGCAGATGGCTTGGGAGCTTCCTTAGAGCTCAAGTAAGCTTAGGTAAGATTTCTCCCCTGACAGAGAACTGGCCCCCTTATCAGTGAGTGATCTTTAAGGCTATAATTCCCACTCCTGTACCTGTTGTCAGCAATCTGGTACTGAAGCCTTACAGAAACCCTTTTGCCTTAGCAGTATCGCATTTTCCTTTTTCTACTCTTTTTATTATGTATTCAAAAATAAGAGTAAAGCTCTCTTCCACTCACAACAGTGAGGACATCATTTCTGTGGAGTGCATTCCTTGGGCTTTCTTCCTTTCAGCTCAGGTTTACAGATCACAGCTGCCAATAACAGGATCCCACTTAGCACATGCTTAGCATATGGATAATAGAAAAATGCATCATGGGAATAGGAAAACTAATAAAAGAATGTATGCTGCAATGTATAAGGAAGCAACTGATTTGTATAAGGGATGATCACCAGTTGCACCTCACGGCTGATCAGCTTTCTGTCCACACCAGGTAAAGAAATCTGCATAACAAATCCGGTGTCAGGCTGAGGCGAGGAAGGCAGAGGAAGTTTGGTCCTAGAAAGAGGTGGCTTTAGAGCAGGCTCCAGCACAGCTGCCCATGCCCATGGGTGAGCAGTGCTAACAGTGAGCAGCGCTTGCTGTCACCAGTGGCTGATAGGGGAGTCAGCCCTGGAAGGGGCACTCCACAGTCAAGGGGATGAAAGGAGGCGCCTCCACCTCCTCAGCTGGTACCTGGCAGCCAGGTACGCGTTTCCATTGACACTGTGAAGACAAACCAAACCACGCAGAAGTTGGAGCTCTGGAAGGAGACGTGCCATGAAATGTGTGAGGTGAAGAGTTTCTCCCCTGCAAACCTGCAGGCAGGCCAAGCAGACATCAGGCTGGCGCTGCCCTGCTGGTGCAAGGAAAGTGAATCTCATTGTGAATCGCAGCCATCAGGTCAGCATCTGCGCAGGGCGCTTAGAGAGGACCGCTCGGTGGTGTGCCAGACTCTGGTGGGTGCAGGAGTGCAGGGGCATTGCTCCAGCATGCCCTGGGAAGCACTGCAGAAATCCCTGCGCCCGTGGAGATCTGAGCAAGTGTTTCCAGAAGCTCAGTGCAGCTTGCACGGTGCAGCTTGGGCCTGGGTGGCTTCATCCCATTTATGTTGTGCTCCATTTGAGCAAGGAAACTAATAGGTCTCTCGGTAGAATTTATTAGCTCAGATGAAGCCTGATGTCTGTATTGGGGGTACGGGGAGCAGGAGTTTGTCGTGAAACACTGCTGTAGCACCTGGCTAAAGATGCAAGCACTGCATTAAGCTGCTTCCCCCATAACTGCTTTGGCCTGTCTGCAGTTGCATGGCACGGCCACAACTCACCAACTGCCACGTGTGAGCCGGCTGCCTTGCTGAGACAACTGCGGCTGCGAGTCCTGTCTCTCTGCAGCAGTGCCCACAGGTTCATTTAATTTTGAACAGTCGGACAAACTCAGACAGCCATGGTCCTTGCAGCTGTGGTCCTTGTCATTGCAGGGAAAAGCTTCAGCATACGAACTGGGTGAATCCACAGCCTGCGAGACAAACAAAAAAGAACACAGACATATTACATAGAAAATCTTGTGATTTTAAGTCAATCTGTTTCCTGGGGATCAGGGCCAGTGCTATAAATACAGCTAAATGAAGTTTACCTATCCTGATTCTGGTCTATGCAACATCTACCCACTTTTCACTGCATGATCTGAAAATCCAGGCAGGATATTTTCCCCAGCCGTTAGCACAGGCCACCTCTCTGACCAACTCCATGTTGCCACGCTCATGGTGCCACTGCCTTCACCACAGTCACTGCTCATGGCAATGGCCTCTCGTGATTTTTACCCATCCTTTTTTTTGTCTTTCCCAACCTTCCCTCTCTTGCTCATCCTTCTCAACAGCTCTGTCATGCTGGCATTATCTATCTTACCATCTCGCTTGATTAGAAAACAGTTTGGTTAAGTTACATTGAAGGGTGTTATACAAAGCAGAGCCATGACATTTAGGTCTTCTTTCCTTCTCCTGGAGTCTGCCTACACACCACCCCAAGCATCCAGCTTCCAGGCCCAAGGTGTAGCTGGGCGTCCCGTCAGGTGCTGATGGTCACGTTTCCTTCACTTGAAGCGGGGCTAGTTTCTGGCAACATTGGAGCTGATGATTAAAACTCTTCACAAGATCAGCTGATTAATCGAGACAACAGAAACATTGATCAGCAGGAGCCAGCACATCATGAATATTCAGGAGGCCTTAAAGTAAAATTTCTTTAATAAATGACACCCCCTCTTTCATGATGTCTGGAAGTGTCTCATTCATGACCACCAAGCTAGCAGCTTCGCCTCCAGCCTCCTTGCACAGCAGAGTCTGTTCACTATCATGCTCAGGAAATACACTGAATATACTCTAGAACAGAGATTTGTCATGCACTGATTACATGTCCCAGGAGAAAGCAATAACCTAACCTTGGTAGAAGAACGAAATTTTTTTATAGTGAGAACAACCATTCACTGCAGCAACCTTCCCATCTCCATGGACTTCCCAGCCATGGCAGAGTCCCTGTCGCTGGAGGTTTTCAAGATGGGCCAACCCCACGGTACTAGATAATAGTCTGCCTTTCCCACAAAAGGTTGGACCAGATGATCTGTCAAGGTCCCTTCCAACCTGGGCTGTTCTATGATTCTGTAATAAAAGTGAATGTGAGCTCCTGAAAATATGAAGCAGGTGATCACACTCCGCAGGTCTCTGTTTCTCTGTTGGCTTTGACCAGCTGTACCTCTGAACCCACTGCAGCCTGGTAAAGCGGGCAAGTGCAACCTCAGAGTCCCCTTGGCCACAGCATCTCTTTCCCAGGCAGCAGCAGCAGCCAGGACTTTGCAGGAGCTCAGAGTTTTGCAGTGTGCTGGCACCCCGGCCCCGTGCAGAGAAGCTCCAGCAGCAGAGACAGCGGCAACCTCTCCAAGCCTGAAGTCCTCTTCTCCCCCCTTATCATGAAGTTAGATACAGGTAGTTTGGCATATTTCTGTATAGAGAGAAATCTAATTAGATTCATTATAACAGCATTTGCATAAATTAGCATCACCGCTGACACAGAGCAGAGTTATTATTATGGAACTGTCCCCATTTAGAAAGGGCCGTCAGTCAGCCACCTACGGCGCTGGCAGGAGGCATTCTGTTGGCAGAGAGACTACTGCAACCCGCTCTCCATGCCGTTTGTTTGACAGACAGTATTGTATCAGCCAGGAGACTTCGCTATCTGTCACCGTGATGACACATATCTGGTCTATCATTAAAAGGGAAATCTCTCTAAATTTATATGTGTGTAAATTAAAAAGGTATTGTTTCAGCAACTTCTTAACTAACTTCTGAGCAAAGTGAATATAATTTTCCATTAGACTCTTTGTCCTCTTTTCTAAATCATAATGGAAGCTGTGAGCCCCTTCATATATGACTTTAACCAGAAGTACATGCTGAAGCAAAATTTCTTACATCATCAGTTATTCACAGCTTTTTGTAATGTATAGAAAATTATAAGCTCTGTAGCACAATGAATAAGGAGTTGATGTATTCTGAATTAGAAGACTTTTCATAGAATCATAGAATAATTTAGGGTGGAAAAGATCTTTAAGATCATCAAGTCCAACCATTAACCTAACACTGACAAGTCCCCTCTAAACCATGTCCCTGAGCACCACATCTACATGTCTTTTAAATACCTCCAGGGATGGTGACTCGACCACTTCCCTGGGCAGCCTGTTCCAATGCTTGACAACCCTTTCAGTGAAGAAATTTTTCCTAATACTCAATCTAAACCTTCTCTGGCGCAACTTGAGGCTGTTTCCTCTTGTCCTATCACTTGTTACTTTGGAGGAGAGATCAACACCCACCCTGCTACAACCTCCTTTCAAGTAGCTGTAGAGAGCAGTCTACAGGTCTCCCCTCAGCCTCCTTTTCTCCAGGCTAAACAACCCCAGTTCCCTCAGCTGCTCCTCATAAGACTTGTGCTCTAGACCCTTCACCATCTTCATTGCCCTTCTTTGGACTCACTCCAGCACCTCCATGTCTTTCTTGTAGTGAGGGGCTTGATGGGATTGGAGTAAATACTCTGATGTCTAAAACATTTTAATGCACTTTTTTTTCTGTTTTTCTTTCACTGGAAAATGAATATACAGGATGACACTGTTAGAAACCTGATGTTAATCTCAGCCCCTGACAATGACATCATCCCCTCTGTGTGCCCATATAAGGTCAGTTCTGTTGACAGAAGAAACAGAAAATTTCCGAAACAGAAGTTGTAATTACTTTTTGATACAGAATTTGCCTGGAATGTTTTACAAACAAGACAGATATTAAATCTTATATTATTTTTATTTTTGCAAGTAATATTATGTATTTGGTATGCAACTACAAGTCTCATAAAAAAAAAAAACATTATCAACCTGGGAGGTGCACTCTTATCACACAAGTGTCCTAAGAAACAGGACTGAAGATCACAGATAAGGAGCAAAACCTGAGCCATTAATGCCTGTGTGGATAATACAGCTAATGAAAATAACAGAGCAGTTCCTCAACCTGCAGAAGCCAGTGCTTTGCAGAGACGCATCTTCCTGCTGCACTGGAGAACTTTGCTGATGATTAGAGTCCCACGGTCCTAGAGAAACTAATCAGCGACAGCCACATAAACTGGGTGCTGATGGGTCCTTCCGAGAAGCTGGGGATAAGTGTCTTTGTGACAATCTCTGTGATAAGTGCAAAGCCACCCCTATGCTCAGCCTCATTACAGGTAGAACTTGTGATGGGGAAATAATGGGGAAGGTGGTGAGATACTGTCAGACACCTGTCAAGGCAAAAGCCAAATGTCATTTCCTAGACACCGCTGCTGTATTAAACATGTGCTGTAACAGAGTGCATTATGCAAAGGAGGCGCAAGATGGACAGTTTGGCAGCAATTCAGTTACTTTGGACAGGCAGATCACTGACAGTTTTTCTGGAGGACAAGTATTTCGCTAATTGATAGGAAATGCCAATGAAGGAACCAATGAACCACAGAGAAAACTCAAAACTCTGCTTGGTTGAAGAGATCTACCAGTTATACTGAAATACAAGATGACACTCTACTTTCTGCTAAGAGAGGTTTGGAGTAAGGCTGTTTTTTTCTTTCTGGAGATATGTGAGGATTAAAGAGAGAAGACACAGTGATGCTCTCACACTCCCATTTAGGACACCTCTTCTGACAAGACCGGTTTGGTACAGCCCTAGCTATTTCCCAACGGTGGATTGCACGTCTGTGTAAGATATAACATGTTCAGTACACTCTCTGGAGGCTTCCTCATCACCACAGAAAAGGAGCCACAATACAGCTGAGTTTGGAAAGAATGTGAGAAACCATATTACAACCTGAGAGGAAGTGCTTCAGAGGGCAAAATGCAGCTGCCAAAGTGAATTCAACCATGACGTTCTTCAAAATGTGTTCTGGGCTCTGTCATGCCCACAAACAGAGAGGACCGTGCTTTCGCAGAGTGATGATATGATGGTTGATGAGAAGCTCAACATGAGCCGGCAATGTGCGCTTGCAGCCCAGAAGGCCAATCATATCCTGGGCTGCATCAAAAGCAGCGTGGCCAGCAGGTCGAGAGAGGTGATTCTGCCCCTCTACTCCGCTCTTGTGAGACCCCACCTGCAGTACTGCATCCGGCTCTGGGGGCCCCAACATAAGGGGGGCATAGAGCTGTTGGAGTGAGTCCAGAGGAGGGCCATGAAGATGATCAGAGGGCTGGAGCACATCTCCGATGAAGAGAGGCTGAGAGAGTGTTGGGACTGTTCAGCCTGGAGAAGAGAAGGCTCTGGGGAGACCTTCTAGCAGCCTTCAGTACCTGAAGGGGGCCTACAGGAAAGCAGGAGAGGGACTTTTTACAAGGGCATGTTGTGACATGACAAGGGGTTGTAAACGGAAAAAGGGTAGATTTAGGTTAGATATCAGGAAGAAATTCTTTCCTGTGAGGTGAGACACTGGAACAGGTTGCCCAGAGAAGTTGTGGATGCCCCCTCCCTGGCAGTGTTTAAGGCCAGGTTGGATGGGGCTTTGAGCAACCTGGTCTAGTGGAAAGGTGTCCCTGCCTGTGGCAGGGGGAGTTGGAACTAGGTGATCTTTAAGATCGCTTCCAACCCAAACTATCCTATGGTTCTACGATTCTGTGATACCTCCTGCCAGACATTTGGAGTCTGCTGCAAAGCTCTCTCAGACACAGAGCCAGAACATCCATCAGTGGAAACACTGATCTCCATCTATTTGCCAAAAAAAAAAAAAAAAAAAAAATCTGTGTCAGACACCATTAGAAAAATACAGGGGGGGTTATTAGTCACAACTTGTTAAAAATAAATAGCTTTTAAAAACAAAGCCATAATTTGGAGAACGTAGAGCTAGCACTTCAGAAACAAACTGTTCTGCCCTTTGCTCTTCTTGAAGGAAGGTGGATGGCAGCTCCCCACCACCCAGCATCCCCACAGCCCCCTCTCCAGAGAACATGGCACTGCAGAGATAAAGAAGCTGTTAGAGCAGCTGTCTCTTCCCTCCCAGATAAGGATGACTAATAACTCACTGAGCAGGCCCTTGTTTTTTGGAAGTGCCATTCTTGAAGGCTTACAATTAGTCAAGTCTGACTGAGGAAAACAGCATTTCCCAGGGAGTGGTAACCAGCTGAGAAAGCTGGTGGCCCAGGATGAATCAATTAATCCTCATCAGCCAGTCCCCAGAGCAGTAGATCAGTAGTGGTCACTGGGGCTCTGTGTGAAAGCCCACTGCTACCGAAGCGTGAACCACCGTGCACTGGTACTCCGGGCACTTTTAGAGGATGGGTCCCCATCCATTCACCAGTGTAAAATCCTGGCATGACTAACCTGCCTGCAAGAGAGACCACCAAGCTTGCTGAGCCCCACTGTGAGATTGTTTCAATGGGTGCCTGAGTCACATTTTTTACTAAAAGCCAAACCTGCCGCTCACAAGGCTCAAGCAGAGAAAGGCCAGCTGTCAGCAGCTGGAGCCAGCACACTCTTGGCAGAAGGGAGGGCGAAAGCATCTTCACCCCAGGGCCCGCTGCCTGGAGCCTGGTACTAAAGAGAAACTCCATCCCAGCCACAGTCGCTGGTCACTGATGTTTCCTCAAATGTGTGCCCCATACAGCAACATAGCTGCACTTTTTAACCCCTTGGTGCCTTCAGCTGCTGTTCCCCAGCACTGCACTGATGCAAATAATAGGGGAGGTTTGAGCACCTGGAGAAATCTCAGCAGCGGCGGCAGCGGCTGCCCGTCGGGGGGGGAAGGCAGCGGCTGCCCGTCGGGGGGGGAAGGCTGCGGCTGCCCGTCGGGGGGGAAGGCTGCGGCTGCCCGTCGGGGGGGAAGGCAGCGGCTGCCCGTCGGGGGGGGAAGGCAGCGGCTGCCCGTCGGGGGGGGAAGGCAGCGGCTGCCCGTCGGGGGGGGAAGGCAGCGGCTGCCCGTCGGGGGGGGAAGGCAGCGGCTGCCCGTCGGGGGGGGAAGGCAGCGGCTGCGGCTGCCCGTCGGGGGGGAAGGCAGCGGCTGCGGCTGCCCGTCGGGGGGGGAAGGCAGCGGCTGCGGCTGCCCGTCGGGGGGGGAAGGCAGCGGCTGCGGCTGCCCGTCGGGGGGGAAGGCAGCGGCTGCGGCTGCCCGTCGGGGGGGGAAGGCAGCGGCTGCGGCTGCCCGTCGGGGGGGGAAGGCAGCGGCTGCGGCTGCCCGTCGGGGGGGGAAGGCAGCGGCTGCGGCTGCCCGTCGGGGGGGGAAGGCAGCGGCTGCGGCTGCCCGTCGGGGGGGGAAGGCAGCGGCTGCGGCTGCCCGTCGGGGGGGGAAGGCAGCGGCTGCGGCTGCCCGTCGGGGGGGGAAGGCAGCGGCTGCGGCTGCCCGTCGGGGGGGGAAGGCAGCGGCTGCGGCTGCCCGTCGGGGGGGGAAGGCAGCGGCTGCGGCTGCCCGTCGGGGGGGGAAGGCAGCGGCTGCGGCTGCCCGTCGGGGGGGGAAGGCAGCGGCTGCGGCTGCCCGTCGGGGGGGGAAGGCAGCGGCTGCGGCTGCCCGTCGGGGGGGGAAGGCAGCGGCTGCGGCTGCCCGTCGGGGGGGGAAGGCAGCGGCTGCGGCTGCCCGTCGGGGGGGGAAGGCAGCGGCTGCGGCTGCCCGTCGGGGGGGGAAGGCAGCGGCTGCGGCTGCCCGTCGGGGGGGGAAGGCAGCGGCTGCGGCTGCCCGTCGGGGGGGGAAGGCAGCGGCTGCGGCTGCCCGTCGGGGGGGGAAGGCAGCGGCTGCGGCTGCCCGTCGGGGGGGGAAGGCAGCGGCTGCGGCTGCCCGTCGGGGGGGGAAGGCAGCGGCTGCGGCTGCCCGTCGGGGGGGGAAGGCAGCGGCTGCGGCTGCCCGTCGCGGGGGAAGGCAGCGGCTGCGGCTGCCCGTCGGGGGGGACGGCAGCGGCTGCGGCTGCCCGTCGGGGGGGAAGGCAGCGGCTGCGGCTGCCCGTCGGGGGGGAAGGCAGCCGCGTCGGGGGGAAGGCAGCGGCTGCGGCTGCGCCAGCACTTTTCCCATCGCTGCAGAGAGCTCTTGCTGCAAGCAAATTCCTCAGGGGAGCGATGCCAAAATCGAAAGGCACAAAAGCAAAGAGGGTATGTGCAACCATAAGGCAGCGTCGGATACGTCTGATAAAGCAAGCAGGCTGGTAGGGCTGCAGGCATGCTGCCGAGGGGGCTCAGCTCTCTCACTGCAATGATCTGGGCACAGTCCCTACCAAGCAAGAAGAGAGGTGAGCAAGCACACCATTCCCCACGCATCAGCAAAGGGGAAACAACAGTCGGATTAAACCCTGCAGACTTCAGTCAGCAGCCACCGCTTACGCCGAGAATTTCCGACTGCAGATAGAGGTCACGTAGATGTTTACATACAGCACTTTAAATCAGTTCCTGTGACTCACCATAATACAAATGTTTTCCTCACTGAATGTTGGCATATAAAGATTACCTGCGGAACTGCAGCCACATTTAACTGCTGCCATGTTGTAAATATCAATAGTTAAATAGCAATCATTCTGAAGATCACAGGAGGAGACAACAGGCTAAACTTATGATGCTGTGAGAAAAGGATATTTTCATATAATAATTCTGAGAATGTCTTTAAAAGGCATCTCGTGAGACTGCGTGTTTTCCGTAATCTGTCTAGCAGCTCTCCAGCTTTCGAGTGAAAGCAATATAAAGGATTAAACCAACTGTAATTTTAAAAATTCAATTAAGATAAAAAACATCATGAAATGGTACTTTCATTCTGCAAGTACATGCTCTCTCCTGCTTTACCCAGCCACATTTCCCACCCAAAAAAATTGATTTGCCAGCCCCATAAAAGCGATAGCACAAGACGAGTGTAGCAAAGTCTGTCTGCCCTTAGCATCGTCGGGAAAACGGAATGCTGCCTTCTACCTTTCAGCTACCAATGTACGTGCACTGCAGAAAACCAGCCTGGCTTTCCAGCACACAGGTTACATTTGCAAGGACTGGGATGAAAAAACATCAGTTGTAAGCCAAGCAAACAGTCTATGATGTTTATTAAAAAGATAATGAGCCACCCCACAACTGATAGCTACAGTTATGGATCTAATGCTGCTTGGTTTACAGGACAGGAGGATTGGAGAATGGTCCTGAAACACAAAACCAGGCAGGCCACCATTTCAAGACAGATTAGGTAGCTACATAATGATCGGTATGAAACAAGCTGGTAATATCACCCCACTTTTGGAGGCAGTAGATACTCCCATTAGAAAAATCATCATCAAAGCTATCGTCTTTCTTACCAGAGGCAGACAATTCAGTCCCAGGCCTCCAACCATTCCCAGAAACAGTCCTTCTCTGCAGCGCGTGGATATGCAGGGACACAGACACCCGGTCCAAGCTCCTCAGGTGCCCCCCCTGTGCCACTCAGCAGGCAGACACAGGCATTTGCCTTCCCAGGGTCTCAGGGCAGCACTTCTACCCAGGCAGCAGCTCTTGTAGGTGGAAGAGCTGTACCAACACGTGCTAACCTGGCACTGCAAACTCTCACAGCCATGTCAGTAAAGCTCCCCCAGACATAGTCTTATTCCAGGATCAAGGTCTTTTTCTTTACTTTGCCACTTGTCTTTGCTTAGCCCACACCCAAGGCTAAACAATAAGCAGTTGTTCTATCACCCAATGTCCCCTCCCCAACCGAGAAAGGAAACTCAGAAAAGGACAGAGACTCACGGGCTAAAATTTTAACAGATTTAATAAAATAAGAAAACCAATATTGATGTAAATACAGAAGACACAAAATTATACTTAGCTCACATACTGGTGGCAAGTTGCTCCAGGAATAGCAGCCATTGAGGAGAAGGAGAAAGAGGGAAGGCAGAAGAGAGGAGAGCAAAGATGGGCCCCTCTAGTAGTTTTCCCTTTTATAGTGCACCTGACATTAATGTTACAGAACACACCTGTGGGCCAGCCTGGGTCAGCTGCCCTGGCTTTCACTGGTAATGGCCTTGATCACCATACCACAGCTGGCCACAAACTGAAACAAAATGTAACAGAAAAGTGATTCTATAAATTTTATCCCCATGAAACCAAGACTCCACTGTAGACTAGAAATCAAAAATCCTCTGTTATTCCAGAGGTATGGTTTCCCCATGGGGATTTGTAGCTGTGCTTCCGTATTGGCTTACATGTACTAGAATAAACATATTGGTAACTGATAAATATCCCTAAGCTGTTTGGAAGTATAATGGAGACAAAAAAGCTTGGGGAAAGGGGAGAGAAAGGGAAGGAGAGAGAAAGAGGAGGAGGCAAAGGGCTGGTCTGTTTAATTGCTCTCCATACTAAGAAATCTTGGAGCTACATCATTAACATAAGGTTTTCAGGGGATGCAGACATCCCTTTCACATGCGCTTTATCAATTCCAGGAAAGCTGATGAGAGTCTTTTTCTGAGAAAGCAGGTGGCTCTGCTCCATCCAGCTCTTTGAAATCACCTAATGAGATCATTTCATCCATGAGACAACTGAAGAGCCCGTGCTGCACAGAGCAGCAAGAACGGCAGAGCAGTCTGAGAGTGAAGGGCATTCAAGGTTTCAAAACCACATCCTCCCTCATCTCAACATGATCGAATCAGTGATGAGACAGCGCCTGCAACACCACTTGACAGCCAAGAAGACAGAGCGGCCAGTCCATCGGTCAGCGATCGGCAGGTGAAATGGAGAGCAGCTCCCGTGGTCCTGGGGAGAAAGTAATGAACCTTCATTTCCCTGCCGTCTGCTCCATGACGGATAAAAACTAGGTTTTGCTGCTGAGTTTGTCAGGTGATAAATTCAGGTTAGTTTAAGGCAGGAAATCTGGCAAATGCTTATGGCTTTTGTCGGCTGTGAGTGTGCAGCGGGGACCTTGGCAATGCCCCTCCCATCCAACTGGGGCAACCTGAGCAATGGCCTCGCTGTAGAAGTGTAAAAGCCAAGTGGAGACCTCACACTTAATTATCTTAATTATCACGCAATGTCATACAGCAAATGTCATCCCTATAGTGTCAGGAGATCTGTTCTTTCAGCCACTGATCTTTTTATGCCCTTAAAGAAACAGCCCGTCTGTCTCCTCACTCAGGCAGGATTTCTCGGCAGCGTGCAGCTCCAGTACATCTCCCTGGCTCACAGGAAACCAGCCAGAGTGCAAACCCTTTTCCTCGTTCTTCACTTCCTACTCAGAAAGGAAAGAGTGCCATCGCTGGTAAGACAAACTCAAAATTCGGGTGCTGGATTTACAGACCTTCCTTGGGGTCAGTCTTTATCTTCTCCTGCTGTTAGCCCTTGGTATATGACTTGTGCCATAAGCAGTGCTCTTGACAGAGCCGTCCTGTCTCCCCTCATCTCTACAGCAGGACTTTGGGGTTTGGAGAGCTGATTTCTGTCCTCAGCTACTGCTTTACCCAGCTGCCCACAAGTGATCACCTAGGGCATGGAGGAGCTTGAGGTGGGAAGTGTGTCCCTGACACACCGCCAAACATCTTCAAAGTATGAGATCCTGGGTTTGATAGAAGCAGCTTAACACAGTAGCTGTTTCCCACTGAGCTACTAAACACCAAGATAACATAAATAACAACCGTCTAAGTGAAAGTTTAGGTTGCTGTGCTGCAGTGTGATACTAATTTATTTGGTTTTGATGATGATAATGCTTTTGCTTCTTATACAGATAGTGTAGAATTTACACTCAAAGATAAGCAAGTTTAGAACTGCTGAGTATTTGAAATGCGTTACTGAGGTGGCAGAGAGGGAAGCTCTCCTTGAAGGTATAGAAGAACAGAGGCCTAGAGCAGACAGCCTGGTCACTAAGTCCTGTCAGCTACTGTCACACAGCCCAAACCGTGTCATCCCCTCCAGACGCCAGCCACTTTATTTTGGCAAAATAGCAAAGCATTTGCTCTGTGAATAGCTTGAGGGGCTTATTGCAAAACCTCAGTGTCTAGGTGGGGGAAGGTTTCTGATTCAGATATACTCTATGTCCCCTCTGCATGCTGTTGTGGGCTGATGCCATCCTTTCAATAGATGGGTCTCTTCTCCAGTGTTTCCTCCTTTGGTGTATCAGCAGCTGGCAGGGCCAGTGGTTTGCTGGACTCGTGCTGCAGCCACACAGGACACTGGCAACCCCTAGGCAGGCTGGACACATCCCTGAGATTGCTGGCAGAGCTCTGCAAGGAGCCCATGCATTCATACCTCCGACAGCAGAGCATCCTTGCTCTCCAGCCCATGCCTATGGGATGGTCTCCTGTGTCTCCCTGATGAAATTGCCCTGATATGAAAAGGAAGAGAGCAGGAGCCAGAAGAAGATCAGGACAGGGCATGTGAGCCTGCACGGCAGCTGAGGCAGCCTTTCCTTCTGCCCATCACTAAACTTACCTATGAGAAAAGAGTGAGTTTTCTATTATGATTTCTCCTTGTTGACACTTTCATCTACAAAATGTGCTGTGCTTAAAAGAGGTTCATACAAATATTTATGTAACATGCTTTAAACATCACTGCATATTGTCCCAGTACAAAGAAATAATGTCAGGGCTCTGACACTATTTCTGTCCTTGTGGGACACCTTCTACTGTTCATTTGGGCCCTCCTATGTAGGAACCATCCCAATGAAAACCACACTCTAGATCTTTGTGACTCTTCCTTCCCCTTTGAGAACAGTACCAAGGCAAAGACCTGTGCGATCCCTGAAGGGATGCAGTGACTCCATTCCTGTAACCTGTCCCTGTGTCATTGCGCCCAGGGAAGGATCTGGCAAACGGGGCAGACTCGCCCGGGGAGGTACCAAGGGTTGGCACAAGTTTTTGTTGTTCCTGTTCTGCAAAGCTCCCCAAAGCACTCAAGGACATTCTTTAAATTCCTTTCTCCCTGCTTGTTGTTTGATAGCCCATAAATAGCTCCTCTTCAAACACAATGCTGAAAGCCCCAAGTAACGAGCCAAGAGTGAAAATGTTTTTGTGTTTAAGCACTTTATTGTATTTGTGGAGGCCAAAAGCTTCAGTGCTCTGTTCAGCTTTAAATTAAAAAAAAAACAACAACATATTCAAGAAATGCTATCTCGTTCCTGAGATTCCCATAAAACAGGGCTGTTTTCCTTTAGTCATCAGAAATATATCTACAGAGCACAAAAGGTTGTGAAAATAGCTAGGATGAAGCTGAGCTGCAGCAGCTCTGCGTGCTTCCATGGAGTCGACTTGGAGCTCATGGCCAGGGTTTTCACATTCAGATACCTAAATATAGAGCTGTGCATACTCACCATGGCTGAATTGCCAGGAGCCTTTATGTTCAGAGCTGGAACATGATCAACAATTTCTAAAAAATCAGTCTTTCTGTGAGGTCTAATTTTGGGTACCAAAAAGCAAATCTATTTCAGAACACAAGTTACTTATGGGAATATTGAGATTTATTTTCTTTCATGTGTTATTCTTGGGATCACTTTGTTCCATGACCGTGAAGGCAAGACCAGGGAGCAGCGACCTGAGCTTTCTTAGTACTGATAGATAATATTACTTTATAAATATCATATCAATACATACCAATAATAATCTGGTTATCCCATCCTGTTCATTCAGCACCTCCTCATAGCAACATGAAGTCAATTTTCAGGTTTTAACTGAAGATTTTTCACCCGTGCCAGTGTGTGGTGTGTTAACTGCCCCGTCCAGCACCAGCCCTGCAGCAGTGGCTGGGTGCCGGGGTGCGCTGCTGCTGTACACACATGTGCAATGCAGCGTTCTTAACTCCGTGCCACTGGTTAGAGTTATCAGGAATAATCTGATGTCATTAGATGATAATCCATGGATTATAACAGAGTAAAATACCTGTTACCAACTTGCCTCTGGGATCTGGAAATGCTGGCTAGTCTTTTTCATCCTGCCAAATCTGATCCCTCTGTAACACAATTAACATTTCATGTTAAACAGCCCTTCGTATCAGGGATGTTTCTTTAGCCCCTAACCTAGCCTTGCTCTGAAGCACATGTTTACCTTTCCACCTGGGAGTATTCCTTTTAAATGATATAACCTCTGTGATTAGTTTGCACATGCTAAATTGCCGCAGTAGACTAGGGTTTCCAGGAGAAACGCCCTCTCCTTCCCTGCTTCCCTGCCGAAGACCTCTGCGTCCCATCCATCCTGGAGCAGACGAAGAGACTGAAGACATATTGCACTCATTTTGGTGATAGCTGCTATAAATGTTAAGTGGACTGTGAGGCTGGGAAGATCCTGCAGAAAGCAGCCGTGATAATAAGTCATGATAAAAGTATTAGAAATGCCTCACCGTCTGTCAGCTAATGTATCTTTGCAGAGGGAAAAAGCACAAGGAGCAGAAAACTCACCTCCAGTCTGGTCACTCTCACAAAACTTCCTTGCATTGACAGGAGGTGGTTGAAGGTACAGTTAGGTCTCGTAGTGATTGTTTGGCTCCGGGTCCCTGGACATGGTACTAACCTCTTGCAGTCCACTGAAACGCAGCCCGGGAATTCAGTGGTGGGATGCTCCCGTCCCCACTTTGCAGAAAAAATACCATCTGCCTCCCCTGCCTAGGACCGTGATGGTGCCATCACTCCTGCTTCCTAGCTGGGGAGAGACTTGTGCCTCCCTGAGGTCCCTGCTCCCACTCACCCCAGCAGTGCTGCATGGTCATGGACCGATGCATGGAGGAGCTTGTTCTTCTCCTGGACTGGCTCTGTCTCCTAGTTCTCCCCTAATAAAATGGCTTGTTGGTTTAAGATGAAGCTGTCACTCAAGTTCTCTTCCAGTTTTAGGAAATTAGAGGATTTGTTTTTCAACTTGACCTGTAACTCTGACAGTTTGACCAGTTACTCAATCAAATGCAAGACCAAACATTATGCCATTTTTCTTCCTTCTGTAGAGCGTAGATCCAACTTTTTCCAAGCATCTTGCTACTTTTATCTAATCATTCACTCGTGTGTCATTCAGGAAACAGAAATGGGCAGGAGCTATGAAAGATATGGCCCCTAAAGATTTGAGAAAGACCTTCAGCTGGTATAAATGGCATTTCTCCAGCTGGACAGTGGAGTGCTGCAGCAGTAGTGCAGCCGAGCAGCCAACCCTCATGGTGCCTGGACCACAGGGACCTGGCACAGTGCATATCACAGTGCCCAGACTGGAGAGGGAGGCAGTGGAGCATCCTCAGCCAAGGGAATCCAGAGTCGAGACAAACCCAGGCTCACCTCGCTTTGAAGGAATGACAGAAACTACTCCTGACACAGAAAAATGGGTGCACCTTAATGCACTTTGCAACATTAGGCCCATAAAGATGAGAAAACTGCAGGTCCTTTTATAAGCAAGAGGACAGACAAGCTTCATACAGACTCCTAGGCCCTTCCCTGTTGCTGAAGTGGTTACTCAGGAGGTGATCTTTGGCTGCAGTGATGGGGATCTGCCAAGCAGCTCATCACAGTTCCACATGTTCCTAAGTAATGCAAATGAGGGTGGGTTCGGTTTAACATACATAACTACTTCTGCCTCCTGCTCCCAAACTGTATCTGGTGATACCCAAACCTAAGAGTCAAATGAGGATTCAGATTAATTTATAGAATGATATTAAGGAGTCAGAGAGAGAAGAAAGATACATTTTCCTCTCTTTTGGGATAAAATCTAATATAAGACAGTCTCATCTTCAAAGTAAGATTGCTCTAGTATAGCAGTCAGAAGTATATTGGGATTACAGAGATAAGGCCCCAGCTGTACTGAAAGGGGAAAGTGATGCTGGCAACTGTTTGACTATCAGTTCAGGAAAGGGAATCCCCTCCAGGCAAATGTGGAAATGATGGGTGAAGAGACAGTATCTTTGCTGTGGTGATATTAATAGCTCATTTGCAAATTTTTACCTAAATCTATTCACTTCAAAAGCTCAGCTTGGGGACTGAGAGAAAGATTTTTTCAACAAAACATTAGTCTCAATTAACTAAATGTAACTAAGATAAATGAGCTGGGGGGGGAAAAATGAAGCAGATAAAACTGGTGAGGCCATTAAATCCATAAAGGGAAGGAGCTGAAGCTTGGAAGGAACCAAATACAATCCTGCAAATATTCCGAGGCAGGGTCAGAAAGGGATAACAGGGCCCTCCCAGGCCAGAGATGCTGAGCGGCCAGACGGTATTGACACAGACAGTCAAATAACAGTGGAGCCCACAGCAAGACACTGTGCACTAAGGTGGGAAAGAATTTTAATGAGCAATTTCAGTCTCCTACAGGCTATGAAAAAAGGACTTGGCACCATTCCCAATGGCAGTGCCCTCCAGTTAGAGACTAAGCCGCAGCATCCTCAAGGGAGGATGAAAAGAGACAGCAAGTTTCTTTCTCTCTTTGATCCTGATATACTAATAGTAACACGTGTGAATAGGAGCTATGTTGGAGCAAAAAAGCAGGCTGAAGAATAAAAAATAAAATAAAATAAAATAAAATAAAATAAAATAAAATAAAATAAAATAAAATAAAATAAATAGAATGGAATAGAACAGAATAGAAACACAATAAAATAAAGTTAACTGATTTTAAGGCATTAATCCAAAGTTTTATGAACACCTATAGCAGGTCCCGCACTCTTAGGTAAACAGTAACTTATTTAACCAATTGTGCCCCTTTAAAAGACTATATTCTGATGCCTTCAGAAGGACCAACATCCCAATTCTCTCAGACAAGGCAGATGTACAAAAGCAAGCAATACCTTGTGGGATGAGAGGTTCTGCCCTCAAAAACACAATGGAGGAACCGGCGTGTACAGTGAAGGCAAAAGGAACAAAATGCTCTTCAGGCATCAGGGGGCATCAAAAAGCTCAGCTGCCTTCTGCAAAATCTCTGCAGTATGTCATTAGCCCAGGGTAAAGGAGTCAGGCGTTTCCCCCAGGAGCCATTACACCCCGGTGGGGCTGGGGGCTGGCAGATGGCTGCTGGGGATGCCTTTCTGTCCAGAAAACTGGGAATTAAACGAGTGTGTCCCTGAGCACAGCTGAGCTCTTAATGACACTCATAGCCGCTCCATCCCCAAGCCCGGTGTGCCGTGGGAGCTCTCCCACCCCAGGCGGTGGCAGCACCAGAGCTGTCTCTGCTCTCCCAGCAGAACGCAGGCTGCTGCGGCGTCTGGTTGGCCTTAGTTCTGCTTTAGGCCAAAAAAGTATGACATGATAAGTCAGCAAAACTCATGAAAAAGCCTACTAATACCATTGTAAGTCTGAAAGAGCAACGCGCACGTTATTTCCCCAGCCCTGCACCGTGACGTGCCACGCAGGCCCTCCAGGAAAGCGGCATTTTTAGTTTTCCAAGGGGTTGTGCTGCCACGCTACTGTGGGCTTGGCCCCTCGTGAGAGCAATTTCCCAGCCGAGCTGTGGAGCCAGGGAAGGCCGGTTCGCTTCATCTGTTACTGCCACCGCTTGTTAAACGGACAGATCCTCTCACCACCGTGCCGTTCGTTTCCATTTGATCCTGTTCATTATTTCTAGCCAGCATTTTACAAAACAGTGTCCTGCAAGAAACCACAAAATTGAGCATAAAAGAAGTACCCGTTAAACTGCGGATGGCTCTGTGTGACGCTGAATGTGCAGCCTCGCTGCTATTGACGTGGCTTCAAACAGAGGTCAGCAGCAATCCTGAGCCAGCGCGGGCAGCCAGGACCATCCTGAGCTGTGTCACCTGGACGTCGGACAGACACATTCATCCTTTCAAACTTTCCCTTTGAAATAATCAGGAACTCGAACACTTGAAAGCAATTAAATGTTTGAAAGGAAAGATATGCAAACTCTTTGTTCCCCCATAAACTTGTGAGCAGTGACATTTTTCTACTCATTTGGAGAGGCTGTCATTACTTTTGAAAACACGAAGTAAATCTTTTACAGAAAAGGCTTTAAACTATTAGGTTTTTTTGCTTTTCTTTTTCCCTAGGTAGAGCCAAAAATCTTCAGTGTTTTCTACATCAGTGGCTTCCCTCAGGTTTTTCACATAAAAATCAAAAAGGTACAATTTTGCCTTGGTAGATTATCTCTATGTGGGTTTGTCTCTAAACAAGACTGACTGCTTAATGGAAAGTCATCTCCTGTGTTTGTCAAATAAAGTAGTTGCTGTCCCAGATGCAGACATACTCATGCTTGGTAACAGCCAGTGCAGGGCTTTGCTTTTCACTATGAACATATTCCCTACACAGAGACTAATTAGCTACTGCCAAAAGGAAAAGGGAGACTTGCAGAGCTGCTCGGCTGCTCTCATCCCCAGCAATTCGCAAGGTGTTTCCTTACACCACCGGGTCTCACACCAGCCACAGTCCAAGTCCAAAACCCTCCTTAGCATATTTGACCACCTGCTCCATACCCTTCCTCCGTGACAGGATTTAAAAACACACTGCATTTTTCCTGTCTCTTAAGGAAAATAAAATACTCAGCCAGCTAGCCAGGATGAGCTCTTCCAAGCGGGCAAGGGGCTTTCAGTCAATCAGCAAGTGGTGGGGCAGTATTGCTGGAGATGCACTGGGCCATCACTGTGGTGCCTGTATTTCCAGTGAGATATAAGGGAGAAGTGGATGTGACAAACAGACACATGGCTCCACTCTCTCCTCTGTGGGCTCCCCACGGCTATCCTTACTCAGGGCTGTCATGCCAGGCTGACTTTGCCTTTGAAACTTTAGGAAATCGAGAGTTTAGATCAAATCTTTCTCTGCTGGGTTCTAATACAGTAGTCTCTGTGAGACATGAAGACCCAGCTTATAGGGCTACATAAATACATGTATGGTCAGAGTAGGTATTAGGAGGAAATTTCAGGAGGAAATTATCTGTGATGATGTAATTAAATACTGTATTATAAAGGGTATATATAGGGAAAGTGAGCTAAGGCTGCCTGGGAAGTTATGACTCAGTTGTTTCCTAGCAGCTGAACGTTTGACCTTGGAGCTATAGCATTTTTCATCCAAGTTTTCACATGTCATATTAATAGGGAACTTCAGTAGCTTCAGTCACAGACTTGACAAGTACCTCCAGTGACCATGTCCCTTGTTTTTCAGCTTCATTACACACAGCAAGCATGAGGGAGATGGGAAGAGTAAATGAGAATTTTAATTGCTTTGGAAAGAATGATGTTCTGTTCATGTTCAAATTTATATGGAGTCACTTGTTGAGGTGGCTGGCTTTTAGCCTGTGTAAAACAATAATGAAAGGGTTAAGAGGGAATGCCATGGATAAATACTTTAAAGTGAATAAATGTATAATTAATTTCTGGTCTAAATTTTGCAATAATCCACTCTTGCTCACACTGAACTCTGTGGCAGTTTTGTGATTCACTTGAAATGAATCAGGTTACAGAGCTATCATAAAGTAAAATCCAGCACTTAATTAAAGCCTTTATTCTGAAATTCCAGGGTCTTCTTCAAAGACACGTAGTACTGTTACTCCCGCTATACAGATGTAGATGCTGATGTTACACAGTCATCCAGATGGTCAGGTGATGGACAAGAAAAGACTAATTCATACCCTGCTTAAATAAATGAGCTTCAGTGAAGCTACAGATTGTATTTACAATGGATAACTTATCATTTTTATTATTTACAAGAGAAGTTCGTCTTCTTGCAATCCATTTTTAAATGCTGTTTGGAAACTGTATTCCAAATATTTATTCCAAAATAAAATATTACCTTATCTATTAACTGTTAAGATATCTGTTCTCACCTTCCCTAAATACCCAAATTAGCTCAAGAGCACTCAGCAGTGCAGGTGAAACCCCTCCCAGCAGGGAAGGACGGTGGCACCAGGCAGCTGCCGTGCTGCAGAAAGGGCAGAGGGTGAAGGGGGCCAGGATGGGATGGGGCAGCCGGCACTGGCAACGCTGGGAAGCAGGACCAGCCCCACGCTTGCCCCAGGCCTGATCCCCGCCTGCTCCCCACAGCAGGGCAGCGAGGTTCCCCAATTCCCGCATCGGCGATGCTCTGAGAAAGCAGCATTAGTTCTGCTGCAGCAACAGTCTCTACGGGTGGCACGTGGCCTCTCCTAGACCGCAAAGTCAGGCTTGGCATCTGCAGATTTGCGAAAGCCTTGATGAATCAGGAGCGAATCTTCCCAGTTTTCTCTAAAAGTGCCTGACAAAGACAGAAAGCACATTCACATCTGCATCTTCCAACACAGCCTCTGAGTTACTTTTTCTTGGGTCTTTTTCCCATCAGGGCACCCATACCAGCAGTTTGGGCTTAGGCATCCTGCCAGCCCTCTAACATGCTCTTACTCCCCTTGGACAGGCTGTATAAAGCAATGGGCATTTGCTTTGCATCATTATTCTGGGTCCTGGTTCCCAGCTGAACACTGTTTGGATCTCTTGTGGCATAAAGGCACCCGGTCTCCTGACGAGGGCAAGATGCAGATTTCTGGTAGTGACTCCGTAGTAAGGACTGCTGGTTTTGTCTCACAGCAATGAGTTATTTCCCCTCTGTCTGATAACTCGAAGTGTTTCTGTTGGCAATTATGTATTAAAAGACTGGGCAAACTGAAAATTAGCAGTGATTTTCATACTCTTCTTATTTATGTATCAATTACAAGGCAGAAACTGCTCTTGAATTATCATTGCTTGTAGGAAACTGCCTTAACTTTACAGATACCAAAGTGCTTATTTTTGTTATCATGAAAAAAACCCCTCATACATCCTTCAGCCTGCCTATATTTCAAAGCCCATCTGAAGCAGAGCAGCAGGTGTAGCAGTTTCTTCCAGTCAGTTGAAAATACTGATGATGAATTGCATATATGCCCCCAGATGTCTCCCCCTCCTCTAAAAGCCAATCTCTTGGACTAGGCTGAAGGCAAGTAGGGCTGCATAGGACCACCTGCTCTCCCTTGCGCTACATAATGTGTTCTCCAAGCCCAGATGCAGCTGGAAATTTAGTGAATCCAAGTTCAGAGGACGCTACTAAGGACAGTGGGGTATAACGGAGGGGGCTGCAGAAGAGGATCATTTATTGTCCAGTTGCTGGACTGCTGCAAGTCTCTCTCAAAAACGTGCCTTTTGACTATATAGCAAATGCCCAAAAGTAAATGCTATTTTACACAGTGCAACCACCTTTCTGGCTTCAGCTTAGAGCAAACACAGACTGATTTGCCTAGAGCAGCTTGGGCAGCAGCAGCTGCTACAGAGCAGGAGCTCACAGTGAGACTAGGATGCCTTTCTTCCTGGGTGCCTTCATCTCTTCCTTCTGTATGAAGTGCCACTTCTCCAGATTCCTGAGTGATTTAATCAAGTCGACAGGTTAGTTCATGGGATATATTTTCCCATCTTTCGCCTAAATCTAGTTCACACTTTATAGCTTTGGAGACCTCTCACCAGTATCATGTCTCACTGCTTCTTTGCAGTTAACATTCGTGGGTTTTTGTGGTATGGCTGCAGAGGGAAAATCATCTGAGAACAAAGTTTATAGGCCATACTGATGTCACATCTTTCTCTATAATAAATAGCCTTCCAACATGACTGCCTGAGTTCTTCCCAGATAAAAAAAAAAAGATACTTTTTACAGCTACCTTTTGTTTCCTGCTTTTTGCCCAATTATCAACCTAATGAGCCAACTTCCCACTTACTCCATTACTCTGCATCACAGACATCGTACTCTGATCTGAAATTTTGCCAAATGCTCTAAAAAGCCATTGCACTCCCCTTACACACCATAACATTAGTATCTTCAAATGATTCCACTACATTAATGAGTTACGACCTTTCTTCCTAACACTGCAATCACTTTCCTGTCTTCTGCCCCTGGCTCTGGGTTGGTTTTCCATCACTTGTTTATTCTTCTCTTTAGTTAAGATTATGCTGAAGGAATTTCTTAACCACTTCAGTTACCAGTTATCTCTAATTTCCCCAAATGTTTGTTTTCCAGCCTTTAAGGTTTTCCTTTAAATATCCGTTGGCAAGTAGCAAGCATCATTCATGCATTTGAAGTTATAGCTGAAATCCACACAATGTCATTATATACTATAATAAAAATGTATCAATTGGTCTGATTGATTGATTGAAACTAGTGAATCAAATGTGACTTTCACTATATGCCAAAATGGATACTCTAAGCAAAACCAGAGATAAATCCCTTTTCAAACCTGGTCCTCAGAACTGACATTTCACGGGCAGCTAAATTGCCAATCATTTTGTGTTTGCATATTCATTTAAAAAAAAAAATCAAAACCAACCAAACAAAAAAAACTAAAAAAGTTACAATGGATGGAACCAACGTATACCTGCAGTCCAGCTTAAATTATCCAGGCAGTCTGTTTTAGTCCAACGCCTTTCTGCTTTCTTAATCACCTGGTTTGAGAAGCGAGATGAAGAGATGATTGGCAACAAGAACTATGGTGCTGGCAGGAACGAGCCTGTTTGTTAGGAAAGACATGCAGAGGCAGGCAGACACATCTCCAGTTAGGTCTGAGGAGCTGTGGAGCACGTGCCAGATGGCACACACATTTCTGACATGTCTGAACCAAGCGAAAACCAACACAAGTTCAAGAAGGCTTTGCTGCATCTGAATGCCATCTGTTTATACCCATAGTACATTCAAACATTAAGCCTATAAAGGCTACTAGACACTCCCAAAATGAGATGATTTCTTCAATCAGAGGGATCCAAAGGCAGCTGAGAGTCTACTTCTGCCATATATGACACGTGGTGTGAGAGAGACAGTTTCTGGAGACAGCTGCTGGCTTTGGCTGTGGCAGCAAGGGGGGACCTATGTTGAGGGCCCAGCAGCCCAGTGACCCCCATGATCAGAGAACAAAGTTATTTTCATCTGGGCCCTTGTGTAAGTAATAGTGCAGAGTCTCTTTTGCCTTTGGTCCCTACCCCGACCCTGGACCCCCACATCAGGGCTGGGAACGTTGCTGTTGATCCTACAGCCCTGATAAAAAGCTGGACACTTGCACAGGTGGTCAGAGGGCTACCTGGTCACTGCAGCGCTCCAGGGTCACCACACCGTGCTGGCGTGGACAGCAGGGTCAAGAGCAGTGACAGCACAGTACCACATGCCAAATGTGCCTTGGGGGTTACAAGATTCAAGTGATTTCACTGAGTGAAATGAGAGCAAAGTGGTAAAGGGTATCAAGAGGCACTTTTGACCAGAGGCTGATTGGAGAAGCATCACTCAGGTCAGGAGGGAGCAGACAAGAGGAAATGAGGAACAGTGCAGAAAAGAATGTGGAAAAGGAAGAGGGGGAAAAGAAGAAAAAAGTATATGAGGTGGTTTCTGCTGCTTTTTATTAGTGTTGCAGACTTCGTATTTCATAAGAAAAGTATCTCAGTCATGTGAAAATACCCCAGTAAATCAGTACATGTCCTCGCAGTTGCAGAGATGCCATCTTCTAAGTCTGTGCTTTCTCCATCAGGTTTTCTAGATTCCATGTCAGTATTTTGTCCCCAATCCCTGAGACACTCTTACCAGCTCAGCACTTTCAGTTCTGCCTGTTTTTACTTTTCTTATCTTGAACGGTTTCAGTTTACATACTCTCACAGCTCAGCGACAGCTTTCTCAGCGACAGTGAACCAAGGTCAGGCAACGGTGCTGCACAAAAACAGCCAAGGGTCAAGGCGAGCCAGAGTCGTGGGCCACCAACCACGCAGCGTTCCTGAGCCTGACTACACGGCTCAGGAAGGTCATTTAGTCCCTCTGCGACATCTCACACGCATTGCGTAGGAGGGACAACTGCATGGGCCAGATCCCACCTGGACCTGCTGATGCGGCAGGCGGGTACACACAGGGATGCACATCTCTTTCTACACGTGATCTGAGATGCATCAGTCAAGATGACTTTCACAATGATCCTATGAGCATGATCTTCTGTGCACACAATAAACTGAAATACATATATAATCTATGTCCATATACTTTACACGTACATGCGCATATATGTAAATTCTCTGACGTTTTCTGTCTCTCAAAACATACAGTAAACTGAACAAGATACCCTGGGAACCTTCATAATCAGGAAGAAGTCATACAGCTTCAGTTAAACAGACTCCTGAAGTATGAATGCTCACCCCACATTAAACACAATTTTTGAGGTTTAAAAATAATTTCAATGCTTTTTTCTTCCTTTACCCCAGAATTATTGCTAAAGCAGGTACCACCCCCCCAAAGTGGTACCTGTATTCCCTAGTATCTAGCCTCACTGCAGCAGGAATTTATACAAATCTCTCAAGAAAACCACAGCTCCACTTTTTTAGTAAGACTTTAAGGCTAGAGGTGGCCTGCTATAGTCATGGCCATGTTTAAATGAATTGTTTAAGGGGTCTGGATTTCAATCTTGGGCATTAATTCAGACACTTGGCAGAATTTTGTCCAGTTTCTGAGTATTCACTAGATCTGATTTTTGCTGCTGTTTTCCTCCCTTCTTTACTTTCTACATATTGAAGTCTGATTTTAAAAAGAGCTCTTGATTTTGTGTCATTCATTTATAAATTTGGGGAAGAAGATAGGAAAAGAATAAAACATCCCCTGATCAATTTGAACAAAAAGAAATGTTATAAAAATTACCACTTTCAAGCTTTCTGAGAAAGATATCAGCTTATCAAATATCAGCACACTCATGCATATACAACTCTTCTCCTCTCAGGTCAAGTTACAATAACAAAATAATGTCTTCTGGTTTTTCTCTCCACGGAAAATTGTTGCGTATGTACAATTTTCCTTCCATTCACAACTAATGGCAATTTGTAAGATCCTGCTGTCTGACAGCCATCAGAAGCAGAGTTAATGACAACACAGTCTTCAGAACTTAAGTATGAACATTTCAAAGGGTACCTGATTCCAGGAGGGAAATAAAACTCTTGATTTGCACTCCAAGCATCAGCCTGAAAGGAACTCAATTACCTTAATTACAAAATGCAAGATTTTTTTTTTTAATTTTACGTTTCTTGTATCTTGAACTGTAATATAGAGTTAAATTTACTCTACAAAGACTGATTTTAAATTCTCCTGTGAAAACGATTAGAAAATTAAAAAATAGTTATGCTAAAATGACTTTAGGATAATGGGTGATGGTGAAGAATTTGAGTGCATTACAGAGACATCTGCTTTGCAAACAAAAACAAATTACCAAGGTGGTCTCAATGACACTCCAACTGCTACCGTTACGTGCCTTACTTCTTCTGTCTACCGTGTAAAAACAGATCTACAAACCACATCATCACTAATAACATTTATTGTAGCTGTCAAAAAAAGAAAAAAAAAAAAAAAGACAAAGGAAACACGGTGCATACACAAGGGAATTTAGGAACATGGGACTGGGCAATTTATTTCTGGGAAACTGGAGGCAACCACATAATAAAATCACTTTCATAAGTTGATCAAAAAATATCTTAAATTAAGGTGACAGGAAACTCTTCAGGGGAAAAGTTAAGGGACATTGGAGGTTAAAGAGACTTATTTTTGTCTTTTTGGTCCTTTCCCACACAGCCACAATAGCCATAAGGCACAGTAACTCGTCAGCTTCTCAGCTGCACAATTACTTTTAAGCTGTTCCATTTACATGTAATTTATTTTATGAGGCAGATCATGCAATTAATACGTGGAACAAAAACTAATCACTAAAGAAGACGATGCTTCTGCCGCCCCTGAACTGACTGAACAGCCACCACCGTTGAGCGGTGGGAGACCCACTCTTCACCCCGTAGGCTTAGCACAACAAGCTAAGTGCTCACAGAAGGCAAATTTTGTTTTGGATGGATTTAAACAAAAAAGAAATGTAGTTTATACTTCTTCATTTCCCTCTGCTGTCAGCTGTGCCTTGCGGAAATGAGTAACAATTTGTGATATTGGCACTACAGAGATCTTAGTAGTTTGTGAAGCAGTTTTCCTCTAGCTTTTGTACTGGCTCTATGCAGCGTCAAGAAGTTCACTTTGCACTCAGTATCTTCCAGCTCAGCTTTGCCACTCTGCATTTTGAAAAGGGGTTGGCTGTGTATTAGGTCTGATTCGTCTTTAGTAAAGTAATTCTAGTGTCAGGCAAAAGTAACACAGTAGATAATTGTGTCTGGTTTATATTCAGATGCCTTCGAGAAAGAAGGGACCTGGACTTACAACCATTTCTTTTCACAATAATACAATGAATAAGAAAGCAAGAGCTTTACCATCAGTGACCCAGGAGCACAAGGAACAGAGATGTTGGCAATTCAGGTGCTGCACACATCCTGGAATACGGACTTAAAAGCTAATTTTAACAGTTTGAAAATATAACTTCTTTTACCTTTTTGTAAAGGAAGTGAGAGCTGTTTTCTGTTTTCAGCAACTATCAGTGTACCATCAGCATCCAAAATAAATTCAGAGAATCCAACACAGTGTTTTGATTGCAGATAAAGTACAATCATACAATTTGGAAATATATTAAATATTTAAGTATCTGATAATTTTCTAAAATGCATATTTCTAGATTTCTGAGACTGAGGAAATGAAAGGAAGAGAGTAAAAGGGATTAATTATGTTACCAGCTTGGCGAAGCAAATCTCCATGTTGCATAATGACCCTTTGTATCCCACTTATTTAAAAACCTTATGGAAGTGCTTTATAAATCTAACTTCTTTTCAATAGGCAAACTTGGTCATCTATTGAAGGTAAACAACTAATTTCCTTTGAAGTGCAATTATTCCAGAAAAACCTTTTGTCAAAAAATATAATCCAGAGTGATAAATCATTTAGAACAATAAAAGCACTTGCATGAACAAACGCAGCTTCTGTTGGTAATTGTGCTTGCTTGCCCTAGGCATAACTTTGTTACATATGGGAAGTAATAACACTTGTGGTTACAGTTCCCAGTACCACATTTTCCTTTCCCAGTTCACACTTACTCATAGCAATGCTTATCCAGCAGCAGTTACATAAGATGCAATTGCAAACATTTATAATCCACCTCTTGCAAACAATAAACTGCATCAAATTAGCCCCTGATGTGCTTTGTACTAGCAAAGCAATTTGCAGATCCGTCAGGAAGTATCAGTACTGTTATTTGTCAGCAGTCAGTATGGCCATTTTTTCTGACAGTGTTACCTGCGAGGGCTTGGTTATATGAGCTTATAGTGGCTGTCATGTAACTGAGAGACCCTCAGGCAAAAGGACAAATTCAGTGTCATTTATTTCCCCCATTTCTGGGAGCTGGAGTACACACCCATTTGATTTGACATCATGAGATGTCCCAGAAGCAACATCAGCAATGGTTGAGACCACTGATTTCCATTGGTGGGGTCCATCGCACCCTACTCGTTATGGCATTTTGGGGGACCCTAAACCCTGACGTTGCCTTGACTAACTCGTTTCACTTGTTTAGCTGTGTATATTTCTACTTACAGACTATCCTTCAGGTAAGTCCTCTCCAAATGCCAGCCAACAGTCCTTGAGAGCAGAGAATGTTTCTTTCCTCAGTACATGTTTTTCCTTCTTTTAAACCTCTGTGGGACAGGTTTCTTGCTCTTCTCAGTGGCATCCGGTCCCCACATCTACTCACCCAGTGCTACACCTAATTACTACAAAGAAAATTCAGTGTGTAACTTAACTCGAAAGATAACAGCAACAAATCATTTACTTCCTCACCAACATTTCATAATTATTATGTATAACTTACTTTGTACTGCGATTTCCACATTCTTGAAATAGTAATTTCCATTTCACCACGTTTCTTTAAAATTTGCAGCAACTGGGAAATGTTCAGGCCCTCAAATTTTACTGGTAGTCAACACGAGATACTATTAAATCAGAAGGTTTGCCTCTGCAGTCCTGGTGCCAGATTCAACCAGCAGGTAGGTTCTACCAACCTGATCATTCTGAAAGTGTTTTTTTGACTGACAATTGTTTTCAGCAAACAAAAATTCATGTTCTGTTTTGCACAGCCACCTTTGAGAGATGATAGAGGCATAACAACATGTTAGGAAAAAGAACATCTGCTTAATGTCAAAGTAGCATCCACACACTCAGGAAAGACTGTCATTAGTGTCAGCGGTGGATGCAGCCACCGCTCTGTCCTCTCAGCTGTGTTAAATGACAGGAACCAAAATGAGAGGGCTGAGGCATCAGCAGGGGGTGGCCCATGGAGCAGAAGGATTAGCAGGAAACGTACACATGCATTAGAAAAGATGCCATGGAAGTTTCGCTACCACAAAACTATTAAAAAAAAGAAAATTAGTCTATCATAATCCTTACTGTTGACTTGAAATAGACTTGAAACAAATTCCACAACTTACATTGGACAAACTTAAGGTACTGTCTTTTTTTCCAAACCAAAATGCAACTAGGGCACTAGTTAGAAGGGAAATACAAATGATTATTTAGCTCAGGTCTGATCTTACAGAGTCAGCAAAAATAACATCAGGACCTTAACCATGGGGGAAAAAAAAAAAAGCAAGCATAATATGCATGTCTCTGTTACATAAAATCTAGTGCACTTGTATTGGTTTAGTAGGTTGTATTATGCTCCCTTCATGCTTGTATTTAAGGAAAAAGAATAACAAGGTATTTGCTTTTAGCATGCAAAGATTACAAGAAACTGAAAAAGATATAAAGCCTGAAAGAAAGCAGGGCTGCCTGTGGGCTCTGGTATCAACCTGGATGACAGGCATTTGAAAATATGTTGCTTGGTCATTTTAACATTAAGCTATGAAAAATCCTCCCCTGCAAAGCAAGACATATTATTGATACTGTTTTTTCCTGTGAATACTGTTACCTGCTCTTCTTTATCCCAAAACTCACTATAAACCCCATATGCTGCATCATACTCAAAACCCCAAACACTTGAGTTTTGCATATAAGACCATGGTATTATTTGTGCTCTTGACTTAAATATTAAAGAATTGAGTTTTTTAATTTTAGATTCTTATATTAAAGCAAAATTGATTCAAGATTTACAGTTAAAAAGTCTCTAGCAGCATATAATGCCATGAATTAATGTGTTGTTTCTCTGACCTGGAACCATCACATATTTCTGGGTACTCCACAGAGCAATAAGTATTAACCTAATTATCATTAAAGTTTCTTATTTAAATTTCCATTAATTACATTTTATAAAAATGAAAATATAAAAAGCTCATATAACATTACAAATGCTTATGATTGATAGCTTTTCATTTAGAGCTCTTCAAAAACTGCAAGAAATCAGCACGTCTAGCAAACTTCTGTTAGGAATGCCATCTTGTGGTTAAAAGCCGTATATAACAACGACTCGAGGTAATTTTAACTAAATTTTTACTTGCAAAATACTGTTTTTGCAGAAATGAGCTATTCATGCATGACCTTTCAGAACTTTATAGTATTTTTTTATTAACCATTGTGGATGAAAACGACTGTGAATATGGCTTTCCTGTCCTCATCTGTATACAATGCTAATTAATTATGCAGGGAGCATTACTTTCATTAGGATATGGGATGTATTTATTAGCATTTTAAACAGAACCTGATTGCCACATGTACTTTGTAAAAAAGTCCACTCTATTTAGATATAATTTAGTGAATTACTCTAAAATGTATAGAAAATACATTTTTCTCAAAATATGTTTCTAGAGCAGAACCTTACGAGCACGCTTTACCTTCTCTAAGCTTTATGCAGCACCTTTGGTTGGTATATCAAAGGTCAAGTTTAACTATAAAAAGGAAACATTGGATTTTTCAATTTTTCTTATATAGATCTCATTATGAGCTGAAAATTAATTGAAAAAAGCCATTGGATCGCAACTTGCTCATGAAAGCAGAGAGAAATGCCAGGTAAACAAGAACAGAAAGAAGGGATCCAAAAGCATCTAATAAACTTTAAAAGACCTCTAACTTTTAAAAGCTTAGAAAAATGAATAATAATTAGCTACATTCAATACAGCTGACATTTGCATAGTGTCACAGTTTAAAGCTGGGCCGGCTATTAAACCTGTGGCAGATGCTCTCTGTTATCCCCCCCCCTCCCCCAAAAGGGAAAGGGAAAGGGAAAGGGAAAAGGGAGAGAGACTTCCGGGTTGGAAAGTTAAAACAGTTTTAATAAACGATAATCATGGAAAAGAGTATAATAATAATAATAATAATCAAATATATACAAATATATATACAAAACCAAGATTGAGCTCCCCTGAAGTCAGCCACGTCACCACCGGCACTGCAGGGCAGGCTCCGGGAAGGCCCAGGCTGGGCCTAGCGACGGTCGAGAGCTGGATTCAGGGATGCACGGATCGGGATCGGGGGCAGCAGGAAAACAGACGGAGTCCTCCTTGGACACCAGCCATAGCAGAAAGAGAGCGAGACCCTCGTGATCCCCCCGCTTTATACCGAGAATGACGTGTATGGGATGGAATACCCTCATTGGTCAATTTTGGGTCACCTGCCCTGTCTGCTCCCCCCTGCAGCTGCGACCCCCCTTCGGCTCTTCACTCGTAAGCAGTGAGGAATTCAGCAGTGACCTTGGTTTCTCTAAGACTAAGTACAGCAAGAGCCTTACTGCACAACATCCCTACCGGTGCCTCAGCGATAACTACAAACTTCGAGCGTTATCAGTCCTGGAAGCAGACACTGTCTGCAAACATGCAGTTAGTTTCAGAAAGTGCAGTTACTTAGAGGAGACTTAGCTGAAAGTAAAAATCACTGAAAGGAAAATCGGCCTGGTTTAGGCCAAACCAGGACACATAGGTACTTTCCTGCTGTATATGCTCACCTCATTTTCATAATGAAAGTATATATTGCCCAAACCATCACAACACATACTGTCTAATGAAATTTAAAACTAATGAGCCATATCCTAACAGCCATAAGTCAAGCCAGGGTGTGCATTAGTAGTCCATTTGCAATTCTCTAGAGACAGAAAGAACAAGGCTAAGCATATCCAGTAGCCTATTTAGCACACAACTTGTTCTGTGTACTGATAACACTAGAGCAGAACTGAAATGAGTTCACAGACTCTAGCACTCAAACTGCTGTGAAATACTGTTTGTACTTTTGTTAGCATGCAAGTTGCTCCTGGGGCAGCCAAACAGGACTGCCATGATTTAGTTTGACCTCTTGCATAGCATGGATCTGACTTGCCTGAATTAGTCCTCTTTCTATCAAATCACATCTTTTCAGGAAATCATCTAACACGTCCAGAGTAGAGAAACCTTTACCATTCTGTTACGTGCCTTTATCTCCCCTTGTAACGTGTCCAACTTCTATTTACAGTCGCTGGATCACTTTGTCTGCTAGATGGAACAGACCTTTATTTTACTGTCAAAGTTTTGCTCCGAAGATGGTTCTTCTAGGCTAATTCTCCTTTCGCTAAACTAAGTAGATTCTGCTTATTGAGACCCTTATGCCAGTTGTTCTTTTTAATCCTTTTATTGCTCTCATTACTCTTTTCTGTCCAATTTTCCAGCATTACTGGAAATTGTGACTGTTGGAGTTGGGCATAGCACTCTTCCAAAAGGTTACATCAAAGTCAAATATAGACAGAAATATTACTTCCCTTAGTATTCCCATTCCTATTCCTGAGGATCTCACTGGTCCTTTTGGACACAAGGCATGCTGAAAATTCATGTTCAGTTGAGCATGTACATCATCTCCAGACACTGTTCAAAGTCAGCACTTCCTACAACAAATTGTTCTATTTGGTAAGTATGTCTTCAAACGTCTGATCCTAGAGACACAAGTCTACTTTAGGCCACAGTGAAATGCAGATTGCTTACAGCTCCCAACCAAGTAATTCATCTTACTCTGTTTAAGTGGCTCCTTAGTATTTAAGTTTTGTGGCATCCATACATTTGAGCAGTCACTATTGTATTCCCTTCTGTGTTCTTAACAAACTCACAGTTAAAAGCTAAATCCTGTGTGTGAACTCACGTAACAACTCTGTTCAGCCACAACTGTCCTTTCAGATTTACATTTTGAGATCTTTCAGGTTTGGACACAACTAGTGTCATGATGAATTTTAAATTTGAGGGTGATACATTGCATGTTTCTATAGCAATAACTTACTTAAAATAAAAGAAACTATTTGAAAATCTAAGGGTATTCCAAATACCAGTGATGAAATATCTAAATAAAATGCTAGAGCAACAATCCTGTGCTATGTAACTGATTTTGTGAAGTTTGAGATACACTTTTTGTGAAAACTGTGTTCCTGTGTTGCACAGGAAAAACACTGAGATTTCTCTACTCAGTTAAATTTTATAAGATATTGTACATAAGCAAGTAAATCAGGTTATTTCTTTATTCTGATGAACAACTTCCCTATTAAACATTTTATTTCCTGTGCTGTCAAGAAAGTCGCCAGAAACCATCTTAAACAGTTAGCAGGGAATAAAGTCTTCTTGAGTAAAAGGCACAAACAGCTTAGATCAACCTCCAGGCTGGGAGACCTTCAGTTGGAGAGGAAGGCCAAGACTGATGTCTTTTAGATTGCTGCATTCTGAAAAATTGTTGAAGCAACAGCTCCCCAGGTCTGATAAGTGTACTGAGCACATTTATTACTACTGTGAAAAAACACAGTAATATTTAAATCCTCTTCAAGCTGCTAATATATGTTCAGAATTCACTGCTTATTCATGTTAATTCACTGAAATTAACTACTGATTTCTTACTGCTGTTTCAACCATTCAAGTAACTTTTAAGCTTGTGATCCTGAAATCATGTTCCAAGTGAACCAAAGTTGCTCCGCAACTGTCAACAGACAACCAGTCCATCCCTTCACTGAACTAAGTATGAATAAGAAAGATTAAACTGTCACAGATTTCCTTTTCCGTATTAATTCCTCAGAATACAGACTTTCCATGCAGCACCAGACAAGTCTGTAGTGCAACATAAACTAGATCATTTACTATACACCCAACTTTCAAGTAAACACAGAACGGAACATGTCTTTCAAGATCTAAGAATATAAAATTCTGAAACCACTTATTTTAGTGGATTTTCTTTATATCACATTGATAAGGATTTACGAACATATTTGCAAAGAAAGTGGTACAGAGTGGATCCCACAGTATTTATTTAGAAAAAATACATTGGATACAAATGACTAACGCATATTTCAGGCATGCCAAACATGATATACTTAATAACAATGTGTGTTCTTGATGTCCTTGAAGAGCAAAGCTGACCTCTTGAAAAACAAGAATCTTCCCTTTAGAGTTCTATCTGCTAAAATATTCCATCACCTCAAAAACATAAATAGCAATTCTTTCTAAATTGTAAGATACTAAGAAAACAGAATTATATTCTGAAGTCATCCCTATCTGCTCTATTCACCCTTTACCTCAACTCAGTCTCTGTCACCCTGAGAAGTGGGACTGTGACTAAAGGCAAGTAATGAACAGCTGGAAAGTCTGTAAGCAAAGCAAAAGTATTTTCCATATAAATATTCTTATAAATAAAAGTGTAAATTAGACATTACATTTGTCCTTAATTTGTCACATTCATCCTTAAGGTTTTTCATGTAGTATCAGTGTTCAGCAAAGATTTATCTACACAGGAATAAGAGCTTAACTAAAGCTATGCTATTACTCCAGGTCAACAAAGCTAGTGGAAACGTGTATATATACATGCTCACACCCTCTGTAAACCTGGCTTATATCGATTTAGACTGCAACATCCTGTCTTTAGACAAAGAGGAGCACACTGTGTATACACTAAGTCTAAATGGCTTAAATAATCCTGCTAACCATCACAATGCAGATTTGCTTTTGTGCATCATTAGCACACCATTTTCGCCTTAAGAAGTTAATAGAAAATATTGCATGACAACATTCAGCCTGCAAAAGACAAAAAACTGGCACTTGTGTCCACTTTTAATCATTAATGCCCTTTGAATCTTTCCTAATACTGATAGTGAGGATAAAAAGTGCAATAACAGGAGCACAATGTTTGTTGAACCACAGTATTTTGCTGACTGACATTTAGAAAAGCTGGGCTGAGAAGGCAGAAATTGCTTCCCTCGCTATCCTATCCCCCTGCAACCAGCTATAGCAATGCGTATGCTGGAAATTTCTTCTTTTCCATTCCTCCAGGCCCAGCAGGACAAGGCAAGCCAAAAGACTGTACATTACAGCTACCACCACACAGCATCAGCACCTGGTCACAAATACTGTGTACATCCAGGATCACGACAATACTGCAGCATTTGATTTGCCCTTTACTATAATCCACAGGCAGATGTAGTGCACAAAAATAGTTCACTGAAGTTACAACAAAGTCCAAAAATTAATTATTTTTTAAAAGTGATTAAATACTGTAAAAGCCTTTAGACATTCTGAGAAATGTACTAATACCATACATGCTCTTTAATCACTGCCTTTATATATCTTAAGTCCACACTGAAAGCCCATAATTAAGTACAACTGCTCATTTTTTTACTTATTCAATTCATATCAACTCTTATAATGGCTCATATGGCATGAAAATAGCAACTAGAAATTTTACTAATACTTTCTCCTTCAAACCAAGCTTGAGTTACTGCCATGAACTTGGAAATATTGTTTAAGTCATGCCAAAATAAATCCTCTGTTAGTTTAGTTCTGACTGTTTTATTTGATAATGAGCTAACTCAAGGTAGGACACTGGCTTCTAACCTAATCTTGTTTAGAATCTCAGCTTTTCTCTTTTAGGTACTTTCTATGAAAACAGGCTCTTCTTTGTAGACATTTCTATAAAGTATTGTAACAGCATGTGACAAATTGCCCTATGATGTCAAATGACATTAAGCCCCATGGAACCAGGTACTGCAGGATTTCCACAAAGTCCTTATGCTGAAACCAATTCCCATTTCAGTAATTCAGTCCAGGCAGTTGGGTTTGTTTGGGGGTTTTGGGGGTTTTTTACGGTTTAGAATGCTGGTTTTGTACTGAGCACAACCAGTGAAAGCATTACAACTTTTTCCACTTGGAACTACTGTGAGAATCAGATTGAAACATACAGAAATACAAGGTGGATGTGCACTTATCACCTACACAAGCAATGCTTCTTTTTTGGCAATATGCTTATGCAACTTTTTCTTACAGAACTTAGATTACTTTTTTAATTACATATTTATGGTCTTTCTCATGTTGTGCTTGGAAAATGATGAAAATCCCTCTGCCCTATGAGGAGAGACTGAATGAGTTATAGGTCTTTTCACTCTGGAGCAGAGGAGGCTCAGGGGGCATCTCATCACAGTTTTCCAGTACTTAAATGGTGGCTAGAAAGAGGATGGAGCCTCTCCCTTCACAAGGAGCCATATGGAGACGACAAGGGGAAATGGGTACAAGTTGCAGCGGGAGAAGTTTAGTCTTGATCTCAGAAAGAAATTTTTCACAGTAAGAACACTCAATCACTGGAACAACCTCCTCAGGGATGTGGTAGAGTCCCCATCACTGAAGATTTTTAGACATGACTGGGCAGGGTGCTAGACAACCTCATCTAGGCTCCCTTTCCCAAAAAAGGTTGGATCAGATGATGTTTTGAGGTCCCTTCCAACCTGGGCTGTTCTATGATGCTGTGAAAATAAAAATAAAAAATTATTTTCCAAAGTTACTGCAGAAATAGTGAATGAGGATTAAGCACAGAAGAATTAGAAAGGTCCTAAAAAGACATCCAATAATGGCAGAATCAAGAAAGCTATCGTGTCGCACCTTTGTTATCAGCTAAATTTAATTTTATTGTATAATGTATTCACTGTGCCAAAGGCACATCACGCTTGAGTCTAGAAGAAATGACCATTTTTTTACAATTGTTTGCCAGATAGTGTCTTCTTCACCTCTAATGTGGCAAAAAGTACAAGCGCATACACAGTGGAAGCTGGGGGATATGGCAACGGTTCAAAGCTCCAAATGAGTCCTGACATCTAGGAGACGTTGCCTCTTGAAGAGGCAAAAAAATGTTACCAATTACCACCTCTCTTGCCAATAATTTTTCTATTTGAATCTTGGTGGGAACTACAACCTCCCATAGCTATACATCCTCACATCTGATGACTCTTAGCTCTTTACCTGTAACCGCATGCCACTCAAAACTTGCCAATACATCATTTTATCATCTCTCTTAGTGTGAAATGCAGTTGTATTGCCAAATATAATCTACAGTTAACAGAATAAGTTTGTCCGTAACCACATGATCTCCTAGGGCAACCTGCTCTATTTTTTTTCTGATAAAAAAACCCAAACAATAAAGAGCCTGTCATTAGCAAAACCAGATTGCTAGCACAGATCTATTTTATGTTACACAATGAATACCTCTCATGCTGTGACACTTTCCAGACACTGGCATTCATCATTCACTTTCCTCGATGAGATGCCAAGTGCTTTTGGAAGCTTCTTTCTTATACTAATTCACGCAAAGTATGAATAGAATGGAATGTCAAGGAAATTAATTTAAGAAAAACATGAAAACAGAAGTAATCAGAGCAAGAAAGCTATCTGACTGCTAAGATAAAACTTATATTCTAAAAACATAGAATGCAAGAAATAAATACAAATAAATGGTGAAGTCTGGTTCTTATTTAAGGATACTGCTGCTACTGCAAGCAAATTCTTCTATATCATTAAAAAAGGATTCTAAAGTTGAAAGTTCAAATAGAAAAGATCTAGGAAAGAGACTATAACACACTGGAGGAAGAGTCACATCTCAAAAATTATTAAAAATATCAAATTAAGGATTCTATTTTACACAGGAAAATATCTGGGAGGAAAAAAAAGCCTGAAAAACAAAATCACCAGATTTTTTTAAATAAATGCTGGCCTCACAATACATAAAAAACATTATACAAGAAGATAACATACCACCAAATTGAATGGTTCAAGGATTAACAATACAAGTATACTTGAATCTTTGTAGTGAAATCAACCTTCATTAGTAACATATGAATACCATTACAGTATCTTATTATGTTTCAGTGCCCTAAGTGAAGTGAGTTAAAGTTTAACTAATCACCCACTGACCAAATGATCCCATAATTCTTGCAACAAAACAAGAGCTAATAGTTTCAGAAAGGTCAGACTTCATTATCTTCCTCCTTCCATGGAGGACGCTTCAGGCTTGTGAAGGAGACAGCACCGCCAAGGAAAGCCAGCACTACTGCCGCCTCTACTATGTATGACCTTCAAAAAAGTATTCCAGTCTTTTATACTCTCAGTTCACAACCTTTCACCACTACTAGAAATCCCACATGCGTTACTTAGAAATACTGTTGAAAACCTGACAATTGAGTATAAAACTGCGGACGTTAAGCTGTGGACTGGACGCAGGCCAGATGAATCATGACTTTATTAAAACATGCAGCTTGTTAAGAAGGTATCGCAATTGATACAACAGACATCTGATCAGTTGCTCAGAAAACTTTCATAAAATGATTTTGAATTAAAGTTTCTATATGGGACATCAGCATACTCATATCAGCAGCACAGACCTGGTGATCCTCATTCCCCTGCTTTTTCAGGGTCTCTAATAGGCCCCAGTGGACTGGAGGCAGAGGGCTGTAAGAACTCAGCAAGTGAAGCTGACTTAATGGATTCTGGTTTATTTCTGCAATCCTCAAGGCCCTCAAGATAGCAGGTGCAAATTTAGAATAATGAGCCGTAGATGAAATAATAATTGGGCAAGTTCTATCTTGTAATCGATCTGCAACTACTTTAGCAACAGCTGTGTGTGTATCCAAAATATATCCTGTAGTAGTGTATACAGAGTGAATGGCAGCTAGACAGTCCTCCTCAGAGCACCATCCAGCCACCAAGTCCTGCTGAAGCTTTTCAAGTAGATCTTTTCGTAGCTGGAAGTGGCCCTGATTTTCCAACTGGTTATATAATTGTGTCACCAATTGCCCATCTTCATTAGCTATCAGGTGCAAGTATCGCTCAAGATTGGAAGACTTCAAAATATCTACTGCTGGTGAAAAAGTGGGAATTAATTTTCTTCCCCTCAAATCATAAACACCTGTTCTTACGAAGTCAGTCAAAACATTGTTTTCATTGGAAGCACAAATACATTTTCTAATAGGAATTCCCATCATTTTAGCATACAAAGCACCTAATATGTTGCCAAAGTTTCCTGTAGGAATGCAAACATCTACAGGGCTTCCAAAAGGTATAATATCTTGATGAACAAGATCAAGGTATGCAGAGGCGTGATAAACTATTTGAGGAAGCAGTCGTGCCCAGTTTATGGAGTTTGCTGCAGCTAAAGCTGTTCCATATTCTACTGTAAGAAAGCCAGTATAATCAGAATTAGTAAAAATTTGCTTTATAGCTGTCTGGCAAAAATCAAAATCAGATTTGACACCTACTGACCAGGCATTTTCTTTCTGACAGCCAATCATCTGTGATTTTTGAATTGGGCTTACTCCATCCTCAGGAAAAAAATTAATCACAGCAATTCTCTGTTTGTCAGTGTCATGGAGACGACTAAAGCCATCTAGGACAGCACTCCCTGTGTCACCGGAAGTAGCTACCAGAACCAAGTAATTGCAGCTTCTGGGAATGCAGTATGCAAATATATGTGGCACCATCTGTAATGCAAAATCTTTAAATGATGCTGTTGGTCCATGAAATAACTCAAGGAGGAACTGATTGCCTGCCAGATGCCTAACTGGTGCAATTTTAGAACAAGTAAAGTTTTCTCCATAAGCAGTTCTAATAATTTCTGCCAGCTTAGAAGCAGGAATATCAGCAGGATGTATGCATCTTTCTAGCATCACCTGGGCTCTTTCAATGTACGTTGCTTCTATTAGGCTTTGCCATTCCTCAGCAGTGAATTTTGGAAGTCCTCTCTCAGGAACAAAAAGTCCTCCATCAGGGGCTAAGCCCTCAGTAACAACATCACTGAAATACTTACGAGAGTCTTTTTCCATACTCCTTCCAGACCTACTAGACCTAGCTGAAATGAAAGTTTCCAGTTCTGAGTTTTGGTATCTCTTCACAGCATCAAGTACCTTTTCTGCTATAACCTCTGCTGCAATATCCCCTCCGCAAAGAACGCGGATGTCATACCACCTTTTGTAGAACTGCTTCCTAAACTGAAGTATGTCCTTCAGAGAAATACCAGAAGAATGGCCCACAATGCGATCCACTTTCATTGATTTCAGCCTGCTCATAATGACCGTTGTGGGCACATCCAGATATACAACTATTCCATTTTTCTTCATATGCTGCATGCCAACAGCATGCATTGGATTGGACCCAGTAAGGGAAATGACACTTCCAGATGCCGAAAGCTTCAACAGGGCTTTTCCTTCCTCCTCTAAAAATTGCTCATTACCAACTTCCTGCAGTTTTTCCGACACACTCATATTCCAGGTTGTTTCAAGGACATGGTCATCTATGTCTATGACAGGGCAATCTAGTTTCTGACCTACTATTCTCCCCACTGTTGTTTTCCCAGCACCCGGAGGTCCCATCAGGATAATATTTTTGTTTCCAACAAGAGAACGGCTTGAGAACCATGATTTCCATATCTGTGCAAATGCAACAGGTCTTGAAAGCATCAGTTTTAAACACGTGCCAGAAAGACCGTTTTCGGTTATTAGTCTTAAAGGCCGACACTGAACAACATGAAACATCTTCTTCTGTTGGGTTGTTTTGGATTTTTTCTTTCAAGCCAACTTGACAATCCACTTAAATGCTTCAAAAAGGAAAAAACAGTAATTAGTCCTTCAGCAAACATCTAGGAAAAAAACCTAAAGGATATGAAATTCAGAATAAGAATTCAAACATAAATCCAGTTATGACTTCATCAGTGCCAGGGAGGTATTTTTCAGAATAAGACTCATTCCCCTCTCCTGCATAGCTCCAACTCACCTCCACTGACAAATCCAGCTTCAAACAATCCATGTCCTCAGGGTAAACAAGGATATCGAAACCTAACGCTACAATACGCTTTGCAAATAATATTGTTTATAGGAATTCAAAACCATTTTTTTCCTCTATTAGACTTACTTTTAAGGACACATTTACAAATAACGAAGATTAACTAAATTACCTTCTTGTAATCAAAATGTTAACAAAATATACATTTTTCCCACCTCCCAAGATGCCTTTGATTTCTTGTATTTTCTTTCTCAAAATAAACAAATGCAAAAGCAACTTAAATACACAGAAAACTCACAGACTTGTGCAACAAGAAGGCTGGAAGAGATGCATCCAGTTCTCTTCTGAAGGGATGGCAAACCAAGGAAGTGATTTGTGAAGAACTCCTATAACAGAATTGTATTGAGTGTAGTTTGTGTAAAGTGTAAGAGAGAAAACACATCATGAAGACACTCTGCTCTCAAAAAAAAAATCACTAGGAAAGCTGGACCTCCAAAAAAGATCAAGCTAGAAGCACTCAACATGGTATTTTCTTTGCTTAGAGAAATCAACACCAGTATCAGCATGAATTACAGCACGATTTGTGCACGTTTAAGGCAAAGGAGGAAGGACTCTCAAAATCTCCAGGAGGGAGGGGGCAGAAATCAGAACAAATTTGCACAGAAAATACCTACAGAGTCATTTTTCATTTTAGGTAGGTGAACAAGTTATTTGTTATTGTTATTTATTCATTGTTCATGACTAAATATGCTTAGAGAAAAGCAAAAGATTAACCCATGTTTACAGTTATCACACCAGTCCTTTAAGACCCTGCTGTTCTTCATCAGTGTGCGTAGTATCAAATGGCTCCAGAGACACAGGTCACAACTTCAAAAATGACACAGAAGCTCAAGTTTGGTAAAAGCAAACCACAAAACCAAAGACTCTTCACTTCCAGATGCTCCTTGCTCTAGATTCTGCCCTGTGTTCCCCAGTCTGCCTTTTACACTCTACTTTCTTTACCAAACTATTAGCATGCCTTACAAAGTCAAAGTACTTCTAATTATTTAAAATCTTCGCATTTGCTCACTTCTGCATGGACAGATGAGCTTGCAAACAATAAGTGCCCATGTTTGCACCCAGTGCTGTGACAAGATCAACATGCTGTAATTACAAGGCATAGACCAGAGTAAAGACGGGCATATCATACTGTAGTTTTTTCCCAATCCTTGTAAAGTAGAAGGGAATGGTCACGTGTAGGTGCAATACAAGTTTTCTGTAATAGTTATTATAAAGAAAAAACAATCTGTGAAGAGTAGTTGTAATATTCAGTATCAATATAAAGCTGTACTGTCCTAGTAAAGCACTCTAGTGAAGACAAACACACAGAGCTACAGGGCCAGAAACAGATATTTACATCTGGACGCTTAATACAACTAAGTTATGTTCAGCATTTTAAAAAAATGTAGAGACAATATTTTAGCGATTGTATTTCCTGAATGTAAGAGCCACTTCAAGCGTTATGTACGAACTAAGCGAGTACAAACCACACCAAGCATACTGGCCTGCTTACTGTGTCTAGTTGCACTACAGAGTCATTTTGAGGTGCAGGCACTCAGCACACACTACACAGCTTCTGGGCATAACATCTGGATTGCTTTATGAATCTAGGCCATAGGAACCTAATTCCCCCCCAAATTACAAGTGTAGACAAGAAAGAAACTCGACACAGATTTCTCTAGTTATAATCTTACCACATTTACATGAAGTTATAAGCAGTTTATGGTATTGTTTGAAATCAACTTGGCTAAGCTGGCGCAAAAATTTGCAGGGAATTTCTTTATTCAGCTGCTCAACTGGTTTAATCTATTCCAGTGTAATTCAATTTTGCATCCATATAAAGTACATTTACACAGAAGCTTGCAACCATTGAATTCAACTGTTTCTTTGAAGCCATTTTTTATACAACTGGCAAAATCTTACTGTAAAAACAGCTCAAATTAGACTGTATCTCATAGATTTTACCGGTCTAGTTAGAACACCAAACCATCCAAGTTTAGATATAGCTAATTCTTCCAAGAGTGGGGGTTTCTTTAAAGCAGAGCTTACATCTGTACTTCCAATGAAATTTTAAGTTTTTATGACATACCTCACCCCTTCACTTGGACTGCTGACAGCACCTACATATCATCAGCCAATACCCACAGTTTTAACAACCATTGCTGATGGCAAGAGTTATGGTGAAAACTGAACAGACACAAAGTTTGCAACAACATAACGTATGGTTAAAATTCAGTAACCAAACAAGTCAGTGGCAGTTTGCAGCTGTCAAAGACCTCAAGGCAGGTGAAGACTGAAAATTACCATATTTCAAAACTGTTAACACAAGACAACTTCCATTTGACTTTCCTCAGAGCTTTTATGCAGACAAAAAAATAATCCCAAAGTAAACCATTCAACTTCGACCTTCTCGTGACCATCCCACAGACCAAGATCCTGCAAAGCTTCCCTCTTCCCACCTCACCACCGCGCTCCCGCCTCACCGTTTCGACGCCCCAAAGGTGTCAAGGCGCGGGCGGGAGGAGGAAGCCGGCCGGGCCGGGTCGCACCGCGCCGGGGAAACGCGACACCACAGAGCCGGGTCAGTCACGCCCGCCCACCCGGCCAATGCAGCCCTGGGCTCCCACCTTCCCTCGGGAGCGGCGGCGGCGCCCCTGCCCTGCCCTGTCCCCGCGGCTCCCCTCGCCCCCAGGCTTCCTCAGGCTCCCTCAGGCTCCCTCAGCGCGGCGCGCGCGCGCATACGTACCGGCGGGGCGGGAACAGCTGCCACAGGTACCGCGCGCGCCCCACACGCTCCCACGCCCCCCACACCCTCCCACCACGCATGCGCAGCCACCTGCCCGCCCCGCCCCCGCGACTCCGCCCACAGCGACGCACGCGCAGTCCAGCCGCCCGGCGCGCCCTGACTCGGCCCTGCTGGCTTCACCGCCGCGAACTGCGCCTGCGCGGCTGCCGGCGTTGCCTCGTGCGATTGCGCCTGCGCGCTGCCGCTCCTATCCCTAACGCCTGCCGACAGCTGCCTTCCGCCGGAGGGAGGCGGGCGCGGGGTGGCGTACGTTCCGCCCCCTCATGGCGCTGTTACCTAGCAACGGGTTTCCCTAGTAACTGCGGAGGCAACAGTGTGCCGGCCCGCCCCTGCCGCGGCGGCGGCCTGGGGGGGCAGGCGGCGGGGCGAGGGGCTGCGCGGCGGGAGGGAGCCGTTCGCTGAAGTGGGCCGAGGGCGAGGAGGGGCGAGGGGGAGCTGCGAAGAGGGAGGAAATGCGAGGCTCGCTCAGCGACGTGGGCGCTTCCCCGTGCTCAGGGTCCCTTGGCCGGAGGATGCCGACGCAGCGAGCTCAGGAGAGGTCCTGTAACGTCCTGCCGTGCCTGGAGGAGAAGCCTGTCAAACCTCCCAGGGACGTGGGTGTGACAGTACCACTTGCAGGCACGGTGACTGGTTCTGGCAAGGCAATACATCTTACGGGTAACAGGTATTAAAAAAAATCTAGTTTTTGCATAGTTATTTCTCCTCCTAATGAGTCACTAACATCTGAGGGTTTACAGCCTGCTCCGTGAGCTGATGATTCATCAATGCCATCTTGTTCATTGACAAAGAATTTGCAAAGCACTCTTTCCACGCAGAGGAATTGCATGACATCTTTGTTATTTGCACTTGTAATAATTTTTCAGCGAGCAAGTTGGGTTTTTTTTTAAGTTTTCCTCAGTGCCACACTTCATTCTTTTCACGTGGACAGGTGTGTCTTCTGACATTCTTTTGCTTCTCTTTTTCACTCCTTACCTTAAAAACATTTTTAAAAAGGCCTTTTGCCCCCTAGTATCCCTTTGAGAGGTTTTTTTTAATTCTTATTCGACAATTATGCAAACATATGTTGTTTTTTCAAGTCGCTATTACTTTATATGAAAGAAAGCTGTCACAGTTAGCTTTTTCAGTGAAAGGTTAATGTAGGTCATAACTCAATAGCTTTAAAATGAGCAGAAATACCAGCGACACTTATTCGAACAAAGATAGTTATCCCTTTTTAGGTAAAAGGGTTCAGACCTGTGAGGTTCCTAGTTCTGAACCTTTTCCATGTAAAAATAGATCATACGTCTTTTTTTGTTTCCAATGTGAAGGAAAGATACTTTTGGCAGACAAAGTGAAATGACAGTATGGCAAGGCACACAGCACACTAAATCCACTCCTGCCTTAATACCATTCAAGGGTTTGGATACTGCATGACCATCAGGTTCAGTTTAGGCAAGGGATTCCTTAGGTTGGATGTAATCTGACTAAATCCCCTTCTGATCTCATTAACTTCTGTTGTCACCCCACTTCCTGCTTTGGTTTTCAATGTGCCAAATATCCAGCTGGTAACAACAGTGTTGAACCTGGTTAATAGCATGATCTGACCAGTTTTAACTAATGCATACAAAATTTAGGAAATCATATATACTTCACTCTCAACTGACCAGGTGGTACTCATGAAATCAAGGCAAGCATCCTCATTTTCCTCAACTTTGATGTCCCAAGATGATGCCTAAGGAATAGTAACTGTCTTCTTACAAATGTATTGTCTTTTTTCCCCTTGCCAAATGATGAAGGGATTAAGATTCTGAAGTCCCCCATGTTTTCTTCTTCGCAACTCTCTCTAACCCTATGATGTTGGTGTATGACAGCATATAGTCACTTTCTTGGCCTGAAAAGTCACTGAAAAGATATAACTGCCACATTTCTTTGTCCAAAGGAATGCCTACAGCTATCTACAAATGACGTCTTTACCTTATGCCAATACGTAATAAACTCAATATCTTCTCATTCATTTTCTCATTCCAAGACTGTGTGAACCATACCAGGTCAAGCTCCTCATAAAGTCACTACCTTTCTCTACTGCGTGGCTACAATGCCACTCCCAGCAAATGGTGAGGAATGCAATAATTTATGAATGTGGTGGGTTTGTGCCTATGTCTATGGCTGTTTGCTATGAATTTAACAGAAAAAATAAATCTTCATTCCTTATAATTAAAGGTATTTCTGGAATTGCATATCATCTTATGTACATAATCCTCTGTCTGATTTTGGAAACCAAATATCTAGGAGGCAAAATAACTCCATGTTTTTAATGAAGTCCTCATACGTTTTCTAATGTTATGATCAAGTACAAATACAAGTATTGGACATTTGCAACTCATATATGAAAGCTTTTATCAGTGTTGCTACTATGACTCCCATTCACTGGCCCAGCATTACATTCTTTCTTTCATCCTATTTCAGTATTTCCATAAAATAGGTTGCATTGTATATAACCTTTTTGTTCTTTTTTTCCTTACCTGGAACCATGGTATAGTTTTTTCATAAACATGTTTTTTTTCTGTGAAAGAAAAGCACAACTGTTCATCAGCTTTTTTCTAGCATAAATTAATATGATATGTTTCCTAAAGATGGACAGATTTCAAAAGGTACAATGTGGTAGCCTTAGCTTTGGGAGCAGGGAGTTCTGCTCCTTCAGGAAAACATATGTGACAGCTCAGTCCTTCAGATAGAAGCAAGATGCTGCTAACCAGCTAATGATCAGCATTTGGCTTCTTTTGGAGAACGTTTGCATACTTTTGATTAAAGCAGAAGTTACAGTGCCATATGCAGCATTACACCAAAACAGCAGTGTGTGCATACTATGTGCATACAGATTTTCATGTCTGAGCCCTTACTGATTTTCACATTATCTGTTTCAGCTGGTGCCAAAACCACCACTGATTACAATAGTTCAGGATCATAGTTTGGATCTTTGTAATATAAGAAATATACAGTTTGCTGTGCTATTTTGGAGCAGTCATCCACCTCAGCTAATCTCTTATAATAGTCTGTAACAGATGGTTCAATGGGAACATTGAGACAATGATACAGTGGACAGTAATAAGATAAACTGATGATCAAGGGCATTCTGTCCAACTCTCGACTGTGTTTGACATGTTTTCTGAAGCATGAGGTTTTACATACCTCAATAAGATGTTTCATCCCATAGAATGAAGCAGTGAATGTTCTCATTATCAATACAGATCTCATCTTTTTTGAAGGCAGCTAAGCTTTTCCTTAGATGTGTTTGATTGCTGTGTAAGGCCCTACAAGGTACTGCCACAGCTGAGATACGTTGGCATTTACATCTTACCCATACTACAAACTTTCAAATATAGAAACTCTAGCAAAGTAGGTTCATGATAACTATTTTCCTGTAGGTGCACAACAGCTGTATATTTTGGATGCATTTCTGAACAGAACAAATAGCCGTGCTAAAAAAAACTTTTCAAAATGAAGTTAATTAAAAAATAAAGACCAAAGTGTGTAATGCACGACTTCAGAAAAATAATTAATTCATGCAAGCAGGTTATTTCCAAAATTTAGGTTTTGCTGAGTTCAAAATGTCTGTGTTCAGTATTTGTGTGAACAGTGCATACAGGAACCATTTCCAAAAGTGTGATAATACTGACCTTGGAGACACAAGAGAAGAAGGAGGAAGCAAGCTAACTTCAGAATCAGAAAAACAACTTGTCAGTGCAGAGCTGAGCTTAGCCTTAGTATGGAGGTTGTATGAATGATGGCCTTTATTCGGGAGAGAGCACAAAACAAAATAGCTTAGGCTTTTGGCATGAACTACTGCAAAAATGTATATTCTTTGAAGAAGCATTTTTAATAATTTTCTGACCTTTAACTTCTTTATGGCTATTTTTTATCATCTAAGGTATACATCCACATTTAGACCATCTGTGAAACTTGAAGCAGAGAAAAATAAAGCTCAGTGGAAAACTATGGGACCAGCAAAAGTTGCAGTGCCGTCTCCAAAAAACTTTCTGCAGAAACATTCAAAAGAACCCAAGCTACCAGCAAGTAAGTATAGACATGAAATATATGAAATGTAATGTATTTTTTTAATTTTAAAATTGACAATATTAATGTTGAAAGTAACAGTTAGCTCTGGAGAATCAATTTTTTTTTAAATTGAAATCATTTTTGTATGCTGGGGCATACTTTTGTAGTATCTATGATACCAAAATTATTTCTCGATTTTACAAAAATGTTTCTTATTTATTGTGTAAAATACTGAAACAAGCAACAGGGAGATTATATATGTGATTAGAAATTACAGTAAGTATTTACTGTCATGCGGTACAAAACCAGCTGAAACATAAAGATAAATTATATCTCTTTTGGCGGCAACTATTCAGGTATTGAAGGCATGTTGAGGGTATGTTCTATCCTGCTGATATTTCAATTTGTAATTATGTAGTTTGGATTTGTACATTATTCTTTTCTGCAACTGATCATTAATATTAAAGTAAATAATATGAATGGGGGTATTAGAAGTGAACTAATTGTTTTTAATGCTTGAAGAGATATGGGAAAAGTATGTGTGCCTTTCTTGATGTTATAAGCAGCATACAGCTTTTACTCTTCAGCACTCATTGTTGGCTCTTAATCCCGTAGCATTAAATTGGCTGGCAGTGTTCAAAGCACAGAATTTTTTGGAGAGCTGCGTGTCACAGCAATACGGAAATTGGAATATTTTGTTGGAAATGCATCCTATCTTTGGGCACAAACCATAATTCTAGGTATAAGGAGTTGACAGTTCTAATGTTCAGCCTCATGGCCAGTTCTTCAAGGGTGGAGTGACCTTCTTAGTGCTGCTGGAGTTCTAAGTAGATTGCTGTCAGAATTTGTAATTCAGTTCTAAAGTTTCAGCTTGAAATTGGTTTTAGCCTGGAAAAATAGAAAAGTTTAACATACAGTATTAAAAAAAAAAAAATTGTCTAAGAGAATGTAGGAGTCCAGCACCCAAATTTGTGTGGCACACGCAAATGGCTTTAGCACTGAAAATACAGGCTGGCCCAGGAGGCTTAATGCCTCAGGCAATATGGATTATTAGAACCTTAAGGTAAGCTTTGGTCCCAGAGGTCCTGTAGGCATCCTGGGTCAATTTTTAATAAAGTCTTCACTTTCTCAGGACATCCGAACAGTGTTCAGTATACCAGCATGTAATACTTCATAGCATCTGAGCATGAATGCTTCCAAGCTCATTGGTGTTAACAAGCTCAAATTGTTAAATTACCATACTAGTGTTTTAGATGGGCATAGGAAAGAAGGTTGATTCACCAATAATTTGGAGCAGTCCATAAGATCCTTTTTAAGTACTTGTATTATAAAATTAGTGTTAACTACTTCAAATTTGCAATTTGCAGACAGAGCACTCTGACCCATTTTTCTCAGACAAGCAGCTCACAATATTTCCATTTCAACTTGTTGATTCAGGGCTTCATAATAGCAATATATGCTTTTGCATTTGGAGTCAACATACCAGAGCCTCAAAATGACTATGACACATCATAGCTTCGATCCAGACTAGTAATTTCATTGCCATGATTAGATCCTAACAGATCTTGAGAAGGAACTGTACCATTAACTCAGAAAGTTCTTGTACCTTTGTTGGATGGAATTGCATACCTGCTTCAGAGAAGTTACACTGCTTAATCACCTCTTTTAAAGCATGGCACTTTCATCACTTGGAATTTAACCAGTTATCAGTGGTCTAAATGGGATTATGGCATTGTGTTCATGGTATCTGTGCCACCTTCAAAACTGGTTTTGATCCAACTAGTTAAAAAATGGATTGCAAGGACAGAACAGAAAGATTATTTTTTTTTCCCTAAAGTCTGGGATAGTATCATTCTTTTAAGAGTCTGATTACTCACCACTTCCTTACAAAAGGTATATTGCCCAACCTTCAGCTGAATCTTGTTGTATTGCTAGAGTCTGGCATTCATTTTAACCAAACTCATTTGCTGGCTCCAGAAGAAGTGAGGGGTCCCAAAACAGCAAGTGTGCACCAATGTACTACAGATAAGGGTGAGCCAGTGCTCACTGAGAAGCTTCAGAGATCTTGCTTCCAAAAGCACATCCTAAGAGAAAGAGAGATTTAAGTCTGTGTGTCCTATAGGACTAAGTTATGGCAAGCTATCAGGTTGTAAAAACAAAACCCAGGAAAGCACTGGTTTGTGGGGTCAGTATCAGGAAACCAGCTGTTGTAGGAATGAGCTCTGTCACATGTGACATTACAGTTATTTTCTGCCAAAGAAGAACATGAACTCAAGAACAACAACCTGAATCAAATCATTATGTCTGATAATGACTGTGAGTTAGAGTTATATCCAGTGGGAAATATGGTGGGAAATTAATTGTCTTTCATCACTCGCCTGAAGCGAGACTACTGACTTTCTGTTGGTGCTGTGGAGAAAAGATTACACTAAAAAGGAAGAGTTTCTACATTCTCTGGAGAAAGGATTGTGAGAAGTTGTTTATGAGTATTAGGGAGCAGCAAGAGCAGGGCTTTTCCCTAAGGGAAGGTGAACCAGAAATTGAGGGCAACCACAATGCAGGCTGGGCAATGACCGCACCAACAGGCTGCAGTCCCACCAGAGGCACGCAAGCATAGTGGGGTGGTGATGAAAATGTGTCCTATCAATGGCCTAGTGACCATCAGGCAAGATGGGGTAATGGGCCAGGTCCATCCACGGATTCCACATAGTTCTTCAGGAATAGGACTAGGGGCAGGCATGGCTGAGATAGCTCAGTCAGGTACTGACAGCCCAGGGCTGAACTGAAATGGGGTTCCTGAGCCCAAGGGTGTGGGTGGATGCCCCAGGTGAGACTGGGCAGGGCCATTAATGCCTAAGTGCCCTGACAACGAGCATCTCTAGTAAAAGTAGTTTTAATTACATTTGAAAACAGTCACATACTATTGCAGTTAAGAGGAAATGAGTGGCATGTTATAAGGAAAACCCATCTAAAACAACATAGTGTTTCCTAGGTTATGAAACTTGTTATGCCGAACAGGCATACTCATTTTCATCATAGTACATTCCCAGTCAATTCTTTCATTGTAGATACAGTTGGTTTCTATTTCTATGTAATTTTGTGCATATTTTTTTTCCCTTTTGAAAAATGTAATAACATTAAATTGCAAAGCTCTTCATGGTTATTGCTGAGAATGTTTACATACTTAATTCACAGGAAAAAAAGAACAGGATAGTAAGAAATTGCCTGCGTTATCAGTGCCACGGAGGACAGATCACCCAGTTATGGGAATTCAGAATAAAACAAATTTTATAAAGACAAATGCAGTTGCTGCTATCACGAGTTTGCCTAAAAAGCCTCAACCTATTTGTGTTGATACAAGACAGGGAGATAAATATCTGCTTGAAACTTCAGGACTTGTTCCAAAATATATTAAAAAAAAGGTAAGTAAGTTTTATTAAATTATAGTGGGAATACTAGTAGCAATGCCTATTTTAGGTTCTCTATTGCATTCTCCTATGAAATGTTCATGATTCTTTTTGAGATGTTTAGATACCACTGCTGTTTATGGTGGACCTTTGAAATTCATCAAGGAGAAACACTGGCACTAGAGCTGTGTCTTGACTTTGCTCTGTATTCACTTGTTTATGCCGTCAGAAAAAAAATGGCAGAATGATGCTGCTAAAGCAATAGCATATGTGTTCCATTGGGAACCCAGAGAGTATCTGATAGGGAGACAAATGGAATTCTGTGATGAATGAATGCTGGCTCTTTAGGAAAGACAGGCAGGGAAGAAGAGGAGGGGTTGCCCTTTGGATGAAGGAGCTGTTCAAATATATGGAGCTCTTCTATGGAATTGGCAACAGTGTGGTTGAGCTTGTGGGTCAGGATCAGAGGAAAGGCCAGCAAGTGTCAAAAGTGTGTTTGCTATGGACCATCCAATCAGGTGAGGAACTGGATGAAATCTCTTTAAGCAACTTGAGAAAATCTTCAGATCACAGTGCAGCTTCTTATGGAAGACTTCACCCTCCTTGATATCTGCTGAAAGGACAACACAATGGGATAAAAGCAATCAAAAAAGATTCCTGGAGTGTGTCAGCAACAGCTTCTTAACACAGATGGTGGATAAGCCAAACAGTGGTCACGCTCTTCTGGTTCTGCTGCTTACAAAAGAGAAGAACTGATCAGAGGTGTGATAATCAATAGTAGTCTTGGTTGCACAGGCCATGAAGTAGTTCAAGATCCCCTCCTCCTCAGGGTGGCTCCTCTGAAAAACAAAAGGAGCTTGAAAGAGCTGGCATTCCTTTAAGGACAACCTCCTCCAAGAACAAGAGCAGTCCATTCCACTCCTCAGGAAAACAAGATGTATCAGGAGTCTGGCTTATCTAAACGGGTAACTCATGACAGAGCGTTATGCAAAAAGAGACATGACATATGACATAACTCATGCCAGAGAAGATGCAAAAAAAGTGAACCTGCAGCCCTTGCAGTACCTTTGCATGGCTAAACATATATATAAACAATGCTAGTCATAGTGCTACCCAACACTAAAAGATTTGTGAATCATTTAGCATTTGGTAGAAAGAAAATAGACTCCGGAACCTTCCGGCAGAGCTAGATAGGCTTCATTTTACAAACAATAAGGCAAAATAGATGTGTTCTGCCAAGTACATCTGGGATATTCAGAAATTATTTTTCCTCCAAGAAACACAATTCTACCACATCCAATATGGGATAGTTTATCATTCCTAACTAGTCCAGTTTTCGTATGTATGTTAACACTATTCACTCTCTTCTGTGGCATGCAGTGTTCAGCAAAAATCAGGATACAGGAAGACCTTTCAAAGAAAATATCTGAGGAATGTGTTTCAGAACATAGAATCTGACACCATATAAAAATGTAAAATAGCTTGCTGTCATTAACAGGTTTCAAACTCCTCACTTAACCATCAGTTCTTATAAATAGACATTTTGATTTCTGAATTCTGTTGTCTTCCAAGGTTGCAAAAAGAAATTGAAGGGAATTGTTTATATGTTTGCTCAGGCTACAAAGGCAATCATGTCTGATACTTCTAAGAACACAGTGATTTAAGATTTTATTGCTCAGTGGCACAAAATTCCATTTCAAGCTGTCTTTGCAAATGTAATATACTATGGATTACTTTGTTTCCTTCTTAAAAGCACATATAAGAAACTTCTTCCTTACCCTTGTAGGATTATGGTGTTACACCAAAATATGTAACACGGAGAAATGAAGAAATGAAGAGAGCTCAGAAAGAATATGAAGCTGGTATCTTGGAGCAGCTCAAGAAAAGAGCTATGAAACAGATATCTGATGAAGAAAGAAAAAGTCTCCTGCAGGTGCATATTTTGATTTAGTGTAATTAGTAACATGTACAAAATATTAAATAAGGTAATGTAAGTCTATGTAAATGATAAAAGCATACTAGATTTATTAAGCGAGCCAAGTGAGTCAGCTGCTTTTTCACTAGATGGAGCTGTAGAACAGTTGTAAACTAAACTGGAGGGCGCTGGTCTAGCTACAATTTTAGTCCAGTTTTACAAGTACTTCAATTCTGTTAGATTCCTGTCCCCCTTAATGACTTGGAATTTCAGTGAAACTTCAAAGGAATGCAGAAAATCACCTATATGGATTTAGTGACAGTTCTGACTCTCTACTTGTGAATCACAGCAAAATACAAATTGCCTTTTTTTTGCCTGATGCAACATTGCCACTTTTATTGACAGTTTCTGTCTTCTCATAGTGACCTCACTGACTATAGCATAAGGTCATACTTTAAAATGTGGCGAAAACAGAAAACAGAATGAAATTGCAATATATTTGTAGAACCATGTCTGGAAAAATTGTATTTTGTCAAGCTGTTTTGGATGCTGTCTTTCATAAAGTTTTTATTGCACAAGATTTTCTAAAGAGAACTAATACCATAAAAGAAGTAGAGCGGAAAAGAGATATTTTCGAAATATATCCAATCCTTGAACTGGAATTTCTCATGACCACATTTTAGCCAAACTTCCTATGAAAATGAGGCTTACATTACTGTGATATCTGTTTATCAGTCTGTCCCTTAATAACTTGATCTTAGCACCCACCTGAAACAAATTAGCAGATGGATGGACATCTCCAAGATGCTAAATTCCCACAAAAAACCCAGCAGAATATCTAGAAAGAAAACACAGTGTCTAACTCACTTGAAAAGATTAACTGGTTCATCAGCAAGATCCAAAATAGCTAGCACAATGGTGTCTCTTGCTTATGCAGCAAGAAGTACAGCTAGGAAGGAGTATGGGAGAGAGGTGAGAGTATTGCATTGACAGCGATATAAAGAATGTAACAGCAAGGGTGAAGATTAAGATATTTTTATGGTGGGAAAGCCATGGGACAAGCTGATGGTCCAGCAAGTTAACTATGCAACAAAAATATATGTGCAAAAAAGCATGTGAGTTCAGCTGCTCACAGTGCTGCATTTAGTTTGATTAAAATTATGTTCTATATTTTTAAAATACAAGAGTGCACTCAAATATTTTTAATCGAATAGTTTTTAGATTGTTTTTATTAACTCAGTATTTTCTTTTAAATTTTTCAAAAAAGTTTGCTCTTTCATGGACCAGATTACTCATGCAGTTATATTGTCAGGAGGAATTAGTGCCCCCAGGGTATGTGGCTTTTACCCAGTGCTCAGCTGTAGACATATGGGAATTCCTGTCTTTTAAAATAATTGACATTGCTAGTGAACACATGTGCACTATCTGATTTGAAAGAATACGTGGCAATAGATGTCTGAGAACAAAATCAAGCCTCGTGAACTTACAAAAATAAAGGGAAATAATTTGTGCCAACATTTTTTGAACTCTCTCTCCATTTTGCTTACTTTGGTTGGGATTTTATGACAATAAAAGAGAATGTTGATAAATGCAGTACATATTTCTCACTGATCCAGCATGTATTAGAATTCCTTATATAGAGTTAGATACTCTGGTTGTGATCTAGCCCATAGCAAAGTGGTCAGCATATTACATTGCTGTTGGAGGAGCTGTGAGAGAGATTTTTACATAGGGAGTCATGATCTCCTTTTGATCTCTCCACTCTGAAGTGACAAAGTAAATTGTGATGAGTGCCTGCTCTAATGTGTTTTAAAACTCACTGTTTTCAATTATTTCCAAACCAGTTTTTACCAATGTACACAAAGAAGAATTATTTAAAAGAAGCTATGAGTGACTATTCTATGAAAGTTTTGGAAATACCGTATTTATTTTCATGACTATGTATTTGTAAACTATACCTTACACCTGGTAGACTAGGAGCTTTATGTAAGTACTTTACAGCCTTAGATTGCAAAGACAAGTAGCATTACAGGACAGTAAACAGCTAGGCTTGTTGCTCTTAGTTTCACACGTTGAGGTCAGGTTTTTAAATTTATGTAGATATTTGTATATGAAGATTGTTGGAATAACCTTTATGGACAATACTTAGATGCTTAATATGAATATGCAAAAAGCACAAATTGCTATGCAATAAATACACTGCTTTGAATCAGTAAAATATTAGTTCATATTAAAAAGTATGTTTTTCTTAGTATTGGCAGGGAGAGGTCATTTTTTTCTGTTAAATCAATTCATACAGTGGACAAAATCAGACAAGCTTTTAAGCACAAGAGTCCTTGAGTTCTGAAATGGAAGCAACAATCTTCAAAGCTAAATATTTATTAAGAATAATTCCTCTAAATTTAGCTTCAGTCTGTTAATCAATTAGCCAATCTGGGAGAGAAGGTGCTTAACAATAATGGAGAAGAAGCACATGAGGCTGGAAATCACAACGTGCCATAAAATCAGTGTGTCAGCTGGACCCAGTTCTAGTTATGGAGGAGAGTTGAAAACTTTAGTTCCCAAGAGAGTAACTTCAGGTCTTCATTTTTGAAGATACTTTGTGATCTCCTCTAAGGAAACGGAACTGAGAGCCAAAAATGTTTTGGAAAAGTGTTTTCTCACTGATAGCTACATTGTATTATTTACTGATTGCTGTATGAGTTCCTTGTAGTAGGTGTGATTATTAAGTTCACCCATACGGTTTTCATGAGGACATTTGATGCACTGAATAAACTCTACTAAATCCTCATATATGCATGTATAGGAGAGAAAGTAAGAGCAATTGTTGCAGTAACTGTGAGGATGTAAAGACAAGTTTTAATTTTATTTTTCTACCCCAGTCTGGTTCCATTCAGCATATATTGGTGGGTAAAATATTGTCTCTGATGTTGAATTAACAGGTTTATGAGTATGTTTCAGATGACTGCATGGGGTTTTTTAAGCAGGCTTTTAGTCTTGGGCTTTTATATATGGAAAATACTGTTGACTTTATCTAGTAAGGTAATTCTTTGCATAGCAGCATTCATAGAATCATAGAATGTCCTGAGTTGGAAGGGACCCACAAAGATGGTTGAGTCCAACTCCTGTCCCAGCATAGGACAACTCCAGAATTCACACCATGTGTCTGAGGGCATTGTCCAAATGCTTCTTGAATGCTGTCAGGCTTGGTGCCGTTGACTGCTTCCCTGGGGAGTCTGTTCCAGTGCTCCACCACCCTCTAGGTGAAGAACCTTTTCCTAATATCCTACCTAAACCTCCCCTGGCATATCTTCCTGCCATTCCCTCGAGTTCTGTCACTGGTTGCCAGGGCGAAGAGGTCAACACCTACTCCTCCACTTCCCCTTGTGAGGAAGTTATAGACTGCAATGAGGTCTCCCCTCAGTCTTTTCTCCAAGCTGCAGACCTAGTGACTTCAGCCGCTCCTTGTACAGCTTCCCCTCTAAACTCTTCACCATCTTTGTGGCTCTCTTCTGGACACTCTCTAGTATCTTCATATCCTTTTTATACTGTGGCACCCAAAACTACACACAGTACTCAAGGTGAGGCCGCACCAGTGCAGAGCAGAGCGGGACAATCACCTCCCTCGACCAGCTAGCAATACTATGCTTGATGCACCCCAGGACACAGTTAGCTCTCTTGGCTGCCAGGGCACACTGTTGGCTCATGTTCAACTTGCTGTCGATTCAAGAGAGGTAGCAGTTATTGAAATGAGTGTTGAGGGTCAGTGACAGCTAGGTTTTTTAGTCCAAGTGATAAATAAGTTGCCTACGGATGTTATTGTAAATGTAGATTAGGAAGGGAATGCAATTGTTTAGAATTTTTTCAAAGCAGTTCATAGAAGTTAAAATATTGTGGGATCAGTTTGGTGTCCATGGTGTGAGCAAAGTCTCAATTATGGAAAACGAAGCTGGTGGTGAGATGTACTGAAACTGCTGCTGAATTTTGGCTGGAGTTTCCAAATATTGGTACTCTTGTGATTACTTGAGGTAGGTAACACCACTGTGTGTGTGAGGTGGTGATATCTGTGGTAGCCAGGTTGCTGTTTATGGGGAAGTGGTTTCTGTAGTGCAGTTTGTAAGATATTTCCTGTTGCATTTTGGAGAAAAGAAGGCATTTGAGTGATAAGAGTTTTGAGGCAGCTTTTATGAATCCTAGTAGTTCTTCAGCGAGGATGCTAGCATTAGACACAATGGAGCAGTCAAAGTTGCCTACCTGTAGTTCACTGAAAGCACAGAAAGTCTCTTCTATAGGATAAGGAAGAGTCACTCTTCATTTACCCTGTGCAGTTTTTCTTGAAGATACTGAGGACTGGAAAGGAAGTGTACAGGCTTCCTTGAGTTCCTGGTAGGCTACAGAGTTGACTGTTAGTCACGTGGACATACTTGTTTGCAGTTTAGCATTTTTTTAGCCCGTCCTTCATTGGCTAGTTTAACTATTGTTTTGTTGCCTCTTAAAGACTGTAATTTTCTCTCTCGAAGGCACAGAGTTTTTTAAAGACCATTCCTTATGTTGCATCAGAAAGAATCAAAATTCTGTTGCAACTACTTTGACTTTTAAGCATTTAATTAATTTGGTCCAATTAAGATGATTAAACATTATCCATATATTTATGTATTATTTTCACATTGCAGTGACACTTACCAAATGCAACATCAACAAAACCCCCTGAGTAGTTTATGTGCCTATTATTCTTAATGAAGTAAGTTTTTCTCATCTGTTTCCTTTTCATGTAATGCCACTAGGGGCTGAAAAAGAACTGGGAGGAAGCGTATCGTGAATTTCAGTGTCTTCCGGTACAAATAGACACCATAACCAAGAAGATGTATAAAGAAAAGCTGGAATCACAGATGAAACAACTGGAGCATGACATAGAAGTCATTGAGAAGCACCAAGTTATCTACATTGCAAATGAGTAAAGACTGTTTTTCAGATATTGCCTCTTTCCTCCTTTTCTTTTTCTCTATCCCTACATCTCAAAGAAGCATCCCCCTAAATGAAGGGGTCTGGAGGGTCTGACCTATGAGGAACGGCTGAGGGAGCTGGGGTTGTTTAGCCTGGAGAAGAGGAGGCTCCGAGGTGACCTTATTGCAGTCTACAACTGCCTGAAGGGAGGTTGTAGTGGAGTGGGAGTCGGCCTCTTCTCCCGGGCAACTAGCGATAGGACAAGAGGACGCAGCCTCAAGCTTCACCAGGGGAGGTTCAGGTTGGACATTAGGAAGAATTTCTTTTCAGCAAGGGTTATTAGACATTGGAATGGGCTGCCCAGGGAGGTGGTGGAGTCACCATCTCTGGATGTGTTTAAGAAAAGACTGGACATGGCACTTAGTGCCATGGTCTAGTTGACAGGGTGGTGCCAGGGCAACGGTTGGACTCGATGATCCCTGAGGTCTCTTCCAACCTGGTTGATTCTGTGATTCTGTAAAATTCTCAGAAGAAATTGACAACGCCAACTATTCAGAAGGAAATATTCAACTAATATAAGTATGTAGCTTCTTGGAAAACTTGTTACATATAGCTCTCATCTGCATAATTCACAAAACGTTTTGAAAGAAAATTGTTAATTAAACTTTGAGTATAAAAACATGAATTTAATCTGTTATTCTTCGTAATTTTTGTTACACTACTAACATTTCTACAAACATCATACAAAAAGCATAAAAAATACTGTTTCATATGTTTGGAGCACTTCTTTCCTTGTATAGCCAAAACATAGTGAAATAATTGGCTGCTGCAGACAGCTTGGTAAATATAACTTCAGGGTGGGACGGCTTCTGGACTAGTTGTTAAAGAGCTGTTGTGCTTTACTTAAAAGCTTGAGGGATTGTGTTTCCAAACAGTTTGGCTTCTGCATAACATTTTGTGTGCTCATTTTTTGTTACCAAAAGCAATTTTTATAGTGGAAGCCCATAATAATATAGACTTCATGCAACACAGATACCACATGTAGCTTGGTGTGTGTGTTTATGCATAAATAATTCTGTAATACAGTAGTAAATCTACAACTAAAGCAGAAAAATGTGTTTTGATTGCTATTATGTGTGTCATGTAGGAATGAAAGCAATAAACTAGCATGTGAGTCAAGACCTAGGCAGAAATTATATCAGAGCATTATACTGCAATTATTTGCATAAAAAGAAAAATTCTTCTTTCCTACTGCTTAACCTTCGCTTCAGAACACAGCTTTTTCTGTATGGTATCAATCATTACCACCAGCAGCTGTTGTGACATCATAGTATCTGACATCAGCAGAGGATGAAGTAAAAAATTTCAAATGAACTATTAAAAGCCAAATTTTCACATACATTAAGTTCCTTTCATAAATTTGTCAGGGAATGGCTTTGAAAACTTCACAGTGATTCTAGGCTATATTTCTTGTGCATCTTAAACTTGTCTATGACACGCCACTAGGAAAGCGTGGGTGTGCAGGAATGTGTATTTTGTTATTTGTAACTTATTGTTAAGCAATCATGTTTATTTTTGAAAGATAGAAGCTGGAAGAAAGCTGTGGTTTTGTAAAATATGAATTTCATTTACTGCTTACTCAAAAGTGACTTATACTGTATATTTTAACAAAACCACACCAATTATAAGCACTTAATAACATGTCACATTATCTCCTACTGAAGTACAAGATGCCTTTCTTAAGAAATGCCATATAATCAAACATGGCTGTTTCTTGTGGCTTAAAATAAAAAACTAGATTTGACTCCAAAACAGTGTGCGTTCCCACTGCCTCACTCTCAGCTTTTAGTTACTTGTAGACCATTTGGCTGAGTTAGGTTGAGGATCAGGATTGGTTCTTCCATTTATCATCAGTGCTAACTTTATGGAAATGCAAAGTAGGTGATGGCCTATCCCAAAATTCGGGACAAGCAACTGGGCCACACTTGGAAACACTCATCATTCACCAGTAATAATGACTGCTTTTTTTGGTTAAAAGATATTAGTATATTATTGGGAAGTTAGGAAGTGAATGGGAAGGGATGCAAAAAGTATTCCTGCTTAACAGGAGAGGGAGAGGCTAAAGCCAGTGCATTTCTGTAGCCAAGTGGGCTGTCACTAGTGTCTTTCAGACGGGGAGTTTTTTTGCATAAACTTTATATAGCAATTTGCAGGTAGCTCTGCTGCCACATGGGACGTTCATCTCTTGATACATGTGAATAGCTTCTGTCACCCTATGGGGAGGTTGTAACGCCTTCCATCTATTTTGATGTGCATTCCATGACACCTACCAACAATTTTGATTATGGGAAAAATATATTATAATGAAAACTATTGAAAAAACACACACAGAAGGATAACATTCTTACCCTTTAACTGTCTCTGGGAAGTTTGACAAAATAAATTTACAGAATCCAAAGAATGTAACTCCGTGTTTATATGTTCAGGAAATGCCAATAATTGAAGGTGTAATGTTCTTTAATCAACTAATATGTGCCATTATTATAACTAAAGCAAAAAGGTGAGTAAACTCAATTGTTCTGATAGAATTGTTCCTTCATAAAAGATATTAAATATTAACAGAAACAAGTCTGTCCACAGGCTAAAAAGTAGAATTACCAGTTGAAACATTCTCTAAATTCACTAGTCAATTACTGACAATCAGTGAAATAATAAGAAGATCATCAAAATGCTCCTAGTACTTCATAATTATCAAACTGGTATTTTTAAATGGTCCATATTAAATTGGATAACCATCACAAAACACATACTAAATGGGGTATGAATGCTCTATTGGGCAGAAAGAGTTATGTTGCCACAAAGTGAAAATATTTCCAGTTGGAAGTTGTGCATGACAAAACTGTGTATCTATTTTTTAAAAATAGCAACATGAAATCATGATAAATATCTCACTGGCTGTTCTTCAGAATGAAACCATTTATATCCAGGAAGGAAGGGATCAGATATGGCATCGTCACAAACACAGGGAGTTCCTGATTGCATGGCTCCGATAGAGCTGCCTCGAGCGAGCATCAGGTCTGACAGGAGCATATGGGCTCCATGTGGCTGGTCTCAAAGCACGGTGGTTTCTTGGGCTCTGCATGCGTTCCTGGGGACTGAGTCGGGGACAATTCCTCAAAATATTCCTTGCAGAGGGGTAACCTCATTCCCCTCACGAAACAGTAAGGGCAAAATTCTGTGGGAGAAATAATACGGGAGAAATTCTTCACCAATTTAATTTTCCTTAGTCTCTGTAGGTGGGTTTTATTTTAGGAGGGCACGTTCTGGCCCTTTGTGTGTTTTTGTGAAAAATTGGCATCACAAACTGCTGCTGTGATCGCTCTGCCACAAAGCTAAAACCTAGCCCTTCCACTGGTATATGTTTCAGGGAAAACAACGTATCTAACAATTTCAGCCCTAATGAAGGCAGACATCTTTCAGATAAGAAAACTCAACATACATACAGATTAATGAGAGTCCTAGATAAATGCTACTCCTAGTCAACACTTTCATCTTCCGCTTTATGATGCTTATAATATTAGTAATATAATTACAGGACAGACAGGTGGCAAAACCTATTATTAAGGTTGCCTGACATTTCCCATAGTCAGGGCAACCAGCTGCTGAGCCCTGCAGCTGATGGGGATCACCCACCCCGGTAACTGGAGGCATATCGAGCCTGACAGAGCTAAGGAGGGCTGGCCATTTCTCCCCATGAGTGGACATCCAAGGTAGTGATGGATACTTGACTGCTGAATGCCTAGATTGTATTTTTTTTTTCATTCTGTCTTGATCTTGCTCCAGCTCATTTTTGTTATGTAATGTTATGTAAATAAAATGTGAGTAAATTCAGGGTTTTCATCCTTCAGGCTAAGCAGTGGCATTATGGTAGGAATCCATGGTGAGCTGAGTTTCTTGTTTGTGGTTTTTTCTTTACTGTTTAAAGGGTGCTGAATTAAATGTAACTTCCATTTCACCAAGTTATAGAAAACATACTTTTTTTCTTTCTAGACTGTGCCTCCAACAAATGTTTGTAGATGAGCAGGCATAGCCAAAGAGTAGAGTATATTCATGTCAGCTGGTCTTGTTGCTGCTGCTTTGAGGATGAACTTCTGTTCAGTCACAGCACTAGCCAGTGGTGTTAGTTCGTTATTCCATGCCTGCCTCCACGTTGACTCCATAGCATGGAGGAATTCACACAAACATGCAAATACTGAAATAACTTTGTCTTCAAATCCTTCCACAAATGTTCTTTGCAATGGTGCCCACCAAAAATTTGACAGCTGACTTGCTGGTGCGCTGAGATTAGGGCTTATCTCGCTGACCTGTGCAGTTTCCTTGAACTCCCCTGGTACTGTAGCCAGTTGTTTCTTGTTTTATCTGTTATGTGGATCATCTTTTTCTCTCTTTGCTTAGTGTCTGACACAATGAATTTTTTGACTGTAAATAGAGCTCCTATGTGCTTATAACAATAATAATAAATAGGATCATCTGGGGATGAATTAAGACCCTGCAATAAAGGGAACAGATTCAAGTTGTTTACTAAAAGGATCCATTTTCCAAGAAGCCTCATCTCATTTGTTTCAGCAACTGGGAAGTAGGAGTTGAAGGAAGAGAAATGAGATTTAAAGCACTTAACTTATTCCCTGGAGCAATATGATTTATTCATGTCTTTGTCATAGAATGTTTTTGAAGTGCAATGGTAAATGACTTATACCTGGCTTTTTCACTGGTAGCCATTAATACTGCATTTCTCATTTTTGGGGTTCCTGACTTCTGCAATTTGAGCCCATATGTTTTAAATACAGGATATGTGTGCCCAAAGTTAGAAGCTATGCTTTGAACCTTTGAATAATTCAAACAATAGTTTGAAAGCTATTGTCTCAAACTGGTCACTCAAAATTAATGAAATGAATGTTTAATTTACTCTTGCTAGGTGAGAGCCCCCATATGGAAAATTCAGGTGACTCAATCCTCTAATTCCCAGAGCTGCTGTGAAGATAGACAAGTACCTCTAGAACTGTTCCCGTATGGCTTTGAGGACTGTATTAAAGCTGAGGAAGCAACGCAATAATTCTCTCCTGAGAGGAAAAAAAATCAGCAGTGTTCAACATGTGGCCCCAAGCACTGCACAATGAGGAAACAACCACGTGCTGCTGTTTGCTCAAGAGGAATGGTCTGTCTTCTACACAGATGGTAAAATTCGCAAATGGTCTAAATCCAGCATTCCAGCACCCGTAGGGAGCAGGTCATTCTGTGCAGCAACAGAGCTCAGGGGTTGGCGGGCCATGAACATTTAGCATGCCTACGCGACAGGAGAACTTGCTGGACCAGATTCTGCTTTTCAATACGCTTTTGTTACTGCACTGTTTATTCTAGGCAAGCTGTGAAGTACACAAAATTACATCAAAGACGACTGAGCTATTTCAGAAAAAAAAAGTCCTTAAACTGTTATCAGTTTACTTGTTTAAAACACTCAGAAATCTTTTGTTTTGCAGATTTTCCCAAATTTGCTGTAGATTATTAAAAAAAAAGAAAACAGGGATGAAGCCATGTGAACAACCTCCTTTGAAAAGAAAACAAACTCTAACAGTTAAATTCATTACATTGGGTGTGACCCACTATATATTTACCATTCCCTCACTAGTTTTCATGGCTGTGTGTGATGAATTTGTCATAGGATATAATGTGAGCAGCATTTCTTGAAAATGATGCTTTATCATTCAAATGTTAATTCTTCTCAATAGCTGGTATGGGGAAATATTTGCATAATATTACGAGGGAAATAAAGTTTATTCTAGTATTAAAGGAGAAGAGGAAATTTTTGTTTGCATTTATTTCAGTTATAAAGAACTCTATATTAATAACATGAACCTGAAAAGCAGGAAGAGTATCTTCAGGAGCCAGGAAATTGCAAAGTGAAGCTCGCTCTGCTCTAGCCTGGCACAGTGAGATTAATAACAAACAAAAATGTAGTTTTGTATTAAAGATGCTTATCAGACACCAAATAAGTCAAAGCCCAGAATTCTGTTAAGCAGTGCCTGATACTGATTTAAAGGTCATAAAAAATTAAAAAACAGTCTTGAATGTTTTGAAGTTAAAAAACATCTTGAATGGCAGCTTTTAGGCATTTTCTTGATGTTGAAGTTATCAGTTAATTTTCAAAACCTAAGTCGGTCTCGTAGACTCAGTACAGGTTAACTGTGACAGCGAAATGCTCTGAGCTTCCCTTGTGGATCTTAGATGCTGCAATTGCTTTAAAGCTGAACTTTCCAATTCCTCAAGGTGCTAATTCTGCTGAAATTGAACGTGGACAGAAGCTAGATTCCAGCTTGCAGTGCCACTCCATCACCTGATGTAGTACAGTAGTCACAAAGGGGAAGTATAGCATCTGTACTACAGTACCCCGTAGGATGCTACCTAGACCTGCCTAATTGGACAGCTTTTCCCTATGGTCTCCCTACATTCTTGAATGTAGGAGATTGGTTTGAAATGCTGCTTCATGTTCTCCCAGATGCCTGTAACACTGTCTGGCAAATATGTTCTGCTGCACTCCTGGGTCTTCAGCAGCCACCCTATGGACTGGGTAACTGCCTCAGGTAATGCAAAAGAACTGAAAATTCTGGAATATATTAAAACTGGATATGAAAGCAATTTAGAATTGCTTTCAACATGCCCTAAAGAACTGTATATTCTAGACTTTTGTTTTTAATATTCTCTTCAGTGACCATTTTACCCAAAAATGTCTTTCTCTGCAACAACTGGGGAGGGGGGGGTACTTGCCTTGTAACCACTAAGAAATGCAGGTTTATGCTTGATTGATAAGATTGTTTACAGTTCTGCTGTTCACATAACAGCTGCAGCAACAGGCAGAACCAGAATAAGAGCTCTTACTTCATGCCCTAATTGGCAAGCTTCTACCTAGGTAAGCCATACTTCTTGAAATATTCTGGATTTTCATGCTTTTCTTGTCTATTTTTGGTGTTTACATATTAAACTGTTTGTTATAACTCCTTGGGAGGAGAATACATAACGGAATTGCAAAGGCTAACATGTAACTCCATGATAATGTTTGTCTTGGACTGCTTTCTTGATATATTCCTGACCTTCTATTTTCAATTTTTCTTTACATTACAGTTGTGAAAGGGTGGATACTACATGTCCAGATTTTATCAGTAACAAGGTAAGAGAGGAAAAGATGTGTAACTGAATTATAAAGTTTGTTCTGTAAAGGCCCAAGATATAAATACATTCACACGGGATTCGCATGTAAGTCCTAACTCTGATTTGTTTCTCTGTGTGTCGCTTCTTTATGTCTTTTGGCTATGTGTCCAGACCTACTTGCTAGTATGCTCTACCCTATTTTCTTTGTTCTTTCCCCCTTTGATCATTTCCCATGGTTGTATATCTAAAAGTGTTTATTCTTTTCCTCCTATTTTTAGTTTATAAACAAACAGCTAAACAAAAATAACAGGAATGTTCTAGAATGCTTACAGTTTTTTTCACAGTTAAGACCCTAATATAATGTTTTAAATAATCATATTTTGGCCCTAATTGAAAAAGGTGTTGAAAATCTACTGTAAATTCATTCATTCTACACCAGTTCATACTGTAAAAAAAACAATGTAAACATCCAGTAAGTACATATACCTCCATAGCAAAATCCTTAGTAGCTTCATTTCCATCATGCACAAGGAACCTCATTAATTCTGGTTTCTAGTAATTCTATGGATTTACAGAACCATGAATTTGTCTCATTTGCAACAAAACTAAAAAAATGTGTTATGTTTTGTGCCAATGAAAAAATCTTACCTGGAGAAAAGGAACTTTGTGGATTGGCCTGGTGGCTGCTGATAGCAGCACTACCCTTCAAACTGCACCCCAGCTACATTTATCTAGCTCTTCATTTCCATACTGTTACTTATTGTTATTAGCAAGACATGATACTTCATTACACTTCTTAAGTGAGCCATACAAAATTGTTGGAAGAGAAGAATACCAAAAGGAAGACTTGACAAAATGCAGTTGTCCAACCTTGACAGGAAGAACAAACATTTCCTGCTTAAGTTTTTCAGCACAATGCCAGAGGAATTTAGTTTTTAGTATCTTGTTCATGTTAACCTTTTTCAAATCGTTAAGCTTCTGTCTGTGGTGTAGTTAGAACAATCTCTTCAGTTGCAGTGGTCTGATAAAGAATGTAGTTAAAAAAGACAGAAAACTCTGTAATAGTAACCCAACTAGTCCAAAAGGTAGAAGAAACCACTACTCATAGAGCAGTGGCAAAATTAATCTGAGTTTCTAGCTGTAATCCAAATAGCTTCAGAACTATAGAGCCCAGTTCTGTGATGTTTATGCAACAGTAGCTTTGTCTGTAACGTGGTGGTAACTGAATCAGATTGCATTAGTTTTAGGGCAAATGTGGGCTTTGGAAGGGGTTCTTGTCCACCTCCAAGCAAGAAGAATCTTCAAATCTTGAAAAGTGATTGTGAGTACCAATCAGTAGCATTTAATCCTAAAGTTTAGATGAATCATTAGACTTTCTTCCTCAATAGTTGTATGAAATGTTGACATGCAATTGAAATGCAAAAGTATTTAAGGGTTTTGCCCATTATGAAAATCTCCTATATATTTTACAAAAATATTTTTATTTACTTTATGGAGGTTTGTACAAGTCTGTATATGCTGTTTATCAAATTCACTACTTTTTATTAAGTTTATTATAAAGCACTGTGAACAGGAACTGTTTTTTTCCGGCATACCTCAATCTTCATATATAGGCATCACTTCCGAGGCAGACATATTCTGGAGTTGGCCTCTGTCACTTTGTAAACCTGGTCTTCTGTTCTTTCAGACATGTTGTCAATTGTTGCGATAGTTCTTCTAAGAGTAGTTCCTTAATCTACCAAAAAGCCAACAGATCTGACTTCATATAAGAAACAAAGCATTTATCACAAGATAATTTTCAATTGCTTTAGTACTTAGCCAGACTTTAATTGGTGATTCATTTATAGAAGCCTTCTTAATACCAGATTCCTAAGCTATTAATTGTCCTATCAGTTCTAATGTAAGTGCACTAACAGGATGCACCTAAAAACCAGCCCACATTGGACACTGAGCTCCTAGTGTAGACACACCCATCGTGTTCTCTGGATCCATCTGTTGTGACCTGTGACCTACAAGTCTCAATAACTACATTCTAGAAAAGTAGTGTACCAAATTGAAATGTCTTCCTGCTTGGTTGGTAAGAGCCCCTCAGGTATCACTAAGCATATTTCATCATGCCCAGGTCTCCCCTAGAAGCAATTTTTTCTTCCTTTAGTAATTTCTAGTATAGCAACAGCAGAATTCTACCAAGTGTGTATTTAACAGATAAATACCAGAAATCATAACCAACTTTCACTTTTAAGAAAGTGAAAAGCTGTCATTTTACCCACAGTGGACTGAGAGGCTGTTAGCACTTTTCCCAAAAGATGGGATACAAAATGGATAGAGCAAGTCCAAATTTGAACTTCTTATATGGGAATGTAAAGGTAGACAATGATCAGAGCAACCCAAGAGAAGAAACAAGCTCCTTCTCGTCTGTGAGGCTGTGAAAGCAACATATTAATAATAATTTTAACAGTAGTGGAAGGGGGATGGCAGAAGGCTGCGTGGTTACTCATCTGTTTTCCTTCTACTGGACAGACAGCATGAGCAACACGGTGGTGCGCTGAAGGCATGTACACAGTGGTGGGGAAGAAGGAGCACCAGTTCAGAAGTCAGCAAGGATGGTAAACAAGATTTGGAAGTTTGCCTTCTGGCATCCTTTTTTCTCCCTAGAGTATAAGCAAAAATCTGTTAAAATGTCAATTTAAACGGCATCAGCTCTATCTTATCCACTAACTTATTCAGCCCAGGCCTCTTACGTGGGTCTGGCCAAAGCTTTCCACCATCCTGCCAGTCTGTCATTAGTGCTGGCTACTTCAAGCCGTACCTACGCCTGCAGCTGCTTCCATCTCCTCTCCCACTTCGTAACCGCCCTGCAGACACCGCCGTGCCCTGTGCGGTGCTTTCTGAACACCTATCCCGTGACTTTACATACAGTTTAGCTTATGCGTTACAGTCCGTATTTCGTCTCCTCATTAGAGACCTTCAGCAATTAAGCCCATCTGGTCACGGCATAAAAAACGCTGATGAGTGCCTGTTCGGTGAGCGCCGGCCGCCGGCGGGCACACCGCAGGCTCTGTTCCCCAGGGAGGCGGGGGGACCGTCCCCAAACACAGAGGTGCAGCTCCCCGCCCCGGGGCCAGCCTCCTCGGGCACCCCACAGCCCGGCGGGCGCCAGGGCCCTCCGGGCAGCAGCGGCGGGCGCCGCCCGTCCCCAGCGCGGCTCAAGCCCCGCTCCCCGAGCTGGCCCGGCCCCGCCCCGCCCCGCCGCAGCCCCTCGGGCGGGCGCGCAGGAAGATGGCCGGGCAAGGCGGGAGCAGGGCGGCGGCGCGCAGCGGTGGAGGCCGCGGCGTTGTGGTAAATGCAAAGCGTCGCCCGGCCCGCCCCGGCCGCTCGCCCCTCGCGGTGCGCGATCCCTCTCATCCCGCTCCTTTCCGCCCTCCGCTGCCATGCGCTGCCGCGGTCCCCGCGCCGCCCGCCCGTCAGCGCGGCTCCCCCGCGGCTGTCGCTAACCCGCCGCTTTGTGCTTGACCCCCCCGCGCCTGCCCGGCCCTTGCCTGCCGGGCTCCGGCACCGCTCCGCTCCCTGCCGTGCTGCTGCTCTGCCCGGCCCCCAGCCCGAGGCCGCTGCCAGCCCCTGCCTGTCCCCTCACGACCTTCCCGCTCGCGGAGCCGCCCTGCGAGGGTCCGCGATTGCTCCGGGCTCCCCCGGCCGGCACTTGGGCCGCGTCCCCGCACCCTGCTCTCGCCCCGCGCTTGCGTTGCCTCACGCCGCAGCCCGCCGTCCCCAGCCCTGCTGGGGCTGCCGGAGGGGGACGGGGCCCGGCCCGGCCCGCGGGCTGCGGCGGGAAGGTGCGTGTTGGGCTCCCCGGGCTGCGGGCAGGTAGGCCGGCCGGCTCCCCAGGCTTCGCCGGGCTTCTGGCTTCCACCGTGAAAACGCGTTCCTGGATTATCCCGAGCGGCGGCTGTGGCTGAGCGTTCCACCAGGCTGCTCGAGTAACTGAGATGGCGGTCCCCTGGGATCCCGACGTGTCTGGCTCCCACCGAAATGCTTAGAGGCCTTGGAGGGTCTGGGAGCGCTGTAAAAGCTCGCTGTTGGGCTGCCCCGGATTCTTGTGGGGTGGGAAAAAGCCCGAACCTTGGCAGTGCGTTTTGAATACCTGTGGGGCTGCATAAATTATGTCAAAATGAACTAGTATGCTCCTTATTCTGAGAGATAAACCAGATTCTCCTGTGAAGCAAATGCCATCCCTGCCACCACCTTAGGTATGTTCTTATTTTATTGTGGCATTGGGATTTTAACCGAGCTGCAGAGCAGCCTTCCAGATCGTGGCTCAGAGCCGAGAGCTCTGTGTAGGCAGCGGTTACCCCCTGTCCACGCCGGTGTCCCCTCCATCCCCCTTCCAAAGAAACCCATCGCTGTATGCTTGATCTCTGTCTGAAACCACCGTGGATCAACCACCTCTCCTGACACCTGTGTAATAAGTGACATTTTTAAAGAAGGTGACAGTGTTTAGCACCAAAGCAATGTGAGGATGTTGCAAAGGAGGAGGTGAATGCTCATAACCATGTTCTGCTGTATTGACTTCATTTCTTCTGCTTGCCACACACAAATGTGTGCATGCACTCCCCAGCCTCGCAAAAACCCAACCAAAAGTAAGGCCAGTGCAGTATGATTTAAGTTTATAAAAGCTGGATTTTGCTTGATGCTCATTCCCTTATTTTATACCAAAGCAGAATCCAGATCATTGTTGCTTTGAAGTGAGTACTGTGCTCAGACCTCACGTGTACCCACTTTGCCAGACAACAAAACTAGCAATGTTCTTCCAAAGGTGTTGCAGTTGAATGTCTCCAGTTTCTCTCTTAATGCCTCAAGGGAACGCTTTCGGGTGTTGCCATACACATCGACTTTTTAAAGACCTACTGAAGAATTTCTGCTGGGCTGCTTGAACATGCCAAGCCTGAACTTTAAAAATAGCTCTTGCTTTCACTGTAGGACTTTTTTTTACACAGCTGTGTACCGATATATTTAGTATATGTATTTATTTATCCGGTTGAATACTGTCTTTTTGTTGAAACGATCACAAATATTTCCTTCATATTTTCAAGGGCTAAAGACAGAAACAAAGAGAAGTTGAGTTTAATTTGGGGCGGATATTTTTTGATGCTTAGCTATTAAACTGAGGATAAAGGTACTTTTAAATGTTTAAATTCACAAGCAGAATACTCATAAAAATTTACGGTTACTTGAAATTGTCCTGCAGCATAACGCTGTGGATAGCTTTAGGGTCTATGAGAGTTGGGAAGTGTCTGTTTAAAAGAAAGAAGAATATGAAATAGGCTTATTATATTAGAAAAATAATTAATTAGAAAGTACATGTGAATTTAATTTGTCAAATGGCAGTGAGCACTTGTAAATGAGAACTTCTATATTATTGCAGTTATGCAGTTTGTGTTATTTTATTCAAAAAAACCAGAAGGATAGAGAGGAGAATCAAAATTTCATCCTCGTCCTGTTTCATAAAGGACTTATTGTAACCTAAGTAAAAGCTATTGGTTTGTGTGAATTCTGAAGCATTTTCCGTCCATTTAGTTTGATCTTCTGCATCACGCGAAAAACATGCAATTTGGCAAGAATGCATAAGTAAGCAATACTGACACGTTCTTAGTGGGTGTTTATAGTACTTGTGCAATTTAAAGCACTATCTGAAATAGTTTCATGTTAAAATGCTTCTGAACAAAACCATGCCAGTTCATTGCTACAAGATGTTTAAAAAGTGTCAGCCACCCCTATGCACTGAAAATGAAGATGGGAAAATAGGCTTCCCAGGCCTTCTGCAGCAGTGTTTTTCAAACAAGATTTGCCTCTAATTAAAAACCTCATCAAGGAGGATATTTATAATCTCCTGTTTCTATGGAAATGAGGAACATAACAAAGTAACTTTTTTCTTTTGTGTAGTTTCAACACTTGTGTAAGTCAGGGGAAAAACTTTCTTTGATTCCAGCCATCTCCGAGTCATGCTCTTTATGAGCAAATGTTCTGTAGTAGTTGCCAACAAATAACTTTTTGATACAGAAACTGTTGAGCAGAGTTAAGAAAACACATCTGTAACTGTCAATGAATATGCAAAAAAAAAAAAACCCAACCAAACAAAAGTCCATGAGGCAGAACACTGTTTCAGTACGGCGTGAGGCAGGGCTATGCCTAAGTGTAAGAACACTAGATGTGGAGGAATAGCTCAACATCAAATATGTTGTGTTAGCCTAGATATTTCTGAGACATGGTTTATTGCTCTACTACATGAAATCATAAGCAGAGGTTACTTTCAGCAATGGTCCTTTAAAGGCTATATGTAGCAGAAATGCCATCAAGACGTGCACTTCACAAAGGCGAGTTTCTCACCATTTATCCTTCTACTCAGTGGTCACATGGCCAAGCTATAGAAAGAAGAAAGACAATATGTGACTCGAGGAGCATGACTGTAAAGCAAACCAGTTAGTTGTTGCTTTTTATCCTGAAATAATATTGAAGCAAAGCTTTGTAAAGATTCCAAGATACCTTGTGAACCTGCAGGTCTTGTCTTTCATAAGGAATTGTGAAAATTGTTGGTTTGGAGTTTGTTTAGTTCTTGTGCTGGTGACTTTACATCTTCACAGCTTTCTGAAGCCTTTACCTCTTGGCTGATTTTTGCACTACTTAATCTCTACCGCCATTGTATGCTGTGGGATCTCCTAATTGTTGTGTTCTGATACTTATGAAACTATCGTATATTAAATCTGTGAAATATTTTTTCTGTAAATGTGTGGATTTACAGGCTAGCTGACAGTGAGGTGAGATGCAAACATTTTGTAATCACTTACCTTTGATGACTTGCCTGAATTAAGAACCTCACCTTTGTCAAGAAGTACAATCTTCTACTGATTTGTATAGATACTGTCTATGAACCACATAGTTTATTCTCCCTATGTGCTCTTTCATCTGGAATATTTATTTATTTAAGTGCAACTTTAAAATACCTCTAAACCAGAAATGTGCAATTTTAATGTATGATTTTATGACTTAATCCCACTGTCTGAATCTCCCATTGGAGAATCCCTTCTTACTGGTAATCTTACATTTGCATTTCAAGTTTGAAAGTAGTAAGAAACATAGACTTGCCAGTAGTTTAGTAATAAATATTTCCACTTTCTATCTAGTTGTTTGTAATTTCAGGTGAAATTTCCCACGTTCTGTGATTCTGAGATATACTGAGCAGCAAAGTAATGAATAGGAAAAGTGAAATAACTGGAAGAGAGTATGTCATATGATTAATTCAGCCAATGGAGTGTACTAGAACACTAATTTTATATCAGTTACATATTTTGAAACATCATAAAGTATTCTTAACAGTACTATTTGATATTCAGATTTCAGACAATTGGCCCGGATACAGTCTGGATTTGTTCACTTATCCTCAGCACTACTATGGAGATCTGGAATATGTGCTCATACCTCATGGCATTATTGTTGACAGGTAGGTGTAGTTTGAATGTTACTAAAGAAATTCTTTGCTCAGTAGTATTATTCTTTTTTATAAAGCCTGTCGTCCACAGACTGTGTGTATATAACATTTGACCTAAAATATTATATTGGCAATTATAAAAATACTTTTATTTATTTAATTTGGAAAGTAAAAAAATGCTTGAAGATTAGGAAATGCTAGACTTGTCTTTGCCTTTGCAACTCTCTGTCTAGTTTCTTTTACCTAATTTCTAATTTGGGCATTGAATGAGACAGAGGTCCCACAAAAAGGAGCGTGTGATCATATAGCGAAGTTGGCATTGGAATGTAAATTACAAGGGAGCTGTACTGAAAGTGGAAGGGCAAGTACAAAGCTTTGTATGTAGTTATACTTGAATGTCCCACTTACACTCTAACCATCCTGTGTTTTTAATGTAAAAAAGGAAAAAAAAACCTACATTAAATTATGTACAACTTTGGCAACTCCCTAGTGCAATTCATTAATGCCAATTAACCTAATGGTTCCCAACTGCACCATTGACTTCTGCCATTCAGCACAACCAAAAGTGTGTTGTGGACTGTTTGGGTCCAGATGCCAGGTTTGGAGGGTGGCAGTGGGAAAGCTTGATCATCCCTCATTCCTTTCCTTGTAGTAGTTTCCATGTGCTCTCCGTGTAGGCATTTGATGGTGCTTTGGTATTTGTGGTAGTCCAGTTCAGTGTTCATGCTCAGTTACTATTTTGACATGCTGTTAAAAATCTTATGAAAAAGTTACAAAATGGAAATGGTAATTTCCAACAGTGTATTTATTGGGAATATCGGAATGGAATTTCATGGGACATTTTCAGCCTGCAGCTTTCTACCTACCACATTTAAACAGCCGGTTGCAAGTACTGAAATTGTTGGAACTCCTTGAAAGAAGATTGTAAGCATCCATCATAAGGAAGAGTTATGACTTCTGTATTTGTTTTTAAACACAAGCTTTCTTTCATTGCCTTTTCAGTTACCATTGTGTTGAATTTTTCATCTCTTTTGGTTAGAGTCAACTGACTTTTAATTCTTCTTTTTTAAATAAATACGTTACAACTTCGGTTCTCATAGACTTGTATATAAATTTATTTAAAGTAAGCATTGAATTCCAGCGTTGTTTTTGTACTCCAGCAGAATGAACTGTTTTTTCTTACTCCAGCAGCAAAGACTGATTCTGTTCTAAGGAAAAGGATGCAGAACTGAATAGATTATGATCATGCAAATTTTTCTTGTAGGAAGAAGGCTCAGCACTTGAGAACATCCTCTTGTCAGTTGGTAGCAATTAAATATAGGCTAAAAAACTGGTATGTTTTTATTTAGAAATTGAAATTGGTACATTTTTGTCTTTGCTGGAGTTAACACTCTTTTAAAATACAAAGTGGTCTTTGGAATTTTTGGAAATTTCAGCTCCTCAAACAATCTGAGGAAGAAAATAAAAAAAAAGAAAATAACCAGAGAAATGTTTCTTCTTAATGAGAGGTTTTCCCCATTTTTCTCAGACTTGATAAAAGACTTACTAATCTTCAGTAAAGTAAGTGAAAGTCTTTTACGAATCGTCATTCTTACATCAGTAAAAGGAATTATATATTTGAGGTCAAACAAGATGATCTAACGATATCTTCTGTTTTTCAAATCTAAAAAATACTAATTACTGCTATATGGAATTTACTCGAGCATTTCAAATACAAAGATGTGAAAATGAAGCGATGGCTTTTGCTCATAACTAGTATATTATCTTCAATTTAGAGCTTATTCTTCTCTGTACATGCACACATGTAGATTTCGATGAAGTTCAATGTATTTATGTTGTGGCAAATGGATCCCTATACTACAGTGTGCAGAGAAAAAATAATACAAAAAAGGTAATCATGAAAGCCATGGGATTATTTAGTAAATTGCATCCTGTCAAGAAGTCCACTCTCATTGAAACTACTAATCAAATTCAGAGAGCTATCAAAGAACTTTCCAGTGAAAGTGTTTACACGAATAATGTACTGAGCTGTTTTTCCTCAAAACATCAAACAACATTGTTCAGTTTTCTCTGGAAACCTGCATTACATCTAGAAATGACCTGGTACCCTGTTTTAGGTTTAGAAATGCCATCTACCTTGTTCTTTAGAAAGCAAAGCTACTTAAGATATTCACTTTTATTATTTTTACCTTGAAAATTTATGTACTAATGTATGGCAGGAATGTGTATCTTTTGGTTTCAATCATCTGCCGCATTGTGTTTGCAATGCAGAATTGTCAAAGAGAAGACAGATATGGGAACCCTGCAATTCCAGGTTAGCTGGAGCATAACCTTGATTATTCTGTGTATGTGACCTTGAACAAGTCATTTAAGCTCTTTGCACTCTTCTTTGTTGCTGTATGAAATAATGTACACTGTATAAAATTTTGATTGATGCTATATTTCTGTATAGTATTGGTGTATATTTTTATTTAAATTGTAGGGGTAGTGTCTTCCAAAGCCTATCAGTGTGAAATATTTTTAATAATTCTCTTCCCTGTCTTTCACTTAATTTATTGTTCTTGCGTAGTAACTAAATTAACAAGTTAGGGGATTGTACAGGAATATTTTATATTGATGTTTCCCATGAGGTAAAACTGAAGGCTAAGTTGCATTCTTTACTCAAAAGTCTCTGAGATGCTTATGAATTCAACATATGCTGAGATGTGTTACTTCATTTTCTATAACTGGGGAATTTATGCATTTAAGGTTAACCAGTTTGATTCATATGCTTTGCATCCTGCCTCCATCACTCTGTATCTGCCTACTGTGAACTTGATCCAAACCCAGACAAGTCAAGACTCTTAAACAGACTGTCAGTCAGGCTGTGTACTCACCATAGCGTTTCTTTGTAACCACATGGAAAGCATACCATGAACTTAGAGAATGTGCATCTAATGTTATTTTATCCTTATTTTTTTTGCCCTAGGACAGAACGATTGGCCAAAGATATTATGCAAGACATTGGAGACAATGATATTGTGGTTCTCTGTGTCCTCAAAGGTGGCTACAAGTTCTGTGCTGACCTTGTGGAGCACATTAAAAATCTCAGCAGAAATTCAGAAAGGTTCATCTCCATGAAAGTCGATTTTGTTAGACTGAAAAGTTACCACGTAAGTCAACAACTTATTTATGTAGATTCTGATTGTATGTTCATAATAAATAGTGGACTTTTGTAAATGGGAAATTCATTTTTTTACCCCCAAATTATAAGAAAAACAGTGTGAAAAGTATTTTTGTTTGAAAAACCTATGAGGTTTTCTTTCAAAATATTTGCTTGTGTCCCTTTGTACATTATGGATAGTATGAATGAGGATATGAAGCATCCTCAAGCTGTATTTTTTTATTTAGTCTGTCTTTACTTTTGGACAGAAAATTATTCAAATTTCCATCATGTAAAATGTCGGCATGCTGTTTGTTCTCAAAATCCTCAACAGTTCTGTCAAGTTTATTTCATGTAACTTCATTTTCCACCCCCACATAGTTTGGCATAACTGCAAGATGATAAATCTATGTCTTATTCTAAATGTTTAATGCTAAGTAAGTGAAATGCTTTCATCTTCATAACATGCAGTTTACATACTAGTAAAGTATACCACTAGATGATGATAGTGTTTTATAAGAAAATGAAATAAGCCATTGAACCAAATCCAGTGTTGAAGTAAGAATCAAGACTTCCTGTTATCTTCAGAGGAAATTATTCAATAATAATTCATTTGTTTCAGTGAGGCAATGATCGTGAGATGACTGGCCTTTTTTTAGAATGCGTGATTACGATTTCTGTTTGCATAAGGTATACATTTATATTCCATCTTGTAGTGCACAGTGCATAGTGAGGCAGGATTTCTAGAGGTAAGTTGTCCTAGAAATGTCTGAGGAAGTGCACTAAATAAATGGAGTGATAATACAGTTTCTCTCTGAGCACAAATGCAACTTGCTGAGTACAATAGTTCCCACAATACCTCTACGTGCTTTCCACAGACAGCGGTTGGTTCGTTGGCGTTTTGCTCTGACTTCAGGGACCATAAACTCTTCCTAACTTTCACAAATCCAGTCTGGATTTTTTTCCATCATGGAAGAGAAGTGGATGAGAGCCTTTTGTAGCCATTTGGTTAGGATTTCATCCTTGGAATTCTCTTTCAAGAATTAGTCAGGTCTATGAAGGACATGTGCAATACTGGTATTATAAAATTTCTAGCTACTTAGCTGTATTACAGAATTAATTAACAAGGTAAAATATAATGTTTGACTCACATAAAGGCACATGGAAATTATACTCAATTTTTTTGGTGTAATAATGATAGCACTTCAGTAATACTGCTTGGCGAATAGTGGAATTACTTTAATCGGTTTTTGTTTTGCACCTGGCGTATAGGTAATGCACATACTTTTCCCATTGGGTTATCTCTTACCCAGTATGAAGATACCCTGGTTCTAAAATTTCTTTCCTTGGGGACAAGTCAACTCTTGTTAGCCATACTAACCCATAACCAATGAGTGGCAGGAGTTGTATACCGCAAAAGCGTGGAAATCTTCGCATCATTGCTTAGGAAATAAAAGAAAAGCATGTTATATCAGGCTGAGACTGCAAGACAAATTTTGTTATGCAAAGATGCAATTATCAAGACTGAGTCCTAGATGATCCTAGCATTTAGTGCCTGAGCATATTTTGGATCTTAGCCTCATGCCGGAGCAGGAAGGTAGCGCCTTCCCTAGAACTAGTGCTTGCACCTAGTTTTTAGAAAATAATCCTTTTTTTCTTGTAAGTGCCTCCAAACAGGTGTCGATTTAGAGCCTAAGGCTGTGCTTGATGTAGCGCTTGGAACAGTGCTTGATATCTGCCTGGTCTTGAGAAGCTGAATGACTCTGCAGTATAAATTTGGAATGACATTAATATTGGTAGATTCATTCTATAAGATATGCATAAACGTAATGATGACTAAAGTACCAGTACCACTACCTGCCATCCTTTGCATTTTGAGTTATTGTTATGTCCTGTCTAATTGCAGATTTTAGAGAATGTACCATTGTCAACATAGCTGTGGTCAGAACACTTGAGGAACTCGCTGTTACTAGGTTGAGTGACTCTTTATCCCAACCTTATATGAGACTCCCAAATCCCCCATGTCAGTTTATTCTATAATAACATACCTCCTGCAGTGTTTTACTCTTCAATCAGAGGCAAATAATTACAGTTTTAGAGGTAAGACTCTACATGAAGTCTTGGAGCATCACCAGTTCCACTCCTTTGCTTCCCTTTGCCTTTTCTGTTCCACTTTCTATTAAGACTTATTACTGCTCTCTTTTTATCCCTTTTTCATTTTATAGACAATGTTCTTCTCACATTATTTATCCTGTTTCCTTTTACTAACTGTTCTCTGTTTCTCTCCTAAAGGGAGTCCTGCTGCTCTCAATATACTTCCTTCAGATATGCCTCCCTTCCCCCCTCCAGCTGTTTAAATCCAACAACTAATTTCAGCTCAAACTCATGGGAATTTTTAATTGTCTCGTTCCAACTTCCATACTGAAAGGTTAGTCGATTTTTAGAGGTTGTAATTTAAAGTGAGATTTCTTGGTTTAATTATGTAGCTCGGCTGTAATTGAACCCAAGTCCGATCTTGGCATCAGTGATGCCAGGCATCTTAACTGCGAAGTATCAATGGAAAATGTTGTACTTTGATGTCTGGCATACAGACATGATTACAGGAAAAGGAGATTGCAAATATGACCAGCTTTACATGGCTCTTTGTTTTTCAAACCTGCTGTTATATCCAGAATTTAGACACTTAATTAGTATGTTAAGATCTGCTCTCATATTAAGTAGCTGAAAGTTGGGCATGTAAATTCTTTTTTAGACTTCCTCATACAAATGAATTGATTTTTTTAAAAAAAAGCATAGTACATTTAGGTTCTCTGGATGTTAATGGATGAGTGGCTGCTTGTACTTCCGTAATCAGGATGGTTTTACCTTATTTGCAAGTATTGACATGTGTGCCTAAGCCTGGACATTTTTATGAGAAACTTTCCTGTGTTTTACAAGTGGTGTCTTGTTTCATTATCTCAAATTGGAATGTCAGATTCCTGAATTTAGTATATATACAGGTAATGTGGGAAAATACCATTTGATTATTACTTTTAGAGGAAACAAACTGGAATCCAGCTTAGGAAACCATAACCTAAAGATAATGTGGTTATACTGTTTATATTCTACAGACATCAGTATTAGACCTTTAATAAAAGTCCTGCAGCTGAAACTGGAGGGGCAGACTTGTCTGAAAGCATATTTTTATTTCCTCTAGAAATCAAACTGTATTTTTCCATTTCTTTAAGGTTTTTTTTTTCACTAAAATGCTAAAATGATACAGTAGAGAAAGTTAAGGAGTTTACACATGCGGACAGAAACTTACAGGCTCAGGTAGATCAGTAAAGAAAAAATTAGGTGTGCTTAATTGTAAACAAAGTTTACATCAGCCTGACCTCGGTGCCAGGCAAGGTGATGGAACAGATCATCCTGAGTGCCATTACACGGCACATGCAGGACAATCAGGGCATCGGGGCCAGCCAACATGGATTCATGAAAGGCAGGTCCTGCTTGACCAACCTGGTCTCCTTCTATGACCAAGTGACCCGCTTAGTAGATGAGGGCAGGGCTGTGGATGTAGTCTATCTAGACTTCAGTAAGGCATTCGACACTGTCTCCCACAGCATCCTCCTGGACAAACTGGTTGCCTGGGGCTTGGATGGGTGGACTCTTAAATGGGTTAAAAACTGGCTGGATGGCTGAGCCCAGAGAGTGGTGGTGAATGGGGCAAAGTCCAGCTGGCGGCCGGTCACTAGCGGTGTTCCCCGGGGCTCAGTTCTGGGGCCCGTGCTGTTCAATATCTTTATAGATGATCTAGACGTAGGGATTGAGTGCACCCTCAGTAAATTTGCAGATGACACCAAGCTGGGTGGGAGTGTCGATCTGCTGGAGGGTAGGAAGGCCCTACAGAGGGATCTGGACAGGTTAGATAGATGGGCCGAGACCAACGGCATGAGGTTCAACAAGAACAAGTGCCGGGTCTTACACTTCGGCCACAACAACCCCATGCAGCTCTACAGGCTGGGGGAAGAGTGGTTAGAAAGCGGCCCGGCGGAAAGAGACCTGGGGGTGCTGATCGACAGCCGGCTGAACATGAGCCAGCAGTGTGCCCAGGTGGCCAAGAAGGCCAATGGCATCCTGGCCTCTATTAGGAATAGTGTAGCCAGCCGGTCTAGGGAAGTGATCGTCCCTCTGTACTCAGCACTGGTGAGGCCGCATCTTGAGTACTGTGTCCAGTTCTGGGCCCCGCACTTCAAGAAAGATGTTGAGGTGTTGGAGCGAGTCCAGAGGAGGGCGACCAAGCTGGTGAAGGGTCTGGAGGGTCTGACCTACAAGGAACGGCTGAGGGAGCTGGGGTTGTTTAGCCTGGAGAAGAGGAGGCTCAGAGGTGACCTTATTGCAGTCTACAACTACCTGAAGGGAGGTTGTAGTGGAGTGGGAGTCGGCCTCTTCTCCCAGGCAACTAGCGATAGGACAAGAGGACACAGCCTCAAGCTTCGCCAGAGGAGGTTCAGGTTAGACATTAGGAAGCATTTCTTCTCAGAAAGGGTCATTAGACATTGGAATGGGCTGCCCAGGGAGGTGGTGGAGTCACCATCTCTGGATGTGTTTAAGAAAAGACTGGACATGGCACTTAGTGCCATGGTCTAGTTGACGTGGTGGTGTCAGGGCAATGGTTGGACTTGATGATCTCACATGTCTCTTCCAACTTGATTGATTCTGTGATTCTGTGATTCTATCTGTAAATCGAGAAATATATGATTTACAAAGAAACACTTGATAACATTGTTATAACTCAAATTTTTAAGGCTTCTTAATAGGTAAGAATGATATTAAAAATAATTATGAAATAGAAAAGAATCATGACTGGAAGATACGTGGATATTTTCCTCCATTGAAATATGATTTTTGGAGAACGCCATTTCTTGTAGAGTTCCAGGTGATACGATATACTTGTTCTTATTTTAATTTTGTCTATTTAAATGAGCTCAAAATAAGGAGATTGTTTAAGTGGGTATTTCATTAGAGGCTGTATGGTGACATTACAAGCTTCTAGCACAGCTGGCAAATTAAAAGAAAGCACCCAGGTGAGAGTTAGAAAATATGATTTCAGAAATAAACAGATATGGAATTATCATGTAGACTTAAGGGTAAGAGTCAGGAAGTAGATGGAGAGGAAAATAAAATTCAGTGATGAAAATTTGACTGAGAAGCAGCAGCTCTGAGTTTTAAGAGACAGGAAATAGTACACACGTTTCTGAATGAACTCAAGAGTAGTGAGGCAGTAAGTATAGTGGGTAGACAAGGAAGCACTAAAATAGTCCTCACGTGAAATGTGATGCAGGTATGGAGAGCTGCATGCCAAGTTTTAGGGGAAAACAATGTATCCTGGAAACACTGATGTAAGAACTGATAGAATTTGGCACCTTCTTAGATATTAACTTCTAAGACATTGGATTTTAATATAACATAAGTTAGGAACAGTGTAATTGACTGCAGACATTTTTGAGTTTAAAACTGGATGAATAAAATTTAATATATTCAGTTTTCACCATAGAGAATTTTTTCTTGAGTAATAGCTGCTCCACAGGAAATCAGAGCTCTGAAGTTGAAAATAGGTGAGAGTTTCAGATTGACAGAAGAATACAAAATTATTCTCAGAAACATGGTAGGTTGAAGTAAAGGATGAAAAGTAATGGAGGAAGAAGTTGAGCTTGGGAATGTCATCTAAGGAGAATATGACACCAGCAGGAGAGGTTAGAAACATGGATCCAGAAATTCTTATGTTTGTGATATTGATAATTTTAGCAGATTAAAGGACTAATTAGGAAGAATCCAGAGGGAAGTACAACACAGGAAGCAGGAAGGTGTGTTACTAGGGTGTTTACAAATTAATGGATAGGACTAGACAAGAAAGAATGTTTGAGGATGAACCAAAAGTGAGAGTGAACAGAGGAATAGAAGGACATGGATGTCATGAAGAGAAGGGCTGAACGGGATATGTTTTAGTAAAAACCATAGCATGAGAACCATAGCAGAAGAGTAGAGTGTTCACAAACAATAATTAGAGCTTCTCTTTGTTCAGTGTGGAAGAGACAATTTAGGACAGGCTGATAAAGGTAAAGGTTGAGTTAGAGCTTGAGATAGAAGAGGATGTTCTGGCTCATCAAGTGTAATCCCCTACTAATAGATGCAAGAGTACACCTAATCCTGTTCCATTAGTATGCCAAATGTGATCTTTAAACCAAAGCTCAATTTTGAAATGGAATTGGAAAAATTAAGTGGAGAAGTAGGGGAAGTGTGCGGAGCCTGTAGACTTTCTTGAGAAGTTTTCAGTAGCCTGTCAGTAGAAGAGAAAGTAAATGTGTGTGAATTGAGACTTCTTTAGTGGACAGATGATGGAAGCTAAAAATGGAAAGAATCACACTAAGAGTCATTGTTGAAACTGCTGGTGGGGGCTGTTGGAAGAGAGGGAAAACACTACATACTTTTATTAGGCAGACCAGTGTGCTTTCTAGATGCATTGTTACCTGTTCTTGTGAAATGTTTAGTATTCCCATAACGTTATCCATAGATGTCTATTTAATTCTCTTAATTACTATATTTTACAAAGTAAGTATGATAGTAAACCTCATGTTTTGGGGAAGGGAAAGTGAATCTTGGTGGCATAGATTTTTTTCACTGAAAACCATTGAGAGCTAAGCTAGGAGTGAGGCTGATACTTAAGACTTCTGTGATCTCTTTGGTTATTCCTGTGTGGACTAAAGTGACAGAAGATCAGTCATCTCTGTTATTTTGAAATAACACTGTTACAATAAACTCTGTTATTCTGAATAACTTAGAGACCCCACCTGGAGTCCTGCATCCAGCTCTGGGGCCCTCAGTACAGGAAAGACATGGAGCAGTTCCAGAGAAGGGCCACAAAGATGATCAGAGGGGTGGAACACCTCTCCTATGAGGAAAGGCTGAGAGAGTTGGGGTTGTTCAGCCTGGAGAAGAGAAGGCTCCGGGGAGACCTTATTGCAGCCTTTCAGAAGGCTTAAAGAGGGCTTATAAGAAAGATGGGGACGGACTTTTTAGTAGGGCCTGTAGTGACAGGATAAGGGCTAACGGTTTTAAACTAAAAGAGGGTAGATTCAGACTAGATATAGGGAAGATATTTTTTACGATGAGGGTGGTGAGACGCTGGAACAGGTTGCCCAGAGAGGTGGTAGATGCCCCATCCCTGGAAACATTCAAGGTCAGGCTGGATGGGGCTCTGAGCAACCTGATCTAGTTGAAGATGTCCCTGCTCATTGCAGGGGGGGTGGACTAGATGACCTTTAAAGGTCCCTTCCAACCCAAACCATGCTATGATTCTGTGATTCAATGAAATTGTGCAGTGCACTTCTGAAAGACAATAGTACATGAATTGTTGATAATTGGGTTATACATCATAGTTGTTAATTCCATCACAGCACAGATTATTACAGAGTATTGATCTGTTTTCCATATAGTATCTGAATTGCAGATTCTAGAAGTGCATTTTTCATCTTCTGATGTCAAGAAGATATTGTTGAAAATCATCCTGAAAAATATGAATGAATTTCAAAGGAATGTTGCTTGCTAGTCACTTGGAGGAAACTTCTAGAGGATTATGTGGAGTTGGTCAATTCATGTAATTCTTTAAAATCAATATGCTGTTTATGGTTTCCAGTACATAACTAATAAAAAAATGTGACCTCTGAATTGTAATCCATGCACAATGGTTGCATTGAAGTCTGTTCACAAACAAATCCATTGATATGATCTGTTTCCTCTTCAGCCTTCAGTTGTTTGAAATATATTTACAACTGTTGGTTATTGATCTTGGCATAAACAGGACCATTAGAGCTGCAAAATTCTGAAAACAAGCAACAAAACCATCATTGTTTAGTAGAAATCTGAATGTTTTTGCTATATGAAGCCATCTCAGTAAATAGTTTTGCTAAATCTCTCTGCTGTAGGAGTAAGGAAACAGAGGGATTTTATAATGAGTAAGTTGAAAGCCAGTTGGTAAATGTAGTAAAATAATTTGTTTTTCTGCTGTGTAGCTTTACTTCTCATACACCATTACTAAATACTTACATCTTAAAAAACACAACAGCGTGAGGCATCAGACTATATAATCAGAGTAGAGAATGGAGTAACATGTACATACCTGCTTTGCATAATACCCCATTCTTATTCAGTATAATTTTACTGTATGGAACTTGTTTTTTTAAGATCAGTATGAACTTTACATCTGAAAACAGTATGTTGTAATCCTGACTCTAAAAAGCAAGTAACTTCAAAATTATTGTATTCATTTAACAACACAAAAGAAACGACTAAGTGTACTGTGTGCATTTAATGATCCATATCTATACCCAGACTCTACGCCAGTGTTACAATGATTATCTCCATGCCTCTGAGTCATGAAAATACAACTTATGATCTCCTGAGAAAAATGCATGTCCCAAGATGAAAGAGAATCCACATTAGCTTTTGTACTTACAGGTTTTCTCTTTGGCAGGCTGTGAGTTCCCTTTATTTTGCTTCATGCACACAGTTTAGCTGATGACCATGTCATCTTCTTGATGCTGTGTAGTCGTGGAAGAATTACAAATTGGAGCCTACCTGGTAGAATGAGTTCCTATCAACTTTAAGGCCAAATTCTGCACTAATTTCACAGGATTGAACTTGAAGTTATCTGCAAATTATCAATTTGACATGCAAATAAATATCTTCAGTGTGTACAAAATGTAGTTTATTTATTTAATTTGGAGACAGGTTGTGTGTGTACTAGACATTCAAAAACTAAATTATACTCTTCTAACCTTTTTTAGATGCATGGCTTGCAGTCAGCACTGTAGACAAAGAACACCTGTAGAGACAATTTTGCAGCATGATATACTTTTAGAAGCTAATGGGCAACAAAAATATGACATTAATTTAGTACACAGAAGGATGTAGTCCTTAAAGTTGTTGCTGTTTGAGAAATGTGTTCTAGTGATTGTAGATGTTGCTGCCAAATAGATGTCTTACAGGCAAGCTAAAGATGAGAGATTTGTGACTGGAAATCTACTTCTAGAATTGCCAAAGGGATTTTATCTCTGTGTACTTTTTCACATCTATGAATGGATAAAATGCATTTGCATCCTAAAGTAGTAGTATCTTTTTGAGTGAAAGCTCTGTGAAATGCTCAAACCTACTAAAATGAGTGAGTAAAAGGTCATTTACAGTTACAAGCCAAAGATACTCCCAAATCTTAAGCAGGCGCTGATGCTGTCTCTGTATCTCTGATGCGTCACTTGTTTTCTGAAACTTAGTAAGACCTGAGATGGTTAAGAAGGTGAGGAACAGTGGAAACATCATATTTTGTGCGAATAGAATGTTTGGAGATGCTACAGTTCACAGTCCTCCTGTGTCCAAACGTTCATTTTCCAAGTGTTAAGACTTGTTTAAGAATAGAATATTTTTCATGAAAGAAACAAATCATGCAGCAGTGTCTCGCTGCAAAATATCAGCCTCAGAAACACTAAAGCTTTGCAGGGAAATAGCTGAAAATGTGTTAGTAGCGGAAATTGTCCCAAAAGCTTATTCTTGCAACTAGATGACGAGTTTTTTTAAGAAATTTGCAAAAATGTAACGAGAAGAACAGCAGTCTCATTGGTTAAATTGTGGCTGGTGTTATTAAAGTAACAGCATGATTCAGGCAACTTTGAGAATAAACTCTCCTGCCAGATTCATCTATACCTCAGGTGTAGTTAGTGGTTTGGTGTGAAAACTAAGACACTGGAAATGGATCTCTCTTCTGATTGCGTCTGCACTGGCTGGAACACCGACAGTCTCTGGTTCATTCCTCAGCAACTGCAGTGCCCTCCTGCCAGTCACACTTGCCAGCTTAGCTGCTTCTGGGCACTTCCTAACCTGTCGCAGCCCAGATAAGACCAGTTATGAGAGACTTCCTATTGGAACTGCTTCAGCTGGCTGGATTCATTTTTACTGACCCAGATGCACGTGTGCGTCTCAGCCTGCCAGTAGCCTCTGCCAGAGGGAGAGTTACAAGCAGCTGGGGACAGCTTGTGGGCAGTAACTTCTTTAGTCAGCACAGCTCTTGCTGGAAAAAGAAGTCTGCCCATAGTCAAGGGATCCCCATTACCAAGTGTGCAAACCTCAGACTCCCCTCTTATTTATCTGAGAGATTCTCCTCAGAGGTATCAGAGGGAGCATGGATATTTCAACCATGATTATTTTTGTGAACCAACCTACTTTTCATAGTGTTCTAAGGCAGACTGAAGAAGGCTGTACTGCATGTAATGAAATACGACCTTAAAATTCAGTGTCGTGAAACTTCTCAGGTCTGGCGGCAGATACTCTCCTTTCTAGGTATCTACAGCTTCCATTTAATGTGATGGCAGAGTTGTGAGATATGAGAGCTTAAATTCCTCACTCGCTCAATGCTGTTTTGAGTGTAAGGAGGAAGAAAATGTTTCTGATTTATCTTATTTTAATTAGAACATATAGTGTTTTCCTGTTGGACACCGTTTAGGGGCTTGGAGTGTTACTAATAATATAAGTAGGTGTTAATTTGTGCGTATAGTTCAGGAAAGGTCATGATAAGCCTATCACACAGTCAGTTTATCAAGTTTATCTGTAATGTAAAACTTACTCATAGAGGGGTGATCTCTGTAACTGTATGCATCAGATAACACACCCACACACCGCTTAAATATGTTAGCACCATCTGAATTCTTAGTGATTTTTTTTAAGCATGAGTAAGTGTTTCAGTGACTCACGTAACAGATTTGGGGGAACCAAACAGCTCAGCCGGGGGAGAACTGAGTAGGAAGCGGCCTGATTACTATGGGGACAGAATGAGAAGAGGTGCGGCAATGAAGGCAGAGTGGTACTGAGCTGTGCTAGAGCTCTCCAGCAATATCAAAATGTTGGTTTAAGGCATTTATGGGGCATATCAAAGCAAGTAATTACTTGCCTTGTCAAGATACTTTTCATTTTTATCTATTGTTCCCTGCTTAGGTATTACCTTCCTTTATACTGATTTGTGATTTTTAGCTGTGAAATTCTTTTGTGGGTTGTTACTCTGTTCTTCTGGACTTCAGACCTAATGAAAATTCCACAAGAGGTATTTTCTAATCTTTCTGGAGAAATTTGTCTCCCTGAGGGTCATGTTTTTCTAACAAGCTGCAATGTTTTGTTTTGAAAAATGTTTTCCAATTTGAAATAAATGTTTTAGATTACAGTATATTACAGAGGGTACAGCTACTATGTATAAATGGAGTTTTAGATCTGAAGTTAATTTTTCTTAAGTTTTTTTTAATATGTTTTTTTTGTGAGTTTAAATCTTTGGTATTTTTAAGCAATCCAGGTTTCTGGAACATCTTAACATTTGAGACCGTGGATGTTTTTCAAGTTGGTCAGTTTTTAGAACAGATTCAAAGCATCAAGGGATTTCATGAAAAGCATTCAAGAGGTCATCTTTTCAAAGAGTTAGATACTAAAGTTCCCTTGGATACAATATTTGTTGTAAAGCAGCGGTTTGTTACAAAGCCTAAAAAATTGAAGTTTAGTCTTAGTAAAATATTTTGTTTCATATTCTGCCAAAAACACAGCAAGCTACTACTAAATTACGACATTTGCAGCAATACTATATGTCATCGTTACGAGAGACTATAGTCTGCTTCACAGATTTTTACAGCGACAGGGAGATAGGCTCTTGCGTATAAGAAAGGTCCGGAACATAATGGTTGCTAATCCTGTGGTACAAATAATATCTGACGAGTTTGAAAGTACTGTGACATGTTTATGCATTGGAAAATTATCACCTTGATTACTATTGGATGCTAATAATACCATTTAGTGTGTGGGGTTTTATATTAAGATCTGAAATGGGGCAAAATTAATTAAAAGAAGCCGGAGGATTCTAATTTTCCCAAGGAATTCTATGACTCTCTTTTACTGGCATCTCTTAAATGCTGTTTCTTAACACAGATCATAGCATGTGCAATGTTCATGCAGTGTCACACCCCAGGGGTGCTGTAAGGCATAAAAGAAAAAGGTTACTTTAAAGGAATATAGCAAGAACAAGAAATACTGTATTATTGCAGTGCTTATCTGTGTGACAAAGTTCTTTTCCCTCCTCATTTGATGGACAGAAGTTAGAGTGTTTAAATAGAGAAGAGATACTATAAAATAGCTTTGCAAGAAAACTCATAAAGGGTATGTGTGTTAGAAGTTTCCAAGATGTCACTAGCCAAGGGACCGGGCTAAGTGGTATGAGAGATGGAGCTACTGAGTTGTGAGACGCAATGATACACTGGACTCCAGATTACTGGAAGGGACTAGGCGTTTGAGGTTTTTACCAGTCTAATCTTTTGAGAATTTGCTTAAACCTATCTATCTCTTTTTTCAGCCTGTGGCTATTTGACAAATTTGAAGATTCTTCTGTTACCTTCCTTTTATCACCAAATCCTAGTAACTGCTGATAGTCAGGGTCAGAAGGTTAGTACTTTGTGCTTAGTCTAGAGAAAGCTGTTTTCTCTTGTGCTTTCAGAACCCCCCAAAGGATAGGGTTTTTAGTATGGAGCTACAAATTCCCTATACGATTTTTCACAATGTTAGAATCATAGAATCATAGAGTGGTTTGGATTGGAAGGGACCTTAAAGATCATCTAGTTCCAACCCCCCTGCCACAGGCAGGGACACCTTTCCTCTAGACCAGCTTGCTCAAAGCCTCATCCAGCCTGGCCTTAAACACTGCCAGGGAGGGGGCAACCACAACTGTTCATTTACTTTTGTTCATTACTTTACAACACAATTTTAAAGATGGGGTAAGAGGGTACTTATAGATCTAGTAGTGTCCCAGCTGGCATGCTGAGACCCTCTGTTGATGCTGGGAAACATGATTTCTAGTTCCACTGCTGTAATGTTCATGCATTTAATGCTAAACAATAATTAGGTAAAAGACAGATACTCCAGTTAACATGGACTTGAACCCAAACTGACCTTTTCCTAGCTGAGTCCAATATAGTTGGCCATAGCATGCTTGATGTCCTTTATGATTTTTGCATTACCATAGCATAGTAACAGGAGGAAGATTATCCCTATGCTCTTTAGCTTATGGTGGTCTTCTGAGAGCTGAGGAAGAAAAGAAGCCCAAGTCTCCTCTTCCAAGACTGTGGGCTTGTACTACATTATTATCACAAAGAGTGGACACCCTTGGAATGCCTCCTGGCAGTTCAAAATGAGTACCTGAGCAGGATTATGGCAGTTCTGGAGAGTACGCTTCCTAAATTGTTCTTTTGCCTGTAAGTTTTAAATTTAATTTGCCTCCCATCTCTGGAGACAAAGTATGTGGTCTGAACCTCACCTTGCACAGCTGAACAGCCCTATGAAATTGTTAGTACCTTTTCTGATCCTGGAACATATGCAGATTTTATTTCTATGTTTTATATACTGTTTTACAGAATAAAAAGAAGTTATAATACAAGGAAACCTCTGGCTACACTCTGTGGAAACTAACCTGAGTTTTGAGGATATATTGTGTTTCTGATTTATATATGATTCAAAACATTTGGTATCACATGTTCTTGGTTTCAGTTCTTGCTGATCGTTTTAAATGTACAGGTGCTGTTTGTGCCGTATGGTTATATGTGGTGCTGCAGTCTTACTGACTCATTCTTAAACTAAATAACCCATTGAACCAATACCAAAAAAAATGTAAAACTTAACTGCTAAACCAGAAAGGAAAATATGAAATAATTTATCGTCTATAATCCGTATTAGCCAAGTCAACTAAGTTCTAAGGTCTAAGTTCTGCTGCCGTTTACAACAGTTTGGCCCTTTACACATAGAGTTACTTCACGTTTATGCCAATAAAACTGAAATCATATCTCTGTTTAGAGATTTTAAGGGAAGTTTTACCCACAATAAAACTACAGGGGTAGATCATGTATGCAGTCATGTTTTTACAAAATGTTCTTTATTTGAAAATATTTGAAATAGCTTTATTCTGTATATCTACAAAACTTATTAATAGGTGGAAATACAGTGTTGAACACATGCTTCCAGCAAAATAAAAGAGTGTAAAGATCTTACAGCTTTTAATGTTTGCCCCTAGCAGGTATGTTCTTAATTGTAGGCGTAATCTGTATTGACCTGTGTTAACTGCATTAACATTGCATGTGAGTTCACCTTTGTTCAAGGCTGAGAGTACACACAAGACAGGTCTATTCCAAATGCCTTGACCAGGAAGGGAAAAGCTTCAATGGCAGTTTATGCTTCCTTAGATACCAGAGAATTTCCATGGAAGCAACTCCTATAGGGGATGAATTTTCTAGTATCTGTTTCAAGATACCTTACCTTCTTTGGATTAAATATAGAGAAGGCAGGCAGGAGTCCTGGTACACAAGAAATTACTCAATGTGTGAACAGTGAACAATCCAAGTTATTAAGATTAATAACTTACTGTTGCCCTGAGAGCTGTTTAAGCTGAATGATCTGCCTTGCTTTTACAGCAGGGAAGAAACATGCACATGTGTTACCACAGGTCAGCTGATAAGGAGTATCTTGCTGTCAGTAAGTTCGTTGTTTGTGTTTCTCTGTCCAAAGCCAACTTCCTCATTGCAGAACTCTGGCCTTCCCTGGAACTGGATAGACTAGCCTGAATTTGAAGCACTTCCAAACGTGTGCAATGGAGGTTTTCTTGTTAAGGAGTAACAACAAGGAAGAAAAAGAATAAAAAATAAGTGAAATCTTCAAATTAGTTATACTGGAGATCTAACAATAGAGAGGTAAAATAAGTCTTACACTGTAGTAACTGGAGGTCAGATAGATATACCTATACCAGTTTAAAATTTACTCTCTCAGGTTATGCTGGCAATAGCAATAAGACAGATGTCCGCCCATCATCTTCAGTGGTGTGATTACTAAGCAGCTCAGGAAGGCATCGTAGCCTCTACTTTAAAGCTAACACAAAACCGTCGGTGCTTCAGTGCAAATGTACCTTTACTGTCCCTGTGGGATAGGTGATGTTCTCACAGTGGGTGTATGCCAGTTTACTGTATTTGATTTCCAGTTGGTTCAGCATTGTTGGCTTGTTTGCAAGGTATTCAGAGCACCTCCTACAAATATATCAGTGACCTGGCACTTGATTATTTTGAATGTGGGTGTGCCCCGGAGGTTGCAGTCTGCCCTTTGGTATACATTTGATTCTGGGGAAGGGAAGGCATGCTTTCCAGTCTTTACTGGGAAGCGATCCATATCATTCCCAGTCATTTGCACAAGTCTCCAGCTTAACAGTACTTACTAGCTGTCATCTGAATATTGCTACTTAAGCCTGGATAGTCCTTCTAGTTGCCTGCTATGAAAACCATGACAGTCTGCGTTCTGACCTGCACTCTTGAGGTCCTTTGTTCTTAGCTGTTGTTCTTTAGAGAAGAAACACAAAACTGTATCAATTCAAGTGTATGTTGCTTGGAAGTACAGCATCTTATGTATTACCACTCCAGGGATGTTCTTCTTACTTCTGCTGATATACTGAGGATAATTTCAAAGCCTGTACTTTATATGTCAATTTGACTTTGCCTAGTAGTCAAAACAGGGTAACAGATGATGTAGATACCATACTGACACTTTCCTGACCAACATATTCATATATTGAAGTACTTCTCAGGAGGCATGCTGCAAAGCAAGTAAGTTTCATACTAGGGTGTCAGCATCCAAACTGGAACATCAAAATTTTCATTTTAATTATTATGTTCATGACCGAAATGGTAGAACATGGTCATGTAGCAAAAGATATTATAATTATTGAACAGTATATAATTTCAAAGCAGAAGTCTTTATAATTGCAGATATATCTATCTAAACTCTGCCAATACTTGCAATTACTTTCTGCAATGCTATTTTTTTTTAAATGTAAAAAGCTTGGTTATATTATGAATCAGTTTGCTGCAGCTAAGTCACATAGGAGTGATAATTTTCTATTTAAAAGTTGTGTGACAGACATTGCTACTGTGGTTTCATTTTTGAAATATATTATTAACTGGAAAGTAATTTCTTGTCATATCTGCTCTGCTTTCATCTGAGCATTATCTTTTTTCTCAACTGGAAAACGTTATCTGTAATATGTGTTAATTTGTATGCCAGAGCATACAGTTCTGCTTGGGTTTTCTATCATTTTCAGTTTCTCTTGCAGCAGTGTATTGTAACCATGTGTCTGAAAACATATCCATTTCATAAGTCAATTGTGTCCATGTGATGTTTCAAAGTCTCAGCTTTTCTTTACTGTATGAACTACCAATAATTTTGTTCAAATCCTCGTCATTCATTACCTTGGTAATTGTCATCTCCTCTTTGGCTTTAATACAATCCACCTTGTTCCCTCAGTGCCATTCAAAATGCAGCTGTTCAGATCACCTTCAAAGTTACTGTTAGTGTAGCCCACCCAGATGCTATCCTTCCTCCAGTATCAAATGCAAGTTACTGTTTTATTGAGGCTCGTTAAGACTCCATTCTTGATGACCATGAACCCCACACACATGAAATCCAATTGTTTTATTATTCAGCGGGTAAACCGTATAGGTAAATATACATTTCTGCTCCAAGAAGTTTAGAGTGTAGAGCCCTATTAATCATCCAGTGTAATGTTTTGCAAAAAATCTGCAAAGACTGGTTGTTAATATTTTTTTTGTGACTAAGTTGGAAGAGATATTAGACTGGTTGTTTCTTCTGAAATCTCCTCAAATATATTTCACCTAGATTAAAATGAAACCTTTGAGTAAACATGCAAGCAAATTATCCTCGAGTGGTACTGAGGGGAATTGTATTAAACATTTGTGTGAGACAGAGCCTAAGTGGATAGTTTAGGACGTTACTAATGGAAAATAGTCAAGATAATTGCTTCTTATGCACCTGTGGTAAATGAGATTGAAAATAATTTCTTTCTGAGTGCTCATTGAGGTTTTTAAGAAGAAAGTATTGATCTCATCTCTGAAGCTGGGATTCATCTCACCTAACTTCAGATTTCTCACAGTTAAATGTCTAGGTGTAAGTTATTTGCTGTAGATTTCCCATATGGTGAAACAGGTCATGTACGTGATCTATCTTGTTTTCTCCATTGATTATGAAGGGAGCCCAGGATGCATAGATTTATATGTCTTAACTTTCAGATACCTAAATTACGATCAGAGTAATCCTGTCTTTAATGAAGACATTCAAGGTCTTGAGTCACCCTATGACAACAGAAGCAACATAGATCACATGCAGTTAATGACAGTCTTAATGGAAAATAAAAAGGTGAGGCCAAAGTAAATGTAGAGACTGAACTCTACTCCACTTTAGTGGACATGTCGCACTAAACCTATTGGTGAAGAGTACTTGACTCTTGCTTTTCAAGCACTGCCAATTGTGGGTATTAGTCAGAAACCCCACATGCAGTAATTCTGACCTAACCATTTCACTTGGCCATTAGGGAAGGATAAGGAAAACCTTAGAGATGCTCTGTATTGAACAGCTTGAAGTTCCAAGGGACAACTGAAAGTGATGGTCTGTCAATCCCTTCTTTTTTGGTCAAAACCTTCCTGGAAAACCCAGTTGTAGGAGATGGGATGATGGTGCAAAGTGAGAGAGCTGTCCTCATCGGACTCCTCAGGTTGGTGGATCTGCTGTGTCACCCAAGCGGCAGAAAGCAAACTAGAACAGGTCGGGTGGTCACGTCACATCCTTCTCTGTTAAGAGTTTCCCTGATGAATTTGGTGAGAAAAAGGTAATCACATTTTTCCCAAGAAATTCCATATGAACTGTGCAGACTATAGTAATTAAATGTGTGATAATGACCTGGTGTCCATATTTCATAATTTAGTTATGCATTTAAACTGTTAGGTTAGAGCTACTTTTTTGCCATGATTAAAGAATCTTTGTTTCATTGAGCCCAGTATTAATGTACTCCAGATTCAGTTTCTTTAGAAGAGTTACAGATGTTCACAGTTTGGTGCAATTTTCAGATGAGCAATGCTGTTTATAATAAATTTTCCTGAGACCACCCAACTCATTTCACTTGTAACTTGAACTATGTCCAAGTGTTGATCTCAGGAGATTTAAGAGAGATGTATAATTTGGTGCCCCACGCAGTTCAAAAGACATGACTTAGTATAGGTGGAATTTAAATTTCTATACTTCCAATCAACATAGAAAGTCAAAGTTTCATCTTGCATGCCAGGGGAAATAGAGGTGGAAATAGCAACATTCTTGCTTTCATTCATCGAGGATTCATAGGATCTGAAGATGTGTATTGACAAGGTCTGAATGAAGTAAAATTATAAAACAAAGATGAACAGATGAAAAAGCACAACATAGCAAGCAAAAACAAAGAAACTGAGATTTATCCTGGAAAATGCAGATTTATTACACACAGAAAAAAATCAGAAATGCAGTATTAAATATAGCTTGGGATGCGACAAAATGCATCATGTCTTGTTAGAAACAGCTGCAATAAATTTTGTGCTGCATTAACCAAAACACAGAGTGATTTTCATATGTCTCTTTCTGGGACATTATATTTAGTGTCAAGCATTTAACAGCAAAAATAGCGTTGATAGGGTTTAGGGATGTTAGGAAGCAAGTATTGAGGAACTTTGGGAGATGGAAAGCGAACCTTTCATTCGTGTCTCTGAATTTATAAGAAGTCCTGGAGACTCAATCATATCAGTTTTGTCAAGGTATGGAACAATTCCCGAAGGAAAGAAAAGCATGAATGACTCTGAATGACTTGAGACCATGAAAATTAAACAAACGGTTCTGAATTGACAGTAATTGGTACTGAATGAAACAGTACCATTTTTTCCTTTCCTGACATTTATTGTACTTTATACTTAACATTTAGTGCGGTGTTATTTTGAGCTTATAAACTGAGAACTCAGAAAAAAAGCACTGAGAGATTCCTATGGCAACCATAGTGTGCACATTATCTATATGAACATTATGATTATGGTAATGTGACATCGTGGTATTGAGTATTGCTGTTTGGCAGGTATGTATTTTACAATATAAATTAATTGGTGAATGTAGAGATAGTTATAAATGGCATTAAAATCAATGATCTGGAATTTTTCTTGCAATAGAATTGCTCTACTGCATGATGCAAGTAGTTTCTTTATATTTCTTGAAAGCACCTTGGCTGGAGGGTTCTGAGCTGCATTTTTCTACATGGTTTCTAGGCACAGTGAATACTCAGCCCTGTCCTCTGACAGCGATTGTTCTTCAGTCAAAACACGAGGATTTTCATAATTGTGTGCAGTTATGTCACAACAGCCAATGTGTCAATACGCAGATTGACGGGATGCTCCGATCCCCCGGCTCTCAATGGCGTTTGTGTTTGCTTAACTGCTTGCCAGCAAGGAAGATGCTATTTCAGCATCTTCCTTTCAGCTGGAGCCAGAAATACCAAATGCAAAGGAAACAGTGCTGCTGTGAAAACTGCTGAAAGAGATTTTTTTTTTAGTTAAACATAAATAAATTCATTAATCATTGCACCTCACTGTTATCTTTTTTCCTCTCTCTTTTTCAACTAGCAACTAAAGGCAAACTGCCCCTTCAGTAATTCCTGTGTGTTGGCTGTTACTGAAATTCCAGTCTTTCTCATTTGGAAATGAAAAAATATTTTGTCACTGCCTTGGTTGCACATGCCATTATACATATTAGAAACTATCTGCTTTTTATAGTTTTGACCTGAATATGTCCCTGGCTTTTGAAGAGTGACCTGTCTTGCTGTACAACAAAAGACTCATGCTTTTAAGCCTGAATGTAAAACCTTCTATGATCTCCACTTTTTATTTAGTTTTAAAATAATCTTCTGAGCAATCAGTTGCTTGCTTTGTTTTTTTTCCTTCTGTTTTCCTTTACAAAAATAAGAGAAATGTTGAAACTTATATTAGAAAACATATGGAATGTAACCTTCATTCCTGCTCTAGCTCTGTTTCCCAGGAAACAAATCAGAGCAGCATGAAAAAGGATCTAAAGCTCCTAGATCCAGTGCAGAAAAGGCGAAGACAGGTCTAAAACCCATCTTTTAAGGCAATGACTGCTAAGGACCTCTTACAAAGCTGTGGTGTGAGAGTTTTTTGAGGAGTGGAGGCTGAGTAAAAGAGCCTATTGGTGGGTTTGCAGTGTGCAAACGTGGAGAAATTGTCATCTGGGCAATTCTGCAAACTTTACTTACAGTTGTTCAGGAAGGCTGTATTAATTTAGACAATCCATTCCCATGGGGACCGCGAATAGTTCCTGGGATTGTCAGATTGCTTGTGATCAAGTGCCTGAAAAGGTGCCTTGGAAGCCACGGACTTCTGCCACCTTGGCTGTGAGTGTGGGCAGATGCAGTTTTCACCTGCAGAGGCGCGCGGCTGTAACCGTGCCGCATGGCCGGCATGTGCGGGCTGCCTCTGCTGGTGCTGCTTTTTGGGGGGAGGAAGACGAGCTATAAACCCCATAGCCCAGTAAATCCTCACCTACCTTGTAAGTCCTGCTGTCCCATTATTTATTTGTGAAAAAACATATGACTTCAGAGCACTGGATTTATGGAATAAAAGCAAAGTATTCAAGTATTGCTTTTTTGTCAGCTGTTTGTAATGATAAAGCTTCCTGATGTTACTAGTAAACTATAGTGTCATGTTGTGGTACTGCAGCTATTATTAAAATTGGACTAACGTTTTCTTCCTATGTGTAGGGAGATTAGATTAGCACATGCACAATTTGGAAAAAAAAAAACCACATAAACTGTACTTAGTTTTTCTCTTACTTTCTCTGGAAAGTTCATATAGCCTGGCCATGACTGTATATTTTTTAATTTGCTATCTTCTTTAAGGCCTCTTTTGTTTTCCCTTAAAAGTAGGGCTTCTGTATGTCTTCCGCATGTGATCTTAACTTTGTGTGCTGCTTATAATGAATTTGAACTAGAGCTGGTTGAGAATTTTCCATCAGAATGAATTTAAAATAGAAATATCTGTAAAACAAATCTATCAAAAAAAAAGTTTTACTGACTTTTTTTTAAAAAATACCTTTTCTAATAGGAAAATCAAAGCATACTATTCTGTTGCATGTGGTTTGACCTGACTAGCAGTATTTTATTTTATGGAGTTGACCTCAGGGATTTTATCTTTGAGTTAATTGAAAAAGCAAAACCAAAACTCTTGAAACTGTATGGCACACTGAAACTATTCTTGATAACAAGTGATAATTTTTGCAAAACTTTTCCCTCAAAAAAAATACGGAGTGAATTGCTTCAAAAATAGCTGAGTTCTCTGTGTGAGTGACAGCTGTAAGCACATTTTGCCTGTGTTTCTAAAGACTGTTCCAAAAAAAAGAATGTGCTTACAGGTGTTTGGTCAAGGTTTGAGATGCTCCTGTCTTCCTGTTGTGAAAGGGACAAACACATCACTCAACACTTGTCATATTACGAAATAGCAAGCAGGGGAACATTATTTATTTTAAAAAGGAAGAGGCAACTTTTTCTAGTTCAGGAAAGCCTGGAGCTTGATGTTCACTTAAATACAACAAAGAGATGAGAGAAGCCACAGGAACAAGTGAGAGCGTGGTTTTGTCATACACTAATACTAACGAGCATTAGAAAATACGGGTAACCAAGACTGTGAAAGATCCAAAAAAAGTTAAAATGTTTATACTTCTATTTTATACAGTTAAATCCAATTTCAAAGTTTTGTCTTTCCTCTTTCAGAATGATCAGTCTATGCAAGATATGCAGATAATGGGAGGAGATGATCTTTCAAAGCTGACTGGGAAGGTTTGTTAATTTTAAATTTAAGAAAGAAAATACATCCACTAAAAACACTTGAGAAAAGATGTATAATTTTGCACATGGACTGTCAGGTACTAATATTGGAATCAAAGAAATTTATTGATCTCTGTTAAATTGCTGTAATGCCATTGCTTTCAGATTGCAGATGCCCAAAAACGTCAGAATGTAGCCCCTCCATCCTAGTGTAGGGATTTCCCAATAGTTATACACATATCATCAGTGAGATTGTGGGCAAAATTTGTGCTGCAGTGCGTCCCCTGAGCTTGTTTATGTCTTGGAGCCTTGTTTTTTCTTCCCTTGGTGGATGCATGGAAGCAAACTGCACGTTGAGTGTCCCTGTTGAATTCAGCACATGAGGAGTTTAATACAGTTTTGCCTACTGTACAAAGTTCAGTTGTGGAACCTTTCACTCAGATAATCAAATGGGATTTTTTTTATTTCAACATCAGGCTGCCTGTATGACTGAATTTGCTCTATGCTTGAACATTGTGGTAATGAGAGTGGTTTGAGTCAGTGAAAAGGCTATTTTCACCCAACCATGGTAATACAAAGCAGTGCGTTGAAGAGGAAGGCAGGCTGATTTCATTAGGCAAATGGTCTATGTGGAAAATGGTCAGAAATGGATTCTTTACTTATGCATTAAGTCAAAATAATACTTACCTTGTTATTTGTACTGTATGTGCAGTTACTCTTTTATTAGCTGGCACTAAACAATATCAGTTTCTTCAAAGCACTCAAATGTAGCACTAGCAAACTCATTTGTTTTGTTGTACTATAGCACTCAAGAAAAAGAAGAGAAAAACTTAACTTTAAATATTTCATTAATATTAAATAGGTCTTGATGCAACTAGAACTTCCATGAAAAAAATGCTGTTACACTCAGAATGTTTTAGTGATACGTATGTCCTCAATTTGCACTTTTAAATACTGATGCTGGGTGTTTGTTTCCAAATGATCACTAAAGTATTAATCATGTTCTTGGAAAATATTAATTCATTTGCTACTTTCTTATATTCAAACACTGGAGCTACCTGTTTTCCTATGATGATTTTGCATATGTTTCTCTACCTCACAGGCAGAACTGGCAGTGCATCTATTCATCTTACCTAACATGTCTCTTTCCCAGATAGTCCAAACACTTTCTAAGCTTCCCAGCCCAGCTCCGCTTCCCCGTCTTCTCAAATTTTCTCCATCAATGGTTTCAGTTATTAATGTATTTTCCAGATATAATCTTTCCAGTATAATTTAATTCACTGGGCAAAACATTATTTTCTTTTGCAGGACTTTAGTGTATTTGTGTGTGTCCACGTGTGTATGAGAAGGAAAATTTCGCCCCAAGTAGTTCTGCTCTTTCCAAAAGTGAAGTAAATTGTTTTGTTATACTGAAAAACCCGGTGACCTTTTTCTCATTGGCGTGGCCCTCCTGTTCCTAGGTATGGAACAGGACATAAAATTGGCTGTTGAGGGGCTAGAAGATACTTGGGGAGAAGACTGAATGGCAATATAGTTTAAGATTGCTGGGTAAGGAGGCTGGGATCTTGGGTAGGCATGAAGGGGCTGGTTCGGCAACGAAGCAGTTGCTGATCAGGAAGGGAGTCCAGTGCTGGAAGCTGGGTGTGGAGAGGCTGAAGCAGAGTGGGAAGAGAGGGCTGGGACTGCCAGGAGAGCTGACTTGCTGAAAGGGCATGTTCAGCTGTTGTTTGTATGGGTGGTTGTCTGTGGCACAGCTGATGTATGAATAATTAAATAGCATTTTCACTATAACACATGAGAATGGGGTTTCCTTAAGACTTGTTTTACTGATTGAAAAGCTGGGATGCAAAGCTTGAGCTCAAATGTTCATACTTACACATCTGAAGTTGGATATATGAAGGAGTGGCCTTATGTCCACAGATGCCAACTCCTCCATCTGTTGTTGACTTAAGCAATTAGTGCAACTATTCAGCACTTTTTACTAATCAGCCATTTGCAGACTGATTCAGATCCTCCTACAGTCAATGTAAATCTTTTCTTGAAGTGTTTTTTAGTACCTTAGTTTAGCTGCTGGCTTTTACAACTGCTGGCTTTAGTAACCATTCTAAGTCACTGAGTGAATTTGTGGAAGACTTACTGATAGAATTCAACTTCCCTGCTTTTAAGTGAGCTGGGTACTTCTTCTGCCTGCTTGGAGTACTTATTAAAAAAAACATTGTAATTATATTGAAATATTAATATGCCAGGTTAAGTCCCATTGACTTAATGATCATGGAAGGTGCTTTCAGAAGTGCCAGCATGGCTTCAGAATGTAAGTTCCATTAAGTTTCTGTGAAGTTCAAAAGCATCAATAGCATAAACAGTTTTGAAACCTGCAGGCAAAAGATTCTGAGATTTTTATCTTAAAGTGCTCTTTACTAAGTAATAATACCTGGAACCTCAGCTAGCCTATAATCTTAAATCACTTCCATGCCTTACTTATTATTGGGAAAAAAGATTACAGAGTATATTCATGCACATGCTGTTCTATAACAATGTTCTATAACAATGTTTTTTTCTGAGAAAGCTTAAAGACAGCAAAAAATTTTAAAAGCTAATTAAAAAGAGGCTGTTAAGGATAATAGCTCTTCAGAAGGAAGAATATCTCCTCTGTACTTCCCTACAATATGCTTTTGTTCATAAAAATATTATAAGCCTGGGAAAAATGTATAATCACCCAAACTATGAAAAGGAGGAATATTCTGAGAGAGGAGAGTTAGCAGGCAGACCCAAACTGTTACCTGAAGAAAATCATCCACAATTTGAAATTCTTCTTCTGTGAAGGTCACAGAGGCAAGAATGAAGATTTCCATGGTATAAATCATTAATAAAGGTACTTGAAGAATGAGTCCTGATACAGCTTAAAACTCTAATGCTTTGTAACTGTTCATTTCTATGCAAAAAAAATATAATTTCAAAATCTCTCCTTTAATGATGTAAGTGGTGAGCATAAAATTTCTCAGTAGCTGATTTCATAGTTAAGAAGCTGCTTAGTTTTCAGTTACTTTAAAGCTGAAATGCTCATCTGGGTAAAAATTATTAATGTTTGTAAAGAGGAATACATTTTGAAAATAGGGAGATAATTAATAACTGTCCAGAAAACTAGAGGCACTGTTTCAAAGCAAGATGGCTGTGAACATTTATGCAGATGAGGTGAAAGAACAAATAATGTAACCTTGTTTAGTATTACTACTCTAATCATACTGTATAATACTGTAAAAAATCATAACATATTTTAAAGTATTTGTGGCATTTAAACAAAGTAAATTTTAAACCATCTAGAAACTTCAGTAGATTCAACTGTATCAGAGTTGTGAGTTATCACTGCCATTTACCTCTTACACTTTTATGTGTGTATATTTTGTCCCCAGAGCTTTGGAGCTGGTTACGTAGTCCAAAGCCTCTACTGACAGGATTCATTCTGTATATCACTCCATATGTAGTGTGTCCTGTAACCTTTCAAAAAAGCTCCACTTTGACTTGTCTCCTTGCAAACGAGACAAGGTAGACAAAATCATAAACTTAGAGTTTATATCATTTTGCAATTAAATACTTACTTGTTACAGTTGTATAATGTATTTGATGTCAAAATTAGATCCATATATTTTTGTCATTATCACTATTTCTACGTAACATAGAATGTGAACAAAATTAATCATTCTTATTTGTTAGGTTGATAAGAACTTCTAATTAAAACAAAGCAGTTACGTAGTTAGTATGACACAATTATGGAGCCAGTGAATTTCTGATATTCCATCTGTCTGTAATATGGATCAATGCTTACATTCTTTATGAAGGACTATTCCCCTTGTTCATATTAAGTACATCTTGTTGACAGCCAGTGGTTTTGGCATTTTCAGAGAAGTGTAGAAGGTAGTAAATAGCAATCAAGAAAAAAAGGTAAGTGGATGTCTTGTATTCTCTCTGCACTTCATTGCGTTAGTTTGAGCACTCCATCACTACTCTGATGCTCTCCTAAAATGACTTATCAGCTCATATCAAAAAGAAGTTTCACTCAGAGGAAGACATCCACCATGCAGCACTCCTCACTTCCTTCTGGCAGGATTTGTGCTATGACATCTCCAAACTTCCTTTATATGTCTCACCTAAATCTATTTATCCACTGCCTACCATTTTCTTGCCCCACTTGTCATATGGGAAGCTGTTCCAGAAACATAATGCAATCTCACTTTCTTTCCTTGTGCCTCTCATTTCTTCTCTTATTTTACTGAATCATTTTCTCTGCATGTCATAGGTTCTCACAACAGTTCTGGGAGCTGTTTCTGTAGCATTCTGCTAAATATGTTAGCATTTCAGTATTTAATAAACGATACATGTGGCAGCTGTGTAACACAGTTTTATTCTCTAGATTCAAAATACATATTATCCTCTCCTTCACCATTCCAAGTTTGCTTCTCAGAGTTCAGTTGGTTCTATACGTATTATTTTTCCTCCTTCAGTATTCACTGCCTTGACTAATGTTGTACTTTCTCTCTCAATATGCATTATTTTCTGGGATAATGCCCATAAATTTGCAAGAAAAATAATGGCATTCTCTTTAGTTTATGATGTACATGAGAGACTATTTTTATGATGGTAAAGGTATAGAAAATGAACTATACAATTCCTCAGCAGTCATGTCCCCCACTCATCTCTACATCTTACTGTATTCCTATCAGATGTGTAGCTTTGCCTTTTTCATCTTTTCAAAGGTTGATTTTATGTGTCTTGAAGCATTCCACATCTTCAGTACCTCTACTTAACTGCCATCTTTAGTCACTTTTGTTGTTCTGTGTTTTTTCTTAATTAGATTTGATACTGTCTACTCTTCTGACAGTTGCCATCCTTACCTGCTTTTTCCACAGCAAAAGACACTATTTTTTTCTTCCCCAAAGTCAATCACCTTTCTTTGCACTTACTTCTTAGGTAATCCGTTCTACTGTTCATCATTATTTTCTTTTTTGTTGTTGTTGTTCTGGAGGAAGGAAAGTACAAAGAAAACTTCCCAGCCTTCCTATCCCATTTTGCACATGGGGTCTGCTCACCCACTGTCTACCTGCTTCTATGTCACGGGTGTTCATAATTCTGTTGATTTTGCCTGTGTCCAGAAAATCCTCTTCCAGTTCCAGGTGATCAGAAAATTATACTTTTTCCTTCAAGTAAGAGAATGTGATCCATTCCTGCATTACCTTTAGATTGATCATGGTAATTTGCCATACTTCTTATGCACAACAGAAGCTTGCTGTAAAGATGGCTGCAAGCAGAACACGTGCGGGTACAGCATTCAACACACTGCTCTCTAAGAACGAAATGTCAGTGAGAGCATATCATCATGCCCTTCATTATGTCCCCCACTCTGTTAACTCTTGGAGATACTGAACTAGTTTTACACACTTTTAAGTAGCTGGGGTCTATATACGTAGACTCTTAACACACTAATGAAGTTGCTCCCATCAGCAGCTGATGCTGACCAAATTGAGCGTCTAAAAAAATAATTTTTTTGAGATATGATATCTGTCCTTTCAGGAATGCCATAAGATGTGGATCAGCCCAGCAGAAAAGTACCTTTTCTAGAACCCTGTGGAAAGCTCCTACTTAGATGTGTTAGTATATGTGGATTTCATTCCTGTCCATACTGTAAAATGATTTCACTTCTAACAGCAGTCCTTGTAGCTTCCTTTGGACCTCTTCACTGAAACTCAATGCATTATTGTTTAACCTTTGTTTGCTGATGATTCTTCAGCCCTATGGCACTGCTTCTTTAAGCCTAACTTAAGTTGTCATAAAATGTCTTGTTTAGCCAGTAGTACCTGAGGTTCCCCAAATACAATACTAAGAAAGCAAGTACTGCAGGTGTGCTAAGTAAGCTGATAATCTGTTAACAATTCAGTTTGAAGAATCACATTATCAAATTATGTATTTCTGATGATGTGGAGTACACATGAAAAGAAGGTGTCTTTAGAAATAATCTAACTGAAAATGCGGACTTCTGAGTGGAAATTGAACTAAAGGGAATGAAAATACACTATTTTGTAGCCTTCCACCTCCACCCTCAAAAAAAAAGAAATAGAGATAGGTAAAAAGGGGCTGTATCTTTTTTTAGTCTTTTGTATTTTTTACGAATATGCCTTCATCTGTGGAACTGGATGTTTAATAGAACTCACCTTTTCCAGCAACTGTGTATTCATGCATACTTTATAAGCTGGTATAACCAACAATATGTTACATGTATCCCCAAATAGTTTAAGAATAGTTCTATTCAAGGAGAGAGGAAGGAACACAGGACACCAATGGGGACTTGAAGATAAAAGTATTTCCATTATTCGCAGTTTCCATGTATTTTCTCAACTTGTGAGACCACCATTACCATCATACTAAACAAGGTGAAAGGTCTGTCTAGGCTTGTGTCGTGTCTTCAGCAGCAGACAACAGGAATTTTATTAGGGAAAGGATATGTGAAACACAGCAAGAACAGAGACTTCCAAAATCCAAGTTACATCTGGACTATCATTTTGAGTACATCCAGTGCTAGAACTGTTGTACATGTCTGTGTAATCTCTTTGTAACTCCAGTTGCGCCTCTAGGATCCCACAAGATCCTATAGCAAGGAGTTTCATATTTAAGTAGCACATGAAAAAGTTCTTTCTTTTAAGCTTGCTACCTGCTTACCTTCAGTGAGCTTTACAAGACTTAGGTAAATCTGCCTTTCTGAATTGATTCCTTAAAAATTTCTGCATATCTTGCCACATTAAGGTTAATTTTCCTTTTTTTTTTTTTTCAGTACAGTTATTTGGCCTGATCACAAACAGAGCTTTGTCTAGAGATTCCTATATTTTAAGATCCAAAAGCACCATTATTCTTATCTGAACTTCTGGGTAATTTAGATTGAAGGGTCCAAAATGATAATTTCTTCACTGTGCCTACAGTTTCTCTTTTGAGCTACCAACTATTTTGATTTAAAGACTTGATGGAGAAGCCTCCATACTTCAGGCATGTTTTACCAACAGTCAGATGCTAAAATGGTGAACCTAATTTTGTCTTCTTAATTTGGATAGCTTTTTGCCTTTCACTGTTGCCTTTTTTTAATATCTTTGCCTACTAGATTGAGCAGCTTGCCATGATCAAATTTGTATTGCCATATGGTTGCATATTTGCCTATCATCCAGTTGTTACTTAAGCCTCTTTTAGATAAACTAATACATTGGGAGCCTGCTGAAAAGTACTGGCTTTCTGTAGGATGTAAGTGAGTCAAGTTTTGAAGGTAGAATTAATAACAGGAAATTAATAAGCAATTGATATAGTTGGAAGAAACAAAATTGCAAGCATGGGGATCCTCTTGGTCTGGACAGAATCAGCAAACTTCAAGCTAAGTACAGATTGGGAGAAATTCTGAATTTTAACCTAATGTGGTAACCAGACAATTTGGGAGAAAAAGTGATTGCCCTACATGATCACCTGCCCTATGACCAAAGGGGCAGATGATAAAAATGTTAAGAATTCCTCTGAGCTAAGAGAGCAAATTATCAGCTGTGGAACACTGATAAATGAGTTGAAGGTCAGCTGTAGTGGAAGGTTATAATGTGCCATAAAGCCAGTATTTATTGAGTCCATGATTTCTAGTGTATACAGCAGTTCTCAATTTTTGTTCCCAGGCTCAGCTGTTGAAGGTATTTTGTGCTCTCTTTGAGGTTGTGGGCTGCAAGGTCAAAGTTCTGTTGTGAAAAATGTTCTCCCACTGGGAACTGAGCTGTTAATTAAATAAAAGCTATTACTTCCTGCTACAAACCTTACTTCACTGTAAGGTGTTTTTTCCGGGTCTCAAATCATTCTTCTTTTCTCAGTCTTAAGTTCTTTCTGTTTTTTTAACAGCTTTTTTTAAAAAAAAAAGTGTGTGCATGCTATTCTACAGATTTTATGCTGAAATATTTAAGGAGAAAATAGCCTCTTTGTGTACCTACCTGATTTTCTTGCTGTACATGCAAGGGCTATGTTTGTCCTCTTAGCTGTAGTATTGCATTAAGTATGGTTCTTTATTTGATTACTTAAGTACAGTTTCTGCTTTCTGGGAAGTATTCTTCCTTTCTAAATTTGCAACTTAGCATTTTACCTTGTTAAAATTCTACATTTTATGTTAATTCAAAGACAGCCTTTCCCTCAAACTCTTATTCAGTGCTATTTTCAAAGCACTGCTATTTCATAGCAATTTTTCCTTTGAAATCAGTCTTCTAAATGGAACATGAAATCAAAATCTAGAAAAAAAAAAATGTTATTCTTTTCCAGGAAGGTGAAAAATAGTTTCCATAGCACTTACTACTGTCAGGCAGGAGGCATACATGATCTCTTTACTCTGCTTGGTCTTGTTAGCTGACATTGTTCCATTTATTACTGACCTGTGGGAAGGTGAACAATAGAAATGTATTGACTCAGTGCCAGAGTATTTTTCAGCTTATTACAAGTCAGGATTTTTCTTACATATATTATGATAACAACCTACATACTTGCTGTTTATAAGCTCATGTGGCTTTGAAAAGCAGTAAACTACAGATTTTCAATTTTTGCAGGTTTCCCGTCCATTATTAAAAATTCTAAAATTCACAGATACATTGAAATTTATTATAAAAGTGAAAATACGTCTCTTTAATATGAGAGGCAAATTCACATGGAATGAAGGGATTAGAAATAATTTCTTCTTTGTTTTACGTAGTACTAATATTGTCAAAAACCTCCTGCTTTTTCCAGATGTGCCAAGACATGCTGCTATGAACCATTTCTACTACTGTCTAAAAAAGGATAGGAGAGCACAAATTTTATTTTGGTGTAGATACAGTTCACACCACAAGTATTATTTCTGCTTGGTGCAAATGTTCATGTGCAGAGTCACAAGTTGTGTGCACCCTGATCACTCAAAACTGGAGAATTTTAAACTTCACAGCACCCTTTTGCATTTAAAAACATACAGAGTACAATTTTAGGGCCAGTGCTCTTTAATGTTTTTGTAAATGATCTGGATGCAGGAATCAAATGCACATTAAGTAAGTTTGCCAGTGACACTAAACCAGGAGGAGCTGTGGACTCCCTTGAAGGTAGAGAGGCCTTACAGAGAGATCTGGATAGGCTACAGAGCTGGGCAATCACCAGCTGTATGAAATTTAACAAGAGCAAGTGCAGGATTCTGTGCCTGGGATGGGGCAATCCTGCTTATACATACAAATTGGGGGACGAGAGGCTGGAGGGCAGCCCCATGGAAAGAGATCTGGGGGTTTGGGTTGATGGCAAGTTGAATATGAGTCAGCAGTGTGCCCTGGCAGCCAAAAGGGCCAACCGCGTCCTGGGATGCATCAAGCACAGCGAAGCTAGCTGGTTGAGGGAGGTGGTTGTCCCACTCTACACTGCACTGGTGCATACTGTGTGCAGTTTTGGGCACCTCAGTGCATGAAGGACATCAAACTGTTAGAGTATGTCTAGAGGAGGGCTACCAAGATGGTGAAAGGTCTCAAGGGCAAGACATATGAGGAGCGGCTGAGGTCATTTGGTTTGTTCAGCTTGAAGAAGAGAAGGCTGAGGGGTGACCTCATCTCAGTCTACACCTTCCTCAAGGAGGGCAGCAGAGGGAGATGTGCTGATCTCCTCTCTCTGGTGACCAGCAACAAGACATGAGGAAATGGAATGAAGCTGCATCAGGGGAAGTTCAGATTGGACATTAGGAAAAGGTTCTTCAGTGAGAGGGTGGTTGGTCACTGGAACAGGCTCCCCAGGAAAGTGGTCATAGCACCAAGCCTGTCAGAGTTCAGTGAGTGTCTGGATGATGCTCTTAGTCATATGGTTTAGTTTTAGGTAGTCCTGCAAGGAGCAGGGAGTTGGACTTGGTGATCCTTACAGGTCCCTTCCAACTTGAGATATTTTATGATTCTATGATTCTCCTTCCTGCCAGCTACCTGGTAGAAACAGCTGTAAACACAGGATGAATCACAGCCGTCCATATCTCTCAGCTCCCAACCATCTCTCTGATCCATCAACAGTGAAAGCTACTGATTCTTTTGCAACAACTCAGTAGAAAAGTGTTTCAGTCTCCGAGAGCTGAGCCACTACCCCTTCTGTATTTGGACTATATAAGAAATCTTTCCAGGGCGTATTTTAAAAAACTGACTGTTGTCTGTGTCTCACTGTAAGATATATTAGTACCATTATTAGATTTCTGGACATACTTCACAGATTGTATTGGTGAAGATGGCTTTACTCAGAAATTAAGCTATCTTCAGTCCAGTCAACATGTCAGTAAATATTCCTGTTTCCTCTTCTCCAGGCTCCAAAAATAGACAGAAAATATCAAATGCATGCCAGAAGGCCAGATTACTTTTCATGTGGTTTCCTCCTCTGCAGTTGCCAGATATATCTGAAAGGACAAAACAGTCTTGATCTATGTGGTAAAGAGCTTCAAACACATATACTTGAAAAAAAGATCTTATTCTTCAGCATCCTTTAGCTTCCTATCATTTGTCCAGCTATCAGTCACTGCTGTAGCACCACAAGCTGATGAGTTTCACTAGTGTCCTGCCCACCAGCTCACAGGTGGATTTCATGGTGAAGCTGAATAAGGTCTTGCATGTAACTAACCTTTCCCAAGATATGCTGGAGGTAGCCAGCTTTGCATTTAGGATGATGGTGACATTACTGATAATGTACCAATTTGTTGTATCCATGGCATTCTTCTTTTACCTTCTTCTATCCATCTGCTCAAGGATAAGCTCATCTGTTTCAACCAGTTTTAGTTACACACCACCTCTACCTAGACTTGGATACTTACGTGTATCAAAACATTTCTTGGCAGTTGTTTCTCTGGTACCCTGCAATGCCATCCCTTTTCTGGACCCCTTCTATCAGTAGCCTGCTTCAACAGGAGAAAGGTAGGGGATAGGCAGCGTTACAGTCAGTTTCCCAGCACATCATGTAGTTTTGTAGGAGATGGTTTCTGGTACCAGAGGATGGCAAACCATTCTGAATGCCTTCAGTCATAAGCAAAAGTTAAGTGTGATTACTTTAGTCACAGTAACCCTGCCTAATCAAAACAGGGATTAATTTGTCGCTCTCAACAATCAGGATTCCTGCTTATTTATATGTACAACGTGTTTTCATATCTAAATATTTTATAGTGGTTTTTCCACTACGAAGTCCTTACATACAGGATTTCTCCATAGCACAGATAATCCTCATCAATGTTTTGGAAATAATGAGAATGTGCATAATATAAAACAGAGAATCTGTGTTTCCTGACCTAGACAACTGCCTGATTAAAAGGACTAAAGGACTTTCAAAGGACCGAATCTCCCAATGTATTTCACTTGCAGCTGTTGGGATGCCTTGACTCTGAGGAGAAGAGGCAAAAATAACAGAATGATGGTCAGATGATTTCAGGGTCCACCTGAAATATCCTTCCTTCTCAAGTTAGTCAATAAATGTGAGATCTTACACTTCAGCTGAAGTCATGCGCAGGTGACTATCATTCTTGTGGCCAGACAAACCCTTCAGGCATGTCTGGATCTGTGTTAATCTTCTTACCTTCATATGAGTCATTTGTGATAAGGAAATGTAGACAAGATTAAATTTCTATTAGACGGATGTATAACTGGTTGGAAAGCTGTTCTCAAGAAACAGTTAATTATGCTTCACTGTCAGACTGGATGCATTAAAGCATGTTCTCAAGGGACTACACAATATTTAATTCATTATTTAAAAGACAGAATTAGCATTTAATGCTAGTGATACTACCTGGAAAATACTGCAAGGTAGTATTATAATCTTAAGAAATGATTTTAAGAATTTGGTTCAAAGAATGACATGTAATGACAATAAAGATGAATGCTAACTTCTCTGTTTATATAGAAGTAATCTTTTGCATAAACGCAAGTAAGGAAAGACTGACTAAGCAACAGTTCTGAAGTGGAGGCGATAGGTGGATTACAAGTTGCACATGAGACTACAGCGAACCTGGAATACTGGAATATATAGAAAGGAGGTTTACTTGTAAAGCATACAAAGTGGTTCTTTTATTCTTCTCAACACTGGAAAAGGCTTCTCTCTGGTTTGGGGTACCACAGCTGGAGGATTCTGACCAACTGGACAGGTTCCAGAGGAGAATGAAAGAATGATCAGAAAGCTAGAAAATATAGCTTGTGAGAAAATGTTGAATAAATAGGGGTTGTTTAATCTGAAGAAGAGGAAACTGAGGAAATACATTTCTTTTCAAATATAGAAGAAGTTAAAAAGAGAAGAAAATAAAGCCTTTTCTATGTCCAATGCAAAACAAGTTCAGGTCAAATAACAACAGAAGTTTTCTAACTGTATTTTTGCTCTTAGATTATGAGGCACTGAGACACATTGCCTGGGGAAGTTCTGAAGTCCTCAAAAACAGGTAAATCAGATATCTGTGAGGGATAGTTTTAAGCTGGTTCTTCGGGCCAACAGAATAGTCTTGATGACCCTTCATGGTCTCCTCAGCCCCATTTTCTGTTAATGTCTATGATTATTTTCTCACAAGTTAATTAGTGAAGTCTGCTCTTCCCTATTGGTTTAATCCCAATTCCATGGCCAGGGAGGCTGCTGTCCCCTCGTTCTGTCTAATTTTGTGATTTCTACTTGTAAGCAAGAGAATCCCTATTGCTGCTCATGATAGGATAGTTGAAGCAGCTGTGGTAGCAAAGAAACATATTTGTCTATCAATTAAATGTCTCAGGACTATGCTTTTCTCTCAGTCTGTCACAGCCCTGTGTGCACTAATAGGCCTTAATGGTCATGACCTGTGTCACCTGTGGGCACAGGAGCCCCAGTTCAGCTCAACCCTGGCCTTTTAGTCCATGCCTGAGCTATGCTGTATGGGTACTGATCTTCAGCTCACCTACAGCCATGCCCGTACGTTGCTACAGATGTTGATCCAGACCCTAACTCACAGACTGACTTCCCAGTTTGACCTCGGACCTGTCTTATCACTATGGACCTTCCTGGAGATCAGTGGGCTGTGTTTGGTCATGGTTACTCTCACTGTACCTGATCCCAACCTGTGGATTGACATCCCAGCTTGACCTCAGATCTGCCTCGTCACCATGAGCTCACCTGATGATAAGCACTGCCATGTCAGTTTTGGTATGTCCCATCTCATGCCACAGCTGCTGGATAGATCTTGTCACTAGAAGATCTGTGCTTTTCCTTTGGAAAAGGAAAGTTCTTGTAGGAAAGTTCTTGTCAACAGTATGAAGAGCAGCAAGAGATGCACGAAACTGGCAGAATGGGTCAGGATGTCAGGCTGATATCAGGTCAGCCTCTACTACCAAGTGCCACTTGCAGTCATTCTGGGCTGTTTGCTGGTCAGTAAAGGAGTTCATTTCCATCTTTAGTTCTGGTGAGGTTCTTTCCTTGTCAACTCTTCTGCTCTCTCCCTTTATCATATATATGTGTGTGTGTGTATATATACACATGTAAATATTTACATATATCACCAGTTGTGCAAGTTCCCTGGGGGATGGTTAAGCCATTACTCCTGCACATAATCTTCAGGTGTCGTCTGGCTGAATCAAGTGATTTGCTTATGCCTCAGACCCAGGTGTCCTGGACTAGTCTTTGGAAGTGTTTTTCCTAGTTATGACTTCATCCGGGAAGACAGATGAGAGCCAAACCCTTTTGGGATCCAAATGGCTTCCTTCAAGAAAATGTGTCTCTGCACACCTGTCATAAGCTTCTCCTGAACATGGTTTTGGTCTCTTCATCTTATGTAGAGGACTGACATGACATGCTTCCATTCTTTCTTGAAGGAAGAAATTTCTAGAGGCAGGGTGTCTTTGGACTTTTGTTGTTAAGAGGCCTTTGACTTTTTACCTCCACAGGACTAGGTCTTTCAGATCCAGAGTTGTTTGTGTCAGCAACTGAGAGGTTGAAAGTCAGGAGTGCCAAGCAGGATAACCACCAGTGAAACCTGTTATGAAAACACCAAAAAGGAGCCACCCTCCAAGATTAATACACTTTCCGTTGGAGCTCAGTCTAAATTAGTGGCTTTCTTGAGTGATATCTCCATTGCTGACATCTGCTGAACTACTACCGGGAGTTCCCTCCACACCTTTACCAAGTGTTTTGCCATTTCAGAAGCATCCAGGTATAATACAGTGTGTGGTAACATGTTTCTGCAGTGGTTGATGCATGAAGCATGCTGTGTCTCCCTACCAAGCACTGTGATTGTTAGGAGGAACTGCAGTATAAATATAAATATGGATAATCTATATTAATAATTTCTGTTTTGAAGATTAAAAAAAGATTTACATACCAGTTAATGAAACTGTCAAAGGTGTGCTGTTTATCAGCACACTCCCTTCACACACTCCTTCTCCATGGTGTTTGACTCTTTCTCAGAACTTCAACCTTGGGATTCTGTGATGGAAAAGGAAGTTAGACAGTCTCCACGCTATGTGTGTAGCAAAGCCAACAAGCCTAATAGGAAGTGAAATGTAAGCTAGTCTGGTGAATACTGCATGGATATGAAACTATCTGTCTCAAGGTTTTGCAGGACATACAATGTGCACATGCATGTAGGATGTATACATAGATAGACAGATACAGGTATTTGTGAAATAACTTTCCTCTTGCTATTGCAGGTTTCACCTCAGAAAGTAGGTCTTAATGCAAGATTGTTCCTTTTGAACATGCATATGATAATGCACACTAGTAAATAGATTTTTATTTCTTCTAATAAGAACGCTACTTCTTGTTATTGCTTTTAATAGAAGAACAGAAGTCACCTTAGATATTGTGATTCCTGGTCAGTGATAAACCATTTCAGCAAAAAGATCAGCCTGTGTGTTCATGCTGTCATAAGGCTTGACATCACTGCTCTTGCCTGGACCGCTCGCCTTCTCTTCAAATAATACTACTGATTTCAGCAGCAGTATTTGAAGAGAAAGAGGGTGCTTCAGAGTATGAGAATGGGTGGTACAATTTGGCCTGTAATCCTTTACTATGAGGTTTCGGGGGGAGCGAGGGGAGGGGGGGCAAAAGCATTTATTTCAGAGTAATATTGACGTAGTCTCATATTAACATTGGAAATAGTATTTTAGTGAACTGTAAGGTACACTGTAGTACACGGCTAGACGCACTGGAGTGAAGTGAAGCTCATCCCATTTGGATTTCTTCCATCTAATTTCATTTTCCGAAGCTACATCCGTTCTTGCACAAAGAGGATAATCTAGGCAGAGCTGAATAAAGTCGTAGCCCCTGACTGCAGGGCTTGCTCTTATGGCTGGCTCTTTTTCAGGGCACAAAAATGAAACAGGAAACTCCTTGCATCCTACCATGTTGTATGTATGCACATGGATCTGTCTATCTTCATTTCACTTTTTCAAGCATTTGTTTCTTTTAGTTTGTGAATATTGTGTAATTGTATTTCTTTTTGTTTGTTTCTTTCAGAATGTTCTAATCGTGGAGGTAAGTCAGGTGCTTATGTCATATTGTACTTAGATAAAGTCACATAGTCAAGCCGTGACTGTGTGTTCCTTTTCTAAAACCCGTGTGTGTTTACACTTCTTTGGCTGGGAGGTGGTGAAGAAGGAGAGGAGTTGATTTGCTTAATGACCTCTCAGGCTTTTTGCAACTGCATGACAAATCAAACTACACTGCTGCCACTCTAATTTGTACTCTGCCTTGTGATACCCAGGAGTCTTTGTTTCTGTGTCATTTGATTTGTTCTTTCTGTGGTTTCATCAACTCCTGTTCTGCAAATTGTTCTGTTCCTTGGAGGACAATGAATCAACTGCAATGATGCCCTGCGCTTCTCAGTTGCATGACTTTGAAATAATAGCATTGCCCTGCACATGCTTTACAACTTCAGGGCTGCTCACATGCTGGTAGAGAATGTCAGTCCTTCTCTCAAGTCCCTGTGACTCCTGCTCATCAGCACTACATCCTGCAGTGTCCCCTGGGGAGCGCCCATCACAGATATGTTGCTGATATAAATCAACAGTGTTCAGTTGTAGAGGAAAAGAATGTGTCACCTCACTGGTGCTGCAAATTCTCTCAATTAATGTAGGTGATTCTCCTTTAAAATGTTGGAGAAGCAACTGGGATGGTTAGAGAGCACATCAGGATCTGACTGGCATTTCAGCCCAGTCTGCTTGTGCGGGAAGTAAGCTGGACAGTGTAATGGAGGAAATATATAAATGTTGGAATGTCTTTTGTTAGCAAAGGAGGGAAAAAAGTCATCAGCTACAGAGATGGCTGCTTGCCTGAATAACTGCTAGGAGCTCCATATTTGCTAATGCTAACTGCTGTAACAGAAATGAAAAATATCCACGGCAAATTCTGTTAATGCTGAGAATCAGAGACAAGGAGTTGCTAATGAAAAATCCACACCCCCAGGGTTCAGAATCAACAGCTGCTGTCCATGCAATGGTCAGTTTTGTAGCCAGGTATCTACTGATATCATTCTGATCAGGTTGAGTACAGCAGCTCTGGAGAATACTCATTTGTACTGGACTAATAAAACAACAAATACAGCAGATTTAGCCCTGGCATGGAGACATGTTGACATACTGTGGTCTTGAGCATAATATGAAAAGTCTGATCCCTGCTTCCTTTCAGTGCCCAGTAAAGTCATCTCCAGTCTTGTGTTGCACTTCAAGTACTAGAAACATAGCTATTTTCAAGAGGAAGTAGACAGTCCTTTAACTGATGATTTTATGAGTAAAAAGTGCTTGCTTCAACGAGTGTGAGCTCAATTACAACGTTTTTTGAATGTGGCTCACAATACACTGGGAAAAATACATCATTTCTACAAAATAAGAAGGTGGAACTGCTCAATCATTGTTCAGATTTCCTCTTTTCAGCTTTCCTTTGTTTTGCTTATTCTGTTTTTCATGTTTTGTAAGGATATTGTTGGAACTGGAAGGACTATGAAGGTTCTGCTTAATAATATAGAAAAATACAAGCCAAAAATGATTAAAGTGGCAAGGTGAGTAAAACGATCACAAAACTTAGTAATTAATTAGTCTAGCCCAACACATTTTCCAGTGGAGGTTCCCTGCTTTAATTCGATGCTGCAGTATTGCATGGGGAGCTCTTCAGAGGAGCTGCCTGAGTCACTAAGAGGAGGGTGAAGGAGAGGAGAGGAAATGCTTTTGTATTGTTCTGCAGTGGCAATGACCCTTCAGCCATTTCCAGACTGGCACTGATGGACTTTGAAGGGGAACACACCCATCTCTTCCCTGCCATCAGGGCGTTGTCAGGAGGAGAAGCAGAACGAGAACAGTGATTCACATGGCTCGGAAGTTTTTTGATAAAGGGAATAGTTTTTATGCATGTATTCAGGTAAATATCTAGATTTACATGGGTTTTACTTTGTTTTTAATTACAGTTTGTTGGTGAAAAGAACATCTCGGCCTGATGGGTACAGACCAGATTGTAAGTGTTGTTGTGAAAAATCTGTACTTGACAGTACAAGAAGTTACCATTATTCTACCACGTGCCTTTCATGTCATTGTATGGACTGCTAGAAGCATTGTAAAATATCAGTTGTCCATGGGACTATGGGATGCAATGGAAGAATTTGTGTAATTGTGGTTTGGAAAGCCTAGCCTCCTTATAGTCTGATGTTTTCTGCAGACTACTAACTTTAAAAGGAATTTATGAAAAGATTTAATGTTACCCATGAAGGGTGAGTGTTTTCTCTTCTTTCTCTGACAAACTCTATAGAAAAGAAAGTCCATTTCTTCTTTTTCCTTCCTCATTGCATCTCTTTGGAGGAGCTGCAGGATTCCACCTGAACATGAAAGGTGTTTTATTGTGACCTAGTTATTCACAAGTTTTACATGTTTGTAACAGAATAAGATTTTATATTATTTTTTGAAAAGTATTTTTGTTTAAAGGTTAAACAATGATATTATAATTAAATCCCACTCCCCAAAAAGCAAAAGATAAATTGAGCTTTTTAAAGTTCCTTCTGCTGCTCTGTTTGTGCCACACCAGCACCACTTCTCTCTGAATTATTGGTACTTGTACTGTGCTATGATGAAGCTGTAAATGGAGCTACACTAAGCTATTGTCATTTTAGACTTATTAGAATAAATAATGTAATAACAGGCGTATGGCTAAATAGTAAAAAGAACAGATCCATCTAGAAGAGACTGACCAGTATTTGCTGCTGAAGAACGCTCTGGTCAGCTGAGCTGGGGAGGAGGGTAGAAGGAGAGTAGGCAGATAAGTACCAGGAGTCAGCATGAAGGGTCTTGGTTTGGAATGTGGGAGAGAGGGAAACTTTATGAAGCAAAAGTTTTAGCCCAATAATCTGAACTGTGACACAAACATTTTGTTGTACAACTTTTTATGCAGTGGTATTTTTAACATTTAGAATTTAATCCAGTATATTAAAGTATGCATTTGACTGGATTCACTAATGTTCAACATATAAAAAATACAATACAATTACTTCATGAAGGGTAGCTTCATATTTTTATGTAATAACTTGTAAAATGAAAGAGGTTTTATCCTTGTTTATTCATACTGTGATGAATTCTATAAAACATCAGAGATCACTCCTATAAATCACTGACAGTGCTGTGTCATTTCCTCACTTACCTGAACTTATGTTTCCAAAGTGTCTATTACCCACAGTTTTTAACAATGGAATAAATTCCTTACTTGAATACCTGTAAAATTTTTATGCTGACCTATTTTTGTGTCCATAAGGTTGTGTTTTTCTCTAGTAACTTAGTGAACAATACGGAAAGAGTCTAACTTGTTTTATATAGTGCTGATACTGCACAAAACTTCACACTCAAAAAGATACATGCCTGTGCTTAGCCTGAAGCGTGTGAGTTGTATGATTCAGCTGCACTGTATGCATTTACTTTGTTAAGCACGTTCATGAGTCTTCATGAGGTTGGGGCTTTAATTTGAGAAGCATTTGACATGTTTGATAGCATAATACGTAAAATAGTTTTTTCTACTCTCAGAAGAAAATACATAAACCTCTGAAAGTTACTTCTGAATTAAAATTATACTTTTTTTTCATCATTAGTGTGATACTGGACAGTTGTATCACACACGTATACCAGTGGAGCTTCCAAACGTAGGCAGAGATTTTTAGCTCTGGTTTTGGCTTCCTTCCGCAATGTGTCTGCTGTGCCACTGATAATTGTACACAACTCTCCTACTCTCCACTGACTATTCACATGCCTGTCACAAATAGTCTGAGCAGGAACTGTCTATAGGGCTACTGCTGACCTGGATGTCTCAGAGTCAAAAGTAACATAACTGAACTGACTACATATATCTATAGTTTGCTTGTCAGAGAACCAACACATGAATTTAAGGGCTATATAATTGCCACTGATCTTGTATTGATGGTGGTTATTATTTGTCTCAATACAGATTACGGATTTGAAATTCCAGATTTATTTGTGGTAGGCTATGCCTTAGACTACAACGAGCACTTCAGAGATCTAAATGTAAGTTTTTTTAAAAAACATTTTAAAAAATCACTATTTTACTTTTCCAGGATGTCTTAAAGACCCCATAATTTGTCTCCTCCCTGGGTCCTTAATGTCACGGTTGGGATCCTTTCAGTGAGTGTAGAACTCCCTGCAAAGCCTCACATAATCCAAAGGAGTCCCTGCTCAGCGCTGTGAATGGTTCCTTCCCATCTCTTCCCCTTAAGAGCAGAAGTCATAGCTCTGCTACACTTCCATCTTCTGTCAGCCTAGGACTTCACAGGTCCACCATTCCCAGTACATGCAGAGACAGCAGTAAAAAGTGAAACACAGCTACAGTTCAGACAGCTTTGGACTTTTACTGCTGTGTTGCCTGCCCCTTTTCTCAGTGACATAATGATGGAACAAAGGTGCAAGCCGTGGCCTTTGCTTCCTGTGGTACTCCCAGGGGTGGACCTCAAAGCTGGGAATTGCAAGTGGAAAAACTTGCTGTAGCTAGAAAGTGAAATCAGAATTCAATTCCAGGTCTCTGCAAAGGAAGGGGTAATTACAAGATCACTAGATTGGTCAAGCGAAAGTATTTCTGAACAATTTAATAATAAATAATGTAATCAACTATACTGTTGCAATTGGTGTTACATTTTTTTCAGCACATATGTGTTATCAATGATCATGGCAAAGCAAAATACAGAGTCTGAATGAGTAACATCCTCACTTGAAGATTTGTAAGTGAAGCAGAAATTTGACTACACTCCCTCAAGCATCTCCCAGAAGAGCAGTTCAACTGACTTGTGTTTCTTTCAACTCAGTATAATAAGGGGTTTACTCTAGAGATACTGATTAATATTTACAGAAGTGAGAGCTCTTATCTAAAATGTGAAGTAGAGGGCTTTTAAAGTTATTACCTTTTTTAAGTATTAAAATTACTGCATAAAATGCCTTCCGACTAATAATTTGTCTGCCTCAAGTCTCATTGTGAATGCATCTTTTCTTTGCTCAGCTCGTCTTTCTACCCGTTGCAATTCATGAACTTCACTGTTTGCATGAGATCATTCAAAAGTACCATTCTGTGCATGAAGATTATTTTATAGAATTTTATTGACTTCAGCATCCCTTTAGTCTTGGTCAGATATGCTGCTGCCAAACTGAAAGCATTGTTTCAATTTAATTCCACAATTCAAAAGTTTCAGCTGAAGCTGTATGTTGCATGATAGTACATTTCTAGCAGTCCATTACTGCCTCTTCCGAAGAGAAGTTTTAACTCTCAGAATGTGCTGAATTAGGGTGCTGGTACAAAATGAACCTTTGCAAGACACTGTTGATCTGGAATTGGAAGATGTCAGGGTCTTGGTATGGCATGTAGCCATAGATCTAACCTGTTTAATGTGCTGAATGTTAATCAAGACAAAACAATGCCAGGCAGGTTTCAGCTTCTGCGTGGTATCCTTTTACTTCTATAGGACACGAACAAGTAAAAAAATTAACATAGTGTTCTCCTGTGCATATATTCTTAATTAAACCTCATTAAGCACAAAAGTTTAATGCTAGTCAGACAATTATTCAGTTATGATTTGATTTTTGTAGCATGTCTGAGTTGAGACTTTTTGTAACCATTTGTCACTGTTAAGAATACAGATCTGACAATGTTGGAGAAGACTTGTAAAAAAAAGAAAAAATGTATAGGAAAACAAGTTAACCCATGAATACTGTAGACTCTAGAGATTCCTTCGCTTACACATCATGTTTGAAGTTTGTTAATTTACATGCTGTATTAAGTGTGAAAAATTTAATTTTGTACTGTATGTAACTGTTCTCAACAACTTCCCAAGGGAAGCCAATGCAAAGTAAGCAGCTGTATATCAGTAGCTTTGCTCTGAACTGTAAGAGGCAGATTGTTATTAGCTTCAGGTTCCTTTAAACTAATAAAGAAACAGTAAGAACACTTGTTACATTGCACAGTTGTTTATTTTCCTGCTTCAGCATATTTCGCACATCCCATAAAAGCTCTTAAAAAATATGCATTTAACTGGTAATCTAAACATACCTTACATATGTATCCGTGTTGTGGTTTAATCCCAGCTGGTAACTGAGCACCACACAGCTGCTTACTCGCTCCTCCCTCAGTGGGACAGGAAGGAGAATCGAAAAAAGTGAAACTTGTAGGTTGAGATTAATAATTGAAATAAAATAAAATAAAATAAAATAAAATAAAATAATACTAATACTACTAATAAGAATTATAATAATTGTATGAAAAGGGAGATAACAACAACAAGAAAAAAAAAAAGGGAAATAAAACCCAAGGAAGACAAGTGATGCACAATGCAATTGCTCACCACCCACCGACCAATGCCCAGCCAGTCCCTGAGCAGTGATCTGATCTGCCCCCCCCCCCAGCCAACTTCCCCCAGCTTATATACTAAGCATGACATCCTATGGTATGGAACATCCCTCTGGCCAGTTTGGGTCGGCTGTCCTGGCTTTGTCTCCTCCCAGCTTCTTGTAGAGAAGCAGCTGGGAGGACAGGGGCAGTATGAGAAACTGGAAAAGTCCTTGGCTTAATGTAAGCATTGCTTGGCAACAACTAGAACGTCAGTGTGTTATCAACGTTATTCACAGCACAAATCCAAAACATGGCCTCATAGTAGCTACTGTGAAGAAAATTAACTCTATCCCAGCTAAAACCAGCACAATCCTGTGGCTCATAAGCTGTTGTTATTTGCATAAAATCCATGATGTTAATGGCATGAAGAAGTAAGATCAAAGAATTATTGTGGTTGCTAGAGAACTGCTTTAGTCATCTCTTCTTTACTCTTTTAACCTACATTTTTAAAGAGTTGTGTTGAAAAGCCTTTCCTCACAGAATAACTTTCTTCTGTTTTAGAGAAGAAAGCACACCCATACAGCCCTTGAAAGAAGCTGGTGAAAAGTTTCATCTCTTTTTTTTCGTCTATGAGAGTGTTAACGTTTTTCTTAATGCTTCTGATTTCTGTAGATTTAGTATTGACACATAGCGTAGGCAGACATGCTTAGGCTGAGGCTCAGTCCAGAAGATCCAGGAGGTTATTTCCTTTTTTCCTCTCTTCTTAAAAAGGCACGATCCAATTTGCCTTGCTATGATGATCAGTCTTCAGCAACAACAACAAAGGGTAACAGGTGTATTAGTGTGAAATTAATGTGAAATACGAAGTACTGTAGATGCACATAATTCAGGCTGTGTTAGAGGTGTTTCACTGGAAGACTCCGATTATTAAAATCTACATACCTAGTGGAGAAGACCAGAGTTATAGAAAAGATATGAAAGAACTAGAATGCTGCTTCAAATTAATTTTGTTTCCTCCTGCATTCATATTTTTAACATGTGTGATAAAGCACCATACAGATTCCACTAGTGAATTTATATGTACAATTATACCATGAATAAGAGGTGTTTTTCTCTTCTAATGTCATATTTGAATTTTGTACCTATATATATCTGAGCATGGCCAGATGTCTCAGTCGCCATTCCCCATTACTCTTTGCTTCCATGTGAAAAGTTAGTTTTCAGTTACTTTAATAATCTGTTTCCAAAATATCATTAGTGTAACTGAGGGAATGGGTAATTATGCATATATGTCTGATTAACGTTGGGTCTAGTTTCTTCAGTGTGTTCAGATAGTTTTTAAAAAAATCATAACTTTTTTTCTGCAGCTGTCTCCTGGTACAACAATAGTGTTGATTCCCTCTGTCACAATGTTCTTCAACTAAAAGCCCACTAAACGTTTTTTTGGTTGCAGTTGCACCCTATGACCCATGAAGCAATGCATTTTTTTTTAAAATCAGTTCAGCAACATCTGTTACTGAAGAAGAGAGGATGTTCTTTACAGTCCGTTATGTTTTTAGACATCGCATTGACGTATTTGGCAGGCATCAATTTTTATCTCATTTTTCTTCACATGCACTCGTAACACCAGCATCCTTTCCCTTCCTGTTGAATACAAATTAACGTGGGCAGTAATTTGGTTTAAAGTTACATACATGTTTAGCAGCCATCAGGTTTTAGACTTCATTCAGTTCATTCATGCTTACATCTGGTCCAATTCCAAAATATCTGAAAGTGATTTTCTGGAGAGAAAGCCAAAGTAGGAAGAATAATTCCTGCAACTTGGTTAACTGAGTATCATTTAGGATTTCATGTTACAAACTATAGATATGGTCTGAATATCTAGTAGTTTCTGCTTTAAAAAATATAATTGAAATAGTCTAAAATGTCTGTAATTAAAATATTTTTTCAATTAAATTGCCTGCTGCATTCTTGTATTTATAGTTGAACAAAGTACAAAATAGTGTTTTTTTGATTGCTTACTATTAGTGTTATATTTCCTGACCATATTATGTTAATGCTCAAAGTTTTATTATTAAATTTCTATAATGTAAAATTCCAACATTCCCTCCCCGAAAAAAACAGTATTAACTGTATGTGATATTCAGCTGCAGAACAGTTTCTGATCTGTGAAAGAGTCAAATCATCACAGTTTAGACACAGTAAAATGCTTTACTTGGAGATGTACTTATGTCATGAGTCATCATTATTGCTCTGTGGTGAGAATAACATTTATTTCAATGAAAATATTGGGGTTTTAATTTTTAGTATTTCTTTAGACTGAAGAAAATAAAGGCCAAATCAGCTTCTCTGCATATGTTTGCATTTTATTTTTCTTCAGATACGATAGCAGTGAAAACCCCTGTTGTAATCAAACTTGTACACATGCAGACTGTAATTGATTCTAGCTACCTAGAAAATTTTAATTTTCAGTTTTGGTTAAAAATAAGATGAGAATCTCAAAAGAAAAACATGATAGGTTAGCCTAGCAAGAGATAGAGGGGTCCTTTCCCTTTTGTAAAACCATCACATTTGGGAATCTTTTTCCCTCTTTTACTTTTTTTAAATGTTTTCCAGAAACTCTGAGAGTCCACATATAAAGATTGGAGATGAATGCAATATCTAGGTGTACTGTGAAAGGCAGCTTATATTCTTTTCCTCCTTAGATTGGAGGGAGAAATTTACAAACACAAGTTTGTGTAGGTGTGTTACCTCAACTTAGTCTTCCAAAGAAAGTCTGTCTGTACTCACCAGAGAGCACAAGGTAAATAAAGAGGATGAGTCAACCTCTTCCTGGGCTTATCTCAGTGGTCCCCCTTTGAAACCTCCTAGGTGAGAGCAGCAGAGAGTCAGGTACTTTACCCATCCTCTCAAAAAAAAAAGAGAATGAAGTGGAGGGAAAAGAAAAGCTTGCTCCCTAAATTCATACACCTTTCACAATTATTCCTGTAATGCTATATGCCTTCCTCTGGGAAGTCGGCCACATACAGCTATCCCAGTGCCTGAGCTAATCGTGTTCATGCCATTAGGGGATGACTGCTATGTTTGCCAGGGATATTCAGAGCCGCGAGAACACTGCAACAACACGGGGCCAGCTAGAAAAGATTGGCCGCAAGCATAAATGGTAGTGTGGGATTATTTTGTGGTGTTGAAAGGATAATTCTTTGTTAAGAAAGAGCAATATTCTACACTTATCATACATGATGAGAGGGGAAAGATAACCCAAATAGGGAAGGGAGTGCTAATATATTGGCGAAGGGTTGTCATTTATTTTGCAGAAAACACGAAGAACACCCAATATTTTTTAGAAGGGGGAAAAGAGACATCAGTTCTGGGTGAGGCTCTGTACGCCCCTTGAAGGTTGTCAGCTGTGCTTCAGATACTTATTTGTGCTCTGTCATGAAGCACTGTCTGACACTACCTGCCTTTCTGTCGATGAACTAGTGCTTGGTTTCTTTGTACCTTCACAGGAACACGTCTATCCGCAGCTGAACTTTTCACTGTTGCCAGTGGTGGCTTTGGAACACAAAGAGGGTTCCAAATCTGCAGAAATTTGGGCTCAATTAGTGAAATACTTCGCTGTCACGCCTTGTTCCTTCTGCTGCTGCACAAAGCAATGAACTACTGACAAACTACTGGAGTTTGCAGTACAGCAATTTATTTGTAATACTGAGAGAGAAAAAGGTTTGGATACCATTCAAAGGCTGACCTTTAGTTTGTTTCAGGAGTAGCGGGAAAGATTTCCCCTTTTTTTCCGTAGCAGAAAGAGACAAAAATGACTCGTAGCACTGTGATCTAGCAGTCTCTCTTAAACCTGCGTGACTGGGCCTCTGATAACGGTGAGAAATTCTCATTTCTAATCATGACACAAAATTTCATTACATTAAATCATTACTACACATGTTCCAAAATCCATTGCTCTTACTGTTAGTAAAGCTTTGTACACTTCTCAGCACTGTGAAGTCATGAGGTTATACGACGGACAACTGTGTTGCTGGAAGATATACGTTATGCCTTCATAGCTATTGAATTTGCATAGAGAAACATTGGAATTTAGCTAAGCTGTTTTGGAAGCAATGCCAGAAATCAGTCTTATCTTGAAGTACCTTTTCTCAGTAATTTTGCCTTTTCCTAAACTATTAGAAGTATTAATCTCTTCCTCAGACTGCTATTCTCCAGTTACACATAAATTTTTATGTTGTCTTCTGTCCTGGTGTCTTTTAACTAAATTATTGCCAGTCCTGTAGTTTTTAATGACACTCACAAATATTTGGGTTTTTTTCAGGAAAGATAAGACCTTGTTCTGAAACATTCAGGAGCAGATTTTCAAAAGCGTTTAAGCATCCAAGAAAATTTTAGGGGATGTCACCTGCTTGGGTGGGTGCCTAGCTGCATCCTTCAGCAATTATGTACCTTTGAAAATATGTTTCTTGCCTAATCTGGATAGACTGGGAAAACATGCAATAACATTACTTGAAATGAAAACAGGAAGTACCAGAACAAGAAGGAGAGGCAAGTACAATTGTGTCATTCTTTGATGTGGGCATGAGTCTCTCTTTGTCTTTCCAAATCGTGCAAGTGTTGTTTAATTGACTTATTTGTTTGTGTTTTCATGAGAGTTATTGTAGCAGTGTTTCTGCTTTTTCTTAGGAAATTTGGAACAAGGTGAGGGTGCTCAAAATTTAGCTTTTGGAAATAATAGCTCAGCATAAACGCTAGCACAGAGAGACAAAGAGCAGTCTAGATTCAAAGGAATATTCAACAGTAGCATGAGCAGCAGAAAAGTCAAGGAGGGTGAAAAATGGAGTGTCACTAAAAACTTTAATGATAGAGTATTGATTGGAATGGATCCACCAGTGAGCGTACAGGAAGCATATTAAAATTGGTTAAATATGACCTGTTGAATGAGGTGGAGATGGAAGGCTTTCTGCTGAGAGCCAGTTTGGTCCTGGGCCCATTTGTGCCATATGGGAAAGAAAACCATAATAAAATGAAATTGTTTATCTTTCTCCAGAAGGCATTTCACATAATAACATGATGCTATTAACTACAGTCAAGCTTTTAACTACAAACACCCAATTTAAGCGTCTAGTACTATTTTGCCTAAGCTGTGAATGAGGCAGTCTCAACTCTGTCAAGTCAATCTGAATCTCTCTGTCTTAAATTTAATCAGCTACATTAGATACCTACGTTACTCCATCTGAATAGATCTCAGTGTTGTTGCTAACAGCCTCTCCGTCTTATTTTCTGAGGTTTTTAGCTCTTCCCGTCTCAGGCTTTACCCTATTCCTTAGATATTTATTTCCATTTCTCCCAATTCCTCTTAGTCCACGTTGGGCAGAAACCGATTTACAAGCTCAGCAGGTGCTGGGAGCAAGTTGAAGGATGATCTGGAGACATTGTACAAACACCAGTGAGTTCGCAACCCGTAGAGAAAACAAACTCCATGAACCACTGAGACACTCTACTGGGTGGCAGTTACTGGTCTTTCATGAGAGGTTTTAAGAAAAGTAGTGAATACTTAATTTAAGGGGAACAAAAATCTTAGGTTGTGTCCAAAAGTACCAGAATGGAGAAGCTAGCTGGCTTGCGAGGCATGGAGGGAGGACTCCGTGTGCCACCACCATCACCCAATGTGGTTTCGTTCGCTCCCAGAGCTTAGGCAGCAGCTGCGGCTGGAGGAGGAATCTGGCCATTGAGACACAAATCAGCACAACAACCATCCCGCTTTGCTGCAGTATTTCTAGCTCCAGTACTCAGACAAGCACAGAAGAGGGTTTATCCAGATCAGGTCTGGCACACAGTTGATTCTGTCAGGCCTCAGCCATATCTTGCAGCAGCCCAGCCAAAATACGCTTCAAAATATTTTGATATTTTCCCCACACAGGTCACAAGCTGGAGTCCAAAGCTAGCAAGTGTTTTCCTGATTATGTTCCATTTACTTATAGAAAAAGAGTCAAACATAAGAACACATTTCCTGTGAAGAAGGGAAGAAGGAAGTCAAGGCATGTCATGGCACTGCCCCAGGCTGATCTGAAGTCTTTGGTTGGGCACAGCCTTACCGGGTTTATTTTCCATCTCTTAAACTGTGTTTAGACTGTCTCAACTTCAGCAGTCTCTGAGACATGTAAATTATTTTAGGCAGAAGGACAACTGCCTTTTGTGAAGTCAAAATATGTTGTGAAAACTGTATGTAAAGCTACCAAAGGAGTGTTTGTTCTCTGTATGTGAACAGCAAACTACCATAGCCTGCGCACCCCATTCCTACAGAGAAACACAGACCAACTGCACACAACTGCTAGCACACCCCGAGTTAAGCCCCTACTGAATCTTAGCAAGATCGGAGCCGCCGTTTTTAGTTAGCATAGGTGTACGCATGAAAATAGTATAATTTTCAATGTGGATGTTGTTCCAAACAGTCTTTTAGCCTTCTTTAGTATAATGGCATTGGCCTAAAAATAGGAATGCTTGTACTATTGTTAACTACGAGAATTTAAATTTTTGGTACAACATTTAATATGTTACTAAACAGCACGGAAACATGGTCATGCAGTTCATGGTAAGGCTCACCAAACCTTCATCCACCAATGCAGAGTCGTGGCAGCTGAGGTAACTCTTCATTGCCTGAGGAGAGAAAGGCACATCATAGCTGTTCTCAGCCATCATTATGCAGACTTTCCAAAGTTCATAATAAAAACATACAAGTCCCATTTCTAGTAAGAAATAAAGAGTAGAATATAAAATCTTGTTCATGAATCATAACAAGCAACACGGAGCACAGCTGCTTTTTTCTGCTTTGTAGTTCACCTGCTCCTAAATGCCAGAGCATCCTTCCTCAAGGCCAAACCTGGCCTGCCTAAAGCCGTAGTTCCATCCACATCTGAACGCAGCCATTATCCTGACAGAGCAGACAGAACCTCTGCATCTTCCACCTTAATTTGCAAAGAGAAACCCTTCCCCAGACAAAGCACAAAACCATGTAAAATTATTATATGTATTGCAGGAGTGGCCACAAAGTACTAGGTATGGGCTAAGCCTATGGGATAATAGACTTGGGATGAACCAGGACAGGGACAGTGGTGTTTTACCCTGCCATTTTTGGAAGGGTTGGGAGGATGAGAAGGGCTATCATAGACTCTGGTTTATGCAGCAGCCTGAGCGCCTCGCCAGAAGCACAGTGCTCCCTCGGGACTCGGAGGCTCTCATGGCAGAGAAGAGACGGCGACACAGCTACCAACATCAGCTCCAGCATCTTGCCAAGGTCTCCTGGTATTTTCCAAGCTCAGCTCTCAATGTTAGAGCAGATGGGATCACAGTTTAAAACTGTAAAGCCGTAGGAGTTAGCTTCTCACCAAGAACAAGCTCTAAATAAAAAATGTCATCGAGTTAACTTCTTTAAACATCCCTGCCCTTCTCCCAAGGGTTTGTGCTGCCCTCCCCGACTGCCAGCGCTACCTTTATTCAGCCTCTTTCCAGAACCAGTTTTTCTCATCCTCTGCTGGCTCTTGCCCCCAGACTGCTCTATAAATGTATATTTTATAGTCCAAAAATACAATTCCTGAGTTACTGTTCCCTTGCCAGCCCAGGGCTCCAACTGAAATAATTGGGTGGGTGGGAAGTATTTTGAAAATGAAGGAAGTAGGTGATTTCCATGTTTAGGTTTAATCAAAATTATAGTACCAAGATACTTGAAACACTAAGGCAATGAGGCCTGGCTAATGTCCTCTGCCGCTGTTGAAAGGAGCTGCTGCTTTCACTCCTTCAGACAGTTTTGATACATAGGGAAATGTAGTGTCCCAGTAGATAGTACTGTATTTATCCATAACATAAATAATAGGTAACAGATAAAGAGTTGCAAACTTATAAACAGTTATTTAAGAATTCAGGGTTTGGAGGGGTTTTGGCTTTTTTATTAAATTTTCCTCTGCCCTGACACACTTTGCAAAAGCCCTTTGCCAGCATATTTCCAAAAGTCTTCTAATTAGCCATTCCAGGAAAACAAGCATTTATGATTTGATCTTTTGTCTAGAAGTTCATTTAAGGTGAAAAATCCTGGGAAGTTGCCATCACTCTTCTGAGTTAATTCAATGCAAAGTCATCATACCAAAATTGCTCTGAAAGTTAGTTTTAAAATATGCAATTAGGCATTCCTGTTTCACTGGCTGCATTAATTGCTTTGTGAAAGACAAAAAGTACTTCTTATATCTGTATAATATTCCTATAATAATGATTGTTAGGAGAAATGTGGACATAGAAGAACATCTTGAAATAAAAATCAGCATTTTTATCCCTGTTTGTAATAAAATCTCAGCTAAAAGGTATTTTTCTACTTCCCACGTTCTCAGTTATTTTCCAGAGCTCTGCCAGAACTTCCGTGTTCAGCATTTTAAGTCAGTCACAGGACTCCTGCTTGATTGCCTGTTGAGTGTACTTCATTAGCTCTACCTTATTGACCTTAGAAATTATGGTTAAGGAAATCCTCGCAAGTCTGGTTTTAACTAAGGATGCTCACTTTCCCTCCTTCCAACCAGTATGTTTCAAAGGTGGCATCCAGATCACTCATCCAAATTAAATTTCTTTTTGCCCTTCCTCGTGCTTCCCGCAGCAGGTCCCCACTCGCCTTATTTCTTCCGATACATCTTGTGTGTGTTGACGGCACATTGCAGTGCTCCCGTTTAAATGCTGAATTATTTCAGCAACCAGGAAATTGTTTTCTCTTGCTCCAGTGACATTTTATAGCACAATAAGGCAGCCTTAAAGCGAGAACAACTGGCTTTAGAGGAATACCCTTCATCGTTTGAGCCCTTCTAGCCTTCACAATAGCATGCCTGATCCTAGTTCCTGGCCCAGATTTCGGTGGCAACGCCAGAGCATGCTGAACTGCAGCAATACTCTGCTTTTCCCAGCGCATTGCAATCGACAGTTACCTCAGCAACCCCAGGTTTGCTTTCCCTGACTCGCTGAACCGGGCAGGCTCCCACACAAGCCTTACACGGTGCCAAGATGCTGTAACCCCCACCTCGCCCCCACCCTCGGCACTTGGTTGGCACCCAGGCGCGGGGTAATGCAGGATTACAGTCTGATGCCTCGTGCCTCTCCTACTGTTTTTAATTATTTGCAACACCTGGAGAAAATTCTAGAAGTCCTGCTTCTGGTTTTAGTCGTCTTCACCTGCACACCAGCTCTCTCCTCTTTGTCTCCAGAGATCTTTCAGTCTTTTAAAAAACAAGAACTTTTTTTTCCTGACAAAGCCAGATTCTTGGCACATTCTTCTAGCATTCCTTTGAACAGCTAGTCAGCAAACAACAGCGCAAACACTCGCCTGCCCTCTCATTGTTTCCTGACCCTGATTTACAAGAGGTCAGTGTGATAGATGTTTAAACTAACCACAGGCTCAGTTTATGCAGGCCACTCCATCTGAGCTTTCATGTCATATTAATTATAATTCCTTTAAATTCCATTGCAATCAAAATCAAAAGCAACAGTTGTATGCTTTCAGCACCTTCCACCCGAATATTGTGTATCGCTCAAGGCCAGATTCTGCCCCTCTCCTTCTTTCTGGATATCATCTTCCCTTCTATTATTCGTATTTTCAAATCGCTTTTGAAAAACATGGAAGTTCATCTAATCGAGCGGACAGCCAAGTGTAGTGACATCCAAGAGCAAAGTGCTACTTTAGATAAGCGTGTTACAAGCTGGCCCTTTGCAGACATTTCTAAGCTGGCTTTCACAACCTAAATATGTGATGTGGGCAAGCACACAGCCTTAGATTTTCTGTTTCGAAAATCGAGACGTTACAGCCCTGATTTTAGAGATACATATCAGCTCTACTTTCAAGCTCTTAAGCAGTGTGCCACAACAAATGAAAACAAACCGCTGTAGGAGCCATAGTATTAATGCTTTTTCATACCCAGCAGTAGCACTGCACACGGCCAAGTGTCCTATTTAGCAGCAGCATATTGAGGGGACACCCTCGTCACAGCACTGGCCAGTTGCACTGGGGTTTAACTATTCAACCTCTTGCCCAGCCGATCAACTGCTAGATCATACTCTGTTTGCTTCACCTTGGCCTCTTCCTAATACCATCCCCCTTTTCCCCCACTGCATTGCTTTTACTGTCTTCCTTCATCTTTTGTTGTATTTTTAATTCAGCTTTGTCTTAATTTCGCTGGAACTAGCAGCCTTCTGCTGGGCTCTCAGACCCTGAAGGATCTGCTGTACTTCCTTTCTGGTCTCACAGGACTGCTGCTAAAGCTTCTGGCAGAATTTCTTTCTTGTAGCTTTTTTTTCCCCCAGACTCTACTGAAATAGCTGTTTGACTTTCCAATAAGAGATGCTGCATTACTACCAGGAGCAGGTGGTTCTCATTTCAGAAATTTCAGTCAAGAAACCGAAGCATGTGACATCTTCTGAATCACAGATTCTTGCTTTCTGTCCTGACATTTCTTTTTTTGAGTTGAAGGCTGAGCCTTGAAATGGATAAGTAAGTGAAATTGCATACCACGCCACTACAGCCCAGCCAAATAATATCTAGACAAATGGCTTAGGTGGAGTCACTGCAAAATGCAGAATTAAAAAAGATCACTAGATTTTGGCATGTACAATATTTTTATATTTGTACTATTGCTTTCCAGATGAAATAAAAACGACATAGCCTGACAACTCCTAAGACAGTGTTTAAAATCTCCCTACATCTTATCTATCAGCATAACCCCCTATTTATTTTCTTTTTCAAAAAGTTCAACCTGAGATCCTGTTTGCCATTGTGCAGCCTTTCTTCACTCCTGCCTGAGAACTGGAGCGCTGGCAATCCCGCCCAGCCACCAGGCACTTCGGCTTGTTCCATGCTGTAGGAAGTCAAACTGAAAACGTACCATCCTAAATCTTACAATATGTCCAATGAGAAAAAACGTATAAGGAAAAAAAGCAAGAGACCATGAAGAAAATTATTTTTTAAACATACATTACAGAACGTTATCTACAGCAAGAGAGGATATCAGATTTAAACATTTAAAATTCAAAATCTGAATGTCTTACACATTTTAAAATATATCTCTGGGCTTGGATGTCTCTGGCTAGGGTCTGTCTTTCTATTCGGTGCTATCTGGATTGAGCTAGCTGAAAGGAGATTCTGCTGTCTCCAGACGAGTTCATCCAGTTTCTATCACTAGCCCATCACATAACAACAATAACTTTACACTTAGCTCATGAAGATATGCCAGAGAATCTTCTTCCACACCTCGCTGCAGTCCAGATGGGCTGGAAGGCAACGCAGCATCCCAGAGTAGCTGCGCCTGAGCCCGTAACAACCGGGTTTTTGTCCTACTTAGTATCTGAATGTTCTTTATGTTTTCAGTTGTGTGCAAAGGACAAGAGCCCGGAGCTTGTGCATGTGCTATTTGAGCATCCCTTGATAACGTCAGTGCCACGGAGCTACAGTCATTATCCCTGATAAAAGTAATGTTCTGTCACTATCTCCTCAGTGGATTCACTGTGAAAGAGGGAATAGCATGTTTGCAGGGGCAAGGAGCAATGCTTCCCAAGGATCCTTTCATCTCTCCTACCTTAAGAAACCTGTGCTTGGCTTCAGTTACCCATCCAGGTGCTCTCTCCTCCTTGCTGTGGGTCTGCTCCTTGAGCAGCACACCTACAATCATTGCTCATAGCTTTCTTCTTCAGTTCTGACCTAGGTCTTCCCTGATTTGGCTTCTGCCACCTGTGCTCCACTGAATCAGGGTGCTTAGCTCACAATTTCCATAAAGTTCAGAACTGGATGTAAGATGAATCTTTCATTCTAATTTTAAACTGTCACTTTAAAACCATTTTAAACTGTTACTTGTAAAACTCGAGTATTTTAAAGACAAGAGCTTGTGGGGGGAGGAGAAGGAATAGTGCATCTGTCTCGGCAGCTTCCTTATGATGAAGGCTAACAAGGAACAGACTGTTCTATTGATGCTGCATTTCAGCCCAAGCTTCCGGAAAGCCCAGTTATCTCTTAAGGGTCCCACAAAAGCCTCTATTGATTTCTTTCTAGCTAATACTACTGCTCCCTCCTCTGATCTGTCTCCTACTTCCAAGAGGTTTGCTCAGGTTACTCTTCATGCTTTCATTTGTCTTCCACAATTCTATTTCAGCTTCCCCATCTTTAATCTTTTTTACAAGGTGTTAAGGGATCCTCATTCTCTTTTCAGCATTTTCTGCAAACTCAAGAAATAGTTGTATTCAATCACCTTTTCTTCCCTCTCTGTACTTTGCCTCTGAAGGATCTCACCACAAATATCACTTCAGCAGCTTTCTCCATGTTTGTGATTCACCAGCCTTTCTACTTCAGATTTGTCATATTCTTTGACTTGTCTCCTTGGCATTAATTGCCACGTTACTGTCTGGTATTTCCTACACTGAGCTAGTGCAGCACCCACATTGAGATATTTTCGGTGATCTTTTTTAATGCCACTCAACTAAACACATTTTATTGCAACTCTTTAGTTTCTGTGTCCTCTTAATATAGAAACCTGATTTTGTTTCCTGAATCCGTTACTCCCACCTTGTATAACTTGTGTTCCCATAGTTCTGATACAGGTAGGAAAGAGGTGGTAGGTTTGTGTGGCGTCACCAGCCGCTGTGTCCTAAAAAACATGAGCAAGTATCAGCTAGGTTTGGTGAATGGATGTAGATTAAGTCTTGAAAACTTTCTTTAAGAATAACATGTACTACCCTTTGCTCATATATTTTTGTTTTATCTCTGCATTTGAAAAGGTGAATAATATATAATCAAGCCTAGCAGATTCTTCTAAAAACAACTGTATCCGATTGTGAAGGTGTGAACACAAAAGAGAGGGGCTGAGGGCTTAGCACTGCCCAATGGGGAATAACTGGGAGCGATGAGATTAAACTGAACAAAGGAAAACCACTGAAGGTTGAACATCAGGAAAATATCCTGGCCATGTCTATCAGACCATGGACTAATTTCCCACGGGAAGTGGTGGAAACTCCATCTCTTGAGTTGTTTAAAATTAGACCAGATAAATCACTAAAAAACAGAGGGCTGGGAACAACCCAGTTGGAATTGGAAGGGGATGAACTAGAGGGTTTCGAAAGATGGTTTTAGTCTCAGTTTCTCTTATTGTGAAATTAAATAACATGCCTCGTTTAGGGTCTGCTCACGCAGGACTGCCAAACCTGCAGCTGCACTGTGTTCTCCTCATTATGGTCAGGTTGAACTGCTAATGCGACTCTAACTGATCGTTTTTCTGTGTTGTGGTAACGTTACAGCTCAAGCCTGCTAGCGTAACCAGCGGAGTCCCCCATGGGCCCTCCTCCTCCCTGTATTGCAGACCTGGTTGGGGACTGTCATAGGATTTTTCTGCCAAAATGCTCCTTTGTTTTGGACCGATTCCTCGTTATTTCCTCCACCGCGTACCCTGTTGGGCTGAGCTCCCCTAGATGGCAGAGCTGAAGCAATTTAAAATGCAAAATGCTTTATGCAGCCTGGCTGTAACAGGGATTGCCATCCACAGCCCACTAATTTCTTGAGCTACTTGCTAGAAACAGCTTCTGTTGTCATGGTTCACTCTCTGCTGCATGTGAGAGATGGTTCAACGCCACGTGCAGTTAATGCAGTTAGGATCTGGCCCCAGAAGGATATTGTTTCCCATAAACGATTCAAGTTTCTAGTTCTCAAAAACAGCAGGCCAGGAAAATGGTTCATTTATGGTTGTGCCTTTAGCAAACCCCCATGGTCCAGCTACACTGACTTTTTGAAAAAAATCAGCTTTGATAGAGCTGTGCAAATGCTTGGAAAAGCAACGAACGTGATGAGGCAAGTTCAGAGAAGCTTCAAGTGACCTTCTTGTCCATTTGCACGTTTCAAGCCTTCTGTTATGCAAAACTATGGGTTATCCCATTAGCAGCCTTAGTCCATACAGTTTTTCTTTCTGTCCACAAACAGGTGCTTTTCCTACTAATTCAATTCACAGAATCACAGAATCACAGAATCAACCAGGTTGGAAGAGACCTCAGGGATCATCGAGTCCAACCGTTGCCCTTACACCACCGTGTCAACTAGACCATGGGACTAAGTGCCATGTCCAGTCTTTTCTTAAACACATCCAGAGATGGTGACTCCACCACCTCCCTGGGCAGCCCATTCCAATGTCTAATAACCCTTTCTGTAAAGAAATTCTTCCTGATGTCCAACCTGAACCTCCCCTGGTGAAGCTTGAGGCTGTGCCCTCTTGTCCTATCGCTAGTTGCCCGGGAGAAGAGGCCAACTCGCACTTCACTACAACCTCCCTTCAGGTAGTTGTAGACTGCAATAAGGTCACCTCGGAGCCTCCTCTTCTCCAGGCTAAACAACCCCAGCTCCCTCAGCCGTTCCTCGTAGGTCAGACCCTCCAGACCCTTCACCAGCTTGGTCGCCCTCCTCTGGACTCGCTCCAACACCTCAACATCTTTCTTGAAGTGCGGGGCCCAGAACTGGACACAGTACTCAAGATGCGGCCTCACCAGTGCTGAGTAGAGAGGGACGATCACTTCCCTAGACCGTCTGGCTACACTATTCCTAATAGAGGCCAGGATGCCATTGGCCTTCTTGGCTACCTGGGCACACTGCTGGCTCATGTTTAGCCAGCTGTCGATCAGCACCCCCAGGTCTCTTTCCACCGGGCCGCTTTCTAACCACTCTTCCCCCAGCCTGTAGAGCTGCTTGGGGTTGTTGTGGCCAAAGTGTAAGACCCGGCACTTGTTCTTGTTGAACCTCATGCCGTTGGTCTCGCCCATCTATCTAACCTGTCCAGATCCCTCTGTAGGGCCTTCCTACCCTCCAGCAGATCGACACTCCCACCCAGCTTGGTGTCATCTGCAAATTTACTGAGGGTGCACTCAATCCCTACGTCTAGATCATCTATAAAGATATTGAACAGCACGGGCCCCAGAACTGAGCCCCGGGGAACACCGCTAGTGACCGGCCGCCAGCTGGACTTTGCCCCATTCACAACCACTCTCTGGGCTCGGCCATCCAGCCAGTTTTTAACCCATTTAAGAGTCCACCCATCCAAGCCCCGGGCAGCCAGTTTGTCTAGGAGGATGCTGTGGGAGACAGTGTCAAATGCCTTACTGAAGTCTAGATAGACTACATCCACAGCCCTGCCCTCATGTACTAAGCGGGTCACTTTGTCATAGAAGGAGACCAGGTTGGTCGAGCAGGACCTGCCTTTCATGAATCCATTTTGGCTGGCCCCGATGCCCCGATTGTCCTGCATGTGCCGTGTAATGGCACTCAGGATGATCTGTTCCATCACCTTGCCTGGCACCGAGGTCAGGCTGACAGGCCTATAGTTCCCTGGATCGTCCTTCCGACCCTTCTTGTAGATGGGCGTTACATTTGCTAATTTCCAGTCAGCTGGAACTTCTCCAGTTAACCAGGACTGCCGGTAGATAATCGAGAGTGGTTTGGCAAGTTCATCTGCCAGTTCCTTCATTACTCTGGGGTGAATCCCATCCGGGCCCATAGCCTTGTGGGTGTCCAACTGGCACAGCAGGTCACTAACCATCTCCTCCTGGATTACGGGAGGTTCACACAGCCCCCCGTCCCTAACTTCAGGCTCTGGGGGCCGAGTCTCCTGAGGACAACCGATCTTGACATTAAAGACCGAGGCAAAGAAGGCATTGAGCACCTCTGCCTTTTCCTCATCCCCTGACACTACACTACCCTCCTCATTCACCAAGTGGTGGAGGCTCTCCTTTACCCTTCTTTTGCTGTTGATGTATTTGTAGAAGCTTTTTTTGTTATCTTTGACTGTAGCAGCCAAATCAAGCTCTAATTGAGCTTTGGCCCTTCTAATCTTCTCCCTACACAACCTGGCTACGTCCCTATAGACCTCCCAAGTTACCCGACCCTTCTTCCAGAGCAAGTAGGCTCTCTTTTTTTCCTTAAGTTCTAGTCTAAGTTCCCTGTTTAACCAGGCCGGTCTTTTTCCCCGACGGCTTGCCTTCCTACAGACTGGGACAGCCTGCTCCTGAATATTTAACAATTCCCTTTTGAAGCATGTCCAGCCTTCCTGGACTCCTTTGCCCTCCAGGACCGATTCCCAAGGGACTCGGTCCACCAGCCTCTTAAACAGGCTAAAGTCAGCCCGCCGGAAATCTAAGGCAGAAGTTCTACTCTTGCCCCTCCTTACTTCCCCCACTATTGAAAACTCTAACATTTCATGGTCGCTACTCCCAAGACAGCCACCGACCCTCACATCTCCCACTAGTCCTTCTCTGATTCTACTGCAATGCATTTTCTGAGGTTGAAGTGCTGAAGAAAGCTGAACCCAAACTGGGTCACATTTTGAGGATTTCTTTTGAAATCACACACATAACTTTCCGTACGTTTAAGGTTCTGATAAAAATTATTTGACTTCTGTTACCTCCAGAACTGTTTTCATTTTCTACAGTTTGCAGACAAGGACAACAGGTCAGGGGCTTTTTTTGTGTGTTATTTCTTGTTCAGCTGAGCAGCTCCACGTGGTGTGTTGCATTTCTCAGCTGGCAAAAGACTTTATTTTTTTTGAACTATTGTTGGATTGGCACGAGATGCCTGAGAGTTTCCCATCTTACAGTCAGAGACAAAGTAAATAAACTGATAAGGGCTGTGGTAGATATACAGAGGGAAAAAGGAAATTACTTGGGAAGCAAGAAGATTGATCTGAATTATTGCGAGAATCTTTTCTTACATGCCCGAGTATGTAAGTTTAGGTAAGTAATGCCATTCAAATCAAGAGCTGTGAGTAGAGCATAGCAAAAAAATAAATTATTTTACCTGTGTTGGTAAGTCATCCGTTCAGAACCAGGCTAACCTTCTTAGCTCTGAATTTGTATAGCTTTACAGTTTATTCCTGAAGAATTTTCTTCTTATATCATGGTTATTCTGCTTGCACCTGGTCTTTTACTGATCATTTCCTTATTACTCCTTCTATCTGTTATACTTTCTGTTATTTTCATCTCTCTTTTGCTAAGAGTTTTAGCATTTCTGTTTTCTTACACATTTTTGATCGTCTCCAGCTCATTTCACATTTCCTTTACCTATTTTGCCAGCTTTTGCTTCCTCCCTTTATCTGTCTTATCTTTATAATTACCGTATATCTTTTTTGATTTTCCACAGTACAGCCTCACAGTATCAAATACTCATGTTGCAAAATTTCCCCTCATATAAAGATCAACAATAAGTTAGCTGGAAGTCATCCGTATTTCATTGTATTTGGCACTGAGAAGCGCAGCTTTTAAAGAGCCTCCACCCTACAGCTGCATCTCATCATTGATCCATTTAAATACACTAACCTAGTCAAAAAACAAATGTTTCCCATTACAACCTGTCTCTAAGTGACATCTATGTGCTAGTTTAGGAATAGATCTTCCTAACAGAACTACGTTGGAGGTAAAACAGGAAAAGATATTCTTCTGGTCCAGTGCTAAACACTTGCTTTTAGCCTGAAATAAGTATGGAGCCATGTACTTCCATGCAGTTATATAGTGGGTAAAATAAACATTGTGAGCATTGCTCACTGAATACAAATTCTGTAATTATGGGTTACGTGTATGACCAGTTAGTTGACTAGAAATCGGCTCCTATATTTGTAGGGATTTCTCCATGGAAAAGGAAAATTATGAAAAACTCTGAAGTTCATAACGAACATAGGGTAGGATATCTAGCATGCTAGTAATATCCCAAAGGCCCTCGGGTCTTTATAATGGTGATCACACCACTACAGCTTCGTGAAAGGAGTAATGGTGCCTGATCTGCCCACAGGATAATACAAGACTGTGTGAGATGGCTTGTTGGTTTGTTTGATTTCATTGACATAGTTATACTACTAGAAATTCTGCTAATCAAGATGAAGTGTCTTAAAAAAAAGAAAATGTGCATTTTGCAGGTCCTGTCACACAGGAGCATTTTGATGTCAACCTCATGGAAAGACGAAAAAAGGGTTTCTTACAACTGAGAAGGAAAATACACAATATATTCAATACTATATTCATTATTTCATGTATGCATATGTTGAAATAATGATCAATATCCATTACAGATTGTCTTTCAGTCCTCACGCTGCCTTCATACTTCTCGGTTGTTGGTGGGCTGCAGGACTCTGCAGCACTGCTCTGTTCCAACGCTGTCACAGGAGAAATAGTGGGTTTTATAATGAGTGAGTGGGTAGCTGTAGGTTTGGTACTCTGGAACTCATGGGAGTCTGTTTCTTGACTCCAAAGGCAAGTAGATAAAGGAGAACATGCAGTGAGAGATAAACAGGCTTTGGAGCGCTTTGCAGGAGCTGCTACCAAGCAATCCACAGAGGCCGTACCCAGCTACTTACATCTTCTGGCACCTTTTGAAATACTATGGTTTCTCCTGAAGGCCTTTCTCACTTCCAAATGCTTTTTGCATGTGTTGGCTGGGTGCATGAATTATAGTTTCTGCAGTGCTAACACTCACAAAACTAGGTCTATTTTTGATCACACTGGCATCTCCTTTCCAAAACCACTTTTCTTCCCCTTTAATCCACAACTGTAGTCAACAGCACCTTTGACCTCTGGTGTACCTTCCCATACGCTCAACCTTAAAGTAGACATACTGTTAAAACCCTGAGTTGTATTTGCTTTCTGAATTAACATCCCAGCTGCAATAAATGTGGCAGTTCTTGGATGAAAAAGTTATTGTTTCAACAATACCAAAGATGCTGTTTACTGGCAGCATCAGGAGAGTAATTGCAGTGATCTCAGTTCAGTCACACACCGAAGGCTGTGTTTACAGTCACAAGGACTGAGAAATAACCTGCTGTAGGGAGGCTTTGGTTCTTAGTTCCAGTTCCATGAAAGGGACACATCTCCAACTACTGTATTGTCCAGCAATGAACAAGATAAGGATTTAGTCGCTCCTTGCTACAGAATAGTTTAGAGAATATCTGTACTGAAAATCTTTCCATGATGCTGACATACAGAACCGATCTCCAATGAAAAAAAAACCCAATCCTTGTGAGAGTGTATACTGTGAAAAGACAAGATTTGAATTGTTTTAATGCATTTGGCACATAGTATATGATGCTTAACCTGAAGAGAGGTCAAGCATATCATGTCTCAATATTTTATTTTTCTCTGGACTGACACACAAGTCAGTTGTGAAACAGATCTTCTAATAATTTCTTATGGTAGTGGACACCACCACTCAATTCTTTATTACTATTAAATGGACCCAATTTCTATGTCAATAAAAATGACATGTACTAGGCATGTTGCTTCCAGGGTCACAACCATTCCCGGTATAGTCTGCGACAGACAGACTGCTAAGTTTTGTAACATGATGAATAAAACTAAACGGAAAATCAATATTTTCTTTTACAGAAGCTTTCAAAATACAAGTCCTAGTGCCTTGCTAAGAGTACAAAATCCTTCCTTACTAAAAGCAAACCTCCAGTGATACAGATCCTGCAGCACAGTCACACTGTTGCTCTCACCCCACAAAATGGCATGGCAATTTATAAAGTGATAAGCCAAAGAATTAGGAAATAACTAATTAACATAATTGAAATGTCTCCGTTAATATACTTTGTTAATAGCAATGCTACTAGGAGGAAGTTCCCCCTACACACTTGGATGAAAGCCTCACTGTTAACTCTTATCATACTTATTTCTTAATATAGAAATAATTAATATTTGTATATGTGCAGTTATATAGAGCAGAATTGCACAGCTGTCCCCTGCTAGTCATCAAAGGGGTGCTGTTTTATATACAGGAATAAAGTGTTACTTTTATTGTAATTCTCACAATACGAGAATGGACAGAAAGGAAATGGGCTAATAATACATCATTACAGTTACAGTAGCCTGGGCTCTCCCAGAAGTCAGTGAAGAGGAGTAAGAACCCTAAGAAGTTGATGCAAGCCACCTTAAACAGTGGTATGAACACATCTGGTCAGCTTCTGTGCCTCTTCTTTGACTATTGAGAGAGCCTAGCTGATTAGCTCAGACAAATGAATAATTTATAGATGGGTAAAATCAGGTGTCAGGAATCCCATCCTCAGTGTCTAGTGCTCTTGGAGAGCACAAGGCAGGCAGGAAATTTCCTTTGCCTCAGGGTGTTAGAGGGTTGTGTTATTAGGTTCCCTGTTTGCCAAAAAAAAAGTGTCCTCTTGCAGCCAGATTTGTAAGGATTTGCTTGCACCTGGAGTTAGCTACAGTGGCCGTGATGGACCACCTTTATTCGCAACAAGAGATTCTTGTCTTCACAGGGAGCTAAACTAAAGGTGAATAAGCCATTCATGTTTTTGAAAGACAGTACCCAGCATACACTATGCTAATCCATTCACCTTCTCAATATTTCAGCAGTGCTCCTGCTCTGAATTGGAACCAAAAGCAAGTCTTTTCATTAACAGCCAGAAGGAGAGAGTGAGTATGAGATCCATTTAATTAGAACATTTCCAGCCAATACGCTAAGGAACGTTTAGATTCTGCACTTATCTTATGCATAGTCAATGGAAATTGCACAAGCAGAGGCTGAAAAGTCTTGGAGGAAGCTAATGTAAAATGAGCAAAGACTAAAATAGTCTAGACCATAGATTACAAGAATAAGGCTCTGGTATTCATCAGAGAAGCACCAAAATATTTAGCTACTAAGTGGACCCGCTGTCTGTTCAAGAGTGGCGAGTGAGCCCTGACACAGTTTAGAGCAGCCTGCCAGTCTGCTCTGCGCCGAGTGCCGCATTTGAGCGTAATAACGTGGTCCAGCAACACTTCTGCAGAGGATGCTGCAAGGAGCAGTACCACAGGCCAGCACAATCCCCTTGCCCAGAACTGCCCATCTCCCTGTAGCAGGTATATCCTCTGGCTAGGTCAGTTTTTTCTCTACCCTCTTGCAATGCAGAGTAGCATAAAAGGTGGGGCAGTACTTCATTAGTCCAGCAGTCTGTGAAATAACCATTTCGCTCTAGATGTAGCTAAAGTAGGCAGCTGTTTGAGGAAGCTGTCTTCAAGAGACACTAGCATGGACCATCCCTTCCCAGTGATTCAAGCAGCGTGCCTCACTCTCTGCCCTCATCTTTGTTCTTGTAAGAACAATATTGTCATGATCAAAAAAAGCGTAATCCTCCAAACTGGAGTCAGAAACCAGGAGGAAAAGCCAAAAGATGACTGCTGCAGTGTTTCCACTCAGTTCATCCTCTTTGCTAAAGCAGCTAACTATCGGAAGGGGACTTGAGCTCTGCACAGCTGTTATTTACCTCTGTTTTGAAATGCAGAAAGTTGCAGTAATCTGTTTATTTTTCTTTAACTCTTTTGTGCTTCGGAAGTATCACACAGTTCAAAAGGCAATATGACTAAATTTTAAGAAAATTATTGTGCTAGCAGTGCTTTAACAACCGTTTCTTTGTAAAAGGAAAGCAAAAAATAAAGGAAAGAAGATTAAATAAACAGAGAAGCTATCAACAGTGCAAAAAAAGTCTTAGTGAATGAAGAAGTTTGATAAATGATGACCGGTGCAAATCTTTGCTTCTTCTCTGGCTTTCATCAAGAATTCTCTAAAATTTAAGGATGACTCCAAAAGAGGAGCTTGACACATCACAAATGGAATGGAACCTGTTGCTCCTGCAGCTGGTCCTGCAGGTCTGGGAATGAGAAGAGCAGACAGGAATACAGCATATCAAGGAGGAGGGTTTTCCCTTTAGATTTCTTTTTTATGTTAATCAGATCCAGTTATTATGGCTAATTACCTTTATAGAAGTTGTATAATACTTGTGGCCCTCACCTCAGGCAGCTGTATAGTCCTGAAATCTAACAGTCCATCCCCATCTGATCAAAAGGGAACACCACTCTTACTGTATCAAAATGATTAAGCCCTGTCCTTAGACTTTGGGGAAAAATGCTTTGCATTACTGTGCTCAGAGTTTGTTTTGTGTTTTGCTTAGGGCTTAAGCACCACCTTGAGAATTGAATTAACTTGGACTGTTTCCCCTTGCCTCCCTTGTAACGCTTTGGTCTAATCCTGCAAATGACCTTTGTGTGGACATACTTTGCATCCACATGGAGCCATTTGGAGTCTGGTGCATGTGAAACAGCACAATACTGCAGCGAAGTGTTCGAGAATATCTAATGAGTTAAAATATTTGGCTGCTGCTTTCTTCTGGGAAAGCAGTTCTGAAATGAACATCTGAGGATGTCTCAGCAGAAGACTGGGCTGAAAATATTCTGTAAACATGGCTTTGTTCCTTAGCTCATTACTTTCATTTTTACTCCTCCTAGCATTATGTTATTACTGATCAGATTTCTGGATTGATTTTTGTTTAGATTTCCAGCTCTAAGTCCATTGCCAAACAGGGATGAACTGGTGGAGGGTGCTAACAATTAATTTAGTCACACTAGAAACATGTTATATTCAATGCTTTTTTCAGTCAGTTCAAATGCACGTTTCTTCTTTACATACTGGAGTTTGCATAGTCAGACAACATAGCCTGTTTGAAGAAAATTAATGAGCATTTCTGTTCATTAGTTGCAATAATTCACATGGCTGGATTTCTATGGGTTTTTTTCCGTACAGGCAGATGAGCCACTTGGAACCTGAACCCAGCCCCAGGTGTCCGTAATTCCCACAGTTATCTCTCTTGGTCCCTAAAACTAGAGCAGAATCACTCATTGGGTAATATCTCTAACTCTCATCAGCCAGCATCTTCTGCAGCATTTGACATTTGTTCAAAGGGTTTGTAAAACACTGAAAGAGAATGAATCCACTATTTTCTTCTCCTAGAAAGCAGAATTCGTAGACAATCCTTTCTCTGGAAGTAGAATGTAGCTTGATGGGGAATTTATAATACTTCTACTATAATATAATTCCAGGAAGCTATGATGACAGTTTAGCTCTGTTAAAATACCAAACATATTCCTAAGCCAGCCTCTTCTGGAAAATTCATACCATACAGACATAAATACAATCCAGCTTGCCTCACAGGGTTTGTTTTTTTTTTGGGGGGAGAGTGTCATGCTTTCCTGGATACTGTGTCCCCATTTTTTATCTCACTTTTTAAAAGCCAGAGCAGGAAGATGAGTGGTGGGAAAGCAGTGGGGGAAGAAAAAAAAAAACAAAACCAACAGTGTACTATCACTTTCAGAGCCTAGTCTCCATAAATAGCAATCAGCTTACAGGTTTGGAGACCTTCTGGCCTTTAGATGGCTCCTGCTGTCCCAGAGAGCATCGCTTGTGTCTCTCTCTTCAGCGAAAAGAGAACTGAGCAGCGGTCAGTGGGCACAAGTAGCAGCACATGGAGTCAGGTTTAGAAGGCAGTAAGAGCTGAGCACCTGGCTTCTACAGAGTATCTGGTAGTGAGGTTCTGATGAGCTCAAAGTGAAATAAAAGCTCTTTGGACGGAGTAGGCAAAATAAGAAACCAGCAACTGATACATTGCCTTTGGGTGGAGCATGTCATTGTTGGAAGGAGGGAGGGTTCTGATGAAATCAATATATTCCTATGATATAATGTATAATTTTTACTCCTGAGCTTTTTCTCAATGCCTGAAAGCTATCTTGATCCAGCTCCAGCTATAGAGGAAGATCTGTTAAATGTCAGGGCTCAGGAGAAATCTGTCACACTTTGTCCATCTAGAGGGAAGCTGTGTACAGTCAGAAGAAATACAAGATGGATAGCCTGAATTTTGGAGGCGGCTGTTAGCACCTCTGTGCTACTAACACACGGTTTCACTAATAAGCAGATCAAGCAGCTGATTATGTGATAAAGCAAGGAGAGAGTGATAACACTGTTGTCAATTCATCACCAGCTATTTCCACCTAGATTGTCAGTTCAGTAGTTAAACTAAACATTTTACAAAATAGGGCTGATTTATCACCTCTCAGCCGACAGCACAGAACCAAACACAGACGACAGCACAGAACCAAACACACAGCAGACGAGCTAAGGTAACCCAAATTGTCATTTCACTTGTGTCTGCTGTTCGAGCACTTAAACTTTTTCTGTCATGGCCCATTTTAAATAGATTGGATATTTATTGTGTTGAACTCTTTTAAACTCTGCATGTGTGGGAGGGGAGGGTTTCTGAGGGAAAATGCTGCACATCTAATAGTCCCTGCTGGCTTTCTAAAACAAGTTAACATTGTTTGACCTAAAGTGAATAAACCCTCAGCAGAACTGAGGCTGATGACTTTATCTGTTAGACTCTGGCTCCTCTAATTTAAAACAAATGAAAGAATGTAGATAGTTTAAGTGAACACAGAAGAGATGGGAGTGATATTTTTTTTCCCCTAGACCTTCACAAAATTAGGAAATCTTGCTGTAAACAGGCATGGCATTTTCAGAAACAAGTTGTTATTCCACAGCGACAGTTTCCAACAGCAAAACACGAAAAACGAGTTTTGCTTTGCTTATGGTTTCAGAGTGTTTCAGTAGAGTTTCATTGCTAGGAACCCAAGTTAAAAGTAAAGTGAGTTCTGCTGGGCTCCTCCTAGCCATAATCTTGCTTGCTCAAATTTTACACTGCAACTCATTCCCCTGGGCTCGCTGAATTATACTTGAAATTGTTTTTGTCTCTGGCTAGATGATGGTAAATTCCTGCAGGCTTGAACAATTTCGTATTTCTTTACAGAGCACTAAGTTTGCTGTTGGAGCTGAAATACTAATGCCCCAAACCCACCAAAATGTATCAAACCCCAAACTCAGAATAGCAGGGATGGTCAGTGTGAACAGCTGAGGCTTATTGCTGTAAAGGTCGTGCATCAGTCTGCCTTGGAGCACATCGGTAGCTTCATACGAACACCTCTGTGTCCAGTTCAAGGAGACCATACAGAGGCACACACTGGAGCATTAATAAGTACCAAGTCAGGTTGTGGATTCACAAAACATCAGAAACTTTTCACCATATCTGTTTTGGACACATTTCTCATGGAAGAATAACCTACCTCACTGCTTGGTCATCCTTGCTCTGAGGGGAAGTGAAGTACCATGAGCCTCTTACCCAGACACAGCTTCCTCTCCCTTGGCGATGGATCAGTGACACTGCCCAGGAGGAACAGTCATCTCATTGTCAACTCCTGGCTTCTCTTTGTGCCTTGGACATTGTCACCCTGACTGCATGAGGAGCAGCATGCTGACAGAGGCAGCTCTCCTTTCACACCTCAGCTGTGTTACCCGAGAAGATTACACTGAAGAGTGGAAGACACATCAGCTGAGAGATTGATTTTCATAGGGTAGCTAGCTTGTTCCCAAAAGCAGGCAAGTGCCAGAAGCCAAATGGCTCCTTTCTCCCTAAAATCCAGCAGGATAAGGACTAGATGCCCAGACATCCACCCAAGCTGTAGTGTTACTCTCTATTGGTACCCTCAAACTCACAAAGTATTCATTGCCTTCTCTTCCAAACCCTGGGCTTTAGTCTGTGCACAGATATACTCCTCTGTCTTTGTGGTCATGTCACACCTCCTCTTTGCAAAGGTGTTGGAGGCATATGTACGCAAGTACACACATGCACACACACACACACAGAGTTGCTCTGCCTCTAAGGAGATCAAAAAGGGCCAGGAAACAGCAGCAACACACAGCCTGGATTTAAAAAAAAAAAAAACAAAGTCCCTTTTGGGCAGCACTGAAAGGCAAGACCTAGCTTCCTACCTCTGAGAAAGCTGACTCAAAACCACGATGCCTGGCAAACCACCTATCCCCTCATTTGCCATCATCATCATCCCACAGCTGGTATGGGAGGAGACAGCCTGACCATTTCTACACACATTTCAGCTCAGGACACCAGGGCCATTACTCACCCTGTGGGATAAGTTCTGCGATTTCATGCTGCTACTGGAAAGTTGCTGAGGTATCCTCAAAGCAGTGGGTGGGGCAGTTGTTCTGGCACAGGCTAGGAAATAAGCCCTGGCAGCTCCTGCATGGAAGGGGCAGTCATCTTCCCATGCACATCTCTACTCAATGGTCACAGTCTCAGGACATGGCCAGAAACATTCCTCACAGCTTCACTGAGCACACCCAGTAGTGATCTTCACCTCATGGTCCTGGACCTGCCATGCATTAATGCAATGTCACACTCAAGCTGTCTCGTTGCCTTGAGTCATTTACAGCTACAGCAAGAAGGAGGATCACAGGGGAAGGCAAAAGACTGCACTCCCCATCAGACCGGTTAGCTAGGTGCTGGAGGATATTCTGAGGACATAAAAGTCATTAGTGACACACTTCTGGTCTTACAGAGAATCCCTTTCTCTTCTCCTCACCTGTATTCAGCAAGTCTGGTGGTGCTGGCTCTGGTCTGCTTCCATGCCCAAGCACTCACAGGAGGCCCTGTTTCCCCTTTGTTCTAACCCAACACTTGCCCATAGGCTTGCCCTGTACCTGCTCTGCACATCTCGTTATTCATGGGCACTGCTGGAAATCAACCTCATATCTCAGATTGGAGCCCCTGCTATACATTTTTTCTATGCCTTCAATACATTCTTCTTTTTGTAATATATCCATTGTCTTTTAACTTCATCCACCTGAATTTTGCTCCAAATGGTTAATCCTTCTCTGGATGTCTGAAGTAAGTATAGTCCTCTCATGTCCTATCTCATTTCTGTGCCTTGATGGTCACCTCTTGCAAGGTCTGCTACTTTCTGTTGCTTCCTTTCTGTTCATAGGATCTTTGGACATCTCTGATCAGTGGTCCTAAGCTGACCACTGTTCCAGCTCATAGACGACACCTTAACACTCTCAAGATACACAACACACCACACATCTTAAGCATCTTCCTTGGCTTTCCAGTAGACAAATGCCTCCTTTTCACCACAACTTTAGATAGGTGGAGATTTTCCCTAAGCGCTAAAAGTCCTGCAGAATACTGTATGCGCTTAAAATGGTGTTACTTCTAGGGGATATTGCCTAGCACCCTGTGACTGGTGGAGATGGCATGACTGAAGCTTCAGGATTCCCAAATCCTTTCTTACTATGGACCCAGTGGCAAGGTCTGGATGCAATTTTCTTTGGCAGTGCTGGAGCACTTGAGAAGCATCAGCGTCTGGGGCCCAGTGAGGTAAATATGATCTCCTGTGAAGACAAGATTGAAATAAAAGAAAGGAGACACTTTGGTCAGAGTTCAGTGTATACATGGGAGCCAAGACATAGGCATGGCAGTGATGACATTTATTTCTGTTGCCAGAGTGTAGGTGATAGGAACGTCCGTAGAGCGAGAGGGGAATATTGTGGTAGTTACCAAGAAAACAGCCACCACCAGTGATGTCTAGGATTAATAATATACTAAGTGCTGGACAGGACACAGATGTCTGTATCATGACTGAATCACAGGAATCTCAATGCAGATATCTGTAAAGCAAATATAGTTGCAGACAATGGTCATATTACTGTGTAGCTCTAGTCATGATTTAATAGCTTTTACATGTCTAGGAAGGGACTGTCTAGTAGCTGCAGTATCTTGGAAATATCAATTAATGAAAAATGTGCGCATCATCCACTTCTCGATCTCCCATTCTGTGGAGAATCTAATGAATCATTCTCATACAGGGCACCTGTCAACATCCTCGGGAGCAGGGAAGTTGTTAGACTGATGCCAATCAGTGCTCTGGCCATGCGCTGAAAGGTCTGTAGCCAGGGTGCTCACAGCGGTGCTCACAAACACTTTCAGGGAAGTAGTAGCATTCATTACCTCCAAAACAGAGGAGACTGCAGAGGTGTCCATGTTCAGCTTGAACCTCTCAACGCAGGCCCTGACCGTGAGATTTAAGCAGCTGGGGTCTATGGTGGAAAGTGTTATCAGAATGATTGTTACCTCAGCAGTTCCTACAAGTGACAATTTCTAAAAGCAAACATCAGTACAAACATCTACTTGCTTAGAGGGATATCTGCTCCCACTCACTCTTCCTTTCATCCCCAAACTCACGCCCTGTTAAACTCGGACCTTTTCCAACTTAACTTTTCAGACTTTCTAGTCTTTTCCTTATCCCAGCAAAAAATACCCAAGATTTACTGCTATCTCCCACCACTGCCTAGCTAATCTACCCTACTCAGGTACTCCACGCTAGTCTAATCTAAGAAGTCCTGTAAGAAACCTGCTCTCACTTTAACTTCTGTTTCTCTCCGCTCATGTTGTTCTCTAACCCAAAGTTAGGGCATTTGGGACTGGCTATGGCTGAGCCTCCTCACTGCTCGTGGCACCTCGGGTCTGACTTATCATGGTGGGCTGCAGGTGGTGAGAAAAGAGAGGGCCTTCCAGATGGCAGGGACAACGTAACTGCTTGGGAAGTGAGTTGCTTCACAGTAGGCTGGGCGCAGGTCAGATGTCTAAACATATGTTGTATGTGTGAGAGAAAGGCATGCCCCTGGGCCCTGCTAGAGGCAGATGTTAAGGATCATGTGGGAAGGAGGCAGGTACCTAAAACATATTTAATGCAACGAATTTCAGTCCTCCAGTCTACCTGGCCAAGTGAATTTTGAAGTCCACAATTTAGCCTCTAGAATTCCTATGTTCTCAAGATATCAACATGTTCATTCAGAAAATGATAGTTCAAGAAGATTGAGCCCCATAATTGTGCCACCACTGATCCAGCAGAACAGGCAAAACAGAACAACCGAGCACACCTCAGATCCTGGACTGCAGTGCAGGCTTAACTCTGCCTACCTCAGCAATTTAAATTCAGCTGCTAGACTTTGCACTGAAGTGGCTAAGGTGCGCTCAAAGATGTCTGCACTAGCTCTCCTGTGGGGATGATACTCTTTAGCAAGGAGTGATAATAAACAGTAGGATGGTGCTAACACTTTAAGCTGCTGCAGCTGTCTGCTAAGTGAATATGTGTCAACACCTTCAGACTGGAAGGTGAGAAAGTGAAATTATAGCTCTCAGTTACCCTAATTCTGCTTGTGCAACCTCTTTTATTAATTCACTTTCAAGGGTGGTTAAGGGACTCTGAGGTTTTGCTTGCATGTTATGAATCCGAGATAATGAGCATGTTTCTGAAAGCTTGCCTCCTTCTTTAAGTTTTTCTGTTGTAACTATGACACCATATTTAGAATGAAAAATTACAGCAGCATAGCCTTATACATGAAAGTCCTAAAAACACTCCAGCATCCCAAAAGCATCTGCCACAAAATGTAGAACACTGATTAAGAGGAAGAAAATGAAGTACACATCTTAATAAAGATTTGCTAGTGTAAATATTCTTTTGATAATTACACAAATATAACCTTCTCAGAGTTAATAATAAGATCCATTTCCTCAGCCTATCTATAAAGTAATTTGTGACCCTAGGATCACATTTTCCTCTGTGATATTTTCATCTCTCCATTATAGTTTGAAAGCTAAAGGTAGAGAAGCTGATTGGCAATGTAAGAAAAGTAAAAATGGAAGATTTGTCACTGTGCTGATGTAGCTGTGCTGATATAAATAGAGACTCGATAGATACTAAATGATCACTCAGAGGCTACTTGTGGTTTAATGTCTCTGAGACATTTTGTAAATCTGACAACTTTCTACACAGATACTAGTTATGATGCTAATCTAGATTTGGAGTCAGTACTGTGGCTCCTATAGAAAAAGTGATTATTATGAATACACGGAACTGATTTTATATACGTCACAGATTTTTGACGATGTTCTGCAGATAGATTGACACGAAGACTACAGTGCAGAGAGCAGTATTCAGCCGAGCACACAGCTACACTTCTTGGTTCTGTTTGATAACAGCTTCTAAACAGGAAAAGCGCCCTGACTGTTCCCCTTTTCCATCCTTCAAAAATCTCAAGTGTTTTTAATTCTAGTCTTTTCAACTTCTTCACAACCATGGACCAGACTATATTAAAACAGTTTGCTCAGGGGCTGGATGGCAAATAAATCGTTAAATGTTGTATGACAGTGAGAAACAATTAGGGAACTGGACAGAACCATCCTGTGGATTGCCAGCTGGACAGTAGTATGCTCACTTAAAATATGTACATATAATCTCTGGTCCAGGTCAGGTTCAGCCATAAAATAGTGTTTAACATCAGAAATTTATGAGGAACTCAAATTCTTCAGAAACTACTACAGGTTTTTAACTGTATATACGCCTACTGAAATCCACGGCAGCATACGGAATTGTTGGTAAGCGCCTGAATCGGTGTGACAGGCCCCAAGTTGTAACACCCTTTTAAACTTGGCAGATGTGGCCCTGGTTGACAAGAATCAGCATTTGGACCTTGAGACTTTTTCTCCAGCTACTGGATGTAAGCTCTTCCCTCAGTTCTCTGGATACCAATATTCATACCTGCTGCCGATGCGAGTAGCTGATGGATAACCAGGCCAGCCACCTCGTTTCAGAGATCACTTAGAGCAGTGTAGTAAAAAAACCACCACAACCCAAAACATTATTATTGTTTTGAAAGCACAAACAGGACATGACCTTTCATTACACACAAGACCTTTACCATTTCTTACAAATGCTTTGTTTTTATTCCTTCCCTTTCACAGAGACCTTACTTGTCCAGCCACTATGCTGAAAATCACCATTCTAGAAAAGGGAAAAAAAAATTAAAATCACACACTCCAATAACGATAGATGAAGTATAGAAAATGTTTCCATTTACCACCTTCAGGCAGACAACAAAACCAGGCTCTCCACATGCTGAGGGGCAGACGGAGGACTTGCACATGGGTTGCGGCAATCCCAAGCACAAATACAGGCTGGGCGGAGAATGGATTGAAAGCAGCCCTGAGGAGAAGGACTTGGGACTGATGGTTGATGTGAAGCTCAACATGAGCCAGCAGTGTGTGCTTGCAGCCCAGAAGGCCAACTGTATCCTGGGCTGTGTCAAAAGCAGCGTGGCCAGCAAGTGGAGGGAGGGGATTCTGCCCCTCTACTCCACTCTCGTGAGACCCCAGCTGCAGTACTGCGTCCAGTTCTGGGGCCCCCAACATAAGAAGGACATGGAGCTGTTGGAACAAGTCCAGAGGAGGGCCACGAAGATGATCAGAGGGCTGGAGCACCTCTGCTGTGAAGACAGGCTGAGAGAGTTAGGCTTGTTCAGCCTGGAGAAGGCTCCAGGGAGACCTTCTAGCAGCCTTCCAGTACCTGAAGGGGCCTATAGGAAAGCAGGAGAGGGACTTTTTACAAGGGTATGTAGTGACAGGACAAGGGGGAATGGTTTTAAACTGAAAGAGAGTAGATTTAGATTAGATATTAGGAAGAAATTCTTTCCTGTGAGGGTGGTGAGACAGTGGAACAAGTTGCCCAGAGAAGCTGTGGATGCCACCTCCCTGGTAGTGTTCAAGGCCAGGCTGGATGGGGCTTTGAGCAACCTGGTCTAGTGGAAAGGTGTCCCTGCCCATGGCAGGGGGGTTGGAACTAGATGATCTTTAAGGTCCCTTCCAACCCAAACCATTCAGTGATTCTATGACTTCAGCCTGGCCCCCTCCCAGAGCCCCCCAAGGGCAGCCGTGACCGCTGCCACCCCGCCGGGGCAGCCCTCACGAAGGCAAGTGCGGGTGGGAGTTGGCGATAGAACCACCAGATCCTGATTTAGGGCGGAAAACCTGAGATTATTCCTTTGTGGACTCTCTCCCTGCTCCCCCCCCCACCTCCCGAAAACGCTGGGCTGGGGTAGAAGGAAGCGCCAACGCCTGCCGCTTGAGGCGAGCGGAGGCTGGTGGCGGGGTGCGGGTCCGTCCCGGCTCAGCGCTCCCCGGCCGCAGGGCGGGTGCCCTGGAAGGCAGCCGGGAGCCGGTTCCTGCCCTCGCGGTGTCGTCTGAGGAGCTGGGTGGATTTTTGGAGGGAACAGAAACTGCCAGCCTGGAGGCGGGAGAAGGGGACGGGGACGGGGACGGGCTCCCCATCGGCCCCAGCAGCGGAGGCAGCGGGAGCCGCTTGCGCCGGGAACGCCTCGTCGCCGCCGCGGGGCTGAGGGGCCGGAGCCCCGCCGACCGCCGAGTAAGAGGGGGGCAGTGTCTGGGCCGGCGGGGCAGTGCCGCTCGTCGCGGGGTCGCGCTGCCGGCCTGGGCTTGGCGGGCTGCGGACGGTTGTCGTCCCTGCTCCTGTCAGGGCGGGGGCTGCCGTGGGGCGCTGGGGCGGACCCGGGGCCTTCGGGGGGTGTGAGGGAGTAACGGCACGGGGGAAAGGGGAGGCCGTGCTCGGAGGCCGCGGACAAGGAGGAGGTGCCACGCTGGGCCGGGGAGGGATCGTGGTTGCCGGCACAGCGGAGGCGTTTAAGCCGCGCAAACCCCCGCGCCTTCACGAAGGCTCTGACTGAAGCTCCTTGGCGCGCCCGCGACACCTCCTCACGCTGAGCCCGGGCCGGAGCTGAGCAAGCGGCCCCTGCCCGCGGCGGTGGGCGAGGCCGGTGCCCAGGTGGCCGGGGGAGCGCGGCGGGCGCAGCTGGCGCGGCGCGATGGCCCTCAGCGCCGAGACGTCCTAATTGGCGGCAGCGGAGCTGGCAGCGGGGGGCAGGGCCGGCCCGGAGCGTCTGCCTGCTGCCGCTCTCGGGGCGAAACGGCGCGTCCGTGCGGAGGGTAGGCGGGAGGGGCGGCGGGCGGGGCGCGGTGGTCTGATCGTGAGCGGCTCCGGCTACGTAGACGGCGGGGAGGGTGCCGCCTGCAAGCAGGGTAGGCTAGCGTGAGAGACAAAAGCCTGGCTCGGCCGAGCGAGGGGCTCGGCCTCGCAGCTGCCGGGAGGGCTCTTTTGTTGCTGTTTCCTAACCGGAGTTTGTGCGTTTCCCGCCGCTCCCCGCCCGTCATACCGCTGGTTACGGCCGGGGTGAGGACCGCGAACGAGGCGGCGGCCTCCGCCCAGCTCGGTGAACGAGCGACCTCTCAGTTCCCTGCCTCGTCCGCCACCAGTTGATCAAAGTTCGGCTGGGCCCAGGGAGGAGCGGCCGGCCTGCCGCCCCCGCGGCTGCCCTCCGCGGCCCGGGGCAGCGCTTCCCCGTCCCCGCTGTCTCCCGCGGCACGAACGCCTGTGTGTAGCGAAGTAGGAGTGAGTGGGCGCCTCCCTCCGCCTGCCCTCTCCTCCTCGCGGCTGGGGCTCTGGATAGGAGGAGCCTGAGGAAGAGGAAGATGACGAGCGGGTGCAATTAGCCTAACAAGGGACGGGTGGCGGAGGCGGCAGCGGCGGCCCCGCGCTGAGGACTGACACATCTGCTCTCTCTCTCTCTCTCTCTCTCTTCCTCCAGCCATGAAGGCAGAAGCCGGGGAGCGCTGCTGAAGCCCAGGGTCGTCCTGGCGCTCTTCCCTATGGCAGCTGCGTGAAGGGGCCGACTCCCCCTCCCCCGGCGGCGGGGCTGGCCTCGTCGCGTCGGGTGTGCGCGAGTGGCTCTGGTTCCCCCCTCCCTTCCCTTCCCCGATGTGGGCTCCAGAGGATTTGCGCCTCCTTTGTAACCGGGAATGAAATAATGGCGACCCGGTGGGCAGCGGGGCCACCCGGCGGAGATGGCGACAACGAGCCCCCCCAGGGCGGCGGCAACGGCGCCGGCGGCCAGGTAGGAGTGGCGGGGGCGGGCGGGGCGCGGCCTGCGCGTACGCCGTCGGCGGGCAGGGGCGGGCGGCTGCCTCCCGCCGCGGGGAACGGCTTGGCTGGAGCGGGCTTAATGGCCGCCCCCTCTCTCCCTCCCTTCCTCCCTCCCTCTCTCTTCCTGCCCGCCCGCCCCGGACTTGCTGGGAGTTGGACGCTGGGAGCAGTGCGGGCGTGCGGCTCCCCGGCAGCGGGAGGGGAGGCGAGGCTGCCGCCCCGGCCGGGAGCTGGCCTGGCAGGCGGGCGTCGCGCCTGGGCCAGGAGGCGAGGGCGCTTCCGCTGCCTCACGGACCGGGCGGCGGCTCCGCTTCCCGCCCCGTGGAGCGGCCGCTGTCCTCCCCCTGGGGGCGGTGGTTTCCGTGGGGTCCCCTCGTCAGCCCCGCGGTCAGCTCGCGGCTTGTCGCCCCCACGCTCAGTCTCTCCGCCTTGTCCCAACGCCGGTCTGCCCCGTCCCCGAGGGACGGGAGCGTTTCGCTGGGCGGCACTGGGGTACGGCTTCGTGTCGTCCCCCCCCCAGCCCCGTCACACTCAAACCCTGGTGCTTTTTAGTAGAAGCACGGGCGTGGCCTCTGCCTCCTTGTAGCCAGTACTTGCAGTCCTCCTGCCTCTACCCAGCGGCTTGTATTAAACGTATTTCCATCCATAGCATTTGTTGCTGGAACGGTCCTGTGTGTGTTTAAAAACTTCGTAGTATGCCCTATGGTGGCACCATTGCATGTTCGGACTCGCGACACAGTTTTTAATGCAGAACCGTGTCTGATGCTTCTTTCTGTGCTCCCTATTAATAGTAATAAATGTCTGTGAAACAACTGTAGCTTCAGATCCAACAAAATATATGTAACAGCTTCAGTGGGGTTGATCTAACATCTGTATTAAACTTTATTTACAATGGCAAACTTGCTTTTGTGTTTCTTAAAGTTAGGGTATGTCGTGCCAAAGACAGAAAACTGACTTAAACCTGTGTGGGGCTGTGAAATGCATGCCCTTTATATAGATGTTCCCCTTTTGTTTGCTGATATTGGAATGTAGTAGAGTGATTTTAAACCTACAGAACTACCTACAGAAAGTGTGGGTGGTTTTTTTATTGTTGGTTTTTTTTTTAGTGTGGGATTTTTTTTTTTTTTTTAAGACACTGGTTTTTAGTTTACTGCTATCCTCAATTCACCCTTTTGCCTTGGTTTAAAAGTGGCACATATGGTATTGTAAGATTTTCCTTACTGCCATCACCACAGTTAAGATTCACGCAGTCTCTCAAAGCGAGTGGGTTAGGTGAGGACAAATGAGTCTTAAGTAAGAAAACAGAAGATGTTAAGATTTAAGACTTTGTGATAAATTATGATTCTTAACTCGTATGTAGATTTAATCATGTATTATTCTTGTTGATGTCCTTTTTAAAAACGTAACTGAAAACAAGGCTGTTTTTGGAGAACGTGTTCTTTAATACTGTTCAAACAGTGTGGTAAGAGGGGGGGGGAAGCACAAGTGTAAAAATGAAAATCTGCTTTTTAATCGTTATATTGAGACTGCTGGTCTTTTGACACTGGCACTTGTGATAATCCACCTGTGGCTACTGTGGTCAGCCTAACAAGGCCTGTGGCACTTTTGGAGCTCATCATGTTAAAGCTGTCTAATTGGGGACTACTAATAGGTATGGAATTGCAAAATGGACTGCTCTGCCTGTTTTTTTGCCTGATAGTTATATGTTGCAGTTAAAATGTAACTGCTGGAAAACATGCACTTACACTGATGATTGCCTTAATCACAGCAGGCCTTTTCTTGAACGTAGATAGCCCTCATGAATGCCTAATCAAGGTTGCAATGCTTTCTCAGTTATTTTAGTATACATATTGCTGCATGGCTTAAAGTACAACTTATTTTCTAACAACTTTTTTCATAGATTGGTGTAAAATGCCAAGAGAGAGTGAGGATTTGTGACTTGTGATCTGCTGTCTCAGTTCAGTTGACAGAACAGTTACTGTGTACAGTATAGTGAACAAATCCCTTTAAGTGAAGTCTTACTTGTATGAAACAGTAAGAACTGCTTTTCTGATGAAAAAAATCAGAACACACCTTTAATGAAACACGAATTACTATAAAAAAGGAATTTTAAGTTTGCAAAAAAGTTGCTGCAGTTGCAGGGTTTTATAGTGTGCTAATGCTGACATGCAAGGTATTAGCCATTTTGGGAAATGATTTATGTTTTTGGGACACTGTATCCCATATGGTGTTTGCATTGTAATGCAATATTAACTCATCTACATTTAATGTTTAGCTGTAGACCTATACGCACAGCAGGTTATCACGAGGAAGACTCCAAGCATAGCCTGCAGGCAAGGGAGTTGCAACAGAAATGCGGATTTTACCAGTTAAAGATTCTGGAAAGGTACAGCTCTAGTCATGAAGGTTTGATCAAGAACTGAAAAACTTGTCCTCTGGCTTCAAGATCAGTGGTCAGACAAAGAAAGGGAACGTCTGACTGAGAAGCTAGTGCTTCTGTGTATCTTTGCATGCAGAGGTGGCAGAATTGAGGACACACAATTTGACTCTAGGTAACGCATATATCGGTTGATAATTGTTTTTTGTTTTGGATGCCTGTCTACTGTGATATTAAGTTCCATTTGGTTATGCCTTGCCATGGTTTCTATTTTTATTTTTACTTCATTTTTTTGTTTTCCCTTTGACACTGTACCTGTGGTCTTTCTCACTTCAGAACCCCTTCACTGAAATGATTGTTGAGAACAAAGGTTGCGCATTCAGGCTTGCAGGCTGCCATCTGAACATACAGCGCCTGTTCAAAGGGACAGATCACGTACTCTGGGCTCTTGGGGGAGCTGGCAGAGGGGGCCAGGGACTCTCAGGGCTGTTTGCCATTCTGTTTGAAATCTGACACACATTTGCAAATGGGTGCAAGAATTGCTGAGCTTATGTTCATAAGGACCAGATAAGTGAGAGCGTGTTCTTTCTGGCTTTTAGATTAATAGGCATATACTATCTCTGTTTCGCCAGGTTGTAGCAGTGTTTTGCTGGAGTGATTAAACCCTGCTAAGATACAGGCAGTACTACTTTAGTCACAACATCCCATCTACAGGTCTGTCCAGATTCGAGGCTGGAACTGGCTTCTTCGTTAGTATAAATTTAATTTCCCTTCCTCTGCCTAGAAAGGCACAACAGAAAGTGCTTTTTTGCTTTTCTATTCCCACTATTTTGCATTTACTTTAAAATATTTGCTAAACCTGTTTGTGGCGTAGTTTACTGTTAATCTGTATTAAAATTAAATCCAAAATGTTAAATGCAGGATGAAAAAATAATCACAGTGTGTGTGGCTTTAAAAGCCAAATTTTTGTTGTAAACAATACTGTTTCCTCAGTTTATGAATAATAAAAATACTTTATCAAATAATTTTATTAAGAGTGATATTTTTCTATTCGAACTCATTAGAGCACACATACATTTAGATGTTTATTGCAAATTTCTAATACTTTACTGCAAATTTGCATTAAGAGTGTGGTGGTTTGGGTTATTTTGGTTTTGTGGGATTTTTTTGTTCTCTTTTTTTTTTTTTTTTTTTGCTTAACAGCTGAGTTGTTAGGAATAGTTGACTGTCTTTAGAGATTCCTGAGAGTTTCTGTATTTGGCAATAATTAAGAATACTTTTCCAAAGACTTCTATAAAAGAGAAGTCAGAGTTTATTTAGTACTTGCTTTGTAACCACAAATATTCAATTTCAGAAGCGGGGAGAAAACCCCACAGTATCCCCACTCCTACACCTTATCAGAGAGCACAACTGCATAAACTGAAGAGAAGCCCGTGCTAGAAGGGTCAGGAACTAGAGAAGAGCAATGATGACACTAAAAATAGAAAATGATTGGCGTTCTCACTAAGAATAATTAATAGATCGTTTACTATTTTAACAACCCGGTTGGGGTAACATTGGTAAACTTTGAGTGGTGACTTCCAGCTGTTATGTCTCTCTACTGTTCGGACACAAGCACTGAAGGGCTGTATTTTGATCCTGCATTTCAGTCTTTATGTAATCATGCGTGTAAACAGGTAGACTGTTCTAGAACTGTGGTGTTGGAGATCAGTGCTTTTTCTATGCCTGATGCTTAGAGACCACAAGATTTAACCATCATGTTAAAAATCAGAATTAGAGAAATGTACTGGTAAGATTTTATATGTCAAATAACACACAATACCAAAAGTAGTCATTAGAAGTGTATATTATGTGTGGTGATAAAGAATTCTGCACAAACCTTGCATCAAGGGAGGAAAAAACAAATACAATACCAGCATTACCAGGAGTTGTGGTTGTGACTATTCAAAAAGCTTGAGTCAAATCCAGTTTAATCATGCAAGCATAACACTGACTTCTGCTCTCATTTATGTTGGAGTAAGCATAAGATAATTTGACAGAACACGGACCTCTTCCACAGGGAAATGTTACGTGTTTGATAAGTGACAAAATAAAGCAGCAAATTGTTCCTTCAACAAAAGCAAGGGATCTGCTTTCAAATGTAACTGCGTCTGATGGTTTTTAAAGTGATTTTTTGCTTCCCAAAAATAGACCTTTGCTGATTGTACCGCTTTGGTAATTGTCTGAAAAAAAAAATATTTTTGCAAGAGAAATCTGAAGGACTGAAGAATATCTTGAATCATGTCAATACTAAATAGTTGCATTTATTGTATGCAGTATATGCATTGTAAAAGTGAACTTTTTTCTTCAACAGGTTTAACGAACATCACAGCACTGAGATGACTTTTCTCCTTAAGCTATTTTTAATGATTTCTATCATTAAAATGTGAAAATAACATATCTGCTACTTCAGACTTATTATTTCTTATCTGTTTTATTTACTTGCGTACACAAAGAACATTGAGAGAACAGTTGGGGAAGAGAAGGTATTTCATCTTACGCACTGTATGCATTTGTGTTCTTGTCCCTCTTGAATGTATAAAAGCATCCTCCTGTAGGCGGAGGACCAAATGGTAGTTCAGCAGAACAGTATGGCCTCTGGAAAGAGTAAAAACTGGTCGTCTTTTTTTTTTTTTTTTTTTTTAAATGTTGTCAATACATACATATGTTGCTGTGTAGATGGTGATTTAGAATATGAACATGTGCAACCTGTGAGTCTTATTAAAAGCAAAACTTTCTGTATCTCTTCCTAAGGAAGTCTATGCAGCAGTGTTAGACTAACCTGCTAAGAATATATACTGATGCTTTATAGCTGGTGGTTTTCTTTCTCTGATAACAACTTGAAGAAAAATTAAGGTTTTCTAACATTCGGAGGTTGTGTGTTATTCTTCCTTGCAGTTGTCTGTATATTGAATTGCACAGGATAGGAAGCAGATACAAAAAATTAGGAAATGATGTTAAATGAAAACAAATTTACTTCCTGTTGTTAACAGGGGTCGTTGTTTTTAAGTACTGTGAGTTAGCCCTGGTATAAATGGTGAGGCTTCTAAATTGGTGTTGAAACAGTCTGAATTGACAGTACTCCAGAAGTCAGTCTGATGAGCTGTTAGGTGTAACTCCATGGTTGTAGGTGTCAGAGCTTATGATGTCATCAAATCCTTGAATTTAGGGCCTTGCTACAGAGGAGGTGTTTGTTTGCCTACCATAATAGATAATATATGTACGTATACTAAATAATATGTTGTGCCAAGCACAGTAGATAAACGATGGATGAGAGTTATGCTGTCTGGTCAGATTGGTGGATGAATGGGGATAATCAGGTCACGCTTTTCCTGTTTATGATACAGAATGTGGATTAATGTAGATACTGTGCATTTCTCCTGTCCAAATCCATCTTATATCTTGTTAATTGTAATATTTTTGCAAACACTTCTGTGGTATTTTTTTCCTATCACCCAGTAGTAGGTACATACAGTAGAAGTGTAAGTGCAGCTGATGGGTGGGAACAGCGACATCAAACGGGCTTTGACTGTGTTCATATCAGAAGCTCGACACGTCTTGTAAACCTGAAAGTGCCTAATCTTACGGTTGCAAGGTGGGATAAGCTGTTTTATGTATACAGTTCTTAAGTATGCAAAGATTATTTAATGGGAAGGCTTCCTCTGTTGCATTTTTCTTTTTAGTTCTTTTTTTAAACCAGGATGAAGTTACATGGGAACTCTAGCTACTCACTGAAGAGTTCTTTACAGCCTTTCATTAGTAATGGTGAAACAATTTTCTGAATTTACTGGTTTATCATTGCTGTTAGACTTGAGGAGAGCTCTTCTGGGGAGATGATACTAGAGTTTAGATACTTGGTCGTAAGAAAGTAAAAACTAGGCACAGCTATATGCTTTGTTCTCTGGATTTATTTGTATTGAGGGGCTAGAACTACTGCATCTTTCTGATTTGGTGTATCCTTTTATCGTTTTCTATGTCATCAGTGAATTGGCTTCAGCAGGAAATGTTGATGCTTTGTATTTTCTGTTCTTGATTTTTGTATTGAAAATTGTAGTTCAGAAAGCATTTATGAGTGAAGCCTTGGGAGCTGTTGCTGCAGCTCTCTGAACAGCATGGTGTTTGAGAGAGTGTGATACAAATCATGTTAGTAAATATTTGGCGCTGGGCATGAGAGGTTCTCTGTGGGCATTCTGGAAAAATACAAACAGCTGTTTAGATTTTGATTCTGGCTTGCATTCATGAGCATACACCTTTGGGAGTATAGGTAGTAGGCTTATTTTTGTTCTAAATTTCTTTATTTCCATTTGCCAGCAGCTGCTGCTTTGCTGAGGGTGAATGAGGTCCCTCCTTAGAGGACATGGCTAATTACAGATGGGGGGTTGATGGAGGGGTGCACTTTGAGATAGACATTTTCTTTTGTGCGTGTGTCATTTGCATAATGTGTTAGGACACACAGTATGGACTGCATTAAGCACTAACAAATACACTGTAGGGAATAATCTTGCACTGGCATCACTGGGCTGGCTGGATGACATAATCTTCCTTATTTTTTAATTTTGAGGTTTGTGCTTTTTGTTTGGAGGGCCATGGAGGAGAAATCAAGTAGAAACCTTTAAATCTTACTGAGGAGAGAGATTTTAAACGCTTCTGAGTAACAGTTGCAGTTAGTACAAGTCAGTTGAAAAGAGAAACCTGAGCCTGTTTCTGATGTGGTCTTGTATTTTTACTGATAGAAGTGGTAGTGTGCCCTCCTACTTATATCTATGTATACTTCTTTGTATACTTGAATGGAGTAGTATTTCTTACGGAATTTAATTACAAATCAGCCTCTTGAAGACTGTATTTTATTCTCTTCTGTTTTCTTTTTCATCTAAGTATATGGGGCTTTTCATGTTAAGAAGTTGATGAGAACGTAAGAGAATGAACACCCCTGTAATAAAAAAAATACTAAAATTCAAAGCTTCTTCAACTGTTTTAATGTTGGTGTTGAATATATAGATGTTCTCTACTTCAAATATCTGTTTACTTTTTTTACTCTCAGTGTGAGGGCAGAAAAGGCCAAAATGAAAATACTTTCTTGTGAAGCGATTTAAAACTTTGAAGTGAATAAGTGTCTTGGGGACTACCTCTTCTGACCATGGGATGAACTAAAAGAGAATATTAAAATTCTCAGAAATCCCTCCCAGATCACTTGGTTTGTGACAGACAGACACAGTCTACCCAATATGTTCATGGCATTGAGGCGAACTTCTCATTTTTGAGAACTAAAGCTGAGCTAAATGTACAACTTAAGTTGCACTTTTGTATTGGAAAACTTTACATGGAGAGACACTGTTCAACAACTGTGGAGCTAAAGTCATGTGGATTTCAAAACCATAAGACAGTTCCAGTTATTTTTGAGGAAAACGCAACATTTTAACTTGTCCAAGGACTGCCCTGTTGTAATGGAATGTGGAAGTGGTTGATTTCTTAAGAAACTTGACTGATACTTAAATACAATTCTTTAATTGAACTTAAAGTCTGTTATAGTTTAGACATGTTTAAACTCATACATGCTCAATTTTATAATGTTTAAAAGGGACAGAGTTCAGTCGGTGCTTGCAGGGGTATGCGAAATGGTCAAAATTTCCTTGTGAGGCAAGAATTGAGAACCAAAACATTTTTTTGTTGTTGTTTTGGCCAGCAAAAGAAGCAGCAGATCTGGTATGTGCACCTCAAGCAGGTGGCTCTTACTACCTGTAGGTTCTGACCTGTTTTTGTAAGATAAAGATCTGCTTAGGGTTATCTCCGGGAGGAATGCCGCAGTTTTCGTGTAGCAAGCAGTCCCATTGCAGTTCATGCTTTGTTGCCGTGCTTTTCTTCTCAGCTCCAGTTTTGATGCAACTTTAATAGGGAGCCTGTGACTCTGGTGAAAAGTATTCCCATGTGTAGCCACAAACATTTCTTATTCATCAATGGTTGTAAAATCCTACTTGTCCCTTCTTGCATGCATTTTAAAATTTTATTATCCTCTATCACCATGGTAAAAAGGTGAGTAAGTAAACTTTGCCCAGAGTAATCAATTTTCATGGCAACTTTACAGGCCTCCTGCTCCATTCTAGGTACTTATGCTGTTTTCACGTGGGTCTGTCTGAATACAATCTTGAGTTTTCTATTTGCTTTAGTTACTTTTTAAAAATTGTTGGAGAAGTTGTTTTGGAGCTGCCTGTGAGGTAGGATTTGATTGTCTTAAGGAAGGAAGAATGAATGGCTTGTGTATTGCTCTTGGGGTATTAAAGTATCCCATCTTGCCAAATTAGCATTAATATGAAAGTTCGAAGCGTGAAACAAGTTTACATGAATAGTCTTCAATGTTTTTTGCAATCTGTGCATGTGAATCAGATGCTGGAGTAATTCAGTAGCCATAAATAGTTTGGCAAGCTGATGTTCTGGTCCTGATGTCATGGAGGTGATATTACAGGCCTGTTATTTGTGTCTCTCTTGTTAGCATTTTAATTTTTTTAAAAATGAGAACTAGTATTACTGCTTTTTAGACATACTGCATACCTGACCAAAATGGTCCTTGTAGCTGAGTTGGTGGAACAAAGGATTTTTCTGTATGCAAGTGTTATGAAACATGAGGTTGTATAATGGATGCAGGCCGATACTGGTAGCATTTCATAGCCTGTATCCGTTAGGTGTTGTTTTTCGTGACTTCTTTATAGATGGTTTTGAGTAATTTTCTCTCTGTTTACACTGTGACTGAGAATATGATTCAGCTGTATATCTAAATAGGTCTGATAGCTTTTTGGTGTTTTCATGAGTTAAATGGCAATGGAGAGGTAAAGTGCTTATTTTTCTGTCTTCCTTTGTACAGAATTTTTGCTTGCTGATGCTGTTATTCAGGTTAGTGAAGACGAATTGTCTGTGGAGAAATGCAGAAGGACCTTTTGATGTTCAGCAGTAGTTGATAAAAAATAAAATGAAAACTTAGTGTGCATAAATGGCAAGTAATATGTCACATATAAAATAGGTAATTATTAACTAGGAGCTCATGGGTGAGGTCTTAGAGTTGTGATAGGTAACTCTAAGGATTAAACAGGAGCTTAATGCTTGATGGTGGCCAAAAAAGCAAACTGTCATCCATTTCCTAATAATTTTGAACAGTTAATGTTCTCTGTCATGCCTCAAGTGTAGAAATACATAGTGCATTTGGAGCTGATGTGTCTAGGTCTAGTTCTGTCCCTTCCTCCTTCATTTTTTCCCATCTCAGTAACAGTACAGTAGAGCCAGAAAAATTTCAGAGAAAGGGCAGCTATGATAATTGAATATATGGAGTTGTTTCTGTAGCAACTAAGAAGAAGCAACTAAGGAAGATAGGACTTGGCAGTTTGCGAACGAGGAGACTGGAGATCACAGAATCACAGAATCAACCAGGTTGGAAGAGACCTCAGGGATCATCGAGTCCAACCGTTGCCCTGACACCACCCTGTCAACTAGACCATGGGACTAAGTGCCATGTCCAGTCTTTTCTTAAACACATCCAGAGATGGTGACTCCACCACCTCCCTGGGCAGCCCATTCCAATGTCTAATAACCCTTGCTGAAAAGAAATTCTTCCTAATGTCCAACCTGAACCTCCCCTGGCGAAGCCTGAGGCTGCGTCCTCTTGTCCTATCGCTAGTTGCCCAGGAGAAGAGGCCAACTCGCACTTCACTACAACCTCCCTTCAGGTAGTTGTAGACTGCAATAAGGTCACCTCTGAGCCTCCTCTTCTCCAGGCTAAACAACCCCAGCTCCCTCAGCCGTTCCTCGTAGGTCAGACCCTCCAGACCCTTCACCAGCTTGGTCGCCCTCCTCTGGACTCGCTCCAACACCTCAACATCTTTCTTGAAGTGCGGGGCCCAGAACTGGACACAGTACTCAAGATGCGGCCTCACCAGTGCCGAGTACAGAGGGTCGATCACTCCCCTAGACCGTCTGGCTACACTATTCCTAATAGAGGCCAGGATGCCATTGGCCTTCTTGGCTACCTGGGCACACTGCTGGCTCATGTTTAGCCAGCTGTCGATCAGCACCCCCAGGTCTCTTTCCACCGGGCCGCTTTCTAACCACTCTTCCCCCAGCCTGTAGAGCTGCATGGGGTTGTTGTGGCCGAAGTGTAAGACCCGGCACTTGTTCTTGTTGAACCTCATGCTGTTGGTCTCGGCCCATCTATCTAACCTGTCCAGATCCCTCTGTAGGGCCTTCCTACCCTCCAGCAAATCGACACTCCCACCCAGCTTGGTGTCATCTGCAAATTTACTGAGGGTGCACTCAATCCCTACGTCTAGATCATCTATAAAGATAGTGAACAGCACCGGCCCCAGAACTGAGCCCTGGGGAACACCGCTAGTGACCGGCCGCCAGCTGGACTTTGCCCCATTCACCACCACTCTCTGGGCTCAGCCATCCAGCCAGTTTTTAACCCATTGAAGAGTCCACCCATCGAAGCCCCGGGCAGCCAGTTTGTCCAGGAGGATGCTGTGGGAGACAGTGTCGAATGCCTTACTGAAGTCTAGATAGACTACATCCACAGTAGATGGAGAGATGATTTTGGGATGTGGTAGTTTTCTCCATCTATTGAATTTCTGTGGATCAGCTTTTTGCTATCTAGTCGAAGAAGTTGGGAGTGTCAAATGAGCATGGCAGAATGACAACAAGCAAAAGGAGATGGCCCTTTGCATAAAAGTTAATGGAGCTTGTTACTCTACACCATGATATTTTGGAAGCTAAAAGTGTGTATGTAAGCTGAAGGATAACCTGGATGCATTTTTGGAAGAGCAATACTTTTACAGTTACTAAATACCCTTGTAGTGGAATGAATTATGGATTTGTGAGTAACTGAAGGTGGGAGGATATTCTAGTGATGCTTGCTTTTGTGTTCTTTCCTAGTTATCTGCAACTACCTGCATTTGGTCACTGCTGGAGATGGACTAGGTGGACCTTTGATATGATCTACAGGTGTTCTTATATGTTACAATGCCGATTCCATGATAGCTCATCAGGATTCCTCCTGCTTTCAGGAGGTTCTGTACTAAGCCTGCTGAAACAAGGCAGCTGTTTGCGATCCACAACAGGAAATGCAGTTTTTTAAATGTTCAGGACTAGGACCTATTCTTGCTTCTTGAAGGCTCAGGCTAGATACCAAACTTCATCTTTGTTTTTGCTCTCTTTTGTAAAAGTTGCTATTATTTCTTGTAGCATCATACGGATCTAATGTTCTCTGGTTTTGATAAGTGAAAATGAAATGCACAATTACCTGCTTTTGTGTTCATCCCATCTCTTCCTCCTTTCCCCCTCCCAGTTGAGAGAGAAGGCAAGCTGATTGTGTGGCTTCTATGCAGAACTTGAATATGCTATTGTAAGTCTCATTTCTACTTGTTTGCAGTCAGGTAGGCATTGTTTTCTGCATTACTTCTTTTAGTGGACTGCATTACATTGCAAGACTTTATTCTTGATTCCAAGTCTTGCAAATACTGCAGCAGCAAAACCAGTAAATCCCCAAGAGCCAGTTGAAAACTCCTTTCTCCTTCTGTGGTGAATGATGCTACTGGGTCTTTTGTTCGCTGCAGAGTAGTTGGTTGGTTTCCCCTTACTCCTCTTCCACTCCAGTTCTGTGGTACCAGCTTAGGAAAAGGAAATGGCACTTTGAGGAGCTACACAGCAAGCTACATAGCTTCAAAGGCTGCTGCATGGGACTGAGTGGTGCACAGGTAGGGAAAGTACCAGAGGGAGAAGCCGTACTTGACAAAAAGGAACTTCTCCCCTTCACCAGTCCTGAAAATCAGTTATCAAGAAGGTACAAAAAAATGAGGTAAACTTTTACCTAAAGGACTGTGAAATGAGGTGGCCACAAAAATAGTTTTTTTGAGTTCGGATTTTTGTCTTTAGTGGGTAGGCAGACCAGCGATCCCCACCCCCCAAAACCAGCTGGTGCTGCTTTGCGCTATTTTTAAAGCTAGGTCAAAACTGTTGAAAGGCATCTGTGACTGAGATGGTTTCTGCTCTTGTAATCAGTGATTCATGACTCTGAGAAACTAAATTCTTTAAGGTGAGTGAGTAGAGACAGTGGTAATACTAGACAGTTACTCAGCAAGGCGTGTGCAGGGTAAACAGTTCTCGCTAGTAAGTTTGTATGTAGAGAATCATTTTTTCCTCATTTAAACTGGGGGGTTGTAGAACTTAGGGAAAAAATCTTGCATTGAGCTTAAGACTTGCTGCTTAGAATTCGCTGATGCCTGTTTTTCACACTACCTGATGTGAGTTTATTTGGGAAAAAGACTCTTCCTCCCCCCCCAACTCCCTCAGCGTGTTAACCTTTATCCATTTCATGGCCAGTTGTCAGTGGCTTAAATTGTGAATGATGCAGCATCAGTCCGTGATGTAATTGTCTGTAGGCTTCCTTGCAGCTCACAATGGGAAACTAAGTTTGGAAAAAGAATTTTGTCTGTGTATTATGTTCTGTGTCTGCTGTGAGGGAGGTGAAGCAGAAACACCACAATCATCTCTGTCTCGTTTTGGAAGGGTGAATCATAATGTTTTAGTGTGGGGTTTTTTTGTTTGTGGTTTTGGGTTTTTTGGTTTTGGGTGGTTTTTTTTTTGGTGGTGTGTTGGTGGTGGTGGTGTGGGTTTTATTTTTTGTTTTTCGTTTTTTTTTTTAAATTCAAGCCATTAATGCCACCGAATGAATTGAGGGGAAGGTATTATGTGTGAGATTAAGAACAGGATTTGTGGGAGTGGCTTGACCTTAAGTTCAGTTAATACTGTGGTCACTTCCCCCACTTAAATAATCTGACCTGGCAGATTTTTCTTTGCTTCTTAGGACCCAAGATACCATGAGCTTTCATTCCTTGGAAGGCTCTTGTAATCTTCCCTACTTTTGTAAGCAAAAAAGCAGGGATTACAAGCATATATCCTCAACTGAGTATTACTAGCCTTTTCAGTGCATGAGGAGCAGTGGTGGTTCTTCCCCTGTATTCTATATTCCATGGTACAGTTGTTTTTTGGGGAACTTCATTTTTTCCTTCTAGAGACTCTTCTCATTTGGGAAGGTAATAGTGCTAGTTGCATTTTAGAATGACTCATTACAGAAGGATCTTCCAATTAATTCTTACTTTGTAATAAAGCCTTTCTGGGATAGTTGTAATTTCTTTCAGAAGCCTGTTTTTTCACTGTTACCTTATTTTATATATTGCTGTTAAAAAGTGGTAGCAGAGGCCTTACTGTTCTATTACGCTCTTTTGTAGTTTGCATTCCATCCAGTTCCCCGAAGTTCCATCGTATTTATTGCTTAAAATGATTGCAGTCCAGACTACCTTATTCTTAAGTGCAGATTTAGCATAGATTATTTCAGAAATTGGTAAAAAAAAATATATGTAGGAAAACATTTTTGATGGCTTATGTTAAAAGTTTTTTTTATAATTGCAAAAAAAGTATTCACAGTCTAATTTAAAATACTGAAATAGGGGAAAAATGACATTGTTCTTACTTAGTAAAGTAACCTGTATAAGTCCTTTCAGCTGAAGATTCTCATAGACTTCAGCAGGCTTTGGATCAGCAGTTCTAATAAACGAGCTTTTGAAAAAAGCCTTTAACTCTTGCAAAAACCAGTTGTGCCTATTCTATTACTGCTCTTTAAAGCTGACGGCTTTTTGTATTATGTGCTAGAATATAAGTAAACTTGCATCGTATACTTTCTGCATTGTATACTGGAGGAATCAGTGTTTAAGCACATATACCCCAAGCGACTAATGTTTTCCTCAAGTGTTAGAGTAAAAAGGCTACAAAGAAAAAGTCTGTTTCTTTTTATAATGCAAAACTATGTATATAGTATCTAAAAAGTGACATGCTGTTATAAAGTCAAAAAATGAAAATATGAAGTGTTGTAAAAATAACAGTATTTTGGTTTGAATTAAACACACAGTGGAAGCAGATACATTTGTTTCATGAACGAAAGGTTGATACTTGTCTAACTCCTCTATTCTTAGCCAAATTTAGGGGGGAAAAAAGCGGTTCTCTTAAAGGAAATCTGGGAAGAATAAGGACTGCTTTTTTTTAATGTCTACAACTTGAAAGACTTGTAGATACTTCTTCAAAACCAGGGAAATAAGACTGCTTGCTATAAACATAGTACAAATGGTGAACTTATAAACTGGAAGTTTAATTAAAAAAAAAGAAATTCTTGAGCACCTTTCCATAGCGAGACATGGACTGAAGTATAATTATACTTCATTTAGTGTCTTCTTCCAGCATTAACAAAGTCTGCCTGTTTTAAGAGAATTATCTCTTCCTGTTTTTTTGCAATGTCATGAAACCAAGATTCTAATCTTGGCAAAGTAAAGCTTATAGATGCCTTATGTGCAAAGGACATAGGTATCTCACCTGGCAATAACAAAGTGGATGGTGGATGGTTAAATGTACTGTCTAAGCACCGAACTGGGAAAGTAAGAACTTACTAATGCTTCGTTAAGAAACGCTGCTCTCAGGGGTTTTTATTGCAATTGAATTTTATCTGTCCTTCTGCTGTGTGATCCTTTTGCAGCTCTTCGTAGTCAGCTGTGAATATTTGAAGAATTTTTTTCCTGCCTTCTGTTGGGCTTTGGATAATGAGGTAGATTACTGTGAAAATACACCTTATTAAGAACATAGTTATAAACTTGGTAAGTAGATTTTTTTTTTTTTGTAGCCTGAACTTAAACTAAGAGGGTGGTCAGAAGACAGTGTCCACAATGGCAAAATGCAGGGATCAGCCGATAATGTGAGAACTAGCTGAGGTACAAAGAAAAGGCTTTTCCGTAGTATTGACAGGATTTCATGTGGAGCCTGGAAACCGGTGCTGTACCTGCTGCAGTTAGTCTTTGGTATTAGATCTTTCTGTGACTCAAGAGTTTCTGGCTGAGATCAATATCAAAGTGAACTCGTTCTTCTGTTTCCTTCTCCCTTCCCTATACACATGTGATTATATGTTGTAACTGTAGATCCTGGGATTGCTGAAGTCAGAAGTTTGAGAAAAGGGTGACAGTTGGATGAATAACATTCGTTTCAGTAAAATTAGATGAGGATGGCAGAGAAGGAATGAATACGCCTTTACACTTACCTTTAAAGGCTTGCGTGCATGTTAGCAGAGAGTACTGCCAGACTATATTGGACATGAACAGTTAGGGAATGTTTGGGATTTGAGCTAGAATGTAGTACTGTGCCAAAAAAACAGTCTGAACCTGATTTGTCTGCAGCTGCCGTTTGTGTAGCTGCTGCATAATGCATTCTCACCATTGAAAATAAGGCATGGCGTTAAAAACAGTTTTCACAGAATCAGTGAATGATCGAGGTTGGAAGGCACTTCTGGAGATCATTTAGTTCAGCCCTCCTGCTCAAAGCAAGGTCAGCTGGAGCAGGCTGCCTAGGGCTGTGTCCAGGCTGACTTTGACTCCCAAGGATGGAGACTCCACAGCTTCTCTGGGCAACCTGTTCCAGTGTTTGATCACACTTACAGTAAAAGGATTTTTTTATGTTTAAATGAGATTTCCTCTATTTCAGTTTGTGTCCATTGCCTCTTGTCATTTCATTTTTGATACCACTGAGAGAGTCTAGCACCGTATTCTTCACCTCTCCCCCTGCTTCCCCCATCAGGTGTTTATACACATGGATAAGTTGCTGCCCTGCCCCGCCAAGCTTCTCCAGGCTAAAACAGTCCAAGCTTTCTCAGCCTTTCCTTGTGTGACACATGCTTCAGTCCTTTAATCATATGCATGTCCCCTCACTGGAGTCGCTTCAGTATGTCCATGTCTGTCTTATACTGGTGACCCAAAAACTGGACACATCACTCCAGATGTGATCTCACCAGTGCTGAGTAGAAGAGAAGGGTCCCCTTCTTCAACCTGCTGGCTGTGCTCTGCTTAATGGAGTCCAGCAAGCTGTTGGCCTTCCTTGCTGCAAGGACATGTTGGTGTATCGTGTTCAACCTGTTGTCCATATGGCAACCCTAGGGCCTTTTATGCAAAGGTGCTTTCCAGATGGTTGGCCCAAAGCCTCTTCTGGTGCTTGGGGTTATTCCTTCTCAGGTGCAGGGCTTGACATTTCCCTTTGAATTTCATGAGGTTGTGGTTTGTCCATTTCTCCAGCCTGTCAACATCTGCCTGAATGGTAGCATGCCCATCTGGTGTATCAGCCATTCCTCCCAGTTTTGTATCATCTGCAAACTTGCTGAGGGTTTACTCTGCCTCATTGTGTAGGACATCAGTGAAGAGGTTAGTCTTGGCCCCAGGATTGACCTCTGGGGCACACGACCAGTGACTGGCCTCCAGCTAGACCTCTTGCTTTTGATCACAACCCTTTCAGCCTGGCAATTCAGCCAGTTTCCAGTAGAGTTGACTGTCCATTTATCTAGGCCATACCTCATCAGCTTGTCCATAAGGACATTATGGGAGAGAGTGTCAAAAGCCTTCCTGAAGTCATGATAAGCATCTGCTGCTCTTCTCTCATCCACCAACCCAGTCAACTCCTTACAAATGGCTATCAGGTTGGTTAAGCATGTTTTCCTATTCATAACTCCACCTTCTTGTCCTTTCTGTGTTTGGAAGCCTTTCTTGTTGATACTTAGTGCAAACACCCCATGTGTTTTTAGATCTTGGAACTTCGGACATTTGATCTGAAGTTGCAGTGTGGTGATTTTTTAAAAATAATTTCTCACTTGAAAGACAAGGTTAGAAAATACATTGTCCTTTTACAGATGTAGTGAAAAATGAAAACAAAATCCTCCAGAAGAGAGCCACTTCTCCAGGACCAGGTATTTTTGCACAGTCCTATTACTGTCACTTATGTAATGAAGAGCTTGGCATTTGCACAGTGGAGTTTTGTGATTGATAGGTCACAGTGTGTGCACTCATGCTTGGGACAAGGCTGGTAAAAGACATTCCTAAGTATACTGTGAACTGAATATGATACTAAGTGATTTTTTTTGTTGAGGATCAAGACCTGTTCTTGACTGAAAGAAGGTTGTGATAGAAGGCAGACTTTGTGCTGAAATATTAGCAACTCTGAAATTAATTCATGTGACTTGCTGATTCTCAACCTGTAGTCTTCCACTAGTAAACCTCCTCCTTGTTTCTTGGTTTCTGATAGTGGGACCTTTTTTTCCCCCACGTTCAGCTACAGTTGTTTTTCTTTCATTTCTTTTTGAATGTTGGAGTTTTCAATAACTTGTTTTGTAGGATTTTTTGTCTGTAATATTAATACTCCCCTGAGCACTGACAGAAATCTGATACATCATGATTGATTTAGGACTTTTTTGTTAAAATGGTATGTTTTTCTTAAAACTGTAATTTCATTAGGTTTCACTGACACATTCATATCAGGCTTTGAATATAGTTCTCGTAGACTGTCGAGAACTTTTTGATAGCATTTTGTGTGGTGTGTTCTTTCACATACAGGAAGTTGTTGGTGAGTGAACAGCTTTTTAGTTTGTTGAAGTATACAGGCTCAAGTGGTGTTATGTGCTGTTTCTTGGGTTTGTGCACCTGGCTTAGGTTTTTTTTATTCAGTCATTAATTAATAGGAGTTTCTTTGAGATTTTTAAGCGCTAGTGTATTTATTTTGTATTTGCTAGCAGCCTTTAAGGGTGAAATTTTTTTACCTTTTTCATTTGTTTTGCATTGTCACCCTGAACTTTTCAGTTAAAAAACAAATAATAAAACCATCCTTTGACCCTTACCTCTATCCAACTTTTGCAGAAAGGGAGTCTGTTATTTATGACGTATTTTGTCTTTTGTATTTAGTACAGAGGGAGAGTTTTTAACCTGTGACAAATATTATAGATTTGATCATTCATATTCTATGAAGTGTTTGGTTGTCTTTGTACGTTGTCCATCACTTGTGCTGTGCAGCATAAAAATGAGGACCACGTAACATCGTCACTCTCCCAACTTGTCCTCTTCTTACTGAACCGTTACCTGCTCCATTGTTGGGATTGCTTTCCATTATTTAGTGTGGGACAAAGACTTTCTCTTTTAATGGGTAAAAGATGTGAGAAAGGCCGTGGAATTACGTGCTGGTTTTGCAGCTCTGGAAGGTACAACTCGAACAAGTCAATGAAGAAAAAAATTAGTACTTACTACTACTGTGAGTAATGCTGGTGGTGTAATTGTTGTTGCTATACCTGTGTAGCATAGTCATTCTTATTGTTCACAACATTTGCACTCTGTTGTCTTCAAAACATGTTGGTGTCATTCCCCATCTATTTGGCACTATTGAGATTCCTCCCAAAAGACCGTGCCCAGTTTTTGGCCCTCCCTGCAGGACAGGACAAACTGGAGGGAGGGAAGTTGTTCAGGGGCTGGAGCACCTGGCTGGAGAGGAGGCCAATGGCACCAGCTTTGCTCAGCCTGGAGCAGGGAAGGCTGAGGAGGCAGCTGGCTGGGGTCTTCAGTTGCTTGAAAGTGAAAGGACAGGAGGGAACAGTTGCAATAGGGGAAACTCCAGCTGAATTCAAGGAGAAAAAATATTGTTGAGGGTAGTTAAGCGCTGGAACGGGTTGTGGGAGGCCCTGGAACCTTCCTCTTTGGGGACTTTCAGGACTTGACTGCACAAAGACCCTTTGTATCAGTAGTCTCCAGTGACAGTGATTAGAGAAAGAACACACAGCTCTAAATAACCTTCTGTTTTGTTACATCGTAAAACCTATATTGGCACGTGCTTTCTAATAAAACCAAGAGGTATTTATTAATATATTTATGCCAGGAAAGGACATCTATCTGATCCTGTAGAGTTCTTTTTAAAAACTGGGAAAATGTTATTAGATTCACTGCAAAACACTGAATTCTCTGTCGCTCTTACACTTTGTGTGTTTTTTTTTTTTTTTTCCTGAGGCTCGCCTGTATAGTACTTCATGAAGATAAAGTTTTCAATATAATCTAAAGCTCCACAGAACTGTGCTATTTTGGACTAGTGGGGGTGGCATCTGTTTTAGAGATTAAGGTGTTTCAGGCATAAGAAGAAAATAACAGATGATTCATCTTGATCTTAAGTCTATCTTGAGAACTTCAGTGTGATGACTGAAGAGGAGATGGCTTTTCATCATCCAGCATGAGTTTTGACTAGGGTGATGATTAGGTCAAATTTACAGTTCCTCTTTATCACCCAACTTTAGAGGATGAATTTTGGTAAGGAAAGCTAGAAGAAAATGAGAATCAAGTTGACTTTCTCAGGAGCTATCTTGTCTATGTGGCTGCTGTATTAACTACCTTTTTGCAGGATCAGTACTCAAGTAAAGTGAAGGTACAAGTCTGCTTTCTAGGGGTTTCTTTCTTAGGTTATCCTTATGTTGGAGAATTCCAGTAATGGTATTTTAAAATAGTTCTTGAGCCCTTTGTGTTTCTTTCACTGTGCTTTAACTTTTTAGTGCAAATCATTCTCTTCTTGTCAAGATCTCAGGAATAAGGAGTAGGAAAGATAGATCTGAGATCAGTGTGTTTCTGAGAATGATAAATCTTGATAGTAATGGTGGAGTTATGATTTAGGCCATCGTACCACAGATACCATGCTTGTCCTACATTTATTAGTGAGATTACTTCAATGAAAGTAATTAAAGCTACATGCGTATTTGTGTGCAGGGTTGGAGATGGGCTTATGAATAGCTCTCAACTTGGTGGAGTGGAACCCTCTTGGCTACAGTTTTGGCATGGCTCTGCTTATACCCTCTCATAATAGTGAGCACCCCAAAATATATTTAAGCTAAAAAAAGTGAGGTTTTGCACAATTTTCTCCTATATAGAAAGTTGATAGGAAAACAACATTATTAGATTGAGTTTGAAGTTAAGGAAATATATCTCCAGTTCCTAATGACTAGGACAGAATAAGTCCTTGCTTCTAGAATTAGTTTCAGATGAGGCTTTTTATTTATTTATTTTCATGAATTAGCCAAAGATTGCAGCCACTCAAACTAGTTTCCCCTAGTCCCTTGGAAGTTTTTCTTCCATCTCGTCTGAGGAAGTTCCTGGTGGTGCTCTTAGCAGTGTATGGCTTTAGTGGCTTGTGGGCTTTTCATGTAGACTTGAGAGATCATTTGGAAAGTGAAACTTACTTACTAAATATTTTTTTATGCTGATGAATTCTGTGTTTTGTCTAACATGCTAATATGAGCAAACTTCTGTTTTTTAAGATGCTGCCTACTTTGATGATTTCCTACACTGAGGGAAGGTACAGCATTCTATTTGTCTTACCTTTCAGAGGATGCGCTGATTATTTTTTTAGGAGTTTTGGAAGGATGAATTGTGTCACCAGCAAAGTGAGATTTAAAAGTATAATTCTAAGTGACACATTAATACTAAGATCTACTTAGATACCATCCCCACAGAGCTAAGTGTGTCAGGTCTGTGGTTTTTTGCAATCAGTGTATTTCCCTTTAGTGGTAACCACTAAAAATTACCCTGCATTCACAGTGTAGTTGAAATTTTGAGGCCAAAGGGTGAAGCCATTAACTTCCTCTGTAAATGTAATGGGGCAGTGCTTCTAGTTGAGGAAAAACAGGTCTTTACCAGTGCTACAGTAGAATTTTGCATACTGTTTGTTTTTGTCATAAAAGGTTTCCTTTATCCTGTGGTTAAGGTCTTAAATTCCAGTGTATGAAAGAATTAAGTATCATGTCAAGTCTCTTTTCATGCCACAGGTAATTTCCTGTTACATACGGACAAATTCAGACACCTGGCTTCTGCGCTTTTGATCATTTAGACACGCATTACAGTAATACTTCATTGTACATAGTGCTTTTCACATTCTGTCTAAAAATATGTTCAGTTGTCTGAACTCTAGAAATAAGTAGGATTTTGGATGTACTCCTTTCTTCAGCGTAATATATTGCTGCTTTTAGCATCTGCCTGGTCCGTACTTTGCTGTTTTGAATTTCCTTACTAGATGCTTAGATCTGTCCATTGCTGAGATGGGAACCTCAGCTCCTCGCGTTGTAAATGCCACTCTGGCAGCTACGCCCTGTAAAGTGAAGTGCAACACCACCTTTGCTGTGCCTGTGTTTTGTGAGTATGAGCTTTTGCTGTCTAGAAAATGAATGTTGGTCAGAAAAAATAGTTTATTGTTCCACGTGTACTCATAATTTTTTTGATGAGGATATGACTGTAGGCCTTTTCTAACTTAATCACTTTCAGTTTCTATGGTTTTTTTTCCTAAAGAATTCACATGAGCATTATAGGATTGAAATGTATTAAAAGCACTAGCCTATGGTTCTGCAAGTTTCTTTTTTAATTCTGATGAGAAGATCACGATTTCTACATTTCTGTAGGACAATTTGAGGATGATAATACTATGGGATTATGGACAAAGTATGCATGGAGTAGAGAATTGGTTTCTTGTCCAAAAAGCTATGGAATGCAGCTTGTGCAATAATAATTGCATGCTGAGGGAGTGGAAGGCAGTATGGTTGAAAATGTGGGGCCCGTGTTCTTCAGGCAAAAGATACGGTAGGAAGCAAGTGATGTAATGGAGTGAAGAAGTAACAATTCTTGAATCTGATTTCTTTTGTGCATGCCATCAGTCTGCCTGTCTTAGTTCCTCTACAGTTGCTCTTGAGCTCATGGGCCAATTTTGGTCAAATTTCAAGGCAGGAAAAAAGTCTTGGAGATAATGAAGTGACTGGAAGTTTGGAGCAACTCAGTAGCTATATGGAAGAGAAGCCCAGGTTAATGCTTCACGCTGAGGGTGAGATGGGGGAGCTCTGGTGGCCAGTCAGCACGTGCGTGACTGCTGTCTAGCCAAAAAACTGATTCTTTCCTTTATGGGGGATCTGATGGGAGGAAGGAAGATGAGGGGGAGATACAAGATGTATGAGACCAAAGTCAGTTCTACTACTCATGTAGCAACTTGATATGTTTCATTTGTTTCTAAAATAAACCTTAAGCCTTCTTAGAATTCCAGAGCTCGCTGGAAAATATTTTAACTTCTTTTAAAGTGTATTTTATTCTAAGTCAATCCACTTTGGGATGAATGAAGGCTTTAGTGAAAGGGTGGAAACTTGCACAATGGTGGGGAAGAGCTTTGATCAAGTGTGCCTGTTTTATACACCAAAAATATTGGAAGTGATTAAAGTTAGTCAGATGACTGATCTGGTAACACTGTTCGTGCAAAACGAGGCTTCGTCTACATGGAAAAAATGATGGAGAAACTGAGGAAAATTTGGATTTTTTTAATTTCTTCCAATTGCCTAAATTGCCTGGAGAGATTACCAGATAGGTATAGTTTATAGAGCTTAATCTTTTGAGTTATTTTTTAAAGGTAAAGACTAGAGTTTGAACCTGTGAAAACACAGCATATGGAGGCAAGGTTATAGGGTCTAAACTAAAATTTTATTTGTAAACTTGATTTAGAGGGGGCAGAGGTGTTTTATTTTTTTTGTTTGTTTGAGGTACCTCAGCTTCATCTGAAGGGGTTTATGATGATAAATTCCATCAAAATTTGTTAGACTAGCCTCTGGCACTGTGCAACTTACTAAAATTTGGGGGCAGTCAGAAGAGAAAGCTAGACATTACAATCACCAAGCTGTATTAACAAGCTGGTTTTATTTAACTCTTCTTCACTTAGGAGTGACAAGTGGTGATACTTGTTTCTCTGCTGGGTTCTGTGATAGGAATTCTCTGTACTGCATTATGTTGACTGTAATCAATACAACAAATTGTCTGACAGGTTTGAAAATCGAACCCGTAGTTGCTTTATTTAATAGCATATGTTAGCTACTATATTTACACTTTATCCCCCTACGAAACAAAAGTAGAAGTGCAGGTACAAAGAATGTTGCTCATTAGTAATGTAATGTCTTAGAATGTACATGCCCTGTCCATACATGTACAGGAAAAAATGTGCTAACGAATGACTCTTGTTTCCTCCTTGGCAAGCTGTAGGTTTCCAGTCAGTGATGTTCTTTTAAGGACCCTCTTTTTATATATTCTGTATCTATAGAGAATGATAATTTTTAAGTGTAATTTTTAAAAAATTTGCTTGAAAGTAGGGGTGCTGCTGTAATATTTAACAAGAGTTAGGCTTCAAACTGCAGGGAGTAATTCAGTGCTAATAATGCTTCCAAGTGGCACCTTTCTCTGTAGCATTTGCATAACAGTAAAAATGCTGAGTTCTACTCAAGCCTTAAATTTACGAGACCACAGGTGGGAACAGGAGAAAGGCATTTGGAAAGGCTCCTGTAAAGAGTATTTTGAGACCTCTTCTGATGTGGAGGTGAAGTGGCCATGGAGGGCGTTCAGTGTGCCTGAGCCTCGCTGTCTGGAGCTGCATTCAAGGAGTTTGCTGTGAGAGCTTGGAGCTCTTGCTGCTATGGGAAACCTCCAGCGAGGTATTAAGGAATGTACTGACCAACTGCGTGTAATGTTCACTTACAGCTTTTTTTTTTCTAGGCTTTTTAGGACACGTGTACCATGACTCTGATCATTACCCTGATATTCAAGAGAGCTATTCTAAAACAAACTTACATTTTCATTCTGAAGTTATAACACCTCGAAGAACTAGTGCTCAGTGTGAAGTTGTGCACTTGTGATTGAGCCTTTCTGATGTAGATGGTGTTCTTTGTTGGAATGCAAGCAGAATGGGCATGTAATGTCTCTTATTTTTTGATGAGAAAATGGTGTATGCTTAATCATTATAGCACTAAAATTCCAGTCTCCTCTTCTGCCTTTTTTATGATTTTTTTTTTCCTACATGACTACATTTGGAGCAACAAAGGAAGTTAAAATGATAGGATACTATAAAGATATGGGAAAGGTAAGACTGTAGGTAAATAGTGCAAAAATACATTGTGAACTAAGATAACATCATTAAAGATAGTGCAGATGGCAAATGTTGAAATCATAGAGATTGACCATCTGCAAGGGTAAGTTACCATTTCACATAAACGTGTTTTTGTTACTTCAGTACACCATGGAAAAAAAACCTGTATGTTTAGAATAGCAAAATAAAGATGCTCTATGAAAAAATGAAATTAATAATACTACATAGTGTGTTTTCGAGCATGCCAAAACTGATTTTCAGGGTTGTGGTGTTTTTGGTTTGTTTTTTTTTTTTTCAGTTCAGTCAATGATATTAGTTAAGTGAAAGAAATGTTAGGAAGTTCTTAATTGTAGATAAGATGAGACTTCACCTGTGTTGGAGCTTACCTTTCTGGCTGACAGCTCTGTACGGTCCCTTTCTTGCTCCACCAGTGGCCTGTCTACCAGCTGAGGGAAGAGGAAGGTGGGGGAAGCAAAGGAGGTGATATTTTGCTAGCTGGGAAGCTCGAGTTGTTTCACACATGATCTAGTAATTTTATTTCAATGAAGATTTTATTTCCTCATTTTAGCTGGCTTCAGGAGGAGCTCAGCTGCTCTAATGGCCTATTAAGTGAGGCTTTCTTAACTTCAAAGTCTGTACTTTGTGTCAAAGGACAGTCTGCTATAATGCCCTATGGAATGTCAAAGTTGTATTTTTAAGTAGACCATCTAGTAAAGTCTTGAGAACCCATTATACTAACTCAAATATGAATATTTAATTGAAAATGTCTTAGTGTTGAGTAGTTCTTGTATTTACCAACAGTAATAATTTTTAATTTTGGTTCTCTTCTTGCAGTCTTAGTTCAGAGAAAGCAGGAATACACCTTTGCTCTGATCAGGCTGGCAGAGTGTCTTCTTATGCAGCATGACATAGGTGGTGTTTTCTAGAGTTGTCTTGCAAGAAGCTGAGGCAGTTCTCTGTACACAAACAGTTCAGCCTTCTGAGCGCCCCCTGGTCTCAATAAGAGGATACTGGGCTGTAAATTCAGGTGCTTCAGTGTGGTCACACTTGGTGATTAGCTTTATCCAAATCTTGTATTTAGAGATTGTTAGATTATTGAGAAGACTTAACTACATTATAATAGATTTGCTGTGTAAATAAATGTCCCGGTACATTGAAAGGATTTTCTCTCTAATCACCAGAGCTAGCACTATATTTTCCAATGTGTTTCTATATACATTTATGTATATTCGTATCTCAGAATGGGAGTTTTAGGATTCTGAAGCCCAGCCTTGGGCAGGCAAGTAATTTTGCTTAGTTCTGGCTTTGGGCTCGTATCAGAAAACAGCAGGGCTGATCACATAGCACTGCAGTGTAGTGAAGAATATGAAGACAACAGTACCTGTTAAAATTACCCCTGTGGTGGGGCTCAAGCCAGTTGTGGACCCATGTGTGTTCAGGTAGGATCATTAGTACTGTAAACAGAAGCCTTCTCTGAAAGAAAACCTGGGCTGTTGGTACTAAAGGCATTAAATTTGATGTGATTTAATGTAGATGCTTTTACCATCATTCCTGGGGGAGAAAAAAAAAGAAAACCTCCCTGCTCTCTGACCCTGGTCATGAATGCATCATTACCACTGTGTACAGTGTGTCTTCTAGAGACACTCATGTAATTTAGACACAATTAGTAATGTAGCTTGTAGTTGCTGTTTTCATGAAGACAGATACAGTGGTGGTGGTATATTATGGTAGCAATAAGCATTGTGCTATGTTTTTATGTTTTGGTTGGACATGAAAAAATTACCATGGAGAGAAAGGTCAAATTAAGTCATGTTGTGCTGCTTGTTTGAGTGGAGGTGATGTAAAATAACCAGGTAAATAGTACTAATGTGCTTTAAAATACACTATTATTATACAAGTGTATTTGTTAATACACTTGGTTGTAGTTTTTCTTGGTTTTGCTTTTTTGTCCTCTGTTGATATATAAAACTAAGGATAGTGAGAATAAGTGAACACTGAAACAAAACTGATACAGTTGTGTGGACACTGGGTTAGACAAACAGGAATTTCGACAGGAGCATGTGCTCGCTCTTTTGTCATCCAGGAACTTGCAGGTGGAAACAAGTGATCTATCTGCTCTTGTGAGACGTTGAGCTGTAGGTAATGGTCATCATAGCTTGAGAAAACTTTCGCATTCTCGTGAGTTTGATCTCATTAACACCGTAAACGTTACAGAAGTGCTTAATGGTATCGCAGAAGTATACTTAGCATAAGAGTACACATTGCTTATATTTCTTACTCAGTCCCCGCTAAGTTTGGCTGTGTATTTCTTACATAGAACAGCGGTAGAAGCCTGCTTCCAGTTTCTGAAGATTGCCAGCTGGTTTACTACAGTTCAGTCTGGGGACTTGTATGCTTTTTTTTTTTCTTCCAGTATATTTATTTTTGTGGAAAAGCATAAAAGTGATACTTTCTGTAGCTGAAGTTAGTAAAAAATCATTTCTTGTTTGGATACCTGATCATTCTGTGAAACAAAGGAAGAAATCTGTAACTGAATAGGTCAGATAAAGGGGAAGAGAAAATGCATCTTGTATCACATAGAATCATAGAATGGTTTGGGTTGGAAGGGACCTTAAAGATCATCTAGTTCCAACCCCCCTGCCACAGGCAAGGATACCTTTCCACTAGACCAGGTTGCTCAAAGCCCCATCCAACCTGGCCTTGAACACTACCAGGGAGGGGGCATCCACAGCTTCTCTGGGCAACCTGTTCCAGTGTGTCGCTACCCTCACAGTAAAGAATTTCTTCCTAATATCTAATCTAAATCTACTCTCAGTTTCAAACTGTTCCCCCTTGTCCTGTCACTACTTGCCCTTGTAAAAAGTCCCTCTTCCGCTTTCCTGTAGGCCCCCTTCAGGTACTGGAAGGCTGCTAGAAGGTCTCCCTGGAGCCTTCTCTTCTCCAGGCTGAACAGCCCCAACTCTCTCAGCCTGTCTTCATAGGAGAGGTGCTCCAGCCCTCTGATCATCTTCATGACCCTCCTCTGGACTCATTCCAACAGCTCCATGTCCTTCTTATGTTGGGGGCCCCAGAGCTGGACGCAGTACTCTAGGTGGGGCCTCATGAGAGAGGAGTAGAGGGGCGGAATCCCCTCCCTCGACCTGCTGGCCACGCTGCTTTTGACACAGCCCAGGATACAGTTGGCCTTCTGGGCTGCAAGCACACACTGCTGGCTCATGTTGAGCTTCACATCAACCATCAGTCCCAAGTCCTTCTCCTCAGGGCTGCTTTCAATCCATTCTCTGTCCAACCTGTATTTGTGCTTAGGATTGCCCTGACCCACATGCAGGACCTTGCAGTTGGCCTTGTTGAACTTCCTGCGGTTCACACGGGCCCAGCTCTCAAGCCTGTCAAGGTCCCTCTGGATGACATCCCTTCCTTCCAGCGTGTCAACTGCACCACACAGCTTGGTGTTGTTGGCAAACTTACTGAGGGCGCACTCAATCCCACTGACCATGTTGCCGACAAAGATGTTAAACAGGACCTGTCCCAAGACCGACCCCTGAGGAATGCCACTCATCACCGGTGTCCACTTGGACATTGAGCTGTTGACCATAACTCTTTGAGTGCGACCGTCCAGCCAATTCCTTATCCACCGAGTGGTTCATCTGTCAGGTCCATGTCTCTCCAATTTAGAGACAAGGATGTCATGCAGGACAGTGTCAAATGCTTTGCACAAGTCCAGGTAGATGACATCAGTTGCTCTTCCCCTATCCACCAGCGCTGTAACCCTGTCACAGAAGGCCACCAAATTTGTCAGGCACGATTTGCCCTTAGTGAAGCCATGTTGGCTGTCACCAGTCACCTCCTTGATTTCCGTGTGCCTCAGTATAGTTTCCAAGAGGATCTACTCCATGATCTTGCCAGGCACAGAGGTGAGACTGACTGGCCTGTAGTTCCCTGGGTCTTCCTTTTTTCCCTTCTTGAAGACGGGGGTTATGTTTCCCCTTTTTCAGTCAATGGAAACTTCACCAGACTGCCACGACTTATCAAAAATGATGGATAGAGGCTTAGGAACTTCATCTGCCAGTTCCCTTGTGACCCATGGATGCACTTCATCAGGTCCCACGGACTTGTGTACCTTAAGGTTCCTCAGATGGTCTCGAACCTGATCTTCTCCTACAGTGGGCGGTTCTTAATCCTTCCAGTCCCTGCCTCTGCCTTCTGCGACTTGAGTGGTGAGACTAGAGCACTTGCTGGTTAAAACTGAGGCAAAAAAGTTGTTGAGTACCTCAGCCGTCTCCATATCCAGGGTAACTAGGTCTCCCGTTTCCTTCCAGAGAGGGCCCACATTTTCCACATCCTAAACAGAATTTGGTTAGAATAAGGAAACACCAAACCAGTCCACTGAAAAAAGGCTGAGGCTAAAATCCAAAGAAGCGGGCAGTACATCAGCTTACATGGTAGCTAAGAGAAAAGGAGTTTTCTCTCTGTCATGATTCAAACTAACTCTTAACAGATCAGTATTGCTATCCTATATCCTTCTTGGAAGCAAACATGATGATGGCGAAGTTGTCTGAGAGTGGATGCAAGAGGATTTTTGAAGAGTTTGGGAGACAGACTGATGAGTACCTCACTCTGCATGAGTCTTTAAAACATTACTAGAACAACTTTTTTTATATGATTTAGATATTGTGAATTTGTTTGTGGGGGGGGGTGGTGGTGGTGAATGGGTGGGTGGGCAGGGGCGTGTTCACAAAATCATTCACAAAAATACATGGTTTGATTCATCTGATGAGCTTTATGTTGATTAAAAATGTAAGTTGCATTCATGCAGAAGAAAAATGGCAGTTATGCTAGTCTCAGTTATTTTCTTTTGCCCTTAGTTTCTGATGGAAGAGTGTTAAGTCTGGTGTACTTCCTTGTTTTTTTGGTTCTTGGACTACTAGGAGAGTTGTAGGAGACTGGTACAAATGAGTTAAACAGCCTGAAATGGTACTGTGTCAGCTGTTCTGGAGTTGCATTTTTTTCCCCTTAGGATATCTGTTGTGTTTCTAGTTCTATTAATTGTATTGCATCTTTAAAAGAAGTTGATATAGGGGGAAGGAAACACTCCAGATTTATTTTTTTAATATGAAGAGAGGTAGGTTTTGTATTTACTGTTTTTTCCTTTTTTAATGTTCATAGCTTTTTGTAACAATTCCAATGATAGGAAAGAATTCAGAATGGAAATCATATTTCAGCCTCTTCCTGCTCTTGACTTGGTTGATAGGAACGTTTCTCATTGTGAGTCTTGTGAGCTGAGCAATGGAAATACTTTGTGTTTTTTCAGACATGCTTGTCCATTTTGTTCTTGTGCACGTCTCAATTTCACTTACTAAAACAAGCTAGGTTTCCTCTGGAGCTTCATCATCATTATCAGTTTACACCTTGTTGGTAACCTCCGAAATATATTTCAGTTGCTTTTGAAATTCTTTTTAAGTAATTGCTGTGTACAGCTGTGGTTAATGGTAGCAAAGGGGATTGAGAGGTACTGTAAAAGGCTTCTACCTCTTCTATATTTGGGACCACAAGGGTGAACAAAATCTTGTACTTCCTACAAGCTTATAACTTCTGGTGGAAAACAATTGCTTTCCAGATTTGAAAAATATCTGATGTGGAAGAAGGGAGGAACCGGGGAAGATGCTATTTGTTGCTTGTGTGTGTGCATGCTTTGTTTGATTTTTGAAATCATTAAAATGTCAGTACAAGGAAGAAAATATTAGTTGCTTGGTGTAGAGTGCAGCAAAGCCTTTGTTATATTGGACAGTAGTGCCACTGAAATTCCTGTTACTGGTTCCAAGCGTGCTGATTTCTTAACTGGGTAGATGAAGTAATAACTGAGTTTGCTTGTAATGGGACTTTCTCAGTTCACTTGTGTTCTCAGTCTGGTCATTGTTTATTGAAGTACATTTTCCATGCCTGACTCTTAAAAGATAACCTTAAAGGGTCATTTTTATGCATTAGCATATATAAAGATTCACGGTGCCTTCTTACACAGGCATGTTCTCTAATGATAGCTTGACTAGAATTAGCTGAATGGGGGGAAAAAAATGTGTTTTTTTTTCTAGTAAAAGATTTACCCTGTCAAAGAACTTGCTGCTCTGAGTTCTGAACGACATCTTTTTGGGACACACTTCAGTTGGTGTGCTGACGATGTGGTTGACCCCTGTGTACGGCTTGCATATTTGCTCATGTACAGAAAGTATCTGGAGTCGTTAGGAAATGGAAGCCCTTCCTTTCTGTGAGCATGAGCTGTGTTTTCTGTTTCAGAAAGCTCACTGCAGTTTTAGATAGACGTTTGGATACTTGAGGGGCGTATCTTTTAGGAAAATCTTGCCTCTTCTCTAGCGTTCCTTTTTAACCTTCCAGAGTTTGCATACAAGACTGACAGATTCTGAGAAGTAACGAGTTGAGGGAGTTATGTTTCTGACCTGTTTTTAGCTTACTGAGATCCTAAACCTGCAGTTTTTAACACCGGGAGAAAACATTAGACTTTGTGACAGGCAGTCTTTGAGAAGACATGATGCTTTGGACAGCTCTTACTTTTTTAGTTAATAAATTGCGTAGTTGCGCTTCAACTTTATTGTATTCTTGGAATTTTAAGTGGCCCCTTCATTATTTTAGGGGGAGGAAAACTGACCAGCAGTAGAACTGCAAAACCTGGATGTCATCATCTTTTTTTCAATCAGAGCTCAGTGTATGACAAGGAATTCTTTGGGCAATTGGATATGGAGACCTTTGGCGCCTGCTAACTTTGATGTGTGTTCTCTGTCATTGTCTAGTTATGCAACGAATGCATCTTTAAATGCTCTGTTGGCCTTTTTATACTCCAATTTGGAAATTCAGTGTGGAAGCCTTGCTTTTAAATTTTGGGCAAAACTTTATAAACTTTTAAAAAGTTAAAAATATTTACAACACAAATTATTTTGGTTTTGGTTTTGCATTAAACTTTTTTTTTTTAAGGCAGGCATCAGTAAATTGAGTGTTGAAGGCAAAAAGGGAAGCCCTCGGTCTGTTGTATGCCTGCTTTGAGGAGGTTCCATCAATTCTTGTGCACTTGCACAAGAATCTTCTAAGCAGAATCTCCTGAGCATAGTTAACCATGCTTAGGAGAAATAAATGAGGTCTTCCAAAAAAACATGTTAACGGTAAAGAAAGTAAGGTTAGAACAGAGGGGTGCTGAGCTAGTGGAATTTGATTTAACCTGGTACCAGGAAAGAGATTCTCTTGTAAAAGAGAGCAATTGTCAGGCTAGCTGAAGATTTATCAGGAACAGTTTTCAGTAATGGCAGATCAAATTTGCAAGCATACATGCTGACTTAGAGGAAAATTTGGAGAAAGAGTCAGTTTTAAGCAGTAACTGCAGCTTACTGTTGAACGTGCTGCTCTTGCAGCAGTTTCTGAGCTCCTCCTTTTATCTAAGGGAATTCAGTAAAGACTCAAGCTTGCAAAAAGCTTTGATCCTCACCTCATTCTATGCCTGTTGGAATTTACAGGCATTTTGATACTGATTTTTGGTGACAGATGTCAGGCCAGTACTAATTGTTTCTGAAAATGTTGTTGTACTGCTCTATATTATTATTTATGTTTTTATCTGCAGTATTTAGACACTTTTGTATGAATTGCAGTGATACTGGCCAGATTGGAGGGGAGAAAAAATAATTTTGTGTTAGAATTTCTTTAAAACAGATTTGAAAATGAGTGCCGAAAAGTAACAGGTCAATAACGGATGCTGATTTTATAGGAAGAGTTGCACAAATTTGATTCTGAGGTTTAACTGACTCAATTTTTTTTTTTTTTTATATCCTACTGTGCAGTAGGAGACTTTTACTATACTATGTCGAATACTTCATTAAGAGTTTGAGTACTTGATAGGGAATAAATACTGAGTAATACTTTATGGATCTTAAAGTAGGTAATTGATAATGAAACTGATCACTGCAGAGTTGTACTAAAATACTGTTTAAGAAGAGCCTGGTTGATATTTTTAGCACAAAACAGCAGTCTTCTCTTAATTTTCCAGATCTCCTTTCCCTTCTTCCCTCCACCTTATTTAATTGATGACAGCATTTTTCCACAGTGCAAGTACTGTGCAGCAGGCCGCTTTTCCAGCTGTGTGTAGGCTGCCCCGCACATTCTGCCAGCATCCATGCTGATGGTCCTGCAGGGTGCTGAGTCCTTTCTCATTCCAGCGTTCCTGTCCTGGAGACTTGGCTGCCTCATTCTGCTCCAGCAGCTCTGCAGTAACCCCCTGCTCTGTAAGACCTTTCCAAACATCCTCCCTCTCCAAGATTTCTCAAGTTTGGATAGTTATGATGTCTGTTGTGAGGAAGTGTATCTGTTCCACCCAGTAATAGTTGCTAAGCAGGACATTTCTTTTATCCTCTTCTCAGCACAGGCTGCTTCAGTGCAGGCCATTTAACTTGTATGAGGAGATTTTATTGTTTTAATATCTCGAGGTCTTTAATCCCCTTCTTTATGTGCTTTTTCTGAGGCCACATTAATTTTGTGGCATGTTGCACTGATACTACTTGTTCTCCTTTTTTCATAATTAGGTGTTGTGTGTATAATAATCTCTGGCATGTACATTTTAAAATGAACCACAATATATTTGTTGTATATAACTGTGTCTTGGAAGTTTGCAGACTGCTCACATTGGTGAGAAGGGAAGGGGTGGGCTTGGACTCTGGCATTAATTTCCAGGGCCCTTGGGATGAGAAATTAGAACAAGATTTTTTGGTTGGTTTGGTTAAAATGAACGAGGCCTTATTTATATAACTGTTTTAAAGCTGCTATTTGGCCACACCATTTGTTTGATCCTCATACACAAGTTGTTTTATTTCCAGGCTGCTTTTATAGCACAGATTTTCTTTCACATTTGAAGTATTTTTCAGTTGTTTGGCCATTACTGAACCACAGGGTGAATTGGCCACCTGTTCCTGTAGCCAATCCTCCATACTTTCTCAAGATAGAGAAGCCATTTGCATCTCACAAATGTTCTTCCTTGAGGTAGAGCATGAGTGCTGATGCAAACAGAACACTGCCCTTCTCATATGCATCTTGTCTCCTGCGCTATCCTTATCCTGCTCTTATTGAAGGAGCAGCTGAGCCTGGGAATGGGGGACCCTTGAGGTCCTATTTTCTGTGGAGCTGTCTCTGCTCCTTCCTTGGCTTCAGGTCAGAATGTTTGGGTCCCTTCTTGTGTCACTGGAGAGATGTTTAGGATCTCTAACACCTTCAACAAATAACATGTTCTAGTTTTAAATTATTTTGAGCTACAACTGGTAGATAAAACTATGCCTGTCTGTTTCTGAAGTGTTTATTAGTTTATTGTGGTGTTTAAACTGCAGGTTATTGTAAGTTGCTTCTGTGACTAGTCTAATAGTTCATGTAATCATCAGATAAAACGCGTATGTTTCTGTGGAAATGCATTTCCTATGTTTCTGAATCTCACCTTTGAAGAGGAAGGGGGAATACAAGGTAGACAGTCAAGACACAGAAAGTGAGGTGCATGCTGAAATAGGGTGGTTGTTCTCAAATTGCAAAAAAGTAGTATGTAAAGGAAAAAAAACTTTTCCAGTATTTCTGCAGTTTCTCAGGATCCCACTAATCTTCCATTTCCCTATCAATAGGGGAGTTGTCATCCTTCGTTGCAAAAGGCAGACAGCATTTCTGTGCAATGCTAACAGTACTCTGATAGGTTTAAAGGAGACCCTGCCATTTAAGAACCCAAAGTAGAGAAATTTATATAATTCTTATGAAAACTGTGAAGTTCTCTTGACTTGAAAAGTTGCTTCTGTTGTGCTGTGTTTAAAATAGGAGCCATAAGCTTTTGGATCCCATGAAAACAGAGAAGCTGTTATCATCACTGTGCCTAAGCAAGTTTAAGATTCCTATGAATTATTATACTAAATTATTGATATTCAGACTGGTTTCAGCAGTAGTAGAAATGAAGGGGGGGAAGAACAAGCATAGTTTGAGAGTGCCTTTCTGTGTTTGCTTTGGTGAGATTTCTTAGGTTGCTCTTATTTCCCTTTTTTTTTTCCAGGAATGCATAATTTGGCAGCTTCAGAAGTATTATTTTGAAGAATGTTGTGCAGTTCTGTCAGTTTATCTTGTTGAGTTGACACGTAGTTGGGGTGGGAAGGGAGACTGAACAGGAAGGAAGGTCTTTGTTCCTGAATGTCATTACTGCATAGCTCTCATATCCTCGAGGATCACCCGGACAAAAGCTGAGTCAGAGCACAGCAGCAGTCTGCGCTAGAGCAAGACATGGCCCAGTTCAGGATTTTGGACTGCATGATCAATCACAACTGGAGTTTCATATGCAACCTGTATTGTGCATGGAGCGGTCAGGTTTGTTTGCTTATCCTTATATATTTTTAATATGATTTCTATAATTTAGTATAAGGGGGGAAAAAAAGTCTCTGGTTGATCTCTTCTCCCCACCCCCAGTCCTATTGAGGATGTAGTATTAGAAATGTTGCCATTTACGAAGGAGTTTTCTAGAGTTATTAAGCATACAAAGCATGCTTTGACTATATAATTGCTTTTTTTTACTCTTTGAGTACTTCAAATTATTCTCTTAGAGTCTTAAGCTTTGAGGGGTTTTACTTCTTGGATTGCACAAAAAGATAAATATCACATACAGGAAGGGGGAGATATGCCAGGATAAACTGCATTGTTGATAAATACAAAGCTGATTTGTTTTCCTGCTTTAAAAGGACTCAAACATCTTGGCTATTTTGAAATACTTGATCATGTATATGATTAAAAAAAAGTGTGAGGGGAGGTTGTTACATATTTTTTTAAACATACAGGATAAAATAAATTTCCACAGGATGTTATTCAGTTCTTAATATGGACAGATTTAAGTCTAGTTGACTTACTGCAGAACTGGAGGAGAAAAAAGAAAACTGCCTGGATTTTGAATGGAAATGTTTTAGAATAGAATTCACTTACTAAGGGATTTAAAATAGTGTATGCAGTTGTAATACTAGTTTCAAGGTACTCTAGATGTTACCTGAATTTCTCATATAACATTCAGCCAGTCACTGAAGAAAATTTTTTTATTCTTCTGTGGTGTAAGGGAAGGGTAAGCACTACTTTACAAGGTTGCATTTTCAGTGTAGTAACAAGAGGCAGGTGATTCAAAAATAGTCCCTCCATACACAGAAGTCCTTTGAAACAACATATCATTTAAAATACAAACAACCTCTATATGTTGTGCCTGTACTGAAATTTCTTAATCAGGAAAATACATTGCTGTGTGTTGTTTTCGGGTTTGTTTGGTGGGTTGTTGTTTTTTTTTTTTTTAATGATGCAAAAGCTGATTCACAATGTCTGGGTTTCTTGAGTCATGTCCTTAACATTATAGGTTAAAGAAGTGTCTTCTGTTGAATTAAAAAAAAAACAGAGGGAACTTGAGGCATTCTCTTAGTATTAATTTTCACAGATGCTTAACTGTTTGACTAAGTTTGATCTAGTTTGCTCACACATATATAAGAATTCACCTGTATAGGCAAATTCAATATGATAGTTGCTTCCCATACTTCAGAGAAAAGAAATAAGAAAAGACCTGGCTCATGGTGTGGGCAGTCCTGTGAAGTTTTAAAATGAGTTTGATATAACGAGAGGGAAGGGAAAGGGAGGTTGGTGTTTTTTTTGAGAAGATTGAAGTGAAAAGTTTAAAAAACCCCACAAAACCTCCACAAATTAAACAAAAACCCAAGCCCACCAAATGAACAACAACAAAAAAAAACCCAAACAGAACAGGGTTCACATAACCTAAAAACTGTTCCTTACCAAGCTGGAAAGAAAAATCAAGCTTTAGATCAATATATTTCGAATTACTTGCATGATTGAGGTAGAAATGTTGCTGAACTGTTTGATCTTGCTACATTTTATTATTTAAGTAGAATATGCAATTGCTTTGTTCGTTTTTTTTTTTGTTTGTTTGTTTGTTTTTTTTGGCTTGGTCTTTTTTCACTGAAGTAAAGTCCCTCTAAACTATACATTTTAATGAGCTGCTGCTGATCCTTTTCTTTGAAATGAAGCTGAAATATTACAGTGCACCTGCTCTCCTCCTACTGCACTGAAATGCCACGGCAGAAGTGGAAGCTGTCAGGCCTGCTGGGAGATGCACGCCGCTTCGTATACCGGTGTCACTGTCCACGTTCTCCACCTAGCAGTGGCCAAGCAGGGTGCTGGTGAGAAAGCAGATGGGTGATCTGTGAAGTCTGGGACTAACAGCTCTTTCTCAAGTGTAACCACAAAGCACAACTCTGGTTTGGCTCATGGTATCCTTGAATTTGCAGAAGTTATGCAGCCTTTTTTGGCAATTTCCATCCATCCTGACCCCAGTAAAAAACATCAGGGGCTGAATTACTGCTTGTGATCTGAGAGCTGAGTTGAAGGCTTGCTGTATAGGAAAACAAGTTTTCTTCTAGAGTCATCAGAAATATATATTCAAGAAGAAAACACAAACCAATTTAATTGTCTGTATGTATTACTAATAGTTTCTCAAATCAGGTTACAGAGTCATTCTAAAGATTTCTTTTGTTTTTACTGCTCACCCCCCACCCCCTGGCATACATTTCCCAAAGTTTGGTTGTTAAAGCAGGAAGTGAACAAGTATGAAATGGGCAGGAATATTTTCTTCTGTCTACCATGATAATTTAGATTTTACAAAAAGTACTTTCACAGTGCATCATGAAAGTTACTATGACCGGAGACACTTGTACTTTGCACTCTGATACAGCAAGCTGTTGTGTGTATTAGAATGTTTTCAAAGGATATGCAGTGTTTCATACTAAAACAGAAACCTCTAATATCAAATTATTAGATGATGCAAATCAGTGTAGTGCTGTTGACATCAATGAATTACAGTTTTTAGTCCAAACCTTGGATGGGATTGATGGCTATCATGTGGTGATCCATGAATAATCACTTGGAAACCTTCTAAGAGTACAAAAATAAACCAAATTGCTTGCAGTCTTTCATCTTTCACTCTTTGTTCATGGGACAGCTTCATTACCTATCTCCTAATCTTTCTTAAAATGAGTTATTGCAAAGTACCAAAGTGTCTTGCTGCTTTTTTGTGTTGTCTGTGACTGTTGTCTTGTGGAACGTTGGGTAGATTCAAGTGTGGGAGTCTTATGGGCAATTTAGAACTTCAACATGATTGCAAATGTAGGATTAGCGAAGGAGAGTAGTGGGTAAAAAGTTTGTATCCTGTGGGAGACCACTGTAAATAGATTTGTGTGCAGACTTGTGTCTGTACTTATCCAGACTGCCCCAACACTGTCATAGATGATTAATCCTATTATGAATATAGTCTGGTCTTGGTAAACAAGGATTTTTTTAGTGCTGCTTCTTTTTTTTAAGAGAAAAAGTCTTAAAAAATGAAGCTAAGGCAATATTTTTTTTCCTTTGATAGTCTGGTGTTTATGCAGTTGTAGTCTCAGAATCAGAACTTAGCATACTAGCTGTGATCCAACTAAGTTGTTCTTCAGCAAATGTATGGAAGTCCTAAGTAATATTTTTACTCAGTAGCATAACGACTAGGCTTGTCTTCAGTAAGATGCAGAAGGAACTACCCTCTCTGTCTTTTCAAGGGCATCCTTTATCAGCCTTCAGCATGCGGGTAAACTCTTGAGATGCTTGGGTGCATCTAGTCACCTTGTGGCCATGGTGGGATATATTAGAGCAAGTATTTCTAAAACAATAAATACCACTTCTTCAGGTGGCTGGAAGAATTACTGGTAGATAATATAGAGCAGATGATATAACAGTTTTGTTTTTTTCTCCTTACATCACAAATACCTTGCTTTCAAGTGTTAGGGAACAGTAGACCACAAGTTGAACATAGGTTGTCTTCTTACCAGCAAAGAGCGTAGGTCATCACTGTGCTCTAAGCAGGCTTTTATTAGTTGGAGGAGAGCAGATCTCCTCATGTACTGTTCGCCTTGGTTCTTGGCTGAATAACATCTGGCTTCTATTTTTTATCATATTGCTGCATCCTAACTTATAAAAGTAACAATAATGTTCTTTCAGCCATGTAAATACTTAAATCTTGTGTTTCTCAGCCAGAGACAGGTATTCTGCAAAGTTCTGTAAAGTTACAGTTGGTGAAATTTCGTTGCACAGGGTGGGCCTTACAATTGAAGTTGTTGCACTTGGAGGAACCTTCTCATCAAAGACTACACTGATGTACACAAAAGTATGTTAGTACATTGTGACATTATAACAGCAAAGATCACTTATTTCTATTAGCTTGAGTTCATTATTGCAGGCTATATTTTCTGGAGGCAGTGTGTGGGAATGAGATGTTGCAGTGCAAGCCCAGCTCTCACGGTGCTTTCAAGCCCCAGAACTCAGCAGTACTGCAGCAGCTACTGCACTGCAGCTATTTTCCTTCCTTCAGACAACCTTTGATAACATTAAAAAAAACTTTTTAGTCTTCCAAATGTGTCACTTGGAGGATGAAATAATGAAGGTGGCTGCATTCCTTCTGAGATATTTGCAGATGATAATGGTTTTGAAATGTGATATTTATGTTATCTTACTGTGCTCTTATTTCTGTTTACCTACTGCCTTGGGGAGGGAGGGAATATGATAAAAATCGTGTCTCATAGCATTGCAGGGTGTGATGTTTTCAGTTTTATTGAGTAAAAGGTGTAAAATCATTGCAGGAAATAGCTGGTGGCTTTACTCATTGTGGGAATTCACATTGCTGGAGAAACATTTTGTAATGTTCAGAAGTACAGGGGAGTAACGGCAACAGTGAGCAATTCAAGCCATAGTAATAGGCATGCAAAGACGAGTAGTTCTTAAATAAGCAAACAGATTTGTGTTAAAATAGATTTCATCTCTCCCCCCACCCCAACCTCTAGACAGAGATACAAATGTAGATTTAGTCATTATATATGTATATATCAACCATTCTTACTGACATAGTCATTGCAAACTGCGAGGAAATATGCAGGTCACGTATGATCACATCATAAGTCAATGGTCAAAAGCTTCTGGATTTGCAACTAAACTGAAAATCCTGTGGACAACTTTCTCCTCTCTATCCTCTTAGTGATACCTCATCTCTGGACATAAAGATTTAAGATTTTTTTTTTTTCAGGTTAATGAATTCACAGTCCTTTTTTAAGCATCTTCTTGTGTGTTATATCTTTGTAAATGAAGTTCTTCACTGAAAAAAGCTGCTTTTCTTTCTCTTTTGTGTATGCACAATAAATTATTTCAAAACCCTATGCTTGTAATCTAACTTGGGTGTTTGGATATGTGGCTTTGCATCTGTGTATGCTAATTTTTTTTTTTGTACAAAACCCAAGCCTTTTCACTTCTGAGTTTAAGGCTTTTAAAATTTAACAGTGCGTTGATTTGCAGATTATATATTATACTCAAATATATTGAAACACAGGACCAGGATTATATTTAAGTGGTGAGTTTGTCTGCAGGAGTTTATTATTAGTCCCTGTATTAGAAAGCGTTAACACTGGGTAGCTCAAGCTGTGTATTTAGAGGTTATTTTTGACAAGGGAAGCTGTGTATGTGGGGACGTAAAGAATCTTCACACAGTTGTCTTACAAGTTTTGTGGTGTTTTGAGCCATGTTCTCTGTGTTAAACTTCCTAAGAAGTTTATAGAATCATAGAATGGTTTGGGTTGGAAGGGACCTTAAAGATCATCTAGTTCCAACCCCCCTGCCACAGGCAGGGACACCTTTCCTCTAGACCAGGTTGCTCAAAGCCTCATCCAACCTGTCTTAATACAAACAGTTTTTCTCTCAAGACAGTTGTTCTTAAAAATCTCCCCATGTCTAGGTAAATCTTCCACAAATGGTCAAACTCTAGAATAACAAATCACTTTCAATAACCATGTTTTTAGGGCGACAGTTTGGATTTTGACACTGAGGGTCAATTCCCTGATCTTCCAAAGGCTTACTTTTGGCTTTGGGCGGGTCAGAGAAGTTTCTGTTGTACATGAAATAAAATCTTAAGTAAAGCTGCAATATTGCAGGGTTGAATGATCTTAGGTCTTAACAGCAGGTATATTGGTCCATTTATGCAGATGAAGTGGTGTGGCTAGTCTCTAAACGATTTAATTTTCTTCATTTTTAGAACAGGAATGAGCATATTCTGTTTATCCTGAAAAGTTCAGTAGCCTCAGTAAGAGAAGATCAGCCTCATACCTACATTTGATAGAGAACAGGTGTAAGGTGTATTTCTGTCCCACTACTGAGCCCACAAAGTAAGGTCCTTATTTGGCATTGTAGCTGCATCATGGAGTAGTGTAGTCCAAGCACAGAGGTTTGCCATAGGGACAAAGAGTCTGTGGAAAAGCGGGTGCTCTCTTGGGTGGTTTGGCCAACTTGAACTACGTCCCTTGCAGAGCTGGCGATTTTTTGAACCAAGACATAGCCTCTGGCTGTGGCGGAGGGAAACACTATGAGCTGAAGGAAATGTGTAGGTAGTTTCAGAGCTGACATTACTTTAAAGCCCTGGTGCATTTGGTTATTGAAATGGGGTCTGTGTAGGTGAGGTTTTACGCTGTGTGGTGACTTTGTTTTTCCTAATGGCTTCTGCAAAACTATTTCACATATGTAAATAGGTATGTTATAATAATCTGGTGAAAGTGTAGTGGAAGTTATCTGGTACGTTGTGTGCTTGATGAAGTCCGTGTTATTCTAGAAAGCAAAAGAACGCAAACTTAGTCAAAACTCATTCCTATTTTTGCAGTAATGTACCTAGCTGGGGACACTGGTGGTGTTTCTTATTGTTCTCTCTCCATTTGTAGGAAGCAGAGTGGGTCATGGGGTGGCTTGTGTTCTTGGGTCTATCAAAAAGTTCCCATAGGCTGAAAGAAGCAATGTAAGGCAGCCCTTGACTGGCGGTGACTCTGTGCAAACTGCTCTTTATCACTTCTGTCAGACTGCTGAGAAGGTTTTTTTATCATGCATGGAGTAACCTCAAACATTGCTTCAATGTGGAGGGGTAGAAGCATGCTTTCTTCATCTCCTGTCTCTAATATTTCCAGATTAGACTGTAAGGTGAGGACAAAGCATTTCCTGTTCTTAACAAGTAACGACAGAACAAGCAGAGAAGGAAAAGCTTCAATTTAGCTAAATCAAGATCACATGACATATTGCTGTTATGCTACCAGCCCTGCAGATGTTTCCTTTCTTTCCAGTTTAAGGATGTAGCTGTTAAGAGGGGAGGCTTTTGCTAATGAGCCTATAAGAAAATAAGGAAGCTCTCAATTTCTTTGTTTTTTAATGTTCTTCTGACTGAATTTAATACTATGAACTGTGTGATTTTTATTGTAAATACTAAATGCATGATATGAACAAAAACACATGGTAAAAATAGTTTGCATCTCTGTCCTATCAAGTCCCTGTACTTTTTTTCTCGGTTTCTTGGTACTGTTGGTTGAAATTGGCAGTTACTCTGTGGAAGTATAAGGCATAGTCTAAACTGAAGTGCACTTAATTAGCTTTGAAAAGAGTCTTGGTAAAGTAGTACAGGTTTTGGATGTGGACAAGCTACTACAAATACATGTGTATATACGTGTATATGTGTGTGTATACGGGTATAAAGTAGACATTTATATGGTAGATTAGGATTATTTTAATAAATTGAAGAATGCTAAACGTGCTAGTATCTGGTGTTTAAAGGGAGATCTGGTAAGTTAGTTTGTGTATACATCTGGATAATTTGGGGATTAGGTGCGAACTGTGGAGAAGTCCTCCTTGAGCTGTGGTAGAGCACAGACCTGCTCATGCCAGACCTGATCTTGCTCTTGGTGAAGTTAAGAGCATAGTGCAGAAAGTCCAGGTATCAGAGCTACAGTATAAGAAAACCAGAGCTTGCTTTGTGTAAAACAATATTTCAAGTCTAGCCAGACTCAGGAGGTTGGGATTCTCCCTGGCTCAAAGTAAAAAACTCTTTCTGGATCTCCCCTGGCCTGAGAAGCTTCATGCTCCTTTCATTCAAGCATGTCCTGCTAGGGTCAGTTTACAGAGCCAATTGGTGTCACTGTTTAATCCAGAGCCAGGTAAACTGAGTAATTTTCAGTTGAACAGACACCTGGAAGCGACATCTTTGAGATAATCCTTTTCCAGACTTTCACATGTGACTAAATCCTTGAGTAGTTTACCAGTGTAAAGCTAGTTACTTGTGCTGTGATGGAGAAACTTGATTTCAAATCAAGAAGATGGAGTTTTTCAGGTATAGGCTTCCTCTAACCTTTCTTGCTTTGCGTCCTGTGTGATATGGTCTAGGTAATCCTGCTCCGGCAGGGGGATTGGACTAGATGATCTTTCGAGGTCCCTTCCAATCCCTAACATTCTGTGATTCTGTGATTTGAGTTTGGGGGGGGGTGTGTGTGTGTGTGTGTGAAAATGCAATATACATGTGTGAGCATTTTAAGGTGAGGGAGGAAGGTAGAGGTTGCTGTAGATAACCTTCAGCTTTGCTTTTCAGGTCTTGTGGAATAGCGATGAGACTGACATGAGCACCAACTGCTGTGCTTTACAAAGCAGCCTTTCATGAACAGTAGAGCACAGTAAGGAAAGTTTAAGCTGTGTAATAAGATGCATGGGTGGAGGTTTTTATCGTTTATTTTTTGTGTGTGCCTTGACCTTTTTGAGAACTGAAATCCTTTATCTTGAAAATACTGTTTCTCCTTTTAAATGATTATGTTTATTACAATAGCAGTTATAAAAATACACAGAAACACTCATCCCTCTGTCCTCCTCCTTCCACCCCTAAGCCAGCTCTGTAGCCTGCATGGTGCGTGGCAGTAATGCACGTCTCCTTCCCTGTACCTCCCAGCCGTCTGCCGTGCCGGCACAGACACTTTGTGAAAGGTTGGAGATTTCCCACTTCATACATTTGGAGTAGTCCTGTATCACTTTGTTAAGCCTTTCTGCTTACTTGGGCTTGGTTTGAGGACATCATTTATGTATTTTATTGAATTGGGTTATTCAGTTCTGAGATGCATTTCCAAATTCGTGTTGGTGTCCTCACTGATCGCTGCTGCAGACACGCAGCCACTGCCTTCATTATTGAATTAAAAGAATATTCCAGGTTTATATTCCATCCGTGTGGGATTCACACTCCTAAAAGAAAGTGGCAGGTTTGCTTCCAGGACCACTTCCTAGCAAATACCTGAATTAACTTCGTTTGGTCCCCCAAAAAGGACATGTTGCTGTGGCCACCTGGGCTTAGTGCCATAACTGTGCACTAAGATGACGAAAAGCAGGCTCCTGTGAGGGAGACACCTAGACCTGTGGTCACTCCGTCGGGTGACATTCACATCTTTAGTGCCTTGCCCTTCCTGCAAAATGTCTCGGCTCCTTATGGCTATCAGTAAGACCTATTAGAGGGCTGAGTGAGGGGGAGCTGCTCACAGAGACAGCCTCACTGCTGCTGGTGGCTGCTCAGGGCCCACTGCGCCAGCAGGGTGAGCAGCAAACATGAGAAATGGCATTGCCCATCCTTGCCCTTAGTATTATGGCAATCACTAATAATTTATTTCTGTTTTCCTGTTTGATATTGAAACCATTCATTGTAGTAACTTTCTGTCCTTCTGGAGTCATAAAGGATTCGGATCTTGTTCTAGAGAGCTAGTTGAGTTCTTCAGTTTGTTTACCGTTAGTATCCTTTCCAGTTACTGCATCCCCCTCATCTGCAACTCAAGAGGAGTGTTAGTGTTGTGGAGTCTGAGGGAATATCCCGCACTTCACGTACCTGTACCACCTGCCCCATAAGAGATGAATGGGTCCCCCTGGTGACCTGAGAGCTGATGCTTTCCCTGAGTTTTGAAGTTGGAGAAGTCTTCCTCTGGAGACTGTGGGGTTTTTTTTCCCTTCCCCCCCTTCCCTTTTTTTTTTTTCCCTTTTCCTTCTTCTCCCCCGCTCCCTGCCTTCAGAAGAGCTGCTGCAAGGAAGAAGAGCTGTGCAGCAGACTGTCTTCTGCTGTTAGCAGTGGCCCCAAAGAGAGGGCCCTGATGGGACCAGTTTTATCTGTCTCTGTGAATGCCATCTACTGATGGCTGTGTATGTGAGGACTCACGCTCCATTTATCTCTACATCTCAGCTTTCTCGTGTGGTGAGAGTGGTTCTGCAGCTGTTTGATCTCTTGAGCTTTGAGGGCTTGTTTACATCTTCATTTCCAGTTTCAGGTGCTGCATGGCAAGGCAGCCTCCTCCTGATACCTGCTGAAAACAGGCTCAGCAGTCACTAGCATTGGGCAACCGAGGCCTTCCTGCAGATTTCTTAAATACATAGCACTGAAGTGGACAGGATGGAGACAGATACCTTCTGTCTTGTGCTCTGAGGGTCTTGCTACCAGTCAGTAGATCCAGCACAGTCTGTTGGGTATGATCCATTTCCCTGTGGCCTGTTCTGCAGAAGAATGGAGGAATACATAGGGATGTTCTGGGGTAGGAAACACTTTCCTTTTCTGTGCTTCAGTATGTCTCCGTGTCTCAAACTGCCTGATTCTTCTGTTCAGGGTATGCTCTTACAGTGTCGCTCTGTAGATAAAGGCTTATTCATCCTGAACTACTTTCACTCCAGTCTGCTACGTTGTGGTCATGTCTAGCGTTAGTGAAGTGCTGTCAGCACATAGTAAATGTCAGCAATTACATAAGTATATTGTATATACTGTTGTGTTGTATATATTGTACTGTGAATTTGTATTGCATTAAGTTGTATATTGAGAGTTGAACTCATTATTGGATAGAGGGAAGCTTTTATTTTTAACATTATAGTGATTTATTTCTACTTAGCAAAGTTCAGTTTGACATACAAACAGGAGGTCATTACATGTAGCCATGCCTAAGTAATGTTCGTATTTCTAAAAGGTAGACAAGAAAAAATATGTACCTTCTGATTAAATTAGAAATCACAGGAATGCTTAATGGCAGGGTTTGAACATGATGAAAATTTAGCTTTAGAGGAAAGTATGTACACAATAGAGTCTAAGATTACACAGGCAGACTCTCACAGCAAAATTATTTTTTGAAAAAGTAGTATTTAAGGCAGAGGCTTTGCACGCAGACGTGTTTACAGCCTCAAGGTTGTATAACATCATGTTACGTGGAGAGAGAGTGCACGCGAGAGAGAGAAATGTCCTGTGGAACTGGTAGACCATGTAGATGCAATCTATTCATGTTTTTTATATATCTGCCCTAAGCTTAAATCTATATGTAAATTAAACAGTAATTAGTAGTTATATATTTTTTTAACCTTGTTGCTTATTTAGTATGAAGGGTGACTTTTGGGGTAGCATGCAAAAATAAATGCTCCAGTTTGACACTCAGAATACTGGAGTGTTTGGGATGATTTACTAATACAGGCTACCTTTGGTGTTAGTAAAGAAGGGGCAACTTCTTTGAGTGACTGGTATTATGCATGCACTGCTGCAGGTACCTTTGGAATTTAGCTTAAAGTTTCTTAACAGGTCTAGTAGTATAGCTGTTAAATAGTTAATTAATGGTTTTCTCAGTTTTTTTTGCCTCTCTTCCTTTTCGCAAATTCTAGATGCCTTTTTTTTTTTTTTTTAAGGTGTCAGCTAGCATCCAAGATAATACATCTAGGATTTTTATAGGTTTCCTTTTATCCCAACAATTTGGCAGACTGGTTTCTGACCATCAGCGTGGGTTTGGATATACTGATGGTTACACCTTCTAGCTACCTTATGCAGACAGAAAAATGATGGAAGACTCCTTTGAGGGAAGGACAGTGTCAGTAGCTACATTGCCAGGTTATACTTCCTGTTCGAATTTCTGTCTTCCCCTACATCCTTCCTGCCTGTTTAGGGGAAAACTACAGGATTTTGTCGAGCATCAAAGTCAGTTACAAGTTTGGACAAGTGGATATTTGACATAGAGGCCTAGAATTGTTATGTAGGCTTTGGGTTTTCTGCATCCCAGTTTTCCTGCTGGTCTCTTTGCAGGGATTTTTTTCAGTGAGAGGTGAACGTGTTGCTGAGGCTGAAAGTGATGGAACTCGTGTGTTTGTTTTAAAGACAAAGCAGTGTTCTGGATACCTGGAGGATGAATTTGCTTAAGGTGTCACCAATTATTTTTCTTCGACTGGGAATGACTTCCTTCTGTGTAAGATGCTATTTGTACATTCCAGTCTGGTTTAAAGCCGTTAGAAATGTCTTCTCTCACCACGGCTTGAGACCGTTCCAGTATGTGATCATTGTATTTGTCTATAAATGTGACCAATCTCCCTTGAAATCTTTGATTTATGAACTTGAGGAGAACTGAAATGGAAAGACTCATTTTGCACCTTCTGTGAATAATCCTGCTTTTGAGGTGCTACTGAGATAGATAAAACATTGGGTGGCTTTCTCTGGGTGCTGGATATCCCTCCTTATACTGCAAATGAGGATGGGAGATAATCCATCTCAAAAGTTGTATAACCTTTTCTTTGGCTGTCTTAAATGTCTGTTTTTCTCAGATCTTTCTTAGAGGAAGTGTTACATGTTTTAAGAACACAGAAGAGCTGTGAGGAGCAATTTGAAGTTCTCTGTATGGTTGAGACTAAAAGGGTCAGTGGCTTATTTTAACTTTATTTAAAAATCGTCAGTGGAAGAATCTGATTATTAGAGAAAGAAAGGCTGACTTGCAGTGAAACCTGCCATTGTTCTGTGGGTAATGTTTTCTTGCCCATATAGGCAGTTTTTTTTCCTCCTGTTCTGTAACCTTAGCCAGAAAAGACCTTCCCCCCTGCCACCGTATTATCTTTTTAAAGGACCTTATACTCTGAAATTGCAGATTTAACAGGGCAGTTAACTAAGTGATAGCTACTGGAGTACAGAAACTAGGGAAAAGAAATGACCCCATACGAGAAATATCCCTGTCTTCAAGCGAGGCTAGCATTTATTATAGCATTTGGAATATCCTGTCTTGGGATGATTTTAGGGATTAATAACTATATTCAAGATCCGGTTTGCTCTGGCTTATGTCAGTAGTGACTAAAAAAATACTTGTGATGGCTGTTGAATCAGTAAAATAAAGCGACATCAGCCCATTTTCTGTTCATCATATATCCATCTAGCTGAATTGCTATTCCAGGTATCACATTTCTTGGTAGACTGGCTAGAAGTTGAACGTTGCTAAATGCAGCTGAAGCAGGCCCTGCTGAGCACAGGCTGTCCCTGTGCTCTTATTGAGGTATTGCTAGCTAAGTCCCCTGGTTGATCTGGTGCGGGGTTTTTTTTGGGGGGGGGGTGGGGGAAGGGGGGGTTTATTTTTGTTGTTCGTTTTTGTTTTTAATACAGATTTCGGCTCCAGAAAATGTAGTTTGGATAACGCTTACACTTAAAATGAGACGTTTATTTACATAATTTAAGAAGTGTTCTATATGGTAAAAAAAAAAAAAAAAAAAAAAAAAAAAAAAAACCATTTAAAAAACACTGTAGAGCAAATCTGTATATTAGTCCTAAGTGTTTTTAGAAAGAATTTTGAACTAGTGTACTGAACAGAAAGATGAAATACAGATGAAAATGGATTATTTTCACCAACTTTAATATGGCTTGAATGATCTTTTTCAAGGATCGATACTGCAATGTATCAATTATTTATTGTGTTCACTGTTATTCATCTATGAAGATAGTATTCAGAAGCCAGAGTATACCTATTTATCTGTTTAGATAGTCGAGAAGACAATTCTTTATTGATAGCTTGTATTGCAATTACCTATGACTGTCACTTAAGGATTTTTAGCATGCTCAATATAGATCTGTCTGTAAATTGTTCAGAAGTTTAAAAGAGGGGCTTTGGAGAGCGTGCAAGTTGGGCGTGTTTACCATTTTTAGTTTTTAGACTGATATAATGGGAAATTACTGATTTGAGATTTACTTTTAATTGGAAATAGTATCGTTTACAAACAATGCTATCTACTGATTTTACATAATTTTGTTATTGTGTGTTAAGCTCACAGTGATTCATGTAGTTCTTTAAGGTGCCATCTGATTTTTCATGGATGCTTCATTGCTCAGAAAAAAGGGTTAAATACGATATTAAAAACAGAGTATGCATTTTACAGTGCACTTAAGCATCTGCTGTATGTCCTTGTAATTTCGTGTAACAGGAAATGATGCTTTGAGATACTTTGTGCAGAAACCTTGTATGAAGAAATCCTGAGGGAAATGATACGTGAATCATTTTTAGTAGCCTGGCATTCTTCAGTCCTTGAACTTGATCACATGCATTCTGACTTCAGTTTTGAGCATTGAATCTATAGAGAAGCAAACATATCTTCAGTAAGGAATATGGCAAAATAATATTTGGTTTGTTAGATTTTATATGAAATGAAAATAAAATAAAGCATTCATTTTTCATTCTCTTGAAATGCAAATGAATCTACCCTAAAGACAAATCACTTCAAGGATAATGGGTATTTATGTATTTGTAACTTAATTGCTACCATTTTTGTCTTGCAAGGAAAACCATGTAGGAACTCTGTCTTCGGTAACAAATTCTTGCCTATGCTAAACATCATCTGTTTCTTGCTTGCTGTCTTGCATCCTTGTTTTGTTTGTGTTTTTGAAAACTTTTTTTGTTCCTTTTTTAAAGCATTCTCTGGCAAGGGATATTCTGGTGGGTGTGATGTGGTTGGACGTGTCACAGGGTGACTCAACAGATGTTGACTCTCTTTTCCTTTATAATTCACAGTGGTGGCTGAGAGTTGGTGTTACTGAACATATCTCACATTTATTATTAACATTGGCTTTTTTGTTGCCCTGTTGGCAGACCTCATAGCGGGGGTTCAAGGATGGCATGAAGATAACCTTCCACTTCTGGCAGACTCTTTCAAGAAATAATGATTTCACTGGGGAGTGCTGTTGTTTATGAATAGGTATTAGTTCAGCAGCTTCCATGAATGCTAAAAGTTTACATGAAATTAGAAGGAAATTAGAGGTTCTCATCTCACTACAGTCAAATGCTGCATCTCCCATTTCTCAGACCTGGTGAATTCTCTGGCTGTATTTTGAACTCAAGTTACAGTATTTCTATATGTAAACCTCAGTGATCAGTTGTTATACATACTAAAATTACCTTTATGCTAATTAAGGAGGTTTTTGTCAGAAAAAAAGATGCAAGTATATTGTAGACTCCTATTTTTCAGTGCTACATTTAAGCTTACTGTTTACATATCCATAATGATAGGTATTTGCTTATTAAAATCTTTCGACCTAGTGTGATACCTTATGTGCAGTCGTTTACAAGTCTTCAAAACTTCTGCATCAAGTGTTGCCTGTAAAAATTTGAGAGGAGAAACAAAGGATTGCAGGAAAATGTTAACTAGATGGATTGCTGCCGATCACTTAATGGGAAAAATCACTGTCATTTTTTAGAGGCCAGTTGTTTTTTTTTTTTTTTATTAGGAGCTATTTATTTTGCCAGTTTACTAGCATCAAAACGTTCTTGCTGGCTCTGGTTTCTGCTCACGTCATGAGACTGAAAGACTGAGAAGGGACAATTATTTGTGCAGAACTGAAAAAATCCTGTCATATTCTGAAGCTGAACAGATTGATGGGGAGTACCTCAATAACAAACCCCATCCGTAGGCTAAAGGATTATGTAACTTTAAGTTACCTTGGCAGTTGCACAGTCCTCACTAATTTTTCATTCATTAGTCATCTAATTGCATAATCTTCTCTGTTTCACACTTAACACTTTAAAATGTGAATGATGATAGATTAGGAGAGACTAGGCTGAGATCAAGTCCTTGACATTTATTATTGTTCTTTCCAAAATCTGCTGATAATCCTTCCAGGCTTTTCAGAGGAGCAGAGTCCTGTCACGCTGCTCTGGATTCTCTGTGTTGGTTCCAGAAGTGGCTCCATTTCTTGTCTTGGCTGTAGCACCAAGACCCTTCTCCATTTGTATGTTTTTCCTTGCTGAAGAACAGCGTTGTTGGAGGTAGGGAGGCTGGTCTTCAAAGCACTAGCTAATATTTCCTTGTCCTCCCCATTGGATGTACCAAGATGTGGGTTTCCGAGGACAAACTGGTAGCATCTGTGTAGAAATGCGTTGTGTTCTACATAGCTAAATGCAGTATGTTGTTCTGGTGAATCACAGAATCACAGAATGTTAGGGATTGGAAGGGACCTCGAAAGATCATCTAGTCCAATCCCCCTGCCGGAGCAGGATTGCCTAGACCATGTCACACAGGAACGCGTCCAGGCGGGTTTTGAATGTCTCCAGAGAAGGAGACTCCACAACCTCTCTGGGCAGCCTGTTCCAGTGTTCGGTCACCCTCACCGTAAAGAAGTTTTTCCTCATATTTAAGTGGAACCTCCTGTGTTCCAGCTTGCACCCATTGCCCCTTGTCCTGTCAAGGGATGTCACTGAGAAGAGCCTGGCTCCATCCTCATGACACTTGCCCTTTACATATTTATAAACATTAATGAGGTCACCCCTCAGTCTCCTCTTCTCTAAGCTAAAGAGACCCAGCTCGCTCAGCCTCTCCTCATAAGGGAGATGTTCCACTCCCTTAATCATCTTCGTGGCTCTGCGCTGGACTCTCTCTAGCAGTTCCCTGTCCTTCTTGAACTGAGGTGCCCAGAACTGGACACAATATTCCAGATGCGGCCTCACCAGGGCAGAGTAGAGGCGGAGGAGAACCTCTCTTGACCTGCTGACCACACCCCTTCTAATACACCCCAGGATGCCATTGGCCTTCTTGGCCACAAGGGCACATTGCTGGCTCATGGTCGTCCTGCTGTCCACTAGGACCCCCAGGTCCCTTTCCCCCACGCTGCTCTCCAACAGGTCTGCCCCCAACTTGTACTGGTACGTGGGGTTGTTCTTGCCCAGATGCAGGACTCTACACTTGCCCTTGTTATATTTCATTAAATTTCTCCCCGCCCAACTCTCCAGCCTGTCCAGATCTCTCTGAATGGCTGCGCAGCCTTCCATTGTGTCAGCCACTCCTCCCAGTTTTGTGTCATCAGCGAACTTGCTGACAGTGCACTCTATTCCCTCATCCAAGTCATTAATGAATATATTGAATAGTACTGGTCCCAGTACCGACCCTTGAGGGACTCCGCTAGACACAGGCCTCCAACTGGACTCAGTCCCATTGACCACCACTCTCTGGCTTCTTTCCTTCAGCCAGTTCACAATGCACCTCACTACCCGATCATCCAGACCACACTTCCTCAGTTTAGCTGCGAGGATGCTGTGGGAGACCGTGTCAAACGCTTTACTGAAATCAAGATAGACCACATCCACAGCTTTACCATCATCTATCCACCTGGTTACGTCCTCATAAAAGGCTATCAAGTTGGTTAAGCATGACTTCCCCTTGGTGAAGCCATGCTGAGTGCCCCTAATGATCCCCCTATCCTTGATGTGCCTAGAGACAGCACCAAGGACAAGTTGTTCCATCACCTTTCCGGGGATGGAGGTGAGGCTGACCAGTCTATAGTTACCCGGGTCCTCCTTCTTGCCCTTTTTGAAGACTGGAGTGACATTCGCTTTCCTCCAGTCCTCAGGCACCTCTCCCGTTGCCCACGACTTAGCAAAGATGATGGAGAGTGGCCTAGCAATGACTTCCGCCAGCTCCCTCAGCACCTGCGGGTGCATCCCATCAGGGCCCATGGATTTATGGACATCCAGGTTGCTTAATTGGTCCCTGACCCAGCCCTCATCTACCAAGACAGATTCCTCCTCTATCCTGACTTCTTCTGAGGCCGCAGGGGTCCGGGGCTCCTCAGGACAGCCTCCAGCAGTATAGACAGAGGCAAAGAAGGCATTCAGTAACTCCCCCTTCTTTTTATCCTCTGTCTCCAGGGCCCCCACCTCATTCATCAGTGGGCCTACATTGCCTCTAGTGTTGGCTTTACCTGCAATGTATTTGAAGAAGCCCCTTCTGTTGTCCTTGACCTCTCTTGCAAGGTTTAATTCCAAGGAGGCCTTAGCTTTCCTAGTTGCCTCCCTACATCCTCTGACAACAGACTTATATTCCTCCCAAGTGGCCAGCCCCTCCTTCCATGATCTGTACACCCTCTTCTTCCACTTGAGTTTGCCCAGCAGTTCCCTGTTCAACCATGCAGATCTCCTGGTACCTTTCCTTGACTTCCTACCTGTTGGGATGCTCTGATCTTGAGCTCGGAAGAAGCAGTCCTTGAATGCTAACCAACTATCTTGAGCCCCCTTACCTTCTAGTACCCTGTCCCATGGGATTTCCCCTAGCAATTGCTTGAAAAGGCCAAAGTTGGCCCTACTGAAGTCCAGGGTTGTGATTCTGCTAGCTATTCTGTTCCTGCCACATGAGATCCTGAACTCTACCATCTCATGGTCACTACAACCAAGGCTGCCCTCAACCTTCACCTCTTCAACCAGACCCTCCTTGTTAGTGAGGATAAGATCCAGCAGTGCTCCTCTCCTAGTTGGCTCATCCACCATTTGCATCAGAAAGTTATCATCAATGCACTGGAGGAACCTCCTGGACTGAGGATGGCTGGCTGAGTTGGCCTCCCAGCAAATATCAGGGTAGTTGAAATCCCCCATGACAACCAGACCCTGTAATTGCGAGACTGCTCTCAGCTGCCTGTAGAAGGCCTCATCACCCTCCTCATCCTGATCCAGTGGCCTGTAATAGACACCCACAACAGTATCACCCCTGCCAGCCTGCCCCTTAATTTGCACCCACAAACTCTCAACTCGCTCCTGATCCGGCCCTGGACAGAACTCAATACATTCTAGCTGCTCACTCACATAAAGAGCAACTCCACCACCTCTCCTTAGTGGCCTGTCTTTCCTGAACAGGACATAGCCATCCATGACCACATTCCAGTCATGCGAGGCGTCCCACCAAGTCTCAGTAATTGCCACTAGATCATAGCCCCCCGACCGAACACGGATTTCCAACTCCTTCTGTTTATTCCCCATGCTGCGTGCATTGGTGTACAGGCATTTCAGGGAGCGAGCTGGGCACACCGATTTCACCCCAGGGGGATGGGAGGCCTCCTGGTCTGCCTCAACACTAGAGCGTTGCCCCAGTGGCGCAAGCCCAGCTACTACCCCATCCCCCTTCGAATCTAGTTTAAAGCTCTCCGAATGAGCCCTGCTAATTCCTGTCCCAGACCCCTTTTGCCCCTACGACATAAACCTTTCCCATGTATTACGGTCACGCCTGGTGTCTTATAAAACCAGGCATTATCAAAGAACCCAAAGCCCTGCCTGTAGCACCAGTCTCGTAGCCAGGCATTAATAGAGAGAATCCTACTATTCCATCCCACGTCATCACCTGAAAATGGAAGGAGGGAGGAGAAAACAACTTGTGCCCCAGACTCTTTCACCAACCGTCCTAGGGCCTTGTAGTCTTTCTTCATCCCCCTCAGACTATGAGATGCAGCTTCTTCCCCACCTGTCTGGAAGATCAGCAGGGGGTAGTAGTCTGTGGCCTTCACCAGGTTGGGGAGTTGCCTGGTGATATCCCTGATTCAGGCTCCAGGCAGGCTGCAGACCTCCCTGTGATGGGGGTCAGCTCTGCATATTGGGCCCTCAGATCCCTTTAGGAAAGAGTCTCCAACCACTAAAACTCTTCTCTTCTTCCTTGTGGAGGAGGTAGCTATACGCCTGTCAGGTTTACTGGTGGGTTAACTATCTCACCAAGCAGCTGCAACATTTCCTGACAGTAATACATGTTGCTGTCATTGTGGTGAAAGTGGAAATGCTTTGTCTTCTCTGTAGATGTTGGCTGGAGTTGGCTGGGCCCACCTTGCCGATAAGCACTGCACTTTGAGATCCCAGTAATGCTGAATCAAAAGGGATTATTTTGGAGCAGCCTAGGAAGAAAACCAAGCAGTAAATTCTGGCACCTATCAGCCAGTTGCTGAGCCACAGCAGCAGAGCTACAGAAAGACAAGAAGACTATTATTTCTGTTTCAATAGCCTTTGAATAGGCTATAGGGTCTGGTATCTAAATTTGTTTCACGCATCATTGAACTAGAATATTTAGAGGAGGGTTATAGGGTTTTGCATGCTTTCTTTGTATGTCTTCAGCCTTTAATTTGAAATGTTGTGTGGTGTGGCACTCACTTTGAAAATTGAAATGGAAGATTTCATATAAGGCTGAGAAGATAAATATTTTTATAATAGTGTTTCTTGAGTTATAGGCATATAAAATTACCCTTAAGAAAAAAAAAAAAACAAACCAAGATGTCTTATTTTTGCATGAGAAGATGTATTGCAGTGGGACTGTAAAAGGAAACTAGACCTTTTTACTTGTTAATTTAGAATTTGCATACTGAAATGTTCAGAGAAAGTAGCTAAGGGTGGAAAAACCAAGGGTGAAGTCAAAGATACGACTAGAGGAACAGTGTGTCTTGCTGAAGAAGCCTAACCAATTACATATGTTCTTCAGTTCTGTTTTGTTTGTTTTAAGTGAGGAGATACTAGTTGAGAAAACCATGCCTGCATTATAAGGGAGGAAAAGAGGAGGTGGTTTTGTATATATCTGTGAGCTGTGTGCGCCCAGAAATGAGGTTCCAGAAGACACGTTTGTGTCTAAGTAAAGTAGAAAGCAAATAAAACATCCAAGCTGTACACATTTCTTGCTGTTCGTTTGAACCTTTTGCTGTTGTACGTTGACTTTCTTAGTATCTAACTTAATTTAAAATTTAAGAGTAATTCTGTGTGTGATACAAACAGAGGTGTAATGCTGTAAGGGATGCTGCTTTACAGTACATATTTCTTTTGAAAATATTAGTGATCATCAAGTTACTTTGGTTATGGAGGGAAAAATTATATTTTCAAGTGCACAGTAATGTATGTTTGGGGGTTTTTGGTTTTTTTTTGTTTGTTGGTTTGGTTTCTTTTTTTTTAGTTATCCAACTTACGACTTCTGTGTGTGTCTTTATTTTAGACATCAAAAAATAAAGATGGAAAAGAGCAGAGTGAAGCTATATCGCCATCGGTGGAAGAAGAAACTTTTTCTTGGCCTGGTCCCAAAACTGTCGTGCTAAGAAGGACATCTCAGGGTTTTGGCTTCACCTTAAGACACTTCATAGTTTACCCTCCAGAATCTGCAGTTCAGTTTTCTTTTAAAGTAAGTGAAATTAATAATGAAGCCCTTATCTATAGCTTTATTATGCTTTTCAGGGTCAAAAATCCAGCTTGCTTGAAAGTAAATGTATGTATAGATGTGTCTTAAAAGATGAAAGATCCGTTGTGTGTAAGGTGGGTGGACTCACTTATTGCATTGTTCGATAACCATGCACTGATCTGTTCCAAGAAAATGGAATTGACTAGGTATGAACTCACCCGAGTTAAAAATATTTGATACCATGAGTAAGACCAGTGGTTATTGCAGAATGTGGAAATCATAAAATCATGATTCTCTCTACAGAATTTCTCTGCACAGAATTTTTTTACCCAAAGCCAGTGTGATTAGTTTGTACACGTTTTAAAGTGTAGACTTCAAGGGTGAGAGGCTTGGGTTTTCTCTTTGTTGTTGTTCTTAGGTGTCCCCCCCTTCCCAACTGAAATTTGTCATACCATCATACAAAGAGGATATTCTGGAAAAACATTAGTTTGCCATAGTTTCTAACTGAGTGTCATGAAATTAATGTACGTTAGAAAGACGGGCTGTGTTTCTATATTATGTTCTTTCTGCTGAAAAGAAAACAATCTGCAATTCCCTGTTAGTTAAGAGACAAATATATACAAAATATATACAGGCCTACATTAAAGGACAACTTTCTTAAATAAAAAACTGTAAAATATTTTAAGTTAAAACAAGTAGTTCTAAATGTTAAGGAGCTAATTGGTTTGCATTGCTCAAAGGGTGTATGCTGATATGTGACTGAACCTTTTGAAAGTTGCTGTGGTACCTGGTGTTGAGAAAAAAATCCGTTTTTATAGTGATAGAAATTTGAATATTGAAAGAGGGTTTTTCCTAGTCAGTTCAAATAATGTTTGCTAATTTTAAAGTCATCAAGTATGCAAGTTCTCATAATCCATGCCACCTCTCATTTTCGCTTTTGCTTTTCCAGTTAGGCAGAAAAATAGATTCTTATCAAGGTGGGGAATGGGTATCAAACCTTCAGTCTCTTTCCAGATAGCTTATTGACTCATGTGTCTCTGTAGGAGTCTTCCATTAAAGTTGTCTTTTTTGCCTGTCCTAGGAGGCTGTAGGATTTCTTCTGAAGTAGAAAAAGCTTTGCAGGAGAAAGTTGACACATTTTTCTGGTTAACTTCAGCTATTCAGCCTGCACTTGAGTGCCCAAATTTTTTCCCCTTGACAAGAAGTCACTGAAGCTAACTGGAAGTGAGACTATTAGTGGTATCAGGTGATCCCAGCATTTCTGTACTTCAACACAGGTTATAGAAAGTCAGCCAAGAGCAATATCTGGTTGAATTCCCATGTGCAACAGAGGAAGGAGGGTGGGGAAGCCTTAGGTGAGCAGAACAAGTTGCGTGTACTTGTTAGCATTCCCCAACAGCAACCCCCATTCACGATGAGGGTGAAAATATAAACAGCATGAGCAGGATGAATCTCTTTAAGAAGTGACTGGATTGATTTCTTTGTGACTGTATTGCTAGATCTCTCTGAGGAATATGATATCTTTTTCACATGCAGAAGAAGATTGGCACAAGGAAGGGCAAGTAATATAAAAAAAAGAAAAATTAAGTATCAGCCCTTCCCCTCTCGTTCACATCTGGTGATTTCTGAGAGAGACCCAAGCAGTACATAGTGAGCCTGATACCTGTAAATCTTGGGATGTGTCTTCAAGTTCTACCTCCCACTTTTTCTGCAAGAGAGCTCTTAGCAAATTTTTTTCTTCTGTTTCTTCTCTGGTGTGTCAGAATCTGGTTAATTCATTCCCATTTCTGTCGTTTTTTTTTGAAAAGGAAATTGAGATTGTTGGATAGTTGTAATGCCTTTACTCAGGGATTCAGTTACATCTAAAGATGATAAGGTTCATTTGGACAGAGCCCTGGTCAATACTTCTGTAAATTAACCTGAACTGTTATATTCTCTTTTCTTCCTTTTAATGTCAATGAGGTGGTAGGAAAAAAGAACAGATCTTCAAACCTATTACTCCTGGGTCTTCATAAGGTGGCTTTTATAGAAGTCTGTGTACCGAAGTTATGGTTCTAAGGAATGACATTCACCTATTGTCAGCCTGATCCTAATATGAGGCAAAAGTGATTTCTCTGCCATTCTTATTTGACCAAAGATCGTATTGGTTACCAGCTAATTACAGTCTCTCTCATTGATTCTCAGCTCAAGTATTACTCCTCTCTCTTTCCTCATCGATTGAAATTGTAAAGGCCTTGGAAGGTGGAGATGTTTTGTTTTGCACACCTTAGAGGTAGTATAATAATGGTAACTATGATTTGGTTTTGGGTCTTAAATCTTGTAGTAGCCTTGTCTCTTCACACCTAAGAATGCATGCAGTTACCTCTGATGTAAGAGGTTACAGCTGGAAGTTAAAGATCCCATTGACTTAACAGCCAGAGTTACTCAATCCTCTACTGGCAGAGGCAGTAAAGAGAGAAAAACTTCTCAAAGAGCTTTCTTTCAATCAGTCTTTCCGCATTCTTTGTGGATTTTGTTTTTGTTTTTGAATACCCACTTTTCATTCCAATTCAGAAATATCTGTTGAAAATATCTCCATTAAAAGGTCTGCTCCTATTGCTTGCAGTTTGTGTGTGTTTGAAAAACTGTTGACAGGTCAGGTAGAATTCTCTGGAGAGAAGAGGACAAGGCTCCTCATGTGGGGGAACAGTGGGCACCTCTGGGACAGAGAGCATAATGCTCCTAGACTGCAGGGTGTGGTAAAGGTCACACCACAGCTGCATATTCCACGGGAATGGGAAGAAAAGCTTCCTACAGACTGGAGAAGGCTGCAACTTGGAAAAGCCACCAAGGTGAATTTCCTGGAAGCGAAGAACTTTACCCCAACGGATGTATTGAGTGGAGAAGAGTGGGTGTTACTTTATAAAAATATTTAATAATCTGTTCTCTGCCTAGGTGCACTTGAGGTGTTGGCGTTTTTATTTAAATTTTAAGAAGCTCAGTGTTGTAGTTGTTAGTCTAATAAAACCTATGTTCAGTTGAAAAGCCTTTTTTTAGTGTCCTAGGGAGCTTGCTACAAGGAAGAGGTCTAGGCAGATCTGCCTCAAAGCTCTGGCTGACTGGGAGTCCCAAAACACACTTGTCTTTTAGTATATTAACACCTAATAGTACCTGCCTGAGTTATCTTCACTTCTTCAGGTGATTTTCTTTTTTTTTTTTTTTTTTTGGTGACACCTTCCTTCACAGACTGGAGGCACGCCAGTTTAACAGAATGGGGGTCACTTTTGTGGAGAAGCAGAGTACAGCTTATGATCAAGCACATGAAATTCTAGCTAGCTGGTCCATCTCATGGGTGTTTCTAAATGTTGCAGAACTTCAACAAAGGTTTCTTTTGTTTCAGTGCTGATTAGAAAAACCCAACAGTGCTAAACGTAATTTTCTTTTTAGAAGTGCTACTGATTTTTTCTGAAAATAAAGAACTGTTCAAAACCTGGGTAAAATAGGTGGGGTCATGTTAACCAAGATACTTATGGTTTGGTGAGGGTAAACTCCAGTTGCAGCTATTTCTAGCCTTACGCATACAAAGCTGATGTCTGCCTTTCATAGACTTCCACTGTCATCGATGTGAAACTACAGTTTCTGGTGAGATAGCTAGACCAGTGCTCTAACTGGCACTGTGGGCCACCTGAGTTAGATGTGTGACACCTGAATAAGCAGGGTGAGTTGCGAGAATAAAACTTGATACCTTAGTGACAAGGTGACAGTGACCCACATAACTGTGTATGAGGGGCATCCATAAAGCTTTGTTTTCTCTGTTTACATTTATATCTGACTGGAAAATGGGCCTTACTTGCTGTCATTGAAATGATTGAACATGATTTGTTATAATTTGGGAAAGTATCTCTGCATATTTTAACACTTAATACTAGTATGTTACATTAAATTTATATTATTTCTATTTTTATTATATGTATTATATTTTTATATTCTATTTAATTTATTTCATTTAACATTCAGTGTGTACATAGTACTTCAGGTCTAGGTCAAATTCAGGATATTGTGCTAAGTTGTAGTATCTTTTCATGGTTCCGGCACAAAACAGCTAATTAACTACAAATTGGGGGACTCTTTCTCATTGTAATTGTTATTAATTAACTAATTTATAAACGTTATGCTAGAGAAAGGTTATGGAAGAAAGTGTTGTTTGGTAGATCTGTTGGGAGGGACTGCCCTGTGTGAAGGACGTTGTGAAAGATAATCTTGGAACCTGAGACTGCGGTTTAACACATTTCATTTTGGCAAAAGTACTTGGCTGTGCTTGTGTGCGGCCACACACCAGGCTGGGAATAGCTGCACATTCAGGAATAACCCATTATATATCCTCTTTGCTTCCCCTGCTGGCTTTCCCTTAAGAAAGTGAATAGGGAGCGTGTGGAAGATTTCTTAAGCTAGCATTGCAAAAAGTCTACGTTAAATTTATGCTTTTAACATCAGATGTCTATCAGGATTTGTTAGTCAGCAACGTGCTTTTTTTGCATGTGAATTTGTTCTCCAAGTTCAGTCACTTTGAGAAGCAAGTGATAAAAAGACGACCTTCTCTTTAGGTATGGAAGCAGCATATACTAACATCTTGCAATGTGTAAGAGGTAAATGTAGGAGGGAAAGCTAATTCCAAAATAATTGCATTACAAAGCATTCCATTTTTAAAGGCCTGAGCTCATTGACTTGATACCATGAAAAACTAATGTTTTGCAGTGGTCTTTTATAACAGAGCTTTGCATACCTGGTGACAAACTGACAAGCCCACAGCAGTGTTTCATAAATGATGGCAATTCTATATTAGCTAACTTTTCACTTCCATGACTTTTTTTTTTGTTTTACAGCATCAAACCAGGTAGCCTCCCCTACATCTGACCCCCATTTTCCAGACTATATAGTCTAATATTCAAAGCCCTAAAGATATTTTTTCACTTGATAGATTGGGTGGAAACTAAAGATGTGCAGATGTTAACCTTGTCTAGTTCTTCACTGCTGTTCTTTTGGGTGATCGTAGTTCAAAACCAAGTGGCTGTTACAGGGCTTCAAGAGCTATAATGATAAATTTTACCAGTATGTGTCTACTAGTGTGGTATTCTTACCAAAGTATAGAGCGGACAGGACTGTCCAGCTTAAGGGTATACTGTTTGCTGCTCTCTGAGTTTGGGTGGTAATGATAATTATCATGGCTTTTTAAAAGTAGAATGAGTACCAGATCTCTGTTAACTCAGTGTTTTGTTTTTTTGGGGAGTTTCTTTTGTTGTTTTTTTCCTTCCTTAAAGTTGTCTTTCTGTAGTATCTTACAAAGCTCCAGCAGAACTCTTGCATGTCTCACAAAAAATGTATTGCACCTAGGAGAGACTTGTCTCATCCTTATCATTATATAGTGTTCATATCCAGGTCTTACTCCCTCTCTTTCTTCAGGTCTTCCTCTCTTGAATAGTTTCCTCAGATCAGTGTTCAATTGCTTTGAAAATATTTAATATGAAAAAGATAGTGATTCGTCTTCAAATGCAAAAGACCTAGAAATTTGAAATTAATCCATTTAAAAGTAGGAGGGAATATACAGGTGAAAATTGTTTCTGTGATCATCTCCTTGCTCCTTTGTTCCTTCAGGACAAAGCTATTTAAATTAGCTGAGGTGAATTGTTAAAAATACTTCCCAAATAGTACATATTAGTCCAAGAAATTGTATTTAGGTTGAAAGTTTATTGCTCCATAAAGTTACAGTTCAGAAAGAAAACACCTATTTCCATATTTAAACAATTGTGCTTTTCAAATGGTCGAATTCTGTAGAAGAGATTAGCCATGATCTTTCAAAAGCCTTTCATTCATATTAAAATATTGACAAGAAAGTAACTTAAATAAGTAATCATTTCCTGTTTTAAGCATGCCATTCTCCCTCAGTACATTCCAGTTGCATGATTTTTTTTATTTTATTTTTTTGATTTTTTTTATTTTTTTTTAGGACGGTCAGTGCTACCTGGTAGTTATGGTCGTGTGTGTATAATATAGTGCAATGAGCAGAAGGAGAATCTTAGAGGTTGTTACTAAATAGTGTTTGGGGTAGATATTTTTCTCTAGGCAGTAGTACTGAAGGCAAAACAAACTTGATAGTTCAAATTTCAGGAAACATATTCAGAGCTTGCTTACAAAATATTTGGTATCTCTTGCGTATTATTTAGCTTTGAATCCTTAGATGATTAAAGTATAACCTCTCCTGACTGGCTGTCAGGATGGAAACATGCTTGCAACAACACAGTGCAGTATTAGGCTTTGTAGCGGTGTTTCAGATAATGCTGTTCATGTTGTGTCTGTGGGGATGTTTCATGGAACTGTGCTGCTTTGTTGTTTTTTTTTTTTAAAACAGGTATTACGTTACATTCTCAGAATGAAAGCCTTAATTCTGTAAAGTTGAGTATTTGTGAAAAAGTATGAAATCAGAATACAGACTTAATCTTTCAAGTTCTCTTCAAGTCTTCAGTAGCTTATAGATGCCCACACATTTTTTCCATTTATTGAATTTTTTTATATGCACTCTTTCTTTTTTTCCTTAGGATGAAGAGAATGGGAATAGACAAGGTATGTCTTGTTTTTATTCTTTCACAGATCCAATATGTTGAACATTTCTCTTCAGCTGTGTAGTACACTTCAATAGCTACCTAAGAGTTTGAAATGTAAAGTCACTTTAGTGTGACCACCAAGCTCATTGAATTCCATGGCATTGGAACAAAAGAAAGGAAATATCTTTTAGCTTCACTTATTTAGTGTAGGTGTTTGTGTGGCCACTGAGTTAATTAAAATATGTGCTGTATTGCTTCTGTGCTGTGTATATCACCTTGGCATGTATACGACAAGAAGACAAGAAACCAGCTGTGTTACCTTTTTAGTACCAAAGCTTCACGCTTTCTTAATTTGATCTGCATGTAAGACCCACAGTTACCTGTGCAAAGTACTAACTATAAAGGATTTGAGTCTCATGGATATATTTATATACATGCATTTAAAAAAAAGTGCTGTACAGACTGTCTAAGAGCAGCCAGTATGAAATCTGAATTTTGTTGCAACTTACTCTAAAAGCAACACGTAAGTATATAAAGCTAGTGTTGGTAGTGATGGTGAAAATTATCAACAAAAGTGGTATACAACTGTTTTAAAAACAGAAGATAAAAAATGTTATTCCTATTACCTTCGTGATACTTCCTTTAGTATTTAATAGTATTGATCTAACATATTTCATCACTTTTGGTACTCATGTACATTTTAAGAGATCCATGAAACATGCTTAAGTGATGTCAGGTAAGATGTGTGAATAAAATTCTCGCACTTGATTTAGGAGGGATGGAAAAATAACATTTCTAGGTTATGCCTGTCACTTCCCCTCCATTTTCATAGTTTCTCTCACATTGCCTGTGTCTGTTCTCTTTCTTAATTCACCAATGAACTTTTTAATTAATTAGTGCCACATGTCAGTCCCACTTAATTTCTCTTTGGTATTTAGCCTATTCTCTTATCCACGCTCCTGTTTTTGCTGATATCTTATTGTTTCCTTCAAAGGGTGAAAAATGTGTTGATCTAGGTAAGGAAACTGGGTTTTCAGGTTGAGAGCCCAGTGCCACTTTCTGTTTTTCCTAGTCTGTCGTGATGGTAAGGTACAGAGAGGAGGTGGGATTAGCTGTATTGCGAATGTAATGTTCAGGGCTTCAGTTTGTGCCTCATCTGGCAATGCAGTGCAATGTGTTGAGGACAGACCTGGTCAAAGGTGGGTGCCTTTGCTCAGAGACAGCATAGGGTGAATGCTTCTTTTATTGGTGGGTTACAATTTGCTTTATGCTGTAGCAGAGAATGGTACCCAGTTTCCATGTACTTTTAAGAATCTCATTTAGTTGGAAGACAGAGAACATGTCTGAACTTCGTTTCAGGTTTTTTGTGTAACTGTGATATATTAGAAGCATTCTAGGAAATATGAATTGAACTTTCTTACTTTTCTCTTGGAAGCAGATGAATTAATCCATTTCATCCTCCTAGCCTTACTCAGCTGTTGTCACCTGCCTGTTAAACAGTGAAAAGTCAATCTCTTCCTTATCACCTCCCATCCACCCCCCAAACTTGCGACCTCCTTTATCCATTTTGGCATACAGAAAGAAAAGTCAAATTCCTTTAGGAAGGGAAAGGAGTTAATCCTCTGTGCCAAACCAGCATGGAAGATACCACTTGTGGCCTAGAGAAAGTAGTTCTGCAGTATCGCTCTTCTCACAGGGAGAACTGGATCAGCTAAAGATGCAAACGTGGGTCTGTTTATCTAATAAGTTATCTGAGATCTAGTTTTCAGTAGAGGAAGAGCAGTAAACAAACACTTACGTGGTTTACTATGAGACCTGTGCAGGTGGGAGCAAGAGTACTTTCTGGAAATGTTTGTGTAGCTACTTGAACTGTGAATCATAGCTCAAACTGTTGCTTATTTATAGCAATGTAGTATGTTATGTGCCTTGAAATACAGATCAAAGGGCACAAAGTGCTTTGGACAGATAACAGTATTCTCATTAGCAGGAGAGAAGGTTGGACTTGTGGCAAGAGAAAAAATGACTGAGGTGGAGGAACGTAGGTGTCAGTAGAACTTAACTTGCAAGTTATGTGTATTATACCTTTAAAAATTACAGAGTAGGACACTTTTTTCCAGGATTTAGTGTGATCTTGGGAGGTGGGCAGACAAAATCATTTCTTATTTACATTGCTACAAGTTGATCCTGTTCCCAAATGAGGTGAGTAGGTAGCTTGCGAGCAGAAAATCGGGAAGTCAATCTCATTTTTCATGTTCTGAAACATCACGTTAATTTAGCAAAAGCAGGTGTGCCAGGAATTCTGGGAAGGGTTATCACAAGGATGCTTAAAGTAATTAACATTGGAAAATGAGGCCGCCGCTTTGGTGCGGGAAGAAGCTGGGTGTTTGGCCGCTGGCTGCGCGGGGGGCCTCGCTGGCTGCGCGGGTGCACCCGTTGCTGCCGCAGCTCGAGGCGGAGCGCGTCGCTGGGCGGGAGCGGTGCGTGGGAAGCGGTGCGGGGGCGCCACCTAGTGGGGAATGCCAGGTATTGTCCTTCGAACTTGATTGGAGGTCTTGCCTCTGGGAAGCTCTTAATTAACAATGAAAATATCTTAACGATAAACATTTTTCTTTTGAAGCACGGAGATGATAATTCACTTAATTCACTTGAGCTTTCCTCTCTCAAAGACTAAGCTAAGGGGATATAAGCTCTTCGGTTTTGTGAAGCAGTGTGTGCCAGTGTGAAATTGTCTTTGTTTAAAATTTATTTTGAGTGAAGATTTCTAAATACCTGCACTTTCTCCTTTGCCCGTTTCACAGGTTAAACTTACCTTTAAAAGTTGAGATTTTTGTCAGGTTCAGCATTTACAGATTTGAGTATGTGTAGAGTATAGCAGCTCTAGTACTGTTGCCTTTTATTGAAAGCACTTGAATATTTTTTTCAAAGGAGCCGAGTACCTAATTAGGTCTAGAGGGTAGAAGATAAAAGCATATACCAGGTTTGATGTATTCTAACAGTGAAAGAAATATTTTTATATGGTTTTATGTTCTGGTATAGAATTTAGTGCAACTTTTTTAGTATATATTTCAATCATGCATCTGACTTGCATTAATCTTGCTTTAGGTAAGCAGTAAGATTTCAAAGCATTTAGAATAAAAGTTGACGCAAATGTGTCCAGGAGAGCTCTAAGCAAAGAATGACACAGGAGGGAGGTGGTGGCCAAGAAGCAAGTGAGGAAGTGGTGTTACAGCGTTGTCAAGCAAAGGGGTTAGGATGCTGTGGACAGGAGACACCTCATGGTCAACAGCTGGGACAGAAGGGGACCACCTCAAGTATATGCACATAAGTAAAGGAATGCCTACAGGACAGTATGATGGGGAGAGCTCTCATGCCTGTTTTGAGGGCCTCTCTCAAGCCCCTGTATGCTCATGAATGCAGTGTGGGGAACAAGCGGGAAGAATTGGAGGTCTGCATACAGTTGCAGGGCTACGATCTCATTGGGGTCGCAGAGACGTGGTGGGACAGCTCACAGGAGTGGCTTAGAGTGCTGCAGTGGGTTGGGTACAGGCACTTTGGGGAGAACAGGTTGGGAGAGCACGGAGGTCGAGTTGCCTTTGTTTAAAGTTGTAAGAGAGCAGCAGGGATGCATGGAGCTCTGGCTTGGCATGGATGGGCAGCCGGCTTAAGAGTTTATGGTCAGGGTTTTCAGGCAGACCCATGTTCTGGTGGGTGTCTGCTACAGACTGCCTAGTCAAGGAAGAAGTAGATGAGGCTTTCTTCAAACATCTGGTGGAAGCCTCACATGTGCAGGTCCCGGCCCTTATGGGGGACTTAGCACCCTGTTATCTGCTGGAAGGGCATCACAGCAGATTTACTCTAAATATTGTTATTGTTTGAAAGATTTCTGGTCTTTCCTACTTTTATTGCTCCAGGCTGTGAACTTAAACTAAGCTGTTAAAATGCTTTTTTAACAGGTGCACTTTATCAGAAGATGCAGCTCTTTCTCAGTGGATTCCTTGCAAACTGATTGGAAACTTTTATCAGCTTCTGCTGTTTTCTTGAGAATTGCTGTTATACTGACCAGCCTGTATTAAGCTGGAGGATTTCTGTAATGTGTTTTGAGTGTGGTATACTACCAGTATTCTTCCTGTTTTCTGGAGTTGCCCTATTTCAAAATTTTATTTAAGAGGTATCTCACAGGCAGAAGTTTCCCAGGAGAGCGTTGTAGGAATATCTGGAGAGAAGTTGAAAAATACCTATATCTATTAAAAATTGTAATATTTTATATTAAAAACTTGCACTGTCAGCACGTGGTAAGTGAAAGCCATCTTCATTGCCATGCTGTCACTGTGCCATTTCATTGTGCACTTAATATGCTGACTATGTTGTTGTCCTTCAAAGACTCCTTGAAAAGCTGTAGTTGGCAAAATACAAGTTTAGTACATATTAAATGGGTTGGTCGTTTCTTGTATCTTATCCTAAAACATGTTTTTCTTCAAAAATGTGTGGCTTATAGGTCACGATTAAAATGAACAGTGATAAGCATATAGAAATAATGTGAAAGGAATTTCATGTTTCATATGAGAACTAAGGTATTTTATGTTTAGTACCGTGCCTGGAAATCTAGTATCATTATAATCCAGTATCATTTTAATGTGATGTTGTCGCTTTCCTACTTTATCTCCTGTTTCTATGTAGTAGAAGTATCTATAGCAACTAGCAGCTTATCTTCCCATAAAAGTGAAACATGAGTTAGGTGTATTGCTCAGTGTCCTTTTCTGTAGAGACTGAGTGTGCACTTTCTAATGAGACTTTAGACACCTGTTTTCACTGAGATTTCTAGATTGTTAAGTTGTGATCACCAGGCTGGTTTTTTATGTGCTTAACTATGGATTAAAGTGTCTACCCTTCAATTGTCTAAGCTAAATAGTTCCAATTTATTACCTGAGCTTCTTCAGCTCTGTGCAAGTCTGGTTTGATGCTGTAGAGCCTTTGGGGGAAGGGTGGAAAAAATGCAGGAAAAGCTTTTTATTCCTTACTGCCACTTACATAATGGCTCGAGTTTTTGATGTTTTATTTCTTTAAACAGACTGTTGATTTCCTGTACTGTGGTTTGTGTTCTCCCAGGATTTAATTTAATCCCACGTTTTCTAACAGCGTTGTCTATCAGCTCAGTCTGTTATGAAATAAACTAATTGTGCCTGTGATGATGGGAACAAGGTAGATAAGGAGCAAGAGAATGAATATGAAAGCTAATATTTGGAAAGGTCATAGATTTGTGGGATGATACAGTCTAAGGTATGTGATAGTGGAATAGGAGTAAGAGCCAAGAGGTATATAACACTAATGCTTTAGGATAGCGCCACAGTAAATTGTCCTTTTTTGTGGATTTTTAATCCAGCTTTACATTTAACACTAAATGTTGAGAATGCGAAAAGGACTCGTTTGGTTTTCCACTGAGACCAGAGCCTGATGATTCCTTGTTGCCTTAAAGTACATCCAGAATGTCCAGCAGAGTGGCCTTCCAACATGTCACATGTATAACGATTCTCAGTGACTACTATTGAGTTCAAATAATCTTTGACTTTTAATAGAAATGCTAAGAGCTGCATAAGTGTAATTTCCATGGATTTAGGGGAGAATCTGTAGGTTCACTACAACAGATACAAATTGAATGGCTCTATGCTTATCTAAGAACTAAAGTAAATCCACCAGACTGTTTAATCATAGATTAAATTTGAACTTGGAAAGGTTTCATTTTAGCTTTGAGAGAATTGAAAAAAATTATCATAATATTGGCAAATAATGCAGTGGGAAAACACAGTTTTGGAGAGTCTGTATTTAAGTTGAAAGTGTGTTACGTGTTTTCCGTAACAACGCCAGATTATTTTCTCTCCTCCCCTCCCCATTAAGACAGAGTTGAGGTTGTATTAGTCAAACAGTTTAAGAGAAGAGTAAGCAAAAGAAGAAATAACGTCTTTGAGTTGCCTAATCAAAATGCCAGAGGTGCTTTGAGTAATAACAGAATGTATTTTTCCTGTATCGCAAGAGCTGAATGCCAGGTGTTTCTCTGCTAAATGACTCAACAGCACTATTTTACTTGTTACCATCCCCTTTTAGAGGCTTATCCTTAGCACTGTATTTTGCTTAGTGTTTTTTATTTGAGTTAATTTGTCTGTTACAAATAAGCTCTGAAATAAGCTCTGTTGGGGCTGGGCAGGGACCTTTGGGCTCCTTTTCTGCAATGGATTACTAGTGGAGAAATGCTTACTGTGTATGAAATTCAGTTTGCAGATTATAAATTCCAGAATTGTCTTTAGTTGGACTCTCTCAGTTAAATGTAATCCTGACAATTTTGTGATTTATATTTAATTAAATGAAATCTCTGTTAATAAATGTAACTTTTGCTGTACTTTCAGCAATCTCTGAGTAGCTTGGGAAATGATTAGCAAGTTTTTGATTCGGTAATCATTTAGAAGTATTTGTCCCACTGTAGCTGTACATATTTCTCCTTCCTTTGCCTGAAAGGTGTCACAAGAATCAGCGCCGCTCACAGAATCACAGAATCAGTCAGGTTGGAAGAGACCTCTGGGATCATCGAGTCCAACCACTGCCCTGACACCACCATGTCAACTAGACCATGGCACTAAGTGCCATGTCCAGTCTTTTCTTAAACACATCCAGAGATAGTGACTCTACCACCTCCCTGGGCAGCCCGTTCCAATGTCTAATGACCCTTTCTGAGAATAAATGCTTCCTAATGTCTAACTCAACATTGTTGAACCAACTGAGTGCAAATGGCTTGGATATCCAAAAGCATACTTGTAGATCTTCATGTTCAAGAGGAATGTTCTGCCCTCCTGAGTCAGAGAAAGATGTATGTAAAAGCCTGTATTAATTTCACAATGTGAGGTGTTTCACGGGGCTGGTGATTCGTTAGTATAAAAATGGAAGTCACCTTTGCTGTCTGCTGACCATAGGGCCAGGAGTAAAAATATTCTGCGTGATGTTAACAAAACTCTTTAGCCTTTATTCAGTTCCTGTGTTATGAGGATTTCTAAGCACTGTTCAGCTGTCCTGAGCAGCTGATTTTTTTTTTTTTTTTTCCTCTAGGAAGAGGAGAAATAGCATGTTTTTAAGCAGTGGATTCTTAGGAGAGACTTTGTAAGAAAGTATGTATTGTACTGTGTCCCAGAACACTTGCAGGTTTGTGCTGTGCAGGTCAAAAAGAAAGCAAGAGCTATGTCAGCAACAGTGCTTTGATGTGAGGTTTCTTGTTTGTTTCTTTTGAGGATTTTTTTTTTCCTCTTCAAAATGTAAAGGTTCCTTGCCAGAGAGGTGTGCTTCATGTAGTCTTTATGACTCAAGATATTTCTGTCTGCCTGTGTTCTATATCAGAAGGTTAATGACTATAGAGATGTGATGTGCTTGTTGCTATCTTGTAGTGTGTTGGTAGATTTGATAATATACCTTCTGCCATGTCATTTTGTTTTCCAGATGAATCACAGAACAGTATAGTAAAACTGCCTGGCCTGCGAAGAGTAGCTTAAAAACTAACTCAAGGTTACCTCATTTTACATAATACTAGTTATCTTCCTTGTAGCAGCTGTATGCCAAACTAGTATGTTAGGGGATTAAGCTAGAATTGGCACCTGGATAAAATTAATTTCTATGTCAAGTTCAGGGGAGTTAGGAGAAGTTTTGCTGTATGTGACTCCCTCCAAATGTAAGTAAATTATAAATGTTAACAACTCTTAATTCTACTGTTTTGTTTAAAAGTAGTAATTTTTCTTTAAGATTCTCTGTTATCAGGGAGAAAGAGCGTATTAGAATTTTATTATTTTGCAAATCAGATGTCTGTGTTAGTGCAACGTACTCCCCTCTGCCGCTTCTGGCATCTCAAACATTTGTCAGGAAAGCTTCTGTGTAACTTTACAATCAGAAACTTACTTTCCCCTATCAGACTGTGAAAGTGGTATTGATTTGTAGTCTCAGCTAGTAGATCCAGGTAGTGTAAAGGTTAGATTATAAATGATGATAAATATCTGTATTACGAAGAAAGTCTTTAATTTTATTTGACATTAATTTGAACAGTGGTTGAAACAAGATACCACTCTTTATTCTGTAGGTTCTACTTTGAACTCACTGCTTATTGAAGGTAGCAATTAGTATCTTTTCATTGAAAATTTGCTGACTAATTAGAAGATTTGCATACAATTATGAAAAATGTATATGTTGGCTAGAAAAAACCTTGTTGCAATAAACTGCTTTTCTGTATTTGTCTTGCATTTGATTACAGGTGTTTGTGCTTCTTCAAACTACTTAACTTTGGTTGTTTAGACTAAGGACATCATTATAAAGACTCTCCTGATTCCTTAGCCTTGTTTAAGCCAGTGAATTTTTGCCTTGAGCCTTCTATATACTTGGTGATTCATTTTTATTTCCTTATTTCTGATGATACTGGATCTCTGAAGTAAAAGTTCAGACACCAATTTGCTTTCTCTAAAGTTACATTTTCGTTTGAATAGCATCACTTAGGGGGTGGTTGCACTGCAAGGAATATTTTAGTCGCTCTGTTAGTAGAACTACATTACTGCCTGGACAATAAGTTGAGTTTTAATTTATCCTGACTGGTGACTATTTACTTGTGCTGGAGATTTTTGTGTGCTTACAAGACTGATACAGGAAAGAACAACTTTGTAGACTGTTTTTCAGTTTCTGGTTACCTGACTTGTACTTAGCAACTTTATATGCTTCTATTACTTTTATTGTGCTTACATAAGACTGCACCTCTGTTTATAGCTACACTTGTGGAGAAATTAAGTAAATATGAGTTTCTTTTTCACAGAAGTTATGCTTTTCATCTGTGCTCCTTCCTTGCATGTGACAGTGTGTTCCTGGCAGCTCACACTTTCACCTGTTCTTTGTGTGCGTAACGTCTTGTTTTTCACATGCAGTTGAAGATTTGGGAGAAATTGTCTTATTTGCTGGTAGCCTACAACATAATGCTTAACTGTGAAGTTGTTTCCAAAAGTATGGAGAAGGAGGGAGAAGGCAAAGTAGTATGCAGTAATGAGCACTGGAAAAGCACTGGCAAACAGAATAGACTATTTCAGTTAGAAGGGACCTACAAATGTCATCTAGTCTAACTGCCTGATCAATTCAGGGCTGCCCAAAAGTCAAAGTATCTTATTAAGGGCATTGTACAAATGCCTCTTAAACACTAGCAGGCTTGGGCATCGATCTCCTCTCTAAGAAAGCCTGTTCCAGTGTTTGACCACCCTCTTGGTAAAGAAATGCTTACTAATCATAGAATCATTTAGCTTGGAAAAGACCTTGAAGATCATCGAGTCCAACTGTTGACCTAACACTGCCAAGTCCACCACTAAACCATGTCCCTAAGCACTGTGTCTACACATCTTTTAAATACCTCCGGGGATGGTGACTCCACCACTTCCCTGGGCAGCCTGTTCCAATGCTTGACAGCCCTTTCAGTGAAGACATCTTCCCTGATATCCAATCTAAACCTCCCCTGGCACAACTTGAGGCTGTTTCCTCTTGTTCTATCACTTTTTACTTGGGAAAAGAGACTGTCATCCACCTCACTACAAGCTCCCCTGGCGCAGCTTTGAACCACTCCCACGTGTCCTATCACTGGATACCAGGAAGAGCTCAGCACCTCCCTTCCCACTTCCCCTCCTCAGGAAGCTGTAGAGAGCAATGAGGTTGCCCCTCACTCTCCTTTCCTCCAAACTAGACAAACCCAGAATCCTTAGCTGCTCCTCGTAGGACATTCCTTCCAGCCCTTTCACCAGCTCTGTTGCCCTCCTCTGGACGCATTAAAGTACCTTCACATCCTTCTTAAATTGTGGCGCCCAGAACTGCACACAGTACTAGAGGTGAGGCTGCACCAGTGCTAAATACAGCAGGATAATCGCCTCTTTTGACCCGCTGGTTATGCTGTGTCTGATGTAGCCCAGGATGTGGTTTTTCCTCCTGGCTGCCAGGGCACACCACTGGCTCGTACTGAGCCTGCTGTCAATCCTTTTCTGCAGGGCTGCTCTCCAGTCATTCTTCTCCCAATTTGTACTTGTGCCTGGCAAGGGTACAATAGGCTACATGTCTGACAGACTAGTAATGTGAGCTGCTTTACTGTTCTTTGCTGTATTGCCTTGTGAGGAATTGCTGGCATGCTCCAAAAAATTAGGCCTTTTGATATTAGAAAGGAAAATTGTGAATCCTGTCTGACACTAGTGAAGAGCTGGAGAGCTTAGTGTAAAATTTCCACTGTGATAATCTGCTCTAGTTGGTGGACTTCAGAAGGAGGGAAGTTCAGGCTGACATTTTGGACAGCAACGTGCTTTTGCCTGATGATTGGGTGCAGACAGGACCCAATGGAGACTTAGGCATGGTTAAATTGAAGTGTAGTGATTGGTAAATTTTGAGATATGAGGTAAGTTATTGATTATCCATTTTACTTGGAATTTACTTCTGTAATGATTGAGTGCACATCTACAAGCTTCATTCCCCCTCAGTCGGTCTGAAGAAAGTATTGTTAGCTCCAGCTGTCAGAAAATATTGTTTAGCTTTGCTTGAGTTTCAAACTCAAAATACAAACATACTCTTTGGGGCTGCATATTCAAGGAAGTTTGTTTATATTTTACTGATGGAAAGCAGTTTTGGTTTGTATCCAGTTATGTAAAAGACCAAGGAGAAATGAAGAGCAAGTATTAATCTACCAAATCTTGGGAGTCCTAGGTTTTCTTCTTGTCTTCAGTTGTATTTGGATATTACTGAGATGTAAAATGAACCTGCAAATGTAAACAACATTTTAAACCTTTCATCATTTTTTGCCCCTAAATTGATCTTTAGGGTGGTGGTTCACTTTTTTAGGAGGAAGAATGACTGTTCACTATAGCCTCTTTCTGCATGTAGGACAAAGAACCAAGTTTAATGCATAATCAGCTTTGTGAATTGGTCCATAAAATAGCTGTAAAACCTGAAGTGAGAACCTGTAGTGCTGAAGAACATCTCAGTGCAGCTCACAGGCCGGTCAGAAATCAGATGTTCAGGGAAGCCTTCAGTCTCTGGTCTCCATAAGTTGGTTGTTTTCCCCTCTAACTTAAAGTGGGAAGTGTATTAAAGGTATTCTGTGTTGGCTATTGAATGGGAGTAACCTTATCTGCTTGACCTCTTGCTTTGTATGTTCAGATATGGACAAGTCATGAAGTAGCATTTGAGTGTTGAGTAAACTAGCAGTAGGCCACTAACATTTTTTGATGAGCATTTTGTAAAGGAAGCTGAGGTAGGCCCTTGGTGTTGGGTTATAAGTATCAGATATTAAGTGTTAGAAATTAAATGTGCCATGGGAGCGCCATTATTTTTGTTTTTCTTGTCACTTTTGGGATTGTAAATCTCTTCAGTAAAAGATCAAGTGACAACACTAGGAGGGATGTTTGGTGGTCCTATAAAAGGTCATACTCTAACTTCACTCTTGTATGTGGTTGAAGGAACCCTTTGTTCTTGGCATCTAGGTAAGTTATTCTTGGAGCTTGTCTAAATTTGCTGAGACATTGCTGCCTCTTAAAGGACAAGACCCATCATGTGTTCAGTGTCTATTTAAATCGGTAGATTAAAAATGACAGATATTAGCTTTGGTTCACAAAGAGCATTCTGTATGTCCTGTAGCTGTGTCCTACTAATCAAATTTTAAAGTGTATGGGGACTGAGCTGCCAGATGGAGTTTCTTGATTTATAATTCACTTGCTTTGTATGTAGTAGTTATCTGATTCTGTCAGATCAACTTTTTGATTATTCTCTACCGGTCTGGAGCTATTTTGAGAAGGCCATTTAGAGCCATATGAGTAAGCCGTTTTTTTCAGCTGTTCTGTGGTAAAATGGCAGGACACGGAGAGTCTGCAGAATTAAGGCATTGGGCTAAAACTTGTATTTGAAAAATGTGAATCAGAGTCAGATGGAAGTCTGGTTCTGTGCAATTTATTAAAATACTTCAACTAATGAGCTTTTCCCATATGGAAACTGAACCAAAAAGAGGGTAAGGGGAGCACCTTACCTATATTGAATAAATAATACTGTGGCTTAGTAAACATGGCCAGGTGGAATATTTAAAACTGCAGCAAAAGTACTTCCAAAAGCAGTGCCATTCGTGCCTAAGTCAGAGATTAGTCACTGAAGAAGCGATTAGAATCTAATATCCCAGTTTCAAGGAGTGTTTCTTTTATCAGCAGTGCCAGTTTTAAGCAATCCCTTTATTCTCTCCTGCCATTCCTGCCTTTTTCTGCAGTTTATACCACCCTCTCCGCTATGCCGGGGCTTCCTGGTAAACCAGGACCCAGCCCCAGCTTGTTTTCAGTCCATGTCAGTTCCTTGGACTGGCTCATCATGTTGCCTCCAAAGGGTGATATTTCCCCAGCTGAGAGTGTGGTACAAGGGTAGTAACTGGTGAGAGGAGTTGGGAGGGACTGAGGCTGTTAAAGCCAGCGCTGGCACCATAAAAGCTTGTCTGGCTGTAGCCTTTGAGGTTCTGCCACAGGTTCTGTGAGCGCTTGTGTTTTGCACCATGTAGGACATGAGTGTCAGGAGAGACCAGTAACACTGTCGAACAAAATGAAGTTAAATGCAGTCTTCTGGCAGACTGGAAATAAAGTTTAAAATTTTATTTTTGGGTGGGGTTTTTTTGTTTGTTTTTTTGTTTGTTTTGTTGGGTTGGTTTGTTTTGGGTTTTTGGTTTTTTTTTTTTAGCTCACTGGCATAAAAATTACACTAGTGAAATTGCGTAGAAGGTGTAAACTTACTCCAGCTACGTACATCTGTAGCTCAGGACAGCATCACTTCATTTTAGCCTGCAATATAACTGTGGAGGTTGGTTTGTTATAGTTTTGTTGGGAGGTGCGGGGGGGTGTTGCTGGGAGTGGTGTTTTTTTTACTGCACTGGTCTGTCCGTCTGTGTTGTTGTCATCCCCTGCCCCCCCCTGCCCCCCTCCCCTCCCCCCCCGCTTCATCTTGATATTTGGAAGCAGTGGCTACTTCAACTAAGAATTACCTAGATTTGGTGCCATGTGTGCAAAAGCACAAGGCAGCTGTGTTTCTGGAAGCATAGAAATTAAGTGTATACTGAGAAGGCAAGAAGAAACAAGTGTTATGGTTTCGAACTGCTGTAGCTTAATTTCTATGTTTATAAGGTGTACATATGGATATGTAGAGCACATGCAGACATTATAATTTTACTTTGAATTATACATTGCTTTTTGAATTTTGATAAATCTTCAAGAAAACTTTAGACTTCATCTTGGAGCATCTGAAAAATTGTATTAGAAAATCAGTGTTACAGTTTCACAAGGACTATAAATCAATGTTACGGTTTTTAATTCTAAGGAAAGATTTGAAAATTTTATTTTTCAGTTTGCACTACTAATTATTACTCAGTTTGTCTGGCTTTATAGCTTATGCCAGATAGCGATCTAGAATAGGAAGGGGTAATTCTTACTGAATAGTGTAGGCATCAGCATGAGGATGAAGTAGCAATGAGATGATGAAATGAACCTGAAAAATACCACTTACTGGGACATATTTGCAAGTTTAAGTTTGAGATACATCTCTCTCTCCACCCCCCTCCCCTTTCTTTTTTCCCCCAGACACCTAAAAGATCTTTAGCGTAGCCAAATGAAATGCTGTCTTTAGGACTCTTTGTCTCTTCCTTCCCTTGCCCCAAACTGAACTTGAGTATTTAATGTAATGATGACCATGGCAGGAATACATTTCAAAATAATTCTTAAAGTAAAAACATTGTAATGCAGTATAATTAAATGCTTTTAAGAAATATTCTTTCTTCCTCAGGAAAACAAAGAAATAGACTGGAGCCAATGGATACCATATTCGTTAAACAAGTTAAAGAGGGTGGACCTGCTTTTGAAGCTGGACTGTGCACAGGTACTGTTCTTCTGTAACATCTGTAGCATGTTTGTGTACATGATGTAAAATATGTATGATTTAATCTTCTACATATGGTTCTATCTTACATGTAAACCTTGTTCTTTCCTTCACAAGTTTGAAACCTCTCTTTTAAATTGTCCTCTAGTGTTTTTCACCTCAAGAGCACCGTTGTGTTCTCTAAGGAGGTGCTATGTAAAATAATACATTAAGGCATTGAAGTCTTAGCCTTTTGCATTAGTATCTTTAAAAAAGTAAGAACAAGCATATGATAAAATATGTGAGGAGAAAGAGAAAAGGGAGGAAAATGACACCTGTAAGCTCCTATTTCTTGTGCTTTGTGACAAATTGATAACCTCAAAACACTCAGGTTTTTGTCCTTTAAATTAAATTATTCCATCGCCTTTAAATTAAATGGGAACAATCCAAAACCAACTTTTAATCAAATTTTGTTCAGTTATTTGATTTAACCAAACTGAAGAGCAGAAAGCATGTTTTTTTGTGAAGTGCCAGGTACTTTGTCACACCTTTACTTAAGTGTTGAAGGAAAAACTATGTTAGAATGGGAGGTCATACAAGTGTTAAAACAATAAGCTACATAGCTAGATACCACTACAAACACAGGTTTCTGTTCTTAAAAATATGGCAAAATGTATGTTCTATGAAAGGATTTTGTTTGTGTTGATAATGGGATGTTGATATTTTCTTTAGAAAACAGTTATGTACATGCATTTGACTAGAATAGAATAATTTTTGTTTGTTTCTTCCTAAAGAAATGCAAAGATTCTAGCATGATTGAAATTTAAAAACAGTACTAGATTCTATTTGTACAGCATAAGGCATTTGTCTTTTTTAACTCCTCCTTAAGTAGTTATTCAGGGAAGGGCTACTTTGGCATTGTTTTAATGCTATTGTATAAAGAAATGTTTTGGCTTGATAACGTGCAGCATATGTTGAAGTTGTACAGAGGAGCCATGTTAATTCTACTCTGTTCAGGGTTTGCCAAATTGAAAGAGATGAAATCTGTAGAGGGTATTTTATTTTTAGGCATAGAAGAGATTTTTAGGAGCCCAGAATAAAGAACAGAAAATAAATGAGAAAATACATTTTTAAATTACCATAATATGCTTCTTAAATACACTGCTGATTGCAGTTATATCTAATTAGGTCATGCTACTGTATCTTGTTAAACTTTAGGGTGAAATATATTACTGTATCCCTATTTTGAAATTATATTATAAAACACTCAGGGAATGATCAGCAACATAGATTGCTTAACCTTTGATCCAGACACTGTATACATATCTTATTTTGTACAATCAGCTGGTGGGTTTTTTGTTTGTTTGTTTGGGTTTTTTTGGGGTTTTTTTGTGTTTTTTTGTGTTTTTTTTGGTTTTTTTTTTGTTTGTTTGTTTTTAATTCAACTTGGCTTTGTTTCATGGTCACACTAATGGAAGGAAAATACTCAAAAATCTAACATGAGTTTAGGTGGTTATGTTTGTCTGTCAATTCTCGTTTTGCTACTGCAGGGTCCTTTGTAATACTGACAGTCTCAACTCAAGCTTCATTACCCAGAATCAATAAGTTCTGTTTCAGGAGCCTACCTGGCTGCTACTCACCAGAAAGCTTGGAATATTCTTGCAAATTTGAGGAGTGGGTTACAGTATCTTAAATGTAAGACAATTCGTTCTGCGTATTTTTGAATACTCCTGTAAAATTATCTTTTTTAGAATTAGAAAGATCATACTTGCCATACTTAACCTCCAAGGCATTTCATTAAAAAAGAACATATCTGTGAGTTCCAAACATAAGTATTTTAGAAATACTGAAATAGACAGCCAAAACAGATCCACATTTCCCATGTCTTGATCTTCATGCTGTCATTTATGTATATGCAAGAATATGAAGAACTAAAATGTATGTGGAAAGGGAGATGGTTTAAGTGCATTCAGATTAATTTTTAGTTTGGTCAAGGGTATTTAATCGGTCACCAGATTGATAGAGAGCTATTAGGAAGAGCCTTCGTGCTTCAACACCCTTTTTTACACTACAGGCACTGGCCTCCCCATTTATATGTACCTGAAACTGAGCAAAGTTGTATTTTGCAGAGTTGCCGGTGCCCACTTCTTTCATGTAACCAGTTCTACAGTGTGTCCCACCTGAGTTTTTTGGCAGGTTCATTGAATGCATGCTTCAGGTAGACTTGTTTCACTGCTGTGTGTAACCTAGTCTGTCTTGGAAAAAATAAAAACTGCACGAGAATAGATAAGATGATATGACTTACTTCAAAGATATTCCTGATTACTCAGTATTTGCACTAAAAACTGAAGATGTACATCTTAGGCAAGTTCTGCAACAGCCTAGAAAAAAGCCAGTTTTAAGTTCCAGAGAAGGATCTGGTGAGTTCTGAGGAAGTCTTGCTATACGACCTAGCAGGACAGGGTTCAGAGCTTGTAAATAAGAATATTTTTTGGCACAAACTATAGCATTTGTTCTTCCTGCAACTTTTTGAAAGAATTTATTTCGGTTTGATACTGAGCATTTCAAAATCAATTTTGTTTTCATGAAAGTCCCGTTTCTCAGACTAATTACATAAGGTGTTGCTGTGTATGCAACAGTGCGATAGGGTTTGCCATCCATCATGGATTAAAAACAGTCAGCAGATCCACGTGGTTTGGTAAGTCTGGAAATCCTTGGGATCTGTATAGGGAACCTTCACAGAGCACGAGCATTTAGAGTGTTATAACCACCAAGTCAGGCTGAGTATTCAGAGTGAACAGCTTTTTCCTTGCTTTGATTTGATCACACCAGAAACACAAAAAGGGCTTTCAGTTTCTAAAGCAGTGGTGAAAAACCCCATTCCCTTTGGCACACTTTGCATAGATCCTTTGTTCCAGTTCTTCTTTCTCCAGCAGCTTTCCAAAGCTCCCTACCTGTAATCCTTTAGACCTTTTTCTCCTCATTAGTAAATTCAAGATACCTTTCTGCTCTTCTGATCACAGATGACAGAAATACCATTTTTGGTGAAGGAATGGGATGGGTTTTTCATCAAAAGCTGAAAATAGCTCTATATTATATAGTTGCCACTTAATTTATGAGAATATATGAAGCTCTTAATGAGGAAGGTGCAACAAACTATTTGGAGAAATCTGATAAAAGTTATGTTAGGTCTAGAGATTGATATATATGGATAAGATATAACCCATTACACTGTCCAAGATGCATTGAAGAGACAGTGATGTCTTGGAAACAGCCCAGGTTATTCTGAGGAAGGAGGAAACTGGAGCCTTTCAAAATATTTGTTCTTTATTTCTCAGACGGAAGAAGTACAAAATTGCAGTATTTGCTGCTCTTAAAGGAGATGTGTACAGCTACATCTGGCAGTGTTCTGAATTAAAGTTTGGTTTTGTTTTGAGGTTAAGTGCTGGAATGAAATGCCTACTTACAATTCGTTTAAGAATTGGACAGAGTTGTCAGTGTGTGTTACCATACATCAGAAGCTTTATTTTGAAGATGAGATACTTAAGTGAGCCTGTGGTATAGCTTACACCTGCTTGTGGTTTATCTTTCTATGAGTTTCTAGGTGATTCATTTGAAAGCTTAGAATAAGATACCACATCTGAAAATGCTCTGAGAAAGAGTAGAAACTTGGTATCCTGTATATGGTTACATGTAGCTGTATTGTGCATATTTTATTTTCTTTTTTTTTTTTTTTTTATTTTTAAAGAAGGCTAACCTTGAATTTAACATATTGGTGATCTTGATTGTTATGAGGTACAGAAGTATAAAATAAAAATTATCCCCCCAAAAAAAAGTCTAGACAAATTAATTCAAGATATAACTTTTCCCTTTACAGGCGACAGAATTATAAAAGTCAATGGAGAAAGTGTTATTGGGAAGACATATTCTCAAGTCATTGCTTTAATCCAGAACAGGTGAGATACTAGTATTTAATTATGTGCCACACATGGAAATAACCACTTATGGTGGTTCTGAAAAAGTCATCGTGTTTTTAAATTTTCCTTCATACACACTCAGCTTTACTATTTCTGTTTCCATGTATTTACTGAATGCTGAGAAAGGTTTGAGAATACGTGTGCTGTTGTGCCACAGTCCTTTTATGTCAGTACTTCTCCCTTGTTAGTAAATCACAGTGAGTGCTATAGAAGAAGGTTGTCTGAACTTAAAATAGGCAGATTAGGTATACATACACCACACGTGTCAATTTAAAAAAAAAATCAGAAAAATCTACCTTGCTTATGAGATCTGATAACTAGAAATCAGCATGTCTGGTAAAGGAAAAATTTTATGCTAGTGCACAACTGCAAAACATCTTCAATACATCTTGGCTTTCCTATGTTTTGTGGCAAGTTATGAACCTTGCAGAGTTGAGGAAATTGTCATATTTACTGCTCCAGCAGCTCACAAGGGCTTGTTAAATCATGTCTGTACATGAATCTAGATACCTGTTTTCATATCTCATATCTGCCTCCATTTTTACAGTTTTCTTGGTGTCAATTTCTGTTCCATAGCAGCAAGTTTCCAATAAGTTTCCAAAAAAAGATGTATTATGATCAGCATGGGAAAATGTTTTCTAAATGCATCTCACATGTCACATTCTATTTCTAGTGAATCTTCATGCATTAAGATTTAGTTGTGCTTACAGTTAGAAGTAGGAAAAATAAGATCCTGATCCTCCTATTTCAGTGGAGTCTTTATTCAAGATTTCATTCAAAATACATACATCCCAGGTGCATTTTTTTTTTATTTTTTTTTTTTTTTGAAACAGCAAAATTCTGTGTTCAACGGTGTCACAGGCCAGGTAGACTGAAATGCGTTTTGTCGTTAGTACTTTCTGTACAAGGGCTGGAAAGATGGAATCTGTCTTTTTTTTTTTATAATCTTGACTGGAGATAGCATTAGCCACGTATCATTTTTTCATTTTCTATTTGTACAGACAGTAATATTGTACAATAGTGTATACCCAAGACACAGGACATTACGGTCAATGAAATCCCTTATCTTAATCCAAAAAATCCACAGTCACATCTTCCAGTGGCCTGTGCGGTCAGAGATTCTTAACTCTAGATATGCCCGTGAATAAAGTTTTATTTTCAGCCCTGTAAGTGTGGGTAGTGAACCATCCCAGCAGAATGCAACCCCTGCCCACTGTGGATAAACCAGGGAAACCTGAACAAGGCCATATCAGTGATTACCTCGTGCAGCCAGGAATGGTATAGTGTACTGCTGTATCTGTCCCCTTAATTTCCATGAGTGCACAGAAGATGAAGGGATGCTATTGTTAGTTAGGAGAGGAGAATAATTTGTTGTCTTGAGCCAGACGTGTACATCACAGAATATTGTAACAAAAGATCATGTGTATCCTTGACTGTTTTACACAGAAAATATACCATCAGGAAGTCTTTAGCTGAACCTCCTAAGATAAACATAAATATTAATTCTGATCCATAAAGAGACCTCAGACTCCAGATCAGGTGTATCTTCCTTGTAGCTTACAGGCAGTGGTTCTCGCATTACTAAATAATGAGCTCTCTCTAATTCTTTGCTTGAAAACAGTATTTTTGAGCTCAGAGCAGTTTGTTCTGCACAAAGTATTTTATTTCTTGTGCTGCCATTTCATGGCAAGTAAAATTACGTTATGATGTGTGCTTCTTCCTCTAGCATGCCATTCTTGCATCAGCATAGCCATCCTGGGTCAGACTGCAGGTCTATTTATGTCAGTATCCTCTCTGATAATGTCTAGTAGTGGATTCTTAGGAGAAGACAACGAAAACACTGACAGTATAGAGTGATATTTGGTCAGATAATACTAGCCCACTTTCCATAAATCACTGGTTTAGGAACTTGCTGAACCAAAGGTTTTACCTGCATCACTTGATTTAATAGTTCTTGATAGATTAGTCTTGCACAAGTTCTCTTTTGAATGTACTTAAACTCTTCGTATTAAAAATACACAGTGACACAGTTCTTGCTCTGTTTTTTGTCTTCACTAATCTTTCGTCCAGCACGCTGTAGTTTCCTTAGTAGGTTTTGTGCAAGCAACTTGCTGAAAGGCCTTTTGAAAGGCTAAGTTGTCAGTTGAAATCTCCGTTATTCATGACTATAAAGACAGTTTCATTTATAGTCTCAATATGTTGTGTGGTTTTCTAGACATTTTAATTACCGTATTTTTAATTCCTCTTTTAAGTTACCCTTTCAAACGTATTGCTGAGTGTAAATGCTTGTTCTTTTGTAATTTTTCTGATCATCTTCAGAACAGTTTTTAAGGATACAACACATTTTATCCTCTCTTACCTCTGAAGAAAAAGTTTCCCCCCCTACACTCACTTACGCAGGTGTTTTGGAATGAAACTCAGTTTGGACTTACAGATTTTTTAATTAGATTACTCCTGCATTTCCATTTCCATAGCTGGTCATTATTTTTGTAGAAAGTTGTTCAATTGAAGCTGTTTGTCCTCATTATATAATGCTGCAGAAATCAAAACTTAGCTGCCTTAAATGAAATGATCCCCATCAATTCCAGTTGGACTTATGGATGGGATATAATTCAACAATGTTTCGTATGGTTCCTGGAAAAGTTTCAAGCTATGTCTAGAAAGCTATCTATTTTGTTCTGATTGGAGATAGCAAAGCTAAACTTACACTGATTGTTTCCTCTGGAAGGCGAAGGGCACACCTCAAAGGAGTTGCTGGAAATAACTGTGTCCTGTAAGATCAGTCATAAGATCCCTTTCAAGTCTAGGTTTCCTACTTTTTACCAATGGTTGTTAGTTTGGTCCATGAAGAATTTATTCTCGTTTGTTTACACAGTCAACTTGGAGATGTGTTGGTTGCTAATGTAAACTCCATAAATTATGTGTGGTTCTAAATAAAACAAGAAACAGATTCCCAACTTTTTTTTTTTAACTGTGAGGAATTTGAGTGAAGTCTATCCCATTTGTTTCTCTTCCCAAATTCTTCATGCATTTGTTGGAATTACTCAGAATTGTACAGAGTTTAGCTATTGAATTTGTTTGATTAATACAAAATAATACATCAAAAGATGCATCTTTATGATGACAGTGCATCATAGTGCTTTAGTTTGACTCTTTGAGTCAATAAATTTAGATTTGACTCTCAAGATGTGTAATAAATGTCATTTGCATGATAGATATCTCTGAGAATTCACAATACTGTGTCTAATATTTCAGTGTAAACTGCCACTTTGTGTGTGGTGGTTCTTATTAACACTTTCTAGTTCATAATTTGCATGCACATTGTATAGTGCAATACAGCAAAAGTATTCCTTAATACTTTTTGTTTCTGATGTGAGAATTGAAAAACATTCTGAGAGCACTTCACAAAATATAAAGTAGGAAGATTCAAATTGTCTCCAGAAGGTTCTTCAGGCAAACTGGAATAGAATAGTTAAGTAGTTATTTGAATTATGTATAAAACATTGTTCCTGAATGGAACTCTTTCCTCTTTTGAATGACTACTAAAAAGGTGTTAAACTGTGTAAATGGATTTAATCCCTTTCTTTAGGAAAAAAAAAAAGATAAAAAAGGCACAAAATACTTGTATAAGAGAATAATTTGTTCTCTGTCGAATTATAAGTAGGAAACTTTCCTTTATATTAAAAGTGCTTCAAGAGGAACAATGTTATTTATCATATTTTTGACTTCCAAAGTCTTCATCCTGCAAGTAAGCATTGATTATCAAACCATAAGTTGCCTAATACAATTTACACATACACGCTACCCGCACGTAGAAATGAAGTCTGAACACTTCGTTGGAAATGCCTCCAGCTATGGTATCTCTTTCATATTCTCTTTTTGGTTTACAACTGCTAAATAGTTTAATATCCATGCAAAGGAGTTTAGGCAAAGTCAGCTCCTGATAACACTACTTTTAAAGAGTCATTTAAATAGTTTTGCTGTTTACGCATTCAGTCAAAATGGGAAATGCTTTGTAAATGCACGTTAAAAAGCCAATGCTTTTGTGTTTCTTAAAATTCAATATTCTGAAAAATCTTTAAAAGACTTTTGAAGACTTATTTTTTCCTAGCTCTGCGTAGACTTAAAGAAAAACGTAAATCTTATCACTGCTGATCTTTGGTTTTAAAACTAAAGTAATATACGCTGCTTGGAGAACACTTTTTTTTTTTTTTTTCTTTCCCCAAAATGAGTAATAGTTTAAAAAGATTGTGAAACCAAATGCCCTTACTCTGCAATTTTGGAATGCAGCCTTATGTCTGCAGTTGCTAACAAATGGAAAAGGAACCACACAACAAAAACATTTTTTCATGTAAGAAAGCATAATAAATCACACGTTACATGTTTGAGAAGATGACTTTCTTTTCTGCAGAAATAAGAAACTGAGGTTCTTCTCAGTGCTTTCATACTGCTCTGTGTGCCCTGAAGTTGGTGGCCCATCTCTGTGCTGCTTTTGTCTTTTCTCAGCACATACATTGTACTGCCCACTACAGATAAGCCAATTTCTAGTCTGATATATCCAGTTAGGTTGTATGCTTTTTTTCCTTGTGCTGGTGTTGGTCAATATGTTTAAGTACACTTTCTTGTGATATGTAATGTGAGATTTCTAACAGTCATAATCTCTCCACTTTCTGTTTTGTGAGACTAGTTAAAACAGTCTGTACAAGCTATCTCTTTCGTAGCCCTTCTCTGTATCTGTTCCAGTTTTACATTTAATGAATGTGAACAGAGTATTCCTCTATCTCAGATGAGATAATTAATTCACCTGTTCTGTATCCAACGTTACAAGCATATACTTCTCTCTTGCTTGTGAAAATACTTTTTTCTGGTAGATACTAACTGTGGGTTTCACTGTTTTACAATATTTGACTCTGGATAACTGATACATTGTACATTCGGTGTCCTGATTTTGCCTATATTTAAATTATATTGATTGAACTATCTGGATTCCTGGATCTTTATGCTGCTGCTGCTTTTGGTTTCAGCAATTCAGACTGACAAATTCAGCACTTATAAATAGCAAGCGTTTTTCATCAGTATTTCAGATGTCATCTGACTGACTAAATATGTGTAAGTTGATTCTGCTAGGAGGTGATTGGAGTGGAAAGGTGTAAGTCAGTGCTTGCCTTGCTGTTGCCCCACTTTTCATATGATGTGGTGGTTATGATATTTCCCCAGCAATTTTAAAGAATGCTGTCAGACTTTAGTTTTAAATGGAAGAAAGAGAGAAGTTTTAACTTGTGTTCACAGATTTGCCACCTTGTTTTGTCCGAGAGGCTCCAAACAGCTAATGTACCTTAGGACTTGAGGGGAAAAAAAAGAAACAAAAGCCAATGCATTGTCTTTGTCAGTTAAGACACTGGTTTTGCTGAGAACACAGAGGTACTCTTCAGTCAGATTTCTGTTCTACTCTTACTTGCTAAGACTAAATGGAAATCAGTGTTTATTTCTGTTGTGTAAGGTAATTTGACAGAATAGCTGAGTGTGGGATTTTTTGAATGCTTTTGGTCTATGGTAGTTAATGAATCATCTTTGTAACAAGAATTGAAAATCTTTTCCAAAAGTTCACGTGTGGTGGTTTTTTTTTCTATTTCTTTCAGTGACAGCATGTTGGAGCTTAGTGTTATGCCAAAAGACGAGGACATCCTTCAGTTGGTATGTTTATGAAGCATTATATTCAGACAGTATGTTGACTAAAGATAAATGTCTTGCTGTTGGTTACAAAGTCTTTGAACTCTGCTACCAGCAAGTAATTAAAGAGTTAACGTTTATCTCTGTCACTCCTTAGACATTTTCCTACTTGCTTGCCATCCCTGAAGTTTCAGAGGAATCCAAATATAGGGGAGAATACCTTCTTCACATGATATTTCTAGCATCTCGTTAAAAAAAAAAAATCTTAGAATAGTGTTTGTATTTTTATTATGTTTTGGATTAGTTTCCTTATGTTAGAATTTATGAATTGGATTGCTTTCTTTAACTAGGTTGCCTAATTATAAAGAAGTTGGGAATCATTACTAAGTTTGAATTTAAAAAATAGTATATGGCGCTTAAAATTAGCTTTTGTTAATAACTCACTACTTGTCAGTGGATTTCCAGGAAAGAAGCAAGGTGATGAATGTGCTGGAGGTTATTACCAATTTTTTTAATTGTAACTGCTGTAAATATTTTGTTACACTAGTGCCTGTATGTTCTCGATTTGAAGTGAGGTCCTGCATCTATAGTGAGATAATTCAGCTCCCATTTAGTGTCTCTAAGTCCAAAAGAGCTGTGAATAAAAGATGATGTGTAAGTGCGTATTGTGAAGAATTAGAAAAACACCTACTGTATTGATATGCTCTAGTTTAATTGGAAGTAGAGGAAAGGAGAAGATGACAAGCAGGGTAGACTTTCTGGTTAGTAGTTGGAAAACTATATTTTCTTATCCACACGGAAATAGCAAGACTTGACTTTAAATAACAGTTAAGAAGAACCTGTGCATTTCCGTAGCTATTTTCCGTATTAAAGGGCAAATTAATGGGTAAAGAAAAAAAGCAAGAAATTGTTTTGAGCTGAAGGTGAAGATAGAGGCTAGTATAGGAACTCAGCCAGTTAGGCCAGCAAGCCAAGATTATTAGAATAGAAGTGATACTTTGAGAACATTTGATAAAGAAATATTTCAGTAATCCGGTACAGAAAATGTTGGAGCCAGGGGGTGAGTTTGGATTGCATGAATAAGTGGAAGGGGAAAGCTGTGGTTTTTGGGGGGGTTTTGTTTTGGTTTTTAATTGGAACTGTGAATATGTAGAAATGCAGGAAGAGTTCTAACTTTTAAATGATCTAAATAGCCATGTGCGTCTAATGCAGTGTTGTAGCCATAACAGTCTAAAGATCTGGCTGGGCAAGGCAAGGTTTGTAGGTGTAAAGTTAAACCTTTGTATTTGGCTGGGCAAGAAACTCTTAGGCACCTCTTCCCTCTGCTGATGAAACACAAAGCACAAGCTTCAGGTGAAGTATAGATGAAAAACAATAGATTGGAATTTAACTTGTTATATCAATGAGTGAGATAATGGGGACAGAGGAGGAAAGACTGACCTTGCCTTTGGGCTAGAGAAGGATATTAGTAAAAAAAAAAAAAAAAAAAAAAAAGGAAAGTCATTGTCCTGGAGAGGATCGAGGAGTAAAGGAAAGAGAAAAAACATCTGCCTGTGGGAGTCCTAGAAAAAAACCTGGAGATATGTGGGAATAATTTCCAGATGTCATTAAAAAAAAGTTTCTTTTGATTTGCCAGATGTGGTAGAGTTGTGAATTTTGTATTCCAGACTGCTCTTTTGAAGATAGAAAGAGGATTAGGTTTAAGAGGCGGAGTCATCATTTTGCAAAAAATGCTTTGTGTTGCCTCAATAGGTTGTATGAGTTCCGTCTGACAGTTTGCTGTTGTGTTGGGTTGGTACATGATTATGATACAACATGGAGGAGTTTATGCTCCTGTTTGCTACGATGCATTTGTTTGGGCAAAAGTGGGCTTGTCTTGAGGACTGTGAGTTCCACATAGTGTCTGCCAGAGGAAAGTGATGAAGAGACAGATGTTTTCTGTAGTCTGCAAGACTGAGCATTGTGTGTGCTCAGGCCCATTGGAAAAGGCTTCTGAGAGCTGCAGTTTGTTCATGTGGTTCTGTCACGGTCTGTATTTTAGTATATATATTTTCAAGTGTCAGTCTTTCATGGCAGAGTTGCAACATGTGAAGATACAGATGATGGAAATGAATTGCATCATACAACAAAAGTCGTCAATTATGGTCTGTAGTTTTCTCCCTTTTAGACCACCACAGAGCAGGAAAAATCTTACCACTTCTAAATTAACAATTAGCAGTCTTTTGAGACACTGCACTACTGTAACTTCAGTCAAATGAAAAATCTATGCAATTCCTCTGAAGATGGTGATTATTAATCTTCAGCCTTTAGATGTTAGGATCCACCATTCTCATTACAAGATTTGGTGAAGAACTTTGCTCTACTCAAAGCTGAACACTCATGTTTAAAATATTTTCAGAGTAACAGCATAGAATGTTATTCTTTTCACTCCCTCTGAAAAGACAGTAACTTTTTGTTTTCAGCAGAGAAACTGCCATACTTTTTTTTTTGGGGTTTGTTTTTTCTATTTTATCTTTGTGATTAATGCTGTATTAGCTTTGTGGAAATCTTATGTCTAAGGAAAATATAAACCTCAGAGCGAATTCTTATTCCTAATGAAGTACAGCTCATGTAAGTAAGTGATAACAATAATCTCTGTAGTGGTAGTGTTAGTATAAGTGCAAAGTGAACAAGAAATGTTAAGGTACAGTGCGCGTATTAACAGAGGAAGAACTTATACTTTTGTCCCTGAAGTTGTGTTATTGAAGTTATTATAGTATGTTAAAGAATTTAACTGTTTTCTTTGACATATGTCATAAATTTCACTCTAAATATCTTCAGATGGTATCACGCATTGTAAACTGCTGATTTTAAATACTGGTGTGCTGTGAAAACAGAAGAACTTAAAGCACTACTGGATATTGTAGTAGGAGCTAATGAAAGGTTTATCCAGTGCAATGAGGATGAAATAGTTTCATCATACTCGGGGATGATGCTGGTTGTGGTTAAGTTTTATACTACATGGCAGCATACTCCATGTGGTGATGACTGATTGCTAGGTTAACTACATAAAGGGCACAGTTGCTTGTTTCTATCCTTAGTTTGCTATTTATAAACCTTGAGTTTAGTCTTCAGAAATATCCATATATGCCTGTGAATCTCTTGGTATATTGAATTTCCTGAAAACAGGGCTTTAAATCCATTCATCAATAGTAACAATAAAGTGGTCCAATCCACGGGTCGTTGCCCTCTGTGGCATGTGCACACTCCTTACTTAGAAGGGAATTACATGTGAAAACCTGCTGTTAGTGAAGTCAGAGTCACTCGTGTTTGTTTCACTGGCATGATCTTGGAAATGTCACTTTGGGAATGGCGGAAAGGATGTTTAAAACATGTCTATCCACGACAGAAACTTGAACTGTTGACAGCTACGAATGTGTTGGGTTTTTTTCATGCTCCTCCTCAAATTTGAGATTAGTTTACTTAAAATAATCTCATTTGATAATTTTAAAACATTTGTAGGTATGTAACCATTTTGAGACCTTGAGGAGGAGGATTATTATTGTAATATTATTATACTATCCTCAGTGTTTCAAATTTCTTGTGTCTATATACAATTTCTGTAGCATTCTCAAACTGTTTTTACAGAATTTTGGTATCTTGTTAGGTTTTAGTACCACTGACTTCATATGAATGGGAAGACACATTTAGGTCAACTACAAATAGTTCATTTTCTGAAGTGTATTTAATAGAATTGTTGCTGTTCTGGAGCCTTTGGGTAACAAATTTAACTCTAAAAGTTGTTCGAAATTGTGACACTTTTCAGTCATTCAAAGCTTTTTGTGCTACAGAGAAAATACTGAATGTAAAGGTGCTCCCTAGAGAGAGAAAATTGAAATTGCTAAGCCCAGTTACAGGTCAGCCTTATTATGACTCTTGTCAATAGACTTTGTAATGTCTAATGTGTATGTGTTAGAGTGTCCATAGTATGCAGGATTTTGGACTGTTTTTTTCGAGGTATATTCATGTTGGAATTTGCTTGTTTGCTAATTGTTTCCTGTGTATGTAAAGAAGCATATAGCTTACAAGTCACTGAATTTTTAAGTATCAGGCACTTGAAAATATCACCCTTTTAAAAATTGCATCTTTAATATGATATATATTGGAGCTGTTCGTTTGGAACATTATTTGTAATGTGGCATATTAATATTTTTATATAGGGTTTATTATATGTAAATATATGTAGATATTAATTTGTAAATATGTGTATCTACTTTGTGTATGTGTATATAAACACACACAAGATATATGTAAGTTATCCTGGTTTTTCATCTCTCATTTTCTGTCACTTCCCTCGCTACCCACTCAAAAGTTCATCTTTCCGAACTTTTATCTTACCTCCAACAGTTGCATTTTGAATAAGTTTTTAAAAAAATCATTTCCTCATAGGAATCACCCCTAAAGGTAGCAGGTTACTTCTAGTCCTGGGTGTTGTCACCATTAAATTCTGGTAGCGTACAAATCTGTTGAAACATGCCTTAGCATTCCAGAAAGATCTCTGTAGTTTCATTTACAAGAAGATTTTATTGGGCATTCTGTGAATAATGGTAAACATGGAAATAAAAGGGGGCTGTTTACTACTACACGGTTTTGATATATTTCGTTTCCTGTTGCATATCTTTTTATTTTTTTTAATGACCATGAAAGTGAGTGAAAGTCAATTGAAGCATAACTTTTCTTTTTTTCCTCTTTCTAGTGGGATGATATGGAATTTTTCGGTATATTGGGAGATCTGGGCAGAAAAGAAGAGTTTGCTGCTTTGTCATTTCTGATACTTACAGTTTTTGTGGAATTTGGCAGCTCCCAAGGCCTTGTAGTACACTGAAATTGCCAGTGATGCACCTGTATTAAAAAATAAGAATAAGGAAAAATAACTTACATAAGGAAATTTATTCTAAAGTTTTATATGCCCCAGAAACCTCTTGCCTCTAACTACAAGTCTGCCCACAGTCAACTTTAACTGTATTGTCTTGTCTTTTTTTTTAAGACCATACAGTTGCATCAGACCTAATGGAGCAACATGGCTTTTTCACTGGCAAACTGTGAAATATTTTCATTTGCTTTTCTTCTAATAAATAGAGATGTTTTCATAAGTAGCTGTATTTAGTCCAGAGTCTTGGAGCATTTGTTTACTTTTTAGATTTTGTACTGATGCAGTTACTGATGTGTGCAGAGGTTAATATTAAAGCTCTGGCAGCAAGTACAATGGACGGAGGGGTGTGGTGTGAAGACGTAGTGACCTAGAAGAGGAGACTTGAACTTTATCTAACATTGCATATGTTAGAAAATAGCAATTGCATAAACTTTTCCTCACCTCGATTCAGACTAATATTTACAAGAAAGTCTCTTACACAGCTTGTATTTGGAAATTAAATTTCTTGGGCTTAAGACATTACATTTATATACTAAAATTTCACTGCCCATTGGCAAGAAAGGGTGTGCATTTTTTTTTTTTTCCCCAAATAATGATATCTGACCGTAGTGCTTACTGGGTGTCAGAGTAAATGAAACCACTTGAGCTGTATTACTAACCTTCTTGCCAGAGCAAGCTTATAACTGGAAAATGTTTCCTCTTAAGACAGCTGGAAAACCTTTTCTAGTTGTGCAGTTCCGTACTGATGCTAAATGTGAAAATAAGGTAGGACCAGGGAAGAGAAGAATTTAGTAGTAAAGAAATGTAATCTGAAGCAAACTGGTTGGAGAAGAAGGAAGAATGCCTCAAGCTGTCTGCAAGGTGCTGGGCATCGTTAGCTTCTGATTCATCAAAACGCTTATCTCCAATTTTGCAAGTAGTTCGGTTTGAAATCAGTGTTATTATTCATCCTTCAGTGACGCGTAGTGAAGCATACTCATCCTCAGTGAAGCATATGCCTACGTGCTTTTATGGATGTTGAACTAAGGGGGTGTAGGACAGTGGTTGTGCTCAGGCTTTTGAAAGTACAAGGGTTCACCATGATTCTTCCTAAGAGGAATCCTTGTATGTCAGCTGTCGTATTCTAACATCAAGTGGCATAAAATCAAGTGGGGAAAAAATGTGAGCAAAACCCTTCAGCTGAATTTGAGGGTTAATAAAACAACTTGTAGAATGCTTTATTTGCTTAAAATTTATTTTGCGTATCATACAATATGAATGTATTACCAGTTAAACCCTTAATGTGCTAATAGTTGTACAAATTTGCAGTAAGAAATTAATTCTTTGCAATAGCAGTTTGCAAACTTGGTGCAAACAGAACTAGATTGCAAGATGGAGAAGAAATTGAACCCAATAACTGGAAAACACGCTGAGTTCTTTACTGTAAACGCAGCAGTTTCCTTCTAGTAATTGTCGTAGAGCTGTTATCCGTCAAAGCTGTTAATGTCACTCTAAATTGTTGTATTTGTATGGTAAGCTTTCCATAACTGCTGTTGTTCTGAGAAAGGTGGCAAAGAGCTCATAAAACATCCAGACTGATCTTTTTTTTTTTTTTTTTTTTTTTAAAATCATGTTGGAACTTCTGAATAACTGCTGAGTACCCAGCTCCCTGTAGGAATTCGAGTGGCTTGGCTGGTGTCTGAATCAGGAACATTGCTGATCTGGATATTCAAAAAAAAAAGTTTTTTTAAGTTGGAAGGCTTTTTTGTTCTTAAGGCTTTTTAAAGACTTAAATTCATACCCTAATGGCTTTTTTTATGAGTATATCGTCTGTTGCAATCACTTAGAGATTAAGGTAGTATTTCCACATACTGTATCCTTTGATGGAGCAAAAGGGAGAAGAGAGTAATAGTCAAACTGTGTTTTATATATAGTTGCAAAATATGTTCAGTATCAAATAATGTTGTGAATGCTAGTAAGTGTATTGGGTGTACTTCACATTTTTTTAGTCTCTAAGCTTCTAAAAATTTACCATCACTTTCCGGTTAAAGCACTTAAAATATTTCATAGTAAGAAGGGTGATAGTGCATCATTCAGCGTGATGTTATTCAGAATGGATCAGTGCATTTCTTTGTAAGTTGTAACATTTCTCTGTAGGCTCTTAATCAGAATTATGCAACAAAGATACTTTAATATTCCTTTGTGGACATGTCACTGCCATATTTATAAACTTCTTTCTTGAAAGAACGTTCAGCTTTGTTTCGGTGATTTCTTGGGAAGTCAGTGGAATGAGATTGAAAGGAGAAACTACACTTCCATCATCAATAGCGTTTTTTCCAGTGACTCTGTCTTACTGAGGACTGGCAGTCTGTCTGTCTGCAATCATGGGAACGTACTCTTTATTGGGTGTGAGGGGGCAGAAAGCCTGGCCGATCTCCTTTTGGACCTGTGAGAATGCTGTCTTTTGAAGAAGACTGTTTTAATATTTGTGTAAATTTTGTCAAGATCTGAGAACTGATTTTTACACTCGTTTGTAGTCTTCAACTGCGATCAGATCATCCCAGTTTTGGAATTTAGCCTTTCTGCTGTCAAAGTCAATGAAGCATTGTTTGTCATGGGCACGTTTTACAAAAACGTAAAACACAGTGGTATTTTATATTGGTATAACGTGTGTGTGTCCCAGGTTGTGAACTGTTTTATGAGCTGTATAATAATTGTTTCTGCTTGCAGGGGAAGATTGTTTTGTATGTCTTGCATGCCAGTAGTCTCTTGCTCTATCTGTTTCTGGGTCTTCCAGCATCTTTTCCAATTTTCTTTCTTTCTTTTTTTTTTTTTTTTTTTTAAAATTCTTACAGCCTATCAAGATCTTAAATAGTCATTTATTTAAAGATGTAGAAATATTTATATTTGTATGTTCCTTCCCTCCATTAAATGCGCCAGTGGAAACCTGGCTTGATTTTTACTATGAGTGGAGGAAAAAAAAATACATGAGTGGAGTGTTTCTGCAGCATCATTCCTCTAATTTCAGATGTACAGCATGAAAGCAGCTGCAGTCAGCTGACAGCTTGTGGTCGTGTTCAGTATATGTGGGGAAGGGGTGTGCTGTTTTAAATGCATAGTAAAGCCGTTGTTTCATCACCAGGAAGCGGGGATGGTAGCAGCTGAGGGGAAATAAGAGACAGTGGTGTTGCTGTAGTGGAAGGGAAGTCTTGTTGCATAGAGCCAGAGCTCTCTGCAGGCAGCTGTAGGGATGCACCAAGGCAAAATGGCACAAACGTATTTTGCTTTCTGTAAGGGTGGAGGATAAATGCGAGGAGCAGATAAAAGCCTGAGATGGACATGCTCACAAGGAGGGTGAAGTTATTTTTTATGCTCTACTGCCCTTTACCTCTGTTGGTACCTTACGGAGAAATCGGTGTAGTTGTATTTTTAGCTTGCTGTATTCAACATCAATATGACAACATGATTCTGTCTTTACATCTGTAAGCAGCTTTTACTATGTTTTCCTGTTTTCTGCCAGCTGCAGTTTATCAAAGGATGTCACAGCACTGGTAAGAAATGTACAGTAGCCATTTCTCTGGTTTTGAGGCATGTTTTTTCTTACTGATTTGTGGGAAGCAAGAATATGAACAGCAAGTTTGTGGAAATGAGCTAGATAGTCTGAGCTGAATTTTCTTCATAATGCTAATCTCTTAATTTGTGGTTTGTGCCTGTGTTTATTTGGTTGTTTTTTTCTTGGTATGCTTTAATATTTTGCACTCACTAATGCTCGATGTAACATTGCAGCAGTATTGTAAATGCCTTGCCCTCCTCTGTACTTCGTCCCTCAGTAATAATTTTATGCCTGCACTTGGGCTTTTATAACCTGTCTAGTGTTAAGACAGGGCACGTTGATATTCTGGAATTGAGCATGTTATGGTTTGGACAGGAAATGCTGTGATATGATACCACGCCTAAGTGTGTAAAGCCCTGAGAAATCATTTTAATCTTCTGTTGCAATTGGCAGGCTCTGCGTTGGCTCTTTATTTCATTATGTTAACTGAACGAAGTCATGCTAAAGTTTTTCAATAATAGGATATTGATTAAGTATGCTGTATGCTTCTCATATGATTTAATTATTTTGAATGTTCTGTTAATTTCACAATGATAAATGCTGATTTCTAAAGGCTACAGAAACATACTGAGTGTAATATAGCCATTTTTTCTCAGGAGTCAGGCTCTTACATAAAGGTGCAAATAAATGCACTAAGGAAATTAATTTGAGATTTTAGTTTGTGTTTAATGGTGTATGTGGACAGTAGTGGGTATGTATGAATTTTCATACTGTATGTACCTTGAAGTTGAAAATGTTACGTATTATTAATATTTTTTGCAACAAGATTTGTGTGCCATGTACTGGCTGTCTCCTGTAAAATGTAAGATGATTTATAGGGTGTTGCTCACAACAAAGATGTTACTGCTTCAATTTATTCATTTATGTTTAGGAACAGTAGCTTTTATATGTAGAAGACATCTTAGAGGAGTGTATGTATGTATACTTTGTGTGTACTTTTCATATGTACTGCCTTAAGTGAACAGAGTTCTTTTATACACTAAAGTGAACACGGAATTTTCTAGTGCTAGTTGAATTTATTATGGAGCATTTTAACCTGTCGATGGCTGTGAAATTCTGGTTTCCAGCAATGTGAAGCTTAAATGGGAAGAATGTGTGGAACATCATGATAGAAAGCAAAATTGAGGGGGAGAAAAATACTGTGTTTTGCGCTCATGGATTTTGGGAAACCTGTCTCATTGCCGTACCTGCAGTATTTCCTAGAATTGGTCATCAGATAAGTTTTTTTAATTGTTGAGGGGAGGGATTGTATGTAATAATCTTGCTTGTTCTGTCTCTGCTCACTAAGGGGATGGAATACTATTTTTATCTTTTTTAACTAACATTTTATCTAAAATGATAGTGTTGAATTTTGTACTTGCGTTCCCTCTATTGAAGCTTGATTGTGCAATGCTAGATGGTGAACCTTTCCATCTCCCCCGCTACTGAATACTCACTTAATCTTCTCTCCACAGGCATATTCCAAGATGCCTACCTGAAAGGCAATGAAGCCTACAGTGGTAATGCCCCACAACATACCTGAACCACCGCCAATATGTTATCCGCGCCTGACATCCACAGCTTCTGTTACGGCACAAGCTGGTGACAAGCTATCTTCTGACTTCTCGCTGGGGAAGCAGCAGTCAATAGACCAGTACGGGCAATTGACCGCAGCCAGAGAGGGCATTGACACAGCCAGAGAAGGGCCTACAGAATGGAAATACAAGTGCCTCCATCACCAACAGACATTGCAAAATCAAATACAGGCTGTATGTGTTTGCAATGAAACTGTTAGGACTGTTATTGTGCCTTCTGAGAAGGCTGTAGATTTGCCATCATGTAGAAAATAATCATGGTGGTCCATCACACAGGACAGAGGAAGTAAGATACGGCTTAAAAGATCAAACCAGTCTAAAAGCACGGACCACATCACCATCTTCAGTGTCCACTGCTATTGTACTTCCCCAGACTCCAATAACAAGGCGGTTGATCCAACTGGAACACTAAGTAAAGCTTCAAATTTTGCAGTATGTCCAGAAGAATCCCAAGCACTAGACCTCCTGCTCAAGCCACAGACTCGCCCTCAGTCTCTACTAATCATTACAGTTCTCCAACATCCCACCAGCATATAGACTGGAGACCTACAAAACTTACAAAGAGTACATTGATAATAGGCGCATGCACATGTATGGCTCCCGAACAATACAGGAAAGGTTAGATAGTTTAGAGCAGCTTCTCAGAATACAACTAATTATAATCAAGTGGTGCCAATCGCACTGCTTCACAGGTACGGCGCAGGAGCACCTCTCACGACAGGGTTCCACAGTCTGTTCAGATCCGTCAGAGAAGTGTATCCCAGGAAAGACTTGAAGATCCCTGCGTTGATGAAAGAGTGGCCACGAAGTGCTTCACAAGATACTCTAACTTCACCTTCAGTTAATGCTAGGAATCACAGGGCTCGGTCATGGGATTTATCTCAGCAAACAGGGTGAAGTGCTAGAAAATTTTCATTCTGAGAATCTGATTGCAGATACTAATGGAGATAGGAGAAAGACTTACAAGTGGAACAGGGTTTACCGAACAAGATGATCGGCGAGGTATATTATGAGAGATCTAGACAGCATGCATTTCATATGTCCTTCGAGGTCAAAATTTTTTAATGGCTCCGAGTGCTTATATTTCAGACAACAGGAGAACAGGTAGTAGAGCTTCTCTGCCTGTTCTCATTTTCAGAAAGTTCTACCAGATATGAAAAAGTTACAGCCTTCTCGAGATTTGCAAACTCCTGGGGGAGTTTCAAAACCTACAACTGTTCACAAGAGAGACTGTCTCTCACACCAGCCAGAAGTTCTAAAAGTAGCTCTTTGAAGAACTCTGCATCCCTATGCAGCAAAAGCATCATTTCCTCTTAACCAGGGCCTGGATGCTATTGTCAGCAAAGACCAAAGAACAGTAAACCACTTGCATCAGAGTGGTCTGTTAAACCAACAGTCAAGGATCCGAGCAGAAGGTGCCCCAGATCACAAAACAGTAACTGGCAAAACCATCCAACCCTCCTCTCTGTCTCCAGCTTCCGCCAAACTTGTTCAGCCAACAAGTGAGAGTTCAACTACCTCTGACACTAGATGGTTCCATCAGACAAAAGATTCATGATTTCGAAAGGGAAGATGGCCATGAGCCTGAATCCTGCAAACGGATTATTCAGGAAAATGACAAAAGACACAGTGGTCATGCGGGACAAATCACCTTCTGGCCACCAAACTCCACAGCCTTTGAGACATCAGTCCTACATTCTTGCTGTAAATGACCAAGAGGCAGCGTCGGGCACTACCTGTTGGTTACCTAACGATGCTCGGAGAGAAGTCCACATAAAAAGAATAGAAGAACGGAAAGCATCAGGTTCCAGTCCACCTGGTGACTCCTTGGCTTCTATCCGTTTATTGGTGAGTTAAACTATTCCAGTGACATAAATGCTTTTCTCTGCTAAAGATTATGGAGAGCACCGTGCCAGGTAGCTGACTGCTGTTCCTGTAAACACTGAGGTTGAGGGGTATGGGGCATCTTTTCTCATCTAGAGTAATATTAGGGTGGTAAAACTAAAATATTCTTCAGTGGAGGAAAAAAACATTCTGTTTTGTTTGGAGTCCTGAGGATCAGTGGTGAAAAAAGTCTACAGTGATTTAATATTTTTCCAGAATTTTCCTTAACTCCCTGGAGAAGTCTACGTTTTATATAACTGCGTCTGTTTTCACTCCACATGGTGCTCTGATGTTATGTACCTGGCCAACTAGCATTTGCAGCACCTTTCAAAATAGTTTTTACTTCTCTAGTATAAATATATTTGGAATCCAGTAAAGAGAGAATATGGTTGCAAATCCATGTAAGGGTGACTTGTGAAAAAAAAGTTTTTTCAGCTGAATAGGTAAGGTGATAAGCTTTCTGAGGCAGACATGGGATAGGAGGAAAGCTGTTTCAGGTGAAAGGACAGCAATAAAATTAAGTGAATTTGCAAGTAAAGATGCTAATAGGGATATGAATTAAAGGGTTTGTGGAAGCAGAACATGAGAAGACAGATTCACCTGCAGGCTGTGACACAAACAGGGTCGGAATTACAGGGAGCTTATAGGAAGGGGGCTGAGCACTTTTGAGATAATTTGAAAGAAAATAGGAGCTCATAGAAGGATTGTAAGTAGAAAAAAAAAATAATTAAAAAGCCAGTTTTGGATACATGAGGAATTGGAGTCATCTGCTGAAGAGAGAGTTTCAGTGGCAGAGCATTTCTGTTCTACTCAAGTAGTCTATGCTTGTAGTGTCTTCACCCCGCTGTTGTTGAGTTGGATTTTCTTTTATTGTGGCCGGTTTAATACTTTGGAGTCTAGGATGTCTGCGGACCATTTTCCGCTTGGGTGATTTATACCTGACTGTGTGTCTTGAATTCAGTGTAGTAGTATTTTGAAAATACTGAAATTTTGGATTCTCAAACTCACATATGTGAAAAACAGTGATTATACTTTTTTAATACTCTTCAGTTTTTTTACAGATTATGTGAAGGTAGTTACAGTTACATTGTCTTAGCACAATTGTCTTCTATTGTGGATCTGCAGCAGTGATTTTTTTTCCCTAGAATTACCTATAATATCTGCTACTAGTTTAAAGTAAATAACCAAAAATAGTGAAGAAGCTTTGTGTGCATCAAAGAATGGAAATCCATAAAAACATATAATAATTCTGTTCTTTGACAGAATTTTGTTAAGACATAATAAAAATGCTATCTTTGCTAACAGTTTTTATATTGGGTCTTCCTTTTTGAATGGAAGTTGCAATAGATTTTTTGGTTACTGGATGGATCAGTATCGAGTGTAATTTGGATTCTTCTTTAGACCCTGTCGATCTTTCTTTAAGGATTAGTACAAGTTTGTAAGGCATGTAACTGGTCTTTGTGCAGTTTTTTAATACTATGCTTAAAAATCAACGTTGGGTACTTGATTTAAGTTGTGTGTGGTATTGTACTCACTTAGGAGTGCTTGCTGGGAGTTTTCCAATCCCGTACAATTAAATGTGTAAAAGTCAGTATCAAGATTGTCAATATCAACCCCAACCTTTTCTACACAATCTCCTATCTTGATTTTTGACAAAGATTTGCCATGAACTGTTACTCAAGTGGCTTGCTTCCAGATTTTAGAGAAGTGTGATGATTAAAGTTCAAAGAAGCCTTAAACATGGCAATTGTACTGTATTCTGTGTAGCAGCTGAGAAGTCAGAAGAAACAAAGTTGTAACTCCCCATTGCAGCCTCTTAGCATAACATCACATGGGATTGTGTGAATTCTTATAAGCTTCTTAGTCTCTTGGACTGAAACCTCCTGAATACTCTAGAAATATTTAAAAAGTGGTGCTGCTAGAGCGTGGTCATGATCTGAGCCAACACAGTACTTGTGGCTGACTTCCTAGCAAAAATTCCTGTGCCGGTACAGGTGCTATGGAAAATTTCTGCCACAGCTCCAGCACATTGAGCGAAATAACCCTCTCTGAAAGGAAGAGCATCAAATGCCATTAGAGTGGGCATCTTGCAAAGCTGGAATTAATATGCATGATTCTAACTTTGCTTGTTCCACTATCATTATGCTTAATTACAGCTTCACTTGTTAAAAGCCATACTTAATCAGGCGGATAAAACACTAGATCTACTTTGAAACTCAGTTAAAGGCTATTTAACTATTCTGAAGGAAAATCACTTGGATTTTTCTGTTTTGTGTTTTGGTTTGGTTTTTTTCTTCTTTTTTTTTTTTTTTCTTCTGTCTGATGATTGAGAAGGATGTGCATAAAGACGTTCCTTGGTGTTGGCAACCTCTCTGCTTCCCTTGTGTTTACATCAATATAATTTTTTTTGCAGTATTAGGTTTTATTAGATGTAGTTCATTTCATAAATGCACTTACTGAAGTTATTTGTACAGTAAATCTTTGGAGTAGTGTAAAAATATAGATTTGGGGGGAATAAATATCTTCCAAGGTTACACATTATTGCCATTTTAAATACCTCATGGTGTTTTTATTTTTCTTATCATTTTCTGCTCATTAGAAGTAGTAGATATGGCCAGACCATATTTTGGTAGAAATTCAGCCAGGAACAGTTGGCTTCTGCAGCAGTATTTTGTGACTAACCTGCTCACAACACCTGTAACACAACATCAGGTTGATATTAGGGTATCTCTTTGTAAGTAGCACTGTGCCTTGCACCACAAACAGAAATCCAAGCAGAGTTTCCATTGAGCTTGCTTGTGGCCAGAGTGTTGCAGGGACTATGGTGGGTTGCTGAAAACTCCCTTTTGACACTAGTCCTTTCACAAAAGGCTGTTCTGAAGCATGGAGATTAAATTTTGGCTTGCATTTGCTAATAGAAATGAGAGATCTGTTTAGAGTATACCTAGTAGGTAGATGTAATATCTTTTATTGGAGAAATTGATTTATTTGAAAAAATTAGGCAAGATACTGCATGCGCTCAAACTCTTCTTCAGGTAAGCAGATGTTCATGGGGGATGAGGAAGCTGCCAGTTTTACAGGAAAACATACCCTGTTACTGCAGGCTTCAGTACTTCCCATGTGCTGCTAAATGCAGGGTATTGCGGTTAGCTTGGAAAGATGCTGTTTCTATTTCAGGTCCAAAGAAAGACTCTGTTCTTGAAATGCTGTCTGTTGTGTCACACTGTACCAGTTAGTGCAATGAAAGGTTATTCCTTTTACCCAGAAATGGTCTCACCTGTTCTCTAGACTAGCAAAAATACCATTATCTCTGTCAGTGACTGTATTAGCAATTATGGTGTTTAATGTACATTTTTTCAGACTTGTAATTTGTACACAATTTCTCTGTTAGAGAACAGCAAATGATAGATTTCTGACCTACTGGGTAACTTTGGATGTGTTAACGTGCACTGGGATGGAAATTAGAATGCTACTTAATGTTTTTGTAACTGTCGAAAAGGTTGATTCAGAATATAGTTATTTTAATACATGTCTTAGACATAGATGTCCGGTGTGCATGCTTAAGATTTGCAGCTAGCTTGAAACTATTTTTATCCTTTTTACACCGTTTATTGTAGAGTAGAAAGCAACTTAAAAAAAGGATAATCCAACTCCAGATTGAGTTGAATGAACTACCCATATGAGTGAAATGGAGAAACTGCTTCAATACTTAACCTGGTTGCAGTATGTCTAGCTGCCAGTGCAGTGTAGTGCTTTGGCCATTACTACTGGGTGAATGTTCTTTCCAACTTCGCAATTGGTTGTTACATGAAAATTAATTTTAAATTAATTTTAAAACACTTAGCCTAAATAAACCTAATAAAACATGTCATCCTGTTATAGAGCTTTTCTTCTAGGCATGCAGTAGCATCAGGTAAGTACGAAGACTTTTCCTCAGAGGTGTGATCCCATTTTTGAAAATAACTGGTACAACTTATCCTAGAAAAATTTTAGGTCACTTCATTCCACTAATAATTTGTGAATAACTGAGAGAAGATTAGCCAGATAAAAATATTTGACCAGACTTTGATAACACCAAAGGGTTGTAAAAATTAGATGAGTATCCTCTCTCTTGCTGAAATTGATACCTAAGGAAAGGTGTAAGAAGAGGACAAGGATATATGATACTTAATGTCGGTACTTTCTATTCTCCAACCATTTGCACTTTACAAGATTCCAGAGCCAAATGCTGTTTTAAGTGCTCAATAAATTTCTCCATTCTCTTTTGTACTACCATAGAATTTTGCTATCCAGTACCCTGTATTGATATAAAATAAAGATTTGCCAGGCGTTTCACTATCTTTGACTACATGGTATTTATCCCCCCCTTTTTGTGTGTGTGCTTGTTTTTTTAAAACCTGTCTCCTGCTGGCTGAATTTCTGATACAAATATCAGACCAGCAGACTGCTAATCTGATTCACCCGTTTCCACACCACTCCATGGTTTTCTCTCTCTATTGCTTCTACGCTTAGTGCAGGCAAACAACAATAGTGATTTCTGTGCTAGTAATCAGGCGGACTCTGCTTTTCACCTTGCTTTAAGAGCTGATCTTTATGCTAGCTCTCAATTTTTATTTTTTTTTTTTTACTGTGTTCCAGTATCTTTTTCTACAAACTTATGTCATAATAAAAGTATTTGGGTACTTGTTGATTAAACAGATAAATTCAGCTAGCTTGTAGTGAATTCTGCTCAACCTTCTTTTTAATTCTTTTTTTTTTTTTTTTTTTTGTTACCAAATACTACTTTTTTTTAAAATGTAAAAGAATTAGGAGGTGAAACATTCTAAAATACTCTGCATTAGTTAAACTTTTCAGGCATCTTTGTCGTACATGTGATGGCATTCTTCTCTAATGCTGGAAGTAGAGGTATGTAAGGTTTACCTTATCAGTACCTACCTTTAAATGATAAGTCATATATGTAACTCCAAGTACTTTTTTTGAAAGTGTAATGAGTTTACTGTCTTTTTTTGGTGAAATACGTGCCATACCTTTCCTCTCCTCCCCCTACATCTTTATGCCTCTCTCTGCAAGCTGCTTAAGCTCTGGTACAGAAGACGACAATGTGAACATACACATACTGAATGCAGTTTAATTCTTGAAACTAGAAAATAAATTTATGCACTTGCACAACACACTATGAAGAGGGTTATGATGGTAGGGATATAGAAAGGTTAGGGGAAACAATGAAAAATACTCTCACATGCAATAAAGAAATAATTGAAAGAATGTACTCATTCTGTTTTCTCCTTGTCAGAAGAGATAAGCATCAGGCAGAGAGAAATTCAAAACCTCAAACTTCTGCAGCAGAGATCGTGGCTTGTCAACCCAAAATGTGTGGATTCCTTAAGGGCCAATGGTGGCTGAATACAGACGGTTGATATGGCATGTTTTAAGGAAACTTTAATTTAGCAAAAACTGTTAGCAGTAAAGATGAATATGAAAATCTTCAGCCATTGTAGTAATTATTTTTTCTACAAGTTACTAGCTATTCCAAACTATGAAAATATAAATGTAACTGCAATAGAAATTAGAGCTGACAGATGTTCATTTTTGAGGGACTGTTGCTTCCATTATTTTAGCAATAGGATTGGCACAGCTTTTAACATGTCATCAGTGTTTCTAAGATAAGCGTCAGTCTTCTATTTTTTTTTCAGGGTTTTACAGTGTGTCCTGCCAAATTGCTATTGCTCCAGGCTGAAGATTTCAGTGTTTCTTATCCAAAGAACAATTTTTAAATCATTGTGGTATTCTGCAGTATAGCAGCCAAAACACAAAATTACAAATCAGCGTTTTAAATACTGTTTAAATGCTTCTGTTACTCAAAAATCCTTTTTTAATTAAAACTTAAAATTTGAAGTCAATTCATAGTATCTAGAAGAATTTTGATTGAGTGAAAGCATCAGATTTGTTTGGTAATGGGTAATACTTTCAAAGCATAAATCATCCTTAGTATATCATTATAACTTAAAATAATAATTACAGGTAATAAAGGAATCCTATCAGGGTTCTTGGCCAAAAAAAAGTATATGGAAAATTGTACTTTTTTTTTTTTATGTGGCAGGGTAATACAGCAAAGAGGAACCTCTAGAATTGCTTTGTATTACTTTGTATAGAAAGATAGTTACACACTTGTTTAACACTGAAATAAGCAATAGACTGTCACAGGTAAGGTTTTCAGAGTAGTCTAACACGAAGCATAACCTTGGGAAGCCTTTTTCTGTTTGTGTGAAATTCAGTCAGTATAATAAACACATTATTTACATGAACACGTTAGCAGAGGCCTGGATTTGATGATTCAGGAGCCTTGTTCCAGTCCTGTGTTTCTGTGGTTTACAGAAATAAATGTGCTCAGCATGTAGACATGTTTCCATTATATTCTTTTGGCTACAAGAGGATAATTATGTCAAGTAGATATATGAAGAAGTTCTTTACAAAGACAATCAGTGCTGGAAGTACTTAAAAACTAACAAACAAAAAAAAACTTTTTAAAGGTTCTCGTTTGAAAAACGAGGTAGTGAGTCATGATGAATCCAGGGAATAATGTATCTTCTTCCCAAATCGTGTGTTTTAGGCTTGAAAGTGTTTAATTATTTGGAGCTTTTACCCTTGCAGGTTGAAGTATAAGATGTAGCAGCTTGTACTTCAAGATCTGTAACAAAAAGTCACTGCTGTGGGGTATTTATTGGTCCTTTGTGCTATCTTGTGTGATAGTGGGGTTAGTTCCATACAGTTTATTTTTGATTGAACAATTCATTTATGTTTTATTGGTTATTTCTGGCCTTCTCATTAGGCAGGTGAGATTGTATAAATGGTCTTTTTATTTGATTGTCTTCCTGACAGGCTTTTCAGAAAAGTGGTGTCTATTAGTGTGTCTGTGTTGACCTTAAATTCAGCTTCTTTTGAAGTTTCTTGGAGATGAGGAGCCTCTGAGATAGACTTTTTTTTTTTAACTTCTTTGCCTTTGTGTGGACGAAGATCCTCTTCCTACCTCTGGTATCCTACCCTCCCGGAGGAGGTATTAGACATAGGACAAGATTTTAAAGCTTTCACGTACTGTAATGAAGAATAATACTTTGGAGCAAGGTAGTGTTGTGTGTTGTGATGGTGCAGAGCCTGTCATAGTATCATGCACTATGGAGTGCTTGGGTAGGCCAAGGATGCGGCGTGCAAAACGGTTGTTGACAAAGGGCTGGAAGTAAGGGAGTGCCTTTGGAGCCCGTATTGCTGCAGGGTCTGTTCATGTCACTAGCATGTCCTGTCTGTCCTTCAGTAAAGATTTTTTTTTTTTTTTTTTTAAATTCTTCTAATGAGTACTTGATCGTTTTGTGCCTTCTTTTCTACCATAAGCAAATGAACTTGCCATGTAAGATTCATTCTTAAATTACACCCCAAAAGCCATAACATGTTGTTTGAGAGAATTATTGAAGAAATAGAGAGGCAATGGTTAAAATACTTATTGTAATGGCTGTCAGGTAGATGTCATCTGAGTATATAAAAACATTCAAATATGTGCCTCCCTTGAATGAATATAATGTTTTTAATGACTCTTTTAGCCCTTTGCTTTGGAGACAGAAAGCAGTATGAGTTACCTCCCTGTAGCCTTCTGCAGAAGGCTGAGCTTTTTTGCAAAGAGCAATCACTGTTACAATTCCACGAGATCTATGAGTGACCAAAATTGCCTTAAATATTACAGGAGCATCTTTAAATACATACCTAATCCAAGAATTGGATATGGTTTTCAGAAAGTAAATAATATTAAAGTACAATTATCTTCCTCAATGTATGCAGTTTGGGAAATTGTATGTTAAGTGATTTTTGTGTCTGGGGGTGCACACTGTCTCAACATTCTTCGCATAAAAAGAAATTTAAAGCTGTTTTAAGTGTGTGTTAACTGCACAGCTATTACATTTTTGTGATTTGAATCTTTAAATCAGATAATAAATAGTGTTTGATAAAATACATACTTGTTGAATTAAGGTTTGTAGCCACATATTCACATTGTCTGTTCAAATTGAAATGCCTAATTAGTGTTTTAAATGGTAACGTGGTCTATAATACAATTCCTTCTTGCAGTCTTTTGAGGTGTTGAGATACTGCTTGCAAGACTGCCATGTCTGAAGGGGAACAAGTATGAAAGATGACTTTAGCCTTGGGAAGCTAGTTTTTTCCAGTCACTTTCTATTACCAGTGAAGAAAGATTTGGCAATCTGAATCCCCGGGGTTGGTGAGAGAAATCACCTTTCTCTGTCAGTGATAGCCCAAGCATCCCTGATGGTTAGCCTCTCTGGACTAAAGTTAGTCTGTGAATTTGCTGTCCATGTTTATATGTTACGATTCAGTTAAGTAAACCATTTCCTTAAAAACAAAAACAAACAAACAAACAAAAAACCAAACCAAAAACCATACCAACAAAAACAAACAAACAAACCCCACAATCATAACCAACTTGGATAAACGGGGAACTCTTAAGACAACTCCAGTGCAGCTCAACCCATACATGTCTATCCAACCCAATGAAATGCATCAGAAGGTGCTGAGAGAGTTGGCTGATGTCATTGCAGAGATACTGTCTATCATCTTGGAAGGATCATGAGGACTGAGGGAGGTCCCCATTACTGGAAGAAAGCAAATTGTGCACCCGTCTTGAAAAAGGATGAGAAGGGCAATTCTCAAATGAAAAGTAAAACTTTAAGTAGTCCTGGAGTCTGTGACCTTTTTATTACAAATATTTAAAGGGACACCAGTAATCCGTGAGATGACAAACTGAAAGAGAATTATTTTGTGTGTCTTCTCCTCGGGCTTGTTTGTTCTGTATGCTTCACTGTGTTTTGGACACAGTCGTTTTCATTGATTGGTGAGCTGAACACATCCTTTTGCATCCTGTGCAAGGAGTTTTGGGGTGCAAATGCACCATTTAATCAAGGAAACTGAAAAGGGAGACAAAGACTTCAAGCACTAAAGAGGAAAGTCAAAATACAAGGGATATATATATATATATATATATAGTTGTTTGGATTTTGTTTGTTACTGGACAACAGTGGTGGAGCTTGCCCAGTGCATTAGATTAGCAGGCAGTAACTCATGGTGTACGTCATGGTCTGCTCTATAATCACTTTACATTATGTAAAAGCTTGCCATTAGCTGACCTTCAGCCTCTTCAGGGATTGAACAGAGTTATTTCCCTCCTGTACCAATGTTATTTGCAATTTCTTTAAAGCTTGCCTGTTTCTAAAACCACTTTAATTTTGATTCATCTGGGCATTAGATCCACTGTGAAGTAATAATAATTTGAATCATTAGTGTTGCTTTCAAGGACTTAGAAACTGTTTTTCCTCAGCTGAATTCTTAGATTTAAGTGTTGTGGGAAATTGTGTAGTGGTGCCTAACAGTTTTGTATTCAGTTTGCACAAATGTATTACAAGCACTAGCATGTTTGTTACTTATGGGAGTAGAGACTGACATTTTGAGATAAGTCTGTAATGTAAGTAACTTAAAGCTGAGCACTTACAGTTTGTATGCTATAAACTAATTAATTGTTCAGTGAGTGGTTATATTCCTTAGTCTCTCAGGGTTTGCTGCAGGGAAGCTGAGCGAATGAAAAAAAGGCAATAGGACAGTGAGATGTTGTAGTTTTGAAATGGAAGTGTAACAGGTTCTTCCTGTCTCCTAGTTGCTGTAGAGAAGAGGTCTGTAAATGCTTCTGATTTACCACTGGATGCTAGTAAAACTTAGAAATGTTTTAAATTGTAGTATCACAGGTTTGCTGTGAGTTCTTTTGCTTTCCCTTTTTGTTAATGTTTCTAGTTTGCAGCTAGTGTTTTTTTGGGGGTATGCTTTTTTAACGTATAACTTCAAAAATTATATTTTCCACTCCAAACACTTTAGAGGGTTCTTAGTGCTAAGCCTTCCTGTACTTCAGTTGTTTCTTGCCTTGTTCTAAATTTACATTGCCAAATTTTGATGGTACAAGTGCTGCCTTAACAGAACGGTTAGTGACTGTTGGAAAAGCACAATGCAGCACACGCAGTTGTGTTTGCACAAAGCAAAGAATAAACCTCTGTCTGTGACTGTTCATTGATTTCAATAGGCTTTTCAGTAGCTCTGCATGTTACAATTCTTAGCACCTAGAATACATTCATATTCATTACGACAGTACAGTTCAGCCCCTGCTCGTGACTTGACTCCCTCCCCATCCCCTCTTGTACTGGAGCATGAAGTAAAATTATTTTTCTGATCTTAGTAATGTGTTCAGGAAGATGTTACGGCTCTTTTCTCAGAATGATTGAAAATGCATCTTTCAACTTCTTCCATCTTGTAAGAAACATGTTAAATACTAGAAATACTTAAAGCTTTTTGGAATCTTTCATGATGACCCTTGTGGCTGTTGAGACTGTGAGGTGCTGGGCATGTATGGCATGCAATCTGTTGTATGAACAATTAGTGGAAGAACTAATTGGTATGTAGTAGTGCCATCTTTTAAAAATATGAATACTTGCTTCTTTATTTGAATGTATGGAGGATGGAGGGCATTGGTTCTTTGGATGCTGGAATTCTGTTTAAAATGCTCTTTTGTTTGTTTGTAACTTGGCTTTATTATTTGAACGCTCATTTAAACCGAATGTTTTTCAGTAGTCTGAATGCCAGTATTTTAATGTAGGAAATCGTACTTACCTGTCTCTTGCGTTTAGACTTAACTGTTGTAATAAGTGTGTTTTTCACTTATGCACATAAGCAAAATAGTCTACTTGAAAATAATATTACACGAGTTTAGCAAATAATTCCTGTTTCGTTCACTCACGGCAAAATCTGTAACTGATATGATGTTCTTTGCCCTTAACTCTAATGTACAATTAACATGCTTACAAAATGAAACAGGCTTCTCTTTCTTAAAAACAAACCAAAAAAAAGTACATTTGACAGTGTGAATTAATTGGACCCTTATGTTTGTTTGAAAGACTTCATATTTAAGATACTTAATCTCATATCTCAATAATGAGAAGTTCAGACAGCTATTTAGTTTGAGCATTTAATTATATGATTATTATTATAATGTATTTAATATGTTAATATGTGACATATTACCTTTGTAGATGAACCGACCAGTCCTAGTATTGACCATGACATTGCACACATTCCTGCTTCTGCTGTTATTTCTGCATCTGCTTCTCAAGCACCAGCTGTAACAACTGTTCCTCCCAGTCCCACATCTCCAATCCCTTTAATTCGGAGACAGCTTTCACATGATCATGGTGAGCATTGATTTCATTTTTTTTCTCTCATGCAACTTTTTCCTTTTACACTCTGAAGAACAGGAGAGAGAATTGTAAACTCTTTATTGCTTGAAATAAATGGCAAAAATGTGACTCAGGTTCTTACATACTCAAAAATTTCTCTTTGTTTGTAGAATCCATCCGGCCTAGTGTCCTGGATAGCCAGCCTGCTGCAAAAACTGAGAGATCAAAGTCGTATGATGAAGGACTGGATGACTACAGAGAAGAGGGAAAATCGTAAGTTCACGCAAAATATCAGTTGATTTGGAGATCTGTTTTTTAAAGTGTATAAAATCTCATTTTAACATTTGTTTTTCTCCCAACAGATCCATTAAGCATGTATCTAGTTTAAAGGGGATTAAGGTAGGTATATATGTATATAACAGCTCCTAAGAATTACACATACTACTGTGACAAGTTGTATGAATCATACAACTCAATTATACAAAGTGATATGTTGAACACAGACATGAAGTTTATTGGAATTGCTACTCATTGTTCTTAATTTTGATTGATTTTGATATTTAAATGGATTCTGACGTTTTTCCCCAATTGGTTCCATATGCATTGCATAAGTAAATGTGGTCTCTTTTTTTCCTAGGCTCACCACATGGTCCTTGATTTTTCATTTTCCTCAGCTTCTGTAAACAAAGCATATCTATGGCATGCTTTTGTAAAAACTTACTAATGAGAGTCTAAGACTCCTGCAGTTTCTCAGAGTATTCTTGGGATGTGCAAGGTCACTATTGTTGTATGGAAACTTTAGAAATTATATTTTCCTAGGGGGATATTCTTAGGGGCTTTTTTCTGAATGAGGTGTCAGCTTTTTAAAGACAGAAACCTCTAGAATGTAGGGATTGTAGAGAAATGTATTTAGAATTACACTGTGGGATTCATTCCGTGATGTTTTCTTTAGGCCCAAGACAGCCAGAAATCTTCAGAAGACTCTGGTTCCCAAAAAGATTCTTCTTCAGAGGTCTTTGGTGATGCCTCCAAGGAAGGATGGCTCCATTTTCGTCAGCTTGTTACAGACAAGGGAAAGGTACCTCTCATGTTTGTTTTTTTAACATAGCACAAATATTAAGCTGATGGAAACCTAAGATAAGAAACTTAAAGCCTTCCTGTTTTGCTTTTTGAATTAAAATTTTTGGGATATGAGCATCAATAAGACTGACAAAATATTAGACCTGTTAGAACACTAACTTTAGTGAATTCCTCAGCTTTCTGAACTATCTTCTGAACTGATAGGAGGAGAGGAAATGGCCTCAAGTTGTGCCAGGGGAGGTTTAGATTGGATATTAGGAAAAATTTCTTCAACAAAAGGGTTATCACAAACTGGAAGAGGCTGCCCAGGGAGGTGGTGGAGTCACCATCCCTGGAGTGTTTAAAAGACTAGTAGATGTGGTGCTCAGGGACATGGTTTAGAGGGGACTTGTCAGTGTTAGGTTAACGGTTGGACTCTATGATCTTCAAGGTCTTTTCCAAACTAAATGATTCTATGATTCGAATTTTACATTTCAAAGCATCTGTGAAATAAACTCATTTCTAATGACTAATTAAGTAATAAGAATCAGTCCCTTGATAACTGTAGTTTGAAAAAAAGCTGTAGTTTCTGTGAATGTTGTGGAGTTCAGATTTACCTTCTGCACAAGTATAGACTGACACTTAATAAGATTGGGAGTCTGGAATTGCAGTGATGTGTAAATGTGAGTCTGACTTGAGTGAAGTTTAAAAGGCACGGGCAGGAGTCTACTACGTATTTTTTACTATATTTGTATTAATACCTCTGTGAAATTCTAGTCACATTCTGTTTCTTGCTATGGTCATATGTGAACACACGTGTAATGGGTGATCAGGGAGGGCAGCCTATTGAGAAATTCACTCCTCTAATGGAGAGCAGTTAGTGTACTTTTGTGAAGTCTTTCCACAGGCTATTCTTAAGAATGGTATAGGTAGGTGGTTAGTCTTTTTAAAACTTCTGGAGGTAGTTTTTTTTTAATCTAGAAACATTCATTGTTACAAATAAGCAAACTGACATATCAGTTGATGTTTTTCAGCGAGTTGGTGGGAGCATTCGGCCATGGAAGCAATTGTATGTTGTTCTTCGAGGTCATTCGCTTTATTTGTACAAGGATAAAAAGGAACAAGTGACCCCATCTGAAGAAGAACAACCTATAAGCATCAATGCTTGCTTGATAGACATCTCATACTGTGAAACCAAGAGGAAAAACGTATTTAGACTCACCACATCAGACTGCGAGTATCTGTTTCAAGCTGAGGACAGAGATAATATGTTAGCATGGATTAAAGCAATACAAGACAACAGCAACTTAAATGATGAGGTAAGCATATAATATATAATGCAGAAGCCATAGTTCTTGTCTTTAATTAAAAATTGATTGTATTTTCTTGTAACTAGTACTTCAATGAAAGAAATAATTTGCCGTTAAACAATAAACCAAAATGTGTACAGGAGCATACAAGAAAATGAGGTGAAAGGCAAGGTAACTGAGTAAATAAATTGAGTTTAAAAAAGCCTGACATACTCATAATGAGAGAGCAGACTTTTGAAAGAAATGATTTAATGTTGTTGCTGATTTCACTAAAGATACACTTTATATTAAACTGATCTGTCAAAAATCCCTAATCTTTTTTAGAAAATAATTGCAGTATTAGAACCAGTGTGTTCTGTCTTCAGACTTGCATTGCAAAGTGGTGTGTGCAGTGGTACGGTGTGATGAGTTTCTCAGTAGTTAACAAGTGAAACTTTGAAGGATGCCTGTTTCTCTGATTAAACGTTGATGTTTCTATGAATTAAATGTTAATGCTAATTACAAAAGGCAAATGTAACACTACTGTACATAACATATCAATATCTGTCCCAATACTGTCTTCACTGCATTTTCATTTCAGTGAGGAGCAACAGAGGAGTATTTTCATGTCTATGGTCATGCACATCTGCTCAGATTGAAAATAATTATCCAAAGGAAAATGGCTTTATAAACATTGTTAGACAGATGAATAAAAGCACACTTGAATTCGTGGCTGTTTCAGCTGTATGTGTATTAGTAATTCGTTACATAAGTACTGTGTGTACATAGGATTGGATTTTTCAGGGTAGTAGGGTGTGTTGACTTGCATGTTTTCTATTTAAACTTACTTTCAATTTAACAGGATTTAATCAGATTGTATTGCTTTGGAAAAAAGTCTAAGTAGCAGCATTTAATTTGTAATTACTGACTTCAGTTTTCCTCATGGTTTTGAAATGTTCTGTGTCCTTATTGTTCTCAAGGACTACCTGTTAGATGATTTTTTTTTTTTTTTTTAACTACTGAAATGTTCATTTTTCACGTGTGGTCTGTTGATGGGAAGTGTTAATTATATTCTTAAAGTAAAACATATTTGTTGTATTTTATAGGATTGTAAAGTAGATCTTTGTTTTATAGGATACTGGTGTCACTAGTAGAGATCTAATTAGTCGAAGGATTAAAGAATACAGTACAATGATGAGGTAGGTGAATTATATGCTGCCAGTAGTTTTTGTAGACTTCTTATCTAGCTTCTTTTTACTGAAATAATACATCTTGTTTCAGTTCTTCAAGCAGCAAAACAGAGCCATCTCCTAAAACACCTCGCCAGAGTCTAAGTATCAGACAGACTCTGCTTGGAACTAAAGCAGAACAAAGGACCCAGAGTCCACATTCTCCTAAGGATGAGTCTGAAAGGAAGCTTCTCACTAAAGGTCTGTATGTTTTGTGTATTTCCATGGTTCCTTATAGCCCCAGTTTGAGGCCATCAAGGTGCCTTTCTCAGGTTTTTCAAACTCATGAATATACAGATGCAAACCAGGTATTAACCATGTTTTTTTAAGCTGCAGCTATAATCGCTCATTTCTTGCAACTACTTCATTTGGATGTTATCTTAGATATACTTCAGATCTGCTCAGATCCCTGAAGCTTTTTATTCCAGTCCCCTCTCAAGAGGGTTTTGCTTTGTTTTGTTTTTTTCCCTACAGCTCCATGTAGTATTAACAGTAGTAAAATACAGATGTTAATGCTTCTTGTGACCAAAATTTTGCCAGGCTTTGGAAATAATTCTGTGTGTAATTCATAGTTTTGTCTCCAACTGACTTGGAAATAATAAGGTAAATTCATATTTTAAATATGCTGTTAAGAAACCAAAGTTTCTTAACTTTGGTTAACACTTAACACTGAAGTGTCTTAGAAGTAGAGAAGAAATTTTTTTTTTGTCTTAATCTTTAAAATACAGGAGTTGAAACTGTATTATTTTTTCCAGAACAAAATTAATGCCTGCTGAGTTCTAAAAAAGTCCAATGAGCTGGCACTGCAAACTTAAATCAGTAACTGAACGCCATCAAATAATGTCACAAGCTACTTTTTTTTTCAGAATGTGTAAATATATGTTATTTCTGATCAGACTGTGTTTGTAAAGATATTGCATACAAATTCAAGCAACTGGCTGAGCAGTCACTTTTGATCAACCACTTCTGAACTATCATTCTTGAATTTAAGCTGTTTTATGTTACCAACAAAGGTCCTTTTGCTCCTGCTATGCTACAGATTATGTAACTAAATTGCAGATGTGAAGTAAATGTCAAATCTGCTGAAAGACTATTTCCAGAAGTACTTGAATAAGAAGTACTGTTGTATTAGGCGACTTGCAGTACAGGATAAATGGAAATTGTAATTTGCTACATGAATTGTACAGGAGACGTAAACAGGGCAACTGAACTTTTTAGCTGATTTTTGGATAGATAATACTTTTGAGTGTTTGAGACCTGTTTGGAATGATTTAGGACTGACTAAACTCTGGAAGTTTTTGAAAGGATGAGTAGGTCTGCACACGTCTGAGCATGGCTGTATAGTTTCATAGGTATTTTGTGCAGCACTGTGCTCAGCAGAGATCTAATCTTACTAAATGCAGATTTTAATTTTTTAAAATGCAATTTATGTGCCTTTAGTCAGAGAGCGATGAAATTCCACAGTACGATTCAGCTACTTGTTTTTCTAAATCTGGGGTGTGAGTATGTTCGAATGTATCTTTTGAATCACAGAAGAGTAAAAGAAGGTATGTTTAAGACAGACTAATGTTTAGTGAGTTAATGTGGGAAGCTGGGCCAGTAAAAGAGGAAAAATGATGCAGTAGGTGTCACTTGATCTTTGCAGATCTGTTACCTGTATTCACAGTAGTTCTTGTGACTTAAATGCTCTTATTTTTTTTATTTCCTTGTTTGCGTTATACTAACAAGAAAAAGATGAGACAAGCCCACCGAAAGACAAGGGGACTTGGAGAAAAGGCATTCCAAGCATTATGAGGAAGACATTTGAAAAGAAGCCATCTGCTGTAGGAACATTCGGTGTTAGACTAGATGACTGCCCCCCAGCTCATACCAACAAAGTATGGAAGGACAATTTTTCTTTCCATTGTGATTTTAAAATACTTTTTGTATGAATTGCTTTAAAAAGTATACCTAACTCTTCTTTTTCTTCAGTATATTCCACTGATTGTTGATATATGCTGCAAACTGGTTGAAGAAAGAGGTCTTGAGTACACAGGTATTTACAGAGTTCCTGGAAATAATGCTGCCATCTCAAGTATGCAAGAAGAGCTCAACAAAGGAATGACTGACATTGATGTTCATGATGATGTAAGTCTTTGATCACGCTATTTCCGGGTTGAACTCCCAAAAACTTCTGGTTGTGTTGTGATTATAGAAATATAAAGCATGTCTGTCCTTTTCTTCTAACTGTGTAGAAATGGCGAGACTTGAATGTGATAAGCAGTTTGCTGAAATCCTTCTTCAGAAAGCTCCCAGAACCCCTTTTTACTAATGGTAAGTTGTTTACATTATGATTTTGTCTTTAGGAATTACTGTTGAACAATTGTCTTACATCTTTCAGATGATTTGAGAGAAAATCCCAGTGGAATCATCTTAACTCTGTAATAAATGCCCTTTCTTCCTTAAAGAGCAGGGAGTCATGGTGATCATAGAACTTACGAATGAGAGCTGTAAATAGAATTTCTCTGATGATGAATTCACAGAATCACAGAATCAACCAGGTTGGAAGAGACCTCAGGGATCATCGAGTCCAACCGTTGCCCCTGCGCCACCCTGTCAACTAGACCATGGCACTAAGTGCCATGTCCAGTCTTTTCTTAAACACATCCAGAGATGGTGACTCCACCACCTCCCTGGGCAGCCCATTCCAATGTCTAATAACCCTTTCTGTAAAGAAATTCTTCCTGATGTCCAACCTGAACCTCCCCTGGCGAAGCTTGAGGCTGTGCCCTCTTGTCCTATTGCTAGTTGCCCGGGAGAAGAGGCTGACTCCCACTCCACTACAACCTCCCTTCAGGTAGTTGTAGACTGCAATAAGGTCACCTCTGAGCCTCCTCTTCTCCAGGCTAAACAACCCCAGCTCCCTCAGCCGTTCCTCGTAGGTCAGACCCTCCAGACCCTTCACCAGCTTGGTCGCCCTCCGCTGGACTCGCTCCAACACCTCAACATCTTTCTTGAAGTGCGGGGCCCAGAAGTGGACACAGTACTCAAGATGCGGCCTCACCAGTGCTGAGTACAGAGGGACGATCACTTCCCTAGACTGGCTGGCTACACTATTCCTAATAGAGGCCAGGATGCCATTGGCCTTCTTGGCCACCTGGGCACACTGCTGGCTCATGTTTAGCCGGCTGTCGATCAGCACCCCCAGGTCTCTTTCCGCCGGGCCGCTTTCTAACCACTCTTCCCCCAGCCTGTAGCACTGCATGGGGCTGTTGTGGCCGAAGTGTAAGACCCGGCACTTGTTCTTGTTGAACCTCATGCTGTTGGTCTCAGCCCATCTATCTAACCTGTCCAGATCCCTCTGTAGGGCCTTCCTACCCTCCAGCAGATCGACACTCCCACCCAGCTTGGTGTCATCTGCAAATTTACTGAGCGTGCACTCAATCCCTACGTCTAGATCATCTATAAAGATATTGAACAGCACGGGCCCCAGAACTGAGCCCCGGGGAACACCGCTAGTGACCGGCCGCCAGCTGGACTTTGCCCCATTCACCACCACTCTCTGGGCTCAGCCATCCAGCCAGTTTTTAACCCATTTAAGAGTCCACCCATCCAAGCCCCAGGCAGCCAGTTTGTCCAGGAGGATGCTGTGGGAGACAGTGTCGAATGCCTTACTGAAGTCTAGATAGACTACATCCACAGCCCTGCCCTCATCTACTAAGCGGGTCACTTTGTCATAGAAGGAGACCAGGTTGGTCGAGCAGGACCTGCCTTTCATGAATCCATGTTGGCTGGCCCCGATGCCCCGATTGTCCTGCATGTGCCATGTAATGGCACTCAGGATGATCTGTTCCATCACCTTGCCTGGCACCGAGGTCAGGCTGACAGGCCTATAGTTCCCTGGATCGTCCTTCCGACCCTTCTTGTAGATGGGCGTTACATTTGCTAATTTTCAGTCAGCTGGAACTTCTCCAGTTAACCAGGACTGCCGGTAGATAATCGAGAGTGGTTTGGCAAGTTCATTTGCCAGTTCCTTCATTACTCTGGGGTGAATCCCATCCGGGCCCATAGCCTTGTGGGTGTCCAACTGGCACAGCAGGTCACTAACCGTCTCCTCCTGGATTACAGGAGGTTCACACAGTCCCCCATCCCTAACTTCAGGCTCTGGGGGCCGAGTCTCCTGAGGACAACCGATCTTGACATTAAAGATTGAGGCAAAGAAGGCATTGAGCACCTCTGCCTTTTCCTCATCCCCTGACACTACACTACCCTCCTCATTCAGCAAGTGGTGGAGGCTCTCCTTTACCCTCCTTTTGCTGTTGATGTATTTGTAAAAGCTTTTTTTGTTGTCTTTGACTGTAGCAGCCAAATCAAGCTCTAATTGAGCTTTGGCCCTTCTAATCTTCTCCCTACACGACCTGGCCAGGTCCCTATAGACCTCCCAAGTTACCCGACCCTTCTTCCAGAGCAAGTAGGCTCTCTTTTTTTCCTTAAGTTCTAGTCTAAGTTCCCTGTTTAACGGCCGGTCTTTTTCCCCGACGGCTTGTCTTCCTACAGACTGGGACAGCCTGCTCCTGAATATTTAACAATTCCCTTTTGAAGCATGTCCAGCCTTCCTGGACTCCTTTGCCCTCCAGGACCGATTCCCAAGGGACTCGGTCCACCAGCCTCTTAAACAGGCTAAAGTCAGCCCGCCGGAAATCTAAGGCAGAAGTTCTGCTCTTGCCCCTCCTTACTTCCCCCACTATCGAAAACTCTAACATTTCGTGGTCGCTACTCCCAAGACAGCCACCGACCCTCACATCTCCCACTAGTCCTTCTCTGATTCTACTGCAATGCAATGCATTGGGGCACTCAGCATGGCTTCACCAAGGGGAAGTCATGCTTAACCAACTTGATAGCCTTTTATGAGGACGTAACCAGGTGGATAGATGATGGTAAAGCTGTGGATGTGGTCTATCTTGATTTCAGTAAAGCGTTTGACACGGTCTCCCACAGCATCCTCGCAGCTAAACTGGGGAAGTGTGGTCTGGATGATCGGGTAGTGAGGTGGATTGTAAACTGGCTGAAGGAAAGAAGCCAGAGAGTAGTGGTCAGCGGGACAGAGTCCAGTTGGAGGTCTGTGTCTAGCGGAGTTCCGCAAGGGTCGGTTCTGGGACCAGTTCTATTCAATATATTCATTAATGACTTGGATGAGGGATTAGAGTGCGCTGTCAGCAAGTTCGCTGATGACACAAAACTGGGAGGAGTGGCTGAGATGCCGGAAGGCTGCGCAGCCATTCAGAGAGACCTGGACAGGCTGGAGAGTTGGGCGGGGAGAAATTTAATGAAATATAACAAGGGCAAGTGTAGAGTCCTGCACCTGGGCAAGAACAACCCCATGTACCAGTACAAGTTGGGGACAGACCTGTTGGAGAGCAGCGTAGGGGAAAGGGACCTGGGGGTCCTAGTGGACAACAGGATGACCATGAGCCAGCAGTGTGCCCTTGTGGCCAAGAAGGCCAGTGGCATCCTGGGGTGTATTAGAAGGGGTGTGGTCAGCAGGTCGAGAGAGGTTCTCCTCCCCCTCTACTCTGCCCTGGTGAGGCCGCATCTGGAGTATTGTGTCCAGTTCTGGGCCCCTCAGTTCAAGAAGGACAGGGAACTGCTAGAGAGAGTCCAGCGCAGAGCCACGAAGATGATTAAGGGAGTGGAACATCTCCCTTATGAGGAGAGGCTGAGCGAGCTGGGTCTCTTTAGCTTAGAGAAGAGGAGACTGAGGGGTGACCTCATTAATGTTTATAAATATGTAAAGGGCAAGTGTCAAGAGGATGGAGCCAGGCTCTTCTCAGTGACATCCCTTGACAGGACAAGGGGCAATGGGTGCAAGCTGGAGCACAGGAGGTTCCACTTAAATTTGAGGAAAAACTTCTTTACTGTAAGTGTGACTGAACACTGGAACAGGCTGCCCAGAGAGGTTGTGGAGTCTCCTTCTCTGGAGACATTCAAAACCCGCCTGGACGCGTTCCTGTGTGATATGATCTAGGCAATCCTGCCCCGGCAGGGGGATTGGACTAGATGATCTTTCGAGGTCCCTTCCAATCCCTAACATTCTGTGATTCTGTGATTCTGTGATTCTGTGATTCTGTGATTCTGTGATTCTGTGATTCTGTGATTCTGTGATTTATGACTTCCAAAGGTCACTCATATATATATATATATATATATATATATATATACACACACACGTTACCTGTATTCATTGGGGGTGTATATACATAGTATACGTACATATATATATAAACTCTTATATATATGATTAATTTCTGCTTTTTGTTTTTTACAGACAAATATGCAGATTTTATAGATGCCAACAGAAAAGAAGATCCTATTGAACGTCTGAAAACACTGAAGAGACTGGTAAGCTGAGATCAAGTGTGTTGTAGGTGCACTACAAAATTAGCATTAACTGTTTAATGTTCTGAATAGTGATTGTTTGTTTCAGATTCATGATTTACCTGAACACCATTATGAGACTCTCAAGTTTCTTTCTGCACACCTGAAGACAGTAGCAGAGAACTCAGAAAAGAACAAGGTATCAGAAACAAAAGTATAATGTATTTTGGTTTGTTTCATTCATTAAGTACAGTTTTTGTGGAGGATTATTTCTATTAATTTCATCTACAATAATAAATTACCACCTTTAGACCTTCGTGATATTGAGAAGATTTTTGGATTAGACTAAAGACTCCTGCAAAATATGCACCTGTTTAGTGTGAATTAAGTTTATTCAAACTGGTATTAATTATTGTAGGAATAACTGCTCGTATCCTGAATTTATCCCAAGTCCATAAATTTCATATAATCCCATTTAGATGCCAGTAATAGTGTGCTTGGGCAGGGCACAGGTGAATGTCTGTGGCCTGAATGGACCTGTTGACAGAGGCTGTTGCACCAGCTCTGTGTGAAGCCTGGCTTCCTGGATGCTTGAGTAATTTTTAAGACTAGGACTTTCTGTAGTTACTTGAATGTTTGATGACTCCGTAGATGCTGGTTTGACTGGTTTTAAGAAAGTTGCTGAGGTAAAGGGTGGTAGTTCACCACTACAGTGTCACTAAGAATAGCTTTTGGTCATTTCCATTGAGTGACGAAGAGTTAGTTTACATTAAGTGCTTCTGTGCATGCTATAATCCTGCAGTAAATGCAAATAATAGTATCCACTTTTTTTACCTCTGAGGGATGTATAGCTGAATGCAAAGCTGTGCATAATATGGGTGTGCTTATGGATGCTTACCTCAGGGCAGGTAACATGGTGGTTTGTTTGTTGGCTACCAATGTGCAGGGTACAGGAAAAAAATTGATGTGATTGATGCTATATAGAGGAACCTATGGCCAATCTTAACTCATTTAAAAGATCAGAAAATTACTCAGTTCAAATTAATATGGTGGGTTCCAACATCAGTTGTACAAATAATACCTTCTAGTTAAATGTGGAAGAAAAATACGTGTGTGTATATAAAAAATATTTAAGAAATTATAACCTATAGTGGAATTGTAGCTGACATTGTAAGGAAATTATAGTAAATGTTGTTCTTAAGTGCAATGCCTAAAGTAAAACTTTATAATTTTATGGTTTTGGTGTGTTGTATAAATGTTGTTTAAATAATGTTAATATTGTAGAATATATAAGGCTAGATAAGTGAGGTGATACTATAATGGCATGACTTGTCAAAGGCCACAGTTCAAGTCAAAGTGAGCATTAGGGGCTTGTGTCATGCTTGCAACTTCATTCTGGTAAGCACAAGGACTTTGCCTCCTATATGTTATTGGTCTATTCTATGTCACAACAGTAAACTGCAAGCCAGAGAAGTAAACAAAAATGGAAGGAAGGTATTCTGCTGCTGCTTTCTTGGAATTATTTGTCAGAGATGTAACAGTAAAAGTAAATGAAGTGGATGATTAATGCTGTGACATGATCGAATAACTCTGTCTCATGAATAGATGTGTTGGGTCTATGATGTTGGTTGCTGCCACCTCCTCCAAAGTAGTTGCAAATTGAATGAGTTCTTTGTCAGTAGGCATAATACAGTATTTGATTACCAGTTTAATTTGTTCATGTGTCATGTAAACATGTTCAGGAAAAAAAAAAAGGAACTACCAGTGCCTTTTTATTAAAAAAAAAAAATCTTAAAACATCAGTTTCTAAGCAAAAAAAAAAAAAAAAGTAGTCTTCGTGGGAAGAAAAAAAAATCCCCCTGAAAATGTAAAGAATATATCTGAATCCTTGAGTTTTCTGTGCTTGTGGAGCTATTTACTTGCAATGGGTTAAGGTAGGTTGAATTCTGAATTACAGAAATGTTGGATGCATTTATTGCAGCTGTGTATAGGTGAGTTTTAATGTAGTGTAACTTCCTACCTGAGTCAGTAATGTGGTTTTTTTTTAGTTTTCTTCATTCTTATTTAAAATGGTTCTCAGATACTAATAGTGTTATATTAATGTACTTAGCCCATATTGTTGTATTTTCTCATTATAAATGTGTGATGTGGAAATATTTCATTTCTTAGATGGAACCAAGAAACCTGGCAATAGTATTTGGTCCAACACTTGTGAGGACATCTGATGATAACATGACACACATGGTTACGCACATGCCAGACCAATATAAAATTGTAGAAACACTCATCCAAAAAGTAAGTGGATGCATTTCATTATCTAAAAAATAAGATTGTACACAGGTTAACCAGCTTTTCTGTTATTGGGCCAGTTTGGGTCTGGTATTTATCCTTTGAACTCCAGGATTTCATTTTTAGTAATGTCCATGTTTGATTGTTCCCCATCTGGGTTTTGTGTTTCCTGTGGGGTTTTCACCTTTTTTATTTTAAATTGTAGCATGACTGGTTTTTCACAGAAGATGATGCTGAAGAACCTCTTGTAAGTAGTGTCACAAATATTTGTGTTCTGATTATCTTAGTTTAGAATCTGCTTCTGCTGCCTCTAGAATGTCTATATTTCTTATTACATCACTGTATGGTTTGCTCTTCAAAAGCACCTTTTTAGCTCTACAGTCCTTGCAGTAATGAATTTAAAAAAAAAAAAAGCCATGCATTTGTTTTAAAAGCATAAAGCAAAATGGGAAAATAAGAATATGTGAGGAACGCGTGTCCTCAGGTGAATAATGCCATTTTCTAAATGCTGTTGAATCGTAATGAACTATTTATGAAACGATGATGAAGAGATCTTTGTTTATTAACTATAGACAACAGTTCAGGAGGAAAACACTGTAGAATCTCAGCCAGTGCCAAACATAGATCATTTACTCACCAACATTGGAAGAACGGGAGTATCTCCTGGAGACGTATCAGGTAACTTTTGCCCGGACAGTGTTAGTCCATAGGCTAGAATAACCCACTCTGTTAACTCACTGTAACTCTCTCTTCCTATTTTCTTTTACTAATAAACTGTTTTTCTCTTTTTCCAAAAGATCATTAACACTTCTTAAAGACTTGAATTGTTGATAATCATGCATGATATAATTTGGAAAACTTTGTTGTCTAACAGGGATATAATCATTAAAAGATGAGGCTTGCGCATACTATTTTATTTATTCACAGTAACCCATGCAATCATCATCGTCAGGTGAAGCAGATATGCTGCTGTAAAGTGGTTTGTTGTGATGGCAGAAAGACTGATCTTTACTGGTATTCTAATATTGCTTCTTCCCCACATTAGCAATGCAAAAAATTGAGTTATGTTTTCTTGTCAAGTGATGGACACTTTAATAAGTATGTTGCAGTATGTCTATACTAAGCTGATTTCCTTCTGTTTATAAATGCCATCCTCTTTTGTGGCTAAGGACAAGCATTGCAGGCTCTTTTTTGGTGACTTCCCCCCTACCCCCTTCACTATACTATTGCACTAACCCAGCATGTTGTATCCCACAAATGTTATCCCTTCGTCTTTAGCTTTTGTTTCAGTTTTTAAAGGGTTGTTCAGCACTTACTGAAACAGTCACTTTATACTGATATTATAACAGGCGAAGTGGGAGGAGTCTATCACACGGTGATGTCATTAGTGGATTCTGTGATGTCACTGATGGACAGCTGGAACTGTAGGAAGAAGGAGGACTGTTGCCCACACTGTAGCTGCCTTGTCTGCAGAAACCCCCGTTTCTTGTAAATGGAAAAAAAAAAGTTGATCTGTGCTGTAAATTTTCTTTTAAGAGTATTTTAAACAGATCAATGCTACTTTTTAAAAGTTTTTCTGCTGTTTCTTGTTATCTCTGAAGCAGACCCTGAGGAGAAATAGCATGGTATGGTCTACCAGTCTTTCTAGTCATAAAGCATTAGCCATGTGTCAAAAAGGGGTGTGGCAGGGGGCTCAGCTCTTTCTTCCTAGGGAGAAAGTCCCTAAAGCTGGTACACATCCAAGTTCATATTTTTTAGTCTTTATGCTAGCCCCTTCCTACCCCCTTTATAATTGTATAATCTTGGGTTTTGCGAGACAGTAAAACTATGGTGTCCATTTCTCATTTCATAATAGCGCTTGTTGCAGAAAAGTACAAAACTGGTAGCTGCTGAAATCTAGCATATTTAAAAATAAAATTTGCCTATACATAGTCAGAGGTGGAGAGAGATGGATAATTGGGGTTTTACACACAAAATATGACTTAATTCTTTTAAAACCTCACAAAAAGAATACGACTACATGAACCATGATTTGTACCTAGGGCAGCCAACAGTACTAAGACATTCAATTTTGCTTTGTGTATCCTGAATCTCAGGAGAGTACACAGTACGATCCTGAAAAGGTCTGTCAGCTGCGGTTTTGCAGGGGCTGTATACTTAAAACACGGAATTTATTCCTATTTATTTAATATTATTAGTATTTCTGGTTTTTATTTAGAAGAACAGGGCTCCTTTGCCATTCCTATCATTGAGCTGGTTCTGCCTACAATTCACAGCATCCTTTCATGGCGGTGGCTTTCTGTGGTGCAGCTTGCATCTTTGTGAGCTCTGACTATTCACTCTGTTCTGGTTTTTATTTGCTTCACATTTTGTTCTGTGCTTGTCTTTTTCCATAAGTCCAGCATTGTCTGTAGAAACAATGAAAAAATTGCACAGAACTGAGCAGAATTGTTTTGTTTTGTTTTTTTTTTTTAATTTTTCCACAGATTCAGCTACTAGTGACTCAGCAAAATCTAAGGTAAATCATTTTGTGAAATGATGTAGTTATAAGCTTCTGAAATCTGTTAGATATTTGCTTGCTTTATTAAAATGCTTATATGCAGATGTACTATAGAGTTTATGTTTATGTAGAATTTTTTGCATAAGTGGTAATACTGTTTTCTCATCAAATAATTTTCAAGTGTTACATTGGGAAAGTATCACTTGTTTGCAGTTAGTTAGCTGCATCTGCCAAAGGAGTCGGCTGCACACATAAATAGCTTTGTTTTAAACTCTTGTCATTGTGAGCACTTACTTCCTTTTTGCATCTCATTTAGTAGAGGTAAATGTATATAGTATGTTCCCTGTCATTGTTGGCATATTACTTACTCCCAGACAGTATTTGTGTTTCCTTATTTCACTGAGAAAAATATATGTAGAATTTAGCCTTTTCTTCTTCAGAAGGTAATAGTTCCTCCTCTTATAGGAAGCCAGAGGTTGTGGTTAAAGGTTGCTGTGCAAAATCTCCCTAGGAAGTACTGCTGTGCTTGGGAGGACAGCCAAGTAGATGGGGGGGGAATAAGACTGGAACATGGGCAATAGTTCCATCCTCAATTTAATGCTGGAGTTCTCATCTCACCCAGGGACAAATCTTTCAGGCTCTTAGGCTGTTGTTCAGTAGTTGCTAACCCTGGATGTCTGTAGCACTGGGTGATATGGCAGCATGCAGCTGACCTCAGTCAGCTGTGAGCACGCGATACAGCTTTACGCTGGTATGCATTCTAGGTGTATCAGTGGTGCCCCCCCTTGAGCTGAGAAAAGGACTCAATGCATCCTCCTGGTTCAGTGTTGAGATGCCAGCGCAGCTGCTTTGTGGGGATGCTCAGTGGCTCAGGCACTGCCTCAAAAAAGCCCAACTTTCAGGACACCGTGTCACATTGCCTTGCCAGGACAGTGTGCTGTTTGCAGGTTGCCTCTCACTGACCCCCACCTGCGAGCGGCACAGAGGAACAGCATCAGTCAGGCCACAGTCATGGGCCTCCGAGCAGCAGTGTAGGATACACGCAGATTGCCTGGGCCAGGAGCCTGCGTACTGCTCAGCCAGCCCTGCTTGCAGCAAGACATGTTCCAAGGGGAGCTCCACCTGGCTGCATTGCTTTTGATAGCCTTCTTGGTGAGAAGGACACGTACCTGTTCCCAACCCATGGAAAGAAATGCGCAGAGCTCACTCATCCTTTATGGGGACAGTAGCTAATGCAAGAGTGCCATTTGAGCAGTGAGAAGAATTGCTGTGGTCACTTGGAAAATGGTAGGCCCCAACACCCAGAAGTCCGTTGCCAGGCAGTTTTGAATTGGCACTTGTCTTCCGACCCAGCAGTTCAGAGCTGTCACCTGCTGTCCAGAGGTTCTTTGTCAGTGCTGCCTGTAGGCAGTCACTGTGCAGGAGGCCAGGCAGTCGCTGTAGGCAGTCATTGTGCAGAAGGCCAGGCAGGTGCTGTAGGCAGTCACTGTGCAGGCTTCTCAGATGCTTGTTTCCCTGGGGGCTCTCAGCAAGACTTAATGGGTGGCTTCTGCCTACCCTCTCCTGATCTCTGAGCTCTGCATCAAGAACATGAGATATTCTCTGTCATGCAGCAGGAGGTTCTGGATAACCATGAATACTTTTGTTACTGTTAATTGAGTAGAAGTTTCTCCCAACTCTTCCCTGTCCATGTTCACGTAAACAAATTAGTGTATCTTCACTGAGGCTGTCATGGTCAGTATAGCCACTGTATTATTGTATGGCTGTTTGACCTTGGCTTGTGAAGTCATACAGTGGCAGTCTTCACCGTTGCCAGCACCTCTTTAATTTCTGAGGAGATAGTGAATGGGAATGAAATTTGCGCCAAGAACTTGTTTGTGCAAAAATATTAAATGCACTGTATCTGTTTGGTGCTTTGCTTTGTATGGTCAGTGCATTTATGCTACAGTAGTAGGCATCCTGCAACAGTTCACTGTCACATGGGGGCTGTGATTCTGTGCTTATGGAGGAGAGAAGTTATCTTGTTGGACAAGATGTAGTTAGATGATGACTAGTGTGCATTAGCTTTCGCTTTGTCCTTAAGCTTATTCTCTTGTCTAGGTATCAGTAATGATGTCCCAGCTTTTTTGTTAAAACTGTTACCATGATGATAGCTCTTCCCCCAACTTTTCCTCTCCCTGTCTGAAGTGCTGCATCGTAACAAATGATTGGGATTTTGCAGACTTTTTGAGCATAGCCCATCACTGCTGGTCTGCTTTCCTCAGGTCAGAGAGGCAGGCTAGACATCTGAACGTGGACTTCAGATCAGGTAGCTGACACCTAAGCTATTGTTGAGCCCTAGACAGATGTCAGATTTCAGTCCCACTATGTTAAAGGCCTCCAGTGTGAGCAACTGCCCTTTTCAGTAGATATCATTGCTGTGTTCTTTTCTTGAAGTCTGCAGTGTGCAAACCGCGTGGGTCAGCAATCAAAGACAGGGTGGTACCTGCCCCAAACCTCCTGCTTCTTTTAAAGGTGGCAGTGGGGCAGTAAGCAGGAAAGGTACCACCTAGCCACCTCAAAGCTACGTAATGTTGTCAGTGTAGTTAAAAAATATTTTAATTAATTTTATAAAATAGAATAATTAGGCTTGTCCCGTTTTTGCTTCTGTGCAGTTCTAAAGTCAGATTCCTCAAAAGGCAGGAAGAAGTTTATTTCTGTTAATTTCCTATTTTGCACCTAAGCTAGGGGTTTGTATAGCTTTCATTGTATTGGTACTATTGAGTCAATATGGTTTAAAAACTCAGCCTGAAAGGTGAAAGATTAACTGAAAAATAGTTTGAGAAATTAGCCTTTACACATAAGTAAAATACCTTGAAAGGACAAACTGAAACCACACTCTTGGGACCTCATCTGTGAAGCGGTTTTTGTTGCAAACCAATCTTGAAAAGATTGTCTTGCTGTAATGGAGCCTGCTTTATTAGTCGATCAAATCTAAATAGCTGTACATACAAACTAGTCTTTGTCAAATTAAAGGGATTAAGATGAAAAGGAGAATTCTCAGGATAAAAATTAATGTCTTGGGCAATGTCATGTAGACTACAGAAAGAGCATGGAAATATTTCCTGAATAAAGATAGTCTTTCAGCCCTGAAGCTTGGGATATGTTTTTTAAAAGTCTCAGGCTAACGAATGTTTCTTTGTGATTTCTAATCATGCCCTCTCCCCCTTTTTTTTTTTTTTTTTTTTAACAGGGTTCTTGGGGTTCTGGAAAGGATCAGTATAGCAAGGAACTCCTTGTGTCCTCCATTTTTGCAGCAGCTAGTCGCAAGCGGAAAAAAACAAAAGAGAAACCACAACCAAGCAGCTCAGAGGATGAGTTGGATAATGTGTTTTTCAAGAAGGAGCTTGCAGAACAATCTCATGGTGACACAGCAAAAGAGGACATAGCTAAAGGGGAATATGAGAGAGAGAGAGACATAGGGAGAAAACAGAGGATGTTTGTCCTGAAGGAAAAAGAGAACAGCAGTAAAAAAGATGTGAATGTTGTAAAGGATGAAAAGAAGACATTAAAGAAAGAAAGTATCCTGTCAGAGGAACCTTCGCTGCCTTACCATGACAAATGTACAAAATCACTGAATCTCAGCTGTCTGCAAACCACGCAGAAGAATAACCCAAAAATGCCTATTTCACAATCTTCTTCCCAGGCTGAGGAGACAGTGTCTGACTCCAGCACTATACTTAGCACTTCCTCACAGGCTTCCCAGCACAAATACTCATGCAAAAAAGTAGTCAGCCCTGAAATGAAACACAATGAGTTTCTAGCAGCTGATGTCAGTTCCATCACCTCAGATTATTCAACTACTTCATCTACTATGTATCTAACTGGTTTAGATGCCAGTATGCTGAGCCCTGAGGTGCAGTCGGTGACAGAAAGCAAGGGAGAAGAGGCTGATGATGAAAGAAGTGAATTGATCAGCGAAGGGCGTCCTATGGAGACAGATAGTGAAAGTGACTTCCCTGTCTTTGCCACCAGTGCTGCTGCTGAAAGGCTGTCCAAGGGGAAAGTTTCAGAAGTGGTAAAGACCAGTCAGAGGAACTCTGAAGAAAGTGAAGTAAGTTGTACTGAGGGAAGTTCAACACCAAAGTCAGAGTCTCGCAGACTTTTTAGCTCACACAAACTTATTGAATGCGATACACTGTCTAGGAGAAAGTCTGCACGGCACAAAACGGACAGTGAGGGTTCAGGGGATGCAAAGAGTGAGAAGGACTTGCCTACTGTGACCAAAATGTTTGACATAATGAAAAAAGGAAGATCGACAAGCAGCTTAGCCACATCAACCAGAAGTGAGGCTGACAAACAAGAGCCTACCTGGAGACTTAAAATTACAGATAGGTTAAAGCTGCGACTCAAATCATCTGCAGATGACATGTTTGGAGTTGGGAATCAAAAACCTAACTCTACAGAGACTACAAAGAGAAAAAATATCAGGCGAAGGCATACGCTTGGAGGACAGAGGGATTTCGCTGAAATAAGTGTCCTGAATGCTTGGAAAGCTCAAGAGCCAAGTCAAAGTAGAGAGAGAGAATCTGAGCTTTCAGCTGTGAATCGGTTGAAGCCAAAATGCCCAGCGCAAGACCTCTCGATCTCAGACTGGCTTGCACGAGAACGTTTACGCACTAGCACAACTGACCTTAATACGGGTGAAACTGGAAAGCCCAGACTTGAGAACACTAGCTTAACAGATGTATCAAAGGTAGATCTGCCTTTGGCTGCGGAGATGCAGGCAGATGAAGGCAGTTCTTCCAGCAGCTTGACTTTAATTAATAGAACACCACCTTTGGGACCATTTCAGCCACCAGACCAGGTAAATGGTGAAAATTACCAGAATATGAACAAGAACAACTTTAGCCCAGCAGTTGATGCCCATCCGCATAAACTCTCTGGGACCCAAGTGGTTAGATCTCGATTCTACCAGTATCTTTGAAATGGGGAGATATGTCCACTACAGCAATTCATTAACTTACTGTTACACATCCCAGTAACTGTGTGTATGTGTGTGTGTACATATATATATATATATATATATTTTCCTGTACTGTTGTTGTTATGCAGCCTTCATTTGGGCTGGTTTCATCAATATGCTCTGTGGAACGTCTTCACAGTGCATTACCACAGCCAGAAGAAGACTAAAGTTAAAGTATATATATATATTTTAAGAAAAAGTATATTTGATGGCTGCATACAAATGTTGAACAAAGCATCTGATGCAACATGCTGTGTAGCGTATACGTGGTTTTCTGACTGAGAGTTGGCCTGGCATTAGTATGCAGAAAAATTGTTTTTTTGGTTTAGTCACTAACAAGTGCCTCATCATAAATTCATTTGGTTTGTTAGGGTGCCATATTGTTAAATTAGAGAAACTTCTTACAAACAAATGAATGCATTTTACTGTTAATGAGTTTCATTACATTTTACAAATGTTAACACAGGTGGCTACAGAGCTTCCATTCCTTAGGCATTCCAGTAAATATTGGAGTTTTATATTTCCAGTTTTAATACAGATTTTGAGTTTTATGTGACTTGAATTTTTAATCTTTCTGTAAAATAGGTAACTTAAATGTACATATTACACGTGTATCTTTTCTTCAGATACCAGATTTGATATAAATGTTGTAACATAGGCGTGTAGATAGTGAATACTGGATGGAACTGGTTTCTTTTATTGAGAATATAATTCTGCATGAAGACCTAATGAATCCAAACCTGTATCATGCCTGTGTGCATACCCACTTAAACACTGGAAATAAAATTGTTTTGGTGACTCTTTGCGTGATGCAGATTCATTCTAAGGAAGAGTTTTAAAATGTCATGTTTGCAAGTTCCAGTCGGCAACTGCCCTCAGGATCACAAAACTGGCAGTTGCTCCTGGACGAAGGGTGCTTCTCTTTAAAGTCTTGGTTGTGGGACGAAACTGTGGAGGTTAGCATGAGGGGGGGGTTCAGCTGGTGAAATATTTTTGTCTTGATATATAATCTGATTCTGAGGTATGTAGCAGTTGATCTATGTTTAATATGCTGGTTTTGTAGCACTGAAAAAAAACATGTCCATAATCGTTCCCAAGTCATAAAGAGTGAATACCAGTATCTGCCAGTCAAACCATTACTGTAGTATGGGTCTTGAACTTCTTATAGTTGTAACTATGAAGATAGTTTGTACACTAAAAACCCTCTGTGTGTGAACTCTACCAGTTATATTTCTTCTTTTTTCTTGCATCCCTACTTGAAAACAAAGCAATTCTTAATCACTGTGGGTATTCCCAGGTCTTACACTGTCATCTGCTTGGCAGAGGATTAAGCCTGTATCAATGATAAATAGGCAATGAACATTGTGAGCATAGAAAAATTTACTCTACTCATGTGTCCTGTTACTGAGAAGAGAAGGAATTATGGTAACTAGGATGTGTAGGCTGACATGGTTGCAAGCAGACTTCATTTCTTTCCAAAGTGACTGTCAGTCCCATGCTTTGATCTACTCTGTTCTGGATCCTTGTGAGAAATCATTATAAAAATTGGCTGTCAAGAAAAGCATCAGATACAACAGTTGAGGATCTGTGAAACTTCTCGCCATGTAGTGTGCATTTAGTACCAATTCACATAAAAATGAATCGAGTTCTTGTGGTCTCCTTGCAAACTAAAATGTCTTTCCCCCCGCAAGCAAGCAGGATGTTGGTGCTTTAGTTTTTCTGTGTGCAGTGCAAGGAAGAACGGGTGTGTTGTGAGACACAGAGTAATTGATGATGGTTTTTGTTTCAGTCCTAATAGTAAAGTGTGTTTCAACCAGAGAGTTCAAAATATGGTGTTGTGATGCCTCTGTAACGCTATTCATCAGCAAATACCCATCGTCTCTTACTGGAGGCATATTTTGTCCCATTATTAGCCTCAGAAGCTTGTTAGTGTGTGTGAGCGGCCACAGTAAGTCACACGGGTCTTCTCGATGAAGCAGTATATTTACGGAGGTACATAAGGGGTCCGTGTCTTACTCTGATCTGGCAGCCATTTTGATGGATCAAGTTAATTTTCATTTTGTGTTTTTTATAGGTAACTAATGGTTTTAACTTCTGAGTCTAATATGACTGCCAACTCCTACGCTTGAGAACATAGACCTTTTATTGTATTCACTGGAATAGGGCACAACTTAAACCAGGAATTGTATTGGCTGGCAATGCTACAGGTACAAATCTAAGGCCTTGGCAGAATCAATGGTACCTGCTGTTGCTGCACTGGCTGCATGGAGGCTGCAGAGCAGTTGCAGAAGGAGCTGGGACAAAAGTCAGGGATATCAGTGGGGGTGTAAGAAAAGGATTACAGCAGTTTGGACTGCCACTGCCTTGCTCTTTCCGTGTAAATCAGGTCTTGGAGGAGATAACCTGTCAGGCAGAGTGGGAGGGAGGGAAGCTCTGGGGAAGCACTTGACTTGAAGGGGAGATGCGGGGAGTAACCTGTCAGGTGCATCAGGGAGAGGAGATTACTGAGCTCCACCTGAAGAAAGCATGTGGCAGCGTACCTGAGGCTGGGAAAACACCAATGCTTTTTCTGCTCTTTGAAGACTGCCAAGATTTGGGGCCACCTTGAATTCTGGCCAGTGTGGCAACTGAGATGACAGATGCTTTTAGGAGCCATTGCTGTGCCCTCATCTTAAGAGCAGCCACTTCAGACCCTTACATGTGTTTTCTCCTCCCATCTCCTCTGGAAGAGAAGGGTGACAGTCTGATTGACACGGGAAGGGAAACGAGGTGAGCACTGTTCGTGCCAGTATTTCCTCTGGAAGCTGGATTCAGCGGGGTGGGCAGCTCCACAGGGGTCACAGAGCCATTGAGGGACCTCTGGGGATCCCCCAGTCCTGCCCCAGCTCGGGCAGGTGCAGCCAGAGCTGGTTGCTCAGGGGTGGGGCTGGTCAGGTTTTGAGTATCTCCAAAGATGGAGACTCCACAACTACCTGGGCAGCCTGTGCCAGTGTTTGTGCTTCCAGTAAAAAAACGGCTTTTTTTTTTTTTTTTTATGTTTAAGCAAAATATCTGGTATTTCAGTTTGTGCCCATTTTTTGTTTTATACTCATCAGAAGGATTCAAACTGGCTTGGAAAGTACTTTTGGTCTGAGGACTGCTTGGATGCGTAGCTGCAAGTCATTAGGAACAGGTCTAAGCTGAGATCTGATGGGGAAATAATGAAAGGATGAACCGTGGTGGTAGCAAGAGCGTTTGGATTTTTAAAATGGTTCCAAACAGCAGTTCCTGTTTCAGTGGGAATCGGTGGTGAATTTTGAAATGCCTTTTCTGGGATCTGGTGGCTGGAAGGTGCTGTATGACTGCTTTTTAAGACTCTAAAGGGCTTGCTATCGTCCCCATTAGTGTTGCTCACAGCACTGATAATGCGGAATTAAGACATGGCCGCATTCCCAACTGTTTCTTAACTTCTTTCACACTGCTGCAGAGCTGAAGGAAAATCCTTTGCTGAGCTGCACACAAGGGTCTCTTCCTGCCTGCAGCACTGGAGGAGAACCTCTCTCCTCTTTGTCCAGGCTGGACGAAAGAGTTTGAAATGTGGCCTCATCTGCTACAAAAAGCTGTGTTCTTGTTTCCAAAGCCAGGTCATTATGCTGTCCTCATTTAGACAGTAATCAAGCAATTAATTGTGCCAGCCTGCGGAAAGAAGGGTGTAGGCTGGTGTGTGGCTGGGAGGGGAAACGACTTAAAACAGACTGGCCATGGTTGAAGTGGTGTGTGTACCTGTGGCTCACGGTCATGAGGTCATAAAAATCCGCCTTAGTCGTCTGTTACTGAACCTGTGAGTTTTTAAGCATGCAGGAAGAGCTGCCTCTCAGGGGGGGTCAGGTGGATTTTGGCCATGAACATTTCTAGGCAGAAATGTCCGGCACATCCCTTCCCTTTTGTGCCCTGTGCATCCTCTACTGCTCTGCCTTCTCACCACCGTGGCCTGCCCAGCACAGGGGCTGGGTGCTGTGTAGCTTTGTTTTTGCGGCAGTGCCCGTAGGTACAGCCAGCTGGTGCACAGGGATGGCGCTTACGCTGCTGCGAAGTTCGGGGCTGGCTCAGACCACAACAAGCAGCAGGAAGGTCCTGCTCACCTTCCAGCTCCTTCCACCTCAAAAGGGAGCAGTGAGCAGCTTCAGTTTGGATATTTTTTGAGCACTGAGGTCCCATCGCATCTGGACACGTGGGATCACTGCACGCTAAAGCAGCTGGACGGCTGCCTACAGAGGAGACTTGTGCTGCAAGTGCACCTGCGAGCAGGTCTGGTACCCTGGGGATGTGGCACTCTGGTGGGGTGTTTTGTTCTGAGGAGCCTCTGTTGTCTTTAAACTGCCCAAGAGCTGGTGAGAGCTGGATCTGGAACGGTGTGTGCCAGAGTGCCCTGGCGACAGCAAGGAGGATGGGCTGCTGTTTTGCACATTCCCTTTTCAAACACCAGCCAGCTGTGGGGAACGTGGCCGGGCTCTCACCAGCTGGGGGCTGCTCTGTGAGGGCCAAGCCCTCCGTGGCAGTCGTAGCTGCCCTGTGGCTCTCGTCCCTAACTGGCTCCAGTCACCTCCACCAAAACTGCCTCTTTGTAACTGGTGTGCAGCGAGAAACTTGGCTTTCTAATCGCTAGCCTGTGCTGTTCCCTTCCGTGCTCAAGGCATTTAGTTACAGACTTGCTGATTTTTGTAAATACTCTGCCCAGCGTTCAAAAGCGTTCCTGGTGCTGAGCTGCAGCCTGTGCACAGCCCTTCCCCGCCTGCGTATGTGAAAGCCCGACAACTCATTGCTGTACAAGTAGGATGGGGAGGGCATCAACACCGCCTGACTCCCGATGGTCCCGGCAGCGGTGCCGGTGCAGTGGGTGATGTGCTGAGACTGTGGCTGGTTTCCTGGCGAGTGCTGCACCCCAGCACTGAGGGTGAGGCACGGCGGTGCGCAAAACGCAATGGGTGCTGGCAGATGTGCACGTCACAGTGTGGCTGAGGCCATGAGTGGGTTTTTGTTCACTCCTTGATGGCAATTTCCACATTCAGCACCACAAGCAGTAATTACCTGTGCAGCACTGCCTTCCTGCCCCCTGCACACCCAGTGACTGGGCAGGGACCCTTGGTTGCTTCACAGCTACTGTCCGAGTCTAAATTCAAAGAGATACGGAGAATGTGCTGCTGTAGCCCCTTGCCTGAAGAGGTTGTGAGAAGCAGCAGCTGGAGCAGTGCCAGAGCCCCTGCCCACGGGTATGTGCTGCAGGGCTGTGGGGCAGAGAGGGCCATGGCCAAGGTCTGGTGTCAGGGCCCCTGCCTGGCTGTACGATGGCTCGTGGGGGATGGCTCTCATGGAGTTAACAGAGGATCAGGTATTAGCACACACTATTTTTCAATAAGTACTGGCTCCCTGGGGGATATCAGACCAACAGCCTAAGAACAAAACCGAGCATGTCCATCATTTAGCTTGAACTCGTATCTTGGCTGTGTACTGTAAAGGGGAAGCACAGTACCCAGCCTCCTGGCGCTCTCTGTGTTTGCTCTCTGTTGTGTGGGGACATGCAATAGCCCTACCTGGTAACAAAATACAGCATTGGATCAGGCTTGTTCCCTTCCAAGCAGTGGAGTAATGTACTCAATGCTTGAGAAAGTAGAAAAGACCCTTGGAAAGTGCATGGCCCGGGGTGTGCAATGTGACAGAAGTGTTTGAGAGGTTCTTCCCACCTAAATCAGCTGCTCCCAGACCAGGCTTTGGAGCCGCCGCTGTTCTGTACTGGCTGGAAGGGAACTGGCTTCACTCCGGTCGTTCAGTGTGAGCGCTCTGAATTGCGCCTTATGCTTTGCTTTGGCTGTGAAGCCACACGGCCTGTCCTGGGCTCGGCTCACAGCCTGAGGCTGAAGCTCCTGCGTTGTGCACGCACGTAGGGCAGCGAGGGGATGGCACTCAGCATCAGCGCTGCTGGAACTAGGCTGTGTGTTGTGCTGGTGAGATATGAGTTAACGTTTACATTCGTTAATTACTCCCCCTGCGAGGGATGCAGCATCTGAGGGCTTGGCCTTGAAATGACACTTTTAAGAAACTTCCTGTTTCACAAGGAGGAAGACAATCAGTCAAAGGTCTGGGTGCTTTTTTTTTTCTTGATAGTTTTCTAATGTGGAGTTCCAGCAATTAGCTTTTGTCCAGTTAAATTTGAAAGACCCCATTTTAAAATTAATACTTACGTATGGCTTTAATCTGGGGAAAATAAAGTCAGTTTTTCTCCTGATGGTTTAATGCTCTCAGGCAAAGAGCTTAACAGCTAATTGAGACCATTATAAAAGTTATTAGTGACAAAATACAAATATGTAAGCATGCAGCCCTTTATTTTTGTGAAGATTTTTGCTTATCATAGTTGTGTGCTTTACATTATGGTGTTATACAAATAAATGTATTTACAAAACCATGAGCTATGCAAGCTTCTTGCTTTTTTCCCTATTTGACTGCTATCCATCTTTTTCAACCCTTCCTCATATATATATTTTTAAGCATGCATAAAAATTAACCTTTGGTGTTGTAAAACTACTCTATGTGCCCAGCCACATACAGTATTTATTTATTTATATATATATTTATAGATATGTACAAAAGTTTGCCAGTATACAGAACAGTACAGAAGTGTACATTTTAAAATCCACAATGCAATACATTAATGGGTTACCAGGTCTCAGTAAAAGAAAACTGAAGGAAAAAGGGTGGATTTAGCTAAGAAAAAAAAGTAATCAGCAACTACCTATATGTGTAAAACAATTTATATTTTTTTTTCTTGGCTTGGCAAATTCTTAAATATAATCTGAATGGCAGTGCAATAGATTGAGTTGCCTCATACACACTAAGACCAGTCTTGTTCTGTTTCTTGTGTAGAGGTTTACTGTCCAGCATACTACTTTCAAATGTACATTACAATAGTATCAAAATGTTTTGGCAAAAAGATCTTGAAAGGAACCATGACATTTGTTGACAAAAATAGAAATCTGTAACAAAGCTAAATAACACCAAAATAAAAGAAAAATATTATTTTAGTTTCAGTTTTACAGTTGTGTATAATCACACTTTAGTATATCTCTGTTCACTTCTAGTCCCCATGATGAAAAATAGCTTTATACAAAACAACTTACTAAATTTTTAACTATACATTTTCCCGTGCTCAGTACACCGCTGTGCACACGCACTCCAGTTCACTCACACACCTTCACACTTTTTTGTAGGAGGTGCTGCCTATAGGAAGAAAAACGCTCTTTTATCATTACAACAGCAACAGAGTTGTACAAAAAAAGCTTCACTCTAATCTAGTGTAATAACTCAGTATTTAGCACATGATTAGTATTTAAGCCTCCAGCAATACAGCAAAATGGTTACATTCCCCAGTTAAAATATTGGCTGCGGATTCTTTGAAAATGAACAAAAAGCCTCAGTGAACTTGCACGCGTGCTGTGCTTAGCCTTTAGGATGGCTCCTTGGCTGTGGCTGGGGTGGACTTGGCGGCATTTCCGTTCTGTGCCTTGTAGCTGGTGAAGCTAGGGGTGTGGATTGTCCTGATGCTCTTCACACCTTGGTTCAGTGAAGGGGGAGAGGTAGAGGAGGGGGGGGAGGTAGAGGAGGAAGGAGGGGGCGGCCGGCCGTTTTGAGTCTGTAGTGAGAACGAGAGATGGTGACCTTTCCCTGGGTAAGTGGGGCTCTGAAACTTGGAGGAGCCGTTAGAGACAGAGGGGATGAGGGAGGTAGAGTAAGTTATGCGACCTGTCTGAGGACCAAGAAGGTTAGAGGAAGGAATGGAGGTTTTAGTAGGTGGATTAAGAGGGTTAGAGCTGTCACTGCTAGAAGCAGGTGCTGAGCTGCTTTTCCCAGAAGTGGGAGAAAAGGCTGGGATCTTAGAAGCAGGTAGGGTAGGGGAAGTAGCCTTATAGTCCCCACCAGCTTTCTTAGCACTTCCATTAGCCTGCAAATAAAGACGGCAGGAGACAGTTTGTCAGAAAGCCAGTAACATGATAAACCAACAGGACCTGGGAAAATAGCCCTACAGAGAATAAGAATTAACAGTTCGAGGTCTGAGCTATGTCTTGCAGCAGTGGACTGGACCTGGTAGAAAACCCAAAGTGCCCAACGAGGAGTGCATAGAGAAAGAGAAAGAGGCAACAAAGCTTTCGGGAGAAGGCGCGATCTATGGGTTATAGACCAGTCACTACATTGGCCATGCTTCTGCGTTACTAATGTGTGAATAGACATGTCTGGCCAGAGAGTTAATGTGCAGGTACTGCCATCTATTACACCAACAGGACAGTGTCCAAGGCTTCCTGTAAAGACTCTCTGAACAGAAGCATTCCCAGCTCTCCTAAGGAACTGCCACATTTACCAAAGGGAAAGTAAACAGGTAGTTGACATCTTAAAATTACAGCTCAATACCACAGTTAAAAAAAAAAAAACAAAAACAAACCCAAAACCAAACAAACAAGGAAAAAAAAGCAGCAGGTGTTTTATTGCAGACATGCATGCACAAGCACGGTGAAAAGATCAGTAGATACTGTCATGCCCCCAGGATCCAGGATGTCCAGTTAGACCTCACTTGACAGACAGGCATCCGTTATTTGGTATAATCTCAGTCATTTACTGGAGTTTTTAAATAAACAAACAACATGAAATGTCCATCCAAACACTGGGTTTAGGGTAAAACTACCTGTCTGTATTGGCGTGGATCCTGTAGCTTGTGCTGTTTGCCTGCTTTCTCCATGCTTCCTTGTCTAGTTTTTGAAGCCATGGGGACCGGCATCCGGCTTGTCTGGGAGGCAGCGCTGGAGCCCTGTGGAAACGAGTGGAGGGGCAGGGAGGGGAGACAAGGAGAAGGCGTGATCAGTACCGGTGTGCTTGAAGAGGAGACTGCACACCATGCGCCAAGAAAAAAAAGCCACAGTACTACATGCAGGGAAAGTTCAGGAGCTTCACACCACAGGTGTTAATTTCCAGAATCAAATGGAGAAAACTGCTCAGCTACTGATCAGCCTGGATTTCATGTCAGTGACGCTTGTCATTTCACACAGCGGATTATTCGACCCAGCTCCCCTGCATTTGCCCATCACCAATCAGCAGCAAAGATTTAAAAAAAAAAACAAAAACAACCCAACAGTCTATTAGCTGTTAGACACCTCGTGGGGAGCCCAAACAAGCCACCTGAAAGGAAGCAAACAAATCACAAGACCACAAGACCCTCTTGTTTAATGGTGATTATTGCAGATTTTAGAAAGCAGCTGGAGGTTTCATTTCTCGGACTAAGGTACCTTACGTGAAGTGGCTGGGATTGACGGAGGGGGCTCTCTGCCAGCAAGGCTCTCATCCAGCACTACAAGTTCTCGGGGTGGGGTCTCTGGTACTATCTGGGCAGAGAAGGGGACAGTGCTTCCCTCAGAGCTGTGTGTGCTTTCAGGGATAGATTTTGGACTCATTTCACTGATGGTGTTTTCCAGCTGCTTTATAGTCTGCTCAAGGCTGTCTAGCGTTCGGTATGTACTCTGTCGAATTTCATCAGTCCTAGACAGGGACGCTGCAGCTCCGGAGCATCCCTCTTGCTTCCCAGAAGGACTTTTGTCACTGTCCTCAGGCTGAGACCTGGTGATTTCAAATCTCTTTGCTTCCTTGTGCTGCTTCAGGGTCCCATCTTCCTCCTCTTCTTCATAGACCACAACCTGCAAGGTCTTCTTCCCAGTCTTGGTTCCTGTCCGTATTGCCTGTGTCAGAGCAGCCAGCTGCTTTTTAGGGAATTTGAACTTAAATTTTTTCTTAGAATCTTGCCTGCTTCCAAACTGATCGGCAGAGTCCAAGTTTGCTTCCGTGTTTAGCCCATAGATCTGACAGTATTTGTTAAAATTCGTCTTCGTGCTTTCTTCCTCTGCAGGAGGTCTGGTTTCTACAGGGTCAGAGGAAGACTGAAGGTTAAATACGTACTGCTCGTTGAGACTGTGAGCTGCTGAATACTCTGTGATTGCTTTTCTGTCATTAACTACTCGTGGCTCTTCCTTCTGGCTCTCAGAGATTTCATGTGCTTCATTTTCTTCCTCCTCTTCCTCTTCTATCTTTTCCTCTGTCATCATTTTCTCCAACTCCTCATCACATTCCTCAAAAATTGTAGAAAGTCGCTTATACGCTGACCTAATATCCATTGGCTCATCAAAAATGATGATGACAGGTTTTTTGTCCAGACACACCACTGGCTCTTCGCCATCTGTGTTTTCTGGGATACCCTTCTCCGACGCCACATCCTTCCTCGTGTCGATGTTCACTGTTTGCACATCTCCGCCTTTCCTGCTGACTATATCGTGAACTTCCCCGCTCGAGAGGACCTGGACAGCTGTTTTAGTAATCATGAAGGCGATGTTTTCTGTGGGTGAGTTGTCTTCACTTGGAGAGCTAGCCGGAGAGTCTGGCTCTTCAATGCTGTTCACGCTGTTACTTCTGGACACTTTGGGTCTTAGTACAACCTGATTGTAGTTGATTGCAGAAGCTTCTTGCTCCTGTGAGGAGGTTTGAGGCCCCATAGCCTCCTGTGTGTGCCTCATGAGAGGGGCAACGCTGCTGATGGGGATATGCTTGCCCTTGGTCTGCAAGGCTTCACCCTGTGGCAGGCCCTGGCGAGCATCTCGTGAGAGTCCGTAGTTCGGCTTTTGTTTTCCAGTTTCAACATCTGGAAAATGGGATCCTAAAATATCTCGAGCCCCTCTTCGTTTGTCATCCTCTGGCAAACTGACACCAGACAGGTTTGTGCTCATATTCTGGAGGTTTTTCTTAGAATAGTCTCTACTGTCTACAAACAAACCCTTGCTAAATGTAGGACTGTCATTCATTGAAAAGACAATTTTACTGTCAGCTGTGCTGGATGAATCAGAACCCAATTCTTCTTCAGTTTTCCCTTCCCTCTTCTCTTTAGGATGGTCACTATCTGTGAGAGATCCTGTTGCAGCCCCACACACCTAAGGGGGAAAGTTGGATTACTTAGTTATTCAGGGCTGTTACCTTTATGGGACCTTTTTTTTTTCCCCCAAATTAATCATCATATTCTCAGGGGAAGCGCAAACCTCATGAACTCACCACTCTACTGCTGCACAGACATGTCTGAAGTTGTCATCTGATTCCTGTCTTTCTTCGGGGCAAAATTCCAAATTCTGGCAGAACGGCGCATGACGGTACTGCTCTGTGCTATGCCTGTGGCCAGCACGGGTTGTTACCTAGGGCTCCTGTCTTAACAAGGCCTCCAGAATATGCAAAAGCACACTAGTTACCTTATTTCCAACACAGTGCTACCTTGACCCACTTACTTTTCAGTTAAAAGAAATCCCTAGTTTGTGCAAGATTGAAGTTGAAAAGATTCACAGTATCTGATCAGGTTCTGCTGGGACACATCAAAGGGAACCTGATGTGGAAGGGCTACAAGCAGGGCGCTACGGCTTGCTAGCTCACCAGAGAGCCAAACGCAAGAGTCTGGCTAGCCTTGAGAGGAAGCTTTGTACTGGTAAAAGCTGATTTTCAAATTACAACATTTTGCTGCTTCTACTGTTGCTCACACCTGAGCAGCACTGTTTCCTCACAGTTAGTATGATCACCGTCTGAGCATTTCTAAATCCTCGCTGCAGCTTAAAAGTACTCCTTCAAAATTACCAGTGGCACCCTGCAGCACCTGTGGAAGTGCAGAATGAAACGTTGAGCTACTTTCATTTATAGAAGCAACTCCAAACAGCACACAGAGAGGTCATCCACTAGCTCAAAACCAGTATATTCCCAGCAATGCAAATTAAAGGGGACTTTTTTCTTTATTTTCAAATGAAGTCCCCTGGAGATGCTGTTTCATAATACCAGGCTTTTCTTTGGGGCTCGGTTTGTTAAGTGCTAGTGACAGCTTAGGATAAACACCAATCATCAGGATGAGGGAGTGACCTGAAGAGACACCATGCTTATGAATGAGCAAGAGAAATCTACAGACAAAAGATGGCTTGTCAAGAAGGAAACAAATCTGGCCTCAAGTGCCTGAAGGCAGTGAGCTGAAAGCATTACTGCTGACATTGCTTGAGACTAGAAGCTGACTCCTAACACGCCAGAAGGACAGATTATACTTATATGAGCATCAAGACGTGCAAAAGATCAGTCAGGAGAATCACCCTCCCAGCTGAGAAGAATGAGTAACGGTACAGAAATCCACAGGTTGGCTCGTGCGTGTACTCCCCATGCATACAGAGGTGCACAAGGAATAGTTTCTACATCTTGTGTGGTATTTCTTATATACTGTCTGAGGATTTTACACAGAAAAACTTTACACACAATCAAAACACAGGCACGAGAAAGTCAGCGATAGGCTAGAGTCACAGTTTACCTCTGCAAAGGCTTATTAGCAGTAACAAGGCTGTGCAGCTGCTCCGCGGATACCCTGACGTCCCTCGTATTTCTAAGTAAGGAGGAGCTATCACACAAACCAGCCACAGCCAGCGAGGCATCAGTGGGCAGGCTGACACTGTCTGCGCTTCATGCTGAGAGCTGGTATCAGCACAAAACACCAGGGCTCATGGTCACCCCAGGCCCACACTTGCTAAGTGGTAAGAGCCTCCCAGTCCCATTACGCGTCAGAGCTCCCAGAATTAGGCCAAGCCGTTTAATGGCACTTGTCAACAGTGACTCAGAACTCAGTGACTGAGTTCCCATTTCTCTCTATCTTTTTTAGCAAGTTTCACTTCTTGTTCCAAGCATCAGTGCAACATCTCATGGTGTTATTGTACAATATATCTCATTTTAGGAACTGCTGCCTTTCTACTAAAAAAATAAAACCACAACAAAATGTATTTCCTCTATGAGTTTATCATGACCATAATGCTCCATATTTAAAGCCAATAAACACTCTGTCATGTCAGATCTCATTAACCTTAATTTCCTGGACTCTGTGTTTATTGCAGTTTATGGCAATTACTTGGCAGTGCACTTGTGCAGTGTCTTGAGTGGTGACCCAGGTTTTTGTGTAACAATATGATCTTATTCTGACACCAGTAGTAATGAGGACAAATAGAAGTATGTTCACACACTTTTTTTTTTTTTCTTCTCCATAACACTGTCATACACTCCACAACAAAGCAATTTTTCCCTTTTACTCGTACCCATGAACTTGTACCCTCACCCAGCCAGGTGTTTGCAGCTTTAGACCAGAAGTGCTGTTTGGGCAGCTCCAAGCCAAGTCCTTGTGTGCAATGCCCTGACCTGGCAGCAGCACCTTCTGGGGGGGTATGAATTTTGATGCTCATAGTATATCAGACACCACCATCTAGGTGCCACCTTGTGCTTTCCAGCTGCAGTGCCCTGTGCAGATGCAGCTCACTGCGGTTAGGGCAGCTGGGTTCTCCTCTGCCTTGGGGACCTGACAAAGTCATTTTCTCTCTCCCTTGCCTCACTTTCTGTTAAGCGAAGTCAAAGTACAATGTCTCCTGTAAAATCCTGGGGGAGCTACTCATGATGCTACATCAGAGAAGGTATTACTGCTATTTCCAATTTGCATACACACACACAAAATGCATGACAAAGTTGAAATGCTGTGCTGAAGAGCTGTGTTTTCTTCCTCACCGTACCCCCCTTCATTGCAAACTGGCATTTAGCTGACAAGCTGTCATGCCTGCACGACTCCCTAAACCCAGCAATGATTCAATTCACTGATCTTAAATTTAAAAAAGAGGTCTGCAAAGGCAGAAATATTTGTCCTTTTCTTCATCCTGCACATTGGCTGCCCACTAAGACCAATATCAACTCAAATGGCAACTCCAGTCCAGATACAGCTGTGAAGTTCACCCCAACCTGGGTATGGCCCCAGACACATCGCACCTCTTCTAAGTCCCATCACCAAAGAGTGAATCTTGGGCATTCACTTTCAGAGTAAGGGCAAATTTGGCTCATCCACCCTGACTCTATCTTCCAACAAACTGAATGGGATTTCTGAATATCTAATAACTATTTCTGGACCAACAAATGAAGCAAAATAAAGCAGAAATTCTGTAAAGTGGCTCTTGAGACTGAGAGGAACCCCTATTTCTCCTCAAGTCAAGTACAAAGCTTAGGACAGATGCTTCACCATTCATTGCCAGAACAGCACGGGAAGGATGTTCTGAGGAGTATGTGCATCTCTTTGGCGGAAACTGATGGGTCCTCTTTTAATTTCACAGAATCATAAAACTTCATGCAACCCTTGTATAACTGCTGATGAGACACATAATGTAGATTGATGTAACGTTCCATATGAAAGTTTCTGAGACATACTGAGATAAAAGGAAAGAAACCACTGGACAGTGGTGGGTGGGGGTTACAGAGAATAAGACACAAGAAATAAGATTAGTTTTGAAGGAAAGAAGGTTATGCCAAGACCGGGTGGCATGTTTACAAACGCCACTTGTTACCTTCTTTTCCTTGTGGTGCATTAAAGTCCCAGGCCTTATGTCTTTAACATGTGTATCATTTCTGGACTGTTCAGCATGACTGTTTGAGTTTACATCCATAAAAGAGCACTTCTGGAAAGCCTAGGAAATAAATACTGCAGGTTATCAGGAGACCAAGTAGCTTTCATACAGAAATGTCTGGAGACGACAACTACAAAGAGAGCATTTATTTTTAACGTTCACAGCTCAACAATATCATTTACAAGCTCATGAGATAATAGAGATTTTAGACTATCAGACTAAGAGAAATAGGGCATACTCTCCAATCTGCCAGGACTGCACTCTAACTCATCATGCTGACCTCAGTGTTCCCTGCAGGGAGACAAGCTTGATTTCTATTTTTACAGATGGGCAGACGAAGGCACACGGAGTTGCTGCAAACCATGCAAACTTAAGTAGGAAGCCCATGACGAACTCTGGGCTTGCGACAGTACCTACTTCCTAGTGTCTGATATCTCCTCAAAATCCCCATCAGATGTATTTTGGCCTCGACAACACATCACTTAATAACTAAACGTAAGGTTTTATGTGTTAAAATAAACGAATCCCAAAGCTCAGCTCTCTTCACCCCATTTACTGTCCCGAAACACTTCTCCTGTGCTTCCTTTATGCCTTCTCATCTCCATTCCCAATGAGTATTAGCAGGGGTTTGCTGTTTCCCTGGATAGAACAAGCAGAGCAGAAATACAGATTTTCTTCCCCAGATGTTCTAATCTGGAAGCAATCTATATGTTGCCTGCAGAAATGTGAGGCAGAGGTGGGAGCAGCAGGCCTTACACATTCAATAAATGAGAGAAGGCAGCATCTAATACCTCTTCCCCACCCCTTGCTGTCCACTCAGCTCCCAGATTTGTCTGTCTCATAGAACATCATGCAAGAGCTACATAACTCCACTTCTCCCCACACAAACTGTTATTAAAACTTGGAGACGTGTCTTTGCCACAGCCCTTACTAATGCTTCAGATGCTGACAGTCCACTTCAGGTTCCTCCTGGTCTGGGAACACCCCAATATATGGGCTTGTGAACTACTGGCCTCCCATCGTGTGTACCCCAGGGCATGCCCTGGACTTTTCAGTCCTTTGTCTTGCTATCTTCTTTCCATTTCCTTTGGGTTTCTCTATCCAGCTGGCTCCCAGATCCAGAGGAGCAGAACCATCACTGCCACCACTGCGCAGCGCTGGCTTCAAGTGTGATTCACTGGGCTTTCACATGGTCTGCCACTGGTGAGGTGTACAGGCAGGACAGCTCTGTCAGCCAAGGGAATGAGGGAGGAATGCTTACAGGAGTCAAACACACCATGACACACAAGAAGATTGTATTCTTATACCTTGTAGTAGGGAAATTATTTAATTCCTGGCATCTCATGAAATGAATAGCCCTGATTACAGATTAGAATCAGGCCTGTTCTTTAAATATTGTACTCCTCATATGTATTGCATGTTTATGCAAAAACAGAAAAGTAACAATAATGAAAAAATCCAGTGCAAAAATCAGGGTGTAGAGTTTCTTCTGATTTTCCATTACATCTATTTGTATGTGTTTGTAGACCAGAGTACCTAAGATGACATGGAACTATTAGAACAAGTAGTCCTACTCCTCATAATACAGGGTATGGACTTGCCCCAGCTTACCCATTTGTGAGACTCAACACAAACAGTGATGTGTTGAGTCAGGCATACCGTCTACAAAGGCATCCTCAAAGTCCTTCAGACTTTAAGTGATGAAGAATTCACTATTTCCCTTGGTAATTTGTTTATTTATCACTTTTGCTCCAAAATACCTATAACAGTGTCCAAATATATTTCTGTGCTATAGCAGCTGATATTAGTATGTCTTTTTCCGCTAGATTAAAAATGTACTTCCCAGAAAGGTACCTCCACATTGTACTCAAGTCTCTTCCAAACCTTCATATTCTTACAGCCTTTTCAAATAGGGGATGCATGGACACTTAGTCATGGATGCAGCAGCCCAGTGCTAATCACACTGATCCCATACACAGAGATAAAAACACTCCCTGTTCTCACATCTACACCCAAAGCAGATACTAACTTTGTGGCAACAGCACTGACCTGGGACCTCCTGTCAACTTGTTACTGCAGCTCCTGTTCCTTTCCAAGACATGCAGTTGTAGTCTGGCCTATATTTGTTGTTACTAATGTGGACTTTTTATTTCTGTGAATGTATTATGACCATTAAGTGATTGCTGTCATCTCCCTGCTCTCATACTTCACTAGTTTTAATTAAGGATTAAATTTAGTAAGGATTTTAAATGTATTTCCAGGCCATTGATGAAAATAGCACTGGGCCTGTAGCTGGTCTTGGTGGGACCTGACTATAAACACCTGCATCAAAGGCAACACTTTCAGAGCCAGACAGCTCTCAATCGACCTATGATTTTTTTTTTTTTTTTTATACTCCATGGTACCAGATTTTTATCAGAATGTTGTTATGATGTTTGATCAAATGACTTACAAAAATGTTTACAGGTACAAAATTCAGTTTAAGCAGTCAAACCTGCTACTTTATCAAAGGGTGTTGTTTGCTTTGACAGATCTGTGTTCCATTATATTCTGTTTACTATAGCATAACTGTTTATGTCTGTCCTTTAGTTCTTCACCGATTGAATCCTCTACCTGATTTTCCATTATTCCGCCTATGACTGATATCACACTAATAAGCCTGTAGCTCCTGGATCAAGCAGTTTGCCCTTTCTAAAACATTTCAACCTTCTAAAGTACCTGATATTTTGGTATTTGTTTAAAATGAGCGCTGCTTGTCCTCAAAACTAGCACTAAAACACTCATTCCCTGTTGAGCTACCGTGTCTCTTTGTCCTCTCTAGCTCCTCTCAGCTCCCCTTTCCAGACCTTAATCTCCATTTCATTGTCAGCAGTTGCAAGGCAGTGGGGTTGCTTTCCTGGAGACAGGAGACAATGTGACAGTTTCACTGTGCCCAGCTCTCCTGTCACACTATCCATTAGCACACAAACAGGGAACAAGGGTAAACCACTGCAGGTAAACCTGCAAACCAGCTGTTTGAAGCACTGGTGGGTGAGAGTTGAGCAGGCTGCACCCATCACATGTAACAGCTGCTGCTTAATATCTGCATCTCCTGTGCTGCCTACACTCCCTGGGCAGCACCAAACCCACCTTTCGGTAGGTGGACAGCAGGATCATCTCATGTCATGACAAGTGCTCTGACACACCCCAACAATAGAAGTTATAGCCAGTTAAGCTGATCCACATCTCCATTCTTCATATGGGCATAGAAGAGGACAGAGGGTTCCCCTGGGAAGCTGGAGCTCACTGATGGTAGCTGGAATAGTTGGCTTTTACTGCAGCATCGCCATCACTGAACTAAACTGGTCTATGATGTGCTATCAAGCGAAGGACCAGCAGGAGAGCCCTACTCCTATACCACTGGCAGAGTAACGTACCAGTTACACAACATGGAACACCAAATGTTTTAATGTTCAAACACTCTGGGAAACACTGGACCATGGCATGCAACAAGTGAGCACAACCTGCCAGGAGCAGACCCAGTACTCTCTGTTCCCACCAATGTTAACATGAATGATGGGCTCTCAGCACTTTGCCAATGTGGCACTAAGTGAGAAATGCTAGGCCAGGGACCACCACACCTAATGCACACCAGTATTTCACTTGTCCCACCTATGTGTGCAAGATTCTCTCACGCGCAATAAAGCCAGACTGGATGAGACTGGCAGACGTACTTTCCTTCATATTCTGAGCTATAAACTGTGCTGAGACCCTAGAATTGATATTGGGCACAGGTGTCTTCATGTGCAACCCAAAGGGCATACCTGTAATTCTGCCATTATTTTATCTCCTTCCTCTTCCTCTTCATCTTTTGCAGCTGATGCTACAGCATGCCCTGTGCTCCGAGACAATGCCTGATTCTCTTTAGGGGCTTTGGATTGTGCTATTTGCCCAGAATCTTCACTGCATTCCTACAAGGGGATGAGAAAGCACAGACAGACAATATAGTTGAGTCCTCCTGATGTAAAGCCAACACAGAAAATTCAACACTACTGTAATTCCCCTGTTGCAAGGTCCCTCTGCCTTTTTAAGGAGACTGCTACTTCATCAGTTCAAAAGCAACCAATACTGCTGATGTGACAGCATTTTCACAGATTAAAAAGCTTCCTAACTTGGACGTCCCTCCACTTCCTTCAGGGAACAGAACAGATGGGGTAAGGAAGCCCAAAGAAATGAATTTGCAACATCTCTGTAAAAACAGTCTCAAATCTGAGCTGATCTTCCCCATCTGTGTAAGGCGTTTTTTATTTTTAATCTTCTTACAACTCTAAATGAAAGCAGCCTGTGACTTGACTTCTACATTGCTAGGAGATAAGAGCAGCAAGACTCCTGTAAATAGAACTGATCAAACCTTACGTGTTCATTTGGCCTAACAGTAGTGTTTCCTGGTAAGCAGTTTCAGTAGCTCTCCAGGACGTAGCTCTGTCTCAGCTTATTTTGTGGTTTATAGACACAGCCCAAGCCTGGGAATGTTTCTCTGTGCCAGCCACTCATCAACAGTCTGATTGCCTAAAGTCTGAATCATCAAACCTTGACAACAGCAGCCTCTTTTCTAGCTGCGTAGATGACATCTCCTGATCTCATTGTGGTTAGTCCTGCACCTGGCAGGTAACTGCGCCGCGGAGGTGGAGGAGGTGGAGACTTGGTCAGTTTATCATTATCCTGTTCTCCATCAGGAACTTCTTCTGCAAGTAAACAGAGCAGCACAAAGTGAGCATAGGTGAAGGAGGGGAAAAAAGTATTTGCATCCCTGCCTCAATTAGAAAGGAAAAAAATGTTGTAAAAGGTCCTGCTGCTGAATACATATGAATAGAAACACATTTGGGATTCAAGTGGAAATGCCTTGAACAGAAGCAGACAGTGCTGCACTTGCACAGAGAAACCATGTCGCTTCACCCAGAAATTTTCAGCAAAACTCTTGTCCCCACATCACTGTGGCTGGGTACCAGCCCTTAGTGTACACGTGTGACAGCACAGCACACTTCTGCAAATCAATCACTTGTAAAGAAGCATGTAGGGTGCAGGTTCAGCTGGGTACCTGGTTACAGATTGTGCCCCTGTAGCCTCCTTTGAAAGTGTGGCCAGTGATGTGGCTACTAGCAAGACACCAAAGCTGGAGGCTTCTTGTCATTCTCAGCAATTCTGAAGCAACCAGCACACATTTCTGTTCTGCCTGGGAGGTGCTGCTGGCAAGGTGCTAGGAGAGGAGCTGAAGAGTTTTGTCCATCTTATAGTTGGACAAAACTAGCTGAGTTCAGACAAAGGCTGAGAGGGAAAATGTAAACCCTGCTCTGGAGATGCCACCTCTCCAGTTCAATGAGTCCTCTAGCACTTGAGCAGGGCAGGAGAGCACCAAGGGCAACTGCACTTGCTTCTCTTCTAAGACAGCATTTTTTTTCACTTTACTTGTTACTAACTATTCCAGGAAGGCACAACTTTGCCTTTGAATTACCATATAAGAGCCCTATATGTATCTTTCGCTAATCCATGAATATTCAAACCAGTAGCTGAGCAGAGCCAGCCCTTTCTTTCCCAGGAAAGTCTTCCAAGACAAGACCAGTTTCTCAAACTGGTATTTCCCCACCACAATGCTTCCCCACCCAGCTGCTGCTTCCTCTTCCCCACCGTCACCAGATGGCATTTTTTCCAGAAGCAGCATTACATTGCTCGTGACCTGTCCCTATGTGTTTCTGGTCACAGGCTAAGCATCATACATGGCAACAGCCACCATGTTCACACGGCTGTTTACAATGTTTGTTTTCAAGAGTGAGAGAATGACCTTTCTGCAGCTACTCAGTGTTATATAAACAGCTGGAATAAATATAACCCAGAAAGATAAAACCTCCTGCTTTTGGGATTACACAGCTGTTTAGGACTAAATATTCCCCCTGGGCAAGTTATTGCATAACTGTCCGCTCCCGGGGCTGTGTCAGGCTCCTCTGACACGCCAGCTGGCCCCTGGGGCTGGATGGAGCCCTTGTCTGACCCAGCCTCATCTTTGTTGCCTTCTTAGCTCAAATGTTCTTTGAAACTGCTTAAGCTTAAAGAAATGCTCTGTTGTATGACCTCCCTCCCTGCTTATCTGGCACTCACTCACAGGATTGCAATAACAGTGAATTTCCAGATGCTCTTTACATTAGACGACTTATTTGGTCAATATGCACCGCTAAGTTTTTCATGATGTACTACTGCTGTAAAATCAGAATAATTCTCTAAGATGGTGTTTAGCAGACTACGATGTGGGGCCTGTGCAAATCCCTACTCCTTTTAATGGGCTCAACCCATTACCCTCAAACTGATAGTGGCTCTGACTGCAAGAACACCAAAGTTATTCTCACACTTAATACAAGCAAGGCTGGAGGAGAGACAAGGAAGGCACAAAGACAGAAAGACTCCTAACATCTTTTTCTTATCTGTGAGACATTCATCCATCTCCATCTTCAAAATGGGAAATAAAAAGGAGAAACACAGACAAGAGAAATTGTCAGTGAGTTGCAGGTGCACAGGCTATCAAAGGCTAATCCCCTCGCATGCTTTAACTGAAGTGGTTAAGGAGAGGTTGTGATGGGGTTTGCTCACAGTCAATGCAACAATATTGGGCAAGATGTAAAACTTCAAAGCTGGATTTCTATTCTCTTTACTAAACAATGTTATTTCCTCAGTCTAAATGGGAAGGAAAAGAAACTTTGGAGGAAAAAAAATGAGGAAAAGACCTTATTCTAATACTTTTTTTTTTCTTATGGCTGAATTGTTCTAGTATATTTACAGAGGGAGGAGTAAATGGACAAGTACAATTCACTCAGTCGGAGACTAACCATGATCAAAACCGCTATTTTATGGAAATTTCTTTGGTGCCAAAGGGCTCAGTGCTTCTGTGAATAAAATGGGAGTTGTTCATTGCCAGCCACTTCACTGAACTGAAGCATTCTTCAACAGGAACAGCCAGACTGGAATTAATTTCCCCATCATACAAATTTCTACTTGCACCAAAAAAAATCCAACATGTCTTAAAACTATCTCAAAATAATAATGCCTACTTTGAGGCAGCCTTTGTAGTCAAATTAGTAAACTGTCTTTAACGGTAGCTACTGATTGCTCAACACTTGCAAAAATCAGGGCATTCTCACATACGAAGGCACAAAGAGAGACGGAGCCCAATTTCTAATGTAGATGCTAGAGACATTCCCCATGTTTTTCCCCAGTCTTGATAACAAAGATGAGTTAGAGTCAAGACATTAAAGAAGTATTTACAGAGTCATCTTCAAAATTGTGTAAAGTGTGTGTTTTTACTTTGTTTTGTGCTTTGCAGAGGAAAAAAAAGTGTTTCTTAATTGGGTCTGTGTGGAGAATGGCTGAGACAATATATTCTGGCAATGTGATCCATCTGGCTTCTGCAGCAAAGCCAACAGAGAACTCTGCTAATTTATGGCCAAAATGTCTTATGCACTATATTAGTAGGTAGGTGGTCTCTCCTTCCTTATGTTGCTCAGTTTTCTAGTCTAGGGCAAACTGATATTGAAATTTTCATCTTGAATCATAGAAGAGTTGAGTGGCATGCAAGATATTTAATCAGATATTAAGGAAAAGTTCTGTTGTTCCCTTATTTATGTTACTATTACAGGATTCATTATGCACAACAGAAGGCAAATGTCTCAATCATCTCATCAAATTTCTCCTTAAATCTGCTGGCTACATACTGTGCAAAATTGTATTCTAGAAGTGGGTAAGTTAATTATGCGAGTTACAAAACCCATATGGTATTTAGTTTCACTGACATTTTCTATTTATGCCACACATTATGCACCTCAAATACTGTGTTCAGTTTTGTGCCCCTCTCTACAAGAAAGACATTGAGGTGCTGGAGCAAGTCCAGAGAAGGGCAACGAAGCTGGTGAAGGGTCTAGAGCACAAGTCTTATGAGGAGCGGCTGAGGGAACAGGGGTTGTTTAGCCTGGAGAAAAGGAGGCTCAGGGGAGACCTCATCGCTCTCTACAACTACCTGAAAGGAGGCTGTAGCAAGGCGGGTGTTGGTCTCTTCTCCCAAGTAACAAGTCATAGGACAAAAGAAAACGCCCTCAAGTTGTGTGAGGGGAGGTTTAGACTGGATATTAGGAAAAACTTCTTCACCGAAAGGGTTTTCAAACATTGGAACAGGATGCCCAGGGAAGTGGTGGAGTCACCATTCCTGGAGGTATCCAAAAGACGAGTAGATGTGGTGCTCAGGGACATGGTTTAGAGGGGACTTGGCAGTGCTAGGTTAACAGCTGGACTTGATGATCTTAAAGGTCCCTTCCAACCAATACGATTCTATGATTCTATGATTATACAAGATAATTGTGTTGACAGCCAGTAATCTCACTGAATGGTGCCAGAATTCTAAAATTATTTTATGATGTTCAACAGAATTTATTTTAAACATGTATGTTGTGAAATGTCCAAGAAGCCACAACTTGTCAGTGCTAAAGGTGTACCCAGAACAAAATGCTGGATCTGAAAACACTCCTCTCAAATTCTATATGAATTTGTGTACACAAGCCCCAGGGCATCGTTTTGCAGCTATTTACAACCTTGGCATGCCAAAACCTTGAGTGCAGCATGCAGCTCTGGTCTCCACAGCTCCAGAAGGACACAGTGCAGTTAAAGAAGGGCAACTGAAATGAGCTTGGAGAGGGAGCAGCTGGCCTAGATGGAGAGACCAGAAAGGCTGCAAGTTTGCAGTTTGGAGCCCATGGGGCAGGCTGAGACCTCCAGGATATGATGAAGCTTTATCCACTGCCTTCATGATTTTATAAAGGGAATGCAGAGCTGTTGTTTGCCACATTGCAGAATATGAGAACTATGGGGAACTCAGTGAAGCCGGTACGAGATCATTTTAAAACAGATGAAGGAAAGCTCCTTCACGGGATGGGGAGTGAGCTCCTGGAGCTTTCTGCCACAGCAGTTAGTATCAGCAGGTATGGAGGAATTACTGGATAAAAGGTCCACAACAAAGATGAAAAGGAGGAGGCTGGGATGTTCCCTCTAATATGAACTAGAGGTGCTGGGGGAGTGCTAGCAGACTGCAGAAGGTGGCCAGGTTCTGCACTGCCCACAGACAGTATCTCCTATTGCCACTGTGAGAGACAGACTGCTGAGCTGGATTGACTATTGCTTAAGTAGCTGGGTAAGAATTTTGCAGCTGACTCATGTTTGGCTAATTAGGTAAATCCAAGGTTTGGCTGAGGCATTTTCTTTGTTTGAACTTTGAAGAAATTCAGACATGGATTTGTATGTTAAATTGTGAAAGAAATAGGACTGGAAGGACACCTCATTATGCTGACACACAAATTAGCTCTACCTATATAATTCTTGATCAATGCTAGTCTAAGCCATTCTCTCCAGTGTTGGGGATGTTACATCCTCCTCATTGCCTCATACAGCCTTCTTCAGTGCTTCACTTTCCTTATCATTATGAGTTTTTTTCCCTAATGCCTAACCTGGATCTTCCTGTTTGCAACTGCCAACTTCTACTGCTGTTCTACCCACACAAAGCAAGTTGGTCTTTTCGGTTTTTAAGCAGATTTTTATGTATTCAGAGATTGCTTTGTCCTTCCTCAGCCTTCACTTCCGCATGCTAAACAAAACCAATTCTTTCTTTTTTGTTCCCCAGAGATCATGGTTTTTTTAGAGCTGTGGTCATTATCATCACTGTCCTCTTGACTTCTTCCTATTTGTTTAGTCTTCGTTGAAGTCCAAAACATTGTGTATGGGAATTTCTATGTATGAGCTCACCACTGCTGAGCAAATTCATGTGTCTTGTAGATATTCCTGTTCATCTCATTATGATGTTTGCCTTTTTTTGCTACAGGGTCACAGTCTGACTCACGTTCAGCTCGAAACTCAAGCTGTGGGCAGCCAGAATTCTTACTGTGAAAGTCACTCTCATTCATTCCTACATATCTATCCACTTCCCCAAGACAACTCAGTTATGTAGCATCACAGGTCATTTTCAGACCTCTGAGGGACTCATCCAAAACATTGGTTGTATTTATTGTTTAAGCTGATGAAGTTAGCAAGGATCATTAAGATCAAATAGTCTGACTGTCCACTTAACATAGGTTCAAGGATTTCTTTAAGCATCATGCACAGAGCTTGTATCTGAGCAGCCTTTCAGAAAGAAACATAGTATTGCTTAAAGATTTGAAATGGCAGAGAATCCCATATGCTCATAATTAAACTTCAATGATTGGTTACTCTAAATGTTAAAATTTGACAGCTAATTTTAATGTGGCTTTTTCTAGATTCAGCTTCCAATTGCTGGAACTTGTCGAAACATGTTCTGCAGAGTTAAAAGGCTTCCTTACCCTCAGAAACCTCAGGCATGTCTTGATCTTCTTTTGATAATAAATATGTCTACAAAAAGAACTCTTTAGGTTTCTGATGGTAAGATAATTTGTGCTCAAACTCTTTGTGGTTCTTTCCAGAGTTCTCTGTAATGCTAAACTTTTAAGGGCAAAACTGAAAGCAGTATATTAGATATAGATATAGTATAGTATAGTATAGTATACAGATACTCTCATCTCTGTCAAAAGCAAGGTGTACTCTTACTCTTCTGCTCATGAGGAGTCTTAATCTCCAGAGGACAAACCCACTCTCTCAGTTGCAATATGGGGAAATTCATGTTCATCTGGTTATGCACACTGGCATCTGCAAAATCACTACATCCTGTCCACAGGACCTGCATTATTCCTCAGGGACATACTCACAAGTATAATCAAGAATATAAAAATCTGTAAACTGAAACCACTCTAGAAAGTAGGAAAAATAACCTCTCTTTTCCAGACATGCAATTCTTTAGTACCACTTACTCTAGCAAACCATACCTGAGACTTCTAGATTTTCCACTGCATCTCCTTTAGGCAGGGCTGCTGGCTGGGGAGGCATCTCCAAGTTAGGAATTGACTTCATTATATTGGCCTGGGCCTCTTCCAAGAGCTTTTCAAATTCCTTTCCATTATAGTGATCGAGGTTTTGTCTTTTCTCTTCCCATTTCTTTTCAGCTTTCTAGACAAAAAGAGTAAAGCACCTATTTATTTCTCTGATTTCTGTTATGATCACTTACTTCAACAAAAATCCACGTGTAAACATTGTAGGTCAATAGGGATAGATTCTTTCAGTTCTAGTCAGCAACTAGAGGAAAAATATTAACACCAATTGTATACTGGTTCTGACTTCCATTGTGCTAGATACAGCACAAACACATGAAAGACTGACAGTGGCCACTGCTCACTAAAGGAACAAAGGCAAACTGTAAATCTGGGTCACTGCCTTACTATATCACACTGGTGATTAAAGTGCATGTCTATAGTAAGACATGAGAGTTCACTCGTGGGTTTTCTTAATATCTCTGTGTGAAACCACTGGAACTTCACACTCTTTCACTTTTACCTCTCTATAATGAAGGATATGGAGATTTAAAGAGAGAACGAAATCCACTGATGCAAGTGTTGCCAGAGAATCATATGTTATTGTTCAAAAATGAGGTATTCTAAAAAAGCATTTTTATACTTTTTTTATAAAGGTTATTTAAAAAACACAGTTACTCATTTTGGTTACATGTTCTTACCCTGTTGCAATTAAAATCAGAGGGCATCTTCAGAAGTATATGGTGTAGCTAGGGGTTAAGCATATAAAGCTCCAGAATGCATTTGAAAAATCCCACCTGCAGTCTCAAGAGTGAGAATGGGAGCTCAGACACAAAGAGAGGGCAACTGGTTGAGTAGAATACACCGTACCTCAATTGATACAGCTCGGTTTCTGGTACTTGCACTGTGAATTTCCTCAATTAAAAGACTTTGCACGGTGGTGCCATTGACAGAGACCTGTGGTGCTGACATGGCTTGTGTGGGCTGCAATCCTGTTGTAGTCTCTTGCAGGGGGGCTGGTGGGGTGGCCAAGAGGTGGCCACTCGCTGGCACACCTTCGCTGTGGCTGGCTGCAGTGGATGAACCCTGAGCATGGTTGACCAGGGCTGATGAGTGCTGAGACTGATGGATGACAACAGGTGAGCTCTGCACATGATGGACTGTCATTGTTGAGAAGGGGATGACTTCTGATTTGACTGATGACACCTGGGATTCTGATGTGATTGCTGTGAGGTTTTGCTGTGCATGTCCCTGGGCATGCTTGAGCTCCTCCTGGTTTTTCAGAGCGTCAGCTGCAGTGGCCTTTTCCATAGCAGAGTATTGCACAGCTTGGGAGGGATCCACACCCCTCAGCAGTCCTTCTGTAACATGTCTGCCCAGCCAAATGGAACACAACAGCGTAGCACATGGTTAGCATACAGGCGAGTCATGAGCAATACTTAACAATTAGCTTTTGCAAGGGAAAAGCACCTATATCAAAACATCAAAATGGTGTTTTTTCTTCCTGATGCTCTCAGTTGTGTGATTTCATAGCTTTCTCTCAAGAGCCAGGGACTCAGACTTTTAAAGAGGCCACTCTAATTAGGATGTTTTTGCCTTTCAAAATGTTTACAAACCTTCATGTATGTACTGGCACTTTTTGACCAAACCATGAGTTACAGTGGGTTGATTTTAGAGGGAGAATGTAAATCAGCTGACTTAAATTTTATACATTGTATCTAGCTAAACAAGATGTTCCTGGACTAATTATTAGCACAGAAAATGGTAGTTACATAGAATGTGAGGTAGAGTTTGGCAAATCGCCAAAACAAAACCTTCAAATGATATTTCATGAAGGTCCTGTTTGGCAAGAGTTTGGGGTAGAATGAGCCGAGGATGTAAAGAGTCAACTATTTCTGGCAGCTAGCTGTGAAATGGCTGAGCTTCGGAGTGTAGCTAGCCATCAAATGCCATCAGTTTTTCCATTACTGAAACAGACTTTATGAGGCCCTAATACGTAATTTTGCTGCAAAAAATTACTTTTTGTAAAATTTTGGCAAGTGTAGCTTATTGTTATTTTTTCCCAAACAGGGTGAGACAGGAAATAACTGCAGTCATTTTTAAGAAAAGGAAACTAATATGAAAGGATATAGATTTTTATCTACATGGAAAAATAGTGACAGCTCTTAGAATTCCTATTACATAAACCATTTTATACATCTGCCAGTACTGGCAAATCCATTTTACATATGCTCCAGGATATATGGAAACAATGACAACCCTACATTCCTTAGAATAATGGTAGCAACAATAGGCTTATGACTTACATTTTCTTGTAACTGAAGTAAAATTGAGACCACCACCACTGACAGTTTGGCCTGATTCACTGATTTGAAGTAGGAATTAAATCCAATGCTTATTGCCTCACATAAATCAGCAGTCATTTGCCACTTGCATACTCTGACAAATATAGCTAAACACTGGCACTTAGTGGACACAAATTTTATCTAATATTTCAACTTCAACACATCTTCCTTACAAAGATCAGAATAAAGAATTAGCATGAATTCACAAGCAAATTGAAAAATATTTTTCTTTCAGAAGTTTTAGGATATCTTTATCTACTTAGAACCTTTTCCTGTTTTATTTCTTCCTGTTACATTTTTGGGGATGCACATTTCAGTGTCAGTGAATATTTCTATTAGTTTAGATTGCTGTAAATGCCTACAGTTAATTAGCTCAGATATGGGACTGATGCCATTCTGTAAGCTTTCTCATCCAGGTACTTCCCAAATCTGGAAGTGTTGAGTTCAGAAGGAACTAGTTTCAATCATAAGATCTCAATGACTGGGGCTGTTGGTCAGAAAAGAACCACTCTACAGCGCACAGGAAAGGCTGATTTGACTTCCCTTGAGAGGGCTCTAGGAAGAATCTCTAAAACACTGCAAGCAAGTTGCATTTCTCAGAATTGCCTAGGGAGAAGGGGAGAACCCAAACCCAAAAGTTGTTCCAGCCCTGCTTGAGGAAATTCTTTTGTTTTGAAGAAAAAAAAAAAAAATCACCTCCTGAGCATGGTAAGGATATCGGTCATGCTGCGCACACGTTTCAGCAAGCTGTCTAGCTTGTGTGGTTCTTCCTTTAGGAACCTCACAGCTTCTACCTCAATCCGGAGGATCGCACGCATTTTGTTCTGCAATGTCGGGAATTCTCCTGCAAAGACAACAACTGTGAAGCTCGAGAGGAAATGATAAAAGCCCTGGGGAGAAATGGATGATGAGGCGAATGTTAAATAGTTGAGTGTCCACCTCCAGGGGCCATGCAACAAGTTCCTGAATCCTAATTAAATATTTTTGAAGTGAAAGTTAATGCCCCTAGATCAAAGGCAAAACTGTTCTCAGCCACCATGGTTAAAAGAGAAGAACCAAAAGTAAAAAGGAAAAGCACATACCTTTCAGGGTGGCAACAGCTTCTCCCACTTGACGCAAAAGAAAGGCTCCATCTTCAACATCTTTCAGTGTAACTGTCTTGCTGGAAGCAGTAGAGTCCCTCTTCAGGTCTTCAACAAATGCCTCCAGCTCACTGGTGAAACAAAAGAAGTGGATGTAAAATGTAAGCAGGACTTTCACATTACAATGAAATATATATAAATGAATGGACGAAACTAAACCAGAAACCTCAACTGTGGCATCTTTAAAATCTGACATCACAGGCTGAAAAAAACGCAGGGTACCATGAGGGGAGGTGAGGATGCTGGACACTCCCGCTCACAGCATAGGAACAGGCTTGTAACTAGCCCAAGTCATTCATTTCTCTGACAGGCTGCAGATGTGCAGAGCATATTGACCTCAGGGCAGCTGCACTACAAAAGGCAGGTGAGGTGGTGAAACACATCTAGCAGCCAGCCCTCTGGGGATGCAAATCCTAGAAGGGTACAGACACACTGTACCACTACATCCAGTACTGGTTTGCACCTTGCATTTTCTCATTGCTGATGACAGGCAAAGGAATGCCCAACAGTGAAGTAACAACCCAAAAACTGCCACTAATGCCCCCTTGTTGCAACCCTGTTATCTGCCGGGTCCTGCTAGACAGGATACAGGGTCCTGTTCCACAAATAGCCAGACTGAAAGAGCAAATGTGCATTGTGTGCAGCTCTCGCTCAGCATTTGGATTAAAGAATGTATCACTTCAGATGTTTTTTCCAGCTAGTGCTGTCCCGTGCTTCCTTCAGCTCCATCTGGTGCTTCCTCATCACCTTTCCCAATATTTTTTCCAGGGTTTCCATACTTCACATAAATTTTCAGAATCTCTCAGACAAGTGAACATTATTTTTGTTTTGGGGGGAGCCACTTTTTTTCCCATTTAAGGTTGAGACCACATTACTTTAGCTGGAATTTCCACAAAGAAGCTTAAAAATTTTTAAAAAAAAACAACCCAGAAATGCATTATGTGCAACTATAAAAACACCCATGTGAATACCTTAAAAGGATAATCTCTTGAATACTTATTCTAAGAGAAATTCGCCTCTATTGATACCCAATTTACTAACAGGAGTATTCTGAGAAGCAGTTTAATTCCATGGTAGAAAACAAAACTCTGAACTGACAAACTGGTCACTTGTTTTAACCTAATTTTGGGCCTCATTTCTCGCATCCGCTCAGGTAGAAGTTTTGCAATTGCTGTAAGAGAACCAAGATACCAGCTGATTGCCTGAAAAGGGGTAGGGGAAGACTGCCCTCTGCACCAATGGCAGGTCTTGCATTTCCACACATATTCCTTGTGCCAGCACTGCCACACAAATCCAGCAGAAAATTACTTATTTTCAGCCAGGTCACTTCCTAGATCCATCTCTGGGGATAGGTGACACAAGGAGGAAAAGAGAGGAGTAGGTGGCCAGTAATGGGATAAAAAGGAGAAAATCCCTTGCAGCACCATTCCACATTTAGGTCAATTTGAAGTGGAAACACAGTCACACAGAAGAATAAATTGCAATACAATAGTACTTCCGATATACACAGAAACAGAAATAGTAACAGGATCTGAACGTCAGTGCACACAGCAAAGAGTTCATTTCAATCCAAAGACTAAGAACTTTAGAAACTACAAAAGAATTTTGAATGAAGAATCATAAGTGGCTTCTGAACAGATCACAAACAAGTGGAGGTAAATGATCCTGTTCCCATTTTAAGACCGCTTCTCCCAAAGACTCTGCCTTGAGAAAGACTGGAGAAGTCAGGATTTCCACTAGCACAAGCATACTTGCAGGACACAATCCAAGGGACCACACGATGGCAGCAAGGGAACGTTTCTCGGGGTATTTTTCCAGTGGAAGAGGCTCCATTAACGCAGATATCTGCTGCCTCTGCATCTGCCTTTGCAATAACGGGCACAGATACAGCCTAGGAAGGAGCTGGAAAAAGAATTTGTCTTTCTGTCACTCACTACAATGCAAAGGCTGCCCTCCAAAACGGTGCTCTACAGTCATGCATCCTCCCTGCTCTTAATGCCCTGATACCGGCACTCAGGCTAGGCAGTGCTACTTGGGGAATCACAGGGTACACCCCCCACACACCCCCTCCCTTTTTATGTAGATCACCACTGGAAAAGCAGCTTCTGAGATATTGGCATCCACCAGGCAACTAAAAAGATAAGGGCAGAAGCTTAAATTTGTTCATGGGTGGAAAGAAGATAAAGGAACAAACATAGAACAATGTTACGATGCTTTGTTAGGTTTATGTTTGTTGGAAATGTAGGGATAAAGGAAAGACTTCCAGGTAGCAGATAATGGCTTTTTTCCCCCTTCGTTCTTTGAGCAGAAATGGAAGGTCATTATAAACCCCTTTGATTCCATACAGTGAAACTGTCAAACAAGACAACTGATCCTGAGATTACTCAGGGGATACCATATTACACTGCCTCATGTTGCTAACTACAAGGGAAAAGAAACTTCAGCCTTCAGGAGCCAAAGTCTGAAACAGATCCAGCAGTCCCCAGCATTTCTTTTCTGTAACTGGGGAAACAACTTGGCTTTTTATCTTGGACTGAGCAAACCCAATTAACAACACACCTTAATACAAGATAAATTATTTTTCTGCACCTATGTTTTACACAGGGGAGTCAAGGCAAACTCATGCTGAGATCTTTCTTTAGGCAAAAAGGCATCAGAGGATCCATCTCAGATTGCAGTATCAGTAGAACAGGTTAAAAAATGAATGGACAAAATTAATAGTAACAAATCACCCAGGCCAGATGGTATTTGGCCTGGAGTTCAATAGGAACTTGAAGGTTAAACAGTCGAACTATGAATGCTAAGCATCTAACTTCTTGATTAAAATTGCTTTGGCACCAGAGTAGTGGAAAGTGTCATAGATGATACAAATAATTTTTTTAAAAGGGCATGGGGCTATCCAGGGAACTGTACTCTGCTGAGACTGATACCCAGACTGGTGTAATTGATAGATACCAAAATAGAGAATAAACAATAAAGAATTAGTGGACCAGTGTTAGGGAGGAATTAATGTGATTTGGTAAAGATAAGGTAAGTCTCACAAATACACAAGGAAACAACAAAAGCATGGGAAAAAGCTACAGCCCCAAAGGCTTTTTATTTGAGCAGAAGCTTTCAAGAAAGCAAAGTTGCCATTGGAACAAGAGAGGAAATTCTCTTACGGATAAAGTACTGGAAGTAAAGGGAAGGGATCAATGAACAGCTTCTCAATGAATCAATGAAAGCTTACTCAATGATCAACGAAAGCTTACTCAATGAATGTAGTTTATGGTGAGTTCCACAGGGGTCAGTGCTAGGGCTGGTGCTTTTCAACACATTATAAATTATTTAGAAAAGAGGATGAATAGTATAGCAAAAAAATCTCAAAAGCATATGAAATTATTATTGAGAATGAAAATGAAAGGTGACTGCAGAGGGCTGCAGATGAACCACTAACTGACCAGGAAAAAAACAAAGATTAAATTAACTCCTAATAAATGTAAACTCCTAATAAATGCTCATGAGAAGAGGAAAAATAAAAACAAAAACAACTGCACCTAAACCCAACAATATCCCAACCCCCTAAGTTTTTATAGACAATAATGAAGTTTGAACTGATATTCATCCCTTGTGAGTGAGATGTTGGATTTGTAATGGAAAGCTCATGTGGAACATGAGGACAGGAGGACCATCACCACACCACTGCACGAAGTCATGGCGTGCCTATATCAGAGACAGCCATTGCAGGGCTCGCCTCTCTCCCCATTCCCACCTCACAGATGTATACTAGAGTTAGAAAGGGCATACAGAAAGGCAACAGGATGACAAAATGTATAGAATGGCTTCTACAAGAGGAGCAACTAAGCAGACAAGGACTTTTCAGGCTGGAAAAGACATGATCAGAAAACTGAGTGGGGGAGCATCTGTAACATCATGACTAGCATGGAGAGGGTGAATATTCTGCCATGCATAATTTAGGAGTTTGGGGATTGATCGACAGATGAAAGATTCAAAAACAAACAAAAATAGGTTCTTTCTACCCAAATAAAATCACTGTATAGAATTCATCGCACATAGATGCTGTACACAACCAAGTTTACATAAATTTTTAAAAATGCCTAAGTTCATGAAAAGTAAACAATACATGCAAAGCTTTTGCATATGAAGATACCACCTCTGACTTGGAAAATCCCTGAGCTACAAGTCATTAAAAGCAAGAAGATGCACTCTGAGCATTTTTCCATGTTCTTATATCCTTTCCCAAGTATCTGCTACGAGCGGCTCTCCAAGACTGCTAAGTGGAGTTTTGTTTTTACTGAGCACAGTTAGTCTTATAAAAAAGTCTGATACTTTTTCTAACAAAAATATAAATTGCAACTTACTATGGATCATATCCAATTAGACAGCTTGGATATGGCTACAATTTAAATACTGTGCTAATAAATTCCCCTCTATTAAAATGCTTACAATAACCTACAACATACAGTAGTCATACCTGTAACATGCTCCTCACAACATAAATACTTCATTAGTCAATGTGTCGTATCATCATAATTTGTCCTTGGTCTGGTAAATTTTAAGGCTAGTATCTACAACCCCAAAAGTGTCATATATGACATCTCTAGTGTTGAATCAAAAGAATACATAGAAAAAACCCCTACCCAGTTAATTCTGAGTATGTATTTCACTGTTACAAGTGTGAATAAACGCTACGTTTAACAGTGATTTAATTAGGTATCTCTGAACTGTATCCTGCTACAGCTGTGACACACATGGGCACACTTCTGTAGGCACCATCATGAATAGCTGCTCAACAGAAAACTTGCTCTGAAATGTACACTGACATTTCTGCTGTTTACAACATGAAATTGCCAATATTTTTATTTTTTTATTTCCCAGCAATAATCTTCAGAATTGCAGAAAGGAGAGCTTTTTAAGCTGAGATTTACCATTTCAGAGTAGTAAAAACAATTTCGTAAGCATTGCAGAAATCCTTAAGCTCCCTTGTCTTGCATGAAGCCAGTCTACTGGTTCAGTCTTATGATTTAGGAAAGGTCAAGAGGACAACAGTTGAAAGACTAAGAAATGGTAATTTTTTTGCCCTGTTGCTTTGCATTTGTTTATACATCTGCACTGGGATCAGCTTAATTGAAAGTGCCTATACAGAATGTTAACCTTTTTCTGAATACTGTCAGTGACATTTGATGTGTAATTTTGTGATGTATGCTCTTCATTATTAACAGCCATCAGCTGTTGAACTTAAAGCATTGTTGTCAGATGTGCTTTTTCTTTTGGGCCCTGATCCTGCAAACATGCAAATACGTGACAAAGAAGTCTCACTGGACACAACTGATGAAAAATAATTGTTTGTGATTTAATGTTTGTTTCTAGCATGTCTCTAAAAGGGCTGAACTAACATTTATAGCCTATGAATGATCTAAGACGCTTTCCTGTAACATAAACAAATGAACTAGCACAGAAGCAGCAGAAACTCCGTGAACAGAAAAAATTCCAAACACTGATAAAACAGAACCATATTGCAATCAAAGTCGTATCCTAAATGAACAGCTGTAACAACTAATGCCATTTGCACTTGACCTCACTCAGTATCCATTTTATGAGGCAATGCAATAAACAGACATCACACAAATTGTTCTTTCCACAGACAACAAACAATCCAGAAACTAGGCAATGAGGTACACAGGAATACAGTGATGAACAGGGGAGTAATTACGTAAGACTACCACACAATGTTATTTAAGACTACAAACCAGCTGAAAGGATTACATACACCAGCATGGACTATTACTACACATTAAACTTTTCTTCACAGAAAACACACTCCCTTAGTAACATTCTACTTTGCCTTTACAGATGCACCATTTTTATTACAAATCTTATTCATCTGACAACACATTGATCAACAGGAAACTTTCCTTAGCTGTCAATAACTGTACTCCTATGGCTCTTCAATCATCATTTTCAATGACAAGCTGACTATAAAGTTTCACTCTATTATGGAGCAATTCTTCAGGTGTGAACTAAATGCAGTAATGAGAAATAATTAGTATTATAGCATCTTCCAAATGTGAGTGTCAGAACTAGTTAAACTGTTTATAGATTTCAGCTTCATCTTGCCTCCTGCTGACTCTGAACGTGGACTAAAACAAACAACTGGATCCCACCAGTCTTGGTAGGCCAAAGTTTTGGGGCAAAAAAAGTCTTACGAAGAGCCTTTACACAACAACAACAACAACAAAAAAGAAAAGTATTTTTATCTGCAGTTAAGTGTATGAAAATCCCAGTGAGTAAATTTTAGATGGAGATGGGCATTGCTGACTGCAATTAAACTTAAATCCTCTATGACCTTCCCCTACTTCTCCCATGCAATAGCCAAAGCACTTAATATTGAAATCTGATTTTCATTCTTAAAGCCAAACTCATTATCTTCCTCTGCATCCATTTGTTCTTGAGGAAATTTCTCCCTCCTTCCTAAAGCATAATACATAAAGCTGAACGGGAGAGCTAGACTAGGGGGAGGCTTTCAGAAGATGGAGGTGGTCACAGTCCTTACAGTCATCTGTCCTTTTACAGGGGACTTCTGAAGAGGTTGAAACTCTTTGTACTGGTGGGACTTACTCAGTGGGCTGTCCTTAGAAGGACTCCCAGTCAAGACCAGTGATTTGTACAACACAGACACAGTTTTACAGCCAATATGAATGCAAGGAAATACAGCTAAATCAGCATACACAGGTGCAGTTGCACTGAAGTTTTACTAGTTTTAAGTTTTGAGTTTTAGTAAACTAAAGGTTTCGCTAAAGCTACTACTTTATGGAATAAAAAGGCAGGCAAAAGCAACCAATTCTAAGAGGTTTCTCAACCCACCATAACTTCTTTACAATCTTTTCTTCCTCGTTGAGGTATTTCTGCCTTTCTTGTTCCACCAGGTTGCGCTGTCGCTGCACCGGATCTTCAAGTCTCTTCACTGTTTCAATCATTTTGCCTTTGATTTCCAGCTCTGCTTTCTTCACCATTGCCCTCAGCATCTCCTGGTTCTGCAGCTGTTGCACAAAAGAAATCAACTTCAATTTTTTCTGCTTGAATGACATCCCTGGCAACACAATACATTGCAGAACTCAGAAATAGGTTGGGATAAACACAGCCCTACAGCGAGAGTTTTACCTTCTTTCCCTCTTTAACTTTACCTATAAACATTATTCCATGAGGAAGTGTTGGGGGTGAGAAAAGCCCAAATCTGATTAACTACTAATGTGAATATCTAACTTCGAGTTGCGAGCTGACGAACAAAAGATGTTGGGATCAATACACCACCTTCAGTGCATAACTTCTGCAAGGATTGTGGCCCCTTTATTCTGCTCAGTCCAGCATGAATCAAGAATTCATTCATCAATCACACCTCACAACAATGCCGGAAGCTTGACTTCCACTTCGAGTATATCTTGTAAGCTTATGCATCGCACTGCCCATACATGCCTGGTGGATAACCCCACGCATTCATGACAAGGCTGGAACACACTGCTGTGCTCAGAATGGAATTTTTCAGTCTCTCAAGTGACAAAGGAAGGATTGTGCCATCCGGTGTAATTTGGTACAGACATACAGCTCATCTGCAATACATAAAACCTCTTACCCACCAAAAAACCCTCTTTATAATATAGCAATTTTCTGAGAACTGTAAAAGTCACATCTTCTTTCTTGTCTTAGCCTTAAGTATCTAAAGCATTAATTTTCTTTCTGATACTAAGTTTGCAGAGCAAAACACAGCTAAGAAAGCAAACTAGACTGTACTCTTCTGCGGATAGTCCTAGTGCCGCTGTGCCCCACACTCACACAAACCAAACGTGTTTAATTCTTTTATGCAAATCACAAGATTCAAAGTGATAAGCAGGGCTCCATCTAGTTACAGCTTTAGGATATAGGCAACATGAACACAACTCTGTTAGCCCAGCAGCCTTCTCATACTGTAAGATTTTAAAAAACACCTGCATCAATTGGGAGACAAAGTTCCAGTTTTAAAACTAGCAGTCGAACCGTCAGCTGTCTTCTAAACATCCATGTTTAACAGCCAAACCACATTTAACATACAAAGTAAAACCACTATCTGATAGGAAGAATCACAAAAATGGGTTACCTATAAGACAGTGTAATGCAAAAAGACTTCTTTTTAAGTTTATTGAAGAGAATTCACGGGTATTAGAGAAAAAAAAGCCTTTGCCCAGGTCATTCTTTCCAATCAGTATGGAAATTAGAGGAACAAAGTCAACTCTCCCCTCCTGATTCTTCAGTCTTTGTGCCTGACTCTGCCTTCTCCAGCGACACAACTGTGATGAGAGGAAGGGTAACACGTCACTGAAAGTGCGCGAGGGGGACTGGGCTGTGACAAGCAGGAGGTGTTAGCTCAAAACTCAGCTGAAAATAAGTGTTAGCAGTCAGGGAAAAAAATGAAGCTGGAAAACATTTGAAAGAGCAGAGATTTATAAACATTGTCAGCTGCTTTATACCAGACTAGATTCTTTTGAAGACAGTGCATATGTGTATTTTTCCCCACTATGGGATTAACATTTGGGTTTGATAAATTAAAAGCTCTTACAGCGAGGCCACAACAGCTATCTGAGACACACATCTCTTACATTGTGCCGCATTTTCAAGAAGGAAAACATAAATGAATGAATAAATGAGTGAACGAGCATGTAACACTTAAGTCATACAGTTTATTCACAGCTCTTTAAAAAGTGGGGAAATTTGACACAGGAAAGTGACTTGGGAAATGTGAAACAACTGATCCAAGGTCAGTAAGGGAGTCAGACTTAAGTCTCAGGAAGAATTTAAGTCCTCTCTGTTCCTCAGCTGGTAACAGTGACTCCCAGTAACACCAAAACTGAGTATGTGTGTGTGAGGCTGTGCAATGGCAGGTACATTTTTTTCCTGTTATGGGGGTATATAGGGGATCTGTATTTAGCGTAATGACACCTACAGCTAAGGTGCTTGTCACTTCCATTTATGCAGTGCTTGAACAGTATTAGAAAGTTTCAGTCATGAAAGTTCATCCATTTCTGATAACAAGGTTAGGGAATAAAAATACAACTCAGCAATATTTCAAAAAGCTTGTATGTTGAGGACTCCCAAACCTCAATGTTTGGAGTGAGCTCTTGAAGTCTGGGAAATGACTCATCTTGGTATGAAAGAGATGTTTTTCCCATTTCTACGAAAATCCATGCAACACTTGGCTAGTTCTGGAAAACCTGATTTTGTTCATGCTTGGGGAACAGGGACAGAAGATGAAAAGGTAGAGGGACAGACAGGTGCACAGAGAGAAAAGAAGGAACCAGGAGAGAGGAGTAATTGTGGGTTTAAGCAGGGCAGAGTCACCAGCCAAAGGACAACATGAGGCAGGGCGAGCAGGAGCAGAGGGGAAGAACTGTGGGTGAAGACGAGGAGGCAGTCTCTGGCCACTACAGCACATTTACCTCCACATTCTGGAACTGAACTTAATTCTTATCTTTCTTTTGCCAGATCTGAGACTCCCTGGCTAACTGCACAACCCATTTGTCCCTCAGATCACCTCTGCCAGTCATTCCATCACCTCAAGTAGAAGAAGTTTTATGGATCTGCCAGAGTTATTCTGGTTCCACAGAGCAGAACTTTTTGTACTTTAATTTTGCTTGAAAACAAGCTAAATAAACAATCTTAGACATTCACACTTGAAAAGAAACTGTTACACAGTGTTCAAGTTCCAAAGTCAAGTGCCCAAAGGTAAGGAAAAGCAATGCAGGCTTTCCTGTCACCACCAAATGGCAATTTCTTGCTAATTAGGGTTTACTTGACTTAGAACTGCAAGCAGCAATCAAATGGAAAGAAATTTAATGCACTTTTTTAGAATTCTAGCAACCTCTCCTACATTCAATACCCTTGTCTCTCACTCCCAGTCTCACCAGTCTCTCCAGATACCTACTTTGTCCCTCTTCTTTGGCTACTGCTCCAGCCATTATCTATCACTGCTCTCTCACAAGTATCCCACCACCACCTCTGGCACCCACTTCAAGAATAATCTGATAACCAGTTTTGTTCACTTTGAACCAATTCTTATCTATGAGACAGGTAACTGGAAAACCAAGCATTAGTTCACAGCCCTGTTGCTCATCAGGAGACAAGGATGACCTGCCCAGTGGGAGTCTCCCAGGCCCTGCTGGGATAGGCTTTTAGGCCACCCACCACCCCACACACTGCAGTACACAGCCACAAACAGGGACTGACTGCCTGCAGCTCAGGATCTCTGTAGAATCTAATTCTCCAGTTCCTGAAGTTTGTTACCATACAGAGATTAAACATAGTCTCACCAATTCTACGATGCAGCTCAAAACATATTTGAATTTCTAATTCAAAGTTACACTTGTGAGACTGAGTATCATATACCATTTATGACAGTGTTATTATTACATTTTCTATTCTTTCTGCAGAACTCATTTCCCTGAAAATAATTCATTGAATGGAGGAAAAGCATGCATGCATACACATTCCTAATGCTGAACTTTAATCATATTTAACTGCTTTCCCTTAAAATGCCTTCAATTAAAGAAAGGAAGGAATGGACAAAAAAAAAATCCAATGTACATATAAGCTAATGATATATACCATGAACATGTACTCTAAGGCTTGGTTCAAACCTGCCACTAAGAGTTCTCACTATCTGGGAGTGCAGAATGATCAACCCCACTGAACTCATCATGGGCTCCAGTCTCACCAACAACAAATGCATCTAAGACACAGGCTGGGTTATAGCCTGTCTCTGGCAATGAGGAAAACTCCACAGCACCATGAAACTAGTCTGTCTCAAGTATCTCTCAAAATCAGAGCGCTTAAGATACTAGTGGAGTAGCAAGAAGTGTATCTAACCTCTAGCAACAGCCATGATGCAAATGTTTTTATTTCAAGAATCTCTGGTTAAAATCCAACCACAGACTGAAACAGTCTTAACTTTTTGGTTGCATCTGGTAACATATACATTTAAGTGGTGTGTGAATCAATACATCTGGATCAATTACTGCTGGGTATGTTTTAAAAAGAGGATTTTGCCAGCAGAGACAAAGGCTACATGAATGAATGGGTCTTTTCCATCATGTGTTTCTCTGATTCTATTAAGCAAATGAGTAAGAATGTACAGTGATATCATCAATGGAAAATTGAACCATAGACAGTATTAAATATAGTTTTATGTCCTGTTCCAGTTTCTTAGTTATCCTGCCAACTTTTGTGCCTGTGCAATCATCTTTTTCAGTTCTTTGGAAGTGTTTCTTTTAGTCTGTCACTGTATGAACAATTCACACAAACAGGAACAAACTGACTGCCAACCCAGGAGAAACAGTGAAAGTGAAAAATATAAAGTACTGTCAAACATATGCAAACAACCTGGAAAAACACAAAAAACACTTCTCCCTTTTACTTAGAATTATTTTCCAAAAACCAGAGCGCATTTTTCATTAGAAATGTGATGTTTCAACACTCTCCAGTTTAAAACACTATCTGTTTCACTTGTTGCCCTACAAACTGTGAGCTCTTTTTCAAAATAATTCCACCCATTCAGGAAAGCCATGACAAAACCTCACTCTCATGAATGTAATTTATATGTAATATACCAAAGCTTCCCTTGAGCTACAGGTTCTTCCATCCGACTATCACAAATTTGCACCAAATTTGCTATCATTTCTGAAATAAGGTAAGCCAGCCAGAGTTAATGAGCACACTCGGGATATGTCCTTTTTTCCTTCTCAAGACTTCCTTGTCAGCATTGGTTTGTGCAGATGGTAGAAGATTCTTCACTCCTGTGTTCCATAATGCTGTATCTGATCAAAAGCAAGGTTACCGCGCCAGGCAGGGCCGTGGATACAAGGTGCAGCTGGGGAAATGCCACCTCCTCAGTGAGCAGGCCCTGTGGGAACAATGCAACCTCCATCCCACTTCACGAGGCCACGTGCTAAGTACAGCTAGTCGCCAGACCGCAGGCATTTGCCAAAAGCTGCATTTGGCTCATGGGGTTACAGAAGGACAGAGGGGCTGCAGTGGTTTGTGGCGCAAATGTAGAAGAATATGCATTTATACATAATATGCCAGGGCAGAGATCCCAAGCCAGATTCTTGAAATTGATGGGGACCAAGATGGCTGGCATGTAGGCAGCACTGTTGGGAACTGCTTTTGAAAGACACATTTGCTATAGGAACATACTCATCCTAAACTGAAAATGTAAATAGATGGGTGCTGTATCACAGGCAGAGGTCACCTGGCTGACACAACTGTTTGCTCCAAGTACCTTCTGCTGTCTCTTCATTACCAGCAAACTGAGCACAGGACCTTGTCACAGCGTCTTCAGTCTCGGTCACATTTTCTTTACCCTGACGTTTACCTCACCCTTCTGCTCCCTTGCCCTGTGACTGGTTCATAACTCAATTTCCTTTAGTTAAGGAAGTGAAGGCAAAACATGCTCTGAATTCTGATCTGTATTATCATTATTCTGTTCTAAAATTAATCAGCAAATCAAAGGAGATTGACATAGTACCATTCCCATATTCAAAACCACCCTGGTTGTAATAGCAGTAGCTGCAGCCCTACCTGGGCTTCTGAGACAACACACAGTGCTCTTCAATTTCCAGTTAAGTGAAGGGCTGAAATAACCTGTACAGCTGCATAAGCTTATTTTCACAGTGTCTGAGATGAACAGCATATATTTACACTTGCAGCATGACATTATGTGTCAACAGAACATTTTGGTTAAGTCTTCATTGTTCTTATTGTTTCTTGCAGGTTTTGAAGTGTTGATGTGTGTTACAAAGGTACTGGTAAAATGTGAATGTAAGTAGGGCACAACAAACCTTTGCAGCAACTTTTGAAATATTTTTTTTCCTTGCTGTTCAAGTTGGCTGTTCTTCTGGATTCTGTAACTACAGGACTCAAAATCTGGCTTAATGCATATCTACTGATCCTCAGCTACATTTGGGTTTCCTGACATCAAAGTTGTTTATTCAGGAACTTAAAAACTGTCTCAACTGTAAACAGTATGGAGCAGGAACATGGGTCTTCCGACATGTTTATACAGCACATAGCATAGCAGGGTCCAAACTGTAATCACAGACTTAATATTATTGTAATAAAAATACTGCTTTAACATCTAGAGTCATCAAACAAAGCTAGAAATTAAGTTTTTTCTCAATGTCTGAGCAGCAGTAGTTAAACTGAACTAATTCTCACACCTCTAGGACTATGCAAGTGGTGTATGCTAGAGCAGAATATGCTTTTGTCTGTAATACTTGGGTCTTCCCTTTGCTAGAACTCTGCTACTAAGAATCACTCATGTACAAAAGGTAAGAGAGAAAGAGAGAAAGAAAGGAAAAGGGCATTTGCTGACAACCCACTTTCCTGGCATTACCCAGACAAGCCTACCTGTAGCTGCTTCATCTGATGCAGCTGCAGCCGCAGATCTAACACGTTGCGTTTCATACCATGCAGGCTGACTTGCATTGACGGGGCTCCAGCAGAGTGATGGATGACAGCTGATTCCACAGTTGCCAACGCGTTCTTCCCCCCAGATATGTTAGCAGCGCCTGCAATAAGCAGCAGCACAGGTTGAGCTCAGCAGCAGAGAAGGTGCAAACATGATCCTTCCTCTGCCCACTGAATCCACATGTATTTATTTCACACAGATGAACAAGAAAAGAAAGTTACAGCTGCCAATGCTCAGTATTAACAAGGGACTGGCAGCTCCTTATCCAATATATTTTGAGGGAAGACTGTACAATATCAGAGTGTATCTGTGCTGGAACCTCAGCCATATCAGAGCACTGCATTACCACAAGACTGCTTCCTACCACATGTAGTGGAGACAGGATAATAAGCTGTAACTGCAGATTACACAAAACAGCAGCAAATCAAATTGGTGCTGAAAGTAGCTTCAGGATTATCCTCCCAAGAGCCATCTGAGACAGAGTTGATGCAAATTCACAGGACTCCTGAACTACATATTTGTTGATTAATTATCACTGGAGAGAGATTCAGTCAAACTGCCAACTGTGGGGAAAAGGTTTCTGTAGAGAATCTTGCTTTGCTGCTTACAGTACAATTGCATTATTTCTAGCAGGTGTCTCCAACAGCTACTGTAGAAAACCAGGAGAAGAGAAATGAAACGATGGTGTGGCAGAGAACTGCTCTCCACTCACTTCCCTTTAGTCTGTCATTTATTCAGAACTGTGTTTAGGAGGGAATACAGCATAACACAAAGAAGTGAGCTGAGTCGCACTCTGAGAATAACCGTCAGTGTCCTCACAAGACTTTCTTTGTTAAAAAATGCTGTTCCTCTACACAGCATCAATGTCAAGCTTGTTCTTTTCAGTCTCAAGTACCTGGGAAGAAGCTTTATTTACAGGGTACAAGCAAATTCCAGCTTACCAGCTAATAGTCATGTTACAGCTTCTTCTAGCAATTTGCACTTACACACCCATATTCTTCAAATTTTCTTTCTAATGTGTCCCTTCCCCTCCCCACCACCAACAGGCCAAATGACAGACTGTCAGTAGGACACACTTCATTTTCTAAGTCCGGCATTAGGTAGCCCTGCATACTCTTCTGACCACAGTGCCAGATCCACCTTGTCCCTTGGGCTCAGACAGCTGCTGCTCTCTGAACATTGCATTATCAGCCTCTCACTACAAGACAGACATTGAAGTGCTGGACCAAGACCAGAGAAGAGCAACGAAGCTGGTGAAGGGTCTAGAGAACATGTCTTGTGAGGAACAGCTGAGGGAACTGGGGTTGTTTCACCGGGAGGAAAGGAGGCTCAGGGGAGACCTTATCGCTATCTACGTCTACCTGAAAGGAGGTTGTAGCGAGGTGGATGATGGACTCTTCTCCCAAGTAACAAGTGAAAGGATGAGAGGAAATGGCCTGAAGTTGAGCCGGTGAGGTTTAGATTGGATATTAGAAAAAATTTCTTCACCAAAAAGGTTATCCAGCATTGGAACAGGCTGCCCAGGGAAGTGGTTGTGTGACCATCCCTGGAGGTATTTAAAAGACATGTAGATGTGGTGCTCAGGGACATGGTTTAGTGGTGGACTTGGCAGTGTTAGGTTTATGGTTGGACTTGATGATCTTAAAGGTCTTTTCCAACCTAAATGATTCTATGATTCTATTCTATGGATTATGTCATTCCCCACTTCATTTTATTCCTTCTCTACAAATAAAACAAAAAATCTGAAATAGAAAATAACTCATCAATGGATGAGTTGAATGAATGAAATCAAACAGAAACTAGTGCTGCATGCTTTTCTTTGCCTGTTGAAGGCAAATTTTCAGTGTACCAAAGGGCATGGCACATTTTCCTGGCTGGAATGTGTATGAACCCAAGAGTGGTAAGTTTTATCCCCACCCTCTCATCCCTAGTAGTCTTTTCAACCAGTAAAGTCTCTACTTGTGTGTGAGTACAGCTCAGCATAACACCTTTGCCAACAGGTGTGGATACCTCAAATGTAGTCTTTGCAAAATTCATCTGGGGGAAGCATTTTTAAAGGATGCAAATTATGCCAGACTATTTTTATTTAAAAATATGCTAAACGGTTTCTGAAGAATCTTGTTTCTTGCTTTACCTCCATTTGCAATTCCTGTCAGTAAAAGCACAGGCCCCTCTGGTTGCACCCATGCTATATACGGTGTGCCGTGCCATAGGCTTACAGAAACATGCTCAAACAAAAAGCTGTTCTAGTCCGGTGCTGGCCGTTGTAATGCTATACTTTACCTAAATGTGCTCCAGCTAGATCTGCTCGGTGCTTCAACAACAGCACTTTTCTTTTCACTGCTGAGCAAGCTGCTGCACATTTTTGCTATACTCTAGTACGATTCAATGCTCTCTTGACTTTCAAAGAGCTGCTTAACAGAAAGCAACACTCAAGTAATAAACATTCCTTGTTCACTGCCATTATGAACCCACTCCATGCTTCAGTCTAATATATGCTAATACTTATCTGTCTACATGTACACTGCAGTTTTTCCTACAGCCAAGCATCTATTTCCCTCCTATATGCACAATTTTTTGCATTTTTTTTTTAAGAAAAGGATATTTAGTTCATAAACCATACAGACAGAAATGACCAGAGAGTCTGAAAAATGTGGATAAGCCTCCAAGAGTTCTGATCCCTAGGCACAAATCTGGACTATTTTTGAAAGCACATCTACCTTTCTGCTATTCTTTGCCTCAAACAAAAGCTCCAAAACCTCAGCCCCCGACCTTCTGATGATGCAGCCAAGGCATGAATCAGTCCCCGCCAGTCTCTCCTCCCATGCTGGACCCCTGTCAATTCACGTATTTTCTCAGGAAGGGGTGCCTGCTTTCCTTTTAGTGTAAATGGACTGTGATCTGCTTCTGTAAACAATAAATGTCTCCAACTCCCTACAAAGCATCTCTCCTCCTCCTCTGCTGCTTCGGCCACCTCTTCTCACCTTTAGGTACTCTCAGCTGCCACAATGTCCCTGCTGCAGAGTGTGCTCAGAGCCTGTGAGGCACGACGTGGGACTCCCGAGGGTGTGAAACCGAGTGAGCAAGGGAGCACAGTAAGGATCGGCAGCTGATTTCTCAGAGATACATATTTTCATCAAAAAGGAATAAAAGGGCAGCTGAATGGGGGGCTGCTTCATCTAGGGAGTATAGCTCGCTTTTGGAAATAGTCCCAGGCTGTAGCGTTGCGATTAGATGTGCAGCCACAACTTTTTTACAAAGGCTAATGAACTAAGCTGCCATTTTTAAAGTACAAAGAGAAGTGATGTGCAGAAAGGGGAAAGGTTTGCTATTTACCCAGGCTCAGGAAAGTAAGGAACACAACTTCACTCCCTGACACTTGACCTTTGCTGTGGTTGCAAAGACACTGCTGTCATTCCATTTTCCAGGTTTTATTTTTCTTTCTAAAATGCTAAGATTTTATTTTGAAGCAGGCAGAAAAAAAAGGCCACCAGAACACACCCAGCAATGTTTCTTCACAGATTACTCATCCTTATTAAAGAGCTGCAACATTTTTTAAGCCAGGTTTGGGGAGACACATGACAGTTACTTAGTTCTCTTTCCGTCCAGTTAGAATCCACTAAACAAATAGGCAAATGCAATGTTAAGGTTGCAAATCCATCATTAACAAGCTGCTATGGCCAGGCACTAAAGCACCCTTAAAAAAATAAAATATTCTATAAATATTAGTGTGCAACTTCACCTCATTGATCCAGAATGAATTCAGGATCCTGTTTTACCTGCAGACACTGACAGAGTTCAAAGACTGGCTTGATCTATCTTTGAATCTGAGATAAGCAAGCCGATATGGACAATGGTTTTAATTCACTGATCATCACAGCAAGAGTCATGCATATGAAAAAGGCACACAGATCTGCACAGAGGACAAAACAGTTCACAAAGAGTGAGGAATCAAATCCAAGCCCCACATGTGTAATACTTCTCCCTGCTGCCATCTCCCTCTCTTGGTTTGTACTAGTGGTGTTAGTGCAGAAAGACTTACTCCTTGATCCCTTTTCAGGAAATACTGAAATGTTCTTCTTCCTCTTCCGACAAGGCAGCAACCACCAAAGAACTATTGCTTTTTTTAGTAATCTGTGATACAACTGATCTCAATTTAATCAATGAATCCAGGATTTAATCAGTCTCACCACTTGATGAACAAAAATATGACAGAAAAGACAGTAGGTGAGCATTTCTCACATATTTGTTAGTCATCTCAAGGAGACTCTTCTTCCTAGTATGGTTTGTTTTTAGAGTCACATGCTGTTCCTAAATGAAGAGTCCCTTGATGCCATTCACTTTTGATGAACTGAAGAAGGTTATAAGAATTCAGTCACTGGATTTCTCCTAACATTAGTAGAAGAGACATAGCCAGTCTGTGGAAGGTTATTGCTCTTTGAACACACCCCTCATGAAAGAACTGAGCCTAAAGCATTAACACGTAAGAAATGTGGACAAGCATGATTGTTACAAGCTCATTTCCCCTAGCGAATAAGCATTTTTATTTAGGCTCTTCAATATTCGAGGCTAAAGAATCCACTACAGATTGGCAAAGCAAAAACATGTTAAACATAACAATTTGGTTTATATGAAATACCAGAGTATTCACAATCTAGCTATATAGAGTTATCTAGGATTTAGAAATATTGGGTTCTTTCCCTTCCCAAATGAGCTAGTTCTCTATTTTTTGCATGAAAGTCTCCTATCATTGGAACGCATACTATAAAATACAATGTTGGCTCAACATTGATGAGCCAATTTTATCCTGCACAGATGTTTTCTTGTTCGGGATGGGAAGCAATTCATGTTTCTGCTTACCATTGCTCTAGAAAGGACTGCTCAATAAACATTTTATACCACTTTTTCTTTCAAATAGACTTTGAAATTGCTAAAACTGGTATCTCAGTGCACAGTTGTCAAGTGCAATTGTATACTAAGTGAGCTGACTGTCTACATTGCTATACGTAATAAGGATTGGGGTGAATTGAAGAACAAAACAGCGGCCAGCAGAAGTGTTTCTAGATGCTGCTGGCACATTTAAATCCAAGCATATTTACGAAAAGAGAAACATTCTGTAGCGTATTCTGGCAGACTGCCTAATTTTCAAGTAAGCAGGGACTGCATTGACTTATTAGACCCTGTCACGCACAATTTCAAAAGCATGTGCAAAAGCAAAATATTCTATTATACAGGTCTATTCTATTATACAGCAGTCTTCAATAACAGCTGATGTGGTTTCCCTTACCTGCTACAATTTAATTTTGTGGCTGAGTCATGCTGGAAGAACAGGATTTAGGGATGCAGATGCTGGAGTTACAACTATAGTTTATAGCTGTGACAGGGATCCTTGCAGACGGCTGGCTGCATGGCTGGCCCCACTGCCCTATCCCCGTCTCCCAAGTGATCAGAAAGGCATCTATTGCACAGCCTGAATGCTGGTATCCTTACTCACATGGTCGATACAGACATGGACATGTGACAAAGTCAATGTCTCTGTCACTACATAACAACCGGATGTTGATCCAGTCTTTTGACAGTAAATTACACGCACCACCCTTCACCCCCCCATGCCTGGACACGCAGCTGATAGATGTAATTTTGCCATTTCAGGGACATGTGTTCAGTCATATGACAAGGTAGTGAGAAGGAGTCTTTGGGAACAACAATGGCAGGAAATGGTTGCTGGTCAGATGAACTATGCTATTCTGGTCAGCTGGGCATGACTGCCACACCGAGGGATTCCTACCTTCACTTTGTGTAGAGCTGTTTTCCCAATGAGTATCATTCCATTTCTCACTTTATTGAGAGCACATTCATACACGCACACACAAATCACTGAATAATTTAGGTTGAAAGGGATCTCTGGAGGTCACCTCATCCAAACTCCCGCTCAAAGCAGGGCCCACTTAGATCACGATCTCCAACTCTGTGCCCCCCCGCAAAGTACTTGTCCGAATTAGTACGAACACAGGGAAAGCAGAAAGGCTGAACAGAAATAGAATTCAAAGAGGAACACAAGGCAATGTGTGCACAGGTTTTGATGGTTTCATGGGTGCTTTGCTGAGATGAGGCCTGGGCAAGAGGGAAATACCATAAATTCTCAGTGTATAATGATACCGAAAAAAGGAAAAGTCTAAGAGTATTTTGCAGCTGTTTTGAAAAATGATGGACTTTTCAGTAGTTGTCTGAAACTGATAAATTACAACTTATTTCTTCACAGCCTTCACTTCTTCACACTATTGCTCTCCCCATCGAGCGGCCAGCAGGAAGGGAAGAGTTGGAATGGGACCAGAGAGTGGCTTGGGAGCAAAGCTCCAGTACCAGGACTTTAGCACTTTCCCTCTTGCATATGCTTGATAGTTTCCAGGTCTGGTTTGGTTTCTGTTGGTTAGGAGGACATACTGCAATTCCAGACAAACAGGAATCCTGAACGTTAACTAACCGCTCCAACAGAAAGGCTAGTTAAGAGCATAATAGATTTGCTAATAAATGTGTGTGGTTTACTACCTGCCAGAGCACAGACCTCCCTATAGGAACAGCATTACCGGGAAGTAGGGAACTGCCTTTATTTGCATTCAGTGCATGACAAAGGGTGAAGAGCAGGCATATAAACACACACACACCCTGCAGACATCTCCAGCAGCAGCCCATACACAAAGAGCCCCAGTCACATGGAGATCTTCTTTCACAACAGCCTTAACTCCATCTTTTAAACACTTAACAGCTCTCCAAGTCGGAAGCTAAAATAAGACCAGCTCTTATTGGCTTCATAATTGATGCTTGCTCAGAAACAGTTTAGGTCCACGCTAATAATTAGTAACAGATCAATATGGCTTAACTAGGGAAAGTGCTATCTTGCTGACTGCTAAATTCCTTAGTGTCATTACATCCATAGCATCCTACTGACAGAAGAACCTTAGAGAAAAGTTCAGATGACCAGAATAAGAATCAAATATTTAGCCTTCTACAGCAATCTGGATACATCTGGGCCTAATGACAAGACATATACTATAGACGGGATGAGTCACTGGGATATTCACCATATGCAGAGACTCTGTATCTCATTTAAACTGTGCGGCGCAGGTGTGAAATTCATTCCAAAGACCACCTCAACCTGTCAGAAATTCCTCTCTTAACAAAGATAAGATTCTCCCATATCCTGAACTTAAACTTCAGTTATGACAGTACAGCTATGGGAATTTAAGTAAATTGGACATTTCCATAAGCTGGGATGGTAATAATGTTAGAGCTATTCATATACCTGCATAATTTGTAAATTAAAAGTGAATTATCTTACCTGTGGTGTCAATGCTGCTCTTGCTGGACACAATTTTCAACATCGTCTTCTCACTAAGAAATACAAAGGAAAATCGTAACTTTAACTTACTAACAATAAAACTGTAGTGAAGTTTATAATCAGCAAATTAAATGGCCTTGTCTAGCATATATATTTTTAATTTAAATCACCAATAGTTTTTTTAAATCAGTTTTAATACAAGTTAAGCAAGGAATGGAGTATAAGCAGTAGAAAACACAGAGATATAGCTACATTAATTCTTTTTAGCACAAAGAAGAGTAATGCAGTTAATCTCCATCTATCATTTGGCATATTCTTCCTCTCTGCCTAGCATTCTCATGGGGATGATATAGATATTTAAAAATGATTGAGCATTCAGGGGTTTTTTACTATTACATTCAAATATTATTTTTGTTGATTGATTACTAAAATCATTACAGAGAAACAGATTTAATGAATTCTTTTTTTACCTAGAAGCATCTTTGCTATTACTTGTATTTGGCCCTTTAAAAAGCGCAGACTGAACAAGACCAGTTAAACTGGCAATCTGTTTCTCCATGGCTTGTATCCTCTCTCTGTAAGACAAGAGAACCGTTTGTTAAAGCCAGATATATTTGCTTTCAGACTTGTTTTTCTAGGTGAATGATTACCACAGGACTGGAAAGACACTACAGAGTTTGTGCAAAGGCCCATGGGTACCAGTTTGCATATACCTTGTTGCAGCAGGTTACCGCATCTTGGTTTGGACAGCTTTGCATAGTAACAGACAATAAAAAAGACATCTGCTTGGTTAAAAAAGAACAAAACAACCAACCACTCAGATAATAAACTTCTAATGATCTCATGAGACAGGCACCTAAACCAATCAGTTAACGCCTCTTGGAACTAGTGAAAATAATTTTTTTCAGCATTACATATATTTTCTCTTTCACTTACACTGGGCCAATAGTTCTGCCTGTATATAAGGTTTCAGGATTAAAGACTTTACACTTCTTCTTGTTACTATTTTTACTCTCCCCAAACCCAGGATTTTTGTCTGTGAAGCATTTAATTTGCCCAAGCTGACTACTTCCTAGCCCAAAGACTTTGCACCTGACATCACAACTGTCTGCTTTGGAAAGGACAGCAATGTGACAGACAGGCATAGGACACCAAATGTAGACTGTACAGCAAAATTTTCATAAACCAGATGTGCTTTCATGCACATATCCTGAGAAATTCCTAAAAAGCAGAAGAAAAGAGATGAAGAAGAACTGTAATAGGTACGGTCAGTGTTTTCCATGGGTACCAAAGGCCACTAAACAACAACAATGACTTTTTTGGATAGGAAGGCTAACATTTGTGTGTTGATCTGTTTACATAGATGCATATATTAGTCAGGTACCAGGTGACTTCCTCGCTGGCTCCAAACAGCCCTTTGCTCACACAGGTGCCTACTTTCACATGCCAGTATGTCAATAACACACCACAACACAGACACACATCAATATGGGATCTCAGACAGGATCTTCTGAAAATGTGTCCCTATATGCCAGAAGTTCAGTGACTGGGGAGATACACAAAAGCAAATGCTCACAGCGGGCTGTGATTTTGGAAGATGACTGGGAACAAAACTTCTCAAAAAGCAAGTGACTAAGACCAGCAGTGATGACTGATGAAAGAAGATGGGACAGACACACGCAGCCCCAGACTCAGCCTGCTGCAGGAGCCATCCATCACCACAGCGGCATCCTGGGCACGTGGAAGCAGCCGAGCTCTGCCCACCCCCAGCTCCAGTTGCCATTTGGTGGCCAAAGCAATAATGCCCATCAATAGTGGCCTAATAAACTCAAATGTAGGTACCAATACCAGTCAAAAGCAAGCTGACATGATACAAAGCAAGTAACCAGCCTAGCCTGTAGCGAGCCAGATTATCCAGGCTAATTATTTCATTCACATTCAGGGAATGAAATAGAGGTTTGCTGGGATAGCACGCAGGTACCATAGCCAGGAGAGACTGAAACACCCAGACATTGAGAAAACAGGGCAGCAAAACAAATAATGAGAAGCTAACAGACACAAGGAGGGAAGAAGAGAGTGCTCAGTCAGTCCCCAGCTGGCAGACGTATTCTTACTGCGATTCAACACTGCATGCGCCTCTTACTTTTCTGTCTTCATGTTGAAAGGTATTTTGAACAGTGACGAGAAGACTAGTGAATCTGGCCTAATTCATTTCAAACCAAGAAATACATTACAGAATTTCCACTATTATAAGTTTTAAAATAAGAAACTGGTTCAGGCTGCAGTAACCTTTGGAACAAAAACAAGTACTAAAAGCCTGGGATAAATATATTCTAACAAACTTTAATGCAGCATTTTTGACACTTAATAATGAAAACATTTTTTTTTCCGCAGATAATCATCACAAAACCTTCCTGGAACTAAACTCAACTGGAAGTCTATCTGTTTTACCAATTCATAAATATGATGTTTTTTCCATTCCACATTTGATAATCTGGAAACAATTTTCTGCTTCAAAAGAGATTATGGCAACACAAAGCTGATCTTGTCCTTTGCCATGAAATCTAGGAAAGTATGTTGTTAAGAGGGAGAGGGATGTTCCAGAGATAGGAGATGATGAAAAACGAATGAAATACTGGAACCAATTGCACAGAGCACATTATTTTTCATATGGTAAAAGCATTAAGAATGTGAAGAATCTACATGTGCTCTGGAGCTACTCCATTAAAGACAAGGCAGGATTTTTCCTGTAATCATTTCACTGTAATACCCAGACTTGTTATGGACATCAGCAATGAACATTTCAAAAACAGGTGTCTGAAAGGAGGCGCCTTTTAGGCATTAAATAAAACGACCTGATTTTTGGAGACCTGGCGGTCTGACTGAAGACGGTGGGAGGCAGCGTGCTCCTGCGCAGGCAGGGAGGGACATGGCCGGCCCGGTGGCGGGGCCATGCCTTGGGCTGATGTGGCTGGAGGGCTGGTGGCCCAGTCCTGCCGCCCGCCACGCGGCCCCAGAGGATTAGGGATGGGCTCTGCAGCTGCCTCCTTCCCCTCTGGTTTCCTTGTGAAGGGCTGGAGCAACTTCAGCTCCAGAGGGAGAAAATGAACTTTTTCTTCAGCCTGTGCCAAGCTGGGGTCTATCAGGGATGCTGGCACTGTCGTTACAGTTGTACATTTTTGGTTCTCAACATTATATTCTCTACCTCTCATCTGTGCTCCCTGCTGCGGAGAGGGAAGGTGGGGAGAACAGCCTGCTCCTCTGTCCCTTCCTGCACTGGGCAGGCCAGGGTCTCATGGAGGGGGCAGGCCAGGGTCCCCACAGCATGGGTTAGGCGGCACTCTGGTGACATGGGACAGGCCAGGGTCCCTAGGGCACAGGACAGGCCGGTACTCTGGTGACATGGGACAGGCTCGGGTTCCCAGGGCACGGCTGGTGACATGGGGCAGGTCGGGGTTCCCAGGGCATGGCTGGTGGCACGGGGCAGGTCAGGATTCCCAGGGCACGGGACAGGCCGGCACTCTGGTGACATGGGGCAGGTCAGGATTCCCAGGGCACAGGACAGGCTGGCACTCCGGTGACATGGGACAGGCCAGAGCCCCCGTGAACAGGGCAGGGTGGGATGTGGAGTGCTAGGAGAGAGGGCCAGGCAGAACAAAACACAGTGGTACCTCTTTGCTGGCAGTGGTAGCACGAGAAGGCCAAGCCCCATCTCTGTTCACAGAGTAATTTCCCAGATAAATCTGCATCTCTCCACCACCCAGGAAGAGCAGGGAGGGTCCCTTCTGCACCAGCTGGGAAAGAAACGGCTATTTTATCAGCCTGAGCACAGAAAGGCATTGTTTCACATTGTTTTTCTGTGAATGCTGGGAGAGTCAGAGGTGGTAGCACGGTGGAGGAGGAAAGGAGGGGGCAAGGTCAGAAGCAAGTCCCAGCTCTAGCAGGCTCCTCCGTCAGACTGGGCTTTGGCTTATCATAGACCTTGGCCAGCAAAGTCAGCATGGGCTGCTGTACTGGTTTGGCCTAAACCAGGCCAATTTTCCTTTCAGTGATTTTTACTTTCAGCTAAGTGTCTTCTAAGTAACTGCACTTTCTGAAAGTAACTGCGTGTTTTGCAGACAGTGTCTGCTTCCAGGACTGATAACGCTCGAAGTTTGTAGTTATCACTGAGGCACCGGTAGGGATGTTATGCAGAAAGGCTCTTGCTGTACTTAGTCTTAGAGAAACCAAGGTCACTGCTAAATTCCTCACTGCTTACGAGTGAAGAGCCGAAGGGGGGGTTGCACCTGCAGGGAGGAGCAGACAGGGCAGATGACCCAAAATTGACCAACGAAGGTATTCCATCCCATACACGTCATTCTCGGTATAAAACGGGGGGATCACGAGGGTCTCGAGCCCGGCTCCTTCCCCTTCCCTTCTTCTGCCCCTTCCCTGGCTTCTTCTGCTGTGTTTGGGTGTTTCTGCTGCTTCGGGCTGCTTCTGCGGCTTGAGCCTTTGGCCAGTGTCCAAGGAGGACTCTGTCTGTTTTCCTGCTGCCCCCGATCCTGATCCGTGCATCCCTGAATCTAGTTCTCGACTGTCGCCAGGCCCAGCCTGGGCCTTCCCGGAGCCTGTCCTGCAGTGCCGGTGGTGACGTGGCCGACATCGGGGGAGCTCGAACTTGGTTTTGTATATATTTGTATATATTTGATTATTCCAATATTATTATTATACTTTTTTTTCATTATTATAGTTTATTAAAACTGTTTTAACTTTCCAACCCGTAAGTCTCTCTCCTTTTTCCCTTTCCCTTTCCCTGCGGGTGGGTGGGGGGGGAGGGTTAACAGAGAGTGTCTGCCACAGGTTTAATAGCCGGCCCAGCTTTAAACTGTGACAGCTGCTCTCCAGCCCTGTTCTCCCCGGCACCCTGATCCACAGCCCCGGCCCCGGGTATGTCCAGGCACTGGGGCCCTGCCTTAGCATCTCGCTCCCCAAATTCAGCAGAAGCAAAACAAGCCCTTGTTTCTCTGGGGGCTGTGCACTGAGACATCAGATTTCATCACCAGATTTATTCCTTACAGCTTCACTGAGGTTTCATGTCATTCCCTCTACTGCAATTAACTGGAAGTAATCCCAAGCATGGTACAGCGTATTGCTGAATTGGTACCCACTTCTCACAGCAATGCTATTTAAGCATGACTTGCATGTTTCTTCCCTTTCCTGGGGACATCTTTAATATTCACATCACTGAGAAGATACTTCATCAAGACACAAACTAGAACTGGGCTGTGTAACTGTTCATTCATGTTCCTGTCTGACCCTAGGCTGTGCAGTGCATCATCCATAACAGACGTACCAAGTCTGGCACCATGAACTAACTGGCACACTATCCTGGAGAAGGATTTTCAGTGACTTCATATTTTATAGTTAAACCCCAAGTGAAGTGTGTATAGTAATCAAAACCAGTGTCAGAGACAGGGTAAAATAAATTTCTTTCTATATTACCCTATGAGAGAAACATTTCATTAAAGTTTTTTTTATCTCACTGGGGAAAGAAAGGTAACAGGAGTAGGTTGTCTTTCCCAATGTCTTCCCTAGAACCAAGTGAAAGTGGCACAGTCAGACTTTGCCTCAAAGTCCCCCCCCCAAACAGCAGAGCTGATATCTTGGAATGGTATGAAGCAAAGACCAGCAGAAGTCTTCTGTACTCTGCTCTCCTCCCAAGGGAAAGATACACACAGGTGAATATTTCAGTCTTCTAAGAACAAGGTTAAACTCAAACTTTCTACAGCTCAGAGCTAAAGGGAAAAGGGAAGCTCTGAAGTACTGCCAGCTCAACTTATCCAAGAGCCTGCATCTCATCTTCCTACAAACAGTTCCCCCAACAGAAGGAAGCTGAAGCACAATTTACCTTTCCTACGTCCTGTATTGATCATTTGCATTCATCTTTTTCTGCCTGGTTATTCAACATCTTTCACAAAGGAAGATGCATTTTTGGCACTGTGGAAAGTGTCTGAGAGGGTATATCTGCAAAGTCTACCTGTCTTATACAATTCTCAGTGCATTGCTGATGGAGCCTCCCACTGTCCAAGGCTTTACAGAGTATGGCCATTTTTTTCCTAATGCATAGAGAGTCCAGCCATACTTCAATATATCAAACAATAAAGTGATTTTGTGATGGAAACAATATTCAATAACCTACACATCACCATTACATTTTAGTCTTGAACTCCAAGCCATGAGCTGTGAACGTGATCACATTTTTTGCTTAGTTCTACCATCATCTTTTCTCACTGAAGTGGCATAAAAAGAAGAGGACATAAGGTGTGTTCAGGCAAGAGAGAACCACAGTACACTTCTGAAATGCTTCTGGAGGAAAAATGTTCTATAGAGCTATCTTGCTATTCTAAGGCTTGTATTTCAGTGAGTAGCAGCATTTATTTATATACATATTCAGCACTATCAAATAACCTAGAATTTTGCAACACAACGTGTGTTTTAAATGAAAAGAACATTAAGTTAAATGGCATTTAATTTAATGCACTTTTGTGTAAACAGCTTCTTTTCCAATTTATCAACATTTAAACATCTGCTTTGCCTGTAGTAACTTCCAGAACTGTCCACTATAAGCTACATAAATGGACCATCAAAAATATGATAGCAAATCATTGTTTAAACAACTCATGCTCACTCACAAAAATTTACTCATTCTTCCTGTAAACCTCAGATTTAAGTGATGACGACCCCTCAAAGATTAACTGCTGCTATTACAACTTCCAATATTTTTGTGCATATGAATACTAACATATTTTATTTTTTAAAAATCTCCACAAACTTGTTTCTTCTCACTGTTGTAAAAGAGCTTTACATTGAACTCTTCTGGTAAATGAACTACTGTGAGAATTTATTCAATGCTTTATACCGCAGAAGTAGCTACCTTGAAAATAACTGAAGTAAAACAGATACAAGAAAGAATTAGGTGAAGTAATTAAATTCCCCTCAACTCTGGCTTAAATAACAACAGGCTTGACAAGACTGGCTTCCACAATGCAAAACTAAAATGGGAAACTCCAAAAGAAGAGATTGGAAATACCCGTTTTCATCTTTTGTAGACCCAAATCTGCTGCAGTTAACATTCCAAAGGTAATGGACCCATTTCCTTCAACAAAATCAGGATACTGTCAATGAGAGATCTGATCTGCTATAAGTACCCAACATATTCTGGTAAAGTGTATATATATTCCACTTCAGCCCTGGACTGGAAAAATTGAAGGAGAATTAACAAGGGAAGAGAGATTCAGTTTAACTTCTGGCATTGTCGCTATCCATTTTACTCTTTTCTCTGACTTAAACTATGCATTGTCCTGAGGTTGCGACAATGCTACTTCAAGGTAATTTCCACAAAGAGACGTCACAAGACATGTTTTCTTTGTTCTCAGCACACTCCACTAGGGACTGAAGGAACAACAGTGCTGAGATGATGGGTTTGATGCTTGCAGGGTCCTCAAGCCACTCCTGAATGAGTCAGGATGGCGAGTCTCTGTCGTCATAGTGCAGAAACACAAGAGACCTCCCTCCTCAGTATCCCCGAGGCTAACGGACACTCAATCTGCCCTTTTGCTGCTACCCCACACCTGACACTGTCTGCATGCAGGCTGACTGAACACACCACCATTCGCTTTCCGTGGCCTGGTTTTTAGGCTCTTTTGCACAGTCATCAGCAAGTGGATAATGTGCACGACAGAGCAGCGTACACCTCATTTTACCATGCCTGGAAGAGGATGAATTCAGCCCCATCTCTCCAATCCCAAAATATTCTTACTCACAGAAGCAAGCCCAGCTGTACTGCTTATGGGTGTAAACTGTAAGTCCTACACAACAATGTACGGGATACCTTTCTGCCATTATGTATGGCACCTTTCAGGTGCTCCTAACAACTTTGTAACAATTCAGGCCCCGCTGAAGCAGGAAAAGAGCACCTCAGCCTGGATAGCCTTAGTGTTCCTTGTTTAGTTTAGTACAATCTCAAGTGTTTGCTTTCAAAGTTTATGAAATTATTACAAAGCAAAAATAAGGATTAGAGCATTTTGTGCCCGTAGAACTCAAACCCAATTCTTAATATTGCAGTTGTTAGAAAACATACCAATTTGCATGAATTGCATTTGGTATTTACAATTATTTTTGAAAAAGTCACACTTTCTCAAGGTTAAAAAAAACTACAACCCACAAGGGCAGCTCTCAGAATGATTTTTTCAGTGCCACATGGCTAATACACACCATGCTGAATTTTAAGGTCACGTATTTATTTGGAAGTGTAATTATGCAAATGCTATTTTCATCACCGTAAATATGTTCTGGGACCAGGACTAAAACTCCTGGTGCAAAGCTCCCCTTAAGGGGCTGCAGAACTATATGTATAGTTGCTCTTTATATATTCACAGATACATAGCCTTGTGCAAATCTGTGTAGCTGAGTGAACAGACGACATGCCCTGAGGGGAGAGAGAAAGTTGCACAGACTGGTAAGTTGTTGGTGTCCTCCCTTATTTTCAACCCCCTAACACAAACCTTGTAAAATTTTCCATCTGAAAGCTATCTCTTGGATCAGAATTGGCAAATATAGTTCAAATTATTTCCCAGTTGTAATAACGGAAGCTTGAAATGAAACTTCAGGTATCTGCATCTTTTTCTTGGAAATAAATAGATTTCCAGGTTTCACTGACCCTAGATTGTAATATGCCCTAACTCATACCCTTGTGTCAACATAACTACCAAGCTATAAGGCTGTAATTTTTGTGGATGGCTGATTTTCTTCTCTCCTCCATTTTCTCTCCACCAATGGATGTCACAACACACTATTTTTTCTGGCCAAGCGTGGTCAGAGGCGACAAATTGTTGAACAAGTGGCTCAGGTGGAAGGGAAGTTTGGGGGCTATATGAAGCTCCGTATCTCCCCAGTGGTTAGTTAAGGCAGTCAGCAGTTACCTTTGGCCTCTGTGAGCTCAGCATTTTCCAGCTATTCATCTTCACTTCCCTAAAGAGCTCTATAAAAGTCAACAGCACAAACAATACGCTAGAGATTTGTGCACCTCATACAAATACACAGCAACTGACTGGCAGTGTAACGAGTTTTCTCTCCTAGGGCAGGGTCTATGACAGTAGAAGCCTTCACAGACCTCTGAGTAAATCTGTTCCTTAAAAAGACAGGAGAGATCATTGTCATCATTGTCAGCACACAAAAGTTAACAACGGTCAGGTCACCAACTATTTGTGATGCTGGAAAAATCATTGGGAACAGCATTTGTGCTTCGGTTTCTTCCCTGGGACAGACTTGCTCTTCTCAGCAGTTTCCCCTGGAGGAACATTATTATAAACAACTGTCCTATTTTTATGCAAATTCATGTTTTACAGGAGATAAGACAGTAATGATAAATTCTTCCCATTTCCTAACACTACATGAGAAAAACTCCACTCCATAAAGAACTAAAATTGTAATATCAGAGTGTCATTCTTAACGGGGATGAAATATATTCCCTTATTAGCAGGAACAGAACATCATTTGTTCTTGTAACATGATCTGGTTGTCTGGAAAGAAAAATCCTAGTTAATCATTTTATTTTATTATATTTTTTCCAATGACTGAAATTTACACAAACGAAAATATCTAGGGATTCATCATGGGTTGACAATACTTTCAGATTAATAATGGGTGGTGTCGCATCTCCTCTAAATTACTAACTACCTTGACAGATGGCTAATAAACACTGCAGCAGCCTCCTACACATTACATTGTTCCCTGAGTGTTAAACGACACAAGATGTGCAGATTAGGAACGTTTCTCATTTGCATAAATTAAGCCCTGGCTCTGCCTTACCTTGTCTCCTTGTCCTTGGGCATCGCAGATGACCCATAGCCAAAAGCCTGCTTGTCGACTGGAGAGGGCACCGCCTCGGCCATGCCCGGGAGGCCAAGGACGCTCCGTGCTTTCGCGTCCACAAACACCGGCGGTTCCGGCTCCTTTTTGAAGGACTGGCGGCTGGGGGAAGACCTGTCAGGCTGGATGGTGTGGGGGGGAATGTGAGCGCTATGGTGAGGATGAATATCGATCATTCTCATGTCAGCCACCCTGTGCGGTGAGGCGGGAGGCGTTTTAGAGCTGAGAGTGGGTAAATGGCTCTCCGGGTACTTTCGTGACTTTTGTCTGTACAACGACTGCTCCAGCATTTCAGGCTGCATAGTGGGATTGCAGTAAGTGCTTGATGACCTCATGGCACTGCGATGGTAGGCTACAATGTGATCGGGGACATCGAGGGGGTGTCCAGAGTGGGGTGCAGCCACACTCATCCTCCCCTCATGATACAAGTAGGGGTCACCGTACAGACCTTCATTTCGGATCAGGGTAAGGTTTTTGTTACTCATGTCCTCGTCTGGCTTCACGTCCCGTCTCTCCAAAATGGCGCTTGGGCTGGGTGATATTGAGCGCGAGGCTGGCATGCTGGAAAGCCTGTCCCTGGGGATGGTGGCGTTGCCCGGCACACCCATGGGCCGGCCCCCGCCGTAGGGAATCCTGGATGGAGAGGGAGGCATGGAGTGGGGCACCGGGGTGGAGGGTGGAGAGCTGGGCATCGCGTGCGGAGGGTGAGAGGCAGATCCGGGGCGGGAAGCACTTGGGCCATCTCGGCCCATATAAGCAATTTCCCTCTGCATCTGGAAAGAAAAGGAAAAACATAAAGGATATAAAACTACTGAATAAGCAAAACGTGATGTGGGTTGTGATAACCTTGACATCTACAGAAAAAAAAAGGGAAAAAAACAAACCCTCAAGACCAAATAATTTGTCATCTGCATAAATAAAACACTTTGGGACCTCAGTGCCTAAAGAAAATAACAACTATAAACACCAATAAAATGGGCTGCATGTTAAAGCAATATGAGAGTTTTAAAAATGCTTTTACTTATGCAAATATCATTTTACCCTAATCTGATATTCACAGCCACTGAAGCTGAAATCAGGGGTTTCAGTGACAGGTATTCTAAGAACATGTAGCCAGTGATGGATTTAAACAGTTTATTGATCAGACACATAGGCTAGAGTTCACTGACTCCAAACCAGGAAGAAAATGCTGATGCTCTGGCATCACAAACAGACCTGAAGTCCTTGGACAAGAAAAATAAATATTACAACTAATTGGCCATTTGCTTCAGTGCAGGATTTAGCCTTTTGCTAATAACTGGATGTGGTCTTTATTACACAAAGGATACACAAAGCATACGAGAACAACACACACAAACATTTATCGACTGTAACACAGTCAAGTTGCATGAAAACAGTTTGACTCTATAAAACATGTGCCATGGGTTTCCTTCATTGCAAAGATAACAGTGCTTCAGTTTGTGGAGCACATAATCAGAAAGTCACCGAACATTTCATCATAGTTTTGTAAGCAGCAGCAGTAACTGCCAGTAGTAAGGAATGAGCAAGCAAGGAAAAGAAAGGGAAAACTTCCATACCGATGTATTAAGTGCTTTAGTAACAGAGGCCTTGGCAAAAATCTGCAATGGATGCATGTGCTTCTGAGACTGTAGCATGTCACTGTGCCCAGCAATGACCTCTCTAGATGGCTGAACACTGTCAATGACAGACACAGGAGAAATCATCCCTCTAGCAAGCATCACGTGCCTGCTCTGGTGCTGTTTGTTAGGGTAAGGTGGATAAACAGGGAGATGAAAAAGTCAGCTGGGTTCCATCAACTACATAAGAAAAAAACCCTACAGCTTCTAAAATTTGTGTTGGCAATTTCAGCTTCCCTCTCCATCACTTCCAAGGGATTGTAGAAAACAGCATCACCAAGCCCAGCTACATGTTCCTAAAGTTACAGAGCATACACTAATGTGTGGTGAAGTTGCTGATCTGAAATCTTCATTTTTCTCCCCTCTCCCTCCTTGCTTTGACAATGTGACTGGATTCATTGCAGTTGCAGTGATACATGGCTGATGAAGCAAGAAATTATATTCTATTCCTGCCCCACTACAGGTTTTTCCACTGGTAAGGGAATTGCAATGGCGGTATATAAACAATAGCTGTTCTCATCACGGCAGGCTCCGCACTTGGGAATTACAAATGACGTTCCCCAGGGCCAGAGATCAAAAGTTTGGAGTATCAGGTATCAGAAAGAAGAAAGGAGATAACCTGATTGTGGCAGCAGTAATAATAAATAAGTGTAACAGAACAAAGGAGCGCGATGGAATGGGTCATAAACGAGCAAGACAAAAGTCGTCAAGCCAAAGGGGAACATGGGATAATTTTTTTCATTTGCACAGAGAATTACTGTAGTCTGGAATTTAAAATAAAATATAACTAAACAGTATTAATAAAATTATCAGTGGGCATTCAACTTAATTTTCTATCAGCTTCAAGAAACACTGCAACATACTGAGCTGTATTGTGTGTTCAGACTCTGGACCTGGGCCAGCAGAACAAAAAAGACTCCTACTGACTCTGAGGAGCTTTGGGATCATGCCTCCAGGGATAGGCAGCTGCAGATGTTTTGCACTGAGAGAAGAGCCCAGAGAAAGAAAATCCTCCTTGGTTTCTACTGTACAAGCTATACCATGCCCTGTTTAGTTGCTTCAGCTAAAGCTACAACAGATGCAATAGTATCTGGCACAGAAACCATAGACATTGGGATATGCCGGGTTGCAGTGAGAGGAAAATTCCAATGTTACCTTATAGAGAGGAGAAAATTTCCATGGGAAGCTTTGAGAGCAAGAGGTTTAATTTCCCCTAACTTCTGGACTTCATATTCCTGTATATGCTCTCTTATAAGTCAAAGAAATCTGTCAAAGAAAAATTCCTATCTTCCACCTTAACATATTGCCATACTTTAAGATGGAAATGAGGAGTTCAAACAGTGGGCTGAGCTATTGCTCAAAACCCTGTGTCTGAGTATTGACATATATAATACTATTTACTTTTGCTTTAAAATAGCACTTGGAGTACACAGCCTGAATCAAGACCCCACTGGCCTGGGGAGGGCACAAACACCTGGGTGGACAACCCCTTCCTGGAAAGTTCACTTTCTATTTTAAGCCATGACTCAGCCCCTGGGTGGAGCATGCAGAAGGGGAGAGCAGTCGGAGCCACAGAGCCCAGGGTGCCCAGGGCAGATGCACTGGCACGCGTAGGCTGGGCAGGGACGTGAGCTGGTGACCAGGACCCAGGCAGCTTTACTGGCTGGATTACAATGTCTTCTGCCACCTGGTCAATACTTTCTCTCTTTCGACTTTTCTCTCTTGTGCAAAATCTCCAGATTCTTTGCTAATGGCAACTTTAAAAATGTGAATGATGGTCTCTTCTTGCTTCTCATCTATATATCTTTTGTGTCATATTCAAGGTACACTACTCTCTCTCATGCACACCTCACTGTCTGTGCTGTTTTTCTTCTTCTGTCCTCCACCACAAAACTCCCATGTTGCTCAATGAAACACGTACTCAAATATGCAGGCAGTCTTGAGCCATGTGTTCTTGGACTTCAACTGCATGACTCAGGGACAGAGAAAGAAGATATTGGGCTTATCTGAGAGCCTCTAAATACTAGGTGCTATCACAGCCAATTGCTTTGAGGGCAAAAGGAAAAAGATTTTTTTAGTGCAAGCATAAGATCATGTGCTTTTCGACTGCAGCCATGTAATACGTTTGCCTGAGGGTGGTGTTTTCTTTAGCACATAGCTCTTCCTTGTTCTTACTGCCTGTAGACTCTACATCCTTGAAATAGAAACTTGTTTTGTCAATCCTTAGGTTAAAATATGGCAAACAGCTAACAACAATTTCTGTATAAAACATTGGAGGGGAAAAGGCATCACTAAGAATCTTTTACTTTCTATAGTAAAAAAGATCACACCGTGTTTAAACATCTGTGGAGGTTTTCGGTCAGTCTAACAGCACTTAAGATACAGATTTGGATTTTTTTTTTAAAACAGAGCAATGGAGACACTGAAGAATGTCTCTATGTACTGAAGAGTGAACATAATATAAAACCAGTTATGTTCTTTATTTCAAAACTAGTTGGCATACTCAATAACTTGCTGTATTTTGAATGTGACTATGCAGAAAGGTAGCAAACCAGCTATCCATCCACCCAAACGGATGACCTGACAAAGAGTCTTGCTCCTAGTAGCTCACATAAAGGGCAGGCAGACCCAGTGTCTCTGCATACAGCAGAATACAAAGCTTGTGACAGCTCCTGGCCTCTCTAATAGCATGGCTCCCCTGAAAGGAGGACAGAGTTGTGGTATCATAAGCCTTATGGATAGCAAAGAGCAAGCTGCTGTTCAGTGGTTCAACAGCTGGTGATTTCTGCAGTGCAATCCAATCTGTCTTGTTGTCCATCAGGACCAATACAACACTATGCTGATCTTTATTCTAAGGCTGTCATGTCTCACAGGTCACCCTTGTGGTGTCCCAACATGGGCATCTCACGATGAAGAAACTACCCTTACTTCTGTCTCTCCAGCTGCCTCAACACATCATTCGCACCTGTGGCACACACCAGACAGGGCACGTGGAGCTGTGCCTGCACGCACAGCAGGGCAATGCCAGTTAGCACTAAGCACCAAGCCTACTACCGATTCATCGGCACCACACCAACCCTTCACCTCACAACGCAGCTGGATACCAGACGTACAGCCTGACTCACGCCATTATCTGCTAACATCTCACAGCAAAACATGGGCAAAGGGAAAAGTAGGCCAGAGTTTCTGACCTGGCAGCCCTTCCCATTGCTCTCCCAGGCCTCCTCTAGGTCAACAGAGAACACAGCAACTGGCTTTGCCCCAAGGATTTCAGCCTGCCAAAATGCCTACATGGAGCATGTTCCCTAGATGAAGCTTATCCATGCACCCTCTTGGATACACCCCGGAGTTCCCAGCAGACTCCATTAATCACCTCTCAGGCATGTGAAGCTATTACTTTTCTTACTCTCCTGTTGACACCCACCATTTCCCTGAAGAAACTGCACCTATGCTCCTCAAGCTGGCTCACCCAACAGTAACAGAGGACACTTGGAAATAATTTTTATTAAGAGCTTGGAGAGTCTTTGCTGAAAAAGCTACAGAAATGCTAAGTACTGATACAATACTGATAAATTCATCTGTCTGTAAAGAGACCTTTTATGGAAATTGCTCATCAGAAGAAAATCCTCTAAAAAGTGAGGCAATCTTTCACTTTTCTAATAAGGAAAGACTTAATTAAAGAACCCCAAATCCAACAACAATACAATCCATTATTTTGTTCTTTCCTCATAAAAATAAATTGACAGCTTTACTGTACTAGTTGTCCAAAAACCTCAGTTTAATCAGTAGTTGCACTATATGATACCACTTCTGTCATGACTGATCTTTCATTCAGGTTGGGTTTGAACAGCTGAAAGCACAAATCCACTTTTGCAAAAAACCTGTCATATACAGTTTTAATATTTCTAAAATAATATAATTTACAATAAGAAATAATGCACTTGAAAATTACAGAATTGGTAAACAGTTTGAAAATGGAATTTTTTAAGTACCATTACTATCTATCTGAAGCCAAATCCTTACGCTATCAGACATCACTGAGAGGTTGTCACACTTGTCTGTTCTTGCCTATTCATAGCATGCCTTTTAATTCCTATGAATTTCCCCATTCTATTGGGTTATTACAGAAAAAATCCAGGCTCACTGCAGCTGCAGGTTCCTCCAGCTGCCTGATGCCATACTTGAAAACTGCAAACGCATTAGCATAATTTTTAGCTTTTTCTGGTCAGGAACTTTCCAATGAAAAATACTTTCACCAGACAATGGTAATCCGAAAGAGATGAAATACTTGGTAAAAACATCAGTAAAGACAAAAGTTGGAAAAAAAACACCCAGCAGATTTCAGTCAAACACTGACATTACTTCTTACCAGACATCCCTGGAGTGCTCTAGAGCTTTAGCTTTCCAGATTCATGGACCTGGGGCAACTTGGTCAGAGTCTGCCCTGGGGTAGGGATCCAGCTCTTCCATGGTCTTCAGCAGAGCGGATACTTGGTAGTTTTGGGGTGATCTTCTAGACCAAGTAGTAAGACATGCCAAGGGGTTTCAATGTCCATTGCTCCTCAGCAGTGCTTCCAGACTAGAAGTTTATTTGGCAATTTTGGCTAAGGAGGGGCCCCCTGATGCCCAAAAGAGAGAGTTCAGACCATGAAACAGCTGACCTAGGCTAAGTTGGAGACCTGCCCTCAGCTGAGCCTGGCCCCACAGTACAAGGCTCTAGGAGCTGCCAGGGTTCACAATTGTTTTTCATTATGGGAACCACATGCTGGTAAAATAAAACTGATTTCAAAAGTTCAAACTTCCCATGAATGGGGAACTCCAAGACCCAGCTAGCTATTCTTAACATGTCCCACATATTTCCATTGTTTTTTTCCTTGATAATTTTCCAGACAAGGAGTTGCAGAACCCCCTGGCAATCTCAGCATTTATTATAATTAACTTCTCATTCTTAGCATGCATCTAGGTTTCAGTTCTTTAGCTCCTTTTGCACAGTTCTGGTATATGCCCAGCTGTAAAATCTCTGTATTATGGTGAAAGAAGAGTTGAGCTAAAAACTTAGAACATCTATGAAACTGTAATTTTCTGGTTTAGTGACTGATTACACCAGAACAGAATAATTAATTGGACATATACGGATATGGGAAGAGAATCACTGGGGTTTTCTTCTTCCATGGTTAATTCAATGGCTTTTCTTTCCCTTGATCAACAATGCTCCAATCAGCCAATATAAGATGTTTTTTAGGATGAGCCTGTGATAGTAAGTGACGGTGAATGCACCCAGTCCTCCAGTTTCTATGTTCATAGATTTTTTTTTTTTTGCCAGGCTCAGCTGGTTACAAGCTGACATGAACAAAATAGGAGAACCAGAAGACAATGTTCACTATTCTAGGAGGTGGAATTTAGAGCACATAAACAAGACCCTCCAGAAAGGAGGGCTCCTGAGTGAACCTTAATCAGGTGTCATCACCATACTATTCAGTATCATTGCGACATTCAGTCTCCATACCTTTCTGCCAGTTGTGCAGGTGTACACAAAGGTACTAAGCATACTAGGCATACTAGGCATAAGCACTACTTCATTCTCCAGAGCAGAATTTAGGACACCATATTGTAACTGCCCATACACTGGCTTGAAGCTCAGCCACAGCATCACTTCTGTTTCCATGCCATAGAGCATCAAACACATTCTTCATATTATTGTCCCTTATTTTATACCTATATCTTTAATGCACACTTGTACATGCACCCAGTCCCTACAGCAATCCAAATGTTTTACCTCAAGGTATTTTACGTGTCTCAGTATGTCCTTTTATATCCCAGACTACATATAAACTTAATTCATACCATATCCTAAAGCTCCCACGGGGAAAACAAAGAATACCTAGTTCACTTTTTACTGAATGTAAAACAGATCCATAAAATTCTAAGCTAACCACAAAACAAATTTAATGGTTATAGCAAAAATAATGTTTGATTGCTTCACCTTGCCTTTAAGTTAATGTGTATGCTGAAGATGGATCATGCAAACAAGCAGAGAGAAGAGTTTCAGATCAAGTCCTACACAGTCTGCTCTCTCAGGCATGATTTTGTGAGCTATCCTGATGCTACTTTGAGTATTTGTTTCTAAATTAAAAACAGTAGCACTCTTATTACACTCTTAAACAACATTGTTACCTATGGACAAATAAAACAATCTTTGATAAGATTTTGCTCTGAAGTAATTAAAGTCACTTACTGTTACTTACGGAAATCACCTGTACGGCTACAGCAGTGAGGTGAACATTTGGTTCCACTTCTAATAAAGCACTTTGTGTTTTCAGCCTTGAATTTAAATCCTCAGTCTACGGTATAATAATTTGTATATCCAGGCCTTCTGGAAAAAGGTTTTGAAACAGTAAAAATGTTCCTTGTTCCCTCTGCTCACAACAGGAGCAGGCCATCCTGCTTTACCCGGTCATCTAAGTAATGCTGCTTCAATAGACTGAAGTACTTTTCCACATGACAAGCCTGCAATTTCTCCTCCCCTTCAAAATTAGTCACTAAATAACCTCCTTGGCATGTCACCCAGTCACAAACTGTGGAACATTACATGATTCAATTGCTCAACCATTTTTTAATGTGTGCCTATAAGATGTATAGAAAGAGACTAACATTATGGAATGAAGCACAAGAGAGACACACAAAGGGGAAAGCCATACATCAAATAGTGAGTAACCTCCGTTTAGGTAAGAGAGTGCATTACAAAGGCAACAGTATGAAACACATATATATTAATTCCCGAACAGGTGAAGACCTCCAATTATTTAGCAAACCCAGTACATACAATTCTAGAAAAAAATACAGCAGCTATACAGCAGCTATAAACCTTAGAAGCTTTTCACATACTCAGGTTGGTAGTGACAGTTGGTAGAAGGAAGCGCAAGCCCCTCCCGTGGAGGAGGCTGTCTACTCATTAACCAGGCACCTGAGCTGCTTGGATAACCTGAACTTTGGGGCCCCCATAAATCAATCTCATTGTTATCTCTGCAGCGCACCACACTAGCCATTACGATTGTGGGGTTTTTTTTAAAAAAAGGGCACAATAGAGAAGGTAAAAGTAAAAAAATATTAGAATAGAAATGATGCTTCCCTCCCTTCCATCCCCTCACCCCAAAAGACCACAGAATACAGAAAATGTCTTCTTAGAAGTACAGTATTTACAGTCTGAAAGAGATTGCATTTAAGTATCATAGGGGAAAATCTCACGACAAGAGCATTTCCCAGTCCTGCAGTTATCTTCTGGTTTGGGGGGGTTGTTTTTTTTGCTGCTGGTTTGGGGTTTTTTTGCTTGTTTTTGTTTTTATGCAAGTAAAACATTGCCTATATCATCATGACCAGCATTCAAAATAATAAAAATATAATTTATTCACATGACCATGAGCTAATATCACTGTAAAGAACCAGTTATAATGGGACCTTACTGGAGTAACATTTCTATTTCACAGTACTGCTCTCAGTCTCCCAGCCATTACTGAGGGAGGCATCATTCATTTCTGCTACAAAAGGGCAATCTGACATAAAGCATTTAAGTAACGGGACAAAGATTAGAGCAGATCTGGTAGCCAAAACTAAAAATCCAGGTGTTCCACCCCTTAATACACCCAGCCCAACAGCACAGAAGTCCTCCAGCTTTGTAGACAGCTGCTGTGTATTCTGATTTGTAATGTACATTGTAAATTTGTATGCCATTATTGGTCTTGACCAGAACTACACAAAATTTATATGTAGTGTAACATAAACATTTTTTTCAGAAATGTAAAAAATATTCATTTTGTCTTAAATGTTTCGTTTTCAGTTTCACTGTAAAATATTTAAAAATAATATTACACTAGTTGACTTTGTATAGCTTGTATACAAACTATATAGTAATATAGTTTGTATACTAAAATACAAACTAAATAGTAAATATACTATTACGACTATACACTAGAGCTATAATAAAGTATTGTTATGGCACAGAAACAATGTTAAACTTTTTTATTGTTATTTCAAATTTAATCAGTCAAGGCTTGTTTCTTGCAGTATAGGAGTAAAGCAGTATTCACCATTGAAGCATCTGGTTTATATTTGGCAGGTTTAACTAACCAGTCAAGCATCTCCTTTTAATGAATGGGTGTATATACTTGACCTAGTTAAAAAGCTGCTTAGGTCTGCTGACCAACCAGACTCAAAAACATCAAGAGTAAAAAATACAAGCAAATTATCCTAGTACACTTCTATGCCACACATCCTTTCCAACAGTTGCAGAGTATATTCTTCCATCCATGTTCTTCCTCACAGGCTAATAAACCTGCAGTGAGAAATCACACTATTATGCTAATATGCAGGATAAAAAAGACCATTATATTTCACTGTAGTTTCTCTGCACTGAATTGCAAGCTGGTAGGATACACATTTTCAGTAATTGGACTCTAGCATGATAAAGTATATCCCAGAACATCAGACATACTGTAACTAGCTCTCCATACATCTGGCACTATATGCAAGAGTATTCAAGTACATCTGATGCATATGAGAAGTTTTTCATGAGAGGAATGAATCTTCTTTTAATTTTAAAATACATCAGGCACAACATCATAAATATTGCACAGATATATCATTACCAAAGCTGTAATTTAATTTGTAGGTTCTAACAATGCAAACAAACCATTCAAGCATCACTTCCCATTTCAATTACTTTATCAGAGCCTTCAAGCCTTGTCTAGCTTGCCATGTATTATCCCATGTTTAATTACCTGCCATATATTTGTTTATAACGTACTGTACAGAATGAAAGTTCCTTTTCAGTTTAACCCCCTGTATAAACAAAGAGCATGCCCCTAGGAGATGCAACACCCTATGCTTCACTGAGATCAAGCCTGGAAGTTTAGGTTAGCTTATTACTTTAAAATCAATGTTAATGTCTATGTTAATGATAGGCCCAAGTTACCACTGAGCTAAATCACCAGTCACCCTGCTTTCTTCTACGTTATTAACAATGTCGGTCCGTTGGACCTGTCCATCAATTCGCCCATCACATTAATTAATTTTCTGTTTGCTTCCCTCATTTTTAAGCAGAACAAATGTTAGAGACACAACATCAGTAAAATACACAATTACAAAGCCAGAGAATATTTTGAAGTCCACTGTGGGGTATACGCATGTGGCAAAGACGTAACTTATTGCTTGACTGCTGATCAAAGTTCTTCTGTTCTTGATAACAGCTCTTTTGGTTCCTATTCCCTTAATAATACTTTCATAGATGGAAATAATTAAGCAGTTAATACCTTGTACTGCTGTAAACAACCATTTCCTTGATAGAAAACAGGGAAGCACTTATAGGCTGGATTGCTTGTCACTAACTCAGGACTTGGTTTTGTTCTGAGCACTCTGGAGCAAAGCTTGTGCTGGAGTCAGTGGGGTTTTGTTTAAATGCAACAAGTTAGTTCAGTCCGGCAGAATCCAAATGGGAAGAGAGTTTGCTGATGATGGCTTTTACAGCTGTATTAAAAAAGAGCATTATTTTCTCCTGGGTTTTTTTGGGTTGGGTTTGGGTTTTTTGGGGGTGTTCTTTTTTTTTGTCAGGGAAGGTCTCAGGCCACCTCACCAGTCCTATAGCCCATCCAGCTTCTAATTCTGATCCAAGAAACCAACAGTGTAGGAGGACAAAGACCTATGTATGGAGTTGTCTGCAGGATCTCCTAAATCTGCAGCCTGTGATACGCAAGTCTCACGAAGGCAGCTGGAGAACCACCACCAGCATCTTTCTTCCCTCTGCTTAGGCAAGCACCAGGACAGAAACCTCTCAGTGTGGTTATCCACTTTCTGCAATGAAAGGAGAGAGGTCACCCCTAGCTCTGCCTCCAAGCATTCAGCACAGAAAGAAAAAAGTGGCCAGATTCAATCCTGATCTCAGTCTCAGCTGCTTCCCCATGGCAAAAACAGGGGAGCAGAACACAGACCCCCAAGGTGCTGTCCTTCACAAAGGCACTGAGGTGACACACCCCAGCACCCAGCCGTGTGCTGGTGCCACCCTGCACTCCACACTGCTCTCCATGACCCTGAATAACTCTTTCAAATTGGCCTCAACTTTCCCACATCAGCTCTCCAGCCCACTGCCCATATTTATACCTACAGGGATGTGTGTGGTGTTCCCCTGAAGACTGAAAATCCTACAGAAGCTCTTTGAATTTGTGAGGCCAAGCTAAACAAACAGGGAGGGAACAGAACAGTTCTGGCTGCCTGACACATCCTGGATTTGAGATTATGTACAGACTACACTATCTTCTCTGAAGCTTACATATTGTTTGTTATTCTCTCTGTTTACTGGTTCCGAAGGCACGCAGTGAAACAGATATGCCTTGAGGTAGACACAAGTACCATAAAATTCTCTTAGACTTATTCCAAACTCCCTAGTTCTTAAAAAAAATGCAAACAAAAAGCCCTCCCACACCACAGAGCACATAACTACTAGCTAGAATGAACCACTACAAAGGGGACAGGCAGCTCTACAGCTTCACTGCTGGCAAAGAAGCACATTCGGTAGAACAGCTGGAGCTTGCAGTGTGGAGCAACCTGTGCGCGAAGCCTTTGAACCAGCACACAAGCGAGCATCTGAGCTCCAAGAGAACAGTGCTTCAGTGTAACATGTATATTAACATTACGTATACATACATACATACATACATATATGTTTTGCATACCGGCAGTACATTTTTGGCCTATCCTTTGGTGATAGCAGATCAACATAATCAGGAATTTTAGATTTTTAAGGATTTCAAAAATTAAAGGCAAGCAAGTACAAGTGGGAAATCCTGTGCTGGAAACTCTTTAAGCCTCTCAAAATTTATTTTACGTTTACTAGAGCAAATACAGTCAACCCTTACTGGAGTCGCATGAAGAAGGTTCTGCAAAACTGAAATATTACATCAGGTCTGCAGTCTGTCTCTCTACCCTGTAATTTAAACCTCATGCTTCCCCCTCATTTCTGAACTGATTTAAACAAAGACATTTTCCTAGATATAGGAAAGTATCACAATATGTATCGCAGACATATATGCATTAAGCACCTCTCAAAAGTTAAGGCGGCACTATTAGTTGCTCTGTATTGAGGAGTTGTCTCACCTAATGCTGCATTAGAAAACAGTCAGCCAGGCACCCTCCAGAGTCAGCTCTTGTTCCCTCCACGGCCGGGTGGGACAAGCTGCCCTTTGGCGTTCCCAGCCTCTCGCCACTGACTGCAGTGGGCGGCAATTTCTACCCTAAGCTTAGACTTTTTTTCCTAATTCTCTATAGTGAGCCTGCCCATATGTCTTTTCATTTAGCTCACTCTCTGCTCTGTTTTTCATCCTATTTTTTTCCTTTTTTTTTCTTCTTTATAAGTCAAGCTGGGATACTATAACTGGAAGGGATAACGGCAGCTTCATTCCAGCTGCTGCTTTCTAGTCCATGCAATGGACTTTGCTGTGATCCACCTTGGTGGATCTAACCTGGCCTGTGGTTCCTGTTTGACTGAGCTAATAATTAAGCCTCTCTAGCCTCAAACTGGTAAAAAACATTATTTACTTATCAAGAGACCAACATAGAAGCACCTCTACTTTTCATTCTCCTCTGCCTAAACTTTTTAAAGCCTAAATGTAGAGGACTGAGTTGGTAGCATGAAATTTTTCCTGCTTAGTCCATATGTAATGCAGAAATATTAATAAAAGATAGCAAGAGTCATACACTGCAAATGTTTAACTAATACATAACTCAAGACTTGGACTCGATCTTAAAGGTCTTTTCCAACCTCTATGATTCTATGACACTGGGAAGAGATAGAGTAGGTAAAGAAGAATTATATGGGAAGGTAATAGGGAATTAGTGTAAAACTACAGCAGAAAGAGGAAAAAAAAGGGAATAAAACAGGGTGAAGGATAGTAATAGGAGTTTGTGAAAGAGGCCAGAGATGAAAGAGGGTAATACTTGAGATGGAGTGCTGAGAACCAAACAGGGAAACAAAAAAGTGATAATAAATAACAAAGGAACGAAAATAGGAGACTTAAGCTAGAAGGTGAGGAACTGATGAGAAAAAGAGGGGTTCAAGAGACTATAGCATATGAAGAGAAAGTCAACAAAAAATTCAATGAAAGAATGAGAAAACAGAAGAAGATTGGAAAAACATGAACTAAGGCAAATTTTCTTCAAGGCTAGAAGATTTTGCTTTAGTTCTTGTTATCACAATGCTGTAGCCTAGCATAGCAGTCATGGGAGGGAGAGGGAGAGAGGAAGAAAGGAAGGAGAAGAGGGAAGAGAAAGAAGAAAATACATTCAACATGAACTACTTTAGTTTGGGTTAATAGTCTGAGGTTTTGTTGGGTTTTTTTGGCAGGGTTGGTCAGAACATGAGGGTGGTTTTTAGGAAAGAAGTGAGAAGAGCACTCCAGGTAAATGCCAGTTGGAGTGACCCGTGAGTGCTTGAGGACATAGGCAAAGAAGATACAACCATCACTTGCCTTTGCAATCCACTCTCATATTCAAAGCAAAGATATTTGAGATGCACTTTAAACCTACAAATGGCTTTTCAAACTTAGCACTTAGTTCAGCCATTCCCACTGAAGATGCAGTTAAGGTTCAAAACAGCTTCATCTCCTTCAGACATTGCAGAACATAACAGCTCTCTACAAGTCGGGCCTTAGTGCAGCATCTGAGACTCGATGTGCAATGGGACTGAGTGCTGAGAGAGAACACTGAGAGGTGGCTGTTGCCCTTTGTGTATGTCTGTGGTCATTAGTGGGGGAAAACAGAAATTCTGGTTTGACGAAAACACCACCAAGCTTTGACAAGTGGTGAGACATGCTGTATGTGTATACATGCAGCCCTCACTTCTCAGAAAACTTCTTCTTATATCAATTCTATTGTGTTATCAACCCTCTGACCACACAGACTTATGACCCCAAGCACACCTGCACACCAAGATCTCTTTGGTCATCTTTGGTCCAATGGGCTTTCCCATTCCTAGAGACCACCTTTTTTCAGGTGTAAAACAAGAATCCAACAGAAAGATAAAGGGAAAGCAATATTACACTTGCCATAAAATGCTGAGCTTACAATGTGCATCAGCTTTAATCTAGCTAGAGGAGCAGGCTCTATATTTGGACTAGCCTGGTTACACCTGTACTGAACCTGTTGACACTCCCTAGTTGACATTGTCACAGATTAGCTGTCAGTGAGACAACTCTGGCAACACACTGGGTGAACTCTGCTTGGAAGGGAAGGGAGCACAAGGCCAGGTAGAGCCTGACCTACAGCAGTTCCATGAGGGCTTCCAGTCTAGCCACGCTTTAGGCAATCTGAGCAAAATGATGCATGAGATGCAGCACATTTTGCATTGGCCTGACTGAAATCACAGTGCCTGTGGGGAGGTTTATTCCCCCAGCAACATTTCATTGTTTGAGCTGTCTCCCTACTACCAGTCTGCATTACTTTATTCCTGATTGGCAAGACAAACATCCAGATCAGTCAAACTAGCAGGCACTCATTTCTGCATATTTACGTGTGTATTTCATCTCCTACAAACAAGTGGAATGTGAGAGTTTAACAATTTTTTTTAAGTTATCCAATTAAGAAGAGAGAAGTTAATAAATCTCTCATGCTTGATTTTCCTATGCTTCCTTAGTGTAGTTTCCAGACAAAATAGCATGGTGAGTGCACTAAGAAACCTCTTGGCATTTCAGCCAAGATTTTTCAGGGTGTTATCACAAATGACAAAAATATCAACACACTGAAACATAACACATTTCAATCCTAAAAAGGTCGGATTTACATAATTACATCCTTGGTTTGCCAATATCCACATTTATCTCATCAGTGTAGCATGGGCCACCCATTCCATAAGTTATTAGACTGTTTGGACTGAACATATAAAAGCTGTTACTAATGGTTTTTTTTAAAGTTAACATTATGACACCCCTCATAACTAGTGCTGCATTCAAACCAACTGTTTCTTTTGCTTTCAAACCAACTGTTTGTTTCTTTTGCTTTTCCACAGCTGCTTTTTAGGTAGAATTTTCTGAGAACAAACAGGAGTCATGTAATTCATGAAGATGCAGCATTTTCTCCCTCCTCCCCATTCTCCTTGAAGAGATCAAGCACATCAGGTACATAACATAGACAGCCACCACCAACGCAGGGAGCCAAACCCTTCAGACCAGTCTCAATTTCAGCACTTCCTCAGGGCACCACTGAACTGATGGGGTCATCCCTTTTTTTTCCAAAAAAGGAATAGTTTCAAATACATACAGTTCTGGTACAGATCAGCATTTTTATTTGGTTTAAATATGCTGTGCATCAGATTTCTGCTCTTTATAAAAAGAAATACTGTTACTAACTGCACTCATAAATCAAAATAAATGCATGGCTTTCTGACTCGCTGTACTAACGACTCAGCTCTTATTTTTTTTCCATATTCGTATCTCTTTTCACTGCGCTGAAGCCAAATAAAACTGAACAAGTTGATATGGTTAAATGAACATAAAGGAAAGCATAACCCTTGGTCTCACCTGGCGTTACCAAACAACTGAGTCAAAATACAATTTCTATTACAGATAAATGGAATAGGTTAGGACATAAATAATATAAAAATGTTATAAAACAGAGCTGATAGTTAAAAGACCTAAGCAGCATGTTTACACCTGTAGACAGCTGTTTCTTCCAATATAAGGACATAGCAAATCAGAAGAACTCAGCTGATGTGCTGAGTTTTAGAGAAACAGTCACGGAAGCCTTATATACAACTGGATTTTGCAATGTAAGTTTCCAGGCTGCATTGCATCTCACAGCTATAAAGCACAGCAGTATTTGCAGTTGTAAGTACATCTTTTGCAACATGAGAGGTGCTATCAGTGCCTCAATTAAGAGCCGCCTTAGATCACAAACTTTTTCCTATGACGTCTGAGCCCTGCATTTTCTTTTCATTTTACTTCCTTCTATCCAAAAAAAATATAGAAATTAGTCAGCATGGCTGAAGTAAATAACCTAAGGTCAAGCTATCTATAGTAAATATTAAGTGACTGAGGGACTATCCCTTTACCCAACACACCCTTTCAGTCTTTTCACTTAGTCACACGGAGTTCTAATTTGCAATGATGTAAGAAAGGCATATATTCACACAAAAAATAATTTCAGCATCACATCATTTTTCATGGAGTCCTGTTGCCTGCTGATACCTGCAACTTTCTTGCTTTTGCCAGCTGAGGCTTTTTTTAACCCCAGATCTTAACATGTATCCAAGAAAAGATATTTTTACTGCTCATATTTTCAGAAGTCTGATTAGTTTTCCAGAGCTCTTATTAGAAACAGTACAATCCAACATGAAGAAGAATCAAGGTCCTCAGATATGTAGCTGTGTTCTCGTAGACACCAGGTGCTGGTTAACTCCTCTTTGTTAACAGGAAGATAGAGACAGAATTAATTCTCTTTACTATTCATTAGGTTTATCTAGAGGCAGGTAACTAAAACTATACTGAAGTGAAGACTCAGTGGAAAGCAGAAAATCTGGGTCATGATCATGAAGTATGAAATTTTTGATTTGTGAAAAACTTCTTGGGAAAGCTAAGGTCCTGAATGACAAGCGATTGGCAGGTCTGAGGAAGAAAAAAACATTGCTTCTAACTTTACTGGGGTTCTAGGAACCGTGGTACCAAAACAACCACCTCCACAAAGTGATTTTTAACCCCTGTTCAAGTAACAGCTCATTCGGAAAGCTAACTGAAAGTCATAAAGCTTGGTTGGACTTTGGCTTATGGGGCTCCAGCAATTCAGATAAGCTACCTGGTTTACAAAGGAGGTAAAGGAGGACTTCCCCTCCTAATAAGGGAGGTCACAGCCACGAGCATTTTTATCATCTGTCAATGTGTTTAGGGAGCTCCGGCAATATCTGATCCTGCCAGCTACTTCGGAATTTCAAGTAAACAGCCAAATTAGTGCAAATTGTTCTACTAAAAGCAAGGGCAGTGGGAAAAAAAAGAGTAAAACATCTAAAGAATTGGAACAAGGAAACATTATGTAAAAAGAAGTGGAGTAAGAATAAAACCAGAAACCAGTAGACAATAAAAACGGACTCAAATCCAATCCTTATGTTTTTATTCAGGGCAAGCTCCCACTGAAGGCAGCAAAAGCTTTCCCTGAGAACCTCAGACTTATTTGAGAGATAAGACTTCTAATTTTAATGAAGGGCTGAAGAGACCTTCACACAAGATGGATCATATGTTGTCATTAAGTAACTTCATGAGCTCCAGGGCAAGCTCTAAGCAAACCTCAACATGAAAGGCAGGCTAGCTTGAATACAGGCCTGTTAGTGGGAAATAAAGAACTCTCCCCCTAAAAATTCCACTGAAACAACTGTATTGTGGTTGCAAGTTGATCTGTTTCCACAGACAAAACTCTCTGGGAGTTTCCAGGTAACTGGTTTGTGATATCTACAATATGACACTCCTCTTAGACTAACTGGAAGATTACTGCGTGGGTGCAGCAAGCTTATGTTCCTTGAACAGTTTAATATCAAGAACACAACACTTTCTTTCAACGGCCAGCTTGGTATAAACTTAAAATCCATCCTCATTATTTGAACATTTTAAAAATAGGTATCTTTCAAAATGTTGGTATAGTAACAGGATGTACACAGTTATATTCCTTACACACGATGTTTGTGAAATAAATATAATACACCAAAGCACATAGCCATCGTATTAAAAAAGCCACAATGCAGTATCCATTCAACTGTAACGCAGGATCTGTATCTTGAAACAGACTGACTTTTTGCCAGACAACATTTGAGATTTATATATTGGTTTATGTGTAGCTAAAATTAAAAAATGATTTCTTCCTTAAAATTCTATCCACTTTCCCACTACCTTAGGCTTTATACAGCAGTAGGTATTGTATAACAAAGGATGTATGAATGAAGGAGAACAGGGACATTTACAGTCTTTCATCACAGTCTGATTTGATGCAGCTACTTCTCAGTGTCTGCAGCTCTGCAGTTGCATAAATAATTGGCAACTACTGACAACTCACGCAAAGCAAAAGTAGTAAAATCCTTATCAGTAAAAAAAAAATCCAGAACATCAGAGACTTCTTTTACTTATTTTGTTCAAATTGCAGCAAGATTTGTAATGGCAAGTTGGAAACTAACTGTTTATGTTTAATATGTAGGTTTGAAACTAGACATAAAATCTGAGAGTAGAGTTTGGTGATTTAGAGAGCAATTAAACATTTATTTTCTCATATGGCTCAAGGAAGAAGAAACAGTTTTAATTGTTCTGATTTAATTTCCCAGTTAATTTAAAAATATCTTTCAGTTTGGAAAAAAAAAAAAGAAAATGAATTAGATATCTTTCATTATTTATAAGCTTCATCTTACCTTACATCTCTTGGTGAGTTCTGTTTCTAGGCGACTTTGGCAGGTATTTTAATTCAGAATTCGTTTCAGCAATACATGCCATTACATGTTCTCTTTAAAATAAACTGCTTTTTCTCTTTTCCTCAGACAAAGTATGTAGGCTAAAAGAGCCGCAGCGTCTCTGTTCAAGAGATTTCGTGGACACTCAGAGGCTTTCTTTCTACTGTATGAAAGTTAAATCTGAGTAAGGAAGGCATTTTTCCTGTCCCGGAAATCCGTATAACCAAAACCAATGCTGAGCTAATGAGAAATGTTTCTTCCATGTGTTCTGTTTGGCAGACACTGCAAGTCATATCAAGGAAACACGTGATGTTTATAAATACAATATGGCTCATGTTGTCATAACCTCTCAATGACAAAAAGAGCATTAGAAAAAGCAGACAGCAAAACAGCAGGAAAGATGAGATTTGTATAATTTGGAAGGTCTCTATCAGATAATAGAGGCATTAGCATTTGCTTTTTCTTTTTTCTTTTTCTTTCCAAAAGAAAACAAATTTTTATAGTAATAGGATCAGTAAGGCAAACACATGGCAACGTATACAAATGCTGTCCTATAAGCATTCTAGCACTGAAATGCATTCACCCAATTTATTGCTTGAATTAATTTCCAATACATACTTTTGTTCTAAATACCTCTACGTAGCTCAAGAAGCTGTTATTTTTTTAAGCTGTAGTATGCAATGAACAAATGTAATTTTGGCAGCTTTTGCAGCTTTTATGTTTATTGATGTTAAGATCACAAACAATCCAATGAAAAGAAGTTAAACATCTCAAGCTGGATGTAAGTTTACAGGTACCTTAAGAACACAGAAGGATGGATGATCCTGCTTTTATTATTTATCTTTCCTGCAAACCAGCACTGAATTTCAGGCTCCTTGGATGCTTTAAATTCTTGAGGAGTTGTTTGAGGGTTTTTAGAACTTGTAGGGTTTTTTTGTAAGTTCACAAATTGCATCTAACTCTAGAGAGTTAAAATGTTAACAACCTGCTAGCCAGGCACTTTAAGGGAAAAAATGAAAAGTTGCTGTTGTGCAATTTCATTGATAAAAGCTATTCAGAACAACACTTTACCCAGCTTATCAAATGTCTGTCTCATTTTACTGTACAACTCATTTTAACTCATTGCCTTGCACCTTGGCAGATCAAACCCCCATTGCTGCCAGGAACATAATCACCTTTTTCCCATTCTAACTCCCAGAAAATGTGGAGTTTCCAGGTACCCCCCGCTCCCCCCCAACTCAGCTCTGACTCAGCTTGCCCTAATTGTTCTTACTTGGAGAAACAGTCTCTAAAAAAAAAATCCAAAACACCTCAAAGTGTACCTTGCTACAACAGCAGCCACAACAAGAATTCTTTGGATATTCTGGCCTCACCCACTCAGCAGAGATCTGGGATAAAGCGCTGACCTGCTAAGGTCTTATGCAAGTCAGGGAATTAAGCAAAAACATGGTGGGTCTAGGACATTTTAAAACAAAGTGTAACCCACAGACTTTCAGGCAGGTGGTTGGGAAGATAAAGATTGCCAAGCAAAATAGCCACCAGTTTGTTATGAAGTAAAAATTCCCTCCCAATTCTCAAAATTGGCAGACAGATGAAGCCCAAAACAAACCACTGCATAAACCAACATTATTAGTATCCAACTGTGTCACCAGAAACGCAGACAAGTTGCAATGACAGAAGGGGGAGATTATAATTTAGGCTTCTTCCCCTTTTAGCCACTCCATAAAAGGAGGGTGTAGGGAATGAGGACAGAAAATACGCGGCGCACATTCAGTGGGGGAATCACTTCCACTTGGAGTCACCAGGGGCTCACAGCAACAGCCCAGTATAAAAGGAGATGTGACATTTCCAAAGAAATTAAGTTCATTCAGCAACGTACGAAAATCTGACGTCAGTTCTTTAGTGTGACCTACTGACACTCAATCTACACACCACTGCTGAATGTGAGAAGAGAGGTAACCTGGACCCTACACCTAGTAAGTCTGAGAAAGCCTTTTCCTCTTCAAATCTATGCAAATCACAAACATTAATTCTAAGGGCACAGACCAGCATGGCTGTGTACATGCTTTTGCACTAGAATTCAAAAGAATGCCAAAAGGAATAAAAAGATAATCTAAACATCTGGACGTGAGACAGTATTTTGTCAAAAGAAAGTACTTTTGCACAGAGAGCTAGAAAGTGCTGATAAATGTTACAAGTTCAGGCGAAGGAATAAATGAATGAAATGCAGCAATGTGAAGAAACATTTTTCCAAAGAAAACATCTGCTACAGATTTTCAGCATACATTTTGGGAAAGGAATAATAAAAAAAGGAAGAGCACAAACACAAATATTCAGTGAGACGGCACTATGTGGCTACCTCTTGCTTGAACAGCATTCAACATGGTAGACCTGTCAAACAAACCATGCTCTTCAAGACGTAAAAAGCCACGGCACATTATCAGTAAGCAAGTAAGGCACTCTGAAGGATTTCAAGAGAAACTGTCCTTTCGAGCTTGTTTAGACCTTGAGCAAAATCCCTTTCCTCAAACACAACCCATTCAGAAAAATGCATGAAGCATAAGATCAGGAATATTAGAATTAATGGACATTAAAGCTGAGCGATTTGATAGGAGATCTGAAACTCAGAGATCCCACATTCCTCTTGCACATTCTGAGTCTTCTTGTCCATATGAATAATACTTAATACTTCAAGTGTTACTGCCAGTTCTTATACAGGTCTCACATCTGTTTGGCAGTTAAAACAGGTGTCCAAGCTGGCAGCTAACATTATTTTCTGAGATTATTTTGGGTCTGTTACATGGAAATGTTTATAAATCACATGAACAGAAGCCTGAACATCATCAAACCCAGGGATAAAGGTTCCAAAGGGACAAGAAGGCAAACAGTAGAAAAATCTGTAAAGGCAAAACTTTCCCAAACCTCAAAAAAACAAAGCTTTAACTCACATATGGCAGGAGATACAACCACACTCAACAGTATCACCATGGAAAAATATACTTACAATGGCTAATTCATGATATTCTAAATACTGCTCTTTCAGTCAGTCTGACAATAAGTTGCTTTTTTGTAGGTTTTTTGAAACAGTCAACCATGATGCAGAGCACAGCGTTTACAAGAGTTACTCCCTACTTCCCACTGTAGTGAATATAGCACTCATATATCACATGAAATTGAAGAACATCAATTTACCCAATGCAATGACACACAAACACAAAAGGAGGGATGAGAAGCAAAGGTTTTTCCACAATCTTTTGGGTACCATGCAATACCAGTACATAAAATGCAGATGTTTCTCACTCAGTTCCCCCACATTTCTACCCCCTTTAATGTGGTTTGCTAAGGAAAGAGGGATAGATAATCCATCTGCTTATCGGTAGTTGTCTCCCCTGAACTTGTGAATCTGCAGGCAAATTTCAATCAGATTTAACCAAAGGGTAGAAACCATTAGACTACTATGTCCCCACAAATTTTGCCAAATTAGAGATTTGTAAGAAGATCCTACAGTACTTCTGCCAAATAATAGAGGAAAAGTTGCAGTGTGTGCTCCAGCTTTTTAGTCTCCGGAGGATGAGTATCAGAGAGAACGTTATTTCAGCCCTCTACTTTGGGAAAAACCTCAGTTAGGATCTGAGTGTTGCTGCACAAGGAAGAAGCCGATCAGAAGACACACATCCTTAGACAAACAGGTTTCATTATTTCCAGAGCTCGAGAAATCGCTTGTTTCCAAGCTCATAACTTTGAAGTGCACAAGTTCACATAGATCAAAGGGAAGACTTTTTGCATGTTTCTCCACAAAGCCCCTATGAACGTCCTGGCTCTGACATCACCTCTCAGACCAGAAAGACAAGAAATTTGCCAATGCAAAGGAAAAGCCAAACGAGAAAATAGCTGTTTTGTTGGATGCACAGAATTTCAAAACAGCATCTTTGTCATTTCACCAGAGGAAAATACAATATTCTACCATGAAACCACTGCTTCTGCAAAGGTCATCGCTGTCTCACCATCATTTTTGAGTTATGGCCAAAGAGAGATAACTCAGCCATAATCAGAAGATGTCAAGTGTGTGTATCTGTTGTACAACACAGTATTTTAAAATAAGCAATACAAATTATTACAGTTTTTGCACAGAAGCAGCACCTGTGTTCAAAACAACTCTGTTAGGCAGTAAATGCCTGGAAGAGGGCCAACGAAGTAATCTTTACTTTTGAATATATGTAGCTAACACAGTAGTTAACCATATCTGAAAACAGGTCTAGGGCACACAAATAAAGCCACAGTAGATACATTCTACTAGGTATCTAGGTAATCCTGCTCCGGCAGGGGGATTGGACTAGATGATCTTTCGAGGTCCCTTCCAATCCCTAACATTCTGTGATTCTGTGATTCTGTGATTCAGCATCCACTGCACATGGAACAAGAACAGTATAGCATAAGTTTATAAAGTTACAGTGAAATTGTTACATGAGTTAATGTCATAATGCACAATGATAGTATGTCATGCCTTCAAGTATGAATGAGATGTATCGGATACATCCAGTTACTGCTACAGGAATATAACTAGAATTGAAGAATTTCAGGGTCTTAAAGAAGACACTAAAAACTATCACATCAGCTCTTTGAAGCACATCTATTTGCTCTCTCATGTTCTGTGTGCAGCAGTGTGAATAATCAAGTAATTAGATTTCTGACCTATCAAAGGACCATTTTATAATTGAAGCACATAAATGAGAGGTGGTTGAGAATAGTGCCTGTAAGTAAACTATTGCAATCTTTCTAAAATAATGAGGCCCTAAAATGTTGAAACAGCAGAAATGCTTACATGCAATGTTAATAATAAAGCAGTGAGACATGCTCAGAATTGATAATGAAACCAAGAAGCAAAAGTACAATTAAGCAAATCACTTCACAGGAAATTTCCCGTGCAGTTGGAGTAGCTTTGGAGCACACATAAAAGCCACAAAGCAGGTAGGACAGCAGTGGCATTCCCTTCTGGCCGCATTGAGCTCATTTGGTTGTACGGTTTCCTGGGGACAGACTTAGAATGGGTGGGGAGGAGATGAGGTTGTGTAATCTCTCCACCACCACCTCATGCTGCAACATTAGCTGTGGGTAACACAGTGGAAGAGGTGCCGCACAGCTGCATCTCCTGCCCTCTCGGCATCAAGGTGGGAGATAACTGTCCAGCAAAAGACACAGACACTGACAGAGAAATCCAATATGTTTCCAATGTCTTCTCTATAGTTCCCTAATAAAAAATGTTCACTTGAAAATGCAAATATACTAGTCCTTGTTCAGCACAGGTAGAAAATTTAAGAAAAAGAGAAAACCATTTGCACCACAACGAGTATTTATCAGAATTTCCTATTTGAAATGGTCATTTACTAAGTATTTCAACAGACTTCAAGCTAGATACATCTGTTCAGCCACTCCAAACCAGTCCATGCTGAAGCCTTGCTGGAGTGAACTAACACCATGCCATACTTCTCTGTAAAGGGTCTGGAAACACAAAATAAATTGTATAAACTCTGAGCACTGTCTGTGTCCCGAAATAATTAATTAAAGGCTATGTTTTGATTCACATGCTTTAATGCTAGTAAACAAGAACAAAAGAACAGTTAATGCTCAGGGCAAGTAACTGGAAAAAGCAAAGCAGTTAAGAAACATTACAGTAAGCATTATCAATTCCCTTTCTGTATACATGTCGTACATGTACCCTTGATTATATGAATTGTTGTGTACATATTACAGTTAAGAATTTAAACATTTAATATAAAAGCTGGAGGAAAGAGGAGTATAAATGCAGCACTAGTACTTACCCTTATATCTCCATTTACAGCTCTGGAAGTGTGATTAAAAGCGTGTGCAGGATCTTTGTTGTAAACTTTAAGGAAAGATCGGTCTTGAATATTCCTGGAATCAAAAGAATTAGCAATGATAACAGATGAAAGTAGTTTTATTTACTTTGTTGCCTGAAAGTTTCAGGTAATAGACAAACACAGTAGGTCTGCAGCTGACCTATAAGAAAAACCTAAATGCCATAACTTAGACACACACAAACAAAAGCCTACTTTGATTCTCTTTCCCATGGGAAGTATCATTCTTTTGCTACAACTCCACACCCATAAAAATTAGATAGTGTTAAGTTTCTTTCAAGATCCTGCCATAGAGTGAAAACACTTTGAAGACAATAGAGCTTTAACATTTACAAGGCACTCAAAAGGATTTAGTTAATATTTACATGTTTTATTGTGTACTCAGCCCACGTGAATTTTTGCTATTCTAAGAAGCAAGAATATCAAAAGAAATGCAGTCTTTCTAACTGCAATTATTCTTGAGGCAATTCTAATTATCAGCTTGTTCACAAACCTAAAAAAAATCCACAAAAGCTAAAATTCAGTAGCAGATAAATCCTTCCTCTAAACTTTATCTATAATAAAGACAGGTTTTTAAGGGAAAAAATAGGAATTACAAAAACAAATAAACAAGCGAAAGTTTTGATGAAAGCTACCACAGAAATGGTTTAGATGGAAAGCCTTAAGAGAATATTTTTGTTTAATTAGGACCCAACACTTTGTCATTGATTAGTTCATTTTTCAACTACTACATTTAGGAAAGAGTTAGATGACAGTAGTTTTCTATTTTGTATCAAAACCTACCTTCCAAAAATTTTATGGCTTAGACACTTGCACTGAGTTCCGCTGATTTCTTGTTCACGTTTAATCAGTAGCAAAGCCTCCAATCTATACTCACATCCTTTCAAAGCTGCGATTCCTTTCATTTCCCAGTATTGATCTCTAGAGAATTTACTTACACATGTGACTGAATTCCTTTCCTCCAGGTGCAGCTACAAGTCTAGTGAACTGATCTTAATCACTGGGATTATCATTTAAAAATGAAGGAAAGGATTCTTGGGCAGGTCCAATTTCTTTCTTACAATGTCATATTACAGTCAGTGATTGCTTTGAATGGGTAGCTAGTCAGAACTTGTGCTGCTGTTGTAGATGTCAAGTAGTTATTAACGAAAACCCACAGCTTAAGAGACAGATCCGTGCCTTCTGTTTAAGAACTGTAGGGCTGATGAGAAGTTTAGTATTTATGAGTGTTTACTTGTAGACTGCATAGGAAAATAGCTACCTTGCGGCAAGTTCAAGGTCTTCAATTATTTATGGTAACATAAACTGTTTTCCATCTTGCAAACAGGACCCTTTCACTTTGAGACTTGCACTAGGAGTCTCAGTTACCATTTTCTGCCTCAGACTTGGAAATATGTTCTTTTCAATACAAAGCAAGCTCTCTCATCTTCAGTTCAAGAAACAGTGTATTATTCATTTAAATAAATTTTACCTGCTGTCTTTTCTGTCTAATGGCTAAGAGATGGTACCTCAACTAACCAGAGTTCATTTTAAAAGCATTCTTTGTAAATATTTCTTGTAGAAACACGACACTTTAAAGTAAAACATTGCTGCAAGGCAAAGCACCAAAATACTAGGCATTCGATCTCTGAAGTGAATTCTATTTCACCTCATGTTGCTATTCTAAGATAAACATTGCTGATAACAGGTATATATTACTGTAGGTTTATTATTATTATTTGCATTACTGTAGCTCCCAGATGCTCTTGGCATGTTCAAAGGCCTCATTGATCTCTGTGTGCTGTATAAACACCCCAGGAATACAACCTCTTCACCTGCTTACAAGGTGAATAGAAGACACTAAAGACAACAGGAGAGCTGCAGAAAGATAAGGGAACAAAAAGAAACAGGAAGACCATACTGTCCAGCCACAGGAGCAATGAAGAGATCCTTGGACCATGGACATGCTCTGAGTACTCAGCGCAATAGCGAGAGCGGGAAGGAGACCAACGCAGTGGCTTTGCAGATGTCTGCGGAGGACGCCTTCCAGGCACGTTAGAGGGCTACCCGAGAGACAATGTGAAGGCACTTGTCTGAAAATTAAAGACATGTAGATTGAAAGTTGGCATTATTCACCAAGTGGAAGCAGATGGCACTTGGTACTGAACAAGAAATGAAAAGTAGCGTTGAAGTGGGCTTGGAGGAGCCCTCATAATGAAGACAAGTAGTTTATATTTAATGAGATGGAAAAGATACAGCCAGAGGACAAATGAAAAAAATGCATGTGAAACAGTCTGCTTGTCAAACTAGAAGAATGATCTTTGTTGCTTCATTTGAATGAGTAAGAGCAAACAAGATGACCTGGGTCAACTGCTGAGAAAAGACCATTACAGCAGTTGCTACTAAAAAGCTCATGAGCTGAGTGTTTTTTCACTATGTGGTGGGAAAACAAAGGCTGCATCACAGGGCTGTTATGCAGAAAAAATCTGAAATCTACATCAGATGCAGAGCGCTGAACCACTTTAAGAAAAGGACCAGGTTATGGGCTTAAGTAGAAAGACAGTGCCTTGTTCCGTGATTAAAAAAAAAAAGAGAAAGAAAAGGGGAAGGAGTGTGATGGCCTAATGAAGGAGAACATAAGCTAGGCTGAAACTAGTGGTCCATGAGACTATAGCAAAAGAGAAAAATCAAGATTTTAGTTTGCATGGAAGAGGTAGGATACATGTCATTCAACCACAGACATTCACAGGGAAGACATCAACAACTAGGTTCTCTGGCATGTATAATTTATCGGACAATTTTATAGGATTAATCACAACCAGCTCAAAATGTGGATGTAAAAATCTCCATTTAGTCAGATGAATCCCATCCTAAAGGAGGGACAGAAAAATAAATGGGAGAGTCACCCAGGTAGTTGATAATTCAACTAATCCACAGGGATAAGATGAAGGAGATAGGTACAGGTAAGGAAAAGGAAGGAGGACAAAGCCCTGAAAAAACACAACAGCAAATAAATGTTTGAGAAGAGGACCTCTCAAATGATACCTGAAAGGAGAGGAGAGGGACAGGAAGAAATCAGGAAAGAACAGCATTGAAACAAAGGAAGATCGAACTTTCAAGAAGAAAACACTGAAAGTACATGAGAGAACTGAGAGGAAAAGGGTGTTCACAAAAGCTGGCCATTTCGTGACTTTGAGAAATGCAATGGAACAGGAGGGAACAAAAGACAAGTTGGAATTAGAAGAATAAAGCCCCAGACAGGTTGGAAATGGGTCTAGGACAGAATTAAAAGAGTAAAACTCCAGCCAACAGTTGCAGTGACTGCTCAGTGTAAAAAAGGTAGGTGACGGGATGGAAAGTGGAAATGTATGTTGTGTTCAGGGATAGTTTTGTTGGGAGGCACAGAAACATGTTTGCAACGTAGGAGCAGGCACTTTAACAGAGTAGTAAGTAAATAAAAAGACAAAGCAAGGGATGTAAGGTACAGAGGAACATGAGACAGCCTCTGAGGGAGGTGGAGAGCTTAAAGAGTTGACTGAAACACCTGTATTTAAGACAAAGAAGAAAGAAGAGAATTGAAGGAAGACATGGCAAGCAAAGGAGAGAAAAATTATACTTAATTTAGTCCGTTCTCTGAGGGGAGACACTGGCAAGATCTTGTAAAGTGTAAGGAACAGAAATGGAGAAACTGTTGTGGAAATCATTCAAGGGTGGTGAAAATACAGCTGGTAGTGCATACTTTGGACTCCATTAAACTGGAACTGCTGAGGTCTCCTTAGTGAGAAGGATGGCAGAACTGAAGGAGGGAGTTTTGTTATGGAGGAAGTCAGCTGGATCATGGGATTTCCTCTAGAAATGCTCTACAATACAGGCATAGGAACAGAGGAAGCAGATGCTGGGATTGAGCCAGGCCTGAGGTTGGCAGAGTGACGCCTGCAATGGGAGCAAGGGAAAAAAAGGTGGAGTGGTATTAAGATAATCAACAACCACATTCTCGAGGGCAGGGAGGAGATGAAGTCATAAACTGTTAGTCTGAAACTCAAAAGAGAAGATAGAAGGATAAAGTAAGAGAGAAGGAGCCGATGAGCCAGATGATGGTTGGTAATAATGCACTTGCCAACAAAGATGTAGTAACGCCTATCTTAATTTAATCAGTTGATCTGATCTTGTGAATAGACTGTTTGATGTATAAGAAACTGGAGTATATGATGAATTATGATGATGCAAAAAATCAGATGGGTCTTAACATAGGCATTACAGTGGCCAAAGAGGGGTGTGGGAGTCTGCAAAGCAAGGAAGATTAAAAAAAACAGAAACTGGAATCCAAGAGGCTGGCTAATGACAAGACACTGGATAAACAGCCTGAGGAGAGCAAGACAGAGGTGAGAAAATGGGAGTGCGGTGCTGTTCAAAGACTAAGCGGAGGAATGGGGGAATTGGAAGTGGCAAGGCTAGAAAAGCTCCAACTTGCTCTTTTAACTACAACATGATAATGGAGAAACACCTGAGCCACAGGATCTCCAGAAGAAACAAGGCAGCAGTGGACAGGACAGTTCCCTTACTTTCACATCACTTTCCTGCACTAGTGGCAGACTAGCAGAGAGGAAACACCTTTTTTGCTTTCTCCTTCATCTTCTTATGCTCCTCTGTCCATTCTTTTTATCATGTAACTTCTTGTGAAAAGGATGGCACAAAGGCCCACCATATTTCCTTGCACAGTTTTACAGAGTGTAACATGTCTGAGGTGTGCCCAAGAGCTTTTTTGCTGCATGATTTGGGACTTTCTAGGGATGCTGAAAACTTGGTCCTTCTGCTCGAAGAGCACAGACATCAGGACCAAAGGAACACAGTTAACAAAGCAGCTGCACTCCAAGAAAATAAAGGACAGAAAGGTGCACCCAGACGTTAGTCAGATCATTGATTGGCCAAGCTCCGAATCAGTGAAGTGACTGCATTAGTTGCTGCATCCTGACATAAAACAGAAAGCTGGTGGGGCTGCAGTGGTCACCTGTGCCACAGATCTTTGTCAGTGTTAGATGATGCATAATTGGCACTGTTGTGAGGACATAGGTGACATTCATATTTGTACGTTCAGGCTCACAAGGATCAGGCTTTGCACTACAAGCGAAAAACTAGATTTTCTGTAAATGTTTATTGTGTGTTCCATATTTTAAATATGTATGTATCAGTTAAAATTAAATAGAATATTAAATATGTGAACCTGCATGTATTATATGAATATTTCAACAAGGTACAGCATTTATCAATGGCTTGTGCAACAGATATTGCACATACAGCTGAAGGCAGTGTCAGACCAGACCTCCCATATTACTCAGATATCACTGAACATGCCTTTATGTGTCAGGCCACTATCTGTCAGATACTTATCAACTCCACTCCCTTTTATTCTGTAAGTGCACTACAAAAAAAAACCAAACCAAAACGCAACAGCTGTAATTCTATGCTTACTTACCTCACATCACACAATTCATAGTATATGTTTCTGCTCTCATCCTTGATGTAAATGGCCACACTAGGCGATTCCAGCATTTTCATCGTCAGCTGCTGGGGGAAGGCACTTACAAAAAGGGCACGAATTGTGTCTGTGCTTGTGATTTCATTCGGCATCCTCAACTGCTTTGTTTCATCTCCATACTGAAGATATAAAACACCTACAAGCAAAATATAATAGCAAGTTACATATTCTTTAGTGCACAGTAATGATCTGGGCTTCAAAGTCCATGTGGAACACAGACCAAGCCCATAATGAGAAGAGAAAAATCAACTCACACTCCTTACTCATAAAGCACATACATTTTCCTTTTCAACACACTATTGGAGTAGGGCATAGAACAGTGATACAGTTGTGCCTTGATAAATATGCTTGCCCCAGTACTGCACCTTGTTGAGAAGCCTTTTACTGTTCTTTCATTGGATAAATCAGAAGTTTACCTTAAGAAGACTAATGGAAAATCCCAAACACAGCAAGTCTGCAAGGTGTTGGTAAATCACAAGGTACTTTAAAAAAAAGCAGTTGAGGAAGAACTTTATCCTTTTATAGCACCCCGTTTTCCTTAAACACAGATTTTGCATTTTAGCCTCACGCTTACACAACAAAAATCCCCCAAAAAACAGATTTCCATTTTAGCACAAGGTATTTTATATTCACAATTCAATTTGCTGTCATTATATAGTATAAAGCCCCAGGAGAAACCCCCAGCAGGAGCAGAACTGAGGTCTCACGCAAAAACAAGAGCAGTGTTGGATCCTTCCAGTTTCCCAGCACTGTTAATAGTCATCCTTAGCACTTGGGGAGAAACGTGAGTAATCTCAGATGCTGAATTGCAAAATATGGACATTCTTATTCACTCAAGACAAAAAGAACACCATTCTGATATAGCTAGCTCTCTATTTTCAGGGAATGGGAGGCTCAATAATGGAAAAAACATGGATAATACAGACCAGGGACTCAGTGAAGGGATACTAAGTACCTCTTCCATGATGCCTGTGTTGGCCCTGCCAGGGCCATGCTGACTCCTGCATAACCAGTGGGTGCCTATACTCCACTGGCTGGTACTGCACAATGAGCGTGACTCATTAGCTTTGCTACAGCCCACTCCCATGCCATCCCAAGCTACAAAGCCCTCCAAGGACTGAAGCACTGTGAAGAGCCATCTCAATCAACAGCAGAAATCAGACTGTACTTGATGGGGTTGATTAACTCTGACCATGCTGGGCCTGGCTCCTAAAGACCACCAAAAGGTCTTATGAGCATCTCCAATGTGGGAAGGCTTATTAGGACCTGTACAGCAGGAAACAGACTGTCACAGAACTGCAACCAAACTAAGAAACTTCCTGGGATCCACAGCACTAGGGAGTAGATCCAGAGACAAACGCTCAGCCGAACTACTTTGGATACAGAGGAAACAGGAACTGGTAAGCCCAGATGAGCATATGTATCCAATCCATACCCAAGGCACAGATGTCTTGCCTGAGCATGGATCATTGAAAGCACACTGTGCACTTTCTGAGCCATCTCAAGTGTCTCTGTACAACACTGCATTGTGCCAGGAAGAAATACCTTTATTCTCTTGCTATGTATAAGAGATGGAGCAGGTATAGCTTCTGCAGTGATGTAAAAAGACAATAAAATGGCAGATCAGAGAATTACAGAATGGCTGAGGTTGGAAGGCACCTCTGGAGATCATCTGGTCCAACTTCCCCACTCAAGCAGGGACACCTACAGCCACTTGCCCAGGATCGTGTCCAGACAGCTTTTGACTATCTCCAAGGAGGGAGACTCCACAGCCTCTCTGGGAAACGTGTGCCAGCGCTTCACCTTCACAGTGAAGAAGTGTTTCGTGATGTTCAGAGGGAACCTCACATGTTTCAGCTGGTGCCCATTGCCTCTGATCCTGCCACTGGGCATCACTGAAAAGAGCCTGCCTCTGTCTTCTTTGCACCCTCCCTTCAGGTACTTTTATACATTGATGAGATCCCTCCCCTTGAGCCTCCTCTCCTGTAGGCCAAACAGTCCCAGCTCTCACAGCCTTTTCTCTTAGCAGAGATGCTCCAACCAACTTAATCGTCCTTGTGGCCCTTTGTTGTACTCTTTCCAGTATGTCCATGTCTCTCTTGTATCAAGGAGCCCAGAACTGGACGAAGCACTCCAGGTGTGGCCTCACCAGTGCTGAGTAGAGGGGATGGATCACTTCCCTCAACCTGCTGGCAATACTTTGTCTAATGCAGCCCAGGACACCATTGGCTTTCTTTGCTGCAAGGGTGCATTGCTGGCTCATGTTCAGGCTGGTGTCCACCAGGATCGCCAGATCCTTTTCTGCCAAGCTGCTTTCCAGCTCAGTGTCCCCCAAGATATATTGGTGCATCCACTTTGCAGGCATTTAGCAGCCCAGAATGAGATGGAGAAGAAAAAATGTACAAAAGACAGTAAAAATACCACTGAAGTTTGTATTTCTACCAGCTGAGAGGCACTGCCACAGCTAAATGCTTTGTAAATGGCTCAAAAGCTATCTAGCCATTGGAAAGCACTTGGAAAAGGAAAACAATATCAGATCTTCTCAAGAATTAGTGATTACAGAAACATCTACACTGAATTCACTGCAGCTCATGTAGATATACAATCAAGGCAGTTTTACACCACTCAGTTTGGATATTCCTAGTGGCACGATGGTAGAAGGACAGCATTCAGGCTGAACTAACTGCTAAAGTCTTTATTACATTTTCAGGCACACTTTGGGGCCTGAGCAGATTCTGTGCTGCCATGCCTTTGCATCTACCAATAACCAGCACAGGCAGGCTAAAACTAGGCAGAGTATTTTACACAAACTGAATCCACCACAGTAACTGCAGTGTAGATGCACCATAAGTTGTTCTCCCACAGCCAATACAAACAGGAGGATTGTGAACACAAGGTCCTCAATGCAGTTACCATCAGTCATCACCAAATCTCAGTAAATCACAAAACTTGGATGGTAATTCGGTGATTCTCACTTGAAAGTCATCAGCAATGGGTTGGGCAGTTTATGGTGCTGAGATACAAACACTGGGCAAAAGCAACGGGAAAAGCTAAGGTCCTAGAATAGAAAGGCATTTAATGAAGAGAAGAGAAGGCGTTTTAAGCTAAGATGAGCCCTCTTTCCCCTTAGTCTTTATTTTTGTCCCTATGTTGTCCGTAAGTGCTATAGAGGAATGAACACATACATAGTCAGATGTTCCTACGATCAGTGAGTAGATAATTGTGCTTGCACTTAGTGAAGGAAGATGTTAATTTTTCTGAATACTAAACAGACTACTCAACATTACCTAACCATTATTTAATATTAGGCTGCTTTTATAAAATGGAGCTGTTAACATAATTTTCCTACTACTATCAAGAGCTGATACTTTTTCTTTCACTACGATTGCAACCAGACTCTTTATGAATCCTACTACAAACTTCCATTTTCCTTTGGCTGGAAAAATTGTTTCAGACTGAAAAGTAACTAGTTTCCTTTCAAAGATTGAGGAGAATTTTCCTAAGAATTTTATTTTTAATGCCAATATTTAATGAGTTATTAAACTATTTTTCCATTTTTTTCATTTTAATTTGAGATATTTATTTCTTTATGTTCTTTTAGGTAAAATAGGCTTTTTAGTGCTCATTCAAATATTCTATGCAGCTAAACATTCTTTAGAATTCAGAAACTAACTATATTTGTAAAAAAACTTAAGTACACATGTTTTTAATGATTGCATTTATTTCACTGTTCCAAGATGTGCAAAAACATATTCATTTTTGATGATAGCTTTCAGTTCTTAGGAAGAACATAAGAAACCTTCTTGGATTAAATGGCAAAAAATTATTTTTTGGCTAAAAATACAGACTTTGCATATCAGCTTTGCAGTTGTGTGTGACTCTTTTCTGCCCAGTTTCAAAGTTAGTGCAGAATGCAGAAAATGCTGGTTTTGCATTTTAGGCCACTAAAAACATGCTGAATATTGAGCTACTGAAACCATTAGCACAAAAGAAATGGTAGAGTTGAAAAATCTTCCCTATACACAACTCTAAATCATTTCAGTCTTGACTCTGCCTTTCCTCTAATACTCCCACAAAATATTGATCCAAAACAAAATTACAATTGTCTTTGGGTCTTGGATTTTCAAAGCAGATATGCATGTTATCCAAAAAGATCATGCCTCAAAATAGACAGCTTTAACATACAGCTCAGAGAAATGTTTTGGCCACAATCTCACTGTAGGGGGAAAAGACATTTTCAAAGGCATAATAAATTCTTTTTTCCTTACTCTCCCTTAAATCACATGCCCTTAAAAAAACCTACTGCCTTTCCTCTTGAGTGGTCTGATCCATATCATGATAAAGCAATGCTTTAGGATATTTCCTATTTGACAAAACTAACTGCTCACTTCTATGAATCCCGTTTCAGCATGGCAGAATAAAGAGACTCAAAATCCATTATTTTAAGTCACTGACGTTATTTTTCTTCCACACATTGCCTGGCTGAAATTCTGAACACCAGTAATACCCACAGGCCCAACTTCATGGAAGCTGCTGGAGCTCTGAGGTTTATTTTACCTTCAGCTAAAAAATTACTCCCATGAAGAATTAAAGCAAGAAGAAATAGAATATAACTCAGGCACGGCTTTTGTTAGGGCACAGCACATACGTCAGTAAAGCTGCTGGAAAGAAAGTTAAACACAACGGATGTTAATGTCTCCAGGTACCCTGAAGTCCCTCTTGCACTTATGCTTCTGTTACAATGGATTTACCTGAAACATGAAGATTGTGCCAAGTTTTATAAAACACAAAACAAACTGGACTGCAAAATGCCCTGCTACTCTAGGAAGACAGGTACAAAGATCAGTGCGAACGAGGAAACTACACCATGCAACTGTTTTGAAAGTGCAAGTCAGACAACACTGCGGCAACCACTTCTAGGTGCTCCTACACGCTACCAGCCTTGGGCTCTTCTACAGCTACAAGGCAAACCGTGATGTTAAGCTGTCCCCTTCATCATGCTGGTATAATTTATTTTCAGAAATACCTCTGGAATTTCTGATTGTTCTTCACCCTATGGGCAACAGGCCACGGCATTAAACACAGGCCATAGAAGAAAACATTTATGTGTAAGCCAGGCCTTAGAAACTTAAACCTCTTTACAAATTGCTTCACAACATTCCTGTCAACAGAAAGGTATGTTTTATAGTAGGGGAAATTAAACACCCAAGAGGTGAAAGGACATGTTCAAAGAAAGGTTTACGAGCACAAAACCCAGATCTGATGATAATCATGCGAACACACCACATGATCACCCTTTCCTTCCCTGCATACAGAGCTCTTTCAAAAACAAAAGACCTTCTGCTCCCCCTTTACCAAGGGTCAGTGACAGAAGTACTTGTACAATATTTCATCATTTCTCTCAGGGATCGTCTACATGAAACGCAACACGGTGCAATGAAAGATGCGCTGTTAACCTGATTACGCAGGCAGTTCTTCCTGCACAAGCTGAACCCATCAGCGCTGGGTTTAGAGGCTGCCCGGAGCAGCCATCCTGCGCCTTTAGTCCAGCTAGCACAAGGCAAGGTGCTCAGCTCAGATACTGCTGCTGGGCTGTAAAACCCACTTGGCAGCTGAGGACATGCCCACACAGTGTAACGGCGAACCACACCTGAACTCACAGGGTCTAGGCTGGCTTTACAGCAAGGAGCTGCATAACCAAAAGGGCTCAGCACTGTACCCATACTGGTAAGATCACCACTCCTTAGTTGCAACTGGTAAAGGTTTACCCCTTATGGCAAAAGCTAATGTTATGCAGGCAGCATGACACCACCCAGCTCGCATCTCTCAGCACCTCCTTCTAACACATGGTGCTGACCTAACCCTGACTAAGCACCACGTTATCAAGGTTATATTGCTAACAACGATCTCAGTGCTGGGCAGCTTAGATGCCTAGAAGGGCTTTAATCACAACTTGCTTTTATTTACAGAACAGGAATTATCCTTACAAATTGGTTATTTAAGAGAGAAAAACGTGGAGTACATAACAGCAAAGAAAAGTTAAATACCTGATAAATCAAGAATAAGTTAACAAACATGATTGAGTCACCTTCTGTGGCCTTTACAAATATCAGTTATTCTCTCACACAATGAATTTTAAATGGAAAAATACTGGTACTCACATAATCCTCTCATAATTCTATTCTCATAATGAAGAAGAGAAAACTGAGGCAGAGGACTTATTTAACTCCTCAGTGTTGTGAAATAAAATACAGTCAAAGCTTAAACTGGAGTTCATGAGTTTCTCTCCTGTGAAGCTGCAGGACACTCCCTGTGTAGGCAAGACATCTTGCAAATTTCTGCACTGAAAAATCTTACTGACATTTGGCAACACCTTAATCCATGGGCTCCCATCTGAAGAGAAGTATTAACTGATGATAATATCTGTATTTGGCTGATGTTGGATGCTTGGGTGCTGGAGCATTGAAATCTTCCCACAGAACCAGAAATCACTGGTGTGAACAAGGCACTGATACTCTTTTCTGACCCAGCCACTCTATGTATCCTCTGGAAATTTCACAGAATCACAGAATGACAGAATGTTAGGGATTGGAAGGGACCTCGAAAGATCATCTAGTCCAATCCCCCTGCCGGAGCAGGATTGCCTAGACCATATCACACAGGAACGCGTCCAGGCGGGTTTTGAATGTCTCCAGAGAAGGAGACTCCACAACCTCTCTGGGCAGCCTGTTCCAGTGTTCGGTCACCCTCACCGTAAAGAAGTTTTTCCTCATATTTATGTGGAACGTCCTGTGTTCCAGCTTGTACCCATTGCCCCTTGTCCTGTCAAGGGATGTCACTGAGAAGAGCCTGGCTCCATCCTCATGACACTTGCCCTTTACATATTTATAAACATTCATGAGGTCACCCCTCAGTCTCCTCTTCTCCAAGCTAAAGAGACCCAGCTCCCTCAGCCTCTCCTCGTAAGGGAGATGTTCCACTCCCTTAATCATCTTCGTGGCTCTGCGCTGGACTCTCTCTAGCAGTTCCCTGTCCTTCTTGAACTGAGGTGCCCAGAACTGGACACAATATTCCAGATGCGGCCTCACCAGGGCAATTTGAAAATTTCAAGTAATTAGTAAAGCTAGTTGGGCTACAGCAATCAAAACCTGGATGCATTACGAGCTCTGGAATTTCTTTAAATCAAAGGTGCAAAGCTAGCTATAACTAAAACAGGGGGAAAATACATACAGGAGGCCTTCAGACCTTGTTGGGTGAATAATAACATCAAAAAAGTATATTAATATTTAGTACAGGATATATAAGGAATGAAAAATCAATTAAACTAGCAAAGCTGTATCTTAAGGTGAAGAAATATGGAGTACATGGTGGGGAAAAGCAGTGAGAACTGCCAGAAATCAAGCTGAGCTATGCTTTGTAAAGTAAATTAAATAACACAATGTTGAGTTAGAGGTTGGTAAAGTTGTCATTGAATTTGTTTCACTCTTTACCTAACCATCAGTTAACCATATCTTTTTCAGATGATGGACAATCCTTGTCTTTTCATGCTGGTTTACCTTGATCTTCCACCATATGACCATTGAGTCACCAGCTCTGTCTGCGCTTTCCCTCACGCTGAAGTCATCAGCAACGTCAACAAGCAAAAGTGAGAAAATGCACCCTTGTTATTCCTCATATTTATATTGAATCACTAGTTGAGACTTGCATCGGTTTTAAAAACTAAGGATAACTTTCAAAATCTTGATGATGGCTATTTTTGTCGGGACACTTCAGAACAATCCAGAAGGGATCACAGGAAAAACTGCCAAGCATTTCCTCAAAATCCAGTTTACATTTTTTCTTTTTTTATGAAAATGCCAAGATCGTTCCAATTTTTCTTTGATTTTTATTTGATAAAATTATAATATATAACACTGTAAGGGTGGCATAGGCCTATATTATTCTCCATCCCTGCCCCCCACCCCCCACCCAGCTATCAGATAAACAGAGATAACACATCATTGGTGTCCTTATCACCAAATTCTGCAAAAGTTATCCAGACATAAAATTATTACAGTAACAACTCTTGCAGTGTGGAAGAAATTCCTCAATATGCAGTTCATTCTTTCCACACCCTCAAGACTTGACTCTCCTATTTCACCACACACATTTTCAACTAGTCTGAGGTCATTGCCATGATGCCTGTGGTATTTCTAGCCTGAAGCTCTCATACTAGCTTCCATTAGCTACTCACTGCTGATAATCTGTCCTCCACATTCAGAAAATGTCTGTAAATATCCTTAGCTGTCTTCAAGTACTAAGGGAATCAAAAAGTAGATCTTTTAATGAAATAAAAACAATTACCTATTTTATATAATTTTCTTACAGAATAGCCTGAAGAGTTCTGCTCAAGGTATTAACTTGTTTGATAAAAATTTCAATAAAAACAGGAACTGTTTAATTTAGTGCAGTACTACTACTTAGTGCTACTTCATCCTTTTCTACTATTTACAGTGACTTGCTGTAATTTTGCACTACATTTTTTACCTAATGAAAACACACATGGAAAATTCAGTAGTCACATAAAATTTCTACCAGTGTTATGAGAAATAAAGATTTATAACTGTCACTCAAATATTAGCACTTTTCTACAAACAGATACATTTAGCTGGTTAAGAAGTAAAAGCAAAAACCAAAAAGAAAATGGACAACTTTTTACCCAAAGAAAAGCTGGTATTTGTCCTATCTGATTGCAGATAAAACCTGTGAAATAGCCTATTGCCAAAAGACAACTTTGTCCATACACCTATGTCAGCAAGTCCATCAAGTGTAGACAGTTATCTCTATCACCTAGTGTGTGTGAAGGAACATTTCAGTTTAACCCAGTTCCCCAGGTGGAAAACAATGTTCTGGCAGGATGACTTTTGGACAATAATTGCCCCTATACCCTTGCTTTTGCCAGAATAGCCCAACTGTCCAGGAATAAGACATTTTCACATCCCTAACCGACAAAATAATGCCAGTAAACTTGGAAGAACACAAAAATCCTATGATACTTAATGACAAAGTATTAAAAAAAGACAACTGAACAACTCACAGAATCACAGAATCAATCAGGTTGGAAGAGACCTCTGGGATCATCGAGTCCAACCATTGCCCTGATACCACCCTGTCAACTAGACCATGGCACTAAGTGCCATGTCCAGTCTTTTCTTAAACACATCCAGAGATGGTGACTCCACCACCTCCCTGGGCAGCCCGTTCCAATGTTTAATGACCCTTTCTGAGAAGAAATTCTTCCTATTGTCCAATCTGAACCTCCCCTGGCGAAGCTTGAGGCTGTGCCCTCTTGTCCTATCACTAGTTGCCTGGGAGAAGAAGCCGACTCCCACTCCGCCACAACCTCCCTTCAGGTAGTTGTAGACTGCAATAAGGTCACCTCTGAGCCTCCTCTTCTCCAGGCTAAACAACCCCAGCTCCCTCAGCCGTTCCTCGTAGGTCAGACCCTCCAGACCCTTCTCCAGCTTGGTCGCCCTCCTCTGGACTCGCTCCAACACCTCAACATCTTTCTTGAAGTGCAGGGCCCAGAACTGGACACAATATTCAAGATGCGGCCTCACCAGTGCCGAGTACAGAGGGACGATCACTTCCCTAGACCGGCTGGCTACACTATTCCTAATAGAGGCCAGGATGCCATTGGCCTTCTTGGCCACCTGGGCACACTGCTGGCTCATGTTTAGCCGGCTGTCGATCAGCACCCCCAGGTCTCTTTCCGCCGGGCCGCTTTCTAACCACTCTTCCCCCAGCCTGTAGCACTGCATGGGGCTGTTGTGGCCGAAGTGTAAGACCCGGCACTTGTTCTTGTTGAACCTCATGCTGTTGGTCTCGGCCCATCTATCTAACCTGTCCAGATCCCTCTGTAGGGCCTTCCTACCCTCCAGCAGATCGACAGTCCCACCCAGCTTGGTGTCATCTGCAAATTTACTGAGGGTGCACTCAATCCCTACGTCTAGATCATCTATAAAGGTATTGAACAGCGCTGGCCCCAGAACTGAGCCCTGGGGAACATCGCTAGTGACCGTCTGCCAGTTGGACTTAGCCCCATTCACCACCACTCTCTGGGCTCGGCCATCCAACCAGTTTTTAACCCATTGAAGAGTCCATCTATCCAAGCCCCAGGCAGCCAGTTTGTCTAGAAATGGCACGTGTACCAGAGCTATTTTTCAGAGGGCCCATAGGCTCTGTCATGCTACATTTACTCCAGTTGACATTCACCAATTTAGTGTAGTAAAATCAGAGGACTACACACAAACACGCACAGGACATGCCTATGCAGGGTCTTGCAGCTGCGCTGCTTTTGCCCACCAGAAGTTGAGCCTCTGACCTCTGAAGAAGCTAGTAAGCCACGGCCAGCCTGCTCCCCGCCAAAGGTACCAAGCTGACTAGTAAAATTTCAGAGGATCTGTCTGCCAAAGACTACATAGACGTGATAAGTATTTATGGACATGGTAAGCAAGTATTTTACATAGCGGCATTTTCATTAGTAACTTTTAAAGTGGCAATAGCAAAAAAGACAAGAAAACATCAATTACATTTCTTAGAATATGTGTTCTTCCTCTTGAATAAACACAGAGTGAGAGAGATCCTACCCAATTGCATTTCCTTCCTATATAAATCAGCTGTATCAAATACACATTACTTGAGTGGTGACTATTTTTATAAACCCTGTTTTTTAGTAGTAAATGATGTAGAAGTGATGCATTCAAGGGCAGAATGTGACCATTTTAATATTCCATGGGGCATTAAAGTCACATAGGCCATGCATGACTGCAGTTTTGCTCCATCTACCAAATTTTCTGTATTTACGGTAGGAATTCTCTTCAATACTTCTGAAGATATTTCATTTCTAAGGAGTTCACTACTGTCAGTAGCAAGTTTAGGGGCTGAGCCAACAGCATGTAAGAGCACAGCTGGTTACAGCATCACACCAGAAAACCACCTGTGTGGGCTCTAACAAGCAGCTTTACTTTTTGTTGAGTCGTTAAGGCCCACATTAAACAGGATCCTGTGACCTTAGTTAGCATGGTTAAGGAGAAGAATGCCAAGAGGCCATTCGCTGGGCTCGCTCCAGTTTGTCATTACCTTTTTTGTACTGGGGAGCCAAAACTGGACATAATACTCCATATACAACCCCACAAATGCTGAGAAGAGTGGAATAATCACTTCCCTCCACCTGCTAGCTAAATTTTTCCTATAGCCAGCTATGCAGTTTTTACTGCTGCAAGGACACACTGCTAACACATAGTCACCTTGTTGTAAGACCCTAAGTCCTTTCTGCAAAGCTGTTCCCAAGCCAGTCTGTCCCTGCCTATGTTGTCGCACAGGGCTATTTTGTCCCTGCTGAAAGACTGCATTTACCTCCATGGAGCTTCATGAAGCTCCTGCTAGCTCATTCCTCTGGCTCACTGGGATCCCAGTGAGTGGCCAGCTGACCCTCCAGCATATTAAAAATCTCTCCCAAACTTAGTGTCAGACTTGACCCTGCTGATGGTTCATTCCATCCCAACAGCCAGGTTGCTGATGCTAAAAAGTACTGGCCTCAGAGTCCACCCCTGAGGAAGACCACTGAAAACCAGCTGCCAGTTAGACTTTAAAGCATTAAGCCCTACTCACCTTGAAGGCCACCCGTATTCCCTCGTGTGGCTACAGGGAGGCTATGAAGGATATGTGAAAGGCCTCGTTAAAGCCAAGATAAGCAACATTTACTGCTCTGCCCTCATACACACAGACAGTCTATTCATCACAGAAGGTAATTGTGTAGAAGCAATGGTACCAAGTGCCTGTCTTTTATGAAACAATTGAGTAGTTAAAAATTTATCCAGAAGGGCTCCCATCTTGACAGTTGCTCAGACCATTGCCCCCATTGTCCCAAGAGTGTACCCTAATCAGCAGGCTATCAACAAGCCTCTGATGCAGTGATTATCCTCTTACTCTGTTTAAATCAGGCTACTCTATAGCCACAAATGCAAAAGAGAGATAGAGAATGAGAACAAAACCAAGAGACGGCCTTATATGATACTACAGTGATCACAGTATTTCCCTTTGAGAACAGAAACCTGCACTCAGGCCCAGCATAGTAACTATGCATCAGAATCACTACCTACATACATAAACAGTATTGGGAGCAATGACTAAATCCAAGAGCTGTCCTCATTCAGGGACTTGCTGTCAGCACTGGCAGCAAATCCTAAACACACTGTGCTGAGGGACAGGCTAGTACTATGCTTCTCTGCTTGGCCACAATCTTGTAATTCTTGCAATGCATGGAATTGCAATACACTTTTTTTCTTTGCATGCCCATGTGCAAATGGAAGGGTCTGGTTTTTGTGTGACTTACTGTATTAGAGGTAGACTTACAAATTTTACCTAACGTGAAAATTAGATCAAATTTGTCCAAGTGATAGCTCCTGTGCCTGATACAACCCACGGGACAGCTCCATCTGGCCTCTTACCTTTCCTCTAAAGGATAGTTTGGCCTGTACAAGCTATTCTAGCTGCCAGATCCCTCTTCCAGCAGACACCAAATGCTGAAAGCCCAAATTGCTGCTGCTAAATCAGAATAAGAAGTGGTGGTAGAGCAGGACGAAGACATTGCACCTTCTGTGTGGGCTGGTTTGGAGTAAAGAGGCACTGCCACTGGAGTAAAGGAGTTTTGGAGTAAAGAGGCACTGCCACTGGAGTAAAGGAGTTTTGGAGTTGTCACGGTTTAAAGCTGGGCCAGCTATTAACCAGGTGGCAGATGCTCTCTGTTAACCCTCTCCCCCCCACCTAAGGGAAAGGGAAAGGGAAAAGGGAGAGAGACTTATGGGTTGGAAAGTTAAAACAGTTTTAATAAACTATAATAATGAAAAAGAATATAATAACAATAATAATAGAAATAACCAAATATATACAAATATGTACAAAACCAAGATCAAGAGCTTGGAAATCCTCCTCAGGCAGAATTGCTCCCCCCAGTACAGGCAGAGGGGAAAAGGCAGTACCTCCACCCAGCACGGGCAGAGGGGAAAAGTAGATCTTTCTGTTGTGGGCATCACCACTGTCTTAACCTAAAAGACACTTATGCAGTAACAACATACAGTTCAGACTTAAGTAGTCTCACCCAGAATCAGATCACCTTCAGGGACACATCGGACTTCACCATCTTGCAACATCACCCACCAAGTACATCCAGGTCCCTGAGCAAAAGCAATCCCACGAATGGGTTTACCTTTGCCCATTATAGGAAGAATCCAGACAGTTTTTCCCAATAGATTCCTTTCATGCACCACAGGGACTTTATCTCCTTCTACTGTATGTAGAAGGTCTGACTGAGCAGGGCCAGCTCGATTGATAGATCCCCTGGTGTTAACTAACCAGGTAGCTTGTGCCAGATGTTTATCCCAGTTTTTAAAGGTTCCACCCCCCATTGCTTTTAGGGTAGTTTTTAACAGCCCATTATACCGTTCAATTTTCCCAGAGGCTGGTGCATGATAGGGGATGTGATATACCCATTCAATGCCATGCTCTTTGGCCCAGTTGTCTATGAGACTGTTTTTGAAATGAGTCCCGTTGTCCGACTCAATTCTCTCTGGCGTGCCGTGTCGCCACAAGATTTGCTTTTCGAGGCCCAGAATAGTGTTCCGGGCAGTGGCATGGGGCACAGAGTATGTTTCCAGCCATCCGGTGGTCGCCTCCACCATGGTAAGCACATAGCGTTTACCCTGGCGGGTTTGAGGGAGTGTGATATAGTCAATTTGCCAGGCCTCCCCATATTTATATTTCAACCACCGTCCCCCATACCACAAAGGTTTTAACCGTTTGGCTTGCTTAATTGCGGCGCATGTTTCACAATCATGGATAACCTGTGCAATAGAGTCCATGGTTAAGTCCACCCCTCGGTCACGAGCCCATCTGTATGTTGCATCTCTCCCTTGATGACCTGAAGTGTCATGAGCCCACCGAGCTAAAAAAAGTTCACCTTTGTGTTCCCAGTCCAAATCTATTTGGAACACTTTAGCAGCTTGATCCGCTTGTTGGTTGTTTCGATGTTCCTCAGTTGCCCGACTTTTAGGTACGTGAGCATCTACATGACGTGCCTTCACGACTAGTTTCTCTAGCCGAGCAGCAATATCTTGCCACAATTTAGCAGCCCAAATAGGTTTCCCTTTGCGCTGCCAGTTGCTTTGCTTCCACTGCTTTAACCACCCCCACAAGGCATTTGCCACCATCCATGAGTCAGTATAAAGATACAGCCTTGGCCACTTTTCTCGTTTAGCAATGTCTAAAGCCAGCTGGATGGCTTTTACTTCTGCAAATTGACTTGATTCACCTTGTCCTTCTGTGGCTTCTGTGACTCGTCGTATGGGACTCCATACAGCAGCTTTCCACTTCCGATGCTTTCCTACAAGACGGCAGGATCCATCGGTGAACAGCGCATACTGCTTCTCATCCTCTGGTAGTTCATTATATGGTGGGGCTTCTTCAGCACGTGTCACCTCCTTTTCTGGTGGCATTCCGAAGTCTTTGCCTTCTGGCCAGTCCATGATCACTTCTAAGATTCCTGGGCGATTAGGGTTTCCTATTCGAGCCCTCTGTGTAATTAATGCAATCCATTTACTCCACGTCGCATCAGTTGCATGATGGGTAGTGGGAACCTTACCCTTGAACATCCAGCCTAGTACTGGTAATCGAGGTGCTAGGAGAAGTTGTGCTTCAGTACCAATTACCTCTGAAGCAGCTCTAACTCCTTCATACGCTGCCAGTATCTCTTTTTCAGTTGGAGTGTAATTGGCCTCGGAGCCCTTGTATCCTCGACTCCAAAATCCTAGGGGTCGACCTCGAGTCTCCCCTGGCACTTTCTGCCAGAGGCTCCAGGTAGGACCATTGTCCCCAGCTGAGGTGTAGAGCACATTTTTAACATCTTGTCCCGTACGGACTGGTCCAAGGGCTACTGCATGCACAATCTCTTGTTTAATCTGTTCAAAAGCCTGTCGTTGTTCAGGGCCCCACTGAAAATCATTCTTCTTTCTGGTCACTTGATAAAGAGGGCGTACAATCTGGCTGTAATCTCGAATATGCATTCTCCAGAAACCCACAACGCCTAAGAAGGCTTGTGTTTCCTTTTTGTTAGTTGGTGGGGACATAGCTGTTATTTTGTTGATCACCTCTATCGGGATCTGGCGACGCCCATCTTGCCATTTAATCCCTAAAAACTGGATCTCCCAGGCAGGTCCCTTGACCTTGCCCCTTTTTATGGCAAAACCAGCTTGCAGAAGAATTTGGATTATTTTCTCCCCTTTGTCAAAAACTTCTGCTGCTGTATCTCCCCACACAATGATGTCATCAATGTATTGCAAATGTTCTGGAGCTCCACCCTTTTCTAGTGCAGTCTGGATCAGTCCATGGCAAATAGTAGGACTGTGTTTCCACCCCTGGGGCAGTCGATTCCAGGTATACTGGATACCTCTCCAGGTAAAAGCAAACTGTGGCCTGCACTTTGGTGCCAAAGGAATAGAGAAAAATGCATTAGCAATGTCTATGGTGGCGTACCACTTGGCTGCCTTTGACTCCAGTTCATATTGAAGTTCTAGCATGTCTGGCACAGCAGCACTCAGAGGTGGCGTAACTTCATTTAGGCCACGATAGTCCACAGTTAATCTCCATTCTCCATCAGACTTTTGCACTGGCCATATAGGACTATTAAAGGGTGAGCGAGTCTTGCCAATCACTCCTTGATTTTCTAATTGTCTAATCAGTTTATGAATGGGGATCAGGGAGTCTCGATTGGTGCGATATTGTCGTCGGTGCACCGTGGTAGTAGCAATTGGCACCTGTTGTTCTTCAACCTTCAGCAACCCCACAACAGAAGGATCTTCTGAGAGGCCAGGCAAGGTAGACAGCTGTTTAATGTGCTCAGTCTCTACAGCTGCTATACCAAAGGCCCATCTATACCCTTTTGGGTCCTTGAAATACCCGCTCTTGAGGTAGTCTATGCCAAGGATGCACGGAGCATCTGGGCCAGTCACAATGGGGTGCTTTTTCCATTCATTTTTAGTTAGGCTCACTTCGGCCTCCAATACAGATAACACTTGAGATCCTCCTGTTACTCCTGAAATGTTGATAGATTCTGCCCCTTTATGATCCGATGGCATTAGGGTGCACTGTGCACCAGTGTCTACCAAGGCTCGATACCTTTGTGGTTTTAATGTGCCAGGCCATCGAATCCACACAGTCCAATAAATCCGGTTGTCCCTCTCCTCCACCTGGCTGGAGGCAGGGCCCCCCTAATCAAGAAATGGATTCGTGCTGCTCACAGGGACTGGACCTTCATTTCTCCTATTCACACTTGGGAAAAAGTGATTTGAGGCCCATCTCCCCTGACTGGGGTCCTGCTCACTGGTAACTGGAGCAGCCATCCTCCTAGAAAAATTCTCTCTGGTATTTCTTTTAGCTTGCAACTCACGTATTCGTGCCTGTAGGGTACTGGTAGGTTGTCCATGCCATCTGCTCATGTCCTCCCCGTAACCACGCAGGGCAAACCACAGGATACCTCGTGATGTGTTCTGTTTCCTTTGAGCTGGTCCTGTAGGAGAGCGTTTTCTCCTAACAGCTGCAACGCGCGCCTGTGTAGGTAGAGAGTCAAGTTTATTCTCGATCATGGACAGTTTGTCTGACAGTTGTTTAAATGAGTCCTTGTTCTCCTTAGTCAGTTTTTCCACAGCCGAGATGCGTGCCTGCAGTGGGGAAGAAATACTATCTTCATACTGTCGCATACAGTTAGCCATTTCGCCCACACTAGATCGTGCCATAGCATCTTCTCCCCATACTAATATTGACAATGTATGGGTATATGTCGGTGGAGCATTCTTCACAACCTTCCGGAACATGGATCGGTTGCATTCCACTTCATCAGGATCTACAGGATCTACAATGTCCCGTGGGTGTCTATAAATGATCTCTTGCACAGCCAGTTCTCTAAGGTAGTTAATACCTTTTTCTATAGTGGTCCATTTGCTTAGGTGGCTCATAACATCATCTTTATAGGGATACCTGCTCTTTACAGCTGACAAGAGTCGCCTCCAGAGACTGACAGTGTTTGACTTTCTTGCGAGCGCCTTATCAATACCACCATCTCTGGACAGGGATCCCAACTGTCTGGCTTCTCTGCCATCTAATTGCATGCTGTCTGCCCCATTATCCCAGCATCGGAGCAGCCAGGTAATAATAGGTTCACTGTCATAACGGCTGAAGTCTTTCCTTATATTTCTCAGGTCCTTCAGGGATAAGGAGTGGTAGGTTATCTCTACGTCCGAGTCCTCCTCTTGTGATAGTTCTGCTTTAGAAGGACCTTTCTTCTGTGATGGGTCTGCTTTAAAAGGACGATCGAGGAAACCCCCATCTGTGTTGGGCCCTAACTCTGCCTGAGAAGGGCCCTCACCTGGGTCATATGATGGCTCTGCCTTAGAAGGCTCTGAGTCATCATCCTTCACTTCACGAGCTGATTTCTTTTGGTATTTCTTCCTGGTTACAGGAGCAATTGGTACAGATTCGATAGATGCTGGAGTCTGAGTAGATGCAGTGGCTGTCTTGGGAGTGCTGAGAGTCTGAGTAGCTGCAGTGGCCATCTTGGGGGGTGTAGCAGCTGTGGTACAGGCTGCCGAGGCTTCAGTGGGTTTAGTGGCTGTAGCGGCAGTACACACTGTAGGATCTGAGGCTGTAGTGGCAGTACACACTGTAGGATCTGAGATGGCTGCATAACACCTACAACTGTCCCTGCACCGATATTTAATCTTATCCCACATCAGAAACACATTCAGGACAACCAAAAATAAAAACATGCCACCTAGACAGCACCATCCTAATTTCGCAAAATCTAGTGGAATCAGCTTGGCAGAAAAGGAGAAGGTACTATTTCCCAAAGTAAAACTGGAAGTGTAATCATTAACAGAATCTGCTAAAGGACACCTGGAACGTGCAGATGAAGTCGCTGCTACTGATTCGCGATTAAAGCTGCCCATCATTGTGTCATAGAGATAAGAGATCGGAATATTAACTGCCCAGTTTATCACAGCATAAATCAGTATCAAACCCCATACAAAAACAATACATTTCGACCAGCGCCCACTGCTAAACTGCATGTAAACATTCATAAGAAGCAAGCAATAACACAGTGCCCACGGCAGGTAAGGCATCATTGCAATACTCAATTGTGAAAGAAACTCCATAAAAAGATGAGATAACACAGCATTCAAAAATGACATCACCATCTTCACTATCTGTTTTAACTTTCCAACCCCTTGTAAATCTCAAAGGAAGAAATCTGATATTCTCTCAGCTGAGCTCTCCGGGTCTCCTCCCACCAGAGCCAGGATTCAACTTATCAGAGCAACCTGTTGGAGCTTCTCTCGAGCCCCACGTTGGGCGCCAATAAATCTGTCACGGTTTAAAGCTGGGCCAGCTATTAACCAGGTGGCAGATGCTCTCTGTTAACCCTCTCCCCCCCACCTAAGGGAAAGGGAAAGGGAAAAGGGAGAGAGACTTATGGGTTGGAAAGTTAAAACAGTTTTAATAAACTATAATAATGAAAAAGAATATAATAACAATAATAATAGAAATAACCAAATATATACAAATATGTACAAAACCAAGATCAAGAGCTTGGAAATCCTCCTCAGGCAGAATTGCTCCCCCCAGTACAGGCAGAGGGGAAAAGGCAGTACCTCCACCCAGCACGGGCAGAGGGGAAAATGCAGTAGCTCCACCCAGCACGGGCAGAGGGCAAAATGCAAAAGCTCCCCTGCCATCACACCTGCAGGCTTTTAACTGGAGATTTGGCAAAGCTGGTACCAATCAGTGGGAGACAGGAGGGCCCCTCCCTCCTGGGCCCCACCTCCAGGAGGCAGTGGGTTAGTGATAAACAGGAAAGTGAGAATGACATGTATGGGATGGAATACCTTGCCGATCAGTCCTGGGTCACCTGCCCCGTCCACTCCTCCCTGCAGGTACAACCCCCTTCGGCTCTTCACGTGTAAGCAGTGAGGAATTTAGCAGTGACCTTGGTTTCTCTAAGACTAATTGGCCTGGTTTGGGCCAAACCAGGACAGGAGTAAAGCCACTGCCACCCTGACATAGCTTTATTCAGTTTATCAGTTTGGATCCTAATTACTCTGCCTCTGCCTTTATCTTCACTACTTCTCATTCTGGTTTATTCATGTTGCAAGGCCTTGCAATCGTAGTATTTTCTCACTATGTATATTACCCAACACAGTGAGGTCCCATTTTTAGTTGAAGTCCTTTAGCATTACTGCAATGAAAATAAATAATAAAGATTGCATTCAAAAAAACATTTAACAGATATAGCAGTGACAGATAGAGACTTGCATAGCTAATGGTTTTATTTAGCACACTGCACATCATCTACTCTGGTATCACTGCAATGAACCCATTGGATCCATGCTGATACAGCCTGTTGCAATGGAGTCAAATTCAGCTTTGGTGTGACACAGCATCTAAAATATACTCCTTATCAGCTTTTTAGTGGCAGACAGAATGTCTTTCTGTTGAGACAGTATGTACTAAATAAGATCTTGCTTCTTGGAGGCATTTTTTTTCAGGTACACACAAGACATTCTTTTATAGGAGGAAGAATATGTTAAGTAAACAATAATGGAGCGCACAAGTGCTAGCCTGGGAAGGCCCATATTTCACTCTTCCATACAGCTGTCTTTCACAGATCATGTAGGAACAATAAATGAAACAGAAAGAACTGTCAGCACTACGATATGTCGATATGATTGTTTACCTTCTTTTGCTCTTTTGATGCAAAATATTTCAGGTAAGAGGTGTGGTTTTTTTTTCTTTCCAAGTCCAAAAACTTCAGCTATAATTTGAAGAAATGTGAAAGCAGATAAAGTCTAGAAAAGCTGGACAGGAAAACTGCTGTTACCTTACAATATTTTAATTTCCTAGGGTCTGTGTTTCAATTCAGTAATTGGAACTAGCTGTTTCAGGCTGTTTTTCCTATAGACTTGCCAGCCCACGTTAATGTATCTGACCATGACAGCAAATATTTACATGACCTTTTTGCATGTTGGCTGCTTTGCATACACTGTAAAAAGACAAGATAGGGAAAATTTCTTTAAGATGACCGAATACATTAAAGCTATACTCAGCCTTAACTTGAAATGCAGTTCCCATGGAGTTCCTCTCCCATGAATTAAACTGAAGGTCCTGCTGACTTCATCAGGCTTGAATCATGCCTTAAGGACTCCAAGAGGGTAGTGCCACTGCTAACAAATCACAGGCTTCTCTTATAAAATCTATGACCATTCACACATTTTCTGCCTGATTTAACATGCCTATTTTAATTTCCAGCTCATAAATAGTAAATAACAATTCATTACCACCAATATAATATACAAGTCTACCTTTAACGTTTACATTTTTCTGTGTAAGTCTTGCAGTACATTGCGTACACACATACAGAGAGTTATTTCTACCATGAGGTGACAGCAACCAAGTCACTGCACCTCTCTCTGTAAAAGTTTCCCTATATGTAAACTGGTAACTACAGCCCTGACTCTCTTTTTAACAGGCTCTGAGAAACACCTGCAAGAAATGCTACTAAAGATCCAGGTGTTACTATTATAATCAGTAACAGCATTTCTGTAGAAGCTGGCAACAAACTAATTAATCAGACACTAAAACCTATGCCTGCTAAAATTTGGGGTTGGGGGGCTAACAAATAATATTCAGAATATTCCATGATTGTTTAAGACCCTCCCCATGCCAATCCTTAAACGTTTGTGTAAATTTACTCCTGTGACTAATCCCTCCGAAGGCAAATAAAATGCAAATGTTGGCAGGATCAGACATTTCTGCAGAGACCTTTCCAGGCCATGTAATTTTAGGCACAGGTTTGCCAGCAAGGAACCCAATCATCCCTTGCTCCTTATTCATCTGGACTGGGGTGGCCAGGCGACCTGACTGGAACACACAGAGAAGGTGCCTGCAGCCCATGAGCCATAAGGCTCCATCCTCCTCAGTGACTTCTCAAACCCAAATCCTTGTGCATTTATGGAAATCCCTCCTAATACCATATTCTTCCTTAATCCAACCCTTCATGTACAGCCCGATCCTGCAGGAGCATCTACAGCTGTCAGTGCCATGGGAGGCTGTAATCACACCCTGCCCTTCGGGGCTGCAACTGATCGCGTCAACCGCCCCGACCACCCATCCTCGCCACAGAGGATGCCCTTACAAAGGATCAGGCCCATCGTTTCTACAAATGTGCCACAAAAAAGACTACAAGTGAAAAAATTTTTCAGTTTTCATTTCATTACGAAGGTACTGGAGCAGCGACAGCAGCAAGCTGTAGCATGGGCACAGGCTGGCTGCTCGCGTAACCTCGTTGGGCGCTTGTCAGGTTCTGCTTCCTCCAGGCAAATTGGAAGTGAAGTTTGTTGAAAGCTTTTGAGTACTTTCCAGGTTTCAGCTGATTCTCGCTCTGACAGTTTTGCTAGATAATTTTTTCCCACAGTTATCGCACTGGAAAAACTCCCAGCTTTCAAAGAGATACTTTAAAATACATTTAATTTTCTCTTGCACAGTGAATAACTTATTTTAATATCTCTCTTTGTCTCCAGGCTGCAGACTGATGAGAAAAGTGCCGATTTCTGATGGACCTCTTAGGCAAGAAAGACTTTCATTTCAAAAGCTGTGGCTGAAATTTTAAATGGGCCCACAACTGGAATACTGTTTTCTGGGTCGACTCCACATGGCACGTGATAACCTCGCATTTCAGAATACCATGTCCTATTATATTAGTCCTGACTGACAAAACCATGATGTTGGGGTAGCCAAAATGCATTACCGCTGCTCCTTCTCAGGCTCCATGTTAATTCAGACCACAATTTAAAAACAAACTGACTCATATGTAGTTAATAAAATAGGCACCTATAGAAGAATTAGAATTTAAAAAAGAAAACATCATGTTTTTAAAACAATGCCGTTGAGATATTAAATGTAAAATTAATAAAAATTCACAAAAGTTGATAATTCTCCTCACTGAAATTGTGTTGGCTGAGGATCAAAACATAATTTGTATTTAAATTAAATTAAATTAAAAAATTAATAGAGACATAAAGGGAGGTGATTACACATAGCTTGTTTAAAAACACATGAACATAAATATTTTCATGATGCTTTTAAAACTGAAGTTATAAACAGTTTCCTGTTGTTTAAAAATAAATACTCCCCTTGTACTACTGGAAGTAAAAACAATCCCAACAGGGCCACACTCTGCAAAGAGTCTCAAAATTAAAATTTCAGAATATTGCTCATGGTGATGTCAGAACATACTGGTAGAAAAGACTGAGAAGGACATTATTGTAAAAGAAATGCATTGGAGAATAATAATTTAAAATTGAACTATTTTAGAATAATTTTTAGACTATCTTTTAAAACAAACTATTTGCTATTAATAGTTTCTGGAACAACTTGAAAAAGACATATTGTGGGGTGTTGATAATATATTACCTCCTATTTGGCTAGTATGATGATCCCTTAAGCCACACACATAGCTGTGACCCCTCCTGCAATGCAAGTGGGAAAAGACTTATTTTGCTCTAGTTTCCAATCTAAAACCTCTCAACTCCAATGCTCCATATTACATTGCTTCCTTTTTTTTTTTTTTTCTCCCCCTTGCATTTTGCCTGTTCACACTGGAATAAGCCAAGGTCTTGTCTCTAGTGTATGAAAGACAGGCTGAGATAGGGTGCTTTGCAAGGTCTGAAATCCTGGCCATTAAATAAGATGGTACATCTTCATGTGACCATCCTCCATTAGGACCTGGACAACACATTATATGTAACAGATGCTAAAAAAATAGTTTAAGAGTAGACTACTGTCCTGGTTTGGCCTAAACCAGGCCGATTTTCCTTTCAGTGATTTTTACTTTCAGCTAAGTCTCCTCTAACTAACTGCATGTTTTTGCAGACAGTGTCTGCTTCCAGGACTGATAACGCCCGAAGTTTGTAGTTATCACTGAGGCACCGGTAGGGATGTTGTGCAGAAAGGCTCTTGCTGTACTTATTCTTGAGAGAAACCAAGGTCACTGCTGAATTCCTCATTGCTTACGAGTGAAGAGCCGAAGGGGGGTCGCAGCTGCAGTGGGGAGCAGACAGGGCAGGTGACCCAAAATTGACCAACGAGGGTATTCCATCCCATACACGTCATTCTCGGTATAAAGTGGGGGGATCACGAGGGTCTCGCTCTCTTTCTGCTATGGCCGGTGTCCAGGGAGGACTCCATCTGTTTTCCTGCTGCCCCCGATCCCGATCCGTGCGTTCCTGAATCCAGCTCTCGACCGTCGCTAGGCCCAGGCTGGGCCTTCCCGGAGCCTGCCCTGCAGTGCCGGTGGTGACGTGGCTGACTTCAGGGGAGCTCAATCTTGGTTTTGTATATATATTTGTATATATTTGATTATTTCTATTATTATTATTATACTTTTTTTTTCATTATTATAGTTTATTAAAACTGTTTTAATTTTCCAACCCAGAAGTCTCTCTCCCTTTTCCCTTTCCCTTTCCCTCTGGGGGGAGGGGGGGGATAACAGAGGGCATCTGCCGCAGGTTTAATCGCCAGCCCAGCTTTAAACCGTGACAGATTTATTGGCGCCCAACGTGGGGCTCGAGAGAAGCTCCGACAGGTTGCTCTGATAAGTCGAATCCCAGCTCCCGTGGGAGGAGACCCGGAGAGCTCAGCCAAGAGAGTATCAGATTTCTTCCTTTGAGATTTACGAGGGGTTGGAAATTAAAACAGATAGCTAAGATGATAATGTTATTTGTGAGCCTTGTGTTACCTCTTTTCTTTATAAAGCTTGTTTTAGAGTTATGTGTAATGATACCTTACTTGCCGTATGTGCTGTGTGTTAGTGCTTTCATGTGGTTTAACAGGGCGTGCTGGTCGAAATGTGTCTTTTTGGTATGGGTTTTGATACTGATTTATGTCATGATAAACCGGGCAGTTATTATTCCGATCTCTTATCTCTATGATACAATGATGGGCAGCTTTAATCGCGAATCCGTAGCTGCGCACACCGGGCGTCTTTTAACTGATTTTGATAGTATCTGCTCCTTTTTTGCCAAGCTGATTCCTGCAAAATTCGAACAGGGCATGTCGTTATTTTCGTGTGTCCTGAATGCATTACTGGTGTGCTATGTGATTAGATGTCAGTGCAGCAACAGCGGGAGGTATCATGCTGCCCCTGTAACCAGGAGAAAACACCGAAAGAAATCAGCTAGTAAAGTGAAGGATGATGACTCAGAGGCTTCTAAGGCAGAGCCAGCACGGGACCCAGGTGAGGGCCCTTCTCAGTCAGAGTCAGGGCCTGACACAGAGGGGGGTTTCCTTGATCGTCTTTTTAAAGAAGGCCCATTACACAAGAAGGACAAGAAAGGTCCTTCTAAAGCAGAACAATCACAGGAGGACTCGGACTCGGAAGTAGAGATAACCTACCACTCCTTATCCCTGAAAGAACTGCGAAATATAAGAAAAGATTTTAGTCGTTATGACGGTGAGCCAATAATTACCTGGTTGCTCCGATGCTGGGATAATGGGGCAGATAGCATAGAATTGGATGGCAGAGAAGCCAGACAGTTGGGATCCCTGTCCAGAGATGGTGGTATTGATAAGATGCTTCCAAGAAGGTCGAACAGTATCAGTCTCTGGAGGCGACTCTTGTCAGCTGTAAAGAGCAGGTATCCCTATAAAGATGATGTTATGAGCCACCTAAGCAAATGGACCACTATAGAAAAAGGTATTAACTACCTTAGAGAACTAGCTGTGCAAGAGATCATTTATAAACACCCTCAGGACATTGTAGATCCTGTAAATCCTGATGAAGTGGAATGCAACCGATCCATGTTCCGGAAGGTTGTGAAGAGTGCTCCACCAACACATGCCCCTACATTGTCAATATTAGTCTGGGGAGAAGATGCTATGGCACGACCTAGTGTGGGCGAAATGGCTAACTATATGCGACAGTATGAAGATAGTATTTCTTCCCCACTGCAGGCCCGTGTCTCGGCTGTGGAAAAACTGACTAAGGAAAACAAAGACTCATTGAAACAACTGTCAGACAAACTGTCCAGGATCGAGAATAAACTTGACTCTCTACCTACACAGGCCCGCGTTGCAGCCTTTAGGAGGCAACGCCCTCCTACTGGACCGGCTCAAAGGAAACGGAACACGTCACGAGGTATCCTGTGGTTTACCCTGCGTGATTATGGGGAGGACATGAACAGATGGCATGGACAACCTACCAGTACCCTACAGGCACGAGTACGTGAGTTGCAAGCTAACAGAAATACCAGAGAGAATTTTCCTAGGAGGATGGCTGCTCCAGTTACCAATGAGCAGGACCCCAGTCAGGGTAGATGGGCCTCAAATCCTTTTTTTCCAAGAGTGAATAGAGGAAATGAAGGTCCAATCCCCGTGAGCAGCACGAATCCAATCTTTAATTAGAGGGGCCCTGCCTCTAGCCAGGAGGAGGAGAGGGATAACCGGATTTATTGGACTGCGTGGATTCGATGGCCTGGCACATTAGAACCACAAAAGTATCGAGCCCTGGTAGACACTGGTGCACAGTGCACCCTCATGCCATCGAATCATAAAGGGACAGAATCTGTCAGTATCTCGGGAATAACAGGGGGATCTCAAGAGTTATCTGTATTGGAGGCCGAAGTGAGCCTAACTGAAAATGAATGGAAAAAGCACCCCATTGTGACTGGTCCAGATGCTCCGTGCATCCTTGGCATAGACTACCTTAAGAAAGGGTATTTTAAGGACCCAAAAGGATATAGATGGGCCTTTGGTGTAGCAGCTGTAGAGACTGAGGACATTAAACAGCTGTCTACCTTGCCTGGCCTCTCAGAGGATCCTTCTGTTGTGGGGTTGCTGAAAGTTGAAGAACAACAGGTGCCAATTGCTACTGCCACGGTGCACCGACGACAATATCGCACCAATCGAGACTCCCTGATCCCCATTCATAAACTGATTAGACAATTAGAAAATCAAGGAGTGATTAGCAAGACTCGCTCACCCTTTAATAGTCCTATATGGCCAGTGCAAAAGTCTAATGGAGAATGGAGATTAACTGTGGACTATCGTGGCCTAAATGAAGTTACACCACCTCTGAGTGCTGCTGTGCCAGACATGCTAGAACTTCAATACGAACTGGAGTCAAAGGCAGCCAAGTGGTACGCCACTATAGACATTGCTAATGCATTTTTCTCTATTCCCTTGGCACCAAAGTGCAGGCCACAGTTTGCTTTTACCTGGAGAGGTATCCAGTACACCTGGAATCGACTGCCCCAGGGGTGGAAACACAGTCCTACTATTTGCCACGGACTGATCCAGACTGCACTAGAAGAGGGTGGAGCTCCAGAACATTTGCAATATATTGATGACATCATTGTATGGGGTGATACAGCAGCAGAAGTTTTTGACAAAGGGGAGAAAATAATTCAAATTCTTCTGCAAGCTGGTTTTGCCATAAAAAGAGGCAAGGTCAAGGGGCCTGCCCGGGAGATCCAGTTTTTAGGGATTAAATGGCAAGATGGGCGTCGCCAGATCCCGATAGAGGTGATCAACAAAATAACAGCTATGTCCCCACCAACTAACAAAAAGGAAACACAAGCCTTCTTAGGCGTTGTGGGTTTCTGGAGAATGCATATTCCAGATTACAGCCAGATTGTACGCCCTCTTTATCAGGTGACCAGAAAGAAAAATGATTTTCAGTGGGGCCCTGAACAACGACAGGCTTTTGAAGAGATTAAACAAGAAATTGTGCATGCAGTAGCCCTTGGACCAGTCCGTATGGGACAAGATGTTAAAAATGTGCTCTACACCTCAGCTGGGGACAATGGTCCTACCTGGAGCCTCTGGCAGAAAGTGCCAGGGGAGACTCGAGGTCGACCCCTAGGATTTTGGAGTCGAGGATACAAGGGCTCTGAGGCCAATTACACCCCAACTGAAAAGAGATACTGGCAGCATATGAAGGAGTTAGAGCTGCCTCAGAGGTAATCTGTACTGAAGCACAGCTTCTCCTGGCACCCCGATTACCAGTACTAGGCTGGATGTTCAAGGGTAAGGTTCCTACTACTCATCATGCAACTGATGCTACATGGAGTAAATGGATTGCATTAATTACACAGAGGGCTCGAATAGGAAACCCTAATCGCCCAGGAATCTTAGAAGTGATCATGGACTGGCCAGAAGGCAAAGACTTCGGAATGCCACCAGAAAAGGAGGTGACACGTGCTGAAGAAGCCCCACCATATAATGAACTACCAGAGGATGAGAAGCAGTATGCCCTGTTCACCGATGGATCCTGCCGTCTTGTAGGAAAGCATCGGAAGTGGAAAGCTGCTGTATGGAGTCCCATACGACGAGTCACAGAAGCCACAGAAGGACAAGGTGAATCAAGTCAATTTGCAGAGGTAAAAGCCATCCAGCTGGCTTTAGACATTGCTGAACGAGAAAAGTGGCCAAGGCTGTATCTTTATACTGACTCATGGATGGTGGCAAATGCCTTGTGGGGGTGGTTAAAGCAGTGGAAGCGAAGCAACTGGCAGCGTAAAGGTAAACCTATTTGGGCTGCTGAACTGTGGCAAGATATTGCTGCTCGGCTAGAGAAACTAGTCGTGAAGGTACGTCATGTAGATGCTCACGTACCTAAAAGTCGGGCAACTGAGGAACATCGAAACAACCAACAAGCAGATCAGGCTGCTAAAGTGTTCCAAATAGATTTGGACTGGGAACATAAAGGTGAACTATTTTTAGCTCGGTGGGCTCATGACACTTCAGGTCATCAAGGGAGAGATGCAACATACAGATGGGCTCGTGACCGAGGGGTGGACTTAACTATGGACTCTATTGCACAGGTTATCCATGATTGTGAAACATGCGCCGCAATTAAGCAAGCCAAACGGTTAAAACCTTTGTGGTATGGGGGGCGGTGGTTGAAATATAAATATGGGGAGGCCTGGCAAATTGACTACATCACACTCCCTCAGACCCGCCAGGGTAAACGTTATGTACTTACCATGGTGGAGGCGACCACCGGATGGCTGGAAACATACTCTGTGCCCCATGCCACTGCCCGGAACACTATTCTGGGCCTCGAAAAGCAAATCTTGTGGCGACACGGCACACCAGAGAGAATTGAGTCCGATAACGGTACTCATTTCAAAAACAGTCTCATAGATAACTGGGCCAAAGAGCATGGCATCGAATGGGTATATCACATCCCCTATCATGCACCAGCCTCTGGGAAAGTTGAACGGTATAATGGGCTGTTAAAAACTACCCTAAAAGCAATGGGGGGTGGAACCTTTAAAAACTGGGATAAGCATTTGGCACAAGCTACCTGGCTAGTTAACACCAGAGGATCTATCAACCGAGCTGGCCCTGCTCAGTCAGACCTTTTACATACAATAGAAGGGGATAAAGTCCCTGTGGTGCATGAAAGGAATCTGTTGGGAAAAACTGTCTGGGTTCTTCCTGCTACGGGCAAAGGTAAACCCATTCATGGGATTGCTTTTGCTCAAGGACCTGGATGTACTTGGTGGGTGATGCTGCAGGATGGTGGAGTCCGATGTGTCCCTGAAGGTGATCTGATCTTGGGTGAGAATACTTAATTCTGAACTGCATGATGTTAATTGCTGCATAATACTAACAGTGTTCATAAGTGTCTTTCAGGTTGAAGCAGTGGTGATGAGACCGGAGCTAGCTGCAAGTGGCATCCAGTAACCTCCTCGAGACTGACATCTTTAACCTGCAACCCGTGGGCACGAACTGTGACAAAGCTCATATCATCTCTCCTACCCTGGGAGACTCCTAGCCAGATGGAAACCCACAATCCTGAACTAAATGAACTTGATGAACTTTTTTTTTGTATAGAGATGAATCATAAACTAATGTTATCTGTATATATTTTAAATGAAAAGTTAGTGGTGATCTGAGTATGACGTGAATGGTATGGAATAAGGGGTGGAATGTCCTGGTTTGGCCTAAACCAGGCCGATTTTCCTTTCAGTGATTTTTACTTTCAGCTAAGTCTCCTCTAACTAACTGCATGTTTTTGCAGACAGTGTCTGCTTCCAGGACTGATAACGCCCGAAGTTTGTAGTTATCACTGAGGCACCGGTAGGGATGTTGTGCAGAAAGGCTCTTGCTGTACTTATTCTTGAGAGAAACCAAGGTCACTGCTGAATTCCTCATTGCTTACGAGTGAGAGCCGAAGGGGGGTCGCAGCTGCAGTGGGGAGCAGACAGGGCAGGTGACCCAAAATTGACCAATGAGGGTATTCCATCCCATACACGTCATTCTCGGTATAAAGTGGGGGATCACGAGGGTCTCGCTCTCTTTCTGCTATGGCCGGTGTCCAGGGAGGACTCCGTCTGTTTTCCTGCTGCCCCCGATCCCGATCCGTGCGTTCCTGAATCCAGCTCTCGACCGTCGCTAGGCCCAGGCTGGGCCTTCCCGGAGCCTGCCCTGCAGTGCCGGTGGTGACGTGGCTGACTTCAGGGGAGCTCAATCTTGGTTTTGTATATATATTTGTATATATTTGATTATTTCTATTATTATTATTATACTTTTTTTTTCATTATTATAGTTTATTAAAACTGTTTTAATTTTCCAACCCAGAAGTCTCTCTCCCTTTTCCCTTTCCCTTTCCCTCTGGGGGGAGGGGGGGGATAACAGAGGGCATCTGCCGCAGGTTTAATCGCCAGCCCAGCTTTAAACCGTGACAACTACTTAACAGTGAGCTTCTGCAGCCCTGGTCCTCTCATCTCAGCAAAGATACTGTCAAACTGGAAAAAGTGCAAAGAAGGGCAACAATTATAATCAAATGTCCCGTATGGTTTCTGGGTGAGGAACAAGTGATTACAGCAGCACTTCTTAGCCTGGAGAAGAGATGACCTGAGAGAAATGACAGGTCTACAAAATCAGAGGTGGCCGGGGGAGTGGGGGGAGGGGAGCAGATAGCGATCTAATGTTTGCTGTCACTTCCAACACAAGGACAAGGGGGCACAACATTAACTTAGAGCAGATAAGCAAATACAAAACAAAGCAAGAGAAAAGCGATGGCTGGGCAGTAAATCAACATCATGTGCTGCCAAAGTCACAGCTGCACTGTTGCGGATGTGAAAAATTTATGCGAGTTCAAAGGGAGACTGAACAAATACCTGGAGGAGACATCTCTTGAGGGTTATTATACAGGCAGAAACCATAACCATGAAATCCCTAAGCTAAAGATAGCCTGAGGCTGGGAGAGTACTCAGGGAAGGCTCATACATACACATACTTACCCTGTTCTTACTCTTGACTAGACTAGCTGCCTATGGTCCCTCCCGGGGACAAAATGCAGGGCCAGGTGAACTCTTGGTCTAATCCAGTAAGGCCCTTCCTATAACCTACCAGGTTTATTCAGAGTGATAAGCACTTAAGTATTTTCAAGAAACAGGGTTGTTGTATTCTTTTCAGATGTACACACTGACAATGAAAAAGCTGTTTCTAGTTCAGCTTTTGGGGGACAATACACTGCACAAAGCACTGGTGCATAGCAGGTCACCTCCTTTGATGTCAACAAAAAGCCTCCCAAAAGCTGTTTATCAATTCTCAGCTCACATCTGAAACAGAAGTTCAGAACTGAGATACCCTGCGTGGCCTGGGGTAATCGCTGAATGCCAGCTGAAACCCACGCGGTGACGCTGGACTTCGAGAACATAGGGACCTGCAAAGGCCCAATCCACTTGACAATACACTGAAGCAAATACATGTTTTCCAGAAAATCTCAGGGTCAAGCAAGCCATTCTGAGGATGCCCCAGCCAGCAGTGAGATATAGGCAGAGATGAATCCTCTCCATGTACAGGAAACATACACGTGCTACATGCTTGCTCTGAAAAACACCTCGAAACCAAAAAGTCTTGTCCAGGTTGGAGTCTTCAAAATTTCTCCCCAAAGAGACTGACACGTTGGTGGCCCAACGGACTTTGGGAGGGCGGCAGTGCCACTCCATGAGCTGACATAGGCAGGGATGAGTCCCTTGTCCCCAGCCCCACTGCTCTGCACTTGCCAGCTCTGGGGGTGGCAGGGACCCCTTCCAGCCCTGTTTTCTTCTCATTTGTTGTGTTTATCAGATATCGTAATACTCTTGACGGAAACTGTCTGAGATTGTTGAGGAACGAGTAAACCACTGTGACAACCTTACAAGCACAGTATGATTTACAGCCCACCCTTTGGTTTATGTCACTCTGTATGTTGGGAGATGTGTCTACAGGAAAGCAGCATTTCAGTTTATTACCTCTGAGCAAAAACCTGCCGTCCTCAGCAATCCGCATGCAGGTTAATGACGCCTTCTCGAAGCAGTTTAACTGCCCTCTGGTGTCCTCCCTCAAAAAAACAGCCTTTACTCATACCATCCATCAGCTGAGAGCAGTCTCTGGGACAAAATCCACTCTTATAAAAGCAGCTCTGGTTGACAGCTGGGCTTAATTCAACCCTGAGATACGGGAAGGACGCAGGAAGCAGAGTCGTCTACCTGCGCTAACATATCACCCGTGTCACCACGCAGATGGAAGGGCACTGCCCTGAAGTAAACGGCAGCTCTGTCAGCATATCCATTTAAATCCTCTGCCTGGAAAGCTACTGCCACGCAAATACCAAGTCTTTTCACTAAGAGCTGGATCTGTCAGGCAATAGTATCTCTACGTTTCTTCCAACCAGGTCTGGCTTTGAAGAGATGATAAAGTAAAACCCTCGTGTCTCCTGTCTGAAAATGAGGGTGCAATCTCGTACTAAGTTCACTGCCACATAGTGTGCAGGCTTGGCAAAAAGCATTTGCAATATTGGGTTTTAACCGTTAGTCAGCATTTCATGTCAGGGTCTGCATCTTTCTCCTTGTCTACCACGTTCCCAGCACACTTTCAGATCTTACGAAAATAATTTCACCATTCCCCCAAGTTACCCAGTACCCCATACTGAGCTCATTTCCAAAGAACAACCTGACATTTAAAATAATGTACTACCAAAATCTTCACTTTTTTAACCCCAAACTATTTAAAAACTATTTTAAACGCACAAAGGGAAAACACAAGCTAAGAGCAGAGAGCAGAAGGACTGAGGCAGGGTCTTACCCAGTGATCTTTCCTTTGTTTGGTTTGCTGACCGCACCACAGGAAGGCTTGCCCGCGTGCGGCTGCCCCTCGAAAAGGGGGTTGGAGAATCGCCCTCGGACATGGCCTCTAAGGAATCTGCAGACGCTTCAGAGAGACGTTCCGTCTGGTCACCCAAATTGGGCTGCGGGCTCTGGGACGTCTTTGGGCTTCTTGTCTACAAAATAGAGCATTTCATTATTGGCCTAGTGAAACTGGAATGTGAGGGGAAAAAAAAACAAAGAGAAGAAGGAAGAAGTCCAAACTTCTTCAAATACTGGTGTGCTGAAGGTCACTTCTGTGTAGGTTACTTAGGAAAACAGTGTCCTTGGGTATTCTGCTATAATTTTTACGGTTGTACATCCACATTTCAAATTTTGTTGCTAACATGGCCCTGAGGATAAGACATGTGCTGAGGAGATGTATGGTAATGCCATTCCTTGTGGCTCAACAACTACAGCATAGGCATGTTCACACACACGCACACACACACACTTACGTTGACAAGTCTCTAAGAAAAATCTTCTGAAAAGAATTACTGCAATGTAGTTGTAAGCTCTCAATCTCAGTATATTCTGCTGCACTGTCTGTGAAAGGTACAGGTCATGCAGCAAGGGCAAAATAGCCACCCAACATTTCTAACTGAAATCACAAACAATTATTTTGCTTTTTGTTGCATCAGCATAAATCAGAAATGTCTTCATTAACTGACCAAATTAAGTATGATTTTTACTGGGCAATCATACTAGTAAGTTGCTAAACACAGTATCTGAAAAAAAGCTGATTCTCTCATGAGGGGAAAGAGATGGTTTCATTTATGCGCTTCTACCGACTCTTCATTGTAAGATCTGCCTAATAAAAACACAATTAATAGGAGATACAACAACCTGAACATTTTTTTGCTAGCTACAAGTGACATTGTAAGCGCTTTCTACAAAGAGGGGTTGCTTTAAGAAATATACTCAATACTGTCTAGTGAAACTCCCTCAACCACATGTTACTACTACTTTGGAAGAGTAATTTTCCAGTCTCTCAAGCAAACTATATCACAACAAACTAGAACAGACATTATACAAGCAGAAATTCAAAGCAAAGCAAGCTTACTCTTTCCCGAAACCAGTATGTAAATATGAACTTTATAAAGGCCTATAATCAGCACCAGGCACAAGATGTCGTAAAACATACACGCTTTCCTCTTCCCTATCATTTAAGGTCAGATACTAGTACATTAAAAATCCCCTGCATTAAAATCAACTTCAGCTCTAGGTTTGAAGATGCTGTCAAGATCCAGAAAAGATTTTGCTTCTTTCTGGAAAGCCAAGATGACTTATCTTGTTGACATCTGGTTCCTTCAGTGGTTTTTCAAGTTAAATGAAGTGAGCTCGCTTCAGCAATAGCATGCATCACATAATATTCCCTATGTGACCTTGAAAGTATGAAGAACTTTAACCTTTATTAGATTTTCATTAGCTGGCTATAGAGGCCTGTTGTTGCCAAGTTGTGCAGTTGCTCACAAACAACAATAAATTAGAAATACCTCACAAGAAAGCTAAATCCTCCAGGACTTTTCACTTTAGAAATGCTAATATTAAAATATTAGGTATTATCCAATGTCCCACAGTGAAATTGTTCAAAAGTGTTAAATTTTTGCAGGACTTAAAGCTAACAACATTTCTTCTCAGCAAACTAAAGTATGCTTTGAAGTGTCTCTGACATGGTCAGCACTAGTCTCTAAGTTGTAAATACAGGGACTTGTGCCTGAAAATCTACAGAGGTGACAAGTGACCTGCAAACACAGAAAAAGAATTTGATTAGTCAGTACTTCTTCATTCAACTTTCCAAAATGGCTTGGCAACCATCACTGCTGAAGTATTTTATTTACACAAGCATATCACAGGAGTATTACCAAGCCAAGTCATTACAGCTTTGTAGTTCCTTGTACTGAGTAATAACTTATCTGTATGTATCCGTTAATAGGGAGCTAGGAGGCATATAATTCTCACTTTCTAGAAAACCATAACTAAAAATAAAACAAGATGCAAAAAAAAGCAACAAAATCAACCTGCAAAAGGTCTTTAACTTCAGAGTTTGCTGGGAAGGGGATCGCTTTTGTTTCTTTAAGAAAAAAAAATATTCTGATAAAATTAATCAGGCCTCTTTTGCTTTGCTTTTCCTTATTTTTCTCTTTCATTTGAATCCTCAGATGTCATTTGAGACAAGCAGTTGCATGTATATAGTCTATCAGCACATATGAACAGGTGCATATTGAAGCAGTAAGGGGATACTTCATTACCAGAAGCAACAGACACAGTTTCAGCTGTGCAGTTGCCCCACGTGTCCTGTCAATGTGCAGATGGAGCCAATCTCAGCAATGTCATGTTTCTTTGGTTGTTCCTGGGGCAATTCTTTAGGACCTAACATACAGCATCTCAGATCCCCCTGGATGATAATGCCAGCATTAATGTGACTAAAAAAGACCCCTTTTGGCAGCCCTCACTCCTCTGCCCAAATACTGCAGCCCCAAGAGGTGTACTGGAGCCTTACGAAGCAAGGCAGAGGCACATCACAGATTCTGCTGAGACGTGAAGCCCAGTCCTCCTCTTAACATACACCAGTGCAAATCCATAGTAGTTCCACTCTAGTAAGTGGAGTAATACAAACGTAAAACCAATGCAAGCTATTAATGAGATCCACCATATATACACATACCATTTACGAAAGGCTTCAAGCTATTTGTCATGCTCAACTCATGTAACCATTGCATTTCAGAAGTAATTCTGAATTTTAAACAGATTATAAAAAAATCCTCAAACACAGCAACAACAGTGGCTATTCCAGTAACTGAGAGATATGACCGCATATTTGATAGAGAAGCATTTTTATTACTGGCAATGAGCACTAGGCTCAATGCCACTTAAAAATCAAGTGGATTCCTAGGCAGCACTTCTTAGGAAAAACAGCCCATGAAGTGCGGAAAGGACAAGCAACATTTATGGAGCCATAACCTACAAGGACTTGTAAAGATAGTTGAAGAAAGCAGGGCAGAAACCTTCAGCATTATCTAACCCTTGTAATAACTATTCAGCGTGTTGATTCCAACATCAAATAAGATAAATAAGACAGATGGCAAAGAAATACTTAATAAATCATATCATATATATTTTTTCCATAAAATATTCACTAACTTATTTTAAAAATATTCAAAAGCTTAAAATAGTATTTCAGTGAGTGTCCCTTTAAGTACTTTTCAGGAACTAGCACGCAGAATAACCATTTGCAAAATAAATATTCACCATATGGCCCATGTGTCAGGACCCATCAGAACCCAACTAGAGTCGCTGTGCAGAATGCTGCTGCTAGAGTCAGGATGGCATATTGCATACATCCAGTGAAAGCAACGACCGGGACATCACAGTGCCTAGGTGGCTGCCTTTTTAATGCATCTGCTAGCAAAGGCCAAAAAACATAATACCTAATAGAGAAGAGAACTCAAGACTTGCCCACTAAGGAGTAGCACTATCCAAAATTAAGACATTTGTAAACAGATACTTCATCTAGGCACACAAAACCAAAGAAACACCAGCACTTTCCAAGCCACACCTCTGGGATAAATGCCAGCAAACAGAAGACGGTTCAGAACCAGGCAGTGGGTCTCTCTCTCTTCCCTTGTGCCAATACTAGTTAGGTTACGATTCCTCAGTCAGCCACGGTCTTCCCCTCCCACCTATATATATGTTAGGAGACATCCCCCTGCATGTTTCTCCATGCAATAGCCTCGATTTTTCAGCCAGCTGAGTAGAGCTGAACTTCCTTGAGGACTTCTCTGATAAAAGATCTTGCCTATACTAGTTCTGGGTAAGAAGCTCAGCAGAATGGAAATGCCAAAATAAGGATGAACAATTCTGGTGAAAACTTACATATAATTACATAATGCTTTGAGATGACTATTTCATTTTTGATATACTGTTTTATTTACAAGGATATAGATCCCTGTAACCTTTTCAGGGTATATATTTAAGTATAACACATGGAGGTAGCAGTTACAGAAGATCCAGTATCTTCCAACTACTCTTGGGATTTGATCAAGAATTAAAACTGTGGTTAATCATGCCTCACGACTGATGTCTGTCTGTTACAGCTTGTCCAAAGTATGCAGTTTCAATATATCTGCTTTAGTTCTTGCACTGACTCAGAAAAAAAAAAGCAAAAAAGTGCAAGGGTCTTTGAAGGCAACAAAATTTCAAGTAATCAGGAGTGAAATCAGAAGGTACCTGAATAAGGAGAAGTTAAATACTGCAGAGATGCCAATGTAATGTGCAGTGACAGGTCACCAGAGATGTTCTTCAAGTGCCGTGCATGCTTCTGCCCCTGATCCTCTGCTCACGTTGGCCCCCACTAATCCTCTCATCCTTTTGTTCTACCTGGTTTTATGGCTGTGCTCTTCGTAACATCCCTCCATGCTCATTTCCAGTTATTTTCCATAGTAATCTATATAACTGAAACCCTTTTCCCTTCTTTTCCTTTTTAAAAATCTCTCCTGCAAATTTGCTTCACACATTTTCACAGACAAAAAAGAACTAAGAAAAAAAATCCCATGACCTGAAGAAGGATTTAATTTAATCTCTTGATAATTCACACTTCTTATTTCCTGTCTACAGGAACTTCCTTAGCCTTTATCTTGACAGAAACTTATGTCTTCAGGAGAAGAAACTTATCCTACACATCTTTGAAGTTGCTAGGACTCCTGGCAGTGTACAAATGGTAAACAAAGACAACAAAAAATAATACTAAGTGCTACTATTAGCTAGCTAATAAAAAAAGTGCTATAAAATAACTCTTTCCAATCATGTGCTCTAAAGAGCACACTTAGCATAGGCAAAAAAAACCCCCAAACATCTAAGTGTCTTCTTGACATTTCAAATAAAGAAGAAAAATGAAAAGAAAAATGGAAACCTGATTTTCTTGACCTTCAAGTAAACTATTTGTCCTGTCACTTGTGCTGAAGATGGCTACAGGATATGTGACAGACTGCAAATATGCATATAAACAGGCTGTGTTTAATGCATGATGAGTTTATTAACTGAAATATTGTCACAGCACACGAGCTCTTAGTTCTGCAACAATAATATTTCTGGATAAATAATAATTTTTCAGGAAGGTGCTGCATTAAAACCTGGTAATGCTCAGTCACAGCCATGAGTTACCAGAGCCCACCGCTATGGTGGGGTCAGGACGCCACGCCGAGTGGCTATTTTACTCAATTCTATGAATTTATCTGAAGGCAAAACTCGTCTCTACTTATTCCAGGATCTTTATCACCACTCTTCGTATTGGTTAATGCTGATCCCATGTTCTTTCACCTACCAGAAAAAAACATGTCTAATGACATGTAGGAATTTATCTGCTGTATTTTTAGGTTGGAATGATATTCAAATCATCCTAAAAATCTGTCCATTTTCCCAGGAGCCTTGCTAGCTCCTGTTGGTGGCCAGCTGCACGCTCCCTGCTGTGGCAAGCCGCCAAAATCTGTTTCTTTTAATCCTGAGTGCTGTGAATCACCAAGCAGGACATCCACAGGCTGCCGACTCCTGCTTGCCCTTCGCAGGACCATGGCTTGCCCTTCAGCAGGGTGATCCCCAGAGTCAGGAGAGAAAGTTTTTCATGAAACTCTGTTATAAATGACTGACATGGAGCAACATTTTCAAGCTTCGGTTTCTAACTGTAAGCGCCTAGATAAATTGAAGCCTGTTTTTCAGGAAAGCTGTGTGTTTACAGTAAAGATATTCATTAGAAGCAATAAAAGCTGTAGGTGCTCAGCACTTACACTGGCAGACCTCTTATTCAGATGTTTAATTGGAGGAACTTGCATTTGAAAATGTTGCCCTAAGAAACTCAGCAGCCCATCTAAGAGCAGCTTAATTGGTCCAGACAAGTCCAGACTGAAATATGCAACATGCTGTGGCATCTCTTTGAGATACATGAAATGTCAGAAAAACTCAAGCCGTCCACGTTAAAGTGTAAAAATATTTCTCAGTATGTTTCTCTCCAAATACAAGGTTTTCTCTTTCTACAAATGCCAGTCTGAGATTTTAGGCTAGAAATTGAAGTTAAATGATAGACAAAACTAATTGTCACCCATTAGTAATATGCAAAAATCACACTAAATGAAAGAAATCTTTCATTTTAAAATAAAATCGTATAACTCTCTGCTTTATTCTAATGCTTTTTGACATGAAGTATTTATTTATATGATAACCAAATTTAAAAAGTGACTGATCATCTCACTATTTTTCTCCACAAAGGCTTCTATGGCTCCATCAATTTTGCTCACAGCAAAATTTGTTCTTTCACAGTCTCTGTCATATTCTTGCATCACAGCTTCAGTTTATTATTACTTTGTTTAAATATGTTATCCATAAATTCCAGCCTGGACATCAACATTTGTCTTAATTAAAATCTTACGGCAGTTTCAGTTGGAAGCTGTTTCTCTTTTCCCTCCTAAAAACCCTACTGTGAAGTATTCATGAGCCAGCATGACCCCTTGTTCCAGCCGGGAGATGGCTGCCTTTCATCAGCAGCGGGTGAGGTAACTCCTACCTACACAATCCCCAAAACCATCATGAGAACTCTGAAGATTAAAAGGGATGATTTAAAGAAAAACTCTTCTTATGCAGATTAAAGGGGAAAGATCCTTACATGCTTAAAACCACATGCAAAAAGAAGGGAAAAAAAGAAAATAAAATAATATATACCAGATGCCTAAATGTACCTAGGGGATAGTGTGTTCTGATTCAAGAAAACTATTATCTACCCATCCCTGTTCTCCCACACATGTCCCCAAGGAAAACAGGAGGAGGGTCTGTTTTTGTGGTGTCTGTTTCCCAAAGCAAAGGAACACGGTCCTGGAAAAACCTGTTTTTCTGTGTTTCTGCAAGCTAAGACAGCGTTCTTAATTAACATGCTATTTTTAAAATAACCGAAAAAAAAGAGCCGTCAACACAACATGAAGGCTGGCGAGTGGGAGAGAGGTTTTGGGGGTGGGTGTGAGGTGCCCTCTGTGTGGGCCAGCGCCCAGAAAGAACAAACGCCCGGGAAGAGTGAGCAGGAGGCAGAGCGGCCTCCGGCAGCAGCACACCCACGCCGGCAACTTATTTTTAGCCTCTACTCGTGGAAGTAAACGTGTGATTAAGCACTTATCGGAGCTCATTGCTCTGGCAGCTGGGGAGAGTTAGGGGGTTGCTGGAAGAGCGATGCTGTGGAAGAGAGTAGCTTCTCCTGCTCCTCTCTTCCAACTCGTCACCTTGCCCCTGCGCTTCTTTTTCCCTCCCTCGAGGCCATCTCCTTGGCAAAGGAGGGCAAAGCCTTACTGCTCTCCACACCTCTGCCTCTCCCACCCTTCCCTGTGGTCGGCATGTTTATTGGCCTATTTAAATCCTGTAAGTGGAAACAAAACGAGTCGGGAAGTGACAAATCGTGTGCAAATAAGCCGCTGTGCACTCTTCATGCTCCAAGGCCTCACTCCTTGCTTGCAGCAAGTGTTACCTTGGTGCTTTTGGGACTGTGCTTTTGACTGCGGTAGAAACCATGCAGAGGCACCTTTTACTTATGTATCTAAAAGGCATGTGCATGTGCGCTGCCTGGGTGGAGAAAAAAAGTAACTGCAGTAGACATCTATTCTATATGGTGTTACAAACCATACAGAAACGGAGGTGGAGCTCAAGAGGAAGAAAGGCGAGATATAGGTGACTTCACAGGTGCACAGTGTACATATAAGATCATTTTGCAAGTTGCAGAACTAAGCTTTTTTTGCATGTCAAATACAAAAATATTTAATCCTGTGCTCACAGAGCTGCCCTTAACTTTGCAGCAAGAGTCTTATCCCTTAAGCCAGTTCCAAGTATGTATAAATACATAAATAAAGTTAGAATTGGTACAGCTGGTAGGGATCACTTATTTATCTAGGATCTCCCACCAAATTTTAGTGGATTTAAAAGCATCTAAGACAAGATTGTGGACTTCATGTCTATCATGCCATTAAAGGAAGTCAGAATTAAAAAAATGTCAAAGGATGCACATGCATCACACTCCCATATGCAATTAATCTATATGAATGACACTTGACTGTTGTGAAATACAGAGGGAAAAAGCATGCAGATCCATATTCATTCAAGAACGCTAGTTGTGAAGCAAGACACACACAATTAAAAGGTAGCAAACTCAACCCACAGCAGAGTGCAGAAAAAAGAAAGTACAGTACTAACTCTCTGAGAGGATTCAATTTTCATCAAGTACCTTTGAATGTCAAGTTCTGAATGAAGGGAGACCAACATGCACTTCAAAACCTGTGGATTAAAGAGAGAAAAGAAGGGGAGGGGGAGAGATAATTGTTAACAGGAAAAGAAAAAGAAGAGCAATAGAAATTAAAAGAGAATAACCTGTACATACTGAAAGTATACTGAGCAAAGGAAGAAGAGAAGAGAAGAGAAGAGAAGAGAAGAGAAGAGAAGAGAAGAGAAGAGAAGAGAAGAGAAGAGAAGAGAAGAGAAGAGAAGAGGCACTGAAGAATAATGAAGGAAAGGCACATGTGCCAGGGAACAATATGTTCTATCAATACTTAATATGCAATATTCTCAGGACCCTTGCTGGACTCAGTTCAGATGCACTATGTGTGGTGGTATGTCAAAGAAATGGAGAAGGTTCTTCTAATATAAGAGTTAATGCAGAGAGTTGAGCCACACATTCAAATATATATCTAGCAACCATATCTGACAAGAAATACCAAAATATGCATTCTTCCTAAGAAATGATACAACTCTTGGCTGGAGTTAGCAGTGGTCACTATATTTCTGTGTTGGTTTCACACTTACTACAGAGACATGGAATCCTTCAAGCAGAACTTAGAAATACTGTATTATTCTTGATTAACCACAACTTTAAAAAGAAAAAAGATAAACTATGGTATGATTAAAACATATTCTCCAATCACATCTCTCTTCACTATTCTACAACTGATCTTAAAGCACACAGAATGCGCAAATGTGCTAAAAAGGGTTAAAGCGCCAAAAAACCCCAAACATTTTTTCCCTCCAACACATGAATGAGATGCAAATTGGAGGGGAAATTGCCTACTACTGTTTGAGTCCTTATAGGTGGAGGTCCTATATTTTCCTTAATCATCATTTGCCTGTGGGGTAGAGGTGGAGGTAAAAGAGATTTTGTGTAGTGCTCTAAACAACTTTCTCTGAGTAATCAATTCCTCCTTCAGCCAGAGTCAGGCTCCCACGACAACTGCTGCTGCCCCGTTCAGAGCATGCAGCTATTCATACCAGGCAAAGAAATGCAATTGCTTTGATAACAAGGACAACATTGTTAAAGAATCTTATTTAGCAAGTAATTGTAAGGCCAACATCATAATTAAGAGAGTAATTCAAAGAATCTTTTGAATTTTACAAACCCAGAGGATATGAGCATATGAGAGCTGATTCTGGGGACGAGATAAGCAACATATCAGTATGCTGTGATTTTTCATGTTTTTGTTGATTGGATACTTTGGAAGGACAGCACCATTTTATTTAAAGAGAACAATGGATCATTTTTCTCCCTATGATAAATGCATCATTTAGAATTGTTCAAGTAAAATGTGATTTTTACAAATAAGCTATTTATGCAAACAGTACAAATTAAATGTAGCCTTCCGGCAACAACTGGATAAATTCCAATTCCAAACCACAAAGACAAAACAGTCTGTTGATAATGTCTCAGTAATGCTGAAACTGTATTAGGGTTTTTCATGTTTTTATAATGTCACCACCCCACACATGCAAACCTGAGAAGTTCTATTTGCCCTTTAATTAAACTATTTTTCTGATTAAAAAGAAAAAAGTTATGGAGTCTCTAAGGACTAAATCCCATCTCAAAGCCAAATATGTGAGACTTCCAAAGGAAAAATTCATGCTGCATGTTTGCTTGACATTCAGGCATCAAGACCGCACTTTGGAAGGGACATTACTCTACACAATGGCACCATTAAAAAAGCGCAACAGTCATCCTCTCTAAAGCCATTGCATAGGATCAACTTGAGCTACTTAGTTTCCTCAAACCCTGTCATCTCATGGGGAATTACAACTGTGTCTCTTTTCTCTGGACTTTCCTACTCCCAAAGGAAGTGAAACACTAATTCTGACTTAAGGGTGGGTAAGGAAATGAGGATGCTTGATGAAAGCAGCAACACTTCCCACCCTCAATCCAGGGAAAATGTTGTCTATATCCTTACCTCTCCCCCTCCTCTTATCATAACATGGTATTTATTTTAATTTTAAAGCAAGTAGATAGATGGAAGATTTGCAGTTAAAAATATATAAAACCAGTCCACCCAGATCCAGAAGTCTCTCTCTCCTCTTACAGAAGTTGATCTGATATCATATGGATGTGATGCATGATTAAGAGTTAGCATTCTCTGAATAAACACAATCTTGCAGGAAAAAATGAACGACACACAAACACAGAACCACAACAGCAGTGCAGCAGCAGGCTTCACTGATTCCTGCATAAGGTAGCACAAGGAGGCAAACAGGGCCCCCACAGTGTTATACAGCAAACTTCAGATCACCTAAAGAAGATCCAGATATACCAATATGGAAGCAATATAATCAAGACCATTACTGCAGCCCACGTAAAGACCTTATTATGAATGAAATCTGAAGACATTTGGATCTGCATCCAAACATGAGGCATGGCTTCCTTTGGAACTTTCCAAAATATTTCTTAAGTTTCTATATTCCTTTCCAAACTCAACACCACACTGATGCCTTCATCAGCACTCTGATGACCTCAAGGGCATTTAAAGAAGGAAAACAATAATGATCTATTTCTTCCTTTCCTCCTAGATTGTAGGGGAATACTATTCTTTTTCCATCTGTGGGCATGCATGTGGATATATATAGTCCACAATGATAGGAAATGAACTCAAGGAGAGCTCTGCCATTTCCAAATGCAGCAAGGGCTGCAATCTCACTCACCCCAGGGCCAGGTTCCTGGGACAATCCCCGTCTCCTGCTTCCCTTGCCAACTCTGTCATTGTTCCAGAGAGCTGAGGAATCAGAGCAAATACCTGGCATGAGGGGAGAAACAGGATGTCGGAGCAAATCCCACAGAAGATTAAAGACTTACTAAGAAAAAGAGCTGTAGAGTGCAGAACACTCAACTAACGTGCTCTAAGCAACCTCTGCTGGCCAGTAGATAAGATCTCATGCCTCCTCCTAAATGGAGTTGTACAGAGCCTGTGATTTCATTCCTGTATATGAGAGTGCAGATCCTTAGCTGGCTTGAATGAACATTACTTGGCCTGTTTGAACTGCACGAGGACAACCTATAAAAGGTGGGCCTGTCCCAATGAGCTGTAAGAATGACAAGGATTTCCACTGTCTGTTACCAAATACTCTCAGAACAGAGAGGCTCCTGTTGAAACTAGTGTTAAGTCTTCATGAGTTGTGAAAGCAAATAGCCAGAATAGAAGAGGTACCAACTCTTGTCCATGTTGGACTGGCATGCAAAGAAACAGATTAATATAGGCAGGTAGACATATAAAGGCAATATGGAGAAAAATCAACAAAAGAGCATAAGTAATTTCCTCTGGAAAAAAGTGGAAAATGTTAGAGGCCAAGGAGAAGAGTGGAAAACAGGGCTGGGACACAGCGCACAGCTAACGGAACAGTTGCAGAGCCAACTGTGTGCCAAGTGTGAGCAGGATGGGGTGCTACATGGAGAAAAACTAATTTCAGAAGCCAGTCTTTATTGTAACGAGAAAGGTACCAAAGACAAAGGAAACAGCTGCCAAGCATGTTGCTTTTGAACTTCAAACCTAAACAGAGTGAGTGGTGGCCCTGTAAAAAGGTGTAGAAAGCTAAGAGTCATAAGAGGAAAGCAAAGTTGCCAGGAATGTGCTGAATGTCATCAAATTAAGTCATAAGAAAAGTCTGGTGAATACCACTTGTATGGTAGTACCCAAAGGATCAGCGTGCAGTAACTTAGGGAGGACAAGGATTAATATCTTGGGGCTGACTGACTGCATTAGTCATTATCCCAGGGCCTTCAAAACAAGGGTGAATGAACTGTAAGTCTGCCTTGTGGGATCTGCTTGCTAAGCAGATCAAAGGAAAGTATTCACCCTTTTAAGCAGGATCAGGCCTGTTGAACACTGAAATTCTAAGTCTCCAAAGGAAAACGCAGATGCTTGAGACATTTGCGTTGATGATTTAGTAGAAGACATCTGTCTCCCTGAGTCAGTCTGAAATAATGTCATAGAAGGGTGTTAGAGTGCAATGTGCTCCCACCGCAGGAATGCAGCACTGCTGTTCTTGCTGGCAGTGACGATACAAGCCAAAGTGCCTTTTCACTGAGGTACTGGCAGTGCTGCGCAAGTGAAGAAATTGAGGCGCACATTAAGCTTTCCCCTTTGTTTTCAGTCTGTGTAATAAGCCCTTGATTTATGTTTCTGATGGATTTCAAAAGGGAAGTCCTTACAAAGGCAGAATACATCAAACACGTCAGATTTATCGTGGGTTACCCAGGAAGATGACACAGCTGCTGAGGCAAGAAGTGGCTAAAATCAGAGAAATGCACGGGTACGGTATGAAGCAAAGCCAGGTTAGCCAGGACATTACGATGCCAATTAGCGTTCCCTAGGTTTACAGTCTCTGGGTGAGATCCTGCAGAGACATGCAATCAGCCGACGCTGGAGGGAAACAATAATGAAAACACAAAGGGCTAGAGATGAGTATGTAGATGATGATATACAACTAAATGAGATGCTGACTCATAAGCCCTCTTATACAGCTTGAAACTGAAGGAAGGAAATGAGGATCAGCTGCCTATTTCCTGTGCACAATGGTTTTGTGGAGAGGATGCGAGAAAGTGATGTTTCTCAACAATGCTGGGATGGGAAAAAATCAGGATGATAACTCAGTTGGGTTCAGGCCAAAGAGGTTCTTCTAACAGAAATGTTAAGTGCACAAGTATCTGCCAAAGAAGGGAAAGGGTAAAGTCTTTTATCACATGAAAATACAGCCAATGTACAGGATCAATGGCAAGCAATCTGCAAGACAGCATTTAAGCAACTGCAGAAAAAATGGAGATGGCCAATGACAAATGGTTCAAAAGGAAGCACGGAAACAAAACACCCAGTGAAATGTAAACCAGGAATGCAGTCAGAGAGATGAGAACAAAGGGAGAGGGCTGCACAAAACATTAGGACTTCTTATGTTTCAGAATTTATGTCTTCCAGCACAATCTACAGCTACAGCATCCCTCAAAGTGTATATGTTCTTTGGCTACACCACCTTAAACATTACAGCTGAAAATGACACATGTGTTAACTTGGCAAACTATTTTGTTGTTTTAATTTCCAAATAAAAAAAAGTGAAGAAGGGTCACCTCTTCATTGCTGATTTTGTCTTTTTCTCAGTTTTTGTCAAAAAATTCCTGAAATCTTGTGTTTAATTTAATTATAGTGAGGATTAGAGCTAAGATAATATTTTATATAATTTCATATAATATTTAATAAACATTAAAATCAAACAACTAGAATTAGACAAATTTTAAAACATCTCAAGGGAATTCAGATCATGCTCTAGAAAGCATACTTTTTTAGAGACACAAAACAGTTACACATTTAAAGTGAAAAATAGTCTGGTATTCAAGAGGTTCAGAAGTTCTCCAGGGTCACATAGCCTTCCTCCTTTTGCTGACTCTCCACCCATGTGGAGATGCTCTGTTGAAACTCCATATTTTTGCACTGTCTCAACAGAAATACAATATTGTATCTATACTCCAGTTCATGTGTAATATCAAGGAAAAACATAACTTCTTGTTCACCTTAGATGACTTGTAAGTTTAGGGTTTTTTAAGCAAGACCCTGCAGGGTATTGTGTATTTCAGTCTTGGCTCCATCATGGATTTATGCTTAAAAGTATATAATTAAGCACATAATTAAGAATAATCATATAGGAAGTCCATGAGACTATTTTCATTAACAAAGTTAAGCACGAACTGATCATTTGGTTGTTCTTGGGCCCTAACACCTATGGTGGCAAGCACTCATCAGACTCTTTGCTTCCACATTTCACATAAAAGTAACCAAGAAAATAAATAAAAGAAGTTATTCCTGTCTTTATGATTTGTCTGTCCCCTGCTACAGTATTTAAGTGTCACTGTGCAATGTAACATGCAAACTGAGACTGGTTGATGCAGGCTGGAGAAAAAATGATGGTTGGGTCTAGTTTCTCTAAAGTAATCTGAACCTGATTTGAATCTGTGAATCTGAACCTGCATCCCTCTTCCGTGATGCAAAATTCTGTATGTGAAGAGCCAACATTGTACGGATATGGAATACTGAAAAAACATTGGCTGAAGATCTCAAAGTTGGTTCCCTAATGAGGCGTACAAGTTTACAAGGAGGCACCTCACCACACCTCCTGCTAATTCTGGTAAGATTTGCAGGGAACAGAGCAATTTTGAATTAGCAGTTCAATTAGGGGTTTTCAGCCACTGACATGTAATATCCGAGCTATCTGGCAGTTGAAATATGGATTCAGACACTAAACTTTACTAAGTCTACCATTTTTCTGTATCTGTCCCACAGTTAGAAATGGGGCAATTAGACAAACAGTATCTTTGTTTCCAATAGTCTGTCTCTCCTATTATTCATTCCCTTCCTCCTGTCGTTATCATCTCTTCTTGGAATCACAATATGTTGCTGAAGATAAACAACAAAAAACTATTATGAATCTTTATAATGGAATAAAGAAACAATGATGACCTAAGAAGGAAAAGATTTTCACAAGCTGTTTCCAGTATTTTCAAAAGTAAGTAAGAATAATATAGAAAATACGATGTTTAAAGAATATAGCTGATCCTCTCTCTCATTTTTCTGCGGTGGTTTTCTCTCAACTTTATTTAAACAACTGGCTGACCTGGTTATTCATACAATAACCATCACTGAAAAGCACAGTATGGTGTATGCAATGGCAACTGATGGTCTCCTGAGAACAACATCCTCTGAAATGCAGAAAAACCCATGGCTTTGTCATCTTCCATCACTCAGATTTAATTGTAATGTTTTTTATAAGTTCTTTCTTTCTTTTAGACTTCATTTTGGCCTTCACTATTGATTACACGTACCTTTTTTTCTAGGTTGCGATCAGCTCATACAATTATACCTTATAAAAGCTACTCAAAGTGATCAAAATTTGGGTTATTTCCTATTCAAAATCAGAAGGTTACAGGAGTTGCTCCCCGCCTCCAAAAGAAAAAAAAATAAAATTATATGGTAATTACTCAGAAGACAGCATAAATGAAAATGTGGCTGTACACACATTTTGTTCCACCTTTCTGCTGTGTTCCTCCATAAGACAAAACAACATTAACGGACAGGTTTTCTAACAACTTAAACCCCACAACTCCAAATGATGGGAGCTGCAAGTCTCTGCCAAGAACCACCATTTTATCTACTGCCCTAGACAACTTTAGGAAAGAGCTCATGCAGTACAGTACCTGCCTACGTCAGGATGCTAGGGGACTGCAACCAGTAGCCTGCTTTTGTGCTCAGCTCTTATGGAAAGCCATAAACTACTTCATTTCTGTGCTTCAACGGGCCTAAATTCTTTTAAGAAAATAGGTTGTAGAGCAGAAACAATTTAGAGAACACCCACCGAGGGTAATCTGGGTAAGACAAATCAATGCAGTGGCAAATCAAAGTTGTGGTACTTTGGCGAGTGTTCTCTTACCCATTATTTCTTGATACACTAAAGCATTCTTAGAAAACTTCCATTGATCAGAATTCATTTGACCACAGAGAAATGGGTGAATAAATTTGGTTATGCTCACTTTAAACCATAACAGCAGTAATCTTCCAAAGGTGCTCTAATCCTCTCCCCCCACAAAATCCAGTATCTTTTTTTTTTAAAAAAAAAGTCTAAAATTCTTGTTTAAGTAGGCCCGCAAAGATGTCCAATCATAGCTTGCTATGGTCCGACAGTTATCAAGCTTTGGTTCCCATTTCAGTCCTTACAAAACCACTTTTCCTGTCCTTGGCCCAACATATACAACAGAATTCACAGTACCTATCTACCTTACAAGGCTTCTGCAATAATTAACACATGAACAGTCTCCAGCACACTGCAGGGAAAACTGCTATAGAAAAGTATCACATTTATACACATTAAGTTTGCTCTTAACCTCTTGTAAGGATCACAGTCTCAGCACAGTAGTGAGGTTTTGTTAACCACAGTCTCCTAGATTTTCTCTTAGAACACCTAAAACTTTCAACTACAACATTAAACACAAAAAGCCTACCTGTCGTCTTATTAACTGAATTTATTACCTTCCGCCCTTTCATAAATACATACCTGTCATCTACACAATTACAAGAGAGATATGAGCTCAGAAATGCCTTTGTGCAGCATATACCAGCTTACACTTGAATAGTTATAGAGTAATTAGAGTGGAATCCAGCTGAATAAGTCAGTCTTATTATCTCATAATATCAGTTATCTCATATTCGTGAGATAGATAAATATTAGGTATATATAATGCTATACACAAACAGTGAGATTCTGTAACGTCCTGAGTGAATCCTGGTTTTGATACAATCAGATATCACTGCTGTGATACTAGGGGCTAATTAATACCAGCCAACATTAGGTTATGGAAAATTATCTTTACATCACTATTGCAAAACAACACTGTAAGTTTTCATTGACAAGGAAATTTAAATATTAATTTCAATTTCAGATTTTCATATAGAGATATTCAAATACTATACATTGTTCAAACGTCCTTATTGCAATATGTTGTATTACATATTGCAAAACCTACTTCTTAAAATTATCTACTCACATTTAACGGATACAGTGTAAAACCAACAATAAACAAACCATGTCAGCTCATTAATCAGAAATGTCAGTTCAAATATATCCCATTTGGAAACAATAGATGGATGCTACTGGCTTTGTAAGCCTTACAGAACAGGGAATAGAGCTAGAGTTGGATTTCAAGAGTTGATGTCATCATTGTTCACAAGCCAACACAGGGCTTTAAAACTGAAAAGAATCTACAGCATATAAAATGGTTTCCAACTTGTAAGGGGTCCAGGTCCCACGCCAGTGGAGAATAATTTGCAATACAGTTTAGGGTTTTTCAGAGGAGAAACTGGTGGAGGGGATATAACACATTAATGCAGAAAGGAATGTGCAATTCCATATTCTTATGTGCTACAATGAGAGATGTCTTTCTAAAATCTTGTTTTCTTGTCCTCTCTTCAAATGCTTAAACATTTCCCAAGCTGGTAATCTTTACTCTTTAACATCTCTGTTCATCTAAAAGCTTTCTTTATAGTTACAATACTAGCACTGCTCATAAATGACAAAGTATCAAAAATCAAGAGAAAGCAAGCCTAATATGAGCTGATAGGTATATTTTCTGGATATTAGAGAGAGATGCAGCTAAAAGAGTATGTACATTTGCATTTTCTCTTTGCTTATTTACTTTTCTTTTAGCACATATGCATTAGTATTCTTAGAACTGCTGAAAATTTACCAAATGAAAGGTTAAAACTTTGAAATTAAGTAACCTTTAGAAGACAAAACCAGATGAGCAGTACGTAGTTTCTTCTGCTCTTGCATGAACATTCAATGACCTCATATTCCTCAGTGCCTCCCCTCCCCTAAATTCAGCAAAAGACAATGTTATCTGTTCAAATAAAAAAGATCTACACAAATATTTGAAAAAGCTGTGTCTCAGTCTCTTCTAATTACATGGCACAGTCTTCACTAGCCAATAAATACTGTAGCCAGAACATAATGTAGGTTTGTGCTTTGTGCTTAAGCATTATCCATTTGCCTGGTTACTGAAACTATTGCGAGCACTTGTGTCTCATGATTTACAGGTATGCACACAAAAGGAACCCTGCCTCCCCAGGAGCTCATGGAATGTGTTGTGCTACAGGCATTAAAAGAGGGCCAGGATTTCATCCCTACAGTGTTACCCTCTTTTAGTGTTTCTAAGCCTTAAAAATGGATGTAAAAGGTTGACGTGAAGAAAGAATGGGTTCTAACATATTATTCTTTCAGGAATTTTCTGAGAATAATTCACTTTCCAACAGGTGATTCTGTAGGAAATGACTTATAAAGCAAAACATAGTGGCAGTGGTCCTTTTTATGTATGTCTGAACATGGGTGAAGGTGCCTAACCTTGTGAAAATAAATGTGTTAATAGACTCTGCAGACATTCTACGGTAGCTTTTGCCTGCTCTGTCTTGGTGTTATCTTGGAAACTAGAAAATAATTCCTATTTTGGCCATGGAGCAATACTTCATTCTTTTTTCTGGTCTTTGTTCCTCATCATTCACTTGCCTGTTTTTGTTGGATAGAAATACATCTTTATTCTCCAAACAGCAGTGAAACATACATTCTCTACTTCCAAACATCAAGACCTCCTATTCTCTGATGTAACTGTTAGCAAGGAAAATTCTGTGCATGGTAGGTTACAGCATTTAAGTGTGCATTGTAGAGGTGCATTTTTCCCTTCAGTGTCCTTAAAAGATTATCTTCTTGCTTGCAAATTGCATCAGTACTGATTGACTGAGAGAGATGATGACCCTGTGATATACTCAGCAGTGCTATGCTACTCAATATGCTGTTCACAACATAAACTCATGACACCAGCACAGCTGGTCGCAGGAATAATCTCCAGGTTGACTAGCTAGAAAACATAGCTCTTATTCCCATCCACACAGAAAGGAGATGCAAAGATGGTTTATGTTGCAGATAATAGGTGTATGATATATTCCATACTATAGAATCTTTCAGCAGCTTGCTGCAGGAGACTGAGGAACTTTTTTTTTTTTTAAATCCTGAAGGTTCTGCGCAAAAAGTAATTCAAAACCGAAGAGACACTCTAATCTGAGTAACTCAAGAGGGAATACTAAATTCTTATGAAGACATGAAAATATTCCAGATTTCTATTCACACTGACTGCGTTACCTTAATATCCCTTTAACTCTCTTAAATGAGTTCCCATCATCAGTCATTTTCTCTAGTTATTGAAATTCCCAGAAGCATCATTACTTCTCTGTTTCTAAAAATCAAATAGAAAACCCAATCTGACAATGAAGGTGGATTAAGGAGAATTCTGTGAAAGCAGATATTAAAGGGAGTTCACTGAAGGTTAGGTAGTGTAAGAAAGCCAAGTGGAAAAAAAAAAATCTAGCATATGATCATATCGGCTCTGACATGCATTGACTTGAGCTTTCAGGGCTGCTTATCCCAGGATAAATGTCTAGTCATTTTGATAGTATCCAATAAGGCAAGGGCGCAAGTTGTACAACACTGCTGAAAGAAATAAATTTATGTTTCATTTTTCTGAAGGAACACTAATTCTAAAAACAAATAATAATTTGATTATTTCAGAAGCTATTAATAAATAATTTGATGTTATATATCTTTCTGCCAGAGCCCTAACAGAAGAAAGTAGGGCATAGCAAAAGGACCCAGCAGCAGCAATACCTAGTTGTCTCTTCTGATTCACTGGTGTAATTCAAGAAATTTATTATTCCACAGACTCCTTGGGGATGTGAACTGAAGGACTGTTGATTTTATCAATAATGGTTTAGATTCCTTCCTAGTATCTATTATTTTTTTATAAATTTTATTTAAATCTGCCTGTCAGGAAAATTGAAAGCTTTTAGGAAAATTCTCATAGAGGAATTTTAGGTTCTAAATGGTAATAATTGTTAGGACAGCATTTGCTGAATTTCAGAACTCAGAGGTGTGAAGTTTAAATGCATGTGGCCACTTGTTTGTAGGACACAGAGCTAATTCAGTATCAGATTATATGATTCATAAATGAATGGTTTAAAACTCTACAAAAATTGTTTTTTCATTAAAAAGATGAACTTTTCTTTAGGAAAGGTTTGTCTGATAAGGGCAGACAGAGCTCCCCAGCAGTATTGCTTACGTTGAAGATTACAAAGATAACTTCTGTGTAGAAGGAAAACTCAAATTGTTCTACCAAGAGGAATGAGAGAAAGGCAGACAGTTGAATAATACGAAGAAAAAAACAATAAGTGAAGAGCATCCAGAAAAGTATGTTTGTAAATTAGCTAGATATTTTTTCTTGCCTGAAAAGCAAATGCAAATGAAAAAAATATGTTTGTGTGGCCTAAGAGTACAAAAAAACACAGATGTCTTTAAAAGCATTTTGTGGACAATGCTAATTTGGAAAGACACTCTCCCATCATGAGCCCTTTCAATATAGTTAATAGAGCCTGCACATCCTGTTTACACGAAATATTTACTGGAAACTTGCAACAAAAACTATTCTGAAAGTGGGCAAGTCTCTCTTTATGTCTTAGTAAATACTAGACAGGTAATGATAACGTACGGTCTAGAATGAAACCTTATTAGATAGCATTTAAAAGGGGAGGGGGGAACAAAACAGTACTTACCCTTTGAAAACTTTCTTCTGAGGATCTACGATAGATACCAGCTTATTAAAGTCTGCAGCACCAGCTACAGTATTTATTGTGCGAGGACTGAGAAAGGTGTGTTAACAATGTGGTCCAAGTGACAGGCAGAACAGTTTGCAAACTCCTGTTAGTTTGTCAAATGTATACCCCAAGGAAGCAAACAAACAAACCAACCCTACCAAACGTTAACCTTCACAAGGTGAACAAACCGCTTTTCAGATGAGCTCTCAGACTCCAGACCACACATTAACAGATGGGATATGGCTGATTTCGGCTGCAGGGATGACAAAGGCAAGTAGCTATCAGCCACTTTGAACATCCTCAGCTCCTTGAAACTGAGGCCATAAAAGCCACATTACAGCTCAGATAAGTTAAGGTGGCTACAGAGCTCTCCGAAATTGCCCCACACTGGGCAGTCTGAAGGAGGCTACAAGTGGTGGTGAAACACAGCTCCAGCTATACACCCGTCACCTGCTGGGTGTCGCCTGTAGAGCTGCATATGTTTAAATCTATAGGCAAATCTCCAAGCAGCAATTTTTGCTAGCTCTCAAGCTACTTGAATCTTGTTGGTGCAGGGCATATCATCAAGAGAAACAAGGACCTCTGGCCCACAGCACAGCAGCTCTTCCAGTCATGGTCACTCTCCTCAATTGCACGTTGCATGCATCAAATGTTGCAATTGCTTACATGGGAAAATACTATAAGGCAATATATGGAATAGATTCAGCTTCATTTAATTCACGTGCAAGAAGAATAAAAGTCAGTCACATGTGAACAGCAAGATCTGTCTCTCTCTAGACTGCCACAAACCATCCATGGGCCACAGCTAAGAACATCTGACAGACCATACCTAGCCTTCAGATATGCCTTATGAATTATCTGGTGTTTCCTGAGTGTTTTTAATATTTGCCTTTTTGGCTAAAAGGAATAATAAAGCAGTATTTAAAAAGTTCAATCACAACATATTATAGCACTTGAGAAATTCTTCTAAGTATCTGCTCTTTTCAGGTAAGATAAAGTACATCTCTTCCATAGGCAAAACTGATGGCAGCACAAAGAAGGGAAAACCAGTAACTGTGTAAACTTAAAAATCTTTATAGTGGGTATGGAACAGTGGGACCAGGGAGGACAACTCTTCCTTTGGGCAGCATAATTCGCAAAGACTATTTTCTTTGCCAGAAGGGGGTCCTCTTCTTTATCATGGGAAATGAAATAGCAATAAAAGTAAACTGATAAAGACCTGCAGAAAACGCTATGCAAATTGCTACAAGTACAGTCACAACCCACCACCTCGAAGGCTGCATTCCTAATGCCTGAATGTGCTATTTCACAACATCCTGTATTAACAGCAAAACACATTTCCACACTATATCTCTCTGTTCTGTGTGTATTCTTTCCGGACAGGCTCAACTCATTAGAACTAAGAAAATGCCCAGAGGCAATTCAGATTTCCTCTTGTCTATTGGAAAATAGAAGCCTCACAAGAAACCTTTTATCAGTGTGCTATTGGGGAAAAAAAAAAGCTAGGAAGCAGAAATGGGATAAAATCCTTCTAGACCTCCTTACAGTTGAAAATTGGCAATTCAAAGAAGAATTTCTAAAGCAACAGACCATGTTTCATCTCTTTTCCAATTACTATTTTCTGGTTAATAAATGTGACCTCCTTAGCAAGCACTACAGTGTTCTTAAGGCACTGTAGTTTCAAAAAAAAGGAATTTTAGTAAACTCACTGGCAAAAGAAACACGTTTCAATATTAAAGTATAAAATGATTGCCAACTATGTTTCAGGCTATTGTTCCTTTTCTTGGTTTTCTTACATTAACTGGAGTGGTTCAGAAAAGCACACAAAAATGCTTGCAGTGAAGCACACATTTTGCTGGAAGGAAGAAGTCAGCTATTCATATAGTTGAATCAGTGGCACAGAGCTGACGTAAAATCTAAAGCACTAATGTTGTATTTCTATACGGTACAAACAAAAGCTTGGAACTCTGAAAATAAGTAGCTTTAACAGTTTGGGTTCTAAAACAAGTCACCAAAATGGTGTTAACTATCAATTATTAGTTTGATGCCATGGGGAATAAAAGAAATAATGGGGACTATTACCAGCCTTTACTTTGAATTTTCAGCAGCTGTTTTGTTTCTGACAAAGAGATCTTACACCAATATACCTTAATTTACTTGCTAAATAAAGCATGTAGATCCCATCATACTATTTACACTTCAGCTGTAACTGCTTGCCTTATCCAGGACCAAACAAGACAGGCCCAATCTGCCAATAAACTTTCAGATCTTAGAGAAGAAAAAAACAACTGCATACTATTTACTAAATTGGAGATTAGGTAGTAACAATGATGTACATGAACTCAAACAGAGACGTGTTTTAGTTCTCAAATATTGTCAAGCAGTCAATTTCTGCTAGCCTAACTAATGTTGAGCAGTGATTAATCCCACAGCAAATCTCTCTGAATTTCCAGCACTGAAAACAAACAAACAAAAACAGAGTGCTCACAAGAAACAATCCAACCTCTTTCAAGTAGGTGGAGGCACAGCTGGTGGTATCAGATGTTTAGGGGATTTCTTCTGTGTATTTTGTCTTTGCAGTTTTATATCTATAATTTCATCATTTATTATTACCTTCATATTCCTCCTTGTATTTTCTTCAACTGGTGATTCTTAGGGCCATGTCTTACCCCTACGATACTGTGAAGTCATGCAAAGTAAAAATGTCCCATGCATCTGGTGGCTGTCCGTTCCCACAGACCACTGCGATAAGGGGAGAGGCTCGCCACAGAAAGTAGCTCATTGGCACCCAGCATGTGAAAGTGACCCTAATTTTCAGAATGAATTGCTATTTTCTCTAAGGATTCACCTTTGCTGGTAAATGATGCCTCCATGCCAGCTTTTGCACTGAGAATATTCAATATCCAATGTTCAATGCTTTGCATCACTCCGTTACCACCCTGATGGCATGTGGCGTACTATAGGGCCACAGGCATTGGGAAGGGAGATGCCCTTAAAAACTTTATGCCCGGTGCTGAATGTACATGGGGTCACATAGAGCAGTTACACAGGAAGGAGTGATCTCAGCTAGTTCTGCCTGGCAAGCTCTACCAGACGTGTTTGGTGAGGAGGCCCCCTGATTTCTAAAATTTTCAAAAGATGAAGCAGATACAGAACACACTGTTAATAGTACTGCTGAAATACTTCAGATCTTTAGCACAGCTGAATTATTCTGCACTGTGTCCCTCAAATGGTCTGAAACCTTCCATGTTTACACAAAACCAGATACCCCTTTGGGCAACGAGCGCTCCACATTTCAAAGCAAAGTCAAATACCAAAAAATTATTCATTTGGAACCACAGTGAAAGTCCAGGCACGTTACTGAGCCGATTTCACTGAAGGCTCTAATGATCTAATCGGGATGACTTAATTGCATTTGGCTTTGAAACCAAAGCACTGCGCCCAAAAAGGAGAGGGTTGTTCTGCAGTACAGTAGCAGCTACCAGCCGTAAGAGGAACTGTGTGAGAAAGGATCCACACAGCCCACAGACAACTCCACGTGGAGACGCAGTTGCCATAACAAGATCATCTGGAATTGCAAGCACAAACAACGTGCCTATTTTTGGAAGTACGCTTGATCTATCGCACATGTGGGGATCTGAACACCTTCTGAGAGACAGAAACAATAAGGTTACAAACATTTGCACAACAATTTGTTTAAAAGCTCAGAAAACTCATGCATAATAATCTGGGCTAACCTTTCAGTAATCGCTTTCTTCCTGCTGTATAAAAATATATTATTTGAAAACCAGCATCACTGCTAATTTTTTTCTGTGTTCCCTCTTCTCCAATATATATCTGACAATTACACTGCAACTGCACTCTGAAGGAAGACCTGAAGACAACTTTTGAAAATTCTCTTTGTAAATCTGTAAACAAAAAAAGAAGTATAAACACCCTACAGCCCAAACAGCCCCTTCTATTGATTAAGGGAGTGTAATGCTGCTTTTATTTTAATTCAAAGGGTTCAACAGTTCTTTGTTCATAAGACTATTCCTCCAGTCTGCTACCCTATTATTGGAAAGTTTTAATCTCCAAGTATGACAGAAAAGCAGAACAGCTAGTATCCCACAAACTGTTATTATAAATTTTCTAATTATTTAAATAGGTGAAAATTAGAAATGCTCATATTCCTCCTGAAAATTAAAACTGACAAATCACGATTAAGTTAAGAGGAACCCACTGATCTGAACCCAGGCAATGGGGCTAATCCAAATTAATTTCTGTTAGAATAAAGCACATCTTACAAAAAAAAAAAAATCACCTTGATTTTAAAAAAAAAAAGAAAAGGAAAGAAATCAGTGGTGGAGAACTCCTCACACCCCTTAGGTAGCTATTCCAGTGGACAGTTTCCCTCATGTAAAAACACAGACTCCAAACAGCACGCATCTTGTCTTGAATTCCAGCTGTTTGGATCTTGACGGATGAATAATCTCCTCAGGCTATTCACTAGAAGGCTCTTCTGTGTCTTCACCATTTTTCAACACACTTTTTGAACTGGGGAAAGCAGAACTAGAAAAAATCTTTCAGGAGCAATTCCTTCAATTCTAGTTGGGTAAGTAGCATAGTCTTCCTATCATTACTCAAGAGTTGGAGCATTACTGGTTGTTTAAATTAAAATTGAAAGAGTCTTTTATTCTCAGTGTTTAGCTAGTAAAGTTATGTAAAAAATTGTTATGTCTCTATCATTGAAAAAACCCAAACCACAAAGGCTGTAGGAAGAAAACTCCCTAACATGAACAGCAGTCTGTGCCAGTAAACTCCTCAGACCAGAGACCATGAGTATACGACCAACTTAGAGAAGGGGGCATAATTATGTCCCTTAAAAATAGAAGGAAAAAAAAAAAAGAAAGAAAACAGCTTAGGTCTGGCCATATTGCTGTAATAAAAAAAAAACCAACACAACACCCCCCCCCCCCCCCAAAAAAAGAGGGGGGGAGAAAGATAAATAGTAGAATATTAACTCTAAAGAATAATGGTTCTTTGGCTGATAAAGCAGGTTATCTTTCAAAAATGCAAAACATGACACATTTTCTAATCCAAATACCAATCTCAATCTCAAACTGTGTAGGGTGATCAGACTTCAGACATGTTTCCCGGACTTGATCTGCAAACTATATGGTAAGACTTGTTAAAAAATAAAAAATCTCTTGTTTCACTGCAAAAAACCTGGAAATACCCAAACTGAAAGAACAGATAACAGAGGAGAAAATATTTGACGGTAAAATGTACACCTCTACTGGAGGTGTCTAATGAGAATAAATTTACCAGTATTTACTCCTGCAGTACCCATGCCCTATGTGCCCCCTGTTAGGACATACCTCTACTAAAAATACAATTCTTTTTTTTTCCTGTTTCTAGAGGGACTAATTAATTAACCAGGTTCATCACAATAATCCTCTACCACATCAACAAAGATGCACAATTCACTTTACTAGACTAAGGAAAGATCTCTGAGTATCTGTTGTTGCAGAGAAAGTGTGCAAGTGCATATGCACACATATTGAGAGAACAGATCCAGTACCTGCTCGGTGGCCCCGACAGAGGTTTTACTGGCAGAATACAAAAACACTGACAAAACATAAACATATAAACCCTCAGTCCTAAAGCTGGAACAGCTGCTTTTGACTCCCTAAATGCCAAATGCTTTAAATTCACATGTATGCAGAGCATGGCGACAGATGTGAGCCCCTTCTGTGGGAATTTTATACATAGACATGGTCCACACAGATCGATCAGTTAAGCAGATTGATATATTTATACACAGAACTCTATACTAATCGGTGTATATAATGATGTGTGATTGCATTAATATCTACCCTTCTTTTTTTTAATAGTTTTCACTTGTGTATCGTCTCTAACTTTAGTTTGACAGGCACTCACTTTGAGCTTTATACCTTAGTTTCTTTGCCACAACTATCAACTAGAAACCTTTGAAGAATGTCTCCCTGCTGAACTAGGAAAATAAAATATTAACAGACAAAGTTTCTCGACCAAAGAAAGTTTAGCCTGTTGACAGATATTCAGTCTGTCTGTCGTTGAACTCAGCCACATAAGAAGATGGATCATTAAGCATAAATCTATATCTGAGTTTATAATGATCTCTTTTCTATCTCAATGCAGAGCAGGTCAAGTACTATCTTTTTTTAACCTATTCCAGAAAAAATAATGAACAGGGAAGATAAAAGAACTGCTGAAAGTTTCCGAATACAACTTTCTGCTTCAGATCAACATTTGAAAATCATTCCCAGCTGTTAAATCTGAATTCTTAATTGTACACAAGAGCTTGAGAAGAAAATAATCAGCAGATGCAGCTACAGTTTGTTATATCTGTGAATATCTATTCTATACATGATTTACGGTTTTCAACCATTGTTGGAGAGACAGGCACCAATTTTTCCAATACTGCTATCTGTGCACAAGTGTTTAATTATAGGCTCCCTCACATTTTCTATGGAATAATTCTTGAGTGCAGAACACTGTATTTCAATTACTGGAGCTTATACTCTCAGAGAACAGGAAAAAAAATCAGGGATTTGTGGTGGCAATTCCAAGACGCTAAAAGCTCAGACCCACTCCCTGTGCTGTTCCGTCCCCTAACACCTGCTTTCCCAAAAAACTCAAATAAACCTAGCCATAAGGAAAAAAAAAAAAGGAAAGAAAGAAATGCCTGGGGAAGAGAGGATGGGGAGAGGGGAGGCAAACACAGCAGTCTGGGTTATCTCTTCTTTTTTCCATCACCTCACATATTCCATCTCCGTACCCCAGGTCTCAGACAAATCTATAAAATTATGCTCTACATGTGCTTCAACATGTTGGTTGAAGGAAGTGAGTTTGTAAAGAATTCAAGCCTGAACACTTCTCCGTTTGTAGCCTTTCATCATAATGTCTTCCAAGCACGTTCACCTGAATCCTAGGAATAACATGATGCTTCCAGTTGTGCTGAAGTGCTTTAGGGTCTCCTCAAGTCTGGTGCAGCCTGCATGCAGACAGCAAGGATGACAGTATGGACTTTCAAGCTCACAAATGTGTTAACAATTTATTGTATAGGTCTATCACACTTTCATGTCCGAGAGGCAAGACAAATGAATATTTAACCCAGTAAATTGTGTTGCTCCGTAACACAGAAGCCATTACAATATGGATGAGATCTGGAATCTATTAAAAGCCATAATGGAAAATAAAAGCTAAACACATAAATAACTCATCCACTTGGAATTTCTTTTAAAAATATTGAAAGGCATTAGACACAACCAAGATTAAGTGTCTGTAAAATATATTTTTAAAAGAGACACATTTTTTTCACCAGGGCATACGAGAACAAAGCAGCATCTAAAACCTCAACAAAGAGCAGCTTTATTACTTCTGCCTAGAAATTTTAGGCTCCAGCCTTAATTCACTTTGTTCCTTGTGGCTGTGGTTGGAAACTATAGCAGTTTACTTGGCATGCACTTTATCTATTCTGGCAAAATATTCATTGAGGGCTAAAGATGCCCAGAGACTGCAACACTGAACCTTTCAAACCCAAGGACTAAATATTTCAAGGATGCACTGAGTATACATTGGACTGTGGGAGTTCCTCCTCAATGACCAAGTATCATGAATTATTCAAGACAAGATGTCTTTAAAAATGATGGGTCCGTGGTATTGAAAAGGTTCTGCTCAGACTGAAAATTTTTGTCCATTAACCATAAACATGTGATGAAAATTAGTTCCAGCATGCTGTATTTTATGTAGGAGAACTTACATCTCATAAAATACTTAAAAATACTTTTCTTGTTAAATTATTCTAATGGTCACTTAGCTATCTTTTGGAAGCTATCAGAATGAGAGATGTACATACACATAAATTACACATTTATACTACAGCACTGATTCAATTAAACCTTTAGCAATGTGTTTTAGCTGAAATAGCTGCATATGGAGAGCAGATGAAGCAAGCTGAAATTATTTTTTTAAGTTAAAAACCTAATTAAAAAGGCATATATTCAGTAGAAATACATCTTCTGTTAAATATACCTTTGTTCTTCAGTGAACTGTGGAGTATTTCTCTGATCACATATACATTCTATGAGCAGTATGTCTTACATACTAAGACAGAAATCTATAGGACTACTTAAATAACCACAATATATAAGCTCCCCCAAAGGCACTTTGTTTATGATAATTTATAGTTTTAACATTTCCAGACTACACAAAGGTGGTGGGTTAACATAGCAGCATAGCTCTGGACTTCAGACATTTAAAATAAACACAGGGCAATGACACCGTAGCGTGTCAGTGACTACAAGCGTGAAAGGGCCACACAGCAAGCGGCATTCCCCTCTGCAAATGCTCGGGTGATGTCTGAAGAGAAGATGCCTTAGAACAACTCTGTTAATTACATTTAAAAACTAAAAAATATTAGGAACCTTATGATCATGGATATATGGCAGGAGGGCAGGGTAAACAAACACTTCCTAGCCAAAGTGCGTATTACTATCTTCTTTAATAGTCTTTTGTAGCACTGGATCGCCAGCTCTGCAGACAGCAGAAGGCAGGGTCCCAACCTGGCACCCCAACCTGGGAGCTGCATCTAACGCCAGACCTGCCAAGCCAAGGGACTGACCACTGGGTGAGGAGGACACGGGCTCGGTCAGGGCAGTAATTCAAGATTTTGGATGGGACCCTGGTTTCTAGACCTGTAGAGATTACTGCATGTGCTGAAGAAAAAAAAAACAGCCCCAAAACAGTAATTAAAAGAGCCTCTTCCCCTCTCTTAGCAAATGGGACATTGGAAAATGCAGCCTGGGGTCTGTGCAAGGGGGCTTGCCCTGGAGCAGTGGGTTGTCATGGGCAGCCAAGAGGAGGCAGGCAGCCGGGCTTGGGGAGGCTCTGTTGGATTCTCCCACTCTTCCCTGAGCCTCAGAAAATCCTCAGCTCTGCCCTTGGGCAGCAACAGGCCATGCCACGGGGGCAGGCAGCAGGGCACCCCCTCGCTCTGCCTTGCACTGGAGAAGCTGCAGCGGGGAAAGCAGAGGGGCTGGAACTGCTGCTCAGAGGAAGACATCTCAGACCAGAATCCGTTCAGCTTCTCCAGGATCAGCACCACTATCTGTCCAGCTCTACCTGCCTGAACAGCTCCTGTCATCTCCTGCCTTTGCTTCCAGACAGGGCATGGACAGAGGACCAATCCAGGCTGCAAGCTAAATCTGGCTGTGTATAGGGGACCGGGAAGGGGAGAAAGGGGCGATCCCCTTCCAGGCAAGATGAGGGCTTGCAGTCCAAAGTGGGCTCCAAGGAATCAACTGTGGTCAGAGGAACAACCGGTCTCCCAAGCAGAACAAGGAACATCGCAAAAAGTCCTTTGTTACAGCAATACTGGATGATCAAGAAAGGTAAAAACATCAAGTACACTCAAGCAAAACCTCTGCAGGTACAAAAGGCAGCAAAACACACATACTGCAAAGAGGACAACCTGCTCCCCAGGAGATGCACAGCATCTGGCCCAACAGAAGTACTCAAAGTTCCTAAAATAGTTATTCTTTTAGTGTAACTACTAGGTGAGCTTTTCCTTTGAGCACAAAAGTTTCCATGATGCAGATCCCATGCTGAAACTTGACCTGAGCCCCATATCTTTATAGCAGAGATAAAAAGGAGCGACAAGAGAGGACTGAGCAAGTCCTGTGAAAAGTGTTCTCCACCATAAAAATCAAAAGATGCTTTAGTAGACTTGACAGGACTTCTAAGGGTTGGAGAGCATCTATCTATCGGGGTCTGACAATTCCCAGCGAGGACATGGAGGTGTTGTAAGAGCTCAGGAGCTGGAGCACAGCGGGCTCTCCTGATCAGGGGATGCTAAGTCAAAGGAGTGTGAGGAGTGAACCACAGGAGACAAAACAGTCACTGGGAACAAACTCTTAAGTGCACACTTGGAAGTCTTCATCTTCTGCTGCTTGATCTTATTTTTCAGAAAGGAAAAAAAAAATGTAGTTTCACAACCCTAACTAACAGTTGCTCTATAAATAATGAGATAAAAGGAGAACACATAACAAAAAGCACTTAAACATTTGCCTTATAAACTATTAGTGAGGAAACACAGGACTATGAAAACAATAGGCCTGGACACCAGCACTATTATCCCTCTCCACGTGCCAAGGAATGCAGATCTGTTGCACGATGCAATTCACGCTGCCACGGTCCTTTTCATGCTCTGATAACACCACTAACCTGCACAGGACTGCCCTAAAAACATGTATGATCCCCCACACATAAGGAAGCACTTTCAAAATAACATCATGATGGAGTGATGTTAAATATAAAACATTTATTCTCCCAAGCAACCCAAGAAGGATGAAACAATAAATAGGTTGTGGACTCAGTAAAACTGGGTTCAGTACAGCTGTATCAACACTCATCAACCATTGACAAATTTTTGCCGCAGTTTTCCCACTTCAAAATGAAAGAGCAGCTCCCCACTCTATAGGGGATATTGTAGGACTGCAATTCTTCATTGGCCATGACAACTGTCAAAAACCTTAAGGAAATAATAAATTACATTACTGATTATATGATTATTGATATGCCTTGCCAGCAAAGAGTTTTGGTTAGTAACATAAACAGCTTTAGCAATGTAAAGACCTAATTAAAAAGCTAAATAAAGACTAAATGAGTTGAATTTTTTCCCACCTTCCATAACTAAGTTGAGGAAATCTGGGAGACTTTTGCCAGTCCTGCCACTGACAAATGACAATCTTTAAGGTAACGGTTTAAAAAAAACAAAATAACAAGAGAGCATGAACGGCCAATGCTAAGCTGCAACCAATGAACACAACCTCTAGATATATGAGAGGAATTCAAAGTAACAGCAGGAAAGCAGCATTACTCCTCTATATGGCTCTGACAGGACCATAAAATAATGCAAGGTTAGTTCTGGTGTGTATATTTCAAAAGTGATGTTGAAAAATTTCAGCGCATTCAGAAAAGAGCTATAAAATTCTGAATTATGGGAGATGTCAGAGAAGTTCTCCCTGCAGGCTTTACCAAAAAGAATATGAAAAAGTTACTTGATCATATAATATGGGTACCGATGAGAAATTTCTGATAGAAAAGTACACTTCAATTCAGAAGAAAAAAGTACGTGCAACAGGAAAAAAAGTGCTATTATAGCAATCAATTTGGTCCTAAAATGTAGAGATGTACATTTTTTAATATTAGATTATGTTTCTGGAGGTGAAATCCTGATTTCAGTTGATGGGAAGAGCCAGGACTTCAGGAGGACAAAAATCTGAGGGACAGAATTAGCTTTCATTCATATTATTAAAGAAAGCTTTAAGAACTGAAAATTGCTCATCATACTTTTCTTTGTTATTTATTACTAGGTCTTGTTGCCATGGTATTAAAAAAAAGGAAAATTATAAAGGAAAATGCACAGGAAATAGTGGCTTGCAACATTTTAACTAAGGTGTTTAGCAAGGGAAATGGAGCAATGTCCAACAAATAATTTGTGGTTTTCAAGAACCTTGTTTAACGCCAATTAAAGGTGCTTGACTAACAGCTTTTAGTAATGTAAAAGCTGCATATTCCACTGAACATAGTCAGAGAGAAAACACATTATAAAGAAGGATGCTAAGTCAGCTGCCAGTTGGCCAGTATTTAGTTTTTGTCACAATTATGATTTGACAAAAAGACAATATGCAGGACCATATTGACCTCAACTGGTCACGCCCCAAATTAGTGCATTTTCCTCTTCAATTCACAGCAACTAAGAACATTTCTCATCAGTTGGGCTCAGCACTACATAAGGACCTGCCTAGGTTTGAGTCAGTTTTTGTGATGCAAGATTATACTGAGTCTAATCTTAATGGAAATGTCAAAGTGAAGCTAAACAGGTATTTCCTTTGCATCTGCATCATACAAACAAGCCTCTATGCAAACAGAAGAAAAGAAGAGCTAAAGCTTCATTTTATTAGAAATTGGTCAGGAACTGATGAGACAGAGAGAAATTTGTTTGGAATGTATCTACATGTCTAAAGTTATCTGTATTTTAACAGCCTTGTGGTTGCAAATTGAGTTATCTTGCTGCTGTTCCAGTGGGTGTGTCATTAACAGAAAAAATCTTTAGACCTTCTCCTATCTCCTGGCAAAAAAGACAGTGCGCTCAACTGGACACAATAATTATCTACCCAAACTCCACTTTAGTAATGAAACTGAAGGGAAAAAGGATGCTTGTGGGGAAAACCACATTTTCATCCTTTTACATGACCTACGTAGTGAAAACAACACAAAGGAAAATTTGGCTTGTTCTGTCCCCTACGTCACTCCAGTAAAACCAAGTTTGTTTAAATCAGTAGGACTGCAGAAGTCCAACTAAAATCAGGGACTGTATGAAGTCATGTCTGACAGTGTTTTCTCTAGGAGACTATCCTGCGTGAAAAAGGGATGGGGAATCAACAAAGTTCATGCTGAAAGGTCAAAAATAATGATTACTGTGTAAGCAGTATAGCCCACAAACATTTGTATCCATGATACACACTGTGTTTTAATTGGTCTGTTGATGTGCCTTGCCTTCAGTTTTATGAGCTTTCAGTCTTGCGCTACAACAGCCGCAATGAGAACATGAAATCTCCAAGCAAACCAGCTCCTGTAATCCTGCCAGCAACAGTACTGCTTAGCTCCAGATACATCAATGTCTAATTGCCACAAATATATATTTGTTTTTATCATCACTGGCAGTCCACAGTCCTATCACCATCTATGTAACAGCTAAAAACACAGCCACAAGAAACCCTGGAGCTGACTCAGCTGTTCTAGGAACTGAACACAGAAATTTCCAAATCACTGTACATCCTGCCTGCTGGGCTCCTACAGAGAGGATAAAGGGACTGAAAATGTTAGAAATTTCTGTGTTTCATCTCACTCATTGCTAACAAGCCAAAACCACTCTATTTGAGTTTTGAAACTGTCTAACTTGAAGAATTTCTTTTTACAGTTCCCCAAAAATGTTCCAATGGCAGTTCATGTACAGCAAACTGAAGCTTCATAAGAGCCTTCTTCCCTTTCATGGAGCTTTGGGACCCAAAGGAGTGGGGTCCATGGCTCCCCTCACTCAGCAAACACAGCTGGGATACCAAGAATCTTGTCCACAAAGGATTAAGGGTAACATCTGGCTATGACCACAAATACAGTGTCACAATATTTGGATGCCTACTGGAAATTTCATTTAGTAGAACTTTGTAGATTTGAATCTTGGTCCCTGCTCCAATGCTAGAGGCTGTTCCAGAAGATAGGAGAAGGAAGGCTGTCTGCAAAAACCAGCTTGCACGGGAGAAGCCATGAGAGGTGAGAGAGGAGGTGTCTATGCACACCCAGAGCAATTCTGAGATGAGATGAGGAGAGTGCAGCACACAGGACATGCTGTACTCTGGTAAGCTTAAGATAGCCAGGCTCAAGGACCTTATAAAAGATACCAGTTAAAAAAAATCCCTGGAGTTGCGTGTATGAGCAGCAGAGACCACATGCAAACCATGCTGTTCAATGCCCTGGGAGATAACCGCTACTGAATTTAGCAAGAAAGAAACCACAAATAACCGATGTGGCTGATCTCCACACTATTAAAATACATGGAACACATTACTGGTTAGAGACCCAATAATAATATTTTCCTGATAGACTGCTCTTTTTAGATTTTCAAAAGTGAAGAGAGTTGCTTCAGAAACATGTAAGCTGCTTGCGGTTAAATATTTCCCCAGTACTTGAACAGCAAAAAGACAAGAGTGATTGTCACTACAGATGATCGGAAGTACTGTTTCCTCCTTAAAGCTGTGCAGTTTAACAAGTGCTATTCTCTTAATGAGGAAAGAAGACTATTAATTAGGTCCTGCCTTCATTCAACATGCTTAGTCTGCCAGATGCACGTGGGCTTCTTCTGAGGCAGCAACGAGTGCCTGGCAGAGCTGGCTGGAGAAGAAGGCAGGCAGTACAAGAGCATTTCATTTGGAAACAGAAAGCAGGGTAAGTACCTTCCTAATAAAGTAATTTCATCAAAACATTTTTTATTATTTTGAACATACTTGATCAGTATCACGAACAAGAGTATCTGGAAGATAGATTCATTAGTGCACCTCGTCTGCCACACACGGTCTCTCCATGGACGACTCCTCCAACAAATTATTTTGATTCTCAAGTCAGTATTTTTCTTATTCCAGTCTCCCACTTGCCAGTCTGGTATGACGGGAAAGGTACTGCAACTTCTGTACCATTCCTGGAGTTACCTTTTTCAGCACTGCCGAAGTATTTGTTTTAAAAGGAGTTTCTCTACCCTCACCTTTTATTTGTATTTCAGAAAGTTTTACTGTCACTGTTAGCAAACTGTGATACATAGACCCTAAAAAGTCTAACAGAAGAACCCAATTTTTTTAACTAGAACTGTAATTTATGAATTAAGTAACTAAATATTCTGTTACTTTACTTTTCCAGACTGTCATTACTCCTGTTTCCTCCTTCAACTATCCTACACAGGCATCCCACACAGTACATATTAAAAACACATAGTTCCTTTTGAAGGCAAGAGAGCAGGATCATTAAGAAAATGTTGCAAGTATGGCTCGTAGCTATACAGATTTGGAATCAAGAAATACATTGAGTCAAAAATTATAAGTGAACCATTCTGAGGAAAATAACTAGGAAAAATAACAGTATCAGTAAGCAGAAAATCCTCAGACTCTTTCTGCAGCACTGTCACCACTGTCACTGCCCAGGTTATCAACAGCAGTGCAATGCCCAAGTGCTCCTAACGCCAGAAGCCTCCTCTCTCCTCCCCAGTGCAGTCAAGCCCTGGGAGGCTCCAGGGGGGCATTTTGACTGGCCACAGAGTAATTAAAAGCCCAAACTAAAAATCATAAGCCCCATGTACATAGCTGAATGACAGACATCATAAGAGCATGAAGAGAGAAAAAACAACTGCCTTGGCTAAAAGGCAAGTTAATGGCCATTGAAACCAGTGGTCAGGTCACTGGGACATTTCATGTCTCGGAGGTTGTCCCAGTGGTTGAGCTGTCCCCTGTCTCAGTGAGGCCAGGATTTCATCTCACCACGACTCTTGCTTATCTGGTTATCATCTCTCTTTTACTTTCGGAAATAAATGAGACATCCTGAGAAAAGGAGCATAACGAAGTGATGACTGTCTCTTTTCCAGTATCAGCATTTTATTAAGGGGGTTTGTTTGCCAGCTTATTTTTACAGGAGCTCAAGAGGCCAGACTGTGTTTCTGAGAGCCTGTGCTCTGCTCCAGTTTTTGATGACAAAATGCCAAAGTTGAACATGCAATGCCAAACATTCCAGAAACCTCCAGCACAATAGCCGCTTTAAATGATGGCTTACTTTTCCTGCTCTGCAAGGCATACAGAGTAGCAAAAAATGTTCTCGTCCCTTTTTTTTGCTAAACACAATAAGACACAGTAATGGTATACAGTTACTACTTCAACAGGGGAAAGCAAACAAGCAGACTAGCCCAGCTCTTCAATTCCACGTTTTGCAAAGCTATTAAGACGTGCAGCAATCCACACACCTTACCTTGCAAGTAGGCTAGTGTGTGCTACGTATAGAGACATGCCACAAATCAACCCCCTAATCCATATATACAGGGATTTGCTTCCTATGAGTTGTGTTTCCCCCAAATAAACTGCTTAAAATAGCCAGAAAATCATTGTAAAACTAGAATGTCAAAATAGGAACTGAGAAATAGCAACAAAACCTCTTCTGAATGAGGCCAAAATAAAATTTAAAATGTTGAAATATAATGTATTTGTACTGCACTGTTAGGGACAGTCCCCAGCTGGGGTTTAGGTCTCACAGTACAAGGTGCTGTACACAGACCCTGCAAAGCTTGAAGAAGGCAACAAAATCCACTCAAAAGCAACAATAAACGAAATGTATGGTCAAAGAGAAAACGTCAGTATAGGAAAAGGTTGCAAGAGCAAAAAAAAACCGCATACCATTATGGTCAGTTCAGTAAGGTAGCAATTAGCATACCGTCTGCCCAGTCATTCGTGAGTGCTGTACAGGGAACATGACAGACCTGAGTTACACAGAACTGTATGAAAGAGGGTGTGTAACCGACTTTGAGGAGATCCTAATAAAAATGGGAAGAAGCATGTGGGAGTTTGAAAATGTTGATGTAGCCTGGGGAGTTTCAGCACATCTCTCCCATAACTGCCAGTACAAATGTCATAAAGAAGCACTATGATTCACAGCACAACAATGTAAATCCTTCTGAATCTGAAATGCAGTTGACGAAAACCATGTAAATGAAGGCAATTATGAAACGACCCCACAGCACTGTGCCCCACAAAACCTTCATGCACTAAGAAACTCATCTAAAGACCAACAAATTTGCTGGATGTCTTTCTAATGACTGTTTTATATTAAATGAGTCACTTAAAAGAAGCTTCAACAAGCTACTTCATTCCTCCAAACCAATGTATTAACATTTTTTAAGTTATCGAAAATGCCACCAAATCAGAATGCAGAGTTTGTGTTTAGGTGCAACTGGGAAAAAATGGATGCAAGTGGGGTCATCAGTTAGAAATTGGAAACTGCTGGGAAACTGAGGAATTCGAGGCTGTTTGGACAGGGGGATATCTGGGTGATAAAATAAATGAAAAGGTTCCAGTTCATGTAACCATTTTCACTTAAATGATGGTTTTTCCTTAAAAAAAAAAAAAAAAAGAAAGAAGAAAAAAGCAAGTAAAGAAACAGAAGTAATTGTTATTATGTTTGATATTCCATATACTGCAAATGAGAATACATACACCTCTCTCATCCTTCTTGCTCACAAATTTGTATTTTTCATCCCTGTATATTAGAAATTTACCTTCTTCTCAGTTTTTACCCAGACAAGGCAAAAGTTGTTTTTCTGCAAAATCCCCATCTTATCCACTTCATTCTTTGAAAGGTATTCCACTTTTCAGATTCCTAAATTGAGCACTAAAAAACACCACCTAGCATGAGTGCCTGAAGGTTCAACAATGTGTTACTTCTTGACACTTTCACATACACAACAGTGACAGGGCAAGAGGGAGGTAAGTTCTGATACATATTGACACATGTAAAAAATAAAACATAAATGGACATAAGCATATATATGAATGCATATGAGCTGCAGTTACACTGTGTTCCAAAGACTTATAAAGAGCAATTTCTTAAGGCAGGTACATTGCAATCAATTTTACTTTATTCATTTTTGTTTTATGGGACAGTCTGACATGTCCAATTGCTCCATTTCAGTATGGAACTCAAAGCACACATGAGATACCAAGAAGTACAGTACAAAGAGCTCACTAGTGCAGTATGATTGAGCTAGGAACTCTTAAAGCAGACTATATAATTATGAATCACTCAACAGAAAAAATCCACCTAAATGATGAGCTATTCTAAGCAAGTAAGTGATACATATTTTTTCATCAAATAGGTTTAAACTATTTTACAATAAGCTTTTTTTCCTTCTATCCCTCCTCAACAGGAACAGATTATGATGATTATATCCAAGATTTGTTATTCAAGTTCTAATTCGTTGACAGTAACATACAAAATCCTTCCTAAATTATGGCCAAGAAAAACAGCCTTGCCCACATAACAATGCAAGGCATTACTTCACGCATCTGGAAGAATCCCAGAGCTTCTACTTCTGTAGTTCTTTCAGATCCTTTATGGTAGCCTATCCAGCTATGCAGTATCTGGTCTACTTCTATAAAGCTTTTGTAAAGATTACAAAGTTATTTGCACTCCTTTTTTTGTCGATTTTTAAGTGTCTTTGTTCTTGACGCTCAATTACAAAAATCTGCTTTCCAATTCGCTTTAGAATCCAAATGTGTTACTTTGCTAGGCTTAAAAGTGACACAAACTTCCTATGAATTTGTCTTTTCTCTGAAAAAAATTTCAAACAATCCCTTATCAGAGATTAAGAAGTTTCCTATTTTCAATTAGGTCCTTTTTGCTTGTTGTAAAGGCTGCTGGGCACACTGAGATGCTTAATACAAGTCCTATAGTACATAAAAGCAGACACAAGCATCTGAGAGCATCTACATTAAAAGTAGACAGGGACAAAGTTACATAGGTATTTAAATAGGTTATGCCACCTTATCCATGTTGTTAACTAAGTTTAAACCAAAACTCACCATATGCAGTTCTGAAAAGCTCGTATGTTAATTTATACACTGTGATTAGTTTTGCAGTATGCTGACACTACAAAGTAGTAGTGTAACACTACTTTTTAGTGTAACACTACACTGTAAGTGTACACTACAGTGTAACACTGCAAAGGCTCTAGGTCTGGTCCACAGTTTCACTGGACAGAAATGTAGTTTCTTGCTTGAAACTCGATTAAGAGGTTGCAAGAGCCTGGATGCCCGAGCCCAAAGAGTTGTGGTGAATGGAGTTAAATCCAGTTGGCAGCAGGTCACAAGTGGTGTTCCCCAGGGCTCAGAATTGAGGCCAGTTCTCTTTAGTGTCTTTATTAATGATCTGGACAAGGAGATCGAGTGCACCCTCAGTAAGTTCGCAGACAACACCATGTTGGGAGGGAGTGTTGATCTGCTTGAGGGCAGGAAGGCTCTGCAGAGGGATCTAGACAGGCTGGATCGATGGGCCGAGGCCAACTGTATGAGGTTCAACAAGGCTAAGTCTCAGGTCCTGCACTTGGGGCACAACAACCCCATGCAACGCTACAGGCTTGGGGAAGAGTGGCTGGAAAGCTGCCTGGCAGAAAAGGACCTGGGGGTGTTGGTCAATGGCCGGCTGAATATGAGCCAGCAGTGTGCCCAGGTGGCCAAGAAGGTCAACAGCATCCTGGCTTGTATCAGAAATAGTGTGGCCAGCAGGACTACAGAAGGGATCGTCCCCCTGTACTCTGCACTGGTGAGGCTGCACCTCAAATCCTGTGTTCAGTTTTGGGCCCCTCACTACATGAAAGACATTGAGGTGCTGGAGCAAGTCCAAAGAAGGGCAACAAAGTTGGTGAAGGGTCTAGACCACAAGCCTTATGAGGAGAAGCCGAGGGAACTGGGGTTACTTAGTCTGGAGAAAAGGAAGCTCAGGGGAGACCTTATCACTCTCTACAACTACCTGAAAGGAGGTTGTAGCGAGGCGGGTGTTGGTCTCTCCTCCCAAGTGACAAGTGACAGGACAAGAGGAAATGGCCTCAAGTTGCACCAGAGGAGGTTTAGATTGGATATTAGGAAAAATTTCTTCACCAAAAGGGTTGTCAAGTAGTGGAACAGGCTGCCCGGGGAAGTGGTGGAGTCACCATCCCTGGAGGTATTTAAAAGACATGCAGATGTGGTGCTTCGGGACATGGTTTAGTGGTGGACTTGGCAGTGTTAGGTTAACGGTTGGACTTGATGATCTTAAAGTTTCCTTTCCAACCAAAACAAGTCTATGATTCTATAAGAGTCTTCAAACAAATGGTTCTGTGCTTGTGCTAGACACGATTACAGGGTTTTGCATGAAAACAAGGTTAATGAAGAAGTCTCAGTGAACAGTGATTTACAAATTCCTTCTGCAGCTTTTATCATATAAAATTTAAGTATATGACCTATTTGCAATTAATTGTACCTATATCAGCTTCAGTCTATGGTCAGTCTACTCCAAATATGGCATGAAGGACATCAGGCTATGAACAGGGATATACTTTAAAACAGCCCCACCCAAGGGACATAGTGGGTGCTGAATAGTGTCTTTCACTTCCAGGTTTACCAGCTTCTACAGGAGAACTGCTGCGGTTCATTGTCAACAGAATTCCTGCCTTACAGGTAATGTCTATACTGGTCACAAAACATCCAACTTTTTTTTACACTGTTTGATTAATTGCAAATAAGGTACTTTACTGGAGACAACGAATGCAGAACTGACTGCCAGCATCAGCAGCTGAACCTGATGAGGAGCTGAAGGTGGAATTAAACAAACCTCAGACATGACAAGAGCCACAACCGCGTGCAGCTTCCAGGAAGACAACTGGTGCGCCAGGTTCGATGAGGTCGTCTCTCTTTCGCAAACAATAAAAATGTTTTATTCTTCCCAGAAATCTAACAGGAGTAAGCTTGAATGGTTTTCCTTCCAAGGCAAACAAGGGACATGACTCTTCTCTAACGTACATTAGTATAAAAAGAAAATTCTCTTGATAATAACCATGTGGTGATAACTCACCTAATTATTACCAGGGCTTTGTCATTTCGAGACTTCTCATTTCCTTAGAATATCAAAGTAGATAAAATATAAAGGGTCCATTTGTGTAGCACAGCAGTGGTTAATGTTCACTACGGAAGGCAGAAGTAATCCTTCTTTTGCTGTGGTCTACACGCCACTGCAGTAATTGGCTAAAAGGCCCCTGGTTACTCTTCCTGTGGAAAAGAACCTATTCCTCTCATATCTGCAGGGCAGAAACAGTTGATGTGGAGAACAGTGCCTATTTCTCTTTGGGGTTTTTTTTTTGTGTGCAAAAATATAATGTGTATTAAATAATGAACAGGAAGCAAGACCTTAGAGGCAGGAACTTGTCTCTAGAGGAGGCACCATATAAGCACTAAATGACTCTCTCCACTGCTGCCTGCAGGCAGCAAAGACTTCGTTCAGGAACAACTGTATGCAGGACCCTTCTCCTGACACACACAGATTGGAGGGATGGGGTGGGGTAAGCAAACCGGGCTACAGATGAATCCTACCCACCAAGCAGAAAAAAAGACTCCCTTACAGAAAAGAAAATAAATAATAAGGGAGTAAACATTATAACTGAATTCTCCTTTTCATCAGTAACATACTACTATAATCTAATTTCTGATTACTCCCAGTACATCCTTTTTTCCTACTCTAATTTCAGGCACACTAGAACCATAAACTTGGTTACAAGATCAAAGAAGAGCTACGAATTTTCTCCTCACTTCTTCAATCTGCTGGTCAGCCAGGTGTCTGCTTGCCACTGCATTGCCCTCATTACTGTGATATATAAGAATAAACATATTTATGCTCTGATCTAGCAGACAAAAGGTGCTCATAGATCAGCCCCCAGTGCATTTGCTGTCCATGAAACCCGTCTGCAACCTTCTAAGGAACATTTCACTTCTCACCTCCACTGAAAATGAAGGTATTTGTTATTCAGATGTCAGCTCAATGTCTCCCTGCCTCTCCTTAAACTTTGCAGAAACACACATATGCTTAACTTTAAGAAACCTGCCTCACATCCGTAGTACTATAATACTGGTGCCTTTAAAGATAAACACATATACAGGAGTCTGCAAAATGAGATCTTTAGGTAAGACTAGGAAAAAATGTAGAATGAATGAAAAAGTCTCTATAAAGCAGTTGCTAAACCCTTCAAAACAATTAAGAGGGAGTAGTCAGAACATTAGTAGCCAGTCTTGTGCCTCTTGCACATCTGTAAATACTTTTGAAGGCAATGAGAATATGGGTACACAGGGAATAAAAGAAGGTACAGACAGAACATACACCCTACCTTTTTCCCAGCTCATAAGCCCCAGCTTTAAGCTACATCTAAACCAACACAATACTAGATATTCCACATCAATCCAATGGCAATAATTGAGCACAAAAGCTGTTAAAACTATATATTTGGAGTATTTATGCAGGTTTCCATATTGTTTGGTATCTCCAAGGACACTGAATGAATTACCATCTATGCATAGTAAGGTAATGTGTAATAATAGAAATTAATCTTCTTTAAGAAAGTCTTCTAAGCTTTATTGCTGTATACTAATAATTATTACTTAACTTATGAACTATTTTCCCTTCACTTGCTTCTATCAGCTACTGCAAATGAAACTTGCATGCCTTTTGCAAAGCACAAAAAAAGTTGCAAATCAATTGTTGTCACTGATTTGCTACCACAAGACACCTCTTAAATAAATGTAATCAGCCACTTCCACAAAGATCATCATGTTGCCACCATTCAATGCAAGGAGTTGAAGTCAAGTGAAACAAAACTGTTGGGGATAGGCGGGAAGAGGAGTTCTGCAAAACACACAACTCTGAAACTTGTTTTGCCTTTTGCTCGTGTCCTTGGTCTCCTAACCCCTCCTCACCTACCCACCACGACAGTGGGAAACCCACCCACGCTCCCTCCACCAGACTCTGCCACCATTAGTCTACAGCAACGTAAGTGCTGCGTGCAGTCAGCTGCCTGCAGTGCCACCTCCACTGCCCTCCCAAGGTGGGTTTGGGGCAGCACAGGGCACTCACTGGGGGTTGCCCCTTCTACCCTGTGACCCTTAGGATAGCTATTCTCCTTTCAAACTTTAATAAAATTGGCCAAGACAGTTTTGCAGACAAATGACACATAAGCGATCACATAAGCTTGCTTCTCTTAGGAAACGAGCCCAAGAGCCAAATAAGCCAGCGCGCCTGATGAGGCTGTGTCCTGCAGACAGGTCAGCAAGAAACAGAGAGGTGGCTTTGGGAGGCAGATGAAAAAAGGAGGTGGCTGATGCTGACAGAGAAATCCAGCTGAGTATATTTTAGTACTTTCCCAGGATCACATCATCGGTGGCTGTGGGGGAAACAGGAAATCCCAAACGACTTACTTTGCTAGTAAATTAAGACTTTAAGCACGTTACCAAAGAAATCCTGGACCTATTGAAGTCAAGAGGTGCTATGACATTAATGTCAATGCACTTATAATTTCACCCTCATCTGCACTAGGATCCCAGTATGTGATTTATTATTACAGCCTGGATTACAGGGTTTTATTGGGTGTATTGCCTTTCATTGAATTTTTAAAGTCTGATTTAAATATAGCAAATAAATTGTGACTCTGTAGTAAGTTTCCATGAGTTTTAGTTCATGATGTAGCATTTTGGCACAGGACTGTGGACTTAACTCTAATTAGGTGTGCAGCACTCTCATTTACTTAAATGGGATCTACTCATGTGTCTCTGGAGGGACAAGTGAAACAAATGGTTATACTTGTATCTGAATAAATATTTTCGCTATTAGTAAAAGAGCTTCAGCAGTGACTCCTTGGGAAGGGCAAAGATGAAGGATTACATCCTGAACTAATCTAAAGCTGAAGACACATATTTATGGCTCAGCTGATCTAACAGCTCAGTGCAGCTGGAAGGGGGGGACAACTCCTCAGTTCTCCTGCCCGAATCCCAACCATATATCCCCATCTCCCTCCCTGTACATAAGGTGAAACAATTTGCCTTCTCTTCTCATTCCCCAATACCAAGGTTAAATTTCTCCTGCTTCAGTGAGTCTTTAACCAGTGTGTGGGAAAACAGTAAAGGAGGATAGTGGGTTGTAAGAGCAGTATAGCCATAACGTGCAATTTTACCCTAAGTTAGCCTTGCTGCAGTAAAAATTAATGGAAACAGCTGATTTATACTTATTGGATAAATGGCTTGCCCAAGGTCACCAAAGAGGAATCCAGTGGCCCTGGATATCCTTATCTTCCAACTGGCACTTACGTGCTTTAGCAAAGCCTGTGCCTTTATCCTTCAGCAGATATATTTTCATAGCCATCTGCCTTTAAGAAAGTAAAATCCAGAGAGCTCTCATTTCCTTAACCAGACGCCACTACCACCGGCATTCACGGTATTCCTCATATCAAGTACAGACAGAGCCACCGGGAGCCACATCCCGTTTCTCACCTCTTCTATCTGCCGCCTCCAGCTTGCGCTGTCCCCCCCGTGCCTGCCTCTACCCTGGCCTCTGCAGGGACCTCCACTCCTCACTGTGGGGACCCCCACATCTGCACCCCATCCAGGGGCCACAGGGCACCCTGCGGACTGAGGCATGTTAACCAGGCATGTGCGCAAAGGCGACAGATGCGAATGATGGAGCCAGAAGTAATCCAATATCTCATGCTTCGCAGCAGAAGTTAACGGCTGAGAAAAGAATATAATGATATGGTACAGGGACATAAAGTTGATGGAAAATTCATGTAAAACCACCTGTAAAACTATGTTTTGTTAGTGATTTTCCCTATCGGCACTATCTGCACAGATTTATGGGCTGAAGCGTTTCCATCAGCAAATACAAATACTGAGGGAAAACACTGTGTCTAAGCTTTTATGCCAAATCCAGCCTATAATTAAGTTTGCATGGTTTTGACAGATGAACTAAAAGATTCCGTGAATTCCCCAGATCGCGTTTCAGATCAGGACTGATCGAAAGCACGAGCAGTACTCACGGAGGTGTGTGAACTCCTGCCCTGCTCAGGCGGCCGAGCCCCAGGCTGATGCCAGCACTTTGGCAGTGGCACTGGCTGGTGGTGCAACGTGGCCCCATGAAATTCACTTCACGGGCAGACTGGGTTTTGAGGCAGAAGGTTTCCCAAGGTGGCCTCTAGAAAACTGTGACGGCTTTTCCATCATCCAGGCATCTACTCTCAATAATCCAGTCACGTATTTACTCAGGAGGACGGCACCGGGACGGCTCAGCTGTATGCGAGCACACAGGCATAACGACTTTTGCTGGATTATCACGTCCATTCCTTGTGGGCAATCAGGCATAGGAGGTGATTGACTTTTGGAAGCAATCTCTTTGCTTGCACTGCTCCAGAACAGCATTCCAGCTACCCTGGCAGCGAGAGCCTCTTGCCTAAATTCACCCAAGCCAACACACACCAGCTGGCCTTACGCCAGCACTCTCCTTTACTTTAACTAGGCCCTCTGTGCCCCTCTTTTTCACCTGTCTAGTAAGTTTACAGAGAACAATCAAATGCTTCCAATATCAAAGCTCTCTGAGAAGGGATACCGTTTTTACAAGATGTGCTGCTTGTTCCCCCTCAGCCCACGAGTTCCCAAGACGGCCTCCATGCCCGTCTCTCTTTGGGGTGATCTCTCTTATTAAAGTGGACAGCTAAGTTAGGAAACGTGACCTACTGCCCATGAGGGACATAAGCCCCCTGCCAAAGGCAGGCAGGACTGCAAACATCAGCAGGGCCCCAACCAGAACCCCGACTGAAAGCAGCACAGCCCCTCGTCCTGGCTGCTAAGCAGAAAGGATCATGCTGACGTTTTCCTGGATGTTTGCTTCGTTTCTGTTTCTGACTCATAGCTATTCACTACGGTGAAGGATCTTCCCTGAACTGTCACTCTGAGAACAAGAAGACAAAACTTCTTACTTTCTCTTCTTCCCATGTCACGGGTTGTAGTGACCACAGGGGCACATATCCTTCAGGACACATTTTCCCTAGCCTTCAAGTCTACTACTGCTACAAAATATTCCATTACTTGTTTGTAGCTGCTTGGGAAAGCTTTGGGCTGCACCACTGTTCAGTCTGAATTTGAATGTTGTTCTTCATGGGCTGCTATGTTTCAATAGATCAATAAAATTATGAGTGTGGTCCAAAGCCAACACTGGTCTTCCCATGAGACTAACGGGCTCCGGACCAGCATTATATTAAATTTCAATGTGAAAGGTACCTTATGTTTCAAACAGCTTCAGCATTTGATTAAAGGCTGATTAGACATTAACATAAAAAGATGTTGACATTTTAAAAAACGCCATTGTAATTGTGTCAATTTGCATTCTAAATTAATACAGTTATCTAAACAAGCAAACTGTAGCATAAAACTGTTAGCTGCCACTACTAACCAGCAGCTGTAATCTGACCTATTAATCAATTACCTAGATAAAGGTAAAATAGTCTCAAGTTTCAATTATACATAAAGAAAGTTTCATTTCAAAAACTCAATTTATATGCAAGTCAAAGTTGCCCTGCAGGCGTGAAAGAGTATAATATTTTGGATAACTGGTTTCAGGAAAAAATACAAATTACAAAAATATCTCCAAAAGAAAGTGTCTTTAATTGCATCTAAAGTAGTTTATGATTATTTCCTGTAATTAAAGCCATGATTTGCTGGGACTAAGCCTTTTTGCATATGAGTAAGGTATTTTTGATTCATACAGTCCTCACTAAACCAGAAAAGCAGAGTAGTTGCTGTATTTAAATGCACGACCATAGACTTGGCTTTTCATGTATTATTTAAATCCAACCCAAATGTAATTACAAGCCTTTGTGTAAGTTCTGAATGGGCCGTGACAAGGCTGACCAGCTGGCCTCTTCCTTGCCATGGCACTGGCCCTGGTCAGAAACCCCAGGTTTACTCTGGGTCTCACTCCCAGACCGCGTGGTCCCGCCAGTGACATGAACACAGAAGCAGGAGACGGAGAGGACTCTCTACGCCTCTGGAGGTGATGGTCTCATGGAGCCAGCTCTGCTCATGCTGTGGTGCTCCCTTGGGTTATGGAGCAGCCCCAGCTCCCGCCTTCTCTGCTGCTCCCTTGGGGTCCTTGGGCAAGTCCACAAACTGCCTGGTCTTTCTCTCTGCATTTATTAAGAGTGGATTACAGGCCACCCGTCTTCCTCCTTGGATCCTCTCAAGGTGAGTCAGCTTCTTAAATTTCGTTAAAGAGGACACTCTGGGGAGATCTGAATGAAATAGCCCCGGGGGAAGTATGTGAGATGTATTTTTAGCTAGTGCAGAGCAGTCTAAGACACAGTGGGCAAGCTTCTTGGTGGCCATCAGATGCTAATATGCTTGAGGACTTGCCTAGTTTGAAGGCAGAACCCCCTCCTTCATTCTACCTGCTTCCAAGATCACTGATAAGCAAAGGCCTGTTTTTATTTTCTTAACACCGATTTACGTGTTAGACTTAAGCTAAGGTCTTAAATTTTAAGTTGCACTTTCATTTCTGAAGACCACTGTGAATAAGAACCTTCTACTTCTCTCCACCTAACACTGTCAGTGTTCTAGTATTCCTCTTCATTTCCACATGCTCCATGACAGGCTAAAGCATATTTAAGCCAATCCTGTGATCTTTTAGTGAACAAGAACCCCAAAAGAGCAGTAAGCAACCTTGTTGTGTTCTCTGCCTCCTCCCACACCCCATGTCACTATCTCAGAGACATAGTGCACTCAACTGCTACACAGATCAGCTATGTCCAATATGGCTGCAAAAGACAAGTAGATCTTAAAATCTAAACACCATGGCCAGAACAGCATCTTGAACATTGTATCTGTGAGAGAGAGAGAAAGATCAACTTCCAAATCCTTCCAGCCACCTTTGTGGCAAGTGAGAACACCTTCCCTCAGGTCTGCATCAGCATTGCAGCATCTCTACGAAACTGGAAATCAGGATGCTTTATTCTCACTCAGCAATACTGTCCTTCTTTACAAACACTTAGGAAGAGACGAGACACCAGATTTCCTCTTTAAAAACCCAATACTTTCCCAGACTAAGGAATATCCATGCCAGGATGAGATATGCAGACAAGCAGGAGGACCAGCAAATGCAGCAGTGTCACATACAGCCACTTCCACCAGACATAAGTTTCTTGAAGAAAGGGAAATGCTAAGTTCTCTGTCACAGGCCTGAGTGACAGAGCTGGTCTGCCCACTGTATTAAATCATCCCAATTTGTGCTTCTGCTGCATAGATCACTTCGGTGTCTGTGTCCTTCCTCAGATGAAGGCATGCTCTGGAAAGGCTCCCAGCAGCGGTTGCAGAGGAGAGGGAACGGGGGTGTTTGCGTTGGGGTGGGGAGGCAGTGGCCTGCCACTCAGCCACCAGGTTTGCAAATCAAAGTGACATGAGTAAATGCGGGGCATAGTTTGATGAACACTGCTCAGCACTGCACCAAAGGCAGCCAGAGAGACAATATGGATGCGTAACCCAGTTTCTGACTCACCTTTTAGTTCCACCCTGCAGTTATTGCCTTTCTGTTTCCAACATTAGCAGATAATGAAGAGGTTTACTCGCTTCACCCTGACTCACAACAATACACAGAAGTATGTCCAAGCCTCTCTTTCTCCATCAAATCATCTCACTTCATATTTACACCTTGCAAAAAGCAAAGCTAGCAAAGCCACAGGACATGGTGCGATTTCACCTTGCAAATGCTCAAAGGCACAAGGACAAAGACAAAATGCCTTCAGGAGCTGCCTGAGGAACTAACCAATGACCCACACAGTGCAGCCAGGCTGCGTTTTTTCTGCTGCTAGAAAAGGATTAAATTTAATTTGTTTTAACCACAGAGTCTATTTGAAGGCTCATGTTTTTCCTGAAAAGTTCAGTTTTGTATTTGCTGTGTACAATGGTTACACCTCACAGGGAATGCATTTATGGCATTTCCTACTGCACAGATGAGGAATTTCCCTTTGTTCAGTGAAGTATCACAGTCTAAGCTGCATCCTCTGCCTATTTTCTTTATTAGAAAGACTTTCCCATGAATAAAGTCTGTTAAAAAAACAAGTAAAAAACTTATATAACCCCCTTTCTATACAATTTAATGTATCGATTCCTACATATCTTTCTTGTGCTTTTTTTCCCAAGACTTGTTTCCCACAGACCTTCTCTCTCGCCGATCCTGTGTGGCTGAGGGACTGGTTTGAGCCTTACTCTCTTACCGAGGGGGCAGGAACCAAGCGAGGCAGCCTGTCCCGGCCCTCTGCTCCTCTCTTTCTTCCAGAGGAACTATTCAGGATGACTGAGCCACAAATAGCCGCTCACAGGACACCTTTGTTCTCACGACAGGAGGAAGGAAGCAGTTTTAAACCTCTTTCCATTCCTGCCCTCTGAGCCTACCTTTCTGTCCAAAACATTCCTCACTCCATGCCACGAAATTTGCTAAACTTTATCTAGCTCAGCTCTTGCTTCTACGATGAGCTTTATGGTTTATGCAGTAGGAGAGGCGCGTTGATGTAAGCGATGGCCAGCCAGCCAGGCCACACAGCTAAAGGCTGCAGCTGCTGCTGAAGGAAGAAGCAGCAGGTCCAACGAGGCACCAAAAGGTCTTGCAAAAAGACATGGAGAGGAATGTGCTTCTTTCATTGTGCTCTTCTGGAAGTGGGAAATACCTCTGCCTCGTTGGAGATGTGAGCAGGAAGTCATCTTTCTGTTAATCTAATAAAAGCTGACCAGAAGGATGCTACTTGTCCCGGGAGTGAGGCTGGATCTTTAGTGTTGGTGATTAAACAGTGCTGGAAATAAGGTGCTGCATGCATGCATGATCAGTGCACTTAAACAGTGACATTCATAAGAGCTTGGACAAGATTTCCAAGACCTGGAATAGGAATGGATTCTTTTTATTTTTGAAAACCAATGAATTATATTCTTTCTCCTTCATATCTTACTGCACCTCCTCTATAAATCTCACCAAAGCCTTCTTTGGTTGAGATTTCTTCTGAGGCAATCTCAGGGAAAAAAAGCTCTGGAGTTAGAAGGCATCAGTTCAAGAGCCTCACGCAGGCAAGAAAGGTACAGCGAGTATGCTCAACAACAGATTCTGTTTTCAAGTTGGAATTTGAAGCAACCATGTGAGTATCACACAGAGAATCAACTTTGCATGTAGCTTATTATGTTCAAGTAGCAAGGAACAATTTAAACACAGCTGAAAACTGTCCACTTCTGGATGTAATTACATGCTAAAAAAAGAGCCAGAATTATGACTACACTAAACTATATACCAGACTACTGTCAATTTTACATATTTTCATTTTTTTTAAGGTTTGACACAATGTTCTTGATCACTAAGAGCCAAAACCCCTACTTACTCCCTGCTGGCCACAAAACCTCCAGGAAAGGCAACCAGAAAGGCACTTGGCCACAAAACCTCAAAAGCAGCTCACACACACTCCTCTTCCTTGTTCTCCAGGTTTACAGATCAGATATCTCAGGCAAAGTTATTTGTGAGGAAGCAGGACATGAAACATGCATTTATTCTTTTTGCTCTTTAGTTAGAATAATTTTTAAGTATTTAAAGCCCACATGCTACTCTTATCAACCACTATCAAAAGAAGATTTAATTCACGAGTTAAGTCCATAGAAAGAAAGGGATCACAGGTCACAATGAAATTCTTTGCCCAGTTCATTTGGGTTTTGATGACCTTCTGTGACCAAAACAACACACAATGACAAAGTGCTGAAAATCAGCAGAAAGGCACTAAGAAGGTGTCCTAGAAGGAAAGGTCTTTATCCCGATGAACAAGTATCCAAAAGTACATGTAGCTTGCATGTGGATAACAGTCTTCCTGAACAGCCAGAGTATTTAGACAAATATATTACAAAATAAGTTTTCTATTGCATATATATGCATTCCTAGGGGAGAAACAGAAGTCAGACCATCAAATCCTATTAGCATTAAAAATGTATATTAAGTAATGTTAGCTTATTCTAAATTGAATTTGTAATTACTTATGCAAATACCGGTCCCTCTCTAAATCAGTACCAATACACCTTCTCTTTCAAAAGATGTCAACAAAGAAAAAGTAGTTTAAGACTACTGGGTTACCTATTACTGCCGTGGATTTACAGTTATGTTTTCTTCTGGAAAAAAAAAAATCAACAAATCAATCAAGGGATGAAGTATTGACCAAATGTATAACAATTGTCAGCAAGAGCATAAATAAGCCGAAATAAAAAGGAAATTTTTCTCTAAGCCTTCTGTCTAATGATTTTATGTATCACTTGCACAATTTTCTAAAGACAAAGTGCAAATTCTTAGTCAATCGTGTTTCTTCAAAGGCAACAGCAGCTATGTATAGGAAAGCACAAATTTAATAGTATGCCCAACTTTAACTTATGCTCTTCTGCGGCTCTGACCTGCTCTTGCCTTCTGACATTTAAGTCTCACAAGCTCAATCTCAATTTAGCAGGACAAAGTCAAAGCTCACATGTAAAATGATATAAGCTGCATGTCACTAACTAGGTGAGAGTTTAACTTAGTGCAACACAAGGATGGATGGGGCTGGAAAATTTTCAACAATACACTCCTGCCTCCCACTCCTCTGACTTTCATAGTTGGAACACAGCAAGCTGGCTGCATGCAAACAGGTTTTCGTTTGTATTGCAGACCGGCTACTGAAAAAAAGGAAAAACTGCTTGTCCGAGTCATGGAAGCAGATGGCCAAAGCACCCTCAAGAAACAGTTCAAACAACAGCATACCAGAGGAGAAAATACTGCCAAGAAAATCTTCTGGGAAGAAGAAAAACTATTTGAAGCATGATATTGGGGAGCAGTTGGAGAAAGACAGCCTGGTGAGATCTAGAGAGATGGAGTTGTTCTGGGCTTAGTGCTTACAGCAGGGGATTCAAATGGCAAAGTCTTCCCTTTTCTTGCCAAACCTGGTACTTCTCCTGGTGTTATGTTTTACCTCAATCTAGCCACCCAGGGGTTACTGTGGCCTAGAGACTATTTCAGGAATAAGAAGGACCAGACAGGAGTTATCTGCCCAGTTTAAGAATACTTACATATTCTTACCTGGATTATATCAGAACAAACAGAAGTGCAACCAGTCCCCAATCAACAAACACATCTAGCAGAAACCACTATGGCTATAAAGTAATCGTCTTTCATTGCAAGCAGCTGTTTACTAATAAACAACTACATGAGAAGCCCTTGAAGGAAAGGCCATAGGAGAAAAAAATGGTACTTTAGTTCCAAAAAAAAAAAAAGAAAAGACATGTAACTAAAAGCACTTCTGAACTGAAACCACAAGTATTTCTGGCATCCTGCCCAGCTACTATTTGATTCTATGCCCTGTGTGACCTTTTATATATCCTCGTATTAGAATGACCAAACCATATTTTGTTTCTTCCTTCTACTGGTTTTTGAACTACTGCCACAACAGTGTCTCTGTATAAAGGAAACATACCATTCCACAGTGCTTTATTCTTTCTATTTGTGACCTGATTGATGCAGCTGTTTAAAAACTGTCATTTATCTAAAAGATCCTCAGATATCTCAGTATTTTTCATGAAACAGGACACGATCCTGCAGTAAGAATTCTGAATTTTGAACTGAGTTTTGCAGCCCTTGTGTTGGCCTGTAACACCTGTGGTTGTGTCAGACCTGACCTCGAGTTCTAAAAATTATTATTACCCAATTAACTAACATCTTGACAGTATCCTCTATGCATTAAGCACTGGGCAACAAGAAGTTAGATGCCCCCTTCCCCACAGAGCTCAAACTTTTAAGAAAAACAAGTAAAGGACAGCAATGCACTAACTGCAGCAACTAAAATTTTTTAGAAGACAAAATTATTCAAACACTGATCTTCCCTAACCTGGGACACCTACGCTGTAGATTCCCACAGCTGAGCTTGTCATTCTGGGTTCCCTTAAAAATCAGTGGGCATTTTTAAGACACATGTCATCTGATCCATTTTAGACAACTCCTTCAGGGTGAGTACTGAATTGTAGATTCCAGTCCCTAAGGGGAGCCTCTATTAATTAGCGAGATTGCTTGCACTAACTAGCCATGCTTCTGCACCGGGTTAGTCCACAAAGATGCCATGGTACGCACAGATCTCACAGAGGAATGTGCCAGTCTGCAAGAGGGATTTAAAGGCAGAAAATCTTAAGGGACAAATTCATTCAAGCAGCTTGTTCAGGGCTTAATGGGTGCATAAAAGAAAGTGAAAGAAGCAGGCAGAGAAACATGTTGCAAAACAAAGGAAAAAGTGTAATGGAGTGAGTAATAGCAAATGATCTCTCACTATTATTTGCTGGAAATAATACTTGGAAATGGAACTGAGAATTTCAGAGAAATGCCTAGTGCTACACCCTGTCCATAAAGAGAAGACAAAAGAAATCCATCAGGAAATTATTCATATTTCACTAAGCCATCCCTGTAAAAGAAAAAAAATATGCTCATAAACATTATCTAAATTACCTTAACATACTCAGCTTAAGCAACTCATCAACCATCTGAACTTACCGTGTGCTGCCCTGCTACCTGGGGATCATTCAGATCCTGTAAATCCTGAATAATTGTTTAAATTACTGCAAACTCCCCAACTTCTCATCATGTAAAAAAAAAATCAGTGTCATCCTTCCTCTTTTGATTGTCCCTCCTCAGTGCAAGTACACAGCTGTCCAAAAAGATCAAGTTTCATCTTCCTAAGCCATTTCAGTTGTGATGGATCCCATACTGCAGTCTACAAACAGCCTTAGGTACATCATTGGTTATGAACTGGTGCATTTCCTAACCAACATCATTAAAACACAAGGCAGTTCACTGAACTTGAAAAATACTAAGAAATTATTCTCCAGAGTGTAACGTCTGGTATAAAGGAGGAGAAAACACTGTTTTCAAGTGCAAGACATGTAAGAACTGGAGGCTAAAACAAAACCCATTAATCTATCTCCACCCCCATGTTCAAAATGAAAAACAGAAAAAATACCCTTCGGTGCTTCACATTAGGAAGACACAAATCTGAGATGTCTCTCATTTGTTTTATTTGCTGTTTTTTAATAAAAAAGCAAAATCACCCTGTCCTTTTTTTTTCCTGCTTTCAGTAGAAATCCTGAAGGATATTTTCAGATCTGTTAGTTCCAAGGTTTTTATACTGTTCTCATTCCATTTTATTTAGGTGCCTGTCAAATTTAACTACTCTGCCTCAGTGAACCAGTATCTGAGCTTTTCAGATATTATTAAAATTATTATGACCAAACTTACAAGAACCACAGATCTGGCTGAATATAGGGAGCTGAGTGGGGAGGTAACTACCTCTGTGCTCCTGTAATAAACTCTTGATCTCCCTGGTACAACTGTGAGTAGCCCATGGGCTTTCTAAGCTCCTGCTGTCCCTGGGAAGCTGCCAGCAGCCACAGACCACCAGATGGTGACAGCACTGGCCACGACCCCTCTGCCTCATCCTGCAGTACCACTACAAGGAAATCGGGTAGAGTTGGACATATTGGCTTTAAACCACCCGGCAATTTCCTTTCACTGAAGAAAATCCTGCAGTCTAGTCAGACCTTATGGCTTATCTGCACCGTCAGAGGAATGAGTCAAAATCCCACCTGTGATGCTTCGCTCACAAGGGTGTGTTGAGAAGGCTGGTTGGCCAGAGCCCTTAACTCTTACTGCACAAATGTCGCTGTACGCACGTTCAAGAGTTACCTACCGATCTTGGACGAAGAGCTAAGACAAAAATTGTCTTTCCTGGGTACAATTAGTGTTTGAAGCTAGCAGGTGGACACCCTTCTTCCTATCTAAATGTGTCCCTGTTGTGCTCACAGCCCTGAATATCCACCTTTGGCTCAGTTCTACCTGGATGAGATTTTGTTCTATTTTTCCTTTTCATTTTGCAGAGAAAGCCTCCATGCCATGGCCCATCAGCTGAATGAGAACTAGCTCACTTCACAAAGCTTAAGATAGTACCTGTAATAGTTGCTACTGTTCCTACATATTTAAAACTGAATATAAAGTTGGTGACCACTTTTAAGGAACATAAAAATGCTACTGAAATCCTTGTGTCACAAAGTCAAATTCTCTGTGATTCATATGACTTAAAGCCCTAACTTTTGGATATGCATAGACTGAAAATCAAGGCAGAAAATGGATTTTAATATTCGTTTTTGCTTTTCTAAAATGATGGCTGCCTTCATTATAAACAAACACCCCATATTATAATACAGATCTCTGTAAAATTCTCCACCAGTTGTAGGTATCAGAGAATCACAGAAGGTGGAACACGTCTTGGCTTTTTTTTAAGACATTGAGTGACATTTTGATGTTCATTTTAATTCAGGGCTATGAGTTTTCTCAACTTTCAGTGAAGAAAACAACTAAAAGTAAACACATTCTAGGATTTGTTTCCCACAACTGAGATTTCCTTCTGCACAGATGAGTAAATAACGTCTCTCCATCCAGGTATAAACATGAGCACATAAGTTAACTTAAATAGTAAAACTCTATAACTTTTCTTCAGCCTCTTGCCAACTTTCCAGGCAAGTGGCTGGAAAGTTATTTCAATCTTATTAGAAAGAGAAAAATACTTTCAAGGTCTCAAGTAAAATGTGCTATTGTTTCACTCTTGCGACACAACAGCACACAGACATTCCTTCAAGTAACATTTTCAGTATTTAAAAGAACTACATGAGCTTTAAAAGTAGTGTGAACTCTGATGTCCTCATCTTAGCATCTTATTATCCAAATAGCATTATGCTGTGCAAAATGCTTTGCTGGCAGCAACCATAAATATGCTCCCTTAGCATAAACAGAGGGCAAAATTCCCCTCCGCTCCAAGCCTGAATACAAGGGACTTCCACAAATATGCTGTGGAAGAAAGCGTTCCCCTGGGAAAGGTCACGCGCTGATACCACTGGCCCTGGCTGCCGGCATAGGACAGAGGAGGGACAGCGAAGGTCACTGCTGCCCGGCCGCACTCGGCTGATGGTACAGGTCCGTGGGCTGCCCCCACCACGTTGTCAGGCTCATCCACGCTCTCACTGCCATCCCTCCCCTCCCCAGGCTCTCCAGCCTCGCCACAGTGAGGGAAGGCAGCAATCCTTGGAAATTTTATGAAGGAAATGGCTTAAAAGTACCATTTCTATGCAGAAACAAGACTGTGTTAATTCAAATACACAATGTACTTGCATTTCAGAGAAAAAATTGGTAGCGTGCATTGAAATGTTGGCCTCACTTCAGTGCTCTGTGGCAGGAGAGAGCCATGAAAGCCAAGCACAGGTCCTGGAAAGAAAGGGTGCACCACACTCAACATTGATCCCTTCAGACCATGGAGAAATGGCCAGAAGCCTCCAGAGATGATGAAATTGAGGCTTCACCAAGTGGTTGAACAAAGCACAGGGTGAGTATTTGCGGAGAGGATGATTAGTGAGATTGTGCTGGGTCTGTAAGAGCAACAGAGTCAAGGCAATGGAGAAAAAAACCAATTTTGCACTCAAGCGTGCTTTTCAAGGAGCTTTACAACCTCAGTCCCTCTGTCTCATGCTGCTTAATACGTAATTTTAAAGGTTTTTCCATAAGCTTAGTGTTATTGACAGTACTTATACAGAACTAGCAATCCACAGCCTGAGAATTGCAGGCAGAAATGATGACGACCCAGGTCAAGCAGCATAAAACACTGGAAATGCATTTCTCTCACGAAACTCTACACACAGTCTGGAGACTTCGTAGAGAACAAGGCCCAAACTTAGGAAGAATACAGAGACAGAAATCCAGGACTGTATAACACATGGCAGGGTGCATTTTGGTGTCGGGGTTTTGGGGTTTTTTTTTGAGTAATTAATTGGTTGACTCCATCATGCACATCCTACAGGTGGGTTGTAGTTGTTAGCAAAGCTCAAAAAGCCTGTGCCAAATAATATTCAGCACCACCAAGAACTCTAATAAAGAGTGACTATACACTTGACTCATTAGCACTTTCTCTGGATGCTTTCTTTTCCTTTAAATTATTTATTTCATGTCAGATGTAGAATTAAAACACTTCTAATAAAAACTGAAATGTGTATTAGTCTTCTTTTTTATGTAACAAAACATTCATTCCTTTTAAAAGGGAGGAACTGCTGGTTCAAATGAATGTTACAGAGAATTTGACATACTCTGGGTAAGAAGAAATGTTTTAGATCACAATTAGCTGGAAAACAGGAAATAACTTTTATTCTTCAGAAAATTTCCATTCAAAGATGCTCCTTTTTAGGAGGGTCTAAGGAATGACGCCTTGGTAGCAGAGCTGAAGAGCTGTAGTTTAACAAAGTATTTACGACGTCAGTGAATGAAAACCCATATTCACAGCCTTAGTTCTTGATCATCTTTTTTAATGTGACTGATTTCTCATCTGAAACTGATCCAAATTTGCACAGTCTATATATTAATTAGGTACTCCTCATGAAAAGATGCACGTTCAAAGCATTCTGGTATTCCTGCTTTTGGCTGAGAGAAAATTCCCTCACAGCATTTCAGAAATTCTGCTTCCAAAACCAGGAAGTGCAATTAAACCAGTGACCTTTAAAAAACAAAAAAAGGCAAGGAAATTAAAGTGAAAAAAGGTACATGCTGAGCCTGGGACAAAGTTGAGATTAATTTTTATTCTTAATTGAATTGATACATTCAGGCTGAAATTTCAGGAAAAAAAAAGGAAAATGTCTAAATGCTTGGTAATAGCATTTCTGTTTTGAAAATTCATCTTCCCTGCATTTACACACCAGAAAAAGAGCCGGGAGACAAACTTCTCTGCTTGTTTTGCAGAGTTAATACAGCTGACAGTGAGATTGCAAACCTCTGTGGGGGTACCCACACAAACTTGGAAAGTTTGCCACTGGGGCAGGGGGGAAATCTAGTTCTTATGCTTACTATTGTCAAGCTTGCTACTGTTTAATGCAATAATGGGGTATTTATGAATGCAGACTGTCTAAACTAGGCAAAGTATAAACTGGACAGAGACAACTTTTTCTTTTTTTTTAAAAAAAACGTAGGCTATTATCAGCTCTTATTACAAATTTGGTTTTGCTCAAAACAGAATTAAGCTCTAAGAAGAAAGAAGGAAAGACAGGCATTAAAGTAAGAAAGCAGAGCTGGATAACAACTTTACAACTGACAACACTACCAATTTATCCCTCATATGATAGGAAATTATAAATCACAAAAAAATAAATTTTTGTTGATGGTTTCAATAAAGAAAGTTTTACAAGAAAATTATATATTCACATCTAAATGTATTTTAAAGTAGACACGGTTCAGATGGTCTCTGGAACCATGACTCTAAACCCCAACTATGCATCCCGTGGAGTGAAGATCCCCACACCTACCTCCAGCTGGGCTACACACAACCAAATCAAAGCCTGATTTCCCCAGGCACACACATACAGACCTCCTGTACATCACTCAGGGCATCCTTCCCAGCTACTAGCATTAGGCTCCTCAGCACCAGCAGCTTTGTGCAAGCTCTCTCCTCAGCCACTGGGTTCACAACGCTCTTCTGCTGCAATCAGCTCTGCAGCACAGCAGTTCACTTAACCCCTCCTAAAATTGTGTATGCCCTTCAGCAAGATGCATGCTATGCCTCAAGCCTATAACACTACATATGCAATACATTGCTTCCGTCCTTTTTCTACATACTGCTATGATTATAAGAGCATATCAAGAACTATTTTCTGCTTAAAGATTCCCCATATTACTTTAGCGACCATAGCATTTGCCCCTTTCTTGTTTCTGGCCCAAGTCCTAACAGAGGTTCCTCATTCTCAGACTATGTCACTTCGTTCTCATTCTCCCTCAGAAAACTCATTTCTGTCACCTTCTTCCTCCAGACAGACTCCCATTTCTCATTCTGCTGTGCCAGCAAGTAACTGTCAACGCAGTGCAATGTCTCATTTTCAGGTACACTTCTATGCATTGTTGAACATTGCTCCAGTGAAGGAGATTTTTTTGTCTGTTCCTTACCCCACCATGCCCCAAAATAATTTGGTGTGGCTTATTTCTTGATTGCTTTAAGGTGTATCGTAGTTTTGTCCATGTTCAGAGAAAGTCACTGTAAGCAGATCTATTACTTGCAAGCAACAGTACATGGAGCAATGGGGGACTTTAGTAGCACCTTACGGAGTAACAATTTCAGGGTGGACCAATCCTGACATCTCTAATATTGCCAAAACTCTTATTGATGTCAGAAAGAATTTTCCCAAGGAATAGCTGAGGAGAAATTCAAAATTTTGGTAAAAGTAGAAAATTTGTCTGAATTAAAGGCATCTTAAGTCTGGGAAGTTTTTGAGGCAGTGATCACTAAGGCCTTTCTTGTGCTTGTTTATGATAGCTATATATTGGTACCCGGACTGGGATAATAAGAAAAAATATATTATTATTCTAATTATAAATGGTAAATTCTATTTACCCTAACTCTACCCTAATTCTATTCACCCTTGTTCTCTTTCTTGTAATATTTCACATAAACTTTCAAGTTATCTAAATTTCTAAAAACTAAAGCAGTTTTTTATTTCTTAAATAGCTCATTCTTGTTACAGTGCTATATTCAAAAGCAGCTGGGTCAAACTCCGTTCCTTATGAACAGCCCTTGAAACATTAAAATTGCATGAATAGCCAAGAGCCTCAGTTGTATAACCGAGGCCAAGGAGGAACCAATACATCTCTGCCAGTTAGCCCTATTCATCAGTAACTTTTGTTTGACTAAAGCATATCAGCTAGAAAAGCAACCTGTCATAGCTGGAAGATTTAGAGAGATGAAGAACCTCTTGCTTCCCTTGATAATTTGTCAGAATAATGAATCATTCCTACTGTGAAAAATGTTGTGCATTACTCCTGATTTGAATCTGCCCAACTCTCCAGTTATAACTTTTAGTTTATTGTTATGATTTTTATTGCTGTTCTAAAGAGCCAATATAAAACCAGTATATTTTCTCCTGCTTCAGGACACTTACATTTCCTAATCAAGGAGGCGCTCTATTTTGATAGGGTCAACGGATTAAAAAATTCATGGTTCTCAGAGAAAAATAGTTCCACCAGATCTCAGACCATTTTGGGTGACTGACTTCTGCAACACTCCCATGGTTCAACATCCCTTCAACAATATTGAGTCTGAAACGCATTGTTGTCACAGTGAGCATCCAGATATAAGACTACTCTTGAGTCTTAATCACCGCTTTCCTGGAAAATAACTCCTCCTTATATGATAGTGTCACACTAAGAACTCTTGTGAACTTGCAGTTCAAAAGATCCTTAAGTCCCTTCCAGACTTACAGTTTTCCAGGGTACAGCTTACCCTGTTCTTAGAAATTCTGTCTGGCTATAAGAAAAAAAAAAGCTTCACCGTGACAACAATAAAAAACTGCAATACATTGAACAGAGAAGTGATGGAATCTCCTTCACTTGGGAACATTCAAGACCCAGCTTGACGGGGCTGTGGATAACCTAATCTAAGTCCCTGCTTTCTACAGCAGTTCAGATGGTGTCCTTTACAACTTAGACTTTGCTATGAGTCATGATCACGCACTTGCTCAAATGCAGTTAATTCACACTCCATTAAATTTTTCAAAAGATAAGGCAGACATTTACAAAATCATTTGGTCTTGTAGGTTTGTAATGCCACTGCTAGTTCTCTTAATACCAACTCGGTACTTTCTTTTAAGCTCGCATGTAAAAAGTTTGATACATGCTAGTTTTGCAGTTTACTGAACATTTATGTTAGATACATCACGTATTTATGCCATGCTCATAATCATTAATTGGCTCTACTCTTTACCACCAGAAAGTGACTCTGCAGGCAGCTGCATGCTTCTACACCACCAGCAGCAGATTCGGCCGCACAGGAACTGTGTGCGGGGTGTACGCTCGTCCGCGCACAAACACGTGTGCACGTTTCCTAAAACGGCTACTTTGGTCTGACAGTTCATTACCTTTGGCTTTATCTTTTATGCCAAAGAATATGTTCACACATCTAACTAAAAATCTTTTCTCGCCTGTTTTATTTGTAATTTTCTTTGTAAAATCACCGTTCTAACACTTGTCTCTCTTCACATCTTTAAAGAATTGCTTGCCAACCTTTTTTGTGTATTTTAATCATGAAGTATTCAGGAAACAAAAGATAATCTCATACTAAAATACACCCTCTGAGGTTGGGATACACTCTGATTTTGTAACAAGATATTGTGCACCTGACAGGACAATATGTCAAACTCCTATGGCAAAAGATTGCAATGCCATCATTTAACAGTCTAAGCAGAGTGAATTTCTGGACCAAAGCCTAGATCCCAGTAACAAGCAACATTTCTGTAAAAGCTGCCTTTTAGCATATTCCCAACAACTGTGTCAAGAAGTGACCACATATAACATTCTTCTATATGGAAAATTATAACTTCTAGCTATATTTACCTCCTCCCAAATGAACTCATATTTCACCACAAATTTACAAAAAGTATAAAATAAGTTTGAGCAATGAAACTCAACAATGTTGTGGTAAACTCAAGTTGGCAAATCAGGATGAGAGTACTTTATTACTGACCTTTGGAGCAATCCATCAATTTCTTCAAATGTTAAATGTCACCTATTTCTCCCTCTGCTAGTCCCAAGGGGCAGCAAGTCTTGAGGTACCCTGATCATTCTCCTTAAAACCTCCTTTGAGAAACATCCAGATGATGGCCTTCCCCTGCCTGTGTCTGCAGGTAAATCACATTCTTGATTTCAATTTTCCCGGAGGAAGAGTAGAAACTATGCTGGTATCACTGACCAGCTACTTCCCAGGACTAAAACCAGATGACTGTTCCAATGGTCCAGCCATGCTGGAGGCTAATAAACCTCAGGCTCCTCTACAAGGGGTTGAGGTTGGGAGGAATCTGTATCTTTTTGATATTTCATCCTTCAGGTAACTTCCCGGATGCTACAATAATCTTCTCTCTCTAGCTATCAAGACACTTGCTACTACTAGTCTTTCTGTAAAGGTCACTGTACTCTACAAATGATTTGTGGCAGCCTGTAATGCAGGAGGGAAGACAAACAAATACCCTGCAAAAGAAAGAAAAAGCAAAATAACTGCATCATGGTTTGCTTTCGTTTATCTAATACTGCAGCTGAACAAAACTCTTAGAAGTTTCTTGGCCTGTGAAACAGTATCTGCAAATCTTTAAACAATGAGTTTGTTCTTAATGGTTGGATTAATTCAAATCGTATAAAACTGCTTAGATTAAGACCACGCTGCTTTCATGTGAAGTAGCACAGCCATGTGTCAGAGAAACAAATACAGGTTTTGTCCTGTTGACTCTCAGACTGCTAATTACGAAAAAGGGGGAAAAGGCCCTGTTACATGGTCTGTGATCTTTTCGCTTATCCTTTCTGACCAGCACAATCTAGCAGGAAAGAAATAGCTCTACTGATAAGAAGGAATATCTCCCTCTCTTTTAAGTGAAGGTATAGTAGCTGCTCTCCTTCAAGTCAAACAGAGCTCATAGTATTTATTTAAGAAATTTTCCAATATGATGAGTTATTAACTTGTTTTGATTGTGTCTTTTTGGATCAGACTGAGGAAAAGTACAACTCCCACAATGTCTCCAGATCTCAGCATCACTTTTCTTTTGATCAGTGCACTTTGGACTCACAGAAGCAAATTGCAATTATATTATCAGTTAAAAAATACTGCTGAAAAACAGCACTTGTATTAACAATTTAATCAGATGCTTTTGAAATAATCTACAATGAACAGCAGTTAACCCAAACACCCACCTGGGATGGTGAAGTCAGTTTGATGTTTGTATGTTCCTACTTATTGAGACCTTCCAATAGGAAGAGCTTGGTTATTACACACCGTCTGCCTTGGCACATACTTACACAGAGCTTTTAGGAAAGGCAGTGGAGAAAAGGGTGCCTTTATTACACTGCTGACAACCAACTTCACTTCCATGGGGGATATTTGAGCATCATGCCTAATGTGTGTCTGAAGCAGCGGCTTAGATGAGAAACAACTGGCTGATCCTCCTCTTAGATGAGAACAAAGTGACAGGATAGATAAGAGATATTATATGGGTCGTGGAACTGGGCAGATTTGTTCTTTACAATGCTTCTTGATGCCTGAAATTTCAAATGATCAAATAGCAGAGCTGTGGTTATGACTGGTTCCCTGCCTCAGTCATTAACAAAAAAAATGGAAATTCTCCCTTGATTTGTGAACCAAGGCAATCTAGTCATGTAAAAGCCAAACTAAGCGTTTTTGTTGAGCAGGATATCACAATACACTGGTAACCCGGCAGTCTGTGCTGGTCATTATTTTTTTAAAAGGATTTTAATGGTTCTGCTCTTAAATGCAACACCCAGCACACCTAGAACTTACTCAAGGCGTTATGCTACCGTACCTGCAATCAGAAAAGGCTCCTAAACTATCAGACTCTGATTTAAAAGGCAAAATGTCTTCCTTGGCTAATCAAGGCTTTTCTTCCCCACATAACTCTTATTCAACTTTCCCTCTCTCTTACATTTCAGATAAAATAACTTAAATCTGCCTATTGCAACAGGGCACGGCCAGACAGCTACTTTGCTGAATTTGGGTGAACAAATGCAGGTGATTTTGTGGGTTGGCAGAGATATCAGTATGAAATGAGGCTGGCTGTTTTAGTTAAATGAGCAGTAAAACGATACGTAAGCTTATGTTTCCAAACCCAGGTCCTTGCCATATATTGAGGTAAGTAAAACTAGCTCATCAACCTCATCTCCACTGAAACTATTTGCAGGCAGAGTGAACATTTTGAAATGATGACTGTATTTTGAAAGACCTCTGAAAGATCACAGAACCCAGACATTCAAAAAAGTTTTCAAACCACAGGGAAGATAAGCCAAAAACAAAGCAGCAGTGGCTAGACAAACTTCACTTGAAAGGCTTGATAACTTTTGTCTGACTGCTTTTTTCAGAGGGAGTTAGAAGTTATAAAAGCTATACTGCTCTCAAAATCTAATAGTGTGATCCTAAAATTAAAAAACAAAGAGAAAGACAATGACAAAAGCATAGACAATTTGGCAGTATCCAGGGAAGTCTGACAAGTGGCAGCAGAAAGCGCAGATCAAAAGAACACATAAGTTCTTTTATTGTAGAAAATACCTAGAATTCCATGTTTATCTTACCACAATAACCTACTGAATGGTTATCTAAGCTGCTCTTGTTTTGCCAGGTGACTCAATACATCTGTAGGTTTTACCCCGCATTAGTTTTAGTCTGGTGTGTTTAAAATGCTACACAGCAAGCAAATCTAATCTAAAAGGTTATACGACTCCTTAGGAAAAACAGTCTCCACAGAGAGTGATCACCTTAAACAGAAAATCTTTTGGGTATCAGTTCAGAATTATTTGCCCCAGTTTCTACAAATAAAATCACACAGCTGTGATATATCACAAAAAGCCCAACCCCTCCTCTCTCTAGTAATACATTGCTAATAGGTAATGTGAGAAATCCACAAAAGTACATGAAAAAAACCCCAACCCAACATGAGAAGCATCTCACAAGTACCTGTTTGAGTACTTGTGAACTTCTTTTTTTATTTCCTTAGTTCTCCTTTTACGAACTATTAAAAGTTTCCCTAAATTCCAAGCTGGCTTTGCCTATATAACACAGCCACAAAGAAATCTGTCTAACATATCGTAAGTGGAATTATTCTTGGCAACGTAATATCTCTGAGACAGGTTTAAGTCATATAGAAACAAGACTGAACTTGTGAGTTCACAGTTTCTTTAAAACAAAGCAATACCTGCTGTCACAGCATGAGGAAAAAAGATATCTCAAACCCAAAATATGACAGCAGAAGGAAGCAAAGACATGGGGAAAAAGTAGCTCACTCATCTTCACTGTCCAAGTATCTTCAGAGTAGAAGTCTACTGTTTTCTAACCCCTTCAGTTCAGAAGAGGCCCACAAAGTAGCAGTTACTTCGGAGTCCTGGAAGACTTCCAATAAATAGATTAAACCTTACATACAAACACCCTCTATAATTAGAGAAGAAAGTATCTTGGTTTTTGGACAGCGTATGACAAATTTTGAAACCATGAGTTGAAATTGTATTTTAACATGGTTCAGGGGAAGCCTTTCTTCTGTAGACCGTCAGTCTCCCTCTCAGAAACATCTGATAACTACTGTAGTAACCTAAAGTTTTTTGTGCCTTTCAAAATCAACCTAGAAACAGGTATAGACAATAGGATAACAATAATGAACACTTAAGGATGTTCCTTCTTACAGGGAGCAGTCTTTTGAAAAAAATGATCTATTCAAAAGCTTCCACTAACTCTTACACAAGCCCCACAGAGGAAAGCCCTGGCTCTTCATCAGAGCTGTACCTGGCTGGCAGAAAAGGCACCAGAGGAGCAGCAAAGAGCTGAGAGGCTCCTTTTTCTTCTCTGTTGTGCCACGGGAGCACGAGTGGCTACCTCCTCCTCACAATCCATTCCCCCGGTAGCAGACTGCTGCCAGCATGGAGCGACAGAACCAGGAGCAGCACGAGTCCCTCTTTCTCCCGGTGCAGATTTTCTATAGGTGTGCATATGCAGCAGAGCCTCATCTGATGTGAAATTTTTTTACACATCCGGGTGTATGAATGACTCATATAGAAAAAAATACTGGTTTCTCATGGTTGCATGCTTGCATACGGGTGGGGATTGAACAAATACACATTTGCATGTGGGCTAGAACTACCCTTTTGTGACAGGATTAACACCTGAGACCAGGAGGTCACGGTTTAGAAATGAAAAGAGAAGGTAAAACATGCACAGTAAAAAGACACATGCAAAAAGCACGATGAAAGTAATACAAATGCTTAACGCTATGGTGAAATCTCTTGTGGAATTAAGCTACAGCAACAATGAAGAATCATACACGGCCTCCGCAATGGTCCTGCATTACTGAAAGCTATTCATCGGCCTTGGGAAGAAACCTGACTCCCGCTTGCAGTAGGGTCCCAGGCTCACTATGGGATTAACCCAGTTGTTCAGGACCGGATTAGAAAGCCATGGCTGGGAGCGCTGCCGCCGCAGCAGCGCCCATCAGCTGCCGGGCGTGAGGGAGCGGGAGAGCCCAGTGTGCCGGGGAGCAGCAGGTGCCGGCGGGGCCTGCCCACACGGGAACATGCCTGCCGCGGCGTCCGGCACAGAAAACACTTGGTAAAAATAAAATAGAAGTACACATGAGCCAGGAATTAAATGCTTGCATCTGATATCAGAGGAAGAGCGCGTCGGTCAGACAACCTGCTAGGGGTTTGAGCCAGCTGTACTCCGGTCAGCAGGAACGTTTTTATTGACATCAGTACCAGCACCATGACGGCCAAGAAAAACATTGTGTGATCTGCGCCTCCTCGCCCCATCCCACCCCACCCTTCTGTGATATTCAGAAGGGAGAAGTTCTCGACTGTTTTCCAGAAAGCTTTTGATGCTACTTCTATCACATGTTTTCATTTAAGTTCTCCAGCGACAGACACCAAGTAATTGCCTGTGGTAAAACAGAGAAAGTCCCGGGGCTGCGGCACGCAAAAACCCTTCTCGGCCCCGCTCACCCACACAGGAGCATGCCAGTGGCTGGCAGAAGGCACCATCCTGTCTGGACCCCCAGCACTGTGTTTAGTCTTAGCCAAAAAGATGGCAGCTTGGATTAGCAGCTGAAAACCAGTTGAAGCAATAGTGATCCTTAGTTAAAAAAAAAAAAATAAAAAAATAAAAATACTGCCAGCAGTTACTGCCTAATCACGGTACCTGCAATAACACGGTGACTCCAGTCTAAGTGCAGAGCAATAACGAGGTTCTCCCATATCGCTGGGTAGCAGATGTTGACATAATATTGTCTTTCTAATGCAAAGCTATTAAGCAATTTTAATATGAAATAGCTTTTTTAAAAATAAAGAATGCATGATATGCACAATGAAAGACTGACATTAGCTCACATCATCTATGAGGTTTTGGAGGTTTGGGGTGTTTTTAAAAGTTTTTTAGGGAAAAATATAACCTAGGTTAAGAATTTACTGAAATGTTCATTTCTCTGTAAAAAAAATAGGAAATAAAACATTTTTTTAAGATCTATAAGAAATTTTATATTTTATAAATGTCCTAGCTTTTCAGGTACACCTTTTTATGGAAGTGTTTATGTTACACGTATATTTTTTAATTAATTTTTTTACATTACAGAATCACAGAATCACAGAATGTTAGGGATTGGAAGGGACCTCGAAAGATCATCTAGTCCAATCCCCCTGCCGGGGCAGGATTGCCTAGACCATATCACACAGGAACGCGTCCAGGCGGGTTTTGAATGTCTCCAGAGAAGGAGACTCCACAACCTCTCTGGGCAGCCTGTTCCAGTGTTCGGTCACCCTCACCGTAAAGAAGTTTTTCCTCATATTTAAGTGGAACCTCCTGTGTTCCAGCTTGCACCCATTGCCCCTTGTCCTGTCAAGGGATGTCACTGAGAAGAGCCTGGCTCCATCCTCATGACACTTGCCCTTTACATATTTATAAACATTCATGAGGTCACCCCTCAGTCTCCTCTTCTCTAAGCTAAAGAGACCCAGCTCCCTCAGCCTCTCCTCATAAGGGAGATGTTCCACTCCCTTAATCATCTTCGTGGCTCTGCGCTGGACTCTCTCCAGCAGTTCCCTGTCCTTCTTGAACTGAAGGGCCCAGAACTGGACACAATACTCCAGATGCGGCCTCACCAGGGCAGAGTAGAGGGGGAGGAGAACCTCTCTCGACCTGCTGACCACACCCCTTCTAATACACCCCAGGATGCCATTGGCCTTCTTGGCCACAAGGGCACACTGCTGGCTCATGGTCATCCTGCTGTCCACTAGGACCCCCAGGTCCCTTTCCCCTATGCTGCTCTCCAACAGGTCTGCCCCCAGCTTGTACTCATACATGGGGTTGTTCTTGCCCAGATGCAGGACTCTACACTTGCCCTTGTTATATTTCATTAAATTTCTCCCCGCCCAACTCTCCAGCCTGTCCAGGTCCCTCTGAATGGCTGCGCAGACTTCCGGCGCGTCAGCCACTCCTCCCAGTTTTGTGTCATCAGCGAACTTGCTGACAGTGCACTCTATTCCCTCATCCAAGTCATTAATGAATATATTGAATAGAACTGGTCCCAGTACCGACCCTTGCGGGACTCCGCTAGACACAGACCTCCAACTGGACTCTGTCCCATTGATCACCACTCTCTGGCTTCTTTCCTTCAGCCAGTTCACAATCCACCTCACTACCCGATCATCCTGACCACACTTCCTCAGTTTAGCTGCGAGGATGCTGTGGGAGACCGTGTCAAACGCTTTACTGAAATCGAGATAGACCACATCCACAGCTTTACCATCATCTATCCACCGGGTAACATCCTCATAAAAGGCTATCAAGTTGGCTGAGCATGACTTCCCCTTGGTGAAGCCATGTTGAGTGCCCCTAATGATCCCCCTATCCTTGATGTGCCTAGAGACAGCACCAAGGACAAGTTGTTCCATCACCTTTCCGGGGATGGAGGTGAGGCTGACCGGTCTATAGTTACCCGGGTCCTCCTTCTTGCCCTTTTTGAAGACTGGAGTGACATTTGCTTTCCTCCAGTCCTCAGGCACCTCTCCCGTTGCCCACGACTTAGCAAAGATGATGGAGAGTGGCCTAGCAATGATTCCACCAGCTCCCTCAGCACCCGCGGGTGCATCCCATCAGGACCCATGGATTTATGGACGTCCAGATTGCTTAATTGGTCCCTGACCCAGCCCTCATCTACCAAGACAGATTCCTCCTCTATCCTGACTTCTTCTGAGGCCTCAGGGGTCCGGGGCTCCTCAGGACAGCCTCCAACAGTATAGACAGAGGCAAAGAAGGCATTCAGTAACTCCGCCTTCTTTTTATCCTCTGTCTCCAGGGCCCCCACCTCATTCATCAGTGGGCCGACATTGCCTCTAGTGTTGGCTTTACCTGCAATGTATTTGAAGAAGCCCTTTCTGTTGTCCTTGACCTCTCTTGCAAGGTTTAATTCCAAGGAGGCCTTAGCTTTCCTAGTTGCCTCCCTACATCCTCTGACAACAGACTTATATTCCTCCCAATTGGCCAGCCCCTCCTTCCATGATCTGTACACCCTCCTCTTCCACTTGAGTTTGCCCAGCAGTTCCCTGTTTAACCATGCAGGTCTCCTGGTACCCTTCCTTGACTTCCTACTTGTTGCGATGCTCTGGTCTTGAGCTCGGAAGAAGCTCATTATGCTAAATAATTCTTCTTCCTTCCAAACAATATTTACCGTTATTTAAATCAACCAACCAATGTCATTCAATTATTTATTTATTCAGCCAATGGGAAATAACTGACCTTTCTTCTTACTTATTCTAATCAAAGTCAAATATTTGTTCCTCTGTGAGTAATTTTTACTAAATCACACAGTCTGATGTACAGTATTTTGTGTTACTAAAAATAGGGCTACAAACAAATAAATGCAGCTAAAATTATGCTTTGAAAGCACAGTGGAAGAAAGCCCAAAGCTAATACATAGACATTGACAGCAGGTCTGTTTCCAGACTTTAGACACCCACATACCCACAATAAAAGGTGCAAACTGGAAAACCCTCTGCTTATTCATCTGGCAGTAAGTGTATCTGGAAGTGAATCCAATTTTGATTGGATGCAATAATTAATGCAATATTATGCAAATTTAAAAATCAGATTCAACTTCTTTCAAATACAAAAAAATGTTTTAAAGCTTTGTTTTTTTCACTGTTTACTTCTTCCTCTTGCCCCTTCCTCCTCCCTTGGAGACAGACATCTCCGTCCAGACTGAAAAAATACTTAATTTCAATTGAAAATTGAATTACAATTAGTTTTTCTATTTTGAATGAAATCAATGCAAGAGCATGGAGACAGTCTATTAAGTGTATATGTAAGAATGTAAGCCTTAGAGGCTGAAATATTCTTAAAACTTAGTTGAGCTCTGGAATTTACAGTCATGAGACATTAACATAGTCAAGAATTTAGCAATCCAAAACAGAACTGGACATTCATGCAAGAATCAAGAAGATCCAGTCTTACAACTAACAAGAACATAATTTTGGAAGATAAAATAAATCTCAAGATGTGGGACAAAACGATCTGTAACTACTAAAGATCAGAACGTACACGATGCGCATGGCTGATTATCCAACACCCACCCCCTGAGAGGTTGTTAGAACCTCCTTAAGAACCCACAACAGAAGCCATGGTGAAAAATATATTATTGGTCTTTCTGGATTTCAAACATAACCTAAGAGAATACCTTCTCTGTTCCTTTCTTTAACAACTAATTTCGATTTTTAGGTTAATTTTTTTTAAAAAAAGTGAAGTGCACCTATAGCAGAGTATTAACCAGCCAGTGAAAACCTTTCCTAAACTTAAACAAATGACAACGCTCAGTGTTTACGAAGGGCAGCAATCTCCCAGTGAATGAATGGAATCACTACAATCCACAACACAAGAGACCACACAAAACGCAGCAGGACAAAAGATACTAATTAATGACCGAAAACCACCACAAAAACAAAAAAGGAGCCTTCAAAATGTAACCTCATCCAACCAAAAGTCCCTGTGTTGGCTTGATGTGTCAAGATGCAAAACTTAATACCACCAGATTCTGAATTTACTGAACTGACACAATGATAGAGTGAACGTTAAAAATACACATCTCGGTGGCTGTTGTCAGAGTCACAGATGTTGACTGCAATTTTAACAATAGCGCTGTTTCTCCTAGTGTACTCAACTCATCTGAAGAGAAAGGAAATTGGAATATACATTCATAAGAGATTTGCTTGTCTTATTTACTCTTGTTCTCTCATTTGAGCCCAGAAAGGAGATTTAAATCCTGGGGATTATGGTTAAACCAATACAGTTAATCAGGTGACTTCAGTGCCATCTGCCTTTGTTAGAAAATCAACTGAAAAATGCTGTAATGCAGCAGCAATGATCCAGAGGCGCATTTACTTTGCTAATGACTGACATAAATACGTGCTCCCCTACCAAGTGACAATGTGCAAAGAGCACAAAAATGTTTCCAGTGGGAAGCTAACAGGACTATGCAGCTGAAAAGAGAACAACCAAAGCACATTCACAACCATTTGCAGGGAAATGATCTCGAGATATAGTAAATATTCATAAATATTGAGGCTAACCACAGGCTACAGAAGGAATCCCTGACCAATGACCAGGGAAGCTATGCTGTAACCTCAGCCCTACCACCAGCATGGTCTATTGCCCTCATCCAACACCTCTGCCTGTCTGAGATGCTCCTTATCTGCCAAACAAGCAATTCTCACATCTTCTGTAACATACTTCCAGAAACACAGACGAGAGAGGACACCTGCTCAAAACCAGCACAGCCAAAGATGGCTGTTGACTAGGGCTTCATTTTCACTTCTGTCACAAACTTCTTGTGCTCCCGTAAGTGAAGAAGTGGCTTGAAATGAACGTTGGGGTCACTGACAAGCCCCATCTAGAATGGCGCTCTGAGGACATCAACCATGTTCACCCCTGAGTTGGGCATGAAGCACAGGAACCTGAGGTGCTCTGGTTTAAAAGTAGAGTTGGAAGAGGAAGCAGTGTCAAAGCACTCTTCATACACCAATCTACTTCTGCAGGATTTGTAAAGAAGGAGGAGAAGATTCGGCTTTCTGGTTGCCTAGGCCTGAAAGATGCTCAACAGCCACATCTCCATCTCTGGGCAGCGGACCTTGATAGCCAGGCTACAGCAACATGGGGCCAGGGCTTTCCATCACTGACTCCTGAAACTTTGCTGCCAAGAAGAAGGTCCTCATGGCCAGGGAGAGCATGAAGAGAGGAGCCCAATTCTGCAGTCCTGCAATGAGGTTCATTCAGCAGCTGGCCTGAGGGGCTAACCACAAGGCTATGGAGGCCGAACCCTGTAACATGTCATTGCCCAGTGGCTTGACTTCAAAAGGGCAAATGTAAGGTTTGCCTATCCCAAACACCTCCAAGCGTCCCCACAGGAAGGACGACATCAGGCATAGGTTCAGAGGAGGCAGGAGGTGCCTCTGCCACAGGGGTGGTCACTGCCAGGCCACTGCGCAGGACGCGGGCTCTCCTCTCCACCACCGCTGAAGGAGTTAGTCCTGCACGGAACCCCTTCACCAAACAATGCCCTGCTAACTGCTTCAGTGCGGTTTTTGGTAGTCATCTACAGAGGCAACTCAAAAAGCACCAAGACTAAACCGAGTATGTACAAAAACACATCTATAAATGCCTCAGGATATTTTTAAGTTTCTGAAACCTAAGGAATCTCAGGTATCTACAGTAATTGGGAGAGGTTTCCATCGGCAACTCTCTTGAATGCAGCTGCCCAAACTCTGCTTTAGGGTATACCAAAGTCCTAGATTCTTTATTGGATCTAACTGTAAGTACTGAAACAAGATTACTGTGGGCATTTATTCAGTCGGCTGAATACAAAGTATTCTACAAATACTTTTCTTTGTCATAAAATTAGGTTACAAAAATACACATACAAAACTCACATGAACAAAGGTAAGGATATAACAACTACCTGGGACTTCTGACTTACAAACAATACATGCTACTTAAAATGCAGAGGCGTTGCCCCAGAAGAAAAGTTACTAGTCCTGTTGGGGCAAAGTAACTGCACTGGTGTGTGGTTTGCATGGGGGGAGGGAAGGAAAAAGAAAAGGAATTGCTTTATTAGTCTTTTTGAAGCTTTGTTTAGTTTGCTTTTTCAAAAGAACAGCTTTTTTATTACTTTTAACTGATAGATATAAATGAAGAAACTTATGTTTATCAAAGCACGTATTATCACTCTAGTTAAATTCCACTTATTTCCAGGGATACCTTAGGGCTAGTAGTTTAATATGTACCTTAATATGTTGCCTTACTTTTTTAAAGTAAACGGTAAAATTGAAAGACTTTCCTGAGACATTCTACCAGGAATGTTCTTCTTGCTCAACATTTTCACTTATAGTTAACACAAAGTAAATCCACTTTACTTTGCTAATAAACTAGCTCTTTGTTCATTTATCTATCAAGCTATTTATAAATATCTCGCAATCACAGCATTATCTGGGGGCTAAAGAGCACGTTTCAACTCAAAACAAATGGACATGTCATCTCATGTCCTTCCATAAACAAAAGCTAAGGGCTCGGATTTCAGCAGAGATTTAAGCCTGTAATCATGTTTCACATGTTCGGAGTCATAGCTTTACTTAGGTGCTTTTAACAATGCAAAATAAAAGCAGTTGCCCTTAACATACAGCAGCACTGGAAAGCAATAAATTGTTGCACCAGATGGTATACGAGACAGGGGACACGTGTGGATGCTGCGGAGGGTCCCCCCTTCCCGAACATGCAACGTGCTCTGTTGGGCTTGCAAAGACTATCCGGGGAGGAGGGGGAATCGCCATCTCATTTGGGCCGGGAGGTAGTACCCAGAAGAGGAGAGGAGGCAGGAACTGACAGAAATCCTCTGAAACAATTTCTGAAAGTTGTTTTTCCCCTGAACAAATACCTACAGCCTACACTGGCATAACAGCAAATTCTAGCTGTATGACACTGACCTTTCAGATAAAAATAGGCTTTTTTTGATGACACGTTATATACAGCAGTATGTGAACCGAGTAGTAATTCAATAAAATGGATTTTCTCAACTAGAAAAATCTGCAGCAACATATATTCAGATTAAAATCACATACTTCACAGACGCTGTGTAAATTTTAAAATCAAACGTAATTTTTTGACTCTGGTTTTTAACTGGCACAGGCCAGAAAAGTATTCACACAATATTAACACTAAATCAATTTTCTCCCTACCCAATTCCATGGCATCAACCAGCAACAATGTAACAAATGCAAAATATGCTAGTTCATTTGACACCTTGTCATTTGTACATATTCTAGTACTAAATAATTAATACTCAGACCTTGGGAGAAAGGTTAAATTGAAATCAATTCTATTATACTCCCATTACTGGCTTAGTTTCAAGATCTAACTAGGAGTGCAAAAGCAAAAGAACTGTGACCCAAGAAAATTAGTTAGTGATTTCTTCACTGTGAACTCCTTTCAAATCCATTCACTTTAATAATCAATACATGTTACAAAAAAGTTTATTTAACCTTGCCTGATCAAGCAATGCAGAACGTCAGAAATCCTTTATACACTGTTTTTTCTCCTGGAATTAGATAATGTGCTTACCATATTCTGCAGCCTCCTCATTCCCTAAATCCTACCGAGGATTTACATTGAACTGAAGTTTCTCTCAAGTTTACATTTCTCAGGTGTCTTCAGGCAGAACCTGCGATTTTCCTCCTTTCACATTTTTCAGCTCAGACATTAACTACCGCCAGCCCCGACCCTTTCCCACCTAGATCTAACCCTGTTCAAACTAAGAGACTGGAACCAACTAAACTTTGTAGCCCCAATCGTTCCTGTATCACAGCAGTGCTGGCGGGGGGGCTATCCCTTACGGATTGATGTTTACTTGATCTGTCACGATTGATGTAAGCACAAAAGTGGCTGCAACTAAGAACCCAGGGATTTTACTCTCTCTTCAGAGGGACCGAAAATATCCCCTTTTGTTTATACCTAAATCCCAAAAGTCCCAATAGCATTTCTGTTGCTGGAGTTTTACCTCCAAATATGTTTACCCTTTACTAATGTACTTTTACCCAAGAAAAAAATCTACTAAGAAATGCCCCAGCATTACCCTGTCATGTCGAAGCATATACTCAAAGTCTGTTTAACCAACTGACACTACGATTCATTAAAAAAAAAAAAAACCTCAGTATTTTTGCAGATCTCAAATGCTGGAATAAATGCTGTTGTAATTTTAGGGTTCTATTTTAACAGTTAAAGGAGAGACATCTGGCAATAATCTACAAATAAATACAGTGTCTCCATTCTTAGTTTCTCCTCCAAAACACTACCTAGGACATTTTTGCAGCATGATTCACATAATCAACATAATACATTACAATGCCTTTCAAATAATTCCGAATTCTCAGTTCATTAAATAAAGAACTCATTTTCGAAAGAGAAAAGGGAACATGCCATGCCAGAAAACTTGCTTTATTGACTCAGCCCTGCTGCCAGAAGGAACAACGTGGTGAAGCAAACTCCACAATTTCAAAAGCATTTTTTCACAGCAAGGGCAGAGAGAAAAAGAGGCTTATTTACCAAAATGTGAGATTCCACAGGTGAGGCCAGAGACGGTCTGAAATCCTCTTCCTTTAGTTCCAAAAGTTTTAATTTATGATGAAATGTGTAATAATCCTTCCAAACTGCCAGGTAAAATGCACGCCATACCTCGGCTGTATTTTCTTTAGCCCTTTTGCAGTGTAACTTGGTTATTTGCATAAAGCTTAGTTCTGGCCTATGGGACTTTTTGAACACCTACATGTTAGATTAGCTGTCTTGGCATGCTCTATCAAGCATGACATCATGGATCTCCATGGCAACCTTAACCACACCTGCCCAGCCCCCAGAGTTACCTGTCATGTTCAGACCTAACTGAACATAACAAAAAAACCCACAAACACCATTTTCTAGGCACTCAGCCTTGCACAGGCACTGGAAGGGTGTTTTTTTTTTTAAATTGCTGGAAATCTAATTTCGTTTGCCAATAAATTTGTTCTTCACGGAGCACTGGCTGAAATGCTAGAGCTGCTGCTGACCTTTCCACATCTCCCAGTGTATTTCCTAGTCAAAAAACAACAAAAGAAACCTGTGGCAAACATCTTCCAGCTCATTTTCCAAAAGTATGCTCAAAAGCTCCAGCTCTGAAAAACTTCTACATACTCACTTTTGCTCTGTGCCCCTCAGAAAGGGTTTTTTTTAGTGAGGTGACTTGTAAACAGGTTCACAGCAAGGGATCACCCCCCTCCCATGGCCAGGGTAGCATTTTAACCTCTAATTGCAAACTCCTTTTCATCCTTGCAGCCGCTGGCCCAGCTTTTATACTTGTTCCCGCTCTTTCCTTCGCTGCTGACCGGAGTCAACCCCACCAAAGTGGGTGACCGCGTCCTGCCATGAGCTCAGCAGCAGATGATTCACATCGTCTCAAACTTCAGAAGGCCGAGACTGTTTTCCTCCTTCCTTTCTCTTTTTTCTTTCTAACTTTCCTGGGGATTACGTTAGCACCTTGCTTTCATTAACGCAGATGAGACGGCCTTGGCAGAGGCAAGGTATCCAAAGCTCCTGTAGAAACTTGCAGTACCTATAAAAAAAGATTTTGTTCCTCAGCTTTCCAGGCTTCCAGGTGGAGGGAGCTCTGGTGCCCGCCTGCGGGGTTGCCTTGCACGGGGAACAAACTGTAGCGTTAGGGTGAGCTGCCAGGCTGTGGGTCGCGGAGCTGTGGCCATGGGGTGCTGTGCTCCCCTCTGGACGTTTTGGGGTGCGCAAGGCACAGCACGCCCACATCCCCACGGCTGCTGCAAACTCACACCCCAGTTTACCACACAGACCAGCTCAGCTGCAGGTTGCCTTGCGGCTGTATCCCAAAGCCCTTGTGCAAATAAAGACGGCCCCTGTCTCTGTGAGCTTTCCTTTCCAGAATAAGGTATCACAAACAGGGCAACAAACCTGCAGGGTGGAGGAGGGATGATCTGTGTGCACAGCTGGGAGGTTTCAGGTCACCATGTTAGTTAACCATCAGTAATCCCCGCTGGCATTTTACCTGGCCATGACTGTACCTCTGATTTGTGGTAGGTTATCAAGAGTAGAAACGGGTCCTCAGGAGGCACATCCAGGGAGGGATTTATCTGAATAAATGAAGCTGGAGGAAACCATTAATATATAGTGGAAGATATGGACAACATTCAGAGCTGACCTTGCTCGTGGAGGTGATGCAGCATGTTCTGACAACATCAAACATTTTTTTTGTTATGTTTATTTGCTGCAAACCAGGGGTCAGTTTGGCATGCTCAGATACTGATGATTAAAAAGGCCAAGAGAAGAAAGTCCATAAAAAAGAGATGACTACCAATCTTGACTTTGTGGCCCATTTTTGTTGGTTATGGATCTGACAGGATTTAGAGCAAAGTGGAAGACAAATGATATAGTCCAAGGGACTATCTCCCGACTGTAAATATTGGGATGGTTTATGTTCCAGCTGCATCATCCAACATGGATGTTAGAAAATGATGTTGCACTGGCTACCATCCTTGTTAGATCTCCCACAGTAGGGAAATTCCCACCGTGGATAATGTTGCCACTTTCCAGATATTGGAGCAGCTGGAGAAGTAAGAAGGGAGGAAAGGAACATAGAAAATAAATTGTAACATTGTCATTCATGTCTTCCCATATATCTTACAGAGTTTGTATGTGAAGTGTATATGTTACATACACATACCTACTAGATGTGTACATAGTTTGTCTTCTACACCACTACTACACCACAACACACAGAAGGGAAGAAAAAGGAAGTATATGTGCTGTACACACATATAGCCTCTGAAGTCAGATTATACTATGGTCTTATTCATGGAGCAGCTAAGTAAGGCTGCATTATACATACACATATAAATATATACACATATGCCTACACATATATATACACATACCTATGTACACACACACAGACAAACATATATTCACACATACAAACACACACAAAATACACAGATATATATGTGTGTGCATATATAGACACAGGTGATAAGAAAAAATCCCTCTGAACTGTAATGCCATGACCATAATAATCTGTTACTGCATCTGATGAGCCAAACTGTTGATACATTTCAACTAAGCAAATTTCTTACAATCAGTTGGAATAACTTATTTCTGCTTGTTTTTAATGTGGCTTCTGTTCAGTTTATCTTTTTTTTTTTGAAGTTATACTGAATGGATGGATTCTTCAGTCTTTCCCATTCCCAAGAAAGATAGCTCGATGCCCTAAGAGCAATTTTAAAGTTATTTTGTTTTAAAATTCACACTCATTACGTACAATACATATGTCTAATCATCAAAAAATAGAAGCAGGAGTCATTCGCATGAATTTTACCCTCAATAAATTAGCAAGGATGACACATTTTAAACAAATAGCAGGAACAGTTACTGCATTCCTTCTGTAATTTATTGCCTTCAGAAAAGGCTCAAATTACAAAATGTGTAGGGTGTAATGCTGTAAGCTGTTCAAACTAGGTTTGCAGTGTCTGCAACACTGGAACTAAATATTTACATGACTCCAAACGATCTAATCTCTGGATTTCACCCCCCTCCCACCTCCTTTATTTAATTTCTATGCTATCTTTATCCACCACCCGGCACATTCCACACAGTCACTAAAGTTCACAGAAGAGATAAGTGGGGAGGAAAAATAGAAAAAAAAAAAATCAAGATTTTCAAAGGAAAGGAGGGAAACTGTTTAAAAATAAGGAATAGATCATCCTTGTAAGAGCTGAAGTCTTGCAGCAATTTAAGCTGGATATATGTGGATTCTAGCAGTTGCGTTTTGAAGCAGTGATAGCACCTGGGTGTCCAGAGACGCTGTCAAAGAGAAGTTGTAGGGGGCAGTTACCAAATGATAATCTTTCCAGCCCTGTAACAACGGTCAGATCTCCAGAGGTTTGGAAGGCTTCAAAAGTTGCTGAGAATTCTGTAAGAACTCCCATAGCAGAGTATAGTATTTGCCAACCTGTTTTTATTCCTTATTTACAATTAATTTGCTGCTAGTGCTGAAATACCTATAAAACACTAAGAAAAAAAAACACTTTTATAAAAGGTTTGCTATCACTCATTTGTTAAACTGAGAATAACAGGCACAAGATTTTGGACCCTGAACTCTAAATTCTGCTGTTTGATTGAAAAAAAATTAATTATGGAATAGAACATAGATTGTCTGCAAAGCTGAACAGATTAAACTCTAACATTGCACCCAAAACCAGAGCTCAGAGTTAGGCTGTGAAGAGATCCTTGCATGGCATTCCCCGAATTCAGCAGGTTGGCGTGACGGCGGCCTCCACCTGCTCTGAGAAATACATCAGCCTGTCACATCTCCTCTGACCCTACATCTACTTTTTGTTGCTGAAAAGCAATTGGGAGGCAGGCGAAAAGCAAACTACCTTAAGGTACGCTGCTGACAGACCAATGTGGATGTCAAAATAGCTTGGAGGAGGCAGATACCTGTGGATAAGTCCATTCTGTTTGTATTAAAAAACTCAGAAATAGAAAAGAAAGCAAATGAAAGGGTAAGAGAGCCAGCTAAAGCATACAGACACACTCTATGGATATTTTCTTTACTCCCAGGCAGTGGTGCCAATACTGAAAGTGTAACAGAAGTTAACAGCTGTTCCATATTTTCCCTTCAGCTGTGAAAAGTAGATGGAGACCCATATGCTAAGATCAAGAGTCTCACCTTCATCCCTTTCTCCATGTGTATGCTAAAAAAAATGAAAAGCTCTTCAAAAAATGTCAGTTTCAACAAACAATTCCAAGGTAATATTGAATAGTTTCATTTTTATTATTGTTTCTTCGAACTTCAAGGGAGCAACTGAATCTTGGGCTATATCAAAAAGAATCTGTTTAATGCCTTGTTACATTCTCACCTTTTGTATTGGGGTTACACTCAACTTTGTAGAAGTTATAAGGACTGTTTAACAAAAAGCAAGATATGAATTTGAGTTTCATACCTGATCTCTCAGTCTCTCCTGGTGTCCCATTATTGCTGTGGCATGGTGGGGATATTTCTGCTTCAGATGCTCAAGAAAAGCCTCTCTCTTCCTGTCCATTTCTGAGGTTTGCATTCCCAGTATTTCTTTGGAACTGCGAGGGCCACCTACTGTATGTCTTCGAGGGATGTTGCGGGTGGACTTTGAATTAGAAGAAGCGTGACTGTTTGGGGTCGAAAGGAGCTCTTTAGATCGGAGACATTCTGCATCGTCTAGTGATGTTACGTGCAAACTGGGTTTTGCCTGGTCTGAAAAAAAAAACCAACAAAAACCCAAAATAGAATATTATAAGAACTTAATCACAATATTCACATTAATAAGAAAAAGAAAATAATCGATATAAAAGCTAGGTTCTTTTAAAAGTCTGGTAGCATTCAGTGGCATGTTCTGCATCATTAGGCATATATACATCGTAAGAAGTGGCCCGGAAATAATCATTTATATAAGCTATGCACAGTACTTACATACTTCTAACACACAATCACAGTATTGCCTCACAGAAAAGTGAGCATCATTAAAGCAGATGTTCCTTTTATATCATATTCACCACTATGTGACTTGAAAAGAAGATCTGACAGGGCCCTTATTCCCTGACCTTTAGAATCTACAGCACGCTTTCCACGAGAAGAAACAGGTTTCTTCAATAGGCTCCAGTACACTTAATGGCCCTGTAACTAGTATCCTTAAGGATATCAACTGATACAATTCCTTTGACAAAGCAGATCTGAGATCCTTAATCTTTTCTCAGTATGTTTTCAACATGCTCTGAAACACCTATGAAATAATAAGCTTTTTTCCCTGATTTCTGACTGTGGTCTGGTTTTAAATTTCATGGATCTCCCTTGGATTTTATATGTCTCAGGACAGTGGGCTGGAAAATACTACATCACTTTTTCAATAAAGCATTTCTTAAGAAACAGAATAAAAGCAAGTTTTGTGTGATATAAAAAGCAAAAAAAAAACAACCCTCAGACAAATTTTACAACTTTAAGATCTATTTAAGACCAAAGACCATGATGAGGTTTGTAAAGAGAGAGGCAGACACAGAGGGTATGTAAGTGCTGGCTTATCTTCAGGTGACTGTGTAACATGAACCCTCTGGTGCACAAAAAAGTGCAGTCTGGAGCCTTGTTACCTAATACCTTTGAAAAATCCCTCATTCCTTTGTCAGCAAAGAAAAAAAAAAATCAAAACCCAGAAGCACTGAAAAGGCCTCTCCAAGTCTGATGTGGCCTTCCCCATCTTTACCAGGCAGACTCAGACCTCAGACATCCCTGGGAGTGTTAACCCTTTACAGCACCTCCCCAGGAGCAGGGAGCTCCTTCCCCTACGCATTTTTAATGCATCTCTATTTCTCTCCATCTGACACTTTTTGCCTTGGAGCCCTTTATCCTCCCAGCGACGGTCTCCCCCACGCGCTGCCATTTATACGGCACCGCTGTTTGGAAACAGGCACCTACTCACTTCTTTTTATGGTTCAGTCAGTCAGTCTGACACCCTGCCTACTACTCGCCTCAGGATTTTATGCTGAGGATTTTTCAGCTTTCTAGTGTGCGTTGTCAATTGCCTGCCAAGTCCCAAGTAACATCAAGCTCTGGTAATAAAGTCAGTCTTCCATCGGTGGAGCCGCTGCCGGTGTGATGTCCCACAAATTTACATGGGGAACCACTTCCCTGGGGTTTCACAACAAGACTGGGCCCTGGAAGATCCTCAAAGACGTTGCATGTTTCTGTAAGCTCCCTATAATGCTCATGGACTCCAAAATATCAACAACATCCTCTCATGGAAACCTATCCCAAAAGCAGGACCGGACACAGGAGCTCAGATTGCAGGTGGCACCACGCTTTGACGAGCACAGATCCAGGCATGACTTTGGAAACAGGTCTGGTTCACAGGGCAGTTTTACTCTCACACAGATTCAAAATGCCATCTCTGATCTCTGCAGCACCTTCTTAGAAGCACAATCCTGGTTAAACCTTCAGAGCAGCAGCCTCCCATGTATGTGTACACAGACACAGACACGGACACACAGACACACACACACACACACACTCACTCACTCACTCACTCACACACACTCTCTCTCTCTCTCTCTCCTTTTCCAAGCACAACTCAATTACAAAAACATCCAGCCTAACTAATTACTGAAAATTCAGAGCACCTACTGCCAGGTACACTCACCTTGTTTGAGAAAAGTGGTAAAAAAAGTGGAGAGCTTTCAACTAGATTCGAAGGGGGATGGGGTAGTAGCTGGGCTTGCACCACTGGGGCAACTTGGCTCTAGTGTTGAGGTAGACCAGGAGGTCTCCCATCCCCCTAGGGTGAAATCGGTGTGCTCAGCTCGCTCCCTGAAATGCCTGTACACCAACACACGCAGCATGGGGAATAAACAGGAGGAGTTGGAAATCCGTGTTCAGTCGGGGGGCTATGATCTAGTGGCAATTACAGAGACTTGGTGAGACGCCTCGCATGACTGGAATGTGGTCATGGATGGCTATGTCCTGTTCAGGAAAGACAGGCCGCTAAGGAGAGGTGGTGGAGTTGCTCTTTAGGTGAGTGAGCAGCTAGAATGTATTGAGTTCTGTCCAGGGGCGGATCAGGAGCGAGTTGAGAGTTTGTGGGTGCGAATTAAGGGGCAGGCTGGCAGGGGTGATACTGTTGTGGGTGTCTATTACAGGCCACTGGATCAGGATGAGGAGGGTGATGAGGCCTTCTACAGGCAGCTGAGAGCAGTCTCGCAATTACAGGGCCTGGTTGTCATAGGGGATTTCAACTACCCTGATATTTGCTGGGAGGCCTACTCAGCCAGCCATCCTCAGTCCAGGAGGTTCCTCCAGTGCGCTGATGATAACTTTCTGATGCAAATGGTGGAAGAGCCGACTAGGAGAGGAGTGCTGCTGGATCTGATCCTCACTAACAAGGAGGGTCTGGTTGAAGCGGTGAAGGTTGAGGGCAGCCTTGGTTGTAGTGACCATGAGATGGTAGAGTTCAGGATCTCATGTGGCAGGAACAGAATAGCTAGCAGAATCACAACCCTGGACTTCAGGAGGGCCAACTTTGGCCTTTTCAAGCAATTGCTAGGGGAAATCCCATGGGACAGGGTACTAGAAGGTAAGGGGGCTCAAGATAGTTGGTTAGCATTCAAGGACTGCTTCTTCCGAGCTCAAGATCAGAGCATCCCAACAGGTAGGAAGTCAAGGAAGGGTACCAGGAAACCTGCATGGTTGAACAGGGAACTGCTGGGCAAACTCAAGTGGAAGAAGAGGGTGTACAGATCGTGGAAGGAGGGGCTGGCCACTTGGGAGGAATATAAGTCTGTTGTCAGAGGATGTAGGGAGGCAACTAGGAAAGCTAAGGCCTCCTTGGAATTAAACCTTGCAAGAGAGGTCAAGGACAACAGAAAGGGCTTCTTCAAATACATTGCAGGTAAAACCAACACTAGAGGCGATGTAGGCCCACTGATGAATGAGGTGGGGGTCCTGGAGACAGAGGATAAAAAGAAGGCGGAGTTACTGAATGCCTTCTTTGCCTCTGTCTATACTGCTGGAGGCTGTCCTGAGGAGCCCCGGACCCCTGAGGCCTCAGAAGAAGTCAGGATAGAGGAGGAATCTGTCTTGGTAGATGAGGGCTGGGTCAGGGACCAATTAAGCAATCTGGACGTCCATAAATCCATGGGTCCTGATGGGATGCACCCGCGGGTGCTGAGGGAGCTGGCGGAAGTCATTGCTAGGCCACTCTCCATCATCTTTGCTAAGTCGTGGGCAACGGGAGAGGTGCCTGAGGACTGGAGGAAAGCAAATGTCACTCCAGTCTTCAAAAAGGGCAAGAAGGAGGACCCGGGTAACTATAGACCGGTCAGCCTCACCTCCATCCCCGGAAAGGTGATGGAACAACTTGTCCTTGGTGCTGTCTCTAGGCACATCAAGGATAGGGGGATCATTAGGGGCACTCAGCATGGCTTCAACAAGGGGAAGTCATGCTTAACCAACTTGATAGCCTTTTATGAGGACATAACCCAGTGGACAGATGATGGTAAAGCTGTGGATGTGGTCTATCTCGATTTCAGTAAAGCGTTTGACACGGTCTCCCACAGCATCCTCGCAGCTAAACTGAGGAAGTGTGGTCAGGATGATCAGGTAGTGAGGTGGATTGTGAACTGGCTGAAGGAAAGAAGCCAGAGAGTGGTGGTCAATGGGACAGAGTCCAGTTGGAGGTCTGTGTCTAGCGGAGTCCCTCAAGGGTCGGTACTGGGACCAGTTCTATTCAATATATTCATTAATGACTTGGATGAGGGAATAGAGTGCACTGTCAGCAAGTTCGCTGATGACACAAAACTGGGAGGAGTGGCTGAGATGCCGGAAGGCTGCGCAGCCATTCAGAGAGACCTAGACAGGCTGGAGAGTTGGGCGGGGAGAAATTTAATGAAATATAACAAGGGCAAGTGTAGAGTCCTGCATCTGGGCAAGAACAACCCCATGTATGAGTACAAGCTGGGGACAGACCTGTTGGAGACCAGTGTAGGGGAAAGGGACCTGGGGGTCCTAGTGGACAGCAGGATGACCATGAGCCAGCAGTGTGCCCTTGTGGCCAAGAAGGCCAATGGCATCCTGGGGTGTATTAGAAGGGGTGTGGTTAGCAGGTCAAGAGAGGTTCTCCTCCCCCTCTACTCTGCCCTGGTGAGGCCGTATCTGGAATATTGTGTCCAGTTCTGGGCCCCTCAGTTCAAGAAGGACAGGGAACTGCTAGAGAGAGTCTAGCGCAGAGCCACGAAGATGATTAAGGGAGTGGAACATCTCCCTTATGAGGAGAGGCTGAGGGAGCTGGCTCTCTTTAGCTTAGAGAAGAGGAGACTGAGGGGTGACCTCATTAATGTTTATAAATATGTAAAGGGCAAGTGTCATGAGGATGGAGCCAGGCTCTTCTCAGTGACATCCCTTGACAGGACAAGGGGCAATGGGTGCAAGCTGGAACACAGGAGGTTCCACTTAAATATGAGGAAAAACTTCTTTACGGTGAGGGTGACCGAACACTGGAACAGGCTGCCCAGAGAGGTTGTGGAGTCTCCTTCTCTGGAGACATTCAAAACCCGCCTGGACGCGTTCCTGTGTAATATGGTCTAGGCAATCCTGCTCCGGCAGGGGGATTGGACTAGATGATCTTTCGAGGTCCCTTCCAATCCCTAATGTTCTGTGATTCTGTGAAAAAGAGAGTTTTGCTTGCAAGAAGTAAGATTGGCTACTCCAGATGCACTCAGTCAAAATGGTTTCTGAAAGCTGCACAGTCACTTCAATGGATTTTACACGACAGAAAAAATAGGTGGGATGGGGCTGGCTGGAATTTACCATCTCTGATTTGTTGCACCAAAATCCCAGAGGTTATATCCCTGAGGCTGTTGGAACAAAGACGGCAGACATAAATAAGGGATTTCCTTGGAGCTCAGAGAGTCAGCGTGAGCGTGGGTGACTGAATACAGCAATTTGGTATAAACCCTTCAAGTATGGTCACAGCAACAGTTTCAATCTCTGAATCGGTGGCAGGCACTTCCTCAAAAAGGCAGGTAAACACCAACAAACGCAACCAAGAGCTCGTGAATGTGTATTTGGGGTCATAAATCTCTCTCACGCAAAGCCTTTCCCTACTCTGCACTTCAGTCATTTCAAAAGTTTAAGAAAAAGCTAATTATTTGGAACATAAAGAGACATATCAAGCAAAGTGTTTTACCACTATTTGTTATTGAGCGAAGCCTTGAGAAGGAATAAAAAATAATATATTTTTCTTATACTATATTAGAAAGATGAACAAATTATTTTCCTTTCATATATTTGGAAAATACTGTATAAATACCAGTGAAAAAAAAGGAATGTAAACTATGCAAACTAATTGCTAGTCTTGCCAGCGAGCTGACCTGGGAATTCAGCACGCTCCCGCGGCATTACAGCACACAGCAGCACGTGACTTTCACTGCAAACCAAACTCTCCATCATGTTTGAATATGGGTCTTTCCCCTAGTAATTGCTGAAAAAATCTTCCTTGGCCAATTCCTAGATAGGCAAAAGTGATTTTGATGGGGAGGTTGTACACCGGGACGGTGAAACCCTCCCTGCGTACCACGGGGCACATGAACTCCACAGCCGCTGCGTGTGGGCCACAGTGCTACAGCGAGGAGAAACTGAGAGAGGTTTTCTGGATCCTGGAGTTGCTCAATAACAGCGTGGGCAAACCTTCCATATCTTCCAAGTGAAGATAATAGGCCTAGAAAATCAATCCCCACAGATAACTGTGAAATGTGTGAAGGATCATGTGATGGTTCCCAGAAAAGAGCTAAGAGTAGCAAAAGGATAAATTATGCAAGTACCCTCCTTGGAAAAGGAGTAAAGAGAAGCCAATGGAAAACACAGAGGTGTGAGATAACCTTGTCCCCCTCTCTCCCTCCCTCATATACAGAAGCTAAAAGCTGAAGGTCTTTCTGTTCGATAAAAGTAGCAAATCTAGAGGGCAACAAAAAGCAAGACTTGCTGATTGACAGGAGAGGGCTTTGGTTATCCAAAGGCTTGGGTAAAACTTACGCCTGAAATGCTTCTCTCATCTGAAAACAAGTTTCAGGATTTCTTAACTTCACCCATCACTACAGTGGACATAACTACAGGAAAGGTCCAGGTCTGCAGTATGTCTAGGATTATCAGGAAGATTATCGTGAGGGATTAATTGCTGTGAGTGGGAAATAAAAAAAAAAAAAAAGAAAAAGAAAAAAAGAAAAAAGCCCTTCAACATGTCCTGGTATGCAGTTCTTCTAAGTCACACCCTCAATGAACTCTACAAAGGTCAGGAAAGTCACTTTCCTCTTTCCTTTAAATGTTGTGAAGATTTTCATAGTCCTTTTTTGCAGCCCAGGTGACATGAGAGAAGAACATTTTCAGAATCATTTCAGAAAGAAACAAGTATGGACCTGACCCATACTGGTACTATGAAATTGAGCCTTGAAGAAAACCACATTCAACACTTCAAGTTTAAAAAAGAACACAACTTAAACAGCATGAATCCAACCCACCCACGTTATATTTATGCTAGCAGTAAATTTGAGATTATTTGGAATCTTTCTAATTTACTCCACTGTCTTTACAATTATCTCTGTTTCCAAGGAACTTCCAAATGTAACTTTTGGGTATAGGCCAAAACTACTAAATTTGGTTATGCACGCGCAGCATTGAAAATTTTTGGGAATCAGAGGATCAGTCTGGTCAGACCCGTGTTTTTCTAGTTCCACATGTATCTCAGGCAGCTTCATAGAACCCATAGAGAAGAAATATGTTACTTGAGGCTTTTTTTTCCTATTCAGACACATCTGTAAGTGAAGATTTACACCCCACTAAACATAAATACATACAGACACAGATGCGTGTGACTTGCACTGCCCAGTATTTTAAGTTAAAAAATTATTCAGAAGAGCATCAAACAATTAATGAACCCCCAAGAAAAAAGAGTATTTTTTTCTCCTAAGTTGTCTATGCACTATTTTCTGGTATTACATACTCGTAAGCTTGTGTGATTTTTTTTTTTTAAAACCACATGTACCCGACCATGCACTATTTGTTTCACAGAAGCACAGTAACACAACTTTTTCTTAAATGTCAATGAGGAATACAATACACATGAACTGGGAATGTTCACAGGTGCTCCACAAATACTATAATAGATATAGATTAGATTAGGTATTTGTCATGCTACCTGAACGTTATGCTCCATGTGGAACATCCCACATAGAATTCACCAGGGAACAGTTTTCATTCGCTTTTAGACAAAATACATAGTGCAACAGTACTGTACAAATGCACCACAGCTGACCCGACGTGAAAACCACACTTATAATTTCTCGGTTTCACTCCAAAACAAACCCAACTGCTTTCACACAAAGTAAACTAACCCTGTGATAATCTGCCATGCATCTCCCTCTTTTAAAAGACACCCCGAGAAAAAGATGAGTGCAAAGCTACTTTTATGCAAGAAGAGCTATTCCTCTGCCGTAGGTGAAGCATGCAGAGCATTTAAAGGGAACATGACATTATTTCTCCCCCCCATCGTGGGAGCAGCACCCTCTGCACCAGCCAGCATCCTGCAAACGGTGACAGCAGTACGGCATGCTCCCTGCTTTAAAGGTTTGACAGAAACCTCTCTAAAGAGCAAGTCAAACTCACAAAGTTGGAGTATCAGGGAAATCTGCAGAGCCATTAGCACAAGACAGGCATGCTTTTTTTCCCCATGCATTCTGCCTCCAGTTATAAAAAGCAGCAACGAGAGGCACGTTCAAATGAAACTCCATCTTTGCCTGATTCTGTTACTTACCCTTCATTTGCCTGCTGTCTGTTGAGCAAGCCGGGCACAGCTCAAGTTTCTGGCTTTCATTTTCTTCCATTGTCCCTGCCTACCGCACAAGCTCCCCTCTCCAACTCGGCAGCCGCAGCGCCCGGACTGTCAGCGCCAGCCTCGGGGAGGAGGAAGGAAACTCTCCCTTCCCCGGTGCAAAGTCCCCCCCTAAGCGCCCCGCATGCCGGGAGCCGGGGTGCTTGCCGCGACGGTGGGCAGCGGCAGCCGGAGGAGCCCCCCAAGCCCTGGGCCCCAACAGGTGATGGGCTTTTCGGCAGGCGAGCCCCTAGCCGGCTCACTCCCCGCCGCAGCCGGCCAGCCTTATGAAAGAGAACATTTCAAACATGATTACAGGCCTGAGTCTCTGCTGGAATCCGAATCCATAGCCTTTTCAAATCTCTGTCATGGGACAAAAGCCTTTCCACAGAATATTTTTTTAAGCTCGTAACCACCAAGCCCACAAACATTCCTGATAAATGCTCCTCTGTCTTTTTTAGCGTCTAGTTTAAAAGTAATTCATTATATAAGCGCTTTGAGGTTTTGTTTTCTGTTGAATTCTTTCAAGCTGCTCAGAGAGTGAATCCGGGAAAAATCAAGATACAGGAATTCAACTTTAGTGAAGCCAATAAAAATGAATGGTAGCAATATGTAAGCAGGGACTTTGGTTAAGAGGGATTTCGAAGACTCAGTAGCAAAGCATATAGAAACATATAACTAATTCTCTTTTAGCGGATCAGAGGCAGGAAGACGGCATGAGAATCAACAGATTCACTGGGCTGCGAGGCAAAAAATAATGTGGCTGAGAAGGATGAGATCAAATCCCACAGATTCCAGCCGATGCCACATGTGTTGATTTAGTGGAGAATATCAGACCGGATTAGCCTATCAAAAACTAACGCAGAGCCAGAGATGGTGGAACAAACTGAGCATTGAGTTACAGCACCAAGACCAGAAAGTTTATCCATGGACAACTTCTGAATTAGGTTAAGAGCAAAGCATAACTGAGATATTAAAAAAAATATGCAATTTCTCATTTAAATCAACCTCATACTGCAACACCAGATAACAGTTAGTATCCTGGATGTCTTTTTAAACAGACGTAGCATAATCTGGTCTTCCAAGCTTTCTTCAACTCTGACTTCAATATAACATCAGTTAAATTCCTTGCAATGACCTCTCAACCACCCAGTCCAGACAGGCTAGGAAAATTCCCCTACGTTTCCTTCTACATCTCTATCTGGCAGAAATGTCATCCTGTCTACTTAGATTATTGAATGCAGAAATGTTTTTTGTATATATAAATTCAATACAGAAGCTCAAGGAGAACCACTCTCCTCATGCCCCAATCCTCCCCCTTCCAGACAGAAAAAACATTTGAGCAAATTACAATTGACAATCAGTAAATGAACAAAACTATTGTTCATTAGTCAGACATACATATTCTCTAGCACCTAAAAAATATTTATTTTCCTTTTCAATGATTAATTCTATATGGTCTTGGAACCTGGCAAAGGTCCCAGAAATCTGGCACGGAAAACATAGAAAAGATGAAAATACAATCTAAACATTAGCACTGCTATATAAGGTCTGCAGTACAGTGCTCCCAACAGAATACTCCTATAGTTGCCCTGCAATATAAAGAAAACAGTGTGATACACACTGTATTTAGAGTAGTGTTTTTACTGGCCTTGGGTTACTCTTTGCTCATTTGGATTGTGAACTATTTTAGGAGGAGAAATGATGGCCAGCCATCCCTCTTATCTGATGTTGCCTTTTGTGATATGGAGGAACGTGCCTTTAACACTGACGTTTTCCAGAGTCTGGACAAGCGTGATGAGCCTCTTGCAACTTACATTCACAGCCAGCTGGAAGGAGAAGAGGGCTCTTACAGGATAGTGGTCACTGAACACCACCAACTTCAAGAAATATAAAATAACTCCAAATCTCAGAAACTGGGAAAAGCAAGCCAGTGCAGTTGCCTGGAGCAGCAACATGAAAGCTGTACCAAGATATTATCTGTACACAGGGCTCAGAAGCTGAAAGTGAGGAAACTAAGGGCTTAAAGAGCTCTTTATCCTTTCAGGCTTAAAAAGACCTTATCCTGAAATAACGCAATGGAAAGCGCAAAACATACTTGTCTACAAATGGAAGATGCTTTTGCAGCCTTGTACAAAACTAGGGTTAGCTCTGGAGATCAGTACAGTTTGTACCAAGAGACTTAATAAGATCAAAACCAATGCACTCTAGCCCTTTAGGAGGCTTCACCTCCATCCACGGTGGGGAAAAAAACCAGAAAATTAGTTTAAGACTAAAAAAAAATAAAATTCATTAAAATTAAAATACCTACTTTTAGCCAGCACCATTAGTTTCTACAACCAAGAGCACAAGACAGAGAGTTGGTCTCTTGACCTCTCCACTGCTGTGTCCTACTGAGCAGCCAGGTGCCCCTTAGGACAGTGCCAGCCTGGTCTGAAACCATCGCTTTCATGGCCACAGCAAGATGCTCCCACTGCTGAGACTGACAGTAAATGGCATTGCTGATACTGCTCAGGGGCCTGCACAACACGGACACCCAAAATGCAGAGATGATCTAAGAGAGATTGCTTATTTGGTTGTGAACGTGTGACTTGAAAACTGAGTGTCACCTTGGGAGAACTTCTGCAGCTGCAGAGGTACACTCTCCAAAGGGATCAAAGAGCATTGGCAAACAGTAAGACTAAACATGGCACACTTCAGTATCATCAAAATCAAACAAAACAAAAGAGCCTGCCCAGCCTCAGAGGAAACATAATCATCTCTGCTGCTGCTCAGGAGCAGCAAGGTCTCAAAACATGTTCTCACTTTAAAGGAAAAAACTTGGTTCTTTGGTACCAAACTGGATTTAATGAATATATATAAGAAGGTAATTCCTTAAAATGTTACCCAAGTCTACTTAAAAGAATTAGTGAAATCCTTTTAGCAACTGAGAAATTGGAGAGAGCCAGAACCATTGCACTGTTAGGCTCAAATAAAGAGCTCCCCAGCACAGTCACTGGGATGAATCACTAATGACAAGTTAAATAAACTTGATTAACCAGTTCACAGCACGCAATCAGAATTTGTTTATCTGCAGGATCCACAATAACAGTGGTGCCTTTTAATTACTGTGCTCAGATCTGGACCCATCAATATCAAAACAATGCACAGAGAATAACTGCTAACCGGTTACGATGTTTTAATTGTGTTTAAAATTAATGTCCCAGAGCGACTTAAACACTTCTGGGTTTAGCATGTGCGTAAAAGGAACAATTAACAAATACTGGCTGCACTCAATTAGTCAAACTTGTAATATACAACAATGGCTCCACGACTCTAGCAATTATTCACAATGAAAAAACTAGGAAGTTAATTATTAATAGTTAAATCAGAAGAAGCATCCCATAATTAAAGACCTGTCTCAACGTCCACGTGAAATTATGTAGCCACTGAGAAATACATCATGAATGCTCTCCGTAGGAACCAGCCCAACACTGTCCAGCCTACTATAGTCCAGAAACAAAATAAATATTAGACCTGAAGTGGTGAGGCAGCAGTCTGGGAGGAATTACAAGGAGTCAAGAGGGCCACATGGCAGCACCTCTCCAAGCCATTACGTGGCCAGAGATCACTTGGGCCTGCCCTGGAGGAGGGGAGCATCAGGAGGATGGTCCAGCAGGTTAGGAAACCTCCACCCCACGCCCAGGAGCTGCAGGTGGCCATTCGCTACCAACCAGTCGGATTTGAAATGGAGAAAGTAACTTTAATTAACTACAGAAAAACAGCACTGAGGGTGGTGAACCTGACTTCCACCCCAGTCAGCAAAGAGCAGCTTCAGTACTGCAAGTCATTTGTGCATATCTCTATTCTCACTTGTGCTCACTGAGTTCACTGTGGTCCTCGATGTAGTCTCTCAGTGCTTCATAACTAAAATAGACTCACTCCTAAAAGAAAAAGACTATGTTCAGATATGTATATGATCAAAGATGATACAATACTAGCCACTAGCTTGTACAAGCAAAATGAAAAAAAATCACTGAGGCCTATCAATATGAACCCATGCAACTAGATCTGAGCGTAAAGAGGTTTACACTACTTCAAAATTAATTGTCTACTGATTTAGTATAGCATATCAAGGAATCACAGATTTTTAAGCTGTGGAGGGGGGCTTTATGATCATTTGGTCTCATCTGCCTAGCAAGGAATTTCAATGAATTGGTTCCTATTTCAAGTGCAAGGTTACTAGTTAAATTAAAGGAAAACATCTGAACTTGATTTTAAAATCTATTATGACAAACAATCTAATACAACCTCTGGGATTATTTAGCATGAAATTACATTCACTGTAAAAAAAATCTGTGGAGAGTTTCAGTGTTTATACTCTGTACATTCCAGTGCGGTTAAGAACTTCCATGCTTGTGAGGAAAAAATTAGCCGAAGGACTGAAATGGTAACACTCCAGCTGAAGTAAAAAAGAAAACTGAGTATGAGCTTCTCTAGACATCTCCACAACAGACTTTTATCATGTCTTGTCAAACTTACAGGTTTCAGTTCTTTCGGAGAAGTTCAGAGACTGACAGTGGTGCCAAACGATACAATCATTTCTGAAAATCACAGGGGCCCCACCAGCCTTAATCACTAAAACAGCTATTAAAACGAGTCACTAAGAGGTTGAACATGAGATATTCAGGCAGAAGAGACATTCACCATTCCAACTGCATTTCAAACGGAGCTCTGGGGAGCAGCTATAATCACCTGCCACTTGGCAGCGCCAAGCTCTTAGGTACGAAGAAGGATGCAGTGTCCTAGCCCCCCTCCAGCCAAAAAACACTGTGCTGTTAAGTGCCTTATGCATCTCCAAGTAACAGAGCATCCTTCATTCATGCCGAAAGACGTTTTGCTCAAGCTCACAGCTCTCATGTGTGGACACCTATATCATGTGAAGTAGGTTAGGTTTTCTGTTTTCCAAGTTTTATTCTTGTTTCCTTCCTCCCCCTCCAATTTTTTAAATAAATTAACAGGTCTGAAAGCAGTGAACACATGTGCATGCCCTAAATCAAACTGAGAAAAAGGACTGTGGTCATCACAAAGAAGCGCTAACATTCAAGTGGGGAGGGGAGAAGAAAAAAGTGATTATTCTCTTTCATCCATAGCTTTATCTCCCTCTTTAATTTGGGACAATCCCAACAAAGGTAACTCTAGATACACTTTAACGTGATTTCCCTTCCCACCGCCCAAGGTAAGATGGAGCAGAGCTAAATAAGCATAATTACAGGGTGCATGTTTCCAACTCGTGTAATGCAATACCTTATTTCAGACTTTTTACCCCCCCATTGCTGTCATCCCACCGTACCAAGCTAACATTGATATTAGTACATTGCCATCAGTGCAGCCAACTTCGAACTGAAGACTCTGGCATGCTACAGCTCCTCCTCGCGCCTGCCAGCTTGGCCAGCTCTTCACACACCACACTTTCCATACAGGGTCACCTATGGTAAGGAATAAGATCAGCCCACAAACACAGAAATAGAAACTATGAACATCTGTTTTTGTAAGGTACCAAACAAATAACTCTGTGAAAGGAAAATGTGCCTTACATCGTGGAAATTTCAATCACTAGAGTTTAATCAAATAAAAAGCAATATGTGGGTGGGAAGGAACAGTGTAGGGAATTGTTTCTGAGGGAGGTGGAAGAAAGGAAGGGGAGAAGGTCACTTTTAAGTCTATGTGATCTACATTCAAATTCTGTTTCTCCCCAGTGTAAAGCATTTTGATTTTGGTAAGTTCCCTTTTGGATGAATTCACTCAAACAGAGCTCTGGTAAGAGTTTGGATTCAAATTGGTCCAACTTCTTAGCAGTGCCAGAACAATAGACTTTACGCCTGAAACACTGACTATTGCTGGTTTCACAGATGTATGCAGGATCTGGTTGTAAATGATGAGGTGACATGCTTTAGTGATCAAAGGTATTGAGAACTGCTCTTTGCAAAGTACAATTATACTTAAAAAGAATCATGAGAGATCCTTTAATTTAGCTCCTACCAAGTACACAGGGAGTTTAGAAGATTGTCAGTTGACTGCTTGAATTACTAGGAAATACAAACCGTATTTTGGTTCCAAAAGTAATACAATTGTTCAAATTATGTTGTGATTACCATAACTACTTACTTATCAACAAGCAATTATGATAAATATTCTACCAAAACCAATTGTTTAAATAAAATAATTAATAAATAATGATTAGAAATTAACACAACGATAGCACTACTGCCAACCTTCAGTATTGCCAACCCACAGCATTCACAGAATTCATGATTATGGTCTTTCTTGAAAAGTCACTTTTTTGAGAACACTATTAATTTTATTCAGCTCTGGGCTGTACCCGATCATGTATTTGACTTTTCTCCACAATGTCACTGGCAAGAATTAGATTTTTTTCTGAGACTCAAACTAAAATCATGGGAGAGGTCTGCACCACTGTGACTTAATGAGTTAGACCTTTTTAACTGTTCTTACTATAATTTCTTCCTCTCTTCTGCCACAAGGGCAGTACTACACAGCAAACGACAACCTGAATGTCTGAAAAGAGATAAAGACAAGCAGAATAAATTCCTACAGCTTTGTTCCCATGCCAATTTGATTTCTAACCCAGCGTGGATGGTCACAGGTTGCTGTTTGCAAAGGCTTTATTTCTGCTCCTTGGAAAGCACCAGCTCCTGAAGGCAAATGTAAGATTTGAGGGCTAGTGGATAACCTCCTACTTGTAAACATATCAATGACCTCTCCAATAGTATGTACACCTCCTTCCTTCAAAAGTGCCTCTCTGACCTTCCCAGACCATGCTGGTGCTATCACTAAGACCGCTGATTAGTGAGAAGGCAGAGCTGACAGCAGTGGCACTCCTGTTCTTTCTCAGGCCCACCCAATCTGTTCTGCCGGGATGCAGGCTTATTAATTCACTCTTCAGCATTTAGGATTTCATAGCTTTAGGGCAACAGGGGCCATTTGATCATCTTGTCCGATTTCCCATCTATCACAAGCCATTAAATTTGACGTGGGGTCGTCACACAAAGGCAAAACACTTAAATGAGATGAAGAAGACATCTCAGGAGACTGATCTCAGGAGACCAATGCTGCTTCTGCCTTAGTGTTTGTTTCAAACATCACTACACATGCAATGAGATCAACACAGACAATCAGCATAAGAAAGTGAAGGACATCAAGCTCCCAACTGACTTCCTGAGGAAAGTTCTTTCCTCTGCTTTTAATTTCCCAGATCAGACATCCCACCTTAAAAAAAACCCCAAACTATCCTAACCTCAAAGCTGTTGAGCACACATCCAGTCACTGTCTCCAGCACAGTCAGTCTCTTATACATGAAAAAAACCCGAGGGGAAAAAGAAAAGCACCTCAAAACATACCTAGCCTGTTGTACACGGAGGGGGTAAAATCCTCCTGAATGCTGCACGTTACCAGCTGAAAGGCTGAGTGCGACAGTTGATTATAATCACTGTCTTCCACACAGAGCCACCAGTGCTACAAGGATGTTATTTGAGGGTATTTGAGGCCCACAAAGGCAGCTGATGGAGCTGACGGCTCAGGCACACCATGTCCAGCAGCACCAGGACTGCCACAACCCTCCACCCTGCAACAACTACCGCCCGTAAATATCGGCTTTCTTCCAGAACCTGGGCTAACATGGCTTTGCAAATATAGCCATTCTCATTTCACAGACTATGTTACAGTTAATTGACTGATGTTTAATTACCCTCAGAGCTAAGAAATTGCTTCCTATTTCTTCAAGGTAAACTTGGCTTATCTTCAGTTTCCAGCAGATTTATTCCCTCTTCATCAGCCAGACCCAACAGTGCTGTAGGACGTGTGCTCCGCGAGAAAGCTACCTCACAGCCTCCTCCTCAATCACTCGCGTCAGCTGAGCTCCTGAAGACGTGCATTGTACCTCAGTCTCAGGTTTCGTCTTGGGAAACAAGTCTTTGCCTCTCTTCACTTTCTTTGTAGTATTCCCGTCTCCTCCTTGAAGTATAGCTACCAGGATTATCAGAGCCCATTCTTCTGAACTTAACGTACTAACAGGAATAAATGGGTACGTGATCTAAGTCTACCTCTAAAAACACTGGTGCAGCTGGATGCTGCACGACAGCACAGAGCCCCCAGGGAAAGGGGTGTGAGGCTGGAGCACTCTGCTCAGCTGGGGCAGGGAGCCCATGGCCATGGCTACCTCCTCCCAAAATGGGAAAGCATGCTTCGGGTTTGGCAAGGGCCAAATGTCCAAGCACTGAGTGAGCCGCAGTGACACGACTCCAGTGCTATATTCTATTTCTCCTACAAGCGGAAGTCTGTTCTGTGCAGCACTTCTGCAGAAGATAAAAAGGGAGAAAAAGGAGCAATGATCTGTCTCATTAAGCTCCGAGCAGCGCACAGAATTGCCTGGGGTAAAGGCAAGAATAAGCAACGTCAGCATAGAAAGGTGTCATGCAAGGTTTAAGCTTATTCAGAGGTAAAGCCTCTCTCTCTCTCATGAATAAATACATAACCCAGACAATTTAATTCCAACTGGTTTGTATTTCTTATAAAAACTTTTCAAACAATATGATGACTCACAGGTGCGCTCTCCGCTGACAACATAAAATTACATTGTATTAGTTATCCCCCTTTACAAACTGCAAGTCTGCACTGAGATATACAAATATCTCTCGTAACATAGCACATGCCTTTACATGCGGCAGAGCTGAGGATAGGGAGCAGGCAGTAAGTAGTGACAATGGCAGGTTTTCTTTACTTCAAAGGAAAAGGTCATTAAATACTAATTGGTAATATAGACAGCCTTTAATGCATATGCATATACTCCAATACTCTGATTTCCAATACTCATCTGCAAAAGTATAACTTTGTCATTTACTCCTTTTTATTTATGATTTTCATACTATTGCCTTAATCTTTCTTAATTAACAAAACAAGGTCCAGTGATAAATTCTCACTTTTTTCCCTCTTCTGCTGTTTTGCTCTACAACTGCCATTAAAAGATAGCACTTCAAGACTGCAGCTGGAATGATATCTGAATCCTTTTACCAGCTGGAGGAAATTCTGGGCAAAGTGCTGGAAGGAAAGAAGTACCAAAATCTCTTTGAGACAAGGTGACAATATTACTTACATGCCCCCATTTCAGTTTTATAAGCTCCTATAAATCCTCATCTCACAGCAGAGAGTAACGCAGGAATGCCCTTGGAAGAGTGCCTTGGGTAAGCAAACGATGAGCTTGCAACCCATGAGTAGTATTCATTCAATGCTTTTAGTCTGCTTTTTTTTGCAAGGAGTCTTGCTGTAAGGGCTCAAATAAAAAATAGCTAGATCCCGGTAGAGAAGCTCTGTCCAAAGCTATGCTCTGTCCAAGACTACGGGAGTAAACCTAAGTGCAGAAGACAGTCTGAAGAATGAAAGTTAGGACAGAGGGGTTTACAGGTCTGACATCACTTGAAACACCTAAATCAAATCTGAGTAGTTTTCTAAGTAGTGCCTAAATGCAGCCAGAAAATACAGGCTGAATACCACAATTAGGAGGTAAAATGCTACCAGGCAGTAATTATCATTCACTTTCTTTTCCCAGCCATCAAAGAAAGTAATTTGTTTGCTTTTCCCACCCTACAAGGAAAAAGACTGGGTGGTCTTCTGACTTTAAGAGTCTGAGAACTTTTCCTGTAGAGGACAAGGCCACACCAGGCCTCCTGGGCAGCATGAGATCCTTTTTGAACACTGTGTTACACTGTACTTGATTTTAGTCACAGACATTAAGACTGTGGCAGTGCTTTGCAAATCATCACTAAATACCTTTTCTTCATAGCTCCATGCAAAGCTCAGGAGTGTTTTCAAGACATTAATAAAGCCTCAGTTGTTGAAAAGTAGCATGTTTTCAGTTCCTCAGCTGTCTTCATCAGCGTGGGACTGCCATGCTGCAGGGATTCTTTATTTGGTTAAAGACTAATTCCCCTTCATCTTGCAGAAGTTGTCACCAGTCGTAAGAATATAGCAGCTTTATTCGATACATGATAAGTAACTGTGAATTCTGAGGCTATTAGTTCATTGAGGGAGTGACATCCCAATCAAACATAAACATGAAAGCTCAGACCCTTGCAGACAGCTTAAATCGTTCACCTTCTTTTTTTAAAAACATCTAATACATTGCTACACATTTAGACTTTAAAAAATGAGTTAAAAATTTTTGTATCTTCACCCCCTTCTTAAATAATGTACATCTGATAATACCTATACTCAAAGTCATACCATTTAAAGTCTAAGTTGTCTGCATACTAGAAAACCCAAGTCATGGAGTGTTCAGTGTTGCAATTCAGCTTGCTTTCGCAGTAAAAGGAAGCTGGGAGAAAATGGGGCAGGAACCAGGCTGAAAAGCTTTCTGAAAGCTGCAGCTGCAGCCAGCAGCTGAAATTTAAAATCAAACATTATTTTCTCTCCTCATCTTGTGGGCTGTGCCACAGTTTTCAATAAACCACAAATTCAGCCACAGAGGCACTATCACTCATAATTTTCTTTTGCTGATGGAGCTAAAATAAGACCCATAAACACTTCCCCCTGACTTCAGAAAGCAGTGTTTGTCACTCCCCAGGAGGACTCTTGACACGTTGCATGTGGACAACGTGTTAGGCAAGTAGCAAAACCCAAATGCAGTCTTATGAAATTAACAATTTAATGTTGCAGAGAGAACCTGAAACACACGATCATATGGGTTGAGGAAAGCAGAAGCAGAACCACGTTTCCATTTCCCAACCCAGTGAGAGAACAAACATGTGATAGCCAGCAGATACGGTTCCCTTGGATTTCCACAGGGCATGTAGCAACATCCCTTGGTAAAGAAACAAAGAGAGGAGATCCTCCCATCAACAAAAAAATGAATAAATATAGGAAAGACCGCATAGGAACAAAAGACAAATTTATCAGGGGATGGAGATTGCCAATGGCATCACAGAGAATGCACTGGTCCAGGCAGCTCTCAACATTAGTGAGCTGGAAAAGGGGGTATAAGCGAGGTGGCAAAGCTTGCTGAGAACATTACGATATTCAGTGAAGTAAAGACAAGGGCTGATTATGAAGAAGAGACTTCACAAGATTCACTGACTAGGCAGTAAAGCGACAGATGAAATCCCATGTAGATAAATGGAAAGTGAGGCACATCATTGACTTTGAACAGTCTATTACCACTCAAAAAGAGAGTTTGAGGTTATAACCATTTTATGAAAATTTCAGCTCAGTGCTTATTAGTGATTAAAAAAACAAATAGATGTTAGAAAATGCTAGGAAAATAATTGTGAACAAGACAGATAATAACATTATGCTACTGTACAAATCCACAGCCTACCCACATTTTGAATATTGAATGCAGTTTTAATTCACTCCAGGTCAAAAAAAAGATATAGCAGAAATAGAAATGTTAAGAAAAAGGTGGCATGGATGATCAAAGTTATGGAACAGTTTCTGTACAAGGAACAACTAAATTATGTAGGACTCTCCATTCTGAAAACAGATGATCAAGCATCTGCTTGAGGTCTATAAACATGAGTGACAACGAGAAGCTGAATAGGGAAAGACTGTTCATTGTCTCTCTCAATACAGACTGTAGGGTCACCAAATGAAACAGGTAGACTAATGATTCGAAAATACATAGATGTGAATATTAATTCCACAAAGCACTGTGGAAGTGCTGGTAAGCTGGGGAACTACTTGCTGTTGGACATTGCAGTTGCTGAGTTTACAAGAGTTTAAAAAAATTGTTAAAAAAAAGGACATAATGCTTGGTTTCTTTCAAGTAATCTCTTAATCATATATTGCTGGGAGCTGGGAGGATATTCCAGAAGTATCACTACGTACTCTCCTTGATCCTGTATTCTTCCCTAGGTAACTATCACATTTGAGACAGGTTGTCGGGCTGGACCTCTGATCTGACCTGCTACAACTGCTCTTACATTCGACAAGGTACAAGAAGCCCTTATGCTGACAGTAAGACTTTGTCATGCTTGCTAAACATAAAGAAATAGAAGGACTTATATTACAACAAAAATATAAGAAACCCAGACCTAATCAAAACACTCTGCTGTGTAGTGACAGAATCGTACAGAAATCTCCTCCTGGAGCAAGGCTATGGGAGAGAATGAATGACATACAATGTTAAGTCATATCATCTCATCTGTTGTAAAAACAGCCTTAAACATTTGTCTACACAGGCAAGTTAGTGTAGTGGAAGCTACAGAATGAATTTGCAGTGCTTCAGCTATTCCACAGAGGTGGTGGACAATGCAGGGTAAATCTTACATGGCATCAGCATCCAAAGCTCTGGCTACCACCAAGTGTCAGAACACTATTAAACCCTTTGAACAAGAGATCAGTACAGCTTTGGGGGGCTGACATCATCTTTTCTCCCTCATTAACTCCCCACTACCGAGAGGCCACTCTGGAGGACTTTAGGTGCCATGACTCAGGCTGAAGCACAGGGTGGCACCAAGCCTCCCTTGCCCTTCCCCATCTTTCTGGGATATGGGACCCAGGGTAAGGGCAGGCAAAGCTGTACAGATCAGTGCACAGTACCCCACAACATAGTACGGGGATCTGGCAGGAGTAGGATCATTGGCAACTTGCTCATTTAGAAGCATGAAATCTGAATATCTGCCCACAATACCTAACATAACCTCTCCATGAAGGCATCAGATGTTTTGTTCCTGTAATTCTTTGGAAATTTGCTTTTACTATTTCCTTACCTTATTGAGATGTCTAACCACCTCCCTGCTTTTTCATTCCAAGAAAACAGGAGAGCTTTTTTTTTTTTGTTAGACAGGAGATTTTTCAAGGGCAAAGAATAATACACCTTTTATTAAGCAGCCATGCACAGTAAGAAACTTTTTACTAGCAATTTCTCAAGGAATGTTATGACTGGCTGACTTGAAAGAGGCCTATCCAGAATCTCATTAGATTTTCAAGTACTTTAGAAAGCAGTTCTTACTGAATTATCAAACTTGCAGGAAAGGAATGGCAGTTTTATACCTGAGATTATGTACTTCTGTGATAACTGCAGAAACATATCAGACTAGTAAGGAGTGTCATGCACTTGGAGCTACTGCAGTAACAGGGAGCTGCTGGGATATGTTGGAGAAGACTCTTCATAAACATTTTATTTGCATGATTAAATACTGTTTTTGAAAGTGGTGCACATATGACACGATATACAGTGTTGTATCTCAGTAACTCTTGACCCAGAAAATCTGGTGGTTAAAAAAAAGCCACAAAAGGTTCATGGGTGAGGAGCACACACAGTTCACAATACCTTGCATAAGCAACTTTTGCATAAGCAACCTTTGCATACTGCTGTTTGGTCATAGCAGCCAAATCTGTCCTCTGCTGGAGGCCAGAGCCCCTGCATATGGACCTGAGAAGGCAGCTGCAGGCTGGCAAAAGCACCGGTTGTTCTAGAGCTGTTTTATGCTCACCTGCAATATTGACACTGCAAAATCAGAGTGCTGTTTTCTAGCTGATGGGAGTTCTCCTTAGATATCACCAAAGAATCCCAGAGCTTCTTTCTTCTGAAGCGAAGGCAACCTGTCTCACCTCACGTGGTCTCAGCCATCAAAAAAGTAAGCAACTAGTGTAAGCCATTCATGCTAGTAAACCACAGGGGTGAAAGAGGAACCTGCTGAAGGTTACTCATCCCACTCATTCTAGACGCCTGTTTTGGGATGGGGTGAATTAAGTTTCCTGAGACACCTCTCCATGACTGTAAAGCAGCATACACGTTAGACTAAATGCCCAATGCGTATAGGGGCAATGTTACAGGAGGTGACTCACACACAGAGGCAGGGCAGAGCAGAGCACTGATTGTTCAGTGGGCAGCTCTCCGTTGGAGGTACTGGTGGTCTCTTGACAACATCTACACATGTGGCTTTTTGGATGTATCACACTTCTTTAAATAGTTTCTGAGAATAAAATAAAAATTAATTTTTATTTGGAAAAACATGTACTATCTATACACGGAAATATCTTCTAATACTCTTTTTAACATTTCCACAGTGTTTTAGACAGTGGGTGATTCCCATGTAGACTGCTTTCCTCAAGAGCCAAGCATATATTTAATCCTAAATTTTAGGCTCATGTTCCTGATTCTCTGTATGAAGACCTTCCCATTTCTATTTTTGCCCAACACTTTTTGTCATACTGTTTTGCTGCCAGCAGACTAGACAATCAGCTGCTTAAGCACTTCTCTCTTGTAACAAAACAATTCAGCCCAGAGCATACTCTAAGGAGACTCTCACCATCATAAAATGCCATTTTACAAGGCTGAGCACTGTCTGTCTTTCCCTTGCACATTTCTGTTTGCAAACCCATACCAGATGGAGTTGTTGCATGACTCCTGGCCAGGCTTTGAAAACCGAAGAATGAAGCCTGCTCTTAAACTTCTGTCCGTAACACTTCATGAGTGGTTGCCGTGGCTGTGACAAGAACAGTTGCAAACAGCGCTTCCTTCTACACTTTGACCCCAATTCATGTAGACACATCGCGGCATCCACACCGGGCTCTGCTGAGCAGTGCGGGGATCTCAGGTCTGTGCAGCATACGGCACCACACAGAGAAGGTAACACTTCTTCCTCTCATGCCAACACATGCGCGCACGCTGTGACTGCCTGCTTAGCTGTTTCTCCTCTCACCTCTCGGCTCATCATCATCAACATATTTTGCTGACAAAATATCTTACTTGACCCCTTATAGCCCCCTGCAGAAAACAGATCAAGAATAGCTATGGCACTATGTAGGGATGAAAGCATAGTTAAAAGGTTGAGATTTCAAAGCCATTGGTAGCTGGACAGAATAGATAGTTGGACTGGGGAGACGCAGAGAGCTGGGCTGGAGGGTTACAGCAGCTGAAGGCTGTTCAGCATCAGCGTGACTATCTACAGGGAAAGCGAGCACCCACCTCGTGCAGGCATTGAAGCTGCTGTCCCTTAGAGCACGCAGCCCAGCAGAAGGGGAGGGAAATCGCTTCCTGTCTCAAGACTTGTCCTAGCTTTTGTGGTCATCAGATGGCTGCTCTCAATGTCCTGCCAATGAAATACATGCAATTCTTGCAGAACTAAACAAACAGTTTCCTACCATGGAAAGTTCCAAAGTGCTGAGAAAATAGGTTGCTCTCCACCCATTCATTGTCTGTTTCAAAACTTCCTTCGAAGCTTCAAATTACAGCCTCCTCATGAAAGCAAGGAGAAATCGGATGAACGGAGACATCAGACCTCGCCAACAGAGACACCAACAACGCGCGAACCACTTTTTTTTAAAAAAAAAACCAACAAACTTTTAAAAATTTGCATGTCCTTCTCCTCAACGAAACACAACGAGCCCCAAAAAGAAGAACATGCAGAAGCACAAGCACGTCCTACGCGCTCCCTGCGGCTGGCGGCGGCGGGAGCCGTGCCCCGGGCAGCGGGCAGCGCGTGGGCCGGCAGCCGGTGCGCTGCTGCCCCCTGCCGAGCAGCCCCGCCCGCCGCCGCGCCCGCCGGGGTCCCGCCCCGCAGGCCCCGTCCTGTATTTCCGAGGTGCGGTGCGTGCCGTTTTATACACGGCAGCAAAGGCCCCGCTGCTCGGCATAACTACCAGTGACATTATCATTGAGGGTGAAGTTATTCCAGAGATGCGCATGGCAAGGGCCGACCCTGTTAGCGCTGTAGCCAGCAGAAAGGGTGGGAGTGCCAAAGGAGAGAGAGATGCTGAATATAGACAAGCTGCTCCTAGAGAGGTCTCTCTGGCTGTGTTTGTAAGACCTCTCTCCCATGGCAGAGGATACATAACAAAATTAAAAACAGACAGACAAACAAACCAGAAACATTCCCAGCCAGTTTACATCTGGATCCAAAACAAAGATACTCTCCATAAACCTGAGTCTCCCACTGAAAACATGTTGAGAGAAATTATTTCTTTGATGTACCTACTCCTTCTAACCAAAGGCTCGCGCCCACTCTGAAGGGTCAATGTGCTCAGGTTCCATCAGACCAAGAGAAAAGTCTCTTGATAGTTAAATCTGAGGCTTCAAACCTACCTCTTTCGTCCACTGGAACAAAACCAACCACCCAGGATGACATGCAGCGCTGCATAAATCAGAGACACGGCAGGACTCGGCAGACAGGGAGCCAGCACAGCTCTGGGGAGCTTATATGATCTGTCCTTGCTGGTCTACAGCATCTCATGGCCAGCCAGCTCCTGCTTCAGCCTTCTCCTCCCAGGTAACTCTGAGCAAAGTGCTATGCACAAACCCAAGCCTGAAGTCACATCAAAGAAGATTTCTACGGTAAGATCCCTGTCAGAGAGAAAAGTCCAAAAACTTTATTAGGCCTGGATAAGAAAGGTCAAAGTTATTCTTAGATGCTGTATTTGGGAAACCTCAAGCTGTGATCTTCTTGAATACAGAGGAGTAGAAGTTCTCTATAAGGCAGGCATGCAACAACTTAAAATTTCCGGTCTTTCTCTAAGACCTCATTTGTTTTCAAGGTGAAGCCTCAGACTGTTGGCACTCACCACAGCCCCAAAAACAGCTAGACCACAAGAGAATATGCTGCAAGTCAGTATAATAAGACTGATTAACCACTCAAACTCTACCTAAGGTCTCAAAATATGTCTTAAGTGGAAGATGGTACATTTTGCTCTGTAAAAACTCAAGATACTTGTTTTTGGTAGTTACACTGATGAGGCATGCAGGCATGCACACTGGGCACTTTGCACACTCACTGCAGTGCCATCAATGTGGACTGCTAAGTTCTGAAGGAAAATTCGACTTTTATAATTGCTCTTTAGTTACTGGGATTGATGTCTGGTTGAAGGGAAAAACAAAAAAAATAAAGTCTTACACCAAATACAAGCTGTGATGCTGGAAGAATTTTGAACTGCTCATATAAAATACCCACACATGGGACATTCTGCATTATTCCTTAACATTACTGCATTTTCTTCACAGGGATGGGGTTAGATTTAAACCCCAAGAACACATTTGTGTTGCCTATGGAAAGAAAAATACACCCCTCAAAAAAGAAGAAAAAAAGCTTAAACTTGACTTGGCAAAGTCTTTACACATATTAGATAAAAGACTTACAAAACAGATGCTCCTTCTTACCTGCAGCCAAGATCTCCTAATATCCCTACAACTTGTTAATCAACTAACATATGGTACCACTTTAGGAAAACACACCATTCTGATTTTGCATTTACATGGTCTGTTTCCTACAGAACTATTGTCAAGATTTAGCCATTGTAATATAACCTAGTAATTTTTATTCCTATACTTTAAATTAATCAATAAGCACAGAAATAAAAAGAGAATCAATTTAAATCCAAACAGTAAGTAAAATTATTTTCACACGGTTTCCAATGATGGATGAATTTCTTCTTACCATACTGAGCCTCACCAGTCTGTATAAATTACAACCTGAAAATTCTGCTGACTTTGACTTAAAGCTCCCGAAAACCCAATACATTATATTTTTAGGGCAAACGTAAACTGTCAAGGCAAAATTTGATGTAGCTTGGTAATATCTGCACAAGGTGGTTCCCACATATATGTAACTTTACTAATGTGTTTTAACCTCTATTTTATACACATATGAGGCCTCACTGTCTCTTAAAAAGACACCATAATTTACTTCCACACAATATAATACTTCTAAAAACATATTAGGTAAAAAATGAAAATGTAATTAAGGTTTCTTTGTTAATGAACCCTATGCATTTATTTAAGTTTTAAACCAGTATTGCTCTGCTGACCTACTCTCTCTCAGCCTGCCACTGGCTTAAAAAACTTAGTCTGGAGAAAAGGAGGCTCAGGGGAGACCTTACCACTCTCTACAACTACCTGAAAGGGGGCTGTAGCGAGGTGGGTGTCAGTCTCTTCTCCCAAGTAACAAGCAGTAAGACAAGAGGAAACAGCCTCAAGTTGCACCAGGGGAGGTTTAGATTGGACGTCAGGAAAAATTTCTTCACTGAAAGGGTTATCAAGCATTGGAACAGGCTGCCCAGGGAAGTGGTAGAGTCACCATCCCCGGAGGCATTTACAAGGCGTGTAGATGTGGTGCTTAGGGATATTGTTTAGTGGTGGACTTGGTAGCATGAGGTTAACAGTTGGACTTGATGATCTTAAAGGTCCTTACCAACCAAAATGATTCCATGATTCCATAATTTACCAACACTCAGCTGCTGGGCCTTAACAGCTTCTGCCACACTTACACAAATTCAGTGCAAGTCCATTTACAACATCTCATACCTTTCACAAACCCATCACCACTCAATCCAGGTGCCAGGTGGTGATTTCTGCTTCTTCGCCACCCTAGAGCGATGTGACCAGCCTGCTCCCCAAAGGCGTTTTGCAGACCCTGCTTACAGACAGCTGCAACAGCTCACCCCCATCTGCGCTGCTTCTCCAACACTAAATTAAACCCAATGTTTTTGCACCACGGACAGGTGGGTTTCGGCTGCTGTGGTTCGTTCTGCAGTGCCACCGTACCTCCACAGCCCTGCCTGTGCCAGCCCTGGGGCTCAGTGGCAAGGGTCGATTAAAGAAGGTGCAAAGGTGTGGGGCAGCTGGTGCTCTGGGCTTTGCAGCAAGCGGCATGAGATTTTATTTTGTTATGTCACCCTGCAGACAAGGTGACATCCAAATAGCTCCTGTCAGAGTGTGTCTCTGCCCAGACATGGAAACTGTAAGCAAGAACAAAGAAGTTTGGCAGAGAAAGTCTATACAGCAGTAAAGCTTGTAGAGAAAGCTTAGGGGGGCATTTATGGTTTATGTTTGCTATTTAAATTAAAGATAGGCAGTTTTGAATATATATGGTGTATACATATTCTGCATTTTGAGGCCGATAGGAGGGCTTGTTTCTTGGCTGGTTTTTAGTGCTTTTAACATCAGACACAGATGCAGCACAATTTAAAAAACATTTTTCAAAGTACTGTCATATGGAAGCTTGTTTACGAGTACAAAAAGAATTTCCTTACAATGCCACTTCTCAGCACTTGGAATGACAATGGATGCAGTTCTATTTAAAGGAAGAGATAATTGTAAAATTTCTGAATACCTGAAACACACCAAAAGCACCCAACATGTTTTACAGACAAATTACCAATTTTCTTTCAGGATTTTCAATGGCAGGATAAAAATGAAAGTAAGGCACATGAATTCCTGAAATTTGTCTAAGATATAGTTTAAAAGATGAAAACTGGGCTTTCACTTGCAAGAAATACAAAGGCCCAAAGTTACAGGAAAATAAAGTGATGTAAGAAAAGTGAAATAAAGAAAATACTGCAACCTTTAGTTATTTGACACTTTTCAAAAATTTTATAAATTCTTGTAGATAGGCTGGAAAACAATCTGGCATTCTCAATTTATTCATGATTAAATTTTGAAATATCCCATATGTACACCTGTATGCACAAAGCCATAAAGCTACACCTGTATGTTTCACAGCATGTCTCCCTTTCTCTATATTGCTCATCATCGATTAAATTATAAACTGTATCAATAGGCAAAAGAATTTTCTATACAGCGTGTGGTATAACAGTCCAATGAATTCTGGTATGGGTTTCAGGCTACTACTCATAATATAATAAATGATACTTTAAAATGGATTGCAGAAATCCTCTCTCAGTTAAATATTTAATTTTCATTTAAAAGTAGCAATAATCTTCTTAAACGGATGCATGAATTAAATGAACATTAATTTTTGGCACACACATCTGACAGGGATCTTTAACAAATCCAGAGCAGGTGATACTGTCTTTGGAAGATAAAAGTGAAAACAAGTCCCACCTGGCCAAGTCCCAAAGGAGAAGATGGGATGGGATGAGACACTCCATGCCAGAATGCACCTCTTCTCAAAGGCTAGCACGTGTGTGACAGGGACAGTGTGTGAAGGTGGCACACCTGGGAATACAAGTAGCTTCATGAGCAAACTAACTTCACACCTGCAGCAACATTTTTGGCTTGAAAGGGCTTGCAGAGAATACCTTGATAAATTATCTGGTGGAAGATGTTTCTTCCATCTCCAGTTTCTTCTTTTTTTGTGTGTGTGTTTATTAATTATTTTGAGTTCTGCTGCACAAAAGTTTAAGAAAGTCCCTCATTTGCTTACCAAACCTCAGTTCCTAGGGGTGGCAAAAGGAGAACAAATGTGAATTTTCCACAGTTTAAGACCTTTGGGGTGCAGAGCCCAAAGGCATTTGTATGACAGCTCCTCCAAGGAGCCCATAAGCAGCAGCAGATTCCCAGCCACCGGGATGAAGCCAAATTTCGTGACAGCCAAGCAGCAGGCAGGGAGGCACGGACCGTGCTAGACCTGGCTGAGATCGTGGGCTGTGCCTCACTTCGCCCAAGCTGCCTCCTCCCTTAGCTAGCCCCGTGTGGGATGAGCAGGGGGCAAGGGGACTTCAGGGGGTCCCACTCTGCTTCAGCACACACACCCCCCCGCTGCAACAGAAGCACCTTCATCGTGCCATGGAGGACCACAAGGGCTTTCATCTCACCTCCATACAGCTCTGCTGCCCATTGCCTGCAGTGCCCTCGGCTTCCACCGCAACAGCACACACTTCTGGGTGAAGTACAGAGTTAGGTATTCCTTGAACACCTCACTACTTTCGATTAAAGTGAAAGAGAAATGCATCTAGACAAACACTCTCATTCTAATATACTCACCTAGGATACCCAACTCTGCCTTGAGGGAGGTTTGGATTGCCCTGCTATTGATATTTAAACAGAGCCCTCGATTCTAAACTGCTGATGGAAGTACCCTAAAGCAACCTGAAACATCTAAAAAGATAAGAATATTACAGATGCATGGATGGGCAAAATTACCTCTCTCTCTTAATCCAAGCTCCTGGATAATAAAATGCACTGCTAATGTCTCCCAGAGGTACCTCATCAGCTTAGGCTGATGTTTTGTCATATAAATTGTAGCTGATCGGCTACTGTTTTCTTTTCTAACTGAACATTGCACCCTTGCTGTATCACCAAATTACTGAGTTCAAAGCTATACACAATACCCACAGTTCCCCCACTCCTTAACACAGAAGATAAAACATACATTTGCAATACAGACAATGAAATTTCTAGATAATAACGATGCATGAAATCAAAACTTTATGTATTTTTTTAACTTACTGAACTATTCTCCTCCTCCAGCAGAGCATTCTGCACCAGCTGTTAGCAACAAGAAGGGAATTTCCTCCTCCTCAGACTATTCTTGAAATAGATTTCAGTAAGTCTTCCTTTCCAACCTCAGCCTTCAACAGCAAAAGGAAGCAACTCTCAATCTACAGGCAGGAACAACCTCACGAACTGAAAAAAAAAAAACAACCAAACAACCCCCCTCCCAAAATTTTGGCTACCACTTTAATAAAGGTCAGCACAGCCATTTAAGAAAGAAGATCTCTATGAGCTCTTTTTGAAAAGACTTCCTACTGCAGAAACCTAAATCATAGCATAATGCTTACTTGCCTTGCCTTTCAAGTCCGGAAAGCTCTTTGTTAAGATCACTTATAGTAAGGAAACAAGTTTTCACTCACTCTTTATGTGCATTTTTATAAGCCAATCTTGTAAATAAACCAGTGACACTTTATGAAGGGCAATAGTGGACAGATTGCCTTTGCTGTGAATGTTAAATTAAAATTTCTACATCAGCCCCACATAGCCTGGTAAGATCTGGGAATTCACCCCTTACAATAGGGCCAAGAGTCAGAAAACAAACAACAACAACAACAACAAAAAGGCTCAGGTGGTAACAGCCTCCTGACAACTTTACTCCAAGCAGCTATCATTAATAGGCAAGGAAAAGGCAAAATATTTACCAAGTGGCTGTATAAATGTGCACTGCACAGCGTGAAACAATCTCGATTCAAAGATCTCAATTAAATGGAAGCCAAATCAATAGCTAAACCGTACACTAAACTCTGAGGTCAGCACTGTCCACGGCAATGACGAAAGGTGGCCATTAGCCCGCTTGTCAGATTGCTGAGTTCAGTAAGTGAGAAAATACAGGAGTCCTTGTTTTTTGGGGTTTGTTTGGGTTTTGATGTTTTTTTAAGACACAATGTTATCTGTCTCTTCATTTCCTCAGCCTGGACCAGATCCCTTCCTCTCTTAAAGGCTAAGGAAGAGGGCTTTGCACAACAGTTTGAGACTCCTTAGAGATCCCTCTGTATCATTAAGGGACTTTGGCAAAGAGAGTCTTGTGCTGCAGCCCCAGCTAAAGCAGCCTCAGCATCACTTACAATCTTAAGAAGGGTGGAAGGCCAGAATCATCCCTGTGTAGCCCATGCCTTCACCCTGGGATCTCATAATGAAGCTTGAAAGCTCTGCTGTGCTATGAGCACTTCAGCCTTGACACAACCTTCCCAGGACTCTTTGGTGGAGGCCGTATTGACAAAAAAAGTGCTCTACAAGATTTTCAGTAGCATTGTATGGGTAATCACAGGCATCCTCAATACATCATGCCACTCCTAGATTTACCAATACCTTACTCTTTATCTTTTTCCGACCTTGCTATAGCCTTGAGAAACAGAGAAACCATGATCTAGTCTTTTAATATTTATACGTGAGACAGAAGAATTGTAACAGCACAACAGAATCATCACCTTCCATAAACAGCAAAAGACAAAGGAAGTTCTTTCTGAGGACATACCTTCCCCCACCCTCAATCAATTTAGGACAATCTGATCCATGATCAGGAAGACCAAAGTGCTCTGGATCTCTCTCTGGAGGTTTTATTTGCTGTATCAGGAGCCCAGGCTGCTCCTTCAGGCATTGAAGTTAGATGACCAAAAGTCATCTTTGAGAATAACAGACTAAACTGGAATTCAGCCCTGACTCAAAGCCTCCAAGTAACAAAATGGCCTTTCACAATAGAGAAATTCAAATTATGGGCAGATGCTCCATCAGTGCAAAAGAATGATCACAAACTGAAAACAGAAACTTGGAAAAACAAAGTGTGCAGGAAATCCAGAAAGAACAGTGTTGGGGTCAACGTGACAAAGGAAAAGAGCTGAAATTGAAAGAGAATCTCTATTGGGAAAAGTATGAAGAAATACAGGAAAAATATTTCCACAAGTTGTCTGGCAAAGAAATCCTCCATTAGGAAGCAGGGAAATAAAACTGAGCATGCTTCTGGGAGAAACGCAGAGAGAGGCGTTTGATGGCTTATGGCTACCTGCCATCCGATTAGCAGTGAATGCTCCTACCATATAGGCAGAAGGTATGAAAACACACCAATATACTGAAATCCTGTCCTGGGAAAGCATGTGACAATACTTTAATTAACACTGGCAATGCTTGCACCTCCCAAAATGTCAATAAAATTTCTTACAGATCTATTCAGTTGATGATGATTTTCATTTCATATGAGAAAAAGGAGTGCCGTCTCAGACTAATTAGGTTTCCATACCAAAATCCATGTTCATCTAAATACCAGACTAAATGCTAACAGATGCTATCTTGATTTCACATTTAAAATCCAAGACAGTGGTTCCCAAAGTAGGGTCCCAAGCTCCACAGGGCCTGTCACAGGTTACTTAGGGCTCTGCAAAATTGAAATCTCATTTTACAATGCCCAGCAAGCATCCTTGGGGAGCAAAGAGAGTGCAGTTATCCTTCCTGCACCCACAGACTTTGCCCCTGCTTGGAAGAGAGGTGGAAGGAGGGTAGTGGCAGGACCCAGTAATGGGCGGCATCCACAGATTGCATGAAATTGCTATTTAGCAGTGAACGAAATTTCTGTAATGCTCTACCAGATCCTCATTTTACTCATCATGTTATCCCTGCTTACGAAGTTACAGAAGATTTGTTTGCTGCTGCTAATATTGTAATTTTTTTCGAATGAAAATCATTAATGACTGCAGCCAGCTCTGTCAGAGTCAGCCTGGACACATCTAGGACGTAGGTGGGGAGAAGCAGCCACTGCAAGGCTCATACACTGCAGTTTCACCCCAGTTCTTCCAAAAACTTGGTGTCCCTGTTTTGCCTTACTTCTCTTCCACAGGGGACTGGTGTACCCTCTGACAACCTGCTATGGCTGCACATACGTGTGTTTTGCCACAGCTACTACAGAACGTTTTTTGAAGATGTAACCTTGCACTTCTCAAGAATAGTCCTTTAAATAACCCACCGTGATGCATTTCATAAGCTCCTCTGCAGTAGTAACATGCCAGTACCACTGTGGAGACTTGTTTCAATGAAATGCGGTTAATGCTTTTACCTGTTACACCATTCTTAAAACTAACAAACTAATACTTATATTTCTGGTTGTGACAATCCTTATGACACAGACAGCAAAATATTTACACAGATTTAATTCCATCTTCCAGGCAACCTCAGCCACAGCCAAGAGGGACCCAAGAGATGCCTGAAAGTTAGAGGAGGGAAGAGGCTTTCCCATACCCAACACGCAGCGATCCCACCACTCTTCTTCATGCCTCCTCGCCTCTCGGACCTCTGTCCCCTGCGCTCCCGGCCACAGCGGCCCAGCATCAGCAGGAACAGTGTGAGTTATCCCTTCTCCATTAAACTGCAACCCAGCACCCAGGGCACTACCCCGGCAAGGGGAAGCCATGGACAAAAAAACGCAGTCAAAGGACAAAAATGTGTGCTGTGGTTAGTTCTGAGGTGACAGCACAGTACCTGGAGCTTCTCCAGCCCAAGAGCAGATTAAGACCACAGGACAAGAAGCAGATGCTCAGCTTGTTCGCTTGGATTTAAGGCATTTAAAAGGCACCATGGGTGGGTGCTATCAGCCATCTCTATCTCACTGCTTGCGCTGAAGTGTTTGGCATCACAAGAGGATGATAGTAAATCTGATGCTGAAGACATGGGCATTATTTAGAGCTAGAGACTCGGCATAACAAAGACTGCTGAATGTCAGTTACAACATTCACTCCTGTGTCCTCAAAAGGAGGTTTCTAAGATTACAAGTTTTTTAGTCATTTGACTTAAATTCTTGCTCTAATCTGGCTGCGTCCCCCACAATGGACAAGGACAAAATACAGCCACTATTAAACTACACAGGAGCTGCACAGTACTATGAGTACTTTTGACAATGTAAGGAAGTAAAAAAACTTGTATCTTAAGAGACCACTAGAATAGACTAAAGAGAACTCCACCGGTGAGTTCAAGAGCAAGCAAAAGCCAAATGCTGCTTTAGACTGGTGGCAGCTGAAGTAGAATGGAACATCAGAGACACAAGAGACTGGGAAGCTGATCCATTAAAAAACAATAAAACAAAAATTCATTACAGTGAAAAAAAGAAAAGCATCCTTCTAAAGGTACAAGGCTATCATGAAGATATTTCTGTAATATTATAATTGTTTTACCATGTGAATATATCTTATTAAAAATAAGGAACATTGGCATAAGGATGAATCTCAGTAGTAAGTGTATGATTCAAAAATACAAATTACAGATAAAGAAATGGTTACTGAAACTTCCAGAAAATGCATACACATCACCTGAATTAGAATAGAAAGGTAGAATGCACAGAAAAATGGTCCTTTGAAAGGTAGTGAAATGCAAGAGTGTGACCCTGGAAAACATAACAGAAACGGGGTGGGGGCAGAAATGATACACAGAACTGCAACATCCTGAGGGGGAAGAGTGGAGAAGAGGATGAATGTCTAATTGTAATTAAAATTAATATCATAACGCCAGATGTGCCAGGTCTGAGATGGATTAGAATCAGGACTCCTATTGTAAATTCATCTCTAAACAGAGAGGACAGACCATGGTAGAGAAAAAGGATGCAATTCCTAAAATACAGAGCTATTCTGGAACCAGTCAGTGTTGGTCAGAGAGAAGAGACAGCCAGGTGAAGCCATCTGACTTACGGATGGGCACATGCTGCAGAGGAGGCACTCACAGCTACAGGGAGTTTTCAGACGTGAGGGACGGGCTGAGTGCACAGGACACCTGACTATCCTACCTCCCCAGCTGCAAAAGCAAATCTAGGTTGGTTTATTATTATTACATGGAAGCTTGCAGTGCTGTTGCACACATGATAAGAGCGTTGCAAATATTTAGGGCTCAAAACCATGAATTTACCTCATGTGTGCGCTAAAATACAATCAGAAAATGCACAGGTTCATTTATGCTGTCTTCTTTAGCCTTTTACTACAAAACGAGAAAAAAAAAGATTGCTCTAAACAGAAATACATTATCAGAGTTTGGAAGCAGATCTCAGAAAAATCGACTCAAGTCTTCAAGGGAGCAAAAGCCAACTAGTGAGAAGTGAAGGAAGAAGCAGCCACAAACATCTAAAAATGGAAAGTCCAGTAGGAAGTTCCCCTACAGAGATTTAATCTGCTATTGTACTCAGATCCTGGCATTAGGAGTTCAAATCTACAAGAAGCTATCATCTTTAATACATCACCTCCTTCCTACTGTTCTTTAGAGCAAAGAAGCTGATTAAACATCCTGTCACACTCCGGTAACCTTAACAGTGCGTTTCTTCATTTCGCACTGTAAAAGGTCAGTCACATGTTAAATTGCTCTTCTTTGTGTGAATTACATTCAGCACAGGACTAAGTCAATAAGGGCTGTACTTCTGGTCTTGCCAACAAACCAAGCACTAAAAAGTAGTAGATGGCGTCTCATTTCAGAGAGATGTTAAAAATTCAAGTATTTCTCACTCTTTTAAAAAGTTTGACTTTTACATTTGCTTAGTGAAGCGTCAGATAAACTAGTTTGCTATATTTTACTAGGATATTAATATCTCTCAAAGCACTAAAAAAACAAACGCTGTAACCCTCGTCTTGCAAAGCAGGTAAAAATCTTCAAGGTTATGGCTTTATAGTTCCTTAAAAATATAAGTTTAAAATTCAGAAGAAAGTTTTAAGGCTTTTAATGACAAGAATAAAACCAACAATACAAATGTGAAAATATTAGACATCTAGCATATATTAGCATTTATTTTCTTTAAGAACTGATATTATTCCATACACAGCTCTTTATGAACAGCTGAACTACTAACTGGAAAAGGTCATTTCTATACAGCTGCCAAAATCCCGTTTCCAAAAAGTGTAAGACTTTTTTATTTTATGGGAAATACAGCTGTGGGATCTGTGAAGAGTAGCTTTTGAGATCCTTGCTGTTGCCTGACAACTCTTTAAGGCTTTTGTGCATTTGGGTACCTGTTGAAGTTGGTGGGAAAATACATTTGTTTTTTTAAAGGCACAAGGTTGGACCCTTTGCTGGGTAATGCTTTTCACATGGGACATCAAGGGATGGGTCCCAAACCACACTTTTTAATCACTTCCTTCTCACCCTCATGAAAATAGAAACACACAAGTGACTTATCCAGATTATCATGACAGCACATAGGGTCAAAAAAAGCAGAAGGGGATGGGGGGAGGATATTCCTAAATGTTTCCCTACACAGAGAAACAGGCTGGCCATAAACATTTCCACCCTTGCAGTACAGGAAATGTTTCAAGTGGTAAGGGGTAAACGCTCTTTGCACTACAGGAATCCTACATTTCTGGCTAAGGAAAGGAGTGATGGACCAAACAGCTTTCCAATATGCACAGTAAGTATGAAAAGCAGGACGGGTTTTGAATTGGAAACTGGCAAAACTGTGAGTGCGATTCCACACTGCTGCTGTCTGGGACAACAAGGGGGTTGGACTGGACACAGGAGCCCTCCTCCAGCTGTGGACTCCTCAACAAAATCAAGATGCTAGAACTTCAGAGCAGCTCTAAGGCCAGGCACGTGGGCTGGGGAGCTCCAGCAGCCCCTGGCACCATCCCTCCCCACCAGCCCAGAAGGGCAGCAGCCGTGCCACCGGCCCCAGGGCTGTGAGGCACCCTGCGTTGCTGCAAGTCAGAAGGTGTTCTACAGGTGAAAGCTATGGCAGATTTTGCAGTACCGCTATGGTCACTGAATACAGCCTGCAGTGTAATAATGTTTAATGGACATCCACACTCTGAGTTTCACAGAATCTATCAAATGAAAATGAAAGGCAGGACTGACCTTCACAGCAACTCCCTTGGTTTTATGTACTTTAAGTACAGTAACCTGGATGAGTAAATGGATGGACTCCATGCCACAGTGGAGTACATCAGCTGTGCTCTCTTACCTGCATTGCAAATATATGCAAAACCTTTAAACTCCCTTCCCCCTTCCCTTCTCATTAGACTTTAAAGCAAAATAGGTACCATGCTTTGGTGCACAGTTAGGCTGTCCCCTTGGTATATGTGACAGTAAGAAAACGACAGGCAATTATTTACAGCTATCCACAGTTAATGGCACACACAGAACTCCTGATCGCAGAGGAAGCATAAACCCCATCCTCACAGGATAAAAAAGCAATATATCACAATCTGAGTGCACAATGTACTTATTTGGTATTTGCATTTGCTAACCTTTGATTCTAATAATACAACATTAATATTCTATTAATACAGTGCTCATATAGAATTTCCTTTCTTTTTCTTTAATATACAAAGAAAAGAAAACAATTGTGTGTTGTGAAACAACTGGCCAAGATACTGCCGGAGCATCAAATACCTTATTGTTTCTCAAGAAGATGCACAGAACTCCTTGCCTGCTGCCTCACTGCGTTTCACGCTGTGCAACCCACACGTCCACTGCCCAGAGAAACTGGGCACGGGCCCATGAAGCACGAGAGGTGACAGCACAGGCTGGAGGCACCCCTGGTGACTCCCTCCCAGGATGAGAATGGAGAGGGTCTACAAGAGCCCACCAAAAGGCAACCACCTTTCCAGAGGTAGGAAAGGAAGCAAACCAGCTGTGTAAGAGAGGAGCAAACCAAAGGCTGCTTTCGCGCAGCCACCGCTGCTGGGGAGGCAGGGAGCCACTTGTGCGAGAAGGACCAACCTTCCCCGCACAGCTTGTCCCCACCCAGTGTCATGGTGTTTTTCTGCGATGGAGGAGCATCAACATGGAAGATAAATTAGACTTGTCTTTTTTAATTCTGGGCTCCCAAGACATGAGCTGTACTTTCATGAACTTTAATCTGGCTTGATGTGATAATGTCACTGCAAGAAGACATCCCTTCTTCCCTCAGTCGCTCACTCCCAGTCCCTGTCCCCACAAACTTCCGCAAAGCCACACAGTGAACTGTGACAGGTCAGGGAACTGGCCCTGCTGAAACTAAACTTTAAAAAAAAAAATCCAAACTAATCTTTTTTTTTTTTCCCCTGGGTTGGTGGTTTCACTACAAAACATAACTCACGCTGAGACTCTGTTAGAAAGGAGGAAACGATTAATTGTAAATTGGGTTAAATTCTAAAATAGTGAATCGGTAAAAATATTATTCCTTATATGTTATTGGAAAGCTAACTATAATTTTCCCCACCAATTCCGGTGGCAATGTGAATATCTTTTTATGCTTTTAAGGTAATTTAAATTTTCTTTGATATTGCACCTGTTGGGGACACTTAGTAGGTGTGCTGAATGTAAAGCACAGAAGATAATTACTTTGCTCTACTTGGCAGATGTAGCCTGTAGGTATGCTGGTGTCACTACATCCAATCTCGTCTAATCTCAAAAGCAAAGTGGTCCTGAGAACACTCAAGCCTGAGTCAGAGCTCTTGCTCCCCACAAAAATGCAACCACTTCTGGTGCACCATATGGCAACAATCCTGTGTCAGCAACAGTGTAACAATAGTTTTTCAGAAGAAGAATGAACAGCAAGTTCTCCACTTGAAACCGAAGAGAGATTTATCCCACAAAAGTATGCAACACATCATTACCCAAACCGGAACGCAGGCAGGACATCAGCACTTAAGTGTTATGGGAACTTTAACGGTGAAGGGTCAGGGATTCAATCTGATGTCCAAGCAAAATGCCAGTTATAGTTTGCACAATGCCATCAGACAGACAATGCAGTTTTGCTGAGAAACTATTAATTTAATGTTATGGAAGCAAAATATTCACCATTATACTTGGAGCCTTTGACCCTGGTTTATCCTGGAGTTCGAGCCCTGATAATCTATGTGCTTGAAGCTCATCTTGGTGGATAATGGAAAATTCTGCTCCATTTCCTCTGGGACTTCATGCTCATTAGTCACAGCATCCCAATTAAAAGCTTTGTTAGAAAACCAGAGGAATGTGACACAGCACATGTACAAACCAGGAAGCTTCATTCACATATAACATGGATGAATGGCTCTGTATGGAAAGCCAAGCATCGCATTAGCAGGTTGTGTGCATCAGCATGCAAGATCAACAAAAGACGTGCAAGAATTTTTAAGTCAGCACTCCCAGTAAGCAATGGATTTTCATTTTAAACACTGAGAGTTACAGTATTTTTCACAGCCTACACCTTCCTTCTAACCAAAGGTAATGTAAAATATTTGAAAAGTTATGTTTTCTTGCATTGTTACTTTGGCAATCGTCTAGTAGGAAATCACTAAACATCACCACCAGCTACCAACCAGATTCTTTTCCTAACCATCAGAGGCGAAGCTGGGGTTAGTGCCCTGGCAAGCTACTTATGAACTAGAATAACAACCATTCTCAAAAGGGATTATTGCCACTATGAACCACTGTCAAGTATCTGTAACAGCAATTCTCAATTAAGGAAAGAATAGGGATCTCAGCGTCTGCGCTGTGATCATGCAGTTAATAACTGCCTGCCTCAATCAAAACAAAAGTGGGATTTAACATGCAGATTTATTTTTGCAACAGTTTGTGCTACCATTCTATGTTAAATCATTTATTACAGAACTTGAAAAATGATGGTCAGCTATAGCTGTGAAAAATTCAATGTGTTACATTTTTATTAACCCTGAATTCATTCCAGCGTTTTCCCCACAGTGAACGAGCTGCTCCCGGGAGGTTTTAGGGTTAACAGCTCCCATCCACAGCATCCTATAAACCCAGCAGAGGCAATGGCTCTGCCTTTCAACTTACATTTTCATTTCTACATTTCAAATGCAGCATAATGGTGATGTTTAGCATATTTCTTATATTATAGACAGAATACTTTGTAGAATATTCCATCTGTGACAGGGATGATCACATTATGAAAATTGCAGCACGAGCAATGCATCACAGACGAGGAGACATTTTTGAAGGATAAGAAGGTCTTATAGCCACTTGGAACGACCTTTGGGGAGGGATTTGGGACATGCTGGAGCAAAGTCCTTGTCGAGGACAGCAGACCTTCTTCGCCTCCATCATCCCTGCATCTCCTCATGCCCCAGTGAAGACCGTGCCAGCACTGAGCCCACCTTCTGGCACCTTCCCACTCCCACCAACCTCTGTGGTTGCCCACACAACTGTCTCAAGGAACTCATTCAGTGAAAAACCTAGTAATAAAAAAACCATAAATAAATCCTTGGGTGACTAGCTCTCTGTTGGACCTTACTAACACCGAAGTCACTGGCTGGACAGTAACAGTCCCCATGTAACCAGCTCTAACAGCAACATGTCTGCACTGGGATCCCATTTGCACACACAACTATGGCAGCCCCTGTGCCCCGGTGGGGACGACGACTCTTCCCTGCACAGTGTCTGTCCAAAATCTCAGTGGAGTTTATTCATCCTCCAGCACAGTGGGAACATCACTCTTTTCCTGCTCTTTTTCTCGCCAGCACATCCCTACATCCTTTACCCTCAGTGACAGCAACCCACCTAATGGGGCTGTGAGCTGAGGTGGTGGCAACGTCCCCAGCACCTCTGCAGCCCCTGCTCTGCCCCGGGGATCTGGGCCCTGGCAAGGGACAGGGACAGGCCCTGCCCCATCTCACCCCAGCACAGCGCCAGGAGGCAACCAGGGGGAAGGAGGAGAGAAGTGGTCTTGTGCTCCCTAACCTGAGCATCACCAAAAATTGTTGGCTATAGGCATTGGTCCCACCAAGCATAGGAAGAAACCAAATTTTTCTCTTAGAAGCTCCCTCTTACAGAAATCCTAACTCAGTCTCCTTTCTTTGTACCTACAAGTAATTGTGGCTGAATTTGGGAGCACTTAAACTAAATAATTTGCTCGTATTGTAGGAAGAAAATGTACACTTGGGCAAAAAAAGCCCATAGTTTGCAAATCCCCGGTGAAGGAGAGGGCTCAGCTGGGCTTGGGGGACTCCTCGGGGCCGGGCTGAAACCATGTCCATCACCGCAGACCACAGCCCCACCGCACCGCAGGCTCTGCCCGCCTTTGCTGTGTTACACATGATGGGCACGAGGCAGATTCTCATGACAACTTGTGAAGAGGATGGCATCTCCTTCCTCCCCAGGTGTCAGAGGAATGGTGCGAAGCAAAGCCAATGACCATTCAAAGGGAAGCTAAGCAAGGTAAAATAAGTTAACAGGATGGGTCCTTTTCCTCCCCCAGACCCTCCCAGCCACAACTGACACTTTCTCCTGGAAAGGCTGTGGTTTTCCTCACATTTAGATCTGATGTGAAGCTGCTCAATGGTGCATTTAGTGAAGGTAGAAAGACACCATGAAAAATCAAATTACAAATAGCTAACTTCTTTGTATGAATTCAGAGAACAGGATTAAAGCTGCTCAGAACTCCTATTTTTTTCTGCCAGTTTTCACAGAGCTTTTGTTACAAATCCACATCCTTGTTGGGAGATGTGGGGAGCAAACAGAGTAGAAGCTCTTGAAAATATTCTGTGGTATTTTGAACCTAAAGAGCTAAGAAGTTCTTGAGTTTAGCATATCCCTGTCCCCATCCCCAGTGAAATCCAAAATAAATTTTAGACTCTTCATTTGCTTCTTGGATTTTGAGCAATTAAGTTACAGGAAAGTAATATTTCCACAATTTTTATTTTGTAACTCTAATGTTGAGATTCTTTTTTCTTTTCCTGAAATCAGAGGTTTAAATCAACTTTTATGATTCCAGGAGCTAGAACAGCAAGAAAATCAAAAGCTGGAAAAAGACATGAGAATTTTTTTCTATCAACATCAAAGATGGCTTACTTAAAACAATACATTTACCAGTTCACAGTCATAGTAAAAAAAAAATTAATAAGAAAGTCATAAAAAGAATTTCCTTTGGATCAGGCTGATGGCTGCTAACACACCATACTAATGTTAAGTAGTTGCAGGAAGGCAATTTTCTCTTAATGTTTGCCAGGGCAGGTCACACACAGTCTCTCACTAAAGCAAAGCATCTACTTTTTTATTACTCTAATTTGTCATGTTGCCTTTCTACTTTGTGTTTGATGGATACAGCTGCAAGTAAAAGTTAGACCATTATCTTGAGATAGCTATAGTCTCATTCAATGACACGTTAAACATATTCTCATTTAAATGGAATTTTATTTTAGTGTAAGCCAAAATAATTCAAAAACTACCAGTATGTGCCTATGCCTCTAATCACTTACTTAATAAAAAAGTGGAAAGAAATTACTCATGAGTGAATGGAACAGAACTTCAGAATAAAATATTTTGGTTCAGATACCTGCTTACAGCCCATACCAAAAAATTTTACTAATAAAAAACCAAGAATACGTGTGTATAGACAGGTTGAAGTAACTTACCCATTTTCATCATCAGAAAGGTGAAAATAAATTTCAGTATACAAACACATGTAAACTAATGAATCAGTAAAATAATTCTTTCCTGTATAGGGAAAGTATTTAACATTTTATTTACAGTAGCAGACGTCCAAATAAAAAGTACTTACTTGCAATTTTCTTGTTAAAATAATCCAGAGTTTCCAGTTAGTAAACAAATATAAAGCACCTGGGAGTTATTTTAGGTTTTTTTTCCTTAGGGGGTAGAGAAATCTTTTGAAATTCTTCACATTACATTTCCATCATACCCTATTCTAGCTTAAAAAAATAAAAAATAAATATATATCTCTGTCTAATGATAAAAATTCAACTCAGCACAACCACCCTGAGCCTTTGAACAAGTCCCTTCTACTCCCAGTGACATTTATCGTCACCTAGCTCACGTTATGTTACAGCAGTGTGAGACCATCTGAAGCAAAATGAAACAGGCTCTGAAGCTGCATGTGCTAAAGGATTTCCTGCTGTGGCCGCCCCACTGAGGCACAGGTTCAAGGGGTGAGGAACTGACTTGCTTGGGATGTTCATTCACAGGCATCCTGAGCACAAGCCCAGCAATGGAGGGATGCGCTCGCTGCCTTGCCGTGCCATCCCCCAGCCCTGCATGATGCTCATCCCTAACACCAAAGGGGCATTTTCTACCTTCTAACATTTTTCACATTCAGAACTTTGTCATTTTTCTAATCACATTTCAGTTCATAGAAGCATATAAATATAGAAGCATTTGTGTTGCACCTAGAGTCTGCTCCACCGTTTGTTTCTCTTCTTTCCTGCCCACAGACCTCTGTCTTCCCCTCTATCCTTATCTAAGATAAGCAGCTTCAGGTTACACACGCAGTACCTTGCAAAATCATGGTCTGGAAAATTAATTCTTGAAAGGATTAATATTTTTTCTCCCGCCCATCACAAATATGTTTCTGCTTCTGGAGACATGTTTCACTCTGCAAAGAGAAGGGGCACCGCCTGCTCTGGCATATGGGAGCATTTCTCTTCTGTGCAAAAGGAAAGTTGCACACAGCCCAGCGCAGGAATAATTCTAATCACCAAAGTAACATGGTGTGCCACGTTGATGTAGCTGAAATCTCAGAAAGTAAACAAAATAATTCATCTTAAATAAAAAAGAAGGTAAAAAAAAAAGCCTTCTGCAAGCATTGTCATACGGGTTTTTCCCGTTCTCTAGTCTTTGCAATACCAGCCTGGCCATTTGAAAATACAGGAAATTTCTACCACTCATTTTGACTTGTTTTTAAATGCTTTTCCCTTGGATTGCTCTCAAGAGCAACCAACTTCATATTATGCAATGGCAGGGAGAAAACAGGCAAACCTCCCCCTGCCTCCCCTATTTTAAGAAAGATGTGGTCTTCTGGCCCCCACAGCACTCAACCTGACTGCATTATTTTTATAGCTACAGACTTGGCCATCAAGAAGCTTTAACTTTTCACCCCCAGGACCATGTTCACTCATTTTCAGTGCATCCAAACACAGAGAGTGGTCCACACCACAAAAAGATATAGGGTAAACATTAATGATAGAAAGAAAAGCATGCATGGAGAACAGGAGAAACAGCAAAAACTGAAGCCAGATGCAGCGCTGCAGCAAAGGGAAATAAAAATTTTTTACAATGGGAAGAATAAGAGGTGAGAAAGCGGAGGGAGGACAGACGCAAGGTAAGACAGTAAGGTGAAATAAAGCTAAGGGAAAGAAAAACATGACAACAGTGAACAGAAAGATGACTTTTTAGTCTTGAATACAAGACACACTTTGGCAGTCTGTGACATGTGCAACCACAAATCTTATTTTACAAACTTATTTTCACAGGGTGATACTGAACTGGACACTCCACTGATACCATATTCTGCTCTTGAGGCTCCATTGTTCAGGGGCTAAGACTATGTAATTCATAATGGGGGAAGCGGGCAAAATGGGAAAGCTGTAAATCCACATGTAAAAGACAGGAACTGACCTTGCTTACATCGACAAGTGTGTTACCTAAAGAAAAGTTACGTAACTTCAGCATTGCTCAAATAAACAAGCAAATAGCTGGCTATTACGGTTTGCTAAGGCAGGATCGCTTCTATTTATAAACACCCAAAAGGAAATGTAAATCTTTAGATGTCCTTTCTCCGTTGCTTTAGGGGGCTTTTTAAACAAAAAAATAGAACATGATACTTGAACTGTCCCACTTTCAAAGTTGGAGCTATGTAGCACATCTCCCCATACTGACTACTCTCCCAAGTAAAAATTTGCAGTATCTCTCAGTAATTGAAGCAAAGAGAAGAAGATTTAAGCTTTGATAATGATTGGCGAATTTCAAATAGTTTGGATAAGCAACCCCCAAAAGTTCAAAATGAATATTCAGATTTTGTTTCACAGCATGGTCTTGAGGATAGAAATCTCAGATGATAGCTATCTTAGATCTCCTCCAAGATCCTCCGCATGCCCTAGTTATGTCTAAGCAGGAAATAACACAAAACCACCAACGTATTTAGTTATGAAATGCTGAGATGTCTGAACATTCAAAACAAAAAGTACTGAAAAAAAATCACAAACTTGCAAATAGTCTAGCTTCATACTGGGCTCATTCCTATTCCACCTACATTTCTGAACTACTTCATCGTTTGTAACTCCTGAAGTAGGCAGTCTCCCACCGGCCGCGGTGTCCCCTGGTGACTCAGCATTGCCTTCCAGAGAAAATCCTCCCCATGCCCACCCCCTCCAGTGGCCTTGCAGGAAAAACAGTGCGAATCAAGGACAACGCTCGATCAAGTTCTGCATCTCTCCAGGGGTCGAGCACTTGCCTTGCACGTAGGTCACTTCTCCCCTGCCTGGCTGCCCATCTCAGCAGGGATGCTGCTGCCGCTGGGCAGCAGGATCAAGCTGGCAGGCACCGGAGCATCCTCCCTCCTCCCTACACCAGATTCCCATCTCAGCTACACCATCGTAACTGAGCTGAAAGCAATGCAATTGCATTGACGTAGCCAAAATCCAAAAGGTAACTATGTGTGAAGCAGGACTACGTGTTTGTGTGGAAATCGCCAGGATAAAAGCAGCACAGCAGGGTGAGGAGCTCACGGCTAGCTCCCACCCCATGGCAGCTGTCACAAACACCACCCTCCAGCAGGAACCATCCTGCCCTTCTGAAAACTCTCGCTCTTCTAAACAAGACTATGAGCAACAGCCTAACATTTTCCTGGGATTCATTTATTCACCAAACTCATTAAGTCTGTGTAAATTAGCATAATTTACTTGAAAGGAATTGGAAAAAAAAAAAAAAAAACAAAAAAGGAAAACACTCAACCCAATACTCTAGTCCCAGGAACACATCACTGTGTGGTTATCTTTATCCTTAGGTGGCTTCCACCATGTATCACCTCCAAGGACAAACATTTTGGCAGATGAAGAAAGCACACAGCTCACCATCAAAGTTAAAGATTTGGTTTTGCTCACATAGTTATGACTTACACATTTCACAAAATCAACAAACAATTTATGCTATTTCAGATATGGATCTTTTCCATCTCAATGGGACTTAATTCCTTCGAGCTGAAAAAGGAAGCCCGAAAAAAACTGAATAACTAAAGTGACATTATACGAAACATAGCCTAAGGCTGCCAATATTTTTCTGTGCGTTGAAGGAAAGACTGCATTACCCAGCTAGACCAAACACCATTTCCAGCAGAAACCTTTCCTTCTTTGCTGCCGTGAGGAGGATTACGTTACACAGCATTGCACTATGCCCATTTATTCCATTCTACATTTTTTAATCAGGCTATAAAAATAATCAGCTCAGCTACTCACACTAATCATAGAAATATTAATACAAGACACTAACTACTCTTTTGCTGTGAGATTTTCTTCTCTATGCTAAATGAGAGCCATAAAGTTTATGCTTCCCATAAGTTGCAAGAAATTGTGTTTTACTGCAGAAAGCTAACATCAAAAATAATTACTGTTATAAACATAGAACAAAATACAGTCACACTTGGCACATATCATGGTTTTATGTGAAAAATTTAGCACAATGCCAGCTACAGTATAGTTTTGCTTTTTTTCAGACATACACTGTAAAAACCACTTTTACAAAAATAAAGTAGAAAAAAATATTTAAAATAAAAAATGTTTAGAAATACAAATAGGTTTTCCTTTAACAAAACCATCCACACAGTAAAAAGGGGCCAAATTAGCATAAGCCTTCCCAAACAAGCTTTCTCTTTAAAAAGCAATTTTGATGTGTATTCTTTGGAGATATCAGAAATATATGGGTTTTTCTTCCCTTCTGAATCCAAAACACATTCATTTCTTAATTTACAAGAATATCACCACGCTACCTTTACCGGTATTATTTTAAACAGTCTTCCCTCCCAGTCTTCCCAGTGTCTCTTTATTGGGAAGAGAAATCCTTTTCATTACCAAATCCATTCTCTGTAAGCACTACATCATATACAATTTTTTCATTAATCAACACACCTTCATCTAAAAATTAGCCAGGTGCCTTGTCCCACCGTGCTTCATATTTGGAAGCCACCTAAATTTCCACCCCATGGATTCTCAAGACCAGTTTGTAATTATTTCTTTTTGTGCTAATATTATATGTTCAAATCTTGTGTACAAGACAGCAATCGTATTTCCTCTCAATTTTCTTTTTCATAGAGTCAGACAGAGCAAGGATTTTAATCTCCCCACATGAAGCAGTCTCTCCAATCTCTAAGGCATTTTAGAAACCTGCCTTGGCACCTATTCCAGTTTGATTTTACTTTTCATAAGTACATATGATCACATTTGCACATATCTTTCTGTGTTATACTTTACACATACCTTATACAAAACAGCATTAAGGCTTCCTTGCATTGGAAACATACTTCCTAACACTGCCAGATGTTAGATGATCCATGCTACAATCAAATTTGTCCTTTTCCCACTAATGTATCACTCCGATGCTTTAATTATCTTGTGATTAGCACTCTAGTGTCTGTCCAGTCTCTCCCCATGATCCCGGTACAAGCCCCCAGCTGCATGATTCTGCACTTCTGACAGCAGCCTTTCATCCCACTTGCACTATTATTCCACTTCACGTGCTCATGTAATTTCTTCTACACAAAACTCCAGTCTTCTGCATAATCCTTCTGATAACTTGTGTCATCAAGATTGTATTTTTTTTTGCAATATTGTTGTTTTTGCAGTACAATCACTAATGGAAACATTATGTTAGACTGATCCCATAATCAGTCCTTGGGAGCTCCTTTGGTGACCTCCAGCCAGCCCTCCAGCTCCAGTTTTGCCTCTAGTTAATTTTTTCATCCTCTTTTCTCTCCTACAACTCATTCTTAATTCCTATGTTAACAAATCTCTACATAGCAGATGACAAACACAGTATTAACACAGTATTTTTTTGAAGTCCATATGGATTTGATATATGATTACTTGTTTTGTTTAGAGAATTAGCTTAGCTATAATTAAAGATATCAGCTTAGTCAGGCATGACCTTCTTGTGGAGATCCTACATTGTATTTTAATTCATTTATCATGTTTTGTGTCATTTCCTTATTCTTTCCTTAAAACTTTTTTGTAAAAGACTTTGCATACAACTGAGATCATACTAATGTTCTTTAACTGAGTCATTTTTTCCAATTTAAGTACTATTTTTTAATATATTCCCCCAGGTAATACAAATTCCTGATGTGACATTTATTTAAAGTATTTGCTGTTGGAATTGCAATTATATTATGCAGTTTCTTGGATGTGGAATATACGGTCTCTTCTGATTTAAACAATTACATAATTTAAGTGTTGCTTCCCCCTGGAGGTGAGAATTTCCATTTCTGCATAATCATTCCTATTAGCTACCCTGCATTTGTCCCACGTTCAACAGCATCATTAAAATATGAGGAATGCTACCTATTACTTCTAAAACCTATCCAGCTATATCACTGCTAATGTCAAAACTTTCATCCTTTTACACTGATTGCACTTCCATTCTTCTTTACTTTTTATAATTTTTATATTTAAAAAAATAGTTAAACTTAGGTTGATTCTTAGAAATTTACAATTCATTCCCATGTTTTCTGATTTTTAAGGTACAGTTCTCTGTATTGGACAATCCTCTTTCCATTCCTTGCAGACTCCTTGCTTATGTTTAATAGTATTTTTAGGGTGATTATTTATCCAGTGAAATATGGGGAACTTTCTAACAATTTATATCAATTGTATATTTATATTAATTCCAGCAGTTTTTTGAACATTTGATTAAAGATGACATTCATGCCTGCTTTACATAGTAGTCCCTGCACTTTTTATTCCAGGTTAATTAACTACTATCTGCAACTTCTCAAATATTTGTCCTTTGGAAACCCTAAGACCTGTTGGTATTTCTGAGTCCTTCTCTCCCTGTCCATATTTCCACCCACCTTTGGCTTACTGTAACACTGCTTCAGCAGAGCTTTTATCTTAGTTTTTCTTATAAATGTTTTTTATTCCAGGAGTTTCTATTTTATCCCGTCTTCCCTTTCTCAAAGCTTTATGCCTTTAAAGTGCACAGACACCCAACCGAATCCACTTGCCAATACAAGCCTTCCTGGACACATTGCCATTTTTCGGATAACACCTCTTTTCCCTTCGGCACAGATAACCCTCAGGCTTCCATGCACCTGCCTGGATCCTTACATTGATGCCCCAGTGCTTCCCCAATTCACTCTGACCTCATCCAAACTCCCAGCCAGATGAGGTGCGATTGTTTCACTAACTATATCTTCACATCACAATTTTTACCAACAGTGGGACTTGTTTTTCCTTGCTACCTATCACCTAATAATATTGTTCCTTTATACACTTCTGTAGTCTCATTTATCCAATTTTAATTTCCCTGTGCCCTCAAGACTTGTACAGGCATTACGTGGGTCTCTCTTGCACCTTTTCCTGTATCCCGTTTCATCAGTTTAAAACTATTCTTCAATCCCACAAAATGAGGAAGCTGCATATTGTCCACCCTCTGACAATAATCTTATTTTGTTGCTGCCATAGAATAATGAAAATGCCCCAAACTTTCTTCATTGCACAGTTCATTTCACAACCGTCTCATGTCTTCATGCTCCTTCTCTAGAGGCTGGCAGATCTACTGGAGCTCATCTCAGCTCTCACCTGTGCTACTACCCATCCTTTTACTGTCACTCTTGATCTGCGCCAACAGGAGTCTCAAAGTCATTCATGACTCAAAACAGCGTTCATAAGGACTTTTCGCATTCCTCTCTGGTTTCTTTTCAGATTCAGGTATCTCATACACCTGCAGGAAGCAAACTTTTTGCTCTCTAGATCCCCTTTGGTGTTCCCATCTGTACTCTGCAGGTAATCCATAATGATTGCAATCTAAACCCAACATGTGCTTTAATTTGTATTAGACATCCAACTGACATGCAGGAACACAGTTGGATACCTGTGCTCACGTTTTTATTTTATTTCCTTATGTAATTTAATGCACATAAAATGCTGGCAACAGGAAAGAACAACACTGAATAATTTTAGAACAACGTGTCTATTAATATACTGTAAGTATTAACATTTTAATGCGTTAACAATACCAACACAACAGATGCACAGCCCAGTCAAAAATTCCTATCCTCTTTACTTCTCTGTTTCATCATGTCTACGAGTCCCATTACAGTCATTTATCAGTACTGTCATAAAGTAACCCAGATCTCAAACTATCCCTTCAATATAGTCTAGACTTTATCAGATGTAATTAGCTGTACAATCCCAAAGATTTCTCCTGTTACCACAAAACCTTAAGAATTCTTTGGCTTCTTTCTACAGTTGTTCTCTTAGAAGTCCTCGATTTTCCCTACTTAACAATTCTCTTCAATAATCCTGTATAACTTTCCAGCAACGTTATCTATTCCTCCATCACCCAAAACAACCATCCAACTCATGATGCACTTGCAAATGTATGCTAGTGCCTCACCCTCCAGGTTCCTCAAACTGGGGCTCAGAAAGAAATTACATACTGCATGATTCTAGGTATCATTTTACCTTTTCTGAAACAGTTACATTTTCCACTATTTACTATCCAAAGTACAACTCCTTTCAGATTTTCAAGTCATTTTGATCAACTGAACTAAAAATACTAATTCTTGCATCTCTCTGGGCTGGTATGTCCTAGCAGCAATGGCTTCAACATAAACTCAGCTATATTCAAATGTGTTGACAAAAATCTACATTATACCAATGTAATCATATAGACAGAGCAGCACAAAACTACAAAACTGGAATTTTTTAATGGGAAATTTCTTCTTGCTAAATGTGCAGTCAAGATGCAAGTACAGCATCGTAACGAATGTAGCCATGCATTTTCCAGTTTTGCTTTGATATAGTACTAAGAACTTCCTGTGGTTCTTCCTGAGCCTTATAGTATCCATCATTTTTCTTCAAGTTTAAACTTGTAAGCTGTGTGATTATACTAGATATCAGCTTCCTTTCAACTTTACTATTTAACCTTTTTTCATTGTTTTTAAAGCAAGTTTCTGGATATTGCGTATGAAGTACACGTATGGTATTCTCAAGTATTAATACCAAATCCTCAAAATCAGAGAGCAAATAATGAAGAACCCAATGTGTACACATTTTAAAAATATTATAATTCTTAAGCAGTTTAATAATTTTGGTGTCTCTAATGAATAGTTTTTGAACGTTTTATGTTGGCACCTCTCACTGGTGTACTGCTAGAGCCACTGTATTTTCCTCTGAAATATGTCTTACAGTTCACTGTTACACACATTTTGCTCATGTGAGTTTAAGCTGAACTTAACCCTACCCTGATTCAATTCCCTGACACTTATACCTTACTAAAGATGATTCATTCTCCACTGAATGCCAGGCTTTCGGCAGACATTTAGAGCCCTACAAAAGTCAGAAGAAAACTAGCTCCCATTGCAGAGATGAGGAATTAAGTTTGGATGTATCACAAACTGGTCACCCGGGATGCACAATAAGGGCCACCATTTAACTGGTGACCTTTCAAAAAGGATTCCCTGTTCCTTTAAACATCTTTTTTCTGCATTCTTCTAAACACAAGCCCACAGACAATGTTTAATATTGGTTTGATTCTTGGGAGGTTTAATGCTGCATCTGGATCTAAAAAACACAGAAGTGCTGTGAGTGCCCATGGCAGTACCATGGTACTTGTATAGCTTCAGAGCAGCCACTTTAATGAAAACAGTCCAGCTCATCAGCTTCACTTCCGGACACCCTGACATGTCATGCCCCAGCTTCATGGCAGCCTCCTCCATATACGCACTAAGACCAACCACAGATATTCTTTCAGCAAATCCCAGTAGCTCCCACTCCTCATAAAGAGACAGGATAAAACCAACCCATCCAACAAGGAAGCAGTCTTCAAAGCACATGGTTCTCTATCTCTCTCCTCCAATCCAAGGAGCAGCTCTGAAAGAAAACATATTGCTCTTCTTGCTGACCCCAAGAACACCCTTTTATCTTCAGATGAAAGTGCCACAGAGGGCCCACAAGATATACAACAGGCAGCCAATGTATTTATGTGGCCTACATGACTCTCTCATTGAAGTGAAATTGTGGATTTGCTTATAATTAAAGCTGCCTATCACCTTCCAAGGCAAAATTCTATTCTGAAGTCGCTCATCGTAAAGTCCTATATCTACAATGATGTTCCACAGGCATTAAACAATAGTTGAATTTCATTTAATGAGTTACAACTTTTGCTTTGCTACTTTGCTATTAGCAGACTCTAGAGTGACTCTCCATAATGACTTCTCAGGGAGCGGCGATTTACAATGAGAAGACTTTCTAGAAACCAGAAGAGTTGTCTTTAAATGCATTATGCTGAATTGTCCAGATACAGCATTTATAAGGCGGTCTTGCACCGTTCTGCAAATATCAGAACTTCAGCATAGCAGGGAGGAACATGCTCCTTCTAAATATCTATTTATTTTAAAGCCAGCATTACAACATTCGTTAAGTGAACTCAGGGAGACGGAATACCCGTGTTATTTAGCTGAAGCAGTTTTTAAAAGATGAAAGCAACATTCTCCAGGATGCCTCACAGGATGCAATTCCTTTAACAAATGGCATGTCTGGCTTTAATAAGTGGACACATTTCTTTATAAACTGCAGAAACAGTTAAAAAGGTTTTCTTTGGAGTCAAACGTATTGGAAAGTGGATGAAAGAAATAACAGAACCTTTTAAAGGTAACACTCACATTACCATATTAAGAGGAAATCTTTCATAGTATACAGCCATACCCTTAGATTAACTGAGCTGCAATGTTAAAAACTAATGTTAGAGACAGTAAATATACCCTAAGCCAGAGTGTGTTATATTATTGTGACACTTTGAGCATGCTAATACGTTGCTGGTCAATGTTATTTACTATCATTACGTACACACCTGCTAGACAGCCACATCCAATAAAGTATTAGTGTCCTCGTCGTAGCTCAACCTCGCAGCTCATCAACTGCCCAGATGAGACTGTGGCAAGCTGGGCTGGGGCTGCAAACATAACTCACTGCTGCCCATGGGACACCGCAGAAATGAGCCCTGGCATCCCTCGGCTGGTGAAACGGGTGCGTGCAGCCATCAGAAGGTACCTGGGCAAGGAAACATGCTCCCCAGCTCCTAACCTCCCAGGAGGGCTGAAATGGTACTAATCACACACAGCAACTGGGCACTCAGGCTATCTGCTAATGACAAATGAGAGGTACTCCAACTCTTATGGATAGATGAAGGTGAAAGCAAAACCAGACAGATGAATAAGGAATTGCATTACTCCTGCTGTAGAAGAATTTTTTTTAAGGCTAGGAGAAACTATAATTCTTGTTCACTACAAAACGAAGCCTACGGACTCGGACTTGCCTGTATACTGAGTCCACAAATTTTCCTGGCTAGTGAATAGCTGAGTAACCATTTACATCAGCTAGTGCAAGTCATTCTTCTTCCCCTCCTTACCCTTGGTTGTCCCACACATCAAGACACATCAAAAAACTAAAATCCACTTATCTGTGAATATTGACTATGACACTTAATAGAACTGCTGAATACTCATCACTTCAGTTTAGTAAAATCATCTGATAATTAATAATGTTTATGAGAATGTTTAGTACCAATGCAGGTAGGATGCAACTCATATTGCATCACCCAAAACCAATATTTCCTTTGGTTGTTTGGGTTTTTTTGCTCCTTTTGAAACTGAGAAGAGCTTTGACAGTTTCATAGCACTCCTCTTCTGAAAAAAATGTATAAATATCTCACTTACCTCTCCCCTAGCTACCAGGCTCCCACGGGGCTTAAACACACTGCTGATTTTACAAGGCCTGCCTGTTCTAAGATCACCTAATATAATAAATGGTGAGGGTGCTTGCTTTGTTTACTTCAAGTCTATTTTAAGTCCAGTTGCAGTGAGCTGAGAAAGTAAAAGAGAAAAGTCCAGGGCTCAGACATACTTCTTTCAGTCCCTGGAAAAAGCAAACATTTAATTTTTCTCATAATTCAGAAAATTAGAGCTGAAGTACTTAGAACTAGTTTGATGTTACTGAATGTGTTCTTTAGAAAATCACCAAAGACAAAAAACGTATTTGTATCATTTTCTGTAGGAGTAATTTTGTAGTAATTTAAAATAGATCTTATACAGTATTTTTACCAACTTCAACACAAGTGTTATCAGATGTTTATTCAGTTTTTCCATTGAAAGTATCAGTAATGTTGTCTGCATGTATATCAGCTTTCATCTAAAAATTTCTGAATCCTTTACAAAGGCTTCAAGTATTTTTAACCATGTATCAGCATGGTGAAAAGTAGACACAGATTTTGCCACCAATTCTGACTCAGTCTTCTGAGTCTGAAGCTTCTGAGTCTGAAGCTTCTAAAGAGCTTCCTAACACACACCTCATCCCCTTCCTTTACAGCACCTTTTACTTACCACCCAACCCTTGCTACTGCTGGAGTCCTGTTCCCCCTAAAGACATCCTGGTATGGGGCTAAGGTGGGGGAGTCCTCACTGTTCTGTCCACACAGGTTGTGTCTATATTTTCACATACCGAAGCACACATTTTTCAAACACATCTTTTGACCAGGGATCCACTGACCTGGCAATGAGCGGACTGCAATTCCACATTGACACTGCCTGCAGGTCAGCCCCTTCTCCCTTCATCCCATATCTTCATGGCAGCTACAGCAAACATATGCAGGGAAGATGATTCAAACTCAAGTGGATCTGTACCTGCTTTTAATGTCGTCTAGGCAAGCATACAGATGAAAACCAGAAATGAACTCACTCAAAACCTTGTTAGAGGGTTAAGAAACTCTCTTTAAATAGTCCTGTCACAATCTACAGGATCTTTCATCTCATATATTTGCTTCTTTAACAATGCAAGAATATCTAGTCCCATCAGCTGGTTGCATTTCCTTACTGCTATGAGATACAATGTGCCTCCTGAAGAGATCAGGACAGTTAGGCAAAGTTCCTCTCATATCTCTACAGAACACTGCCTGAGAAACTACTGAATGCTTAAGCTCATCAGCCACACATCCTATCAGCACCATGTTAAAATGATCCATAAATGTTGGGTTTGGCTTTTAAATACGTAGCGTGACAAGGCTTCTGCTTGAGAGATGACATTCTATCAGAATTATTATATGTAATAAATATATATATTTTATAGGGTATAAAGATATGAACCGTTACATGCCACGGAGCAGCACAGAACAGCTCCAGATGTCATGGATATGGCTTACGTCAATGTACTGATAAGCATTACACAACTTTTTGAGGAAGATAAAACACCAACGGGTGTTAAAATGCATGCTTAAACATGCAGTGATCAAGAGGGAAAATTAAGGCTGCACCTGCTGCATACAACCAATACTTTCACAGAGGGCTTGGAAAAATCTCTACCCTGTCATCTGCAATAAGAATTGTGCTTATGGTGAGAAAAGGGAGGAGACTAAAGAAATTCAAATTTATGCTTTTAGTTGTAACTTACCATTTGAAATTTAACTCCTGTGTTGCTACTGAGAGGAAAATACAGAAATCATTATTAAACTACTGTAGTTCATCTCTGTGGATCTTTGTGGGCCAGCTGTGATGGAGCAATGTTCTGTACCATGTACCAGGGAAGCAGCCTGGAGCTTCCCACATTTTCCTCCCTAAAGCTTTTGGCTTTGTGCTGGTGGAAACTTCCCTCTTTTCACAAAAGATGATTTTCTGCATTTTCAGTGATTAGCTGACTAGAAAAAAAAATGCAGTCCATTTTGACTTCTTGAAAAATTATAGCTTTCATGAAAGGCTGAACAGGAATTACTAAATAAAGATGACTACAGGCCACCATTTTTATCTCTGGATACATAGTATAGATTTAGCACATGAATAAAAGGAGAGATCAAGGCTATTGCACTGGCCTCCAGTCCTTGAAACAGGAGGATATTGCTAAATGAAGCTCCTAGATGATTTCAGGGAGTAGCTCCATGGCAGACTGGACAAGAGAGCAACCCCTAATACACACAGAACAAGCAACAAGATCAGCGTTATGTTCGAGGAGGTCATGTCAGTAAGGCACCCAAGGGGATTTCACGCAGCTAGGAACACCACTGAAATGTTTAATTTACACTGTGTTAAAATAACTTGCCAGTCAAGCAGGAAGGAATTGTTTTGTCTGCTGCAAACCATACAGCTAACTGGCAGCAGCTGCCCTGGTGCAAAGTATGACTCTTCCCCAATTTCACCAGTTGTGAAGACAAGCATGGCAGTGGATTAATTACGATCACCCTCCAGAACTGTGTCACAATTTTCTAGCAAAGACTAGTTTGTAAGAGCGTGGAAGACAAACCAAAAATATTTATGTAAGTTAAACTTGTCTTTGCTATGCTTTTGATTATATTAGGACAAAGCGGCATTTGAACAGAGATACCTTTCATGGAGAAATACCTGTATGAACGATAAGCCTCTGAACTCCTCTCAAAATACAGAACTAGCTTACCTGGCACAAGTGTTGTTTGCGCTTCTATTTACTTTACATGAAGTGGTACACATCAAATTGATGATATTAAAAAAAAAAACAACAAAACAACACACTATAAAATGAAGAGAATAAGGTTCGTTTAAATACATTTCCTCAGGCAATAGGAAAACATTATTTTGTTTTGCAGGTGAAATTACCAAGTCACTGTTTTAACTTTAACTATATATAATGAAAACCTGTTAATTTGATTTCTTGATTAGGAATGCAACCATTCTGCAAACTTCCAAGAAGAAAAGAGTAACCTTTCTGTATTTATCTTTTAGACAGAAAGCTTGAGATTATAATGAAAATATTTTCAATATCTAAGGATTCCATTCCAGAGTTATTTCAGTGTCCTCCATTTACCTATTACTTCTGTTGTGTTATATGGGAGATTAACATATCAGATGCTTTCTGGAGTGGAATAAAAAGAGAGAGTGAAAACTCGCTGCAGCCTCTGATCCTTTGACTTTCTGGGTCTCTAGTCAACTCAAGAACCAAGTTGATCTGTGTCTTATAACTCATGTAGCTTGCACATAAACTAATAAGCCTCTTAGCTTGAGATAACCTGCACTCAGTGGATATACAAAATCAATTCTGTTCACACATTACAAGTGCCTGGGAGAAGGGCTTCCTCTGCACTTTCTTAGGCAGTGCACAGAGCATCCACTTGCTTTGTCAGTTACATATTTTAGACGCTTAGTCATCAGCAAGTTCTAGTTGTACTGTTTTGCTACTTAAAAACATCTCCTCACCAGCTAACTCCAATCTGATATTAACATGGCAGTTACTATCACCACCATGTCCCCCAGAAACCTCCCTGGGAGCTGCATGTGTTTACCCCAGCTGCCGGTGGATGCCTTGTGTAGAGGTACACACCACGTACTCATGCATAAGCATTACACATGTGTATAAAGGATGTTTTGGTGCTGGAATGACCTATTTTAACCATCATTCAAGGCAGTACAATTTAAACAATTTCCTTGATCCCAAAGGACTTCTGAGGTTGTGTAGAGAGACCTTTTCATGTAGTCTGATTTGCCCAAAAGCTGCAGCTTTCCCCCACACCGAGCCTCTTGTCCAACCGTGGACAATGCAAACCATTGCAGAACATGGAGCTGTGAGCTACAGAGCCCCACGAAGGAAGAGGTCAGCGAGGACCACTGAGGTCAAGGCTGGCATTCGAAGTGATACCTCATCTATTCAAGCTTGAAGAAGGGGAAGCATAATTATCTGAACTGAGATCAAATGATAATATAAGAGGTAAATTAGCACAGAGCTAAACTGAATCACATGACTGCGTACACTATGACAATGGGAAACACAAGGAAGGTGGCAGATGAGCCTCAGTTCGTTACAAACGGTGTACACGTGGTCAGTACAAAAAGCAAACTGCACAGTGAGATGTGCAGGCTGGAAACCGGCCAAGTGTAACACGTAAGTTTACATAGCTAGTGCATGAACTACTGAATGCATGATTTTAACACTGCCTGGAACATCCAGCATGTGGATGAGGCCATTTATCATGCACTCATGGCTTCATTGGCAAATCTGTGTTACAAAATAATAACTGATAGGGCAGCACAGGGCTTGTTGCATTGGAAACATTTTTAGGGGTGCCTGGACTTTGGTCTCAAACTGCTGGATTAATCTTAACCCCTTTAGGTGCTATTTGATCACCCACATCAGTGCTATGCTTGATATTTATCCTCTGCCCTAATGACATTGAGATTTGAAAGAGAGACAGGCCCTAATCACTGGGCCCTGTCAATCACATGTAACAGGAGAGAGGGAGCATCTCCAGCCAGGCAGAACATCATCGCCAAAAGATAAATCTGCAGCCTCAAAAGGAGGCGATGCATGTTCCAGGTCCTCACTGCCAGCTCACGCTCTGTAGGGTTATGGCCAAGACGCAACCAGGCAGGACAGCTCCCTCTGAAACCTCCACATTAACCAGGCAGTGTCTGCACCTCACACAGCGGGGCTGCAGTCGCACCTTCTCTGGCTAAACCTCCTTGCCTGTGTCTTCCAACAAGAGGTGCTTACAAAGTTTGATTTCAAAAAACTGAATTAAGTTTATCTGTCTTACATCAAGATGCTGCAGGTGAATCTGAGTTTTGGAAGACAGAAGGTTGAGGAGGTCTCTCTCCAAAGTTTTCACTGCCCAGGAAGTTTCTCGTATGTCCGAGCTGCAGCAAAGACTTCAGCCTGTTCACAAACTTGAAGCATCAGGTTGAAGATAAATGTTATCTAAACCAGGACATAACCACAGCCTATGTCAGCAGGAGGTGGCTATCATAAAACATACATTCCCCGCTAATAGTACAACTTTGCTTGTTCTTAAATACCTAGATATTAATGCTCTGCATATGTCCAGTCAGCTATCTGTCCATTACAGATGTTTTGATTTTTCATGTATTTGCAGCTTTGCCTTTTCTTCTTTTTTTTTCTTTTTTTTTCTTTTTTTTTTTTTTAAGCAGCATTAGTAACTGCTTCGTTTTTTTCAGAGAGAGTAAAAAGGGTGAAATCATGACTGGGCCCTGAGTCTTCCACCTTTGCTTAAAATGCGCAGCAGGCCTGGGTGACTCCTTATTGCATAAATGTCTTAGTAGTCAGAGGAAGAGCAAAGAAAAGACAGATCCATTACTCAGTGGGAAAAGACAGTTTCTAACAAATGGCATGAGGAAAGCAGCATTTTGAATGCCTTTCTCATATCAGACTTCACTAAGAGAGTTAGCTGTGACCATGTGTCTTTCATAATTAATAACAGCAACAAAACCTAAATAGAGAAGGAATGAAACCAGTGTACTGAGTCTCATTAATCTTGTCCTAGGGCACTCCAAGAACTAAATGATGACGTCTGTGTTCTTAGTATTGTCCTGGTTTGGCCCAAACCAGGCCAATTAGTCTTAGAGAAACCAAGGTCACTGCTAAATTCCTCACTGCTTACGAGTGAAGAGCCAAAGGGGGTTGTACCTGCAGGGAGGAGTGGACGGGGCAGGTGACCCAGGATTGACCAGCAAGGTATTCCATCCCATACATGTCATTCTCACTTTCCTGCTTATCACTAACCCACTGCTTCCTGGGGGTGGGGCCCAGGAGGGAGGGGCCCTCCTGTCTCCCACTGATTGGTACCAGCTTTGCCAATTCTCCAGTTAAAAGCCTGCAGGTGTGATGGCAGGGGGTGCTATTGCATTTTGCCCTCTGCCCGTGCTGGGTGGAGCAACTCTGCCTGAGGAGGATTTCCAAGCTCTTGATCTTGGTTTTGTACATATTTGTATATATTTGGTTATTTCTATTATTATTGTTATTATATTCTTTTTCATTATTATAGTTTATTAAAACTGTTTTAACTTTCCAACCCATAAGTCTCTCTCCCTTTTCCCTTTCCCTTTCCCTTGGGGCGGGGGGGGAGAGGGTTAACAGAGAGCATCTGCCACCTGGTTAATAGCTGGCCCAGCTTTAAACAGTGACAGATTTATTGGTGCCCAACGTGGGGCTCGAGAGAAGCTCCAACAGGTTGCTCTGATAACTTGAATCCTGGCTCTGGTGGGAGGAGACCTGGAGAGCTCAGCTGAGAGAATATCAGATTTATTCCTTTGAGATTTATGAGGGGTTGGAAAGTTAAAACAGATAGTGAAGATGGTGATGTCATTTTTGAATGCTGTGTTATCTCATCTTTTTATGGAGTTTCTTTCACAACTGAGTATTGCAATGATGCCTTACCTGCCGTGGGCACTGTGTTATTGCTTGCTTCTTATGAATGTTTACATGCAGTTTAGCAGTGGGCGCTGGTCGAAATGTATTGTTTTGGTATGGGGTTTGATACTGATTTATGCTGTGATAAACTGGGCAGTTAATATTCCGATCTCTTATCTCTATGACACAATGATGGGCAGCTTTAATCGCGAATCAGTAGCAGCGACTTCATCTGCACGCTCCAGGCGTCCTTTAGCTGATTCTGTTAATGATTACACTTCCAGTTTTACGTCGGGAAATAGTACCTTCTCCTTTTCTGCCAAGCTGATTCCACTAGATTTTGCGAAATTAGGATGGTGCTGTCTAGGCGGCATGTTTTTATTTTTGGTTGTCCTGAATGTGTTTCTGATGTGGGATAAGATTAAATATTGGTGCAGGGACAGTTGTAGGCGTTATGCAGCCACCTCAGATCCTACAGTGTGGACTGCCGCTACAGCCACTAAACCCACTGAAACCTCAGCAGCCTGTACCACAGCTGCTACACCCCCCAAGATGGCCACTGTAGCTACTCAGACTCTCAGCACTCCCAAGACAGCCACTGCATCTACTCAGACCCCAGCATCTATCGAATCTGTACCAATTGCTCCTGTAACCAGGAAGAAATACCAAAAGAAATCAGCTCGTGAAGAGAAGGATGATGACTCAGAGCCTTCTAAGACAGAGCCATCATATGACCCAGGTGAGGGCCCTTCTCAGGCAGAGTTAGGGCCTGACACAGATGGGGGTTTCCTCAATCGTCCTTTTAAAGCAGACCCATCACAGAAGAAAGGTCCTTCTAAAGCAGAACTATCACAAGAGGACTCGGACATAGAGATAACCTACCACTCCTTATCCCTGAAGGACCTGAGAAATATAAGGAAAGACTTCAGCTGTTATGACAGTGAACCTATTATTACCTGGCTGCTCCGATGCTGGGATAATGGGGCAGACAGCATGCAATTAGATGGCAGAGAAGCCAGACAGTTGGGATCCCTGTCCAGAGATGGTGGTATTGATAAGGCGCTCGCAAGAAAGTCAAACACTGTCAGTCTCTGGAGGCGACTCTTGTCAGCTGTAAAGAGCAGGTATCCCTATAAAGATGATGTTATGAGTCACCTAAGCAAATGGACCACTATAGAAAAAGGTATTAACTACCTTAGAGAACTGGCTGTGCAAGAGATCATTTATAGACACCCACGGGACATTGTAGATCCTGTAGATCCTGATGAAGTGGAATGCAACCGATCCATGTTCCGGAAGGTTGTGAAGAATGCTCCACCGAAATATACCCATACATTGTCAATATTAGTATGGGGAGAAGATGATATGGCACATTCTACCGTGGGCAAAATGGCTAACTGTATGCGACAGTATGAAGATAGTATTTCTTCCCCACTGCAGGCACGCATCTCGGCTGTGGAAAAACTGACTAAGGAAAACAAGGACTCATTTAAACAACTGTCAGACAAACTGTCCAAGATCGAGAATAAACTTGACTCTCTACCTACACAGGCGCGTGTTGCAGCCGTTAGGAGAAAACGCTCTCCTACAGGACCAGCTCAAAGGAAACAGAACACATCACGAGGTATCCTGTGGTTTGCCCTGCGTGGTTATGGGGAGGACATGAGCAGATGGCATGGACAACCTACCAGTACCCTACAGGCACAAGTACGTGAGTTGCAAGCTAAAAGAAATACCAGAGAGAATTTTTCTAGGAGGATGGCTGCTCCAGTTACCAGTGAGCAGGACCCCAGTCAGGGGAGATGGGCCTCAAATCACTTTTTCCCAAATGTGAATAGGAGAAATGAAGGTCCAGTCCCTGTGAGCAGCACGAATCCATTTCTTAATTAGGGGGGCCCTGCCTCCAGCCAGGTGGAGGAGAGGGACAACCGAGTTTATTGGACTGTGTGGATTCGATGGCCTGGCACATCAAAACCACAAAGGTATCGAGCCCTGGTAGACACTGGTGCCCAGTGCACCTTAATGCCATCGGATCATAAAGGGGCAGAACCTATCAGTATTTCAGGAGTAACAGGAGGATCTCAAGTGTTATCTGTATTGGAGGCCGAAGTGAGCCTAACTAAAAATGAATGGAAAAAGCACCCCATTGTGACTGGCCCAGATGCTCCATGCATCCTTGGCATAGACTACCTCAAGAGAGGGTATTTCAAGGACCCAAAAGGGTATAGATGGGCCTTTGGTATAGCAGCTGTAGAGACTGAGGACATTAAACAGCTGTCTACCTTGCCTGGCCTCTCAGAAGATCCTTCTGTTGTGGGGTTGCTGAAGGTTGAAGAACAACAGGTGCCAATTGCTACTACCACGGTGCACCGACGACAATATCGCACCAATCGAGACTCCCTGATCCCCATTCATAAACTGATTAGACAATTAGAAAATCAAGGAGTGATTGGCAAGACTCGCTCACCCTTTAATAGTCCTATATGGCCAGTGCGAAAGTCTGATGGAGAATGGAGATTAACTGTGGACTATCGTGGCCTAAATGAAGTTACGCAACCGCTGAGTGCTGCTGTGCCAGACATGCTAGAACTTCAATACGAACTGGAGTCAAAGGCAGCCAAGTGGTATGCCACCATAGACATTGCTAATGCATTTTTCTCTATTCCTTTGGCACCAAAGTGCAGGCCGCAGTTTGCTTTTACCTGGAGAGGTATCCAGTATACCTGGAATCGACTGCCCCAGGGGTGGAAACACAGTCCTACTATTTGCCATGGACTGATCCAGACTGCACTAGAAAAGGGTGGAGCTCCAGAACATTTGCAATACATTGATGACATCATTGTGTGGGGTGATACAGCAGCAGAAGTTTTTGACAAAGGGGAGAAAATAATCCAAATTCTTCTGAAAGCTGGTTTTGCCATAAAAAGAGGCAAGGTCAAGGGACCTGCCCGGGAGATCCAGTTTTTAGGGATTAAATGGCAAGATGGGGCGTACGCCAGATCCCGATAGAGGTGATCAACAAAATAACAGCTATGTCCGCACCAACTAACAAAAAGGAAACACAAGCCTTCTTAGGTGTTGTGGGTTTCTGGAGAATGCATATTCCAGATTACAGCCAGATTGTACGCTCTCTTTATCAAGTGACCAGAAAGAAGAATGATTTTCAGTGGGGCCCTGAACAACGACAGGCTTTTGAACAGATTAAACAAGAGATTGTGCATGCAGTAGCCCTTGGACCAGTCCGTACGGGACAAGATGTTAAAATGTGCTCTACACCTCAGCTGGGGACAATGGTCCTACCTGGACCCTCTGGCAGAAAGTACCAGGGGAGACTCGAGGTCGACCCCTAGGAATTTTGGAGTCGAGGATACAAGGGCTCCGAGGCCAATTACACCCAACTTAAAAAGAGATACTGGCAGCGTATGAAGGAGTTAGAGCTGCTTCAGAGGTAATTGGTACTGAAGGCACAACTTCTCCTGGCACCTCGATTACCAGTACTAGGGCTGGATGTTCAAGGGTAAGGTTCCCACTACCCATCATGCAACTGATGCGACGTGGAGTAAATGGATTGCATTAATTACACAGAGGGCTCGAATAGGAAACCCTAATCGCCCAGGAATCTTAGAAGTGATCATGGACTGGCCAAAAGGCAAAGACTTCGGAATGCCACCAGAAAAGGAGGTCACACGTGCTGAAGAAGCCCCACCATATAATGAACTACCAGAGGATGAGAAGCAGTATGCCCTGTTCACCGATGGATCCTGACGTCTTGTAGGAAAGCATCGGAAGTGGAAAGCTGCTGTATGGAGTCCCATACGACGAGTCACAGAAGCCACAGAAGGACAAGGTGAATCAAGTCAATTTGCAGAAGTAAAAGCCATCCAGCTGGCTTTAGACATTGCTAAACGAGAAAAGTGGCCAAGGCTGTATCTTTATACTGACTCATGGATGGTAGCAAATGCCTCGTGGGGGTGGTTAAAGCAGTGGAAGCGAAGCAACTGGCAGCGCAAAGGGAAACCTATTTGGGCTGCTGAATTGTGGCAAGATATTGCTGCTCGGCTAGAGGAACTAGTCGTGAAGGTACGTCATGTAGATGCTCACGTACCTAAAAGTCGGGCAACTGAGGAACATCAAAACAACCAACAAGCGGATCAAGCTGCTAAAGTGTTCCAAATAGATTTGGACTGGGAACATAAAGGTGAACTATTTTTAGCTCGGTGGGCTCATGACACTTCAGGTCATCAAGGGAGAGATGCAACATACAGATGGGCTCTTGACCAAGGGGTGGACTTAACCATGGACTCTATTGCACAGGTTATCCATGATTGTGAAACATGCGCCGCAATTAAGCAAGCCAAACGGTTAAAACCTTGTGGTATGGGGGGCGGTGGTTGAAATATAAATATGGGGAGGCCTGGCAAATTGACTATATCACACTCCCTCAAACCCGCCAGGGTAAACGCTATGTGCTTACCATGGTGGAGGCGACCACCGGATGGTTGGAAACATACTCTGTGCCCCATGCCACTGCCCGGAACACTATTCTGGGCCTTGAAAAAGCAAATCTGTGGCGACACGGCACGCCAGAGAGAATTGAGTCGGACAATGGGACTCATTTCAAAAACAGTCTCATAGACAACTGGGCCCAAAGAGCATGGCATTGAATGGGTATATCACATCCCCTATCATGCACCAGCCTCTGGGAAAATTGAACGGTATAATGGGCTGTTAAAACTACACTGAAAGCAATGGGGGGTGGAACCTTTAAAAACTGGGATAAGCATCTGGCACAAGCTACCTGGTTAGTTTAACACCAGGTGATCTATCAATCGAGCTGGCCCTGCTCAGTCAGACCTTCTACATACAGTAGAAGGAGATAAAGTCCCGGTGGTGCATGAAAGGAATCTATTGGGAAAAACTGTCTGGATTCTTCCTGTAACGGGCAAAAGGTAAACCCATTCGTGGGATTGCTTTTGCTCAGGGACCTGGATGTACTTGGTGGGTGATGTTGCAAGATGGTGAAGTCCGATGTGTCCCTGAAGGTGATCTGATTCTGGGTGAGACTACTTAATTCTGAACTGTATGTTGTTACTGCATAAGTGTCTTTTAGGTTAAGACAGTGGTGATGAGACCGGAGCTAGCTTCATCAAGTGGCGTCCAGTAACCTCCTCGAGTCTGACATCTTTAACCTGCAACCCGTGGGCACGAACCATGACAAAAGAGAGACTGCTAGCCAGAAAGACTGCTGAGAGACTGCTAACCAGATGGAAACCCACAATCCTGAACCAAATGAACTTGATGGACTTTTTGCATAAAGATGAATCATAAACTAGTGATATGTATATCTATATTTGAAAATGAAAAGGTAGTGGTGATCTGAGTATGACATGAATGGTATGGAATAAGGGGTGGAATGTCCTGGTTTGGCCCAAACCAGGCCAATTAGTCCTTAAGAAACCAAGGTCACTGCTAAATTCCTCACTGCTTACGAGTGAAGAGCCAAAGGGGGTTGTACCTGCAGGGAGGAGTGGACGGGGCAGGTGACCCAGGATTGACCAGCAAGGTATTCCATCCCATACATGTCATTCTCACTTTCCTGCTTATCACTAACCCACTGCTTCCTGGGGGTGGGGCCCAGGAGGGAGGGGCCCTCCTGTCTCCCACTGATTGGTACCAGCTTTGCCAATTCTCCAGTTAAAAGCCTGCAGGTGTGATGGCAGGGGGTGCTATTGCATTTTGCCCTCTGCCCGTGCTGGGGGGAGCTACTGCATTTTCTCCTCTGCCCGTGCTGGGGGGAGCAACTCTGCCTGAGGAGGATTTCCAAGCTCTTGATCTTGGTTTTGTACATATTTGTATATATTTGGTTATTTCTATTATTATTGTTATTATATTCTTTTTCATTATTATAGTTTATTAAAACTGTTTTAACTTTCCAACCCATAAGTCTCTCTCCCTTTTCCCTTTCCCTTTCCCTTGGTGGGGGGGAGAGAGGGTTAACAGAGAGCATCTGCCACCTGGTTAATAGCTGGCCCAGCTTTAAACTGTGACAAGTATTTGGCTGAATTCACTCAGGATGGGTGAAATACGAGAAGATCTGAAAAGGGCTAATGTTGTTCCTAACATTAAAACACAAGAAAGGATTTAGGAATTAAGATCAGCTAAGATGATCATCTTTCCAGGGCAGGGGGAAACATTCCAAATGCCTAGAAAATTTAAAAGACGATTAACAGCAAAAATGGCTGTAGGAGTTAATCAGAAGCTGTCCTGGTTTGGCCTAAACCAGGCCGATTTTCCTTTCAGTGATTTTTACTTTCAGCTAAGTCTCCTCTAAGTAACTGCACTTTCTGAAACTAACTGCATGTTTTTGCGGACAGTGTCTGCTTCCAGGACTGATAACGCTCGAAGTTTGTAGTTATCACTGAGGCACCGGTAGGGATGTTGTGGAGAAAGGCTCTTGCTGTACTTGTTCTTGAGAGAAACCAAGGTCACTGCCATTACATAAAAAACCCTGTACTTGCACTAGGATTTACAAATATTTGTCTGCAAGAAATATAACATAATCCTTCCACTGCACTCAGAGATGGAGTACCACATCCAGCTTTGAAAATCCCACTTCAGAGGAGACGTGGGCTAACCTGAAAGACTCTGGAGGGTAGCAACAGGACTCTCCAGGAGCCTGGTGACACTGACATTTCCATCAGCATCACTGTTTGTGTATGGATAGCGAGGCCCGTTTTCACCAACAGACATCCAAGTCCTCTGAGGTTCCTCAGAATCCAAATTCTGGGAAAGATCATACAAAGAAAACCCAAATTGTTTCAAATTGAATGCTTTGACTGAAAGGGAATGGGCATCTCACAGAGAAACTGATCTGAACATTTCTGACCCTGCCTGATACCAATTTCTAACAGCTGGCCATAGCTGTGGTGCTGCTCAGGTATTCCCAACATAACACAAGCACCCTAAACCAAAGTCTCATCTAGAAGATCAGCTGAGTTTTCACATTGGTTTTCAAACCCATGCAACGCGGCTTCAAATAATGCTGGGAATTTGGATTAAAGAAAGTTGTATCAATCTCATCACTTAATTAGCAGGCAAGAATAACAACAAAAGATAGGAGCTGACTTTCCAGTCTAGAAGAATACCACAGTCCATCCACCAAAAAAAAAAAAAAAGATACATAAACATATCAAGTACAAGGGATATTAAATACATGGGTATTGCTATTTCGTTTTATCACATTTGCATGATCTTTTCATTGTCAAACAAGAACCTCTCAACTGTAGAACAATTCCCATCTTGGTGCCATACAAATAAACTTATTAAAACTGAACTCACAAGCAATATTTTAATCTACTAGAATATCCACAGCATTAAATAACAGCATAAATCTGAAAGTTATAGTTTCAATTCAGAACTCTAGCTCTTCTTTTGATAAGAAGACATATTCAAAAATTATATGTTATATTTATAGGGTCAATTCTGGAGAGAAAAAACCTGTTTTGCAGAAACAACCAGACTTGAGGGAGTTTTGAGAGCGGGACTAATATTTCTGAGCCTTCTCATCCAAATTTTGTGAAATTAGTCCAGATTTATATGGTACGGTTTGACTGGCATCTACTGAAACCTCTAATGCTGAAATACTATGGTTCCAATTCAGTCATGGCACTTAAGTATTGCACTACACTCTTAAACCACTATAAATTTTGTATATCCATAAAAAGTTATATACTCTATATGAAATATATATTTACATCCTACATATGGCAAATAATGTTATGGAACAGGGATCTATTAATGGGGAACATTTAAGTACCTACAATCTGTGGCACCTCTTCATTTCCTTAATTTATTCTAAACTTCAAAACCTCTCACTGATTTCAGAGAGACACAATTTAAAGAAAAATCAATCTTCCAAAAAATTATATCTAGTTTCCCCCAAAATCGTAGCCTCTCCAAATTTCCCTCATCTAGATAAAGCTCTTCTGGAGTTTTGGGGGGATTTGGTCAGGTTTTTTCCCATACCATATTATTAGCGGTTATAGTATAAGAAATGGAATGTCCGGAGCTTCCCAAGGGGATGTATAGTAATCTCCTTCCAATTCTGCCAGGTCCCAAAGGAAGAGATTTCAAAGTGAATATCCTTTTGCAATTGAAAAATAGTTCTGTAAGCAGTGCAACTACTGTAACCTGGTTTCCAATGCACCTTTTTGTTTCTGTGATTGACTACTCACTTTGTAAACTGAATTATATCTAGGTTGCAGCGTTCATTCAGCTCCAAAGAGTTTCCATCAGAATTCACTCAATCTCCTCCACAGGCTGAATCTGCCTCTCTGGTGAATCTGTCTCTGCGAGCTACAACCCAAGCTTGTCCCTTGGGTATGGCTTTCATGAGGTGTCACCCCCCCATGTGAACTCTCTAATGTGTTAGAAGAGTTGAGCTTTAGCTGGAAGAGCACTGCAGCGTTTCCCTGAACATTATATTAATCAGGTCTTCCTCCTCCACCCAGCCAGCAATTTTCCACAAAATTACAGAAAAATATAGACATGTAGTATTTGACAGGTACAGAACAGAGTACCCTCTACAGCATACAGTGTACACAGTACATCATAGAAATGCAGTATTTTTGAGACACTTACCGCTCCATCATGATTGCAAAAATTCAGATAATGGGTAAAAAGGTTACCGATGACGGAAAGCCTGCCAGGGTGTTTTGACAAGACCAATTTTTAGGGGAAACCATGCTTAAAAAAAAGCTAAAGTGTACTTTATACTTGGGTCTGAGTCATGATCTCATAGCAAATAAGAACAGAGGCTGGCCTGTCATTCCTTACCTAAACAAATGTCCAGATGTTCAGTTTTCAATAACCATAACTCCAGTTTATATACTGCATACTTTTAATTGGAAGGAAGCATGTTCGGTTGCCCTATTCATCCTCCAGCTGAAGTCGTAACATTAACAGTTATAGAAATAAATGTACACAGGCAATGAGAGAATGTCTGTTGTCTCATACCTGAACCCTGTTTCTGCAATGCAATTGTAAATTCCAAGAGTTATATTAATAATGTCCTTTTCCAGCTTGAAAAGTTTTTATCTAGATTTCTTTTGTATTTTGATATCTAATGGTCCATGATATTTGTTCCTTTCTAATACTAATATACTAAAATGAAATAATACATTCCTTATCAATTTGCAAATCTATGTGTCTTAAGCTCGAAATTTTGAACAATTAACTATATCAGGAAGCACACATCTGGTACCAACCCTAGCTTCATTATAGTTTTTCAGACTACTGTACAAAGTTAAAATTTCTGGGTTTTTTATTTAAGATTGCAGTAAAAACTCGGCATTTTAAAAGCAAAAAAATATGTATTGGCAGTAAAAAAAAGACAGCTAGCATTAAACTTGTAAGATAACGAACATTTGTACATGCAAGTACTTATAAGATCTGCATTCTCTGTCTTGATTAATATTAAAGAGTTGCAGAGGAAACAAAAATACTGCAGGCTAAATACAAACATTCTTTGCTTTGCTATTCTTTTAATAATGAACTTCCTTGGAAGGCTAGCCCCTAATCTCACATGTGTTCTGTATTTGTAGGTACATCACTGTCAGGAAATGCTGTGAACTGGAAGTTCCTGACAGATAAACTCCTTGGCCTTAAAAATACGATAGATATTACTTGAATGTCAGAAAGAATCATTTCCAAACTTTGCCCATGATTCAATATCTCTTTATTTAAAAAACATAACAAGCTTGGAGATAATTAGCAATACACATATGGATTATGTAGTCATTGTTATGCTGGAGTTGTCATAAAAATAAAATGGGGAAAACATATCATAAAAATAAAATGGGGAAAACATAATTAATTCCGCTTTTTATGGTGCTGTTATTGCTTGGTTTGCATGAAGAGCCCATAGTTATGAATCCCACTATATCCCTAAAGTCCTTTGGCCCCTACCTAATAACAAGGAATGGGACAGACCGGTTTTGTCTAGTTTTGGATCCAACTGAATATGAGATACCGAGAGTTTTAGTCTAAAAGTATTGGCCTTGCGTTCCAATTATGATAGTCTGCAAAGTAAAGTGCAGAGGAGAAACCAGGGAGGAAAATCTAATGGAAAAAAATAGAGAGAAAAATAAAGCAAAGTGAAACTACATGAAGCCAAATAATAAAGCAAATATCAAAAGTCAGTAAAATTGGACAGAGAAAGGAAATTGAAAAGACAGTCATTGGTATATTCTCTGCTTTTCTTGGAGGAAAGTACAGGTGATAGAAATTCATAAAGCTCTCCTATCAGTAACATATCCCAGAGGTGAAAAAATCATATTTTAATTGATTCACTCTTGAAAGAGAGAATGAAAAATGAAAGGTTTACTTATCTCCATTTTTTTTTTCAAACCAGCAAATCCTAAAATAAGGTTGAGTTTGCAAAGATAAGTCACTTGCCAGATGGGAAATACCAAAACTCAGACTGTTTCTGCCACCCTGTTTCCCACCCCACATGCACATGCGCTGCGGTACAGTCTTTCCTCACCCTCACACATGCCCCATCCTTGGCATGGGCCATCGTCTCGTTCTCTGCACAAAATGAACAGGGCTCATTTCACATGCAGGGAGCCAAATGCTTCGTCTTAACTATTCTGGATGTGGACTTGGTGTTCATGTACCACATGCTTGTCAAACTTTGGACTGAAGATCAAGCAACAAATTTTGTAGCCTGGGCCTCAGTATTCTTCATTACTGTATTAAAGTAGGTAAATAGTTGTGAAATGCCATTCTCGCAACAGCCCCTGTAAAGTAAGGATCTTATTCTACCACTTCCTTTCTTTTTTAGCAAGATGAGAAGCTGCCATCCAGAGACATTACGGTCAAAGATGTTCATTAAACTCAGGTGAAGAGTAACAGGTAAGTACAAGATGACCTTCTTGAGTTCTGTGTATTAGACAGTACTTCATGCAATAAAATCACAGCTGACACTGACTTTAGTTACTGTTATGCGTGTTCAGCACTGCAAATCAGAACCCGTGGTCTCAGACTTACACATCCAAAAACTAAACCGAAAAGCAAATCCACACAGCCAGCATTCCCCTGTGAGGGCTGAGGCAGTATGTCCGATACCACACAGACCTCTGTGGCAGAGGCAGAGAGATCCACTCCAGCCTTTGATGGTTTTACCTATAAGGACTACTTTTCTCTCTGCCACAAGCTGCCCCTTTGCCTATACAATCCAGCTTATCAGTTAAGCACAACTCATCCCATGCACAACACAGGGCAGGAATCCTGCAGAAAAAAAAACCAACATATAATCACAACTAAAATGAGTTATCATGCTATACAGTCCCATTAAAATTGTAACCACAATTGGATTTCCTATCTGTTAAGCACTGAGCTTTGCTGGATTGCTGTCTGTTGACACCAGTCATGCATGTTATCTCTTTGGTTTTAATTTAAAAGAATTTCAAAGAAACCAGAAATCCCATCATGTTGCTCATGAAGATGTACATGGAAAGCTCACTAGCAGGAACTAGTCCAGCAGTTGCAGGTTGTTCTCTTGTACATGGAGCAGGGTTTGAAGAGGTGATGCACACACGGGGCAGGGGGTTTCACTGGCATTACATGACAACAGATGAAGGTTGGTCAAACAGATCCCCCTCTTCCATGTGAGGTTGTTCAGGACCCTGCTCCCCACCTGCCACCACCTCCTGCTCCCATTTTCCCATCCCAGCCCCTCCACCCCACCCGTTCCTAAAATCCAATCTTCCTTTGCCATTTTTCTCCTCCAAGCACCAGTCCTGTTCCTACGGCAGCTCTCAGCCTGTCCTCACCACACTCCCTATTTCAGCCATCACTTTCAGCCTGTAACTGCCCTCTGGCACCTCTCCTGTTTTCCCTCTTTTCCTCTCCAAGAACTCTCGAACACCCATCGGCTGCTGCTTGCACCCTCTTGCGTTACTCAGCCCTGTCCCCAGGGCACTGCCCTGTGGCTCCTATACCCTTTGCTGTTTGTTTTGGCTCCTGCCATACCTGCCACCCCTCCACCATCCAGCTCTGCACCTGCTTCTCGCAAAACATCTTCCAAATCACCTTGGCCAATGATTGGACTCCACTGGGGGCCATCCAGCCAGTCCCATTTTCAGAGAAAAGCCACACACTCTGCATTTCCATCTCCCTTGTAATATGCTCCCTTCAGAAGTGTCAATATTTGTTTTTCAACATCTCTTGCAAAAACAACTCACAGTAACATCTTCCCTAATGTACATAAATCATCCCAGTGCAGAAAGCCAGTACATAACAGGGATTAATTCATAACTCCAGAAAACAGTAAGCATAATGCTATAAATGCTAAAAGTACATGCCAGGTTGCAGCACTGATAGCCACCAGCTTTTTCTTTTAGAGAAATCTTACCTAAAACACTAAGCAGTGAATGCAACTCTTGCTTTTAGTCACAAAGCATTATATAGCCCCAAAACATTTAAATAAAATGAGTAAAAGCAGGCCCCAAGAGCTCCATAGAAATCACATCCCTTAAAAGGACACACTTGCTATTCTGTAAATCCCACATAACTTCCTTTTCTCAAGGCACCAAATAAATAAGAATACAGAAAGGGGACAAACTACTGTTTAAAAACCTTTAACTTGGTGAAAACCCTACTGTCATAGGGTTTTCTAGGAAAGTTTTCAAATGTCAAAAACTTGACTGAGAAACATCATTTACTATAGTATCAATAAATATTTGGTTACTAGGGTAGAAAAAAATTGTACATCTGCCTTTTTTGGAATAAAGGTTTTAATTTCTTGCATACATCACAAGATCAAAAATGAGTTTCCACATTACATCGCTAAATAAGCAAGATGGTCTGTGAGTGAGACCAGAAGTCTGAGCCCTCCCACCTCCAGTTTTTCTATTTGCTCTCTTCTGCCTTTAATAAAGTCCTTCAGACCCAGTTTCCTTTGTAGAAACAAACAGATCATCCGTCTCCCTGAGTAAGATTAGGTGTCATCACTTCTCCCTTCTTTGCGAAATAATAAAAGTCATACTGTAGGGGAAAAAAAAATTCTTTTAAACGTTATTCAGCCAGGAATAAAAACTGTAACCTTGGATGCCATGTGTGTGAAATGAAAATACACCATTTCAAGTTACAAAGGTCTAAGATTTACACTTCTTTTTCCTAGGGATTTAGCATGGAGGGGCAGCAATTACTATTCTGGATTGAAGGGATTCTGCTTCTCATTCATATTTAAATATAAAACCTATTAAAAGTCCAATTAGAATACTACTACTTTTATTTCCTAATAGAATGGCAATTTAGCCTCATTTTTCACCATGCAGGTTCAATGGCTACTTTTAAATGCAGTTCTAAGGAGTACTGTCACAAAACCTAAGTTTAAAAGAGGCAACGGTAATGTTCCTGCAGCCCATTGCTTAACAGATCAGTGAAAGTAGATCATAATCTTATATTATCCTCCACATTTGCTTGCATTCTGAAAGCATATAAGCCTTTCCAAATAGACTTGATCTGTTTAGTTTCTATACAACAAATCAACTCACAGCTCCCTTGTTAGGACCCACCAACAGGAGTTTTACTTGCAAGGTTGAATGAGATCCTGTGCCTGCACTGATGTCTATTTTCTCACGTTATTTAATCTTTCTCATGCTTGCTAATTTCAAATTATCATTTCAAATAAAGCTTCATGATACATGGTCACATTTAGACTGTAAAAGGTTGTGATTTACTGCTTTGACAGACCAACATTTTTAGCTTGTATACAGCACCCAGCCACAAACGAACAACAAAAATGTTTTGAGCCATTTTCAAAACGAATGCTTTGTGTACCAGAATCTGTCATTTAGAAACAATACACACACACACACACACACATATACACACATACATACACCCCCCCCGTTCTACAATAATTGATGTTTGGGGTTTATTAAAAAGGCAGTAATTGCAAACCTATTTGATTATTTCTTCTGCAGCATGAAATAACCGGTTACCTTTCAGGAAAGGAGCCCTTCGTGGCACAAGCCCTTCTGTGATTCCCACCTGCTCTTGCTGATGCTGTTTAACCAGGTTTCCTTCACTGCCAGCTCTCAAAATCTTTTCACCTAGCCTAATTTTTCGTGATCGGCTGTTAAAATCTTCTTTCCTAGACGAAGGCGATTTAGGAGCCGTATTAGCTGACAAAGGTCGAGCCAAGCGAGAGGGTTTGGACATTCTGCCTGTGCAGGAATGTACCTGCTCCAAAAGCAATTTCTAAAAAAATCCTTCCCAGCTAGCTTTCCAGCACAGAGGCTGGGGAGTTGGTGTGTGCAGCACAGCTGGATGCGAAGTGCCGTGCTGCCAGTCCAAGCAGTTTTAAACACCAGGCGCTGGGGTGGTCACGCAGGCAAGTTTCCCGGACCTGTGGAATGTAAATGTGTGCTGGGGGAAAACAGATGACTCTGCTCCGGCGCCGAGTCCCAACCACACCGTGGGGAGCAGATGCTCTTCCAGGGACTGTCTCAAGCTCCCGGCGTGCAGCGACGAGGCGCAGAAGGGGAATGCCCCACCTACGCAGGTACAATGTGAGAAACCACCCAGGCGCAGGGTTACCTCTGCACGCGGGACCTTCCTGCATTCCTCTCCCAACCCACTCTCTCAAAAGAAACGCTTTCTTGTTTTAGAAGATTTCTTCACTGTGCGCCAAAACCGCACCGCTTCAGCGCTATACGGTAAATGCCTGATGTCAAGAATCCGTTTGTCTGAGTTAAGTGTGATGCGAGCTTAAATTGGATTAAATGATGCATATTCTCCTACCATTGTATTTTCTAACTCACCAAAATAAATAAAGGATTGACAGTGAATATCATCTCTTATTGAAAAACGGCCCAAATCCCTTATTATTAACTGGTATTGCTTAGGAAATAACACTGCACAGAACATTGCCCATTATACTTTCCTCTTTCATTGGTACATATACATCTAAAAAACCCCTGGCTTCTTGCACACTGCAGATAACCATGTTCTTTACTGACTCTCCAAAGAAAAAATTCCTGACCTCAGGCTACATTATTTCAAACCTCAGTTCCTGGGTGCTTTTCTTTGAAAATGCCTAGGCAAAGCCTGCCTAACTTTCTCTGCCAGCCCTGCGGTTGTGAATGCTGCCAAGACGCAGAGTATTTGGTCACATGAAAAGAAAATTCCATTCACTGTAATTTTACAAACTACTTCTAAAGAAAAAAAAAAACACAGTGTATACCAGACAAAACATCACAGCTACAGTTACAGCAAAATCTTCACACTGAATTTTAAAATGTATTCCTCAATATCCCAGGCAACCAGCATGCTATACCAATAACAGAGTATGAGGGACCATTTTATTTCAAAGCTGGAACAAACATAAGTGAATCAATACTATCAGAGCTAAAGTACTAATAGTTATTTAGCAGAAATGCTTAACAAGCAAAAAGACAGGAAAACATGACTAAATTATTACAGACATTCCTCATTTTCTTAGATGGCAATTGTGCGATGCAGTAAAATATTTTTGCATGCTATTTCCATATTTTTTTCAAGAGTCCCACATTAAAGAGGTAGTAGTTTATGCTTCCTCCATAAAGCATATTGTCTATTGCTTTGTTGCCCCATCAAGAATGGGACAGATTAAGTGCAATACAGCAAGCCTTGCCATAATGTTGATAATCTTCTGCGTATTATTATATCAACACAGTAGGAGCTCTAAGTGAGTGGGAAGACTTCAACTTTCAAGGAGGGACTTGACGGACAGGAGAGCAACTCTGGGCTGATTAGCAGTGCTCAGGCACAGCAGGTCATGCAGAAGAAGATGGAGAACAGAAACAAGAGTTAAACAAGAAGATGAATGGAGAGTTAATCACGTAACTGGAGTGAGGAATGAGTGAAGAAAGAAGAGAAAAAGTGAAAGCCAGTAAGTGTGTGAGAGCTCAGTGAGAGCCTATTTCTGTCATTCCCTCTAAAGATCTCAGACTGTTTTGCAAACAGTTATTTTGAAGATCTTCCACTATGATTTCTTTACCAAATGCAAATACTCTGTGCTTAAGAAGAGTTTTTAACCAGTGACAATAATGCCTCTGATACTACATAGACATATTTTAATTCTCCCAAACACAGGACAATTGTGATATAAAAACCCATCTCTGACTGACAACATAAACAATGGTGTTTTGGTTTTCAAATCAATACTGCTAAGGCAAAATCCTACTGAGATTACTGCACATGGTACATTCACCCAAACTGAGCACCCTTAGCACAGGGTGCTCTTGCAAAGAGCAAGCTCATCTGTGAAGCATGAGTCTAACCAGATGGTCACGTTACCTGTAAACTTAAAATAATTAAATTTCTAAGCAAAGCAAGGACATCACGAATTCAGGTTTTTCCTAAGGCTCTCTTTGTTGCAACAAGAGATAGGAAATGGGAGATGTTATCCATTGGCTTCTGACATGAAAAGCACAGGCCCTAAGTCTTGTCCATTCACATATCAAGGTGACACTTCTGCACTGTGAGACAGCAGCAACATCCTGATTGACATTCATTTTTGACAAGGAAGAAGCTCTTTGTCTCACAGCAGAGACACAGCCATGCAGAAATGAAATGAATCAAAACATGTTCCTCAAGCACAGGAAATTCCCAGAATACTCCAAAGACGACCATTTTCAGTAGTATCTCAGTGCCTGAATAGCAGCCAGGTGCCTAATGGCATTATGTCATGTGAGGAAAGGGTGAGAGAGCTGGGACTGCTCAGCCTGGAAGAGAGAAGACTCAGGCATCTTATCGATGTGCATAAACTTCTGATGTGGGGATGACAGGGGATGGAGCCAGGCTCTTCTCAGTGGTGCCCAGTGAAAGGACAAGTGGCAATGGGCACAAATTGAAATACAGAAAACATAAAGAACGTAAGAAAAAGCTTTTTATACCATGAAGGTGGTCAGACACTGGCACAGGTTGACCAGAGAGGTCTTGAAGCCTCCATCAACACGCAACCAGGCATGGCCCTGACCAGCCCGCTGTAGCTGAGCCTGCCTGAGCTGGGGGTTGGACTAGGTGATCTCCAGAAGTGCCTTCCCACCCCAACTGTTCTGTGATTCTGTATTATCAAATATATTCAAAGCCTATTTATAATCTGGAAGTTTAAATATGTTTAAATCTGTCCAACAGTAGATGCCCAACCTTCTTTCTTCAAAGTCCCAGCAATTAACCTATCCCACGGCTCATTGCCATTTCTGGGAGGATTTGCTTCCTTTCTGGTCGTTACTCCCTTTTAGCCTCTTGCAGTCTGCAGCACAGTGTTCCCAAAAAAGGTCTTGTTTGTTTGTTTTAAAGGCTCTGACGTGAAGCTGGTGAGTCCAGCCATGAGCATCAAACCCTTCAAAAAAACCAAAAAAACCCACCCCATAACATAAGCCCAGGTTGCTTAGCTGATTGTGTTTCAGGCTGCATGTAGACAGAGTAAATCACTTCACTCATGGGATGAACCAGCACGAGAACATGCAGCCCAGGGCTGCTGCCAGCTCCCCAGCACCCGCATCCTGACTGCACAGCTCCTCTCCCCACCCCAGCTCCCCTGAAGCCCTGGGCATCCCCGGCTGCAGGGCAGGTCCCTCCCTGCCACCCAGCACCCTCCACCACAGGTTCCCAATAAAGCTCCCCAGGCAGCCAGTCTTTCATCAGCTCTCAGGCTTTCTGAAGCCCCAAGGTACTCTTTTGAACTACTTAAAAAAAAACCTAAACACCCCCCCCCCCAAAAAAAAACAACCAAAACCAAAAACAAACCCCCAACCAAACGACAACAAAAAAAGCCCCAAACAAACCCAACCGCTTTTCCCTTAGATTTCAGACAGCCAGCTTCAGTGAGGTAGAGACCTCATATGGATGTAACAGGCCATTAAGTAAAAAGCATTTCAGTTTTTCAGGTTTTTGTGAAGTGCTGTGGGAAGTTTTCTAGTGCTCAGGGTCAATGAATAAGCTCTGTCATTGTCTCATGCAGCAGAAATTAATATTAAGGGACCAACAGTGAAGTCTATGCTTCTGAATAATCACATATATGTAAACAAGTAATATTTTTAGAATACCATACACTTTCCATATACTGTTTAAAACAATGTCCTATCAGTTTCAAAATACAAGTTCCTCTTTCCTGCCTAGAAAATAAATAACTGCTGAAATATGACAACAAGAATTTGTTAAGAGTTAGCTAACAGAAGGCATTTTTACCATAGTATATTAAATAGGTTATTATGCTGCTATTAACTTAAGTAACGTTTGTGCCCCCTGGGATAAAAGAAACATGACTGGAGATGTTATTAATCCAAACAAAGCATTTGCAAAGCTTGAAATTTCCTTTTTTGGGCACCCATGAAGTTCTAGTTTACATTCGCACATAAAGAGCTGGGGAGGGGAGAGGATCCCTCGCACGCGAACCAGGAAAAATTGGTAGTTGATGCTGTATGGTTTAGGATGTGATGTTATCTCAGCCTCACCAAATCCTCTCCATATTTTGGCCTTCAAGTATCTAAAGAAGAGAGAGGAGCATGCATATGCAAATATTTCAAATCCAGCAGACTGTTTCTAAACTATTGAGAGGCAACAACTGCTATATGAATAAATGGAAGTTGCAGGTACAGAAGTTAAAACCATAAATTAATGAAGTCTTCTCTTTACAAAATCGAGCAAGTAACCAGATGGCGTAACATTTTCAGCGCAAAATGAGAATAAATGTATAGGCACCAAAAGAACAAGATCAGTGATGAAAACAATTTCAGATGCAAGTCACAGATAGGCATGTAATGTGATAAAAAAAGTTCAGTGCTTCAGAGAGGTACATTTTCTAGTCACTGAAGCATGCAAAATTAGTGACAAGTTAATTCTGCAGATGTTAAAGCTTTCTTAGAACTATGTGGCAGTGCTTTATTTTTCCATATATGATTTCTGAAATAGTTGCATAATACAGAAGGTGCTTCATATTCAATATACTGAAACCCATCTTAAAACATTTCACACAAATCTAAAAGAATTCTTCCTGGAAAAATAAACCATGCAAAAGGAACCTAGTCAGTCATTCAATGACAGGTGAACTCCCCAACAGAAAGGAAGCTGTAATTATGGCAAGTCCTGTTACCCTTTAATATGGTCTTAAAAACAAAAGTCTGTTAAGGGTCCTGCTGTAATGTAATAGCTGCCTGGAAGATGCTATAATTAGAGCAGAGTTGTCATTTCTATCAGGAAAACCTGTTCCAGAGATTTACTACTCAGCCATAAAAATTTAATCTCAGCTCCAAGACTTTAAAAGAAAAATCAAAATCAGAAAAAAATCCTTCAGGTCTACTTTAATTCCTTTTCTTTAAGTTTTAGAAAATTAAACTATAGCAAAACTTTCTTAAAGATAGAAGACTTTACAGCTGTGGAATCTGAACACCTTATTCTGCCTCAAAACCAGAAATACCATCAGTAAGGGCATTATTTTGTCACTTCTGCGTCTTATATTTGGCTTTCGTTCAAGACCTGTGAAGTCCTGTATTTGCCTGAGTACACAGGTCTGTGGCCTACTAATAAAGTGTTTACACATATTGAACTATATCATGGTTACAGTTTTTCTAAACCAGTACAGTTATATCACTACTATCCCTCATCTCATGTTGTTCTGTCCTCAGGGTGCCTTTTGACAACGGCACTTGCTTCCCTTCCCCACCTGAAGGGTTATACGAGCTTAGGCACACTTGCACGCACATAACTGCATCCACCCATGGATGGATGATGCAGAAGAGGAAAGCAGTAGGGCATCTGCGTGCAAACACAGCCAGTAACGTTTGAACTATTGCCAAGAGTGTTGCCAAGATTTCCAGTTGGTGCCAACTGTGATGGCAGGCTTGGGTACATTACCCTGACGAGATAATGTTAATCACTAAGCAATTCCAGAAGGAGCAATCAGCTGTGAGCAGCTGCCCATGCAACTCAGAACAAATACTTTTTTTTGAAGAATTTTACCTTTTTCTACATATCAACCACTCACAGAAGAATACAAAATTAAATATTTATTCCATATGTAGATTACTATTAAACTCTACCAGTGCTCTCTGATTTGGCTGTTCCTCGTGCTATACTGGTTGGCTGTAATGACTAAAAGAGTCAAAATTTATACAATCTTGGTTCAAAGTTGTTTCACTTGTTCTGATGTTTCAATCAAATCAAATATGAACTCAGGTTCGATACGTTCTTAAAGGAATCGCCCTTATCTATACACCACAGCAGATCATTACCATTATTGATTCACTGTTAAATAACATATGAATACTGCCTTCCAAATCTGCAGTTATTTCACATTAGGTTCTTAAAGCATTTTAAAAATGTGCACAAAAATAGCTTTTGTCAAATTTATAGCGTTAGTAGTTAAAAAGAGAAAAAGAGAGTAGTTAAAAGCATCGAAGTTTCAAAATCCGTTCTGAAATTATGTAAGTGAAGCTATGGCTGGCTTAGTCTTTAATGTCACTATAAAAAGGGGGGGGAGAGGAGCAATACGAAACACTACACTGACATTTTACTCTGAAGAAAATGTTAGTTTCAAATGTTAGTTGCTAATTTGTTTTAGCATATCTGCAGCCTTCCCTAGCTTTTTGCATCATGATTTTCAAATGACCACTTCTTAATAAAAAAATAACCTTTTAAAGAGCTCAAACACATCAAAAGAAAACATGGAGAGCTTAAAGTTTTACAGAAGATAAAACATGCTTTACAGAAAACCAGCCCATATGATGGTTTGAATGAAATCCTGGAATGAAGAAAAAACGAAACAGGTAGGAAGCAGGAACAGAGTGGATATGCCAGGAGACAAACGCAAACCTTCACTGACAGAACCCTGCCCATATTGGCAATACACAGATAAACCAATTTAATTGTTTCAATATTCGTCTTTTATCCTGAAGTTCTACATCACCCACAAGGGCCAAAAAAACAGGAAAAGTAAGTAAAAGAAGTGACTGAAAGGAGGACAAACTACAGGTGTGAAAGTAATCCACTCACATCCCCCACGAAGAATTCTGGCTATTCCTCATCCAGCAAAGTCCCATCAACAGCACCCTCAGGGACAGGTGCCGCAGCGGATGCTCTCATAAGGAGGAGCCAAACTACAAAGAAAAGAGAACAATGGGAAGATAATAGTCATCCTCTGAAGAAGGCGGTAAGAAAGAATAGCTGTTTGGGGCAGCCTCTAGCTCTGGCACTCTTGACTGGACTATCATAATCTTTCTCCACTATAGACCTTGGATGTAAAGAAAAACCTCCACAGGTCTATGGAAATGGGAAGGCACATGAGCAGATACAGGACTCTTTATAAACAGGTATTATAATAACAGCTCAGACCAGAATTCATTTGGGTTTTTTTTTCTTAAAGTAAAAATGATTAGCCAGAGCCACTATCTGAACTGCAAACAGGCACAGAGAGTGTTACATCAATCCAGCGTCCTTTTCTCGGGAGCAGCTCTGGGAGTGATGACTTAGCCAAGCAGAACAAAAATGTATTTGTCTATTTGTGAGATGCAATTTTTTTTCAGACACCCATTAATGAATATTTCAAGAAATTAATCTGATCAGTTTTCTGTGATTTTTGTGCTTTTTTGGTGTTTGGGGAGAGACAAAGGGATAAAATGCGAGAGCTGTATTTTTTCATGTGTGTTTTTGACCACCACAGAAAAGGAAAAAAGTCACAGAATCACAGAATCAATCAGGTTGGAAGAGACCTCTGGAATCATCAAGTCCAACCATTGCCCTGACACCACCATGTCAACTAGACCATGGCACTAAGTGCCATGTCCAGTCTTTTCTTGAACACATCCAGAGATGGTAACTCCACCACCTCCCTGGGCAGCCCGTTCCAACGTTTAATGACCCTTTCGGAGAAGAAATGCTTCCTAATGTCCAACCTGAACCTCCCCTGGCGAAGCTTGAGGCTATGTCCTCTTGTCCTAAGTCTCTTTCCTGTAAGTACCATTTAAGATGTTCACCATCACACTACAGCAAGCTTTACTTTTTGCAGTTACATAACTCAATACAACACATATGATGCACGAGGTTCTCTTCTGTGTCAAAATTGCACGTGTTGAATTCGATCCCTTCTGCCACTTACTGCCCTCACAGCACCGTATCAAGTGCCCCCTAATGCTGACTGCATGGGTTTGAGTAAATTGTCTACAGTCAGCTGCTCAATCTCTTGCTGTCTGAGCAACTCTGGAGAGATGAACATATTGTTAAAGCAACAATAAAGAAATCTGCAACTCAATTTATTTGTGTTTATATAGCTATATAGGATAGTTCAGGTAATCTGAGTCTACCACAACTCCCCTAAAAATCCTCACGTGCTGAAGCCATCTGGAAAGATATTTCTTGGTTTCAATCTACCCATACTTGTAGAGACTAAGTGTTCTGAAATCTGGAGTTTTTATGCAGATGACTTAATATCCTGCTTTGCATATTTGATGATTCATTACCTTATTTACATAAATGACAACAAATGGTCCCAATTACTAGCACTTAAGTCTGAAAAGGCTGCAGCACAGAGCATCCTTTAGGAATGCAGCAACTGCTGTTTTCTTTATTTCTGGCATATATTTGGGGTGGCGTCCAGGTTACCATGATGGCTCCTCCGGCCTCTGTCATTAGGTATTGCTCATCAGGAACATAAAGGGAAAATCCAATACAGTGATCAAACAACAGACAATAGTAGATGGCAATGAAGCAAAGAAAGCTGAAATAGTAGTCTTTCCAGCCAAGAAAAACCTTGAAAAGAACCAATAACCCTACCATTAAAACATAAAGGTCTATGAAGTATGTTATTAACAACCCCAAACTATTCCCTGAATGGAAAACTAAACTGGAGACCATGCCAAGGGCAATATATAAACATAAAATCTCATTTGAAAAAAAGCTCAATGGCCATTTGTGAAGGCTGGGTAACACAAGTTAAAATAAACAGGACACTGCCTGACTAGCATTTCCACCTAGAACCATTCAGGAAACTGGTAGAACAGTGTTTTGAATGCATAGTCTATTTCGCAAAGAGCACGTTATTTACTACGCTCTACCAAAACAGCGTTCTGTGATCTGGCTGTTCTTGATGCTATATCGGTTGGGTGTAACGACTAAAAGAGCTAAAAATACACAGTCTTAGTTCAAAGTTGTTTCATTTGTACTGATGCGTTAATCAAATAAAGTAAAAATTTAACTTCAATACGTTCTTGATTGATTGATCTTAAAGAGTTAAAATAAAAATGATGCTATAAGGACTTCTACATAAAGAGCAGACAGACATGTGTACTTAAAAACACATACAAACCAAGAGAGACAACAGGAAAATAGGCAAAAACAAGAATGGGAAGGAGAACAATAACTTGCCTCCAGCGAGCCCTCCTGTGCTACTAACAGGCACCAGTCTGTTACCAGGGAGGCTTCAGCAAGTGTGACCTGAATTCCCTGCACTGAAACACAACCACCAAATCTACCATGTTATTGTATGAACCATAAAATAAACAGAAAAATTCAGAAGCTATTAAAAATTAGTGTTATAAATTCTGAGAGCAACTCTTCATGATGTCACTCATTTTAATAGTCCTTAAAATGCCTTTCAGTGAAAAGGTGTGCCTTCAGTGAAAAGGAGGGAACGTCTGGAGTAACTTGAGTCAAGAAAATCAGGTTTCTCACCCCAATAAGGACTCCTTTGAGGGAGAAGAATAGGATCTGAGTAACTTCCATATTTAACATTAGAATTAAATGGATCTTTTCCATCTTTTCTGGCCTTTAAAGACCAGTTTGTAAATTATATACTCCCACATCAACATTAAGTTTTGCAACTGGGAATTCAAACAGCTCCCAGATAATGCATGAACCTATAGAAAACTACTGCCTTCTCCTTAACATAGAACAATTCTGCAATGCTAACAGCCATAAAACAGTAAAAACAGAGGCAGTAACCACAAAGCTAGCTTCAAGCAAGTAACCCCTCCAGGTCTAACGATGAGACCTTAATGTATTTTTCACATATGGCAATGTCTTCAACTGAATAAAATAATCCCATTCTCACTCACTTGCCAAGTAGTATGACACACATCTTAATACTTTTGAAGAGCAATATTATACAACAGAAAAAAAGAAAAATATTTTATAATTAGCAATGGTTTGAAACGTTTTCTGCCTAAACTTCCCTTCCACTCTTCTCCACAATTTTCTCCAGCACAAACAAATTAGCCATCTTCTTCCACTAGCAGCAACTACCTCTGTTCATCTACTCTTCAGCTAATAAGATCACAATCAGTTATCCCCTAGCAACACCAATTTCACTCTAGTAATTAAATCTACCCACTTCGGGTTCTACACTCAAATATAATTGCACAGGTAATTTCAATTCGACAGAGCCTAACCACATAACAAGAGTCTGGTCCAGATTCAGGATTCAGTCCTATACTTTCCAAGTGCACTATGGCATATTTAAATTATCTTACAATAGCTGCTATACTATACATCAGCCTTGGTCCCATCTCTGTCTCAGGTACCAGACTCTGCAGTTAGAGTTGCTCCTTTGGTTGTTCCTTGCATTTATTCTACTGAGCATCAAGTTTTCTGTGTAACTATGCTACAAAGTCTGTCAAAAAGGAAGCCTTGCAGTTTGCAGGGTGATATCACCAGAGATGTGATGGTGAGGAAGCCTGGTGAGCACCAGCGCAGAGCAGTCACCTGGGACAGCCTGGGGAAGCTGCTGGTGACAAAGGCAATTTGGGGCAGAGAAGAGGGGAAAGAAGCAATGATTAAGCAATCAGAGGGCAGAGATTAGGATAAAAGAAAGAGGGGAAAAATCCTGACAATTATCATGGCTGTACCACATTAGGCATATTTTCAAGTAGGAGAGAATATACGATGATAAGTTGTTACAGAGATGGGCTCTGTGGAAATACGAGAGAGCTGTCCACCTGCCCGCTCACAGGAATGCAAGGAGCTGCCCTGGGGATTCTCCTCGTGGAGCAGCTTCGACCCTTTCCAAATGCCTGACAGAGAGTCAGGGAAGAGACCCCCTTCACGCCTCCATCCCCGGTGGACCGCAGCCCTGAACAATCCTCAAGACCAGTCCAGGTCAGCACAAAATTCACTTTAAACTATGCTCAAGTGACACACAAATGTGATCCCTGAAGGCTCCTTGATCACAGTTGTGACTACCATACATTACTTCCAGAAAGTTTATAATTAGATAATCTTTTTGTTTTGGTTACTATGAAAAAAAAAGGTCAAATTTCAACTTTGTGCTAATGGACACATGCAATCTGCAAAGCACAAATCTCAGCTTGGCTCTGTAAGAGGTAAAAAAAAACCAAAACCACCCTGAAACCTTATTTAAGACACTTTTCTTTGTAGCTACAATTATTCATGAATCAAAGCGCGTTATTTTACCAATGGTCCATAAGACCCTATTAAAATCATAAATATACCAGTTAGACTTAAGGGAACTGTGTGGTTTTACTCATTTCTAAAAAAAATATGCTATTGAAGAGAAAAAACTTTCCTAGCAATACAGATGACAGAGTGGCAGGCTGGAGCGATTGTGTACTTCAGGGTGATTTGTTCAGCGAAAACACCAGGTGCAGCTGGCTTTTTCCAGCCATAAGTCTTTCCATTTGCAAGCTAATACTAGGTTGCCAAGTCAGTGTATGCCTCTGTAGTTTATGTTACATAGAAGGAATTTTTTTTTAAAGTTGCACAATTGTCACAGAAGTTCAATTTTAGACAAATGAAGAATCCAAAGAACAGTTAATTAAACCCTCAAAAGTGATCTTTTATTAATTTAGGCAGGAAATACCCATTCCATTCACAGACTAGCAATTAGGGTAAGGGATAAATCAATACATTTGCATTTATCAATTACTGTTATTCACCAAGGAGAATTCGGAAACTTTGATAAAGAATCTTCAATTCCTTCAGTCCTTAATTACAACTCATTAACTTTTCATTAACTTCAAGCTTAGTAAAAAGCAACAGCAAGTCTTTGATGGTACCACTGTTGGCAGTGGCTCACGTTAGATGGTTTTGTGGAAGTTGTGTTTAGCCAGTTATGCCGTTGCTGTATCACAGCAACACATCAATCAATGATAAGAAAATACCCCATGCCTCTTCATTTCAATTGACTCTCCGTACACTTTAAAGCTTTGCAGTAACTTTTAAGATAACACATAACACCACCCGGACTCTTAAAAAAGGGACAGTGAAGTGTGAAAGACACGCAGAGATTATTCAGGAATACCTGCACTACCAACGTGCAGCCAATCTCTATCGAGGTGAGGTTTAATAAGTGAGGGGGTTGATTCCTCCCCTGAATCTCCTGGCCACATCCATGGCACCTGCGGCATTGCTGTCCCTCACTGCCACCAGGACCTGGGGCTCTGCAAAGGGCTCTTTCCAAGAGGCAGGACCTGGTGTTCGCCACTGCCAAATTTGATGAGGTCCCTCTTGGGCCCATCCCTCTGGCCTGTCCTGGTCCCTCTAGATGACACCCCTGCCCCTGAGGTCCTCTCAGCTGGCTGTCCTTTCCAAACTCAATGAGGGTGCCCTCCAACACCTCCTCTAGGTCCTGATGGACAGGTTAAACACGACAGGTCCCACACAAGCCCCAGTGCAAACACCTTGCCACCGGTCTCCAGGCAGAGCACAGCACTAACAACCACTCCCGAGCCCCACCATCCCACTGTTGCTTTGCCCGCCCTGACCATGGCCCAACTTGAGCACAAAAATACTGTGGGAGACAACATAGAATGACCATTTAACATCAAGATAAACAGTGTTGACAGCTATGCCCTCATCCCCAAATCCAGTCATTCTGCCACAGAAGACAGTTGGGTTGGCCAGGCATAAGTACCTGGCTACAGAACTTAACAAAATGAGCAAAAACATTTCTCCTATGGTAATAACAGATAAGAAAAATGGGGGAAATTATGAAAAAAAAATCAAGAGCAAATGGAGCTTATTTACTTATTTCTCAAATTAAACTGCAAGCATGACATATACTGTCAAGTTCCCTTCCTTGGAACCAACCACAGCCACCAAATGTGGCTGAGCAACCACGTGGCAGAAGTGGGGTTCATTGGGGCAGGAAGGAGGGTTGTAGTCCCCTGAACTCACATGTTAACATTTGAACAACAAATTGGTATATAAATGAGTATGTTGTTGCTTTTGTAAGCGTGAAGTTTTACATTACACATACTTCATAGTGCAAATGCTGACTCCTGAAAAGCGAGATCTACTTTCCTCCTTCCTCCAAGACAGACCCAGACTTTGCATCTAACCTTCAAAGCAAGCCATAAAACATTAGATCACTCTCTTGGTGGCCACCGTCCCACCCTCCTGTCTGGTTTAACTGATTTACCCCGAATCCACACGAGCACGAGATCTAACACGAAGGAAGCTGAAGGACTACTCAGCAATGGGCCCCTGTTTTCTCCATAGCCTGTAGTTTCATCAAATTAGATATAACATCAGTCTGTTCCCTAAGTCAACCTTAAACAATCACTAAATGCTTTACACCATGATTTTAAACTTTTTTTCTCACTGAGTGCTACAAACCATACATGCTTTCTCCACACAGACACCAGCCTTTCTCCAGACAGCTAAACTGCAGCAAACTGAAGATCATCTAAGACTGTAAGGAAGACATACAATAATGGTAACATAAAAACATTATGAACACTGTATTAATTCACTGTCTCGTTTATTCCTATGCAACACACACATTTGCACAAATATACAGTGCCAGAGAATTTGGATCCAGTTTGTTGCATTATACCCAGAACTTTGCACAAAACCTATGTGCCTGTGGGATTTTTATTCTGTTCTTCAGGTGTCAGCAAGTAATACACAGACAGAAGTGAACTGCTGGACCTTTGCCTGAAATGCATACTTACCAGTCACCTCAATAAAATATAGAATGCTGTGCTTGCGAGTAAATCTATGAGCCAGATCAAGTACTTTGGGGTATGGAGCTGAAGCATGTGTTTTCTTCTGGCATGAGGCACTTTCAAAATTCTTCAGATTTTTTTACTTCCCCTGCAAAACGGGCTTCTCACAAGTCCAGGACAGACAGAAGGGCATAAGGCTCCTGCCACAAGTTTGCAGACTGCTTTCTGTGCCATCAAGGCAGCAGGAGACCAGCAACATCTGGTGTGTCCAACCACTTCTTGGTACTTCATTTGCACCCTTTCCTTTTTTTACCAGGTCACTAGGAATAACATTGACAACAAAAACACTCTGCAAGATTAGCATCATGACTTTTGGCAAGAACATCACCACTGCCATAATGAACTGCCGTAGAGGCCATGCTGACAAACTGGAGCAAGACTCAGCTCCTACGAGCTGTCCCCAGGATTATGTTTCCCCACTAAACAGCTGTCTTCAATCACAAAGACTGCACTTCCTTTTTTGGCATTATTAATCTTATGAAAAATGGTCATTTTCCTAGTGGTTTGACGTATTCCACGTGGCTGCTCAGCACATCTTATATAGATGGTCATTTAAACCCTTTTTCACAATAAATGCCATATGGGAAGGTTGGAGAAACAGGTGATGTTCAGCTTGAGCCAAACTAGTGCTACTTTGACTCCGGCGCTCTGATGAAAATGGGACTGAATGCACGCTATCAGCTCATCATTCCCACCGAATACACTGCTCGCATGGGGGTCTGCTCTGCTGTGCTGCGGTGAAGGATGGATGAATCACGACATAGCATCACTACTACAAATGTGCAGCCAGGTATATCCAAGTAAGGGCCTGCCAGCTTCCAGAATAGGCAAGAATTTTCAAGCAAGTGAAATTTCTTGAGACAGTACAGCAAAAAGAAAGAGCTAAATTTTTTGAGGTATTCCAAAAGAAAGAAGTAAAGACTGTCACACAAAAGAGGGGAAAGCCTCCCCAGGACAGCATTTATTTCATTAGCAAGGACTCAAAACCTGCAGTATCAGCAAAGGCACTGTTTACTTTGAGGCTGCTTGCTTGATACCTATCATTTCTAGATAGTACCATGTTGTATTTCAGAAATTCCAGGAGTCAAAATGCAATTCATGTATTATACAAAAATAAGAGGAAAAGGACTTTTCATCCAAATACAATTAAATGCTTTTTATTTACTAAACAATTTAAAGAAAGACTCCAGAGACTGAAGCTTCCTAAAAGATCACACCAGATAAAACTGGAAGAATTTTTCCTACAGCAGACAGGCAGAACAAAAAGGAGAGCAAGGAAGCAGGAGTTATGTGAACCATTTCAAATCATGAAGAAAACAAACATGAACTGTAAAGTTAGATGCAAGTGTTGGAACTCCAGGAGGCTGTCAAGGAGCACCAATGAATTTACTTTTCCTCATGGGTAAATAATGAAAAGCAAAATTTCCAGAGATAGGAGAGCAAATGTAACATTACATATATGGAATGAAATTGGGCATAACAAGTACTGAGTTTTTACTTGATGCAATCAGCCCAAATTGGTGGTCTGCCACATCTCCTGATCTCTCGGAAAGTTTCTTTTAAAAAATCAGGACATCATCTGATATTTCCTATCTGTCCCTATGAAGTGCACAGAAATCTAAGATAATGACAAAGAAGCCATAAATCAGTTAAAGGTGTCTGCATGGTCCATTATTGAACCTTGAATACTGTGTTCAGTTTTGGGCCCCTCACTACAAGAAAGACATTGAGGTGCTGGAGCAAGTCCAAAGAAGGGCAACGAAGCTGGTGAAGGGTCTAGAGCACAAGTCTTATGAGGAGCAGCTGAGGGAACTGGGGTTGTTTAGCCTAGAGAAAAGGAGGCCCATGGGAGACCTTATTGCTCTCTGCAACTACCTGAAAGGAGGTTGTAGTGAGGCAGGTGTTGGTCTCTTCTCCCAGGTAACAAGTGATAGGATGAGAGGAAACAGCCTCAAGTTGTGCCAGGGGAGGTTTAGATAGGATATCAGGAAAAATTTCTTCACAGAAAGGGTTATCAAGCATTGGAAGAGGCTGCCCAGGGAAGAGGTTGAGTCATCGTCCCTGGAGGTATTTAAAAGACGCGCAGATGTGGTGCTTAGGGACATGGTTTAGTGGTGGACTTGGTAGTGTTAGGTTAACGGTTGGACTCGATCTTAAAAGTCCTTTCCAACCAAAACGATTCTATGATTCTATTATCTTCTTCAAAAGTTTCACACAATGTTCTGTTTATTAACAAAAATTGCAGCTCACCTTTAGTCCAAGATGAAACCAAATTCTCATCTAACAGCTCAGTCACAATCCCGAAGTCAAATAAAGGCTCTCTCCCAGCCTCCAAAGCTTTTAAAGTGACTTATCCTGAGTATGTTCTAAGTTGTTATCCTGAGTCTCATGAGTACATTCACGACACACTGCTTAGGACACCCTCCTCAATGATGATTTGGGCATGCATTGTACATTGACACGTCTTTGCTGGGATACCTCCTCAGTTTGTCTGGCTGGTTTTTAAAGAATTAGGATGAAAAACTGATACAAGTCAAGACACCGTGAGTTTGCAAAATCCTGACATTTTCTGAACTAACTGAACAGGAACTGAAACACAATGAAGAAAACAGATGGAAATGTTCTTCCCCCCTGCACAGTGCTTCACACTAGACAGACTTACAAAGGTGCCAAGAAAACAGTTAGTCAAAGGCTACAGTGCTCCGTGATGTGTTGAGTCAGTCTCAGCTGTTCTTCAGATGGCTGGCAGCATGAACTGAGGCTTCTTAGGCTCCTGACGTACACAGTTAGAAGATCTTGAGCACAATCTGATCCAAAGCCCATATCAGAACCTTCTGACTTACTCCCACTAGGGTTGACTCAGGTCAGTCTTCAAACACATCAACTTAAAATCCAGCTTAAATCACAAGCGAAAAATACCTCATGTTTTGTCTGCCGAAAAGACTTGTATCTGATTTTCAGGACTTTCAAATCTGATTAAGAGTAGCTTGTTGCAAAATGATGTTAGGAATCCAAAATACAAATCCTAGAAAATAACTTTAAGAACAATTGAAATGAAAACATTCATTAGCAAAGCAAAAAACAACTTACGGCCTCCTTATTTTCAGCCTCCTTAGTCTTCTTGGACACCAGCAGCTCTTACCAATAATGTTGTTACTGCTGAGTTATTGCCAGAAGTCACACCTTGGGGATGAAATCTGCTTATATTACCCACACTCAAACATTACAACAGCACAGGTACCTCACAAAGGAGTTTGCCTGTTTCTATGGTTTGTTTTGCAGGTTACAAACACTTTCTACATACTGCTTTGGGATCAAACAGACGATAAGGAGCCCAGTTTTGCACTGGTCTGCAGCCTCTGTGTCTTAAAGTCAGTTAAACAAAACAGGGCAAACCAGCAGAGGGTCATAGTAGCATCAGTGCAAGTCTCCTCTGAGCACATGCAGCTGATCATACCGTACCCAAATCACAAAGGAATCAAAAGAATAAAATATAGCCCGATGGCCAATGTGATGCGGTGGAACACATTATTGCAGATACTAAGCCCCTTCTTATTGCAGGAGTGATGCCCATTTAAAGACTAAGTTAAACAATGAAATCTTCCAAATGTGGGCACTCCTGTCCCTGATTCTGCTTGATCTCAGCCTCCCCAGTAACAGCCGGGCTCCTTCCAGCCTCATTTTACTCCTTTTTCCTCTGTTTCACTTGACAGAGACTGGAGAGAGTCACAGACACCCACAGATCCTACCCAATACCCCTGCAGATCCTCTGATAAGAATAAGCTGCTGGGGCCCCTCCATAGAGAGTTGGTTAATTAACCCTTTCCTTCTGCCACCAAGCCCAAGGCTCATGCACCCTGTCACAGACACTCAGGGTAGATTTAAAAGGTTGCTTAACACTCAACTCCCAGTGACCTCAGAGGAATCTGCAAATACTTATTGTTTCTGACAGGCCGTGTATTTAGATTGATAAGCACAACCCTGACAGATGAAAAAAGGAGTTTCTATTTTCATTTCAGTTAAAAAGAATGAAAAGCATTCAGCATTTCTTGGTGCCAAGTTTAGGCACTTTTCATTTTAAATTTCAGCTGAAATGCTCATTTAAGTGATCTGTGTCACCTTATCTTTTCCACCCAGACAGCTTCTTTAGTATCTGTCTTCAGATATTTACCTCTTTAACAATTATTTGTATTCAAACTAATTTTGTATTCAGTATCTCCTCTCTGTCAGGTGACCTACTGAGTCTAGTTTTGTCCTACCTGTGTAAGAGACAATTTTTCAAATGCAAACACTGCTTTTATATAATGTGCTACTGAAAAAATTACTAAAACACGAAAAAAAATGCTTACGCTGAAAAATAAAGAATATTTAATTGCATTAAACAACGTGAAATAGACAAAATAAATTCTGTTTTTACTGAAAACACCTTTCTACTGCAATGTCTTGGACAGGTGATTTTTGCTGTGGTTTGTTTGTTTGTTTTTTAATGCGAAATAATTCACTTTAAAGAGGGGGGCCCACAGATATGCTTAGCTAAAGTAATTGCCAGAACCAGAGTTGCATTCACAGTGTGAGTGCTCCAGTAAGTGTGCGCACAATGGGATAAAGTCAGCATAAACTAATGACTAAAAAATTAAACAAAACAATTAATTCAGAATATGACGATCAAGTTTATTAAGAGTCTATGAGTAGCACTGCAGAATCCATCCCACTGCACTGACACTACCTAAAACCTGTGTGATGTTCTGCAGTCATCTGCAGTCACAGTAGGCTGTCCCAAAGTCATCTCAGAGGTACAGGAAAATACAAAGTTACGCAGTAATGTCCTCCTCTCTATCAGGATGTTAATGGAGTGTGAACTATATCAAATGAGCACAAGGCAGAGCATTTGCTGCAAATTTTACTCAACAGCAGTTCAAGACATCATACATCAGGAAATGAAAATAAGAGGTGAAGAGCACATATTTTATTATTTCAACAGCTACTGTACTAATGGAATAAAAACCTTTCCTCATAAAAAGACATTAGTCTATGCTGACCATACACTTTCTCTCTCCCCAGGAATGAACTGATACACAGTCGAGTCTACTTCAGTACCTACAAAATGAATTGTCAGTTGAAAACAACTAATATTCTTCTACTATATTTCACAGACTTGTTTTACAGTTTCTATTTTATGACTCGCAGGTTAAAACCAAGTTCCTACAGTACGTGAGAAACGTTTGTTCTATGACCTTGAATGCTACAGAAGTTATCAGACATTTTTTGTCAAGCTTCTATAACATCTGCAGCCACAATATATGTCTATTCTATCTTTCAGGAACACACATTTATGCTATTGAGCTGCTTATCATATCAGTTTTAAGGCAGCAAAGTAAATATTCTTCAGAAAGAAAAAATAAAGGTAGTAATAAGGAACGGGTGTTCAGATTTATCAACTCATAATACATGTATCACATGCATGGGCTTTAGGGTAAGATCGTTGGACTTTCACTTACACCACCTTAAGTTCATTGTTAAAGGGCTGGTGGAAATATTTCTGGATTACATGCAGTTGCTGAAATTTTTAAGTAAAGTAAAACTCTTACAGCTGTATAAATATTATTAAAGTATATATGTTACTCATACACATCTATTTTTTGTTATGTGGACTTTCAGACCACCAGAGGACTCTGAGTTCCTATAAGTCTAGAGTCAGACCAACAGCATTTCATGCAGGGATAAGAATTCAAGTTTAAGGATCCCTTTATTAACCTGGGCCATGCAAATACTTCTTGCTCCTTCCTTCATGACAAATATAAATAAGGTTGTGTGCAGACATACTATGTAAAGCTTAGACTAGGGACAGCCACTATGGGGGAGCCCTGCTATTTGCATTGAAGTCTTATCAGTGGTTCTGTAGCAGGAGGGACGACTGAACATATTCCTATTGCTCACATATAACGTCCATCCACGCTGTAACTGACATAGTGTCTCTATCAACATTTCCCTTCTCCAATTCCTCTTTTAATTTCTCTCCTTTCTGTCTCTCTCTCCTTTCCCACAAGGACTCAAATAACCTGTATTTTTCTGGTATTTTCTACCACCCCTTTCCTGACACTTCCTCCTCCCTCTGATCCCGCTCCCCTTTGCACAGCACATTCCCAGTTCCTTTGGCAAGCCCAGGTCCTCCTCTCCACCTGCAGTAGCTGCTGTTCAACACGGCACTGAAGAAAATGCCTGTCCCCATGTGCAGAGCCTGCCCCTGTTTTACTTGTTAGAGAGAGGAATTACATAAAAACAGGGAAGTTAGCTTAAAAGAAACCTAAGAGAGCAATTAAAATACTAAAATAATTCCATGTGCCAGGACACTCTGTGAAGATACCATATAAGAAAGCCACAGCAATAGCACAGTATGAGAGTAAAAAGCACCAACCCAAACAACAACAGCAGTCTAATAGGTCTCCCCACTCCTCCATCTCCAAAAGACAGTATGAAGAAGAGAGCAAAGGAGGTTATCGGATGGGAAAAGTATTCTTCTAAAGAGAGACCATGTCCAAAAAGGAAAACAGAATGCATGAGCAGGGAAGGAAAAGATTATATGACTCTCAGAAGTCCAATACAGGGAATAAGCAAAGCAAAGTCATTATATTTAATGGACGTTTTTAAAAGACACAAAGTATTATGAAACAGAAATGAGGAAAAAATAGAAAGCTTCCCTCTATAATAAAATGATGCTAAGTATTAAAAGCCATTGCATCAAAAAAACGCAAAGCAAACAGAAAAATCCCATGCTATTTAGATTTTTAAAAAACTTTAACAAAAATTATTTGCAGTCTGTTCCACAAGCAACAAAGCAATACAAAGGTACAAAGAACACAAACTGAAAAACGACACATTGAACGAAGGAGCAAATATTGAAAGCCAGCATTTAGTAACCTCTCCTAATCAGGCTTTAAGAGCTCCAGTATTTTGTGAAGTGCTTGAAATATGCACTGACCTACTTAGGATGTTCACAACCAATTTAAAAAAAAAAAAGCCTGATGTCTAGGAGCTGCTTGGTAAAGCCAGCGATTCGCCCCCTATTTAGTGCTGTGATAACTTTGAAAAATACTGCTTTCCCCGCAAACACTATCTCACTGCAACACTACTAATAATGATTTGGGTTCCAAATTAATCTCAAATATCCTATTTCTGCCAAAAACGTAATCACCTTCAAGCCACAGAGCACTGCACTGCTAAAAGCTTACATCAGCATCGGGCAGCTCAGGGCACGCGTGGGGCTGTCCCGGCACCTCTCCCCAGGGACACCCAGCAAACGGGAGCAGGCGCTGGTGCTGGTGAGGTGTCAGCAGGACAAAGCAGGTACCCTCAAAATCTGAAGGCAGTCCACATACCTCCCAAGGTTAGGCCATCCTGGCCTAAGCGATCAGATAGGCAAGCGGCCAACGCGCAAACTCAAGGCACGGGCTCCGTGCTCGGGAGCAGTTATGGCACCTCGTGCTGTCCTCCCGTGCCTCTCCCAGTGGCACTGCTCTGTCCTTGCGAGCAGCCTCTCACAGGGTAGCAACGAGCCCCTTAGACCTGGTGCTCCGACCCACCATGGACCAGTGTAACGCAGGGATTGTGGCACATGCAGACGACTCACAAAAGCAGCAAAGGCAATTTTGAGCTCTACTGATCTCTATATTTTGCCTTTAGGTCAGGCCTGCGTCTCTAAAAATAAATTTCTAACCTCTACCAGGTGAAGGTTTCTAACAGCAGCACTGAAAAGAACAATCACCGAACACGTGTTACCTAAACTCCTGATGGAAATGAACCCCAAAGCCTTTCCAGCAGCGTCAGAGAGGAAGTTTAGAGGGCACTGAAGAAGAAATAGCCTGACGTCCTGCAGAGACAGAAAACCCACTGGGATTCTGAAATCAGATAGGTAACACAGGCAAATAACTGGTCTCACCATCTCCTGCAGGCAAAAATGAAAACTATCACCTTACAAAAACTAAGATACTGGAAGAAGCAGTTAATCAGAATAAATATTGGTCGCTACAAAAAATAAAATAATATTTGAAGCCAATGAAAATTACTACCAGCTCTAAAGAAGAAAGGAAACATTCCTGCAGTCTTCCTGGGTAGATGAAGATGAAGCTGGTGGATTAAAATGCACAAAAGTTACCAACTCTGTGTTTTTTTCTGGGAAAACACAACCACAGGGATCCGTCTCCGTGGCTTCAGCAGAAGAGGACAGGAGCTGGCTCTGCTGAGTCTACAGATGCACAGGCTGCTGCCCTGCAAAGGATGCACAATTGGAACACAGGAGATTATCCCCCAAAATACCAGTATAATGCAGAAGTGACAGATGAAAACATGTTATACTACTAGCTTTTTATTAGGGTGAGAATCCAATATTTTGAATTATCCGTGCTGAAAAAAACGAAAAACATGGCCTGACTAATTCGAGGACCATTTCTCATTTGACTCACTACACAGCACGTACTTCTCTGAAGCACTGACAACTGTCCTCAGGACAAAGCCTGAAGCAACTAAGGCCAGAGTAGAAGCAGGTTCTGGCAGCCAAAACATCTTACAGAAAATGTGCACAAACCACAATTTACCCTCTCCAAACATATTTTAAGCAGCAGCTTTTAAATGATGAACTTCCTTTATGGCAATCCCATTAAAATCTGAGATAGGGGTTTCACCCACACAACTACGTAATGCCTGTCCAGGTGTTACCATATGCAATAGCACACAGAGTCCTGCACCAACAGCACGCATGGCAAGGCAATGTTTAATATTCTCCCATTTAATTTTGCCTTATGCTGGGGAACTTTTGGCACCAGATGAAGACAGCAAAATCCTAAATAGGCACTGACTATTTTTTTGACCACGAGCTCTAGAAGGTGGGACTGTCACTCACTGCATGTCTGCACAGGGAGTGCCCGGCTCCAGGTTAATGCCATCATGCACCAGGCTCCAGCGCAACGCAGACTCATGCAGTAGGGCTTGGCTTATGCTCAGCGCTAGAAAAAAGAAGGTTGGGGATAAGCACAAGAAGAAGGGAAATTCCCAAGTCAGCTGCCCCCCATTTCCCAGGGGGGCTCTCATGGCCTTTTTGGAGCACGCACGTGGCCTTGCACTGAGCAACATTGGGAAGAGCTCCTGCAAAGGGGGCAGCAGGAGGCTGCCAGCCCCGGAGAGCTCCGGGAAGGATACCTGAGTAAAATTGCCCCATCAAGTCAAGGACCTTTTACTGTAATGTCATTAAAATCCCTGGGCTGTGGTATGGGCTGCTTCTGTATATGGGCACAGAATGCAGTAAAGAGGAATGTTAATTAATTATTTGAAACATGAATGATTGTCCTGCCAGAGACTGCAGGCTTTAACACTCACCTACAACAATCCTGTAACTCCCAAGTGCAGGCACTTCCTCTCTTAAACCTGAAATCGGGTTCAGGAACTACTCTAGGGTTAATAACGATGTGTGTTTTCACATGGCAGTGAAGTTCCAGTCAAGACTGGGATGGTTTATATTGGACATGCTTTGAATGCTGAAGATCAACCATTGTCCCTGGAGATGTTATCCTTTGTATTAGACTGTAAATTATGGGAAAGGAACAGGAGCAAGGAACTGTCAAGATTCTTACAGAACGTCAGTAGGGGTACCAAAAGCAGATCTTGTATCTTTAACCCTTGACCAAAGCTTGATCCATTAAAAACACTGACTATTTAAATATGTGAATGTTATGAGTACCTTATAACTGCAAATGTTTTTGCACACATTCAGAGAGTTTTCATTTAATATGCATTTCAATGGTTGAATAGGTAAGATGTCACATTGGGCAATAAAAATAATGAAATTATTTATATGTAATGTTTTTCAGCCGCTATATTCTTCCCTGGCTCTACCTAATGTTCCTACAATTTTTTCCCCCTTTCAAAATCCAAGTAGCAAAACAAGTATAAATTTGTGTAATAGAAAGCCTGATCTTGTGAGACACTGAGCTTCACAGTGTAAGATAAAACCCATCAGTGTAACCCTTCTTGAAGTTGATTATGGAAATGGAAGCACTAGGGGAACAAAAAAAGACCCCACACCTTTTTCACCTATAGCCAAATATTTAGCTTTCTTAATTTTAAGCACACCTTAAGGGAGTAGACTTAAGCAAAGTATCAATAAAATAAAGTAGCTACCTTATGACTGAGGTACTTCATTTGATAGCAAACTCTCCAGCTCCTTATTCAGATATAATTAGGCCATCTGCATTTTAGCAAATGTTTTTGAGCCTCTAAACAAAGAACATAAAAATGTCTATATGGAAATATTGTGATATATTTTATTTAATTCAAACCTGTTTCTCTTTTCAGTTACACAGGCAACACAGCTTATTCAGGCAGCCACAGCCTGCCTCCCAGTGCATGAATGAAATTTTGGAATTTACTGCAGATGATGGGGCAAGGGAGAATCCCTGGGAAAAGACAGTGAGCAGGAATAAATGGCTGCTGCCAGAATAAATAATCCTGGCCGCAGTGCGTTTCACACCCGCAAAGGCCAGGGAGGAGGGGTGGGCTGGGGGCTGAGGGCTGTGCTGGCAGCCTGTGCCCAGCACAGGAACCCGGCCTCGGGCACTGGAGTCTGGGGCAGCCCAAATCCCCATGCCTGGGTCTGCTGCCAACCCACCGTGTCAGCTCAGGCACTCTAAATTACAGGGTTTTCCCTCTGGAGAAGGAGCGCACAGCCATTTCTCAAATACCTATCAGAGCAAGAAAGGGTTTGGCTCCGTTCATAGTTAGTAGCTCCTTGAAGCCTTTCGAAGACCTAGAATGTGAAAAATAATCCTCGTGGCCTAAACACTGCAACTGAAGTTGCCAAAACCATACAAGTACATATATACCTTGTGCTATTTATCACTTTTGGCGCCATGCACACATACATTTATAAAATACACTTTGTACACACAACACAGAGCCCATGTCAAAAGCAACTCAGTCTTCAACGAACTTATTTACAGCCACACGTCAAACTGAATTACCCAAGTAACATAATGTTCAAAAAATGTAAATGCATGTCTTTCATGCTAGGAGGGATATTTTAGAACAACTGTTTTGTCTTAGTCACTCTTCTCTACATTCAATCAGGAAACATTTTCATGTGTTACAGAAATGTTCTGTAATGCCAATTCAAATATTTTTCTTGTTGACTCGGATGAAAAATATAAAGCACTGAAAAAGGCCAAATGATATACTGCTGAGATTTTACATCAGACAGGAAATACAAACAACAAAAGATGGCATAATTGTTAGGTCACAGTTGTCAATAATTCACAGACATTAACAATTCAAAATAGAATAACATTTGGTGGAAACTCATTTTACGGGGTCTGTAGTGACCCATGAAAATTCTTCCTTTTACCATATTGCAGAGAGTTTCAAATCCTGCTTTCCAAGGAAAACTTCACAACTCTCATCAGAACCTATATTGCCTTCTAGTATTTCTGTCAGAATATTTATTAAACATGATAACATTCATAATACACAGAAGCCTACTATTTGTTGATTTCAGTGTTCCACTGAATTAGTTTGGCGTTCTTCTCCAATGATTGTTTCTCTGAGTTTTATCTATTTTTTTTCTAGTCACAACACCATAAAGTGCCTACTTCCTTAAATGGTTAAATCCAATGCTCATGTATGTTTATTATGAATGACATCCCAGACATCTTTTTTTAAGTGGACACATACAGACAAGTAAACATGACATACCGATTCAGCAAGTTTTCCAGTCATTTTCACTCTTCTTTTTTTTTTTTTTATCATATTCCCTTTTCTGTACCAAGTTCCTATTTTTTGAAATGTGTTGAATTAGATACCACAATTGTAACTGGCCCAATAAAATTAGAGATAACAGTGAATAGCTTTGCAGCTAGTGGTACTTCTTTCATTAGGAGATCGAATGAAGAAATTAATTCGCATTAAGCTTTAAGAAAGAAGATGAGAGATCAGTATTGCAACATCCAGATTCTGCCTCAGCATAGGGAACCAGTCAGAAACAACCTGACAGCAGGGGAAAGAAACAGGTGCAAGGCAGGGATAAGAATATATTTGTTGAACAACTGTGTTCCTCCTTGACCTGGTCCATGGAGGCAGGACTGGAGAGGACCTAAGCAGTGAGATACAAATTTCTCTACACTATTGTAGTGGTGCTTTGATATTTTTTATTTCTTTAAAAAATAATTCCTGATTTAATTTAAGCTACAGGCAGGAAAGAACTGCTAAACCAAGCACTTTAAATGCTGCTGCTGACAGCAGCTCTGTCCTAGAAGAATTTGGCACCTTTAGCTCTCCAGACAACTTCACATTTTCATTTGACTTACCAAGGTCATCTTAATACCATTCAGATTTTGTACATACTTGATCCTGCCATTGAGGGAAGGTGTATCACAAAGCGAATGCTGTGTGGACCCTTCCAGTGTGCTGCTGTCCTGCACTGCAACACACTGGACCTAATAATCCAGGGCATTTCCCTTCCATCCTATGGTACTTGTCCAGCAGCACCCAAGTATTGGAACTGCAATAGTTAGTGGTATACTAATGTAAATGTCACCATTATTCAATTTCTTTTTTTAAATGGAAAAACTGAGATAGGAATCCAGAATCCCTGTCAGTGTGTCTTTATAAAATATACACAGTAAGCATATCACAGTCTCACTGATTTCTGGATCATTTATTCTGCAAAATATGAATAAGCAGAGTTTCTGTGGATACAAAGGTTAAAAGTATTGACTGTGTTTTTTCTGACAAATATTAACATTGAAACACCACAATAACATTCTTTAAATATTAAAATCTCCACTGAAATTTATATAGCAATATACCAGCCATACCGCATTTATGAGTTTATATGCATCTTCTCCAGGCTAACATGCACGTTAAGGTTAACTGGAATTGTATTTAATTTCTTTTGATTTGACATTCATAAAACAAAACAAAACAAATTAAGGTTCAAAAATTTAAAAAATCTTTTTATCACTATTTCTGTTATTAGTTTATAGGATTTGCAGGATGGAAATTGACCCCTTTCTCACTTACTTGCACAGAGCCAGCTAAAGCATCTGGTATTTAAATACAGTACTACGGAAGGAGAGAGGGATTGAACTTGTCAACAATACAATGCCACCTTTCATTCACAATCTAAAATAGAAACACCAAGAAATAATTAAAATTCACAACATGTATCACAGAATCACAGAATCACAGAATGTTAGGGATTGGAAGGACCTCGAAAGATCATCTAGTCCAATCCCCCCTGCCGGGGCAGGATTGCCTAGACCATATCACACAGGAACGCGTCCAGGCGGGTTTGAATGTCTCCAGAGAAGGAGACTCCACAACCTCTCTGGGCAGCCTGTTCCAGTGTTCAGTCACCCTCAACCGTAAAGAAGTTTTTTCCTCATATTTATGTGGAACCTCCTGTGTTCCAGCTTGCACCCATTGCCCTGGTCCTGTCAAGGGATGTCACTGAGAAGAGCCTGGCTCCATCCTCTTGACACTTGCCCTTTACATATTTATAAACACTAATGAGGTCACCCCCTCAGTCTCCTCTTCTCTAAGCTAAAGAGACCCAGCTCCCTCAGCCTCTCCTCATAAGGGAGATGTTCCACTCCCTTAATCATCTTCGTGGCTCTGTGCTGGACTCTCTCTAGCAGTTCCCTGTCCTTCTTGAACTGAGGGGCCCAGAACTGGACACAATATTCCAGATGCGGCCTCACCAGGGCAGAGTAGCAATAACCAGCGCTGGAAGGAACCAGAAGATTGTTTCCATAGGAAGTAACATTTTCACCAAACCAAAGACTCAAACAATTTGCTTGCTTATAATAAAATCAGTCCCTCCCTGGTTACTGTGAAGCAGCCTTGCCAGTCATTGGCTCATTTATGGGCTCATGCAAAAGGATTCAACAGAGCCAGCTACTAGATCCTGCCCCTAAGCATGAAGCTGTGTATTTCTTAAGCCCTTGCACCATCCCGCTTTTGCTACATTAATTCAGATGGGAAGAGCTGCTTCACTCTCTGCTGAATCACTGGCACATTTCTCAGAAAAGCACTGTTGGTGGGCCACAGGGTACGGCTGTACGTGCTCTACAACTCAGCATCCAAGTGGGGGAAGCCCTTTAAACCAGTAAACTAATATGTATGTTCCTGCACAGCAATGATAAATCCCTAGATGAACACATTGTGTTCTAACAACAACAAAAAAATTTGCAGTAACAAGATTTTTTGCTCTTCGTATTGCCCATTTTGAGAATTTCTCCATGGTAACTTGCTCTTCTTCTCTCGGTCAATATGATACATCATGTTTCAATCCAGCAGATGTTTCCTCTTATTCTTTTCTCTAAGATTCATTATTTATTCTACATTAATGTGTACTGCATTGCATCTGCCATCTGTTAACCTAGGCATATAAAATATCAAAATCCTTTTACACTCATCTGCAAAGTCCCTCAGAACTTACTGCCTTCTTGTAGCTGAGCTCATCCCCCTTTTAGGGATAAATCCTGGAACCGCTGCCCAGGCTGGGGCGGCCCTATCCATGCAAGCAGGAAAACGTGCTCGCAGCAGCCCCAAGGACAACTCATCATTACTAAGGGCTCCAAACTGGCCCACTAAGGGCAGCATCGCTTTCCTGCTTACCTTCATTATTTCTCAGCCAAAATGAAATGGAGAAGCACAGCTGTGAGAAACACTCATGTATGTCAGACCTGCCGATACAATAGGAATATGAATAGCATTAATGCCTAGATGGATAGTGTCCATGAACATTTCTAGCTTATTTTAAAAACCTCTCACGTTTTGGCTTGTCTGGATTCTAAGTTTCATGAACCTAAAGCAAGATAAAGGAATGGACTTGTACTCTGATAATTATTAAATGTAAAATAGAGAAGCACTCCTGGCAGCAGAGAATGGCATAGAAAGACTCTTCCACAGATTTCTGAGTACCCTAATCACTTAATTCCTAAAGCACTTAAGTTAGAGGAGGTGAGTTGAAATTCTCTCAGGAAAAGAAAAGCATTTCACCAAAATCTCACTTCCAGTGTAAGCACTTTAATCACTGAGTTCACAAAGTGACATTTAAGATAAACCACCCTCCTCTGCATACTCCCTATTAGATAGCAAAACCTGGGAATGCCAGAGGATCACCTCACCACCCGCTAGCCTCATTTCTGGCTCCCCCAGCACGCTTCCCTGCATTTCAACAGCTGCATTTCCCCTCTGCACCCAGAACACCAGGATACCAATTTTTGGTGTCTCCTGTTGTGATGATTCATCTTTCGGGACTTTCAGCAGGGAGGGGTGGGAGTGGCAATACTCACAACACCTCCATGTTATGTTTGTTCCAAGTATCAGCTCGGAAGACAACCACACTGATGGAGGGCTTCCAGAAACCTGGCACTCACCTTCCAACTCATCAACTTCATTACTGAGCTTCCCCTGCAGCTCTTCAACTCGTAAGGTCTAACTCTGAATGCAGGAGATCCTTCAGGGCTGAGCAGCAGCCACTCAGGCTGTCAGAAAGGACAGCCCCAGAACTACCAGCTACTTCTTGCCAGACCTGCAGAGGGTCTCTGGTCATTGTGGCACTGAACATCAGCACGCTCCATGGCTTCATGAAGTCAAACATAACAAGAAAGAGGTTACCACCTCCTTCTACTATAATTGGAGCCACTTAATGCTTCTCCCAAGAGGATCCAGCACCAGGGAGCAGCCAGTGAGCTCATCAGATGAAGAGCAACGTGCTACGTAGTGAAAGGCAGCAGCTTTGCTACCATCCTGCTGGTGTCATCAGGACCACCAATGGGAGAGAAACCAAGGGCTTCAAGTAAACCTGGGAGCTCTCATCACTCACAGCTCCTCAGGAACAAAACTGCGTTTGACTTCGAACCACTACTGCATTACCACTTGGTAACAGGGTGAATAACTCCAGAGAAGGGCTTCTCCACAGCAGTCCCAGGCAGTAGGTCAACAATCCCCACTGATTCTGGCAAAATATTATGTTTGGGTTTGCTGCATTTTGGTGAGTAAAAACAAAATCTGTGCATTATGTCAACAGATGAAGACTTAAAGCAAATTCCAAATGTTACCCTGCTACTTTTTATGAGACTCACTGGTACGTACATGATTAAGCAGAACTCAGATTCACAACACAGAGACCAGGGAAAGGAAATGGCACTAAACAAATCTTAGTATAGGAGGAAGAGTATTGACATTAAAGGCCAGAACTGACATACGTGGTTAAATATATCTATTCATGGGAGACATAAGGTTTATCTCCTAAGCAATCAGGCATAAAAACCTGCAAAAAGACAGGTAACAGAGAGATATGACAATCTGTAGAATCTCCTATCATCAACCACAGAACTTTGTCACTTTCCAAACAGAACCCAGGGAAAAGTCTGCTTATATCTATCAACCTTCCAGAATAATCTATTAACCAACGGGATGAAGAGAAGCACCCGTATTTCTTTTTTTCCTATTCACTGAATGCTCAACCTTAATTGAAGACACCTTGGATAAAATAGAAGTTTGAAGTTTGTAATTGAAATTAAACTACATTTCAGCTATAGGACACAAAGAACGAATGATTAAATTAGTACTTAATTTCACGCCATGCTATAAACCTCTTCACATTATCAGAAAATGAGCATAGTGTAAAAAAAGTTGCTTTTCACTAAGTAATATTGTATGCAATTTTCTAAAAATTGGGTCTCTAGAGAAGTTAAACTTTACCTCCCTATTTCTCCACTAAATGACAATTAAACCTGTAATTTTACCCAGGTATCTGAATTTGTGTATAAGCAATTTTGCACCATTCAGGTAAAAGTAATCATCAAAAAGAAATAAAGATGCAACACATTTGTCCCAAGAGAGAAGCCACCCCATCACCCCCAGCTGCCAGCCACATGCCCCCATGCTGCTCTCCTCCCCTGCATGGCTGGGGGGGTGGACGTGGTTAGTTTCTGGGTTCAAAGTAACCTTGCAGGGAGAGAAAAAAGAATTGGAGCAGAGTTGCCTCTCCCAACATCCAAGAGTGTTTGATTAGAGCTGTCTAGTCCAAAACAGCACAACGGTTTCCTTATTAAAGATGCAGAACCAGTTTTAACATACCTCCCCACCCACGTTTTATCTCAGCAGATGATACCTTTCTGGCATATAACCTTTGAGCCTCTCATTTCTAGTCTCGCCAAAAGCAATTCCCTCCCAGAACAATTACATTTACAGACACGTGATTTATGTTGGACGTGCAACACCTGAGTAGAAAAAGAAACATTATTTATAGACTACTTCTGATAAACTTCAGATAGAAGCAAAAAAAATCCCCTACCTCTCAGCACAGCACACAACCACCAAAACCTGTTCCAAGAATTAGAAATAAACTTTTCTTTTTTTTTACACATGCTTCAAATACAGTTTATACAACTCAAGAATAATACACGTCTTAGTAATACAGAGAATTTTGAGGGAAGCTTCTTAGAAGCTGGAAGTGTTTGTTGACCTAGAAAGTACAGAGAAAACTACTTGCATATCACTTACAATCTGCACTTCATCCATGGAGCGCAGGCTTCACAGAGCCTCTCTACACAATGAAGTTCTTCAGAGGTCCTTGTAGGACATGAAATATCTGATTTAAATGGTCAAATGCTTTCAAAATAAACAACAAACAGACAGAAACATTTCAGGGGGAAAAATGGTGGCTTTGAGGCACAAAATAAATGAAGGCACAGCAACTGGCAGGTGTACACAAGAGACAGAGGGAGATCCAAGTACAAGCTATGGCAGAGAAGTCTACGCAGAGTCAGTAGGAGAGTAATTTTTCCAGGCATTTCAAAGACCAGATCATCCTCCAGTTTGGAAGCTCTTGAATACATGACCCAGTTAAAGCCTGGCTCCTGCTCGTTAAAAACTTCAGTGATAGAGGTTGAACCTTGTCACGCTGTAAAGCTGTTGAGCTGCAAGGGAAACCCAGGGCTCAGCGTACACTGCTCTTCCCAGCCTGGAAAGCAAAGCCAGAGGCAGACACGGGTTCTCCTTCTGTCGGTGTTCGCGAGAGAGGGCACGGAGTAAATGCACGCAGACCAATATGATCGTTAAGCAGATCTCGTTATTCGCATATCTGAGGGTACATTTATACTATCCTATGAGGGTACAATTTATACTATTCTATTTTTGTACATGCTCTGTGTACATGGTCATTTCTATTATGATTGGTTAGTATGCCTTGTTCACACTGCCTCTACATTAGTCTGATTGGCTTATGCTAAAAGTTATATCTTGCAGGTGCAGCATTCTTTCTTATTTTTCAACTTCCCTATATATTATTTTTCTCATAGCCAAGGTCCTCAACTTCCCCCATATCTTGTTGTGCATTAGCCAAGGCCCCAACTTCCCCCATATCTTGTTGGTCTCATAGCCAAGGCCCTTGTTCTGTATTATGATTGGCTAGTTCATCACCACCCCATTACCACCCCCTGGACATGCCTGGACATAGCTCATTCAGTAGCTTGTTCCCACCATTGTCCCGTGGGAACCCCACATCCTTCCACCTTTGTCGTCACAAAAAAGGAGGCAAGTCTACACTCCTAGAATGAGGAAGGGCCCCTCAGTTACAGTGCACATGTTGAGGGAATCTATCATTAGGTTAATTTAGAGTTAGAGTGTAACCTCTCAGATGGGGCAGGCAGGTGAGCAGTACTGCAGCACCGTCAGTAACTGCAGAGCAGTTGAACACTGTCCAGAGATAACAACATGTTATTTACAAAAAATAATCCTCTTCCTCCTGGAAAGCAGCAATTGCTTTCTTTTGCTTTAAAAGAAGCAGGATATTAGACAAGCTAAAACTATGTTAATGTGGTAATGGAACGTTTATGGTTTAATTGCTACGCCAAGAAACATATAAGGCGGCTCCTAAAGCAGTGTTATCTCTGCTATGCTCATATACAATTTTACAGTCCTGCTTTGCCTCTCGCACGTAACCTGATGTAGGGTAGATTAGGCTAGCATTTATACTACTGAACGCACGCAGAGCCATAAAACAGGCACACAGTGACCTGAACCGATTTGCCATGGGACACTTCAATATTCCTTGAATTGTTATGATTTTTAACTGTGTAACCTTAAAGTTTGCATTAGTGCAATTTCCTGCATTGAAACATGTAGTCATTCTACACAAACTTAGCATGCCTCTTGTAAACATCATCATTTTTTATCATTCCTCAAGGCAACCCATCCTCCCAGCTTTCAAGCATCAACATTGAACAAAGAGCGCTGTTTTTGATGGGCTGCTTTGTTCCTTGTTCAGATTTATCATTACATGAGCATTTAGCCCCAAGGCACCATCTCAGCCACATACCCATTTACTTATGGTCTACAAGAACTTGTAAAGCCTTGCCTGGCACGCAAGGGAACGTAGCAATTGTTTCACCCAAGTTCAAGGAAGGAAAAGAGAACTCACTCATTTCTTTAATTTATTTAGTCGGGATCTACAACTTGCCTCAAACATTTTAAATGGCCTAGACTAGGGTTGCTATAATTAATGTCATAAATTTACAAGGGTTGTATCATACTTATGATCATAGATTATAATCTGCTACTACTATTATGCACATGATAAAAAATTTAATTTCTAATAGATATTTCTTAACATGTTTGACATCACTAACAATAACACCTGGGCATCACAAACTTGCATTTACAAATGTACTTAGACGTTTTTCAAAGGATGAAGCTTAACCGAAGGGTAAATGAATAAAGGTCGTCTTTCTCTTCATCATCTCATTCTACTCACCTTTTGGAAACTTACATTTCTCATCTTGAGTAGAACAGACCCACTGAAATACACATGAACACATACTGAGGCCATAACACATGATGTTTATGAAGTGTTTTTTAATGTTTATACATAATTTGAGAGGAAAAATGAAAGAATGAAAGAGCCGGGAATAACCCAGCCATAACAAATCTGGGATTGGAAGAGTACTGGGTAAAGATATGTTAGAATTTTGCCGCCAAAGCTTTCAGTGGAAGATATCATCACAACATCCTTCTAGTACCATAAAACTGCCCTTTAAATTGGCATGATTCATTAGAAGTAGGGTATTACGTACAAGACATGCTAGCAAGGATGGAGCTGTCACTTTTACAGATCCATAGGAGTTTCATACATTTTCTCATTTGTTGCTGTCCGTCAGCTCACAGGACATTGCCATGGACCTGCTAAGGAAAAGCACAGCAGTCCTAGAGGTGTATCTCAGTTCATCACGTATGTATTCTGTCACAAAAGGCACAGCATGCTATGCAAAACCATTAACAGCAGCCCTTGTCCAGATAGATTAAGTCCAGAAGTTACTCCAGAGTGAGTTCAAGTTTACATTAAAATACAGTATATATATATGTGTGTCAAATTACATGGTGCCTTTTTTCACAACACACTTTACAGAGCAGTAATATCTATTTATTATTGGATAAATCATCGATTTGAAAGCAGTGACATACAAACAGACCAAGAGAAGAGTATTTTTACAAGGAAAGAAAAATGTCTTTCTGAAAACATTGCCCCTTGGGTGTAAATCCCATTTTTCAGCGGTAGAGGGAGACTTCTTTGGAAGAGCCTACTCGAATGAGATTTAATGGGATGGAGTCGTCTATCATGGAGAACACAAAAAAGCACAATGGGGCAAAGACAGACCTTTGAATCAACATAAAATAGTTTAGCCAGATGAATTATGATACTCACACAACTTAATAATCCTTTTCCATGCACACTTCATTCATGCCTTGCCCCACGTTATCGCAGCCTTCACCTTCCAAGCCCCTTTCACTCCTCCACTACAGAAACACCTCATTAAGAAATACACTGCAGCTCATCTTCTCCCATCTCTTGTGTCACACACCTACATCTTCAAATACTTTGGACTTTGCCTCATTATCCTCATTAAGATAAAGCTGTTACTTCTCAGAGACGGAGACACAAGTGGGAAATCAGAGACGAGCACGCCTGCCCCATCTCGCAGCCCAGTGAATTGACTTCCTATGGGCTCTGACCTTGGCAGCCGACTCGACAGCAAAATGCTCCTCTGTGCTGAGACCGAACACAGATGGGACATGTGAGATGCCTGGCTGCAGGCCTGGGAGGCAAGGGAAGATGCTTCAGGCGTGCCGGATGATAGTTCATTTTTGTGGCGGAGGCTCTGGAGACCACCTCAAAGTGAATCAGAGGCACCGACTGGATCGAGACTGTCTAGCTGGTTTTCCTCCAAGTTTTATAACTTGTTTAGCTTGTTTTGTCCACACACAACCATTACTTATTTAGTATATACAGACTGTCAAATATGGGGCCTTTGTGGATAAAAAAGGGTTTTGTACTGCTGGCTGACCTACATTCCCAAGAATAAAGTTACTCCTCCTTTCAAGTTGGTTGTGGTTGGAGGAAATATCCACAGAGTGTACTGCATTTGGGGAAACAAATTCAACTGATTTTCTATTCCAATACAGCTGGCAATTTTTTTCTGAGGTTGTTTTTACACAAGCATTTTATTAGTTTTAATTTATTTCAAAGTGGAGGCCATTATTTGCAGAGGAATTCCCTTCATAATTTGAATTCAAATAATCTAATAGATCTGAAGAATAAATAATGGTGGATATAATTTAGGGTACCTTAAAAAAAAATCTGCAGCAGGACCAGTGAAGCAGGATGTTAATAAACTGCCAAGGGACTGGAGCTTGAGAGGCCCCGGGAAGCCGCCCGTGTTACTGCTGCACTGCTGATAAATGCCTGGCTACAAGACTGGTGCTACAGGCAGGGCTTTGGGTTCTTTGATAATGCCTGGTTTTATAAGACACCAGGCGTGACCATAATACATGAGAAAGGTTTATGTCGTAGGGGCAAAAGGGTTCTGGGACAGGAATTAGCAGGGCTCATTCGGAGAGCTTTAAACTAGATTCGAAGGGGGATGGGGTAGTAGCTGGGCTTGCACCACTGGGGGCAACGCTCTTGTGTTGAGGTAGACCAGGAGGCCTCCATCCCCCCTGGGGTGAAATCGGTGTGCTCAGCTCGCTCCCTGAAATGCCTGTACACCAACACACGCCAGCATGGGAATAAACAGGAGGAGTTGGAAATCCGTGTTCGGTCGGGGGTCTATGATCTAGTGGCAATCACAGAGACTTGGTGGGACGCCTCGCATGACTGGAATGTGGTCATGGATGGCTATGTCCTGTTCAGGAAAGACAGGCCGCTAAGGAGAGGTGGTGGAGTTGCTCTTTATGTGAGTGAGCAGCTAGAATGTATTGAGTTCTGTCCAGGGGGCGGATCAGGAGGCGAGTTGAGAGTTTTGTGGGTGCGAATTAAGGGCAGGCTGGCAGGGGTGATACTGTTGTGGGTTGTCTATTACAGGCCACTGGATCAGGATGAGGAGGGTGATGAGGCCTTCTACAGGCAGCTGAGAGCAGTCTCGCAATTACAGGGCCTGGTTGTCATGGGGATTTCAGCTACCCTGATATTTGCTGGGAGGCCTACTCAGCCAGCCATCCTCAGTCCAGGAGGTTCCTCCAGTGCATTGATGATAACTTTCTGATGCAAATGGTGGATGAGCCAACTAGGAGAGGAGCACTGCTGGAACTGATCCTCACTAACAAGGAGGGTCTGGTTGAAGAGGTGAAGGTTGAGGGCAGCCTTGGTTGTAGCGACCATGAGATGGTAGAGTTCAGGATCTCATGTGGCAGGAACAGAATAGCTAGCAGAATCACAACCCTGGACTTCAGGAGGGCCAACTTTGGCCTTTTCAAGCAATTGCTAGGGGAAATCCCATGGGACAGGGTACTAGAAGGTAAGGGGGCTCAAGATAGTTGGTTAGCATTCAAGGACTGCTTCTTCCGAGCTCAAGATCAGAGCATCCCAACAGGTAGGAAGTCAAGGAAGGGTACCAGGAAACCTGCATGGTTAAACAGGGAACTGCTGGGCAAACTCAAGTGGAAGAAGAGGATGTACAGATCATGGAAGGAGGGGCTGGCCACTTGGGAGGAATATAAGTCTGTTGTCAGAGGATGTAGGGAGGCAACTAGGAAAGCTAAGGCCTCCTTGGAATTAAACCTTGCAAGAGAGGTCAAGGACAACAGAAAGGGCTTCTTCAAATACATTGCAGGTAAAGCCAACACTAGAGGCAATGTAGGCCCACTGATGAATGAGGTGGGGGTCCTGGAGACAGAGGATAAAAAGAAGGCGGAGTTACTGAATGCCTTCTTTGCCTCTGTCTATACTGCTGGAGGCTGTCCTGAGGAGCCCCGGACCCCTGCGGCCTCAGAAGAAGTCAGGATAGAGGAGGAATCTGTCTTGGTAGATGAGGGCTGGGTCAGGGACCAATTAAGCAACCTGGACGTCCATAAATCCATGGGCCCTGATGGGATGCACCCGCGGGTGCTGAGGGAGCTGGCAGAAGTCATTGCTAGGCCACTCTGCATCATCTTTGCTAAGTCGTGGGCAACGGGAGAGGCGCCTGAGAACTGGAGGAAAGCGAATGTCACTCCAGTCTTCAAAAAGGGCAAGAAGGAGGACCCGGGTAACTATAGACCAGTCAGCCTCACCTCCATCCCCGGAAAGGTAATGGAACAACTTGTTCTTGGTGCTGTCTCTAGGCACATCAAGGATACGGGGATCATTAGGGGCACTCAACATGGCTTCAACAAGGGGAAGTCATGCTTAACCAACTTGATAGCCTTTTATGAGGATGTAACCCGGTGGATAGATGATGGTAAAGCTGTGGATGTGGTCTATCTCGATTTCAGTAAGGCGTTTGACAAGGTCTCCCACAGCATCCTCGCAGCTAAACTGAGGAAGTGTGGTCTGGATGATCGGGTAGTGAGGTGGATTGTGAACTGGCTGAAGGAAAGAAGCCAGAGAGTGGTGGTCAATGGGACAGAGTCCAGTTGGAGGTCTGTGTCTAGCGGAGTCCCTCAAGGGTCGGTACTGGGACCAGTTCTATTCAATATATTCATTAATGACTTGGATGAGGGATTAGAGTGCACTGTCAGCAAGCTCACTGATGACACAAAACTGGGAGGAGTGGTTGACACAACGGAAGGCTGCGCAGCCATTCAGAGGGACCTAGACAGGCTGGAGAGTTGGGCGGGGAGAAACTTAATGAAATATAACAAGGGCAAGTGTAGAGTCCTGCATCTGGGCAAGAACAACCCCATGTATGAGTACAAGCTGGGGGCAGACCTGTTGGAGAGCAGCGTAGGGGAAAGGGACCTGGGGGTCCTAGTGGACAGCAGGATGACCATGAGCCAGCAGTGTGCCCTTGTGGCCAAGAAGGCCAATGGCATCCTGGGGTGTATTAGAAGGGGTGTGGTTAGCAGGTCAAGAGAGGTTCTCCTCCCCCTCTACTCTGCCCTGGTGAGGCCGCATCTGGAATATTGTGTCCAGTTCTGGGCCCCTCAGTTCAAGAAGGACAGGGAACTGCTAGAGAGAGTCCAGCGCAGAGCCACGAAGATGATTAAGGGAGTGGAACATCTCCCTTATGAGGAGAGGCTGAGGGAGCTGGGTCTCTTTAGCTTAGAGAAGAGGAGACTGAGGGGTGACCTCATTAATGTTTATAAATATGTAAAGGGCAAGTGTCATGGGAATGGAGCCAGGCTCTTCTCAGTGACATCCACTGACAGGACAAGGGGCAATGGGTGCAAGTTGGAACACAGGAGGTTCCACATAAATATGAGGAAAAACTTCTTTACGTTGAGGGTGACCGAACACTGGAACAGGCTGCCCAGAGAGGTTGTGGAGTCTCCTTCTCTGGAGACATTCAAAACCCGCCTGGACGCGTTCCTGTGTGATATGGTCTAGGTAATCCTGCTCCGGCAGGGGGATTGGACTAGATGATCTTTCAAGGTCCCTTCCAATCCCTAACATTCTGTGATTCTGTGATTCTGTGAATATCCAAACGGGGATAGGGTAACACCTAAGAAATTATGACTTTAGCATCCTTGCAATCTCTGTACACTCATTCATAAGATTGCATAAGACAAAACCAGTTTTCTGTAAAACTCAATTGTGTTTACACCATAAATCACACTTGAAGGGCCAATGGGGGGAAATCCATCTATGCATTGTTTTTTTACTGCACATATCAAGTGGGTTTTAAAGAGGCAATAATGCTACTGGGGATATTTACGGCTTTTGTTTTCCTTAACTAAGGTATAAAAAAAAACAGTGACAATTTTACTCCTTCTTCCCAGTCACCCTCTATAATCATTTAGTTAGTATTGTGCTTCAAAGGGCATATTTTTTGTGGGCCTCCCTTAATTATCTTTTTATTATTGTTTTAAATCATACCCCTTTTCTTCATCTACCACTTTCACTCCTTCCTCCCTGTCTATTACAATTTCTATGTGCTAGTTTCTCACTTTGGCTGAAATTAAATTTTTCCTTAAAAATACTTTCCTCTCCTAAGCCTTTTAGTCCCAGGCTACTACAAAGGGAAAATGATTGCAAATGAATTAAACAAAACTGTACCACCACAGAGCCAATGTCTGATCTGGCCTCTCTTTGTTTGGAGGTGGACAAAATCTTGCAAACCAGATCTCGACAAACTAAATCTCATTTTTTCTACTTAGCTTTTTGTCAGGGATATTCTGGCATATTATCTACCTAAAAAACTATTTGATAACCAGATCCTAGCTTTGCTCATACACTATTTCCCAATAAAATATATTTACCTGATACTTTTTTCAAGTTAATATTATTTATAAAAAGTAAGTACATACAACTGATCAAACTTAAACCTTAATGTGGAAATAACTTTTACAATTCTTGGTTAATGATGATGAAATTTTATTGCTGAGACTTCAGGAAATAAATGAAAACATCATATTGTTCACAGACCCTAATACAAAAATACACGTCTTAAGAGTGATCCACACATCACGGTCCACTATTTCAACTAATACATAATCAATTCAGGTGAATCTTTGGGCACAATATCTAAGTATCATTCAAAAACTGATGCCCCAGACTATTACTTTACTAATATGTATATTTCAGTACATTACAATTGTTTCATAATTGAAACGGTAATTTTACAACAGGTAACATTACCCCCAAATAACAAACTATTTTTTATTTCAGTGAACCACAAAATAAATAACTTTGAATGATTATACTAAACTCACCCTTGGCTGTCGAACAAGCACAGAGGCACATACACTTCATTCATTTCTCCCTTTGATGTTGGTTTTAGTGTCTATGGGCATCAGTGTGGGAAAATGAGAAGCATGTGCAGAGCTGGAACATCCACCCTCTGCTGCTGCTTCTCTTCTTGACTTCTTCCAGTTTAAAAAAAAATGTGCCAGTTCCACTCACTCCTTTACTTGTCATGACCTGGGCAAGGAAGGCCTAGCAAGACTGCCCTCATATGACAACAAATTGGTTAATAATAGGAAAACGCAATTCATTTTCCCGGACGCTCTCAGCATACGTGGGTGAGAACAGAGGACAAGAGACAAAACAGGCTGTGTGCAGTTCAAGTGAAGTCCATTTGTGCTGGCACTCACTCGACAGAAAATCCCTTTTTCACCATCCTGTCGTTTTCCCTTTTCCCTTCCTTCCCACACATATATATGATAACACCCCCAAGGCCAAGATAAAAGACATAACCAACTCCTTCCTTGATAGACACCAGAAAGGCCAGGAATATCAGCTCAGAAATGTCTCCAAGATGTGCCTCACTTGACTATCCCCTGCATAAAACGGGGGGGAAGAGAGAGATCCTATTTAAGAAAACTCTAGATAGCACCAGTTGAAGTATACAGTTATCTCAGCTTTTGATGAGAAGAGGTGTGAGTGATGACCAGTAATTTGCTGATGAGAGAGGGAAGACACAAAGTCACCACATGCTAAGAGCTCCGCTGGGAGCCTGGAGGTAGCAGAAAGATAAAGTGCCAAGAAAATAAAATATGAAGGTGAAACCTAAAACCTACTTAAGTTGTAGGACAAACAATTCATTCATTATCCAGAACTACCTAACCTTCTAAAACTCACTAGGTGATTCCTTATGTTTCTAGGAGAAGTTCCCTGTGCATTAACCTTAATTACCCACACATACGCTTATGGTAGATAGGCATCTGCTGATCAACTGTGCTCCAAGACACACAGACTCCAGCAAACAGCTTAAGTTATTTAAAAATACTGAAAAATGAGATGTGGCCAAGGCTGCATTAGTGGCAACAATGATGGGAGCACATGTAAGCATTTTACACTTTCAGTCCCTGGATAAGCATTTCAAAATCAAGAGCTGTCTTGGAAACAGGGACCAGATAGGTAAAAATGCTAATCCCTGCCTCGGAGCCTGGATCCACCTTTGTTTGCTTCATGACTGTTGAGTTCTTGGCTGTGGAGTGGCCTCAACTCAACTTAAAGAGCAGAGAGTGCTTACAACCTTCACTCTCCCTCAGCTGAGATGCTCGCACAAGACGTGGCAGGCAGGCATTCATGTAGGTTAAACTGTATGGATCACTCCCCTGAGGTATTTGTGCTCCTTATACAGTTGACAGGTAAAGGCAAACACCTAAGGCAGGCAGGCAGGATTGCCCGTTGCATGTCTCCAGAGATGCAGGTCTCCAACAACTGCCCAGGGAATGCAGGTAGTTGTGCTGGGCTGGATGAGAGTGGATCACCCTCTTGGAAAAGGCATCTGAACATTTGGTGAGGCAGTGCCTAGATGAGATGCCTAAATAAAAGACTAGATCCCATCCCACGGGATGCCCGTGCAGCCCCAGGAGAGCCAAGTCTCAACAGCTGTGCCTCACTCATATTTTAAGCTTTGGCTATTTTAACATCTGGAACAGATGTTAGTGTTATTTATCCCTGCTCACACAAAATTAATGTGTGCTGTATCATACATGTCTTGTAGAGAAATCATTTTTTTTAAAACATATTATTAAATGTACAACAAAGCTGAGGGCCTCTGAACTACTTCAGCCACAGAAACTGACTGCTTGCATTCTTTTCTAGGTCACTAAGAATATTAATTAAGAATCCCATAAACATAAAGCATTGATATTTTTTTTTTTTACTGCAGATTTTGGACTGAGTTTTCAGAGCAAAAGTTATTTTGCTCTGAATTAATTAGTTAATTTTTAAATTTCTACTGAAAATGAGATATATAACTGAAAATGCTGTGAAAAGAAGAAAGTAAGTTTTTTCATTCCCCCCCCAAAAAAAAAAAAACGCACCCCTTAGTTTTACTAGTGGATATAATCTGTAAGAGGACTAGTGAGGCAGTGCAGTCACATCAAAGTAACTGTTCCTGCCTTCATACCTGAATTTCATTTTTTGTGTTGAATATGTAATTTATAGACATTGATCTTAAAATCAAACAAAAAAACCCCACCTAAGTAAGAAGAAAAACCAAGAAAACACTTTCCAAAATTCTCATTTTTGCATCTTGTGTTCACATGTCTAGATGTGTAAGTAACTTAGTTTTAACCACTACCTGAACTAGTTCATCACATACCTAATTTACACATGGTAAGGAAACCAGCTTATTAACAACCCCTTTCGCATGGCAGCCAACCACAAACCCTTCATCATGTGCAACTCAGCTGCTGAATAATAGGTTTTTTTAAATAACGAACTAACATGAAACTCTAAAGCACCAAAACAACTTCCAAAAGGATTAGCCATTACAAAAGCTATTAACAGTAAATAGTGGGTTTGGGTTTTTTTTAAATCTCACCATTCAGCTCGTTAAATACAAGAGACTCCCACATGCTTCTTCAGGTAAAGCCCAGATCTGCTCCTTCATTTGCTGGGAAAACCACAACCACATAGTGCCTATTAGGCCTACATTTAGCCTCAAAGGAGGACGAGATCTAGCGCTGGACATTGCTGCAGCTGGCTTCTCCACACCTAGTTAAGACGCCTGGGGTCACTTTACAGCAAGGGAGGAAACTCAACGCGGGAAGGGCAGAACCCGCAAACACCAGCACGTTCAGCGGGGATGAGTACAAGCCAGTAGATGGGAAACGAGAGAGGAGGAGCTTATACCAGCCTTTTCTCTGTGCACACCAGCTATTTCACCTGCCACAATGCCCTTCTGCTACCACAAAGCCGCAGACCACGAGTGGTACAGGAGGCAGGAGAGGCAGGTTCAAATATCCTCCTCTGCCAGGTCCAGCCTAAACCCACAGCCCAAACCAACCAGACCACGGTTTCACCAACACGCTGTGGGAAATGCTGAGACAAGGACTCTTAGTGAACTAATTATACTCTGCATCAAATAATAACATACTTCTTGAGAGAGGTAAAGAGTGATGCTGCAAACCTAGCATTTTCTGACATCTACCTGAGAAGAAAGAGGCCTTGCTTTCAATTTCTGCTCATATCTGTTTTATAAAACACCTTAAAAAACCCTCAGCCCACAAATTTATAAGTGAATAGTCCTGTTAAGTTCACATAAATTGGGAATGTGAATGATGGCTGAAGGACAAAAAAAAATATCTAGGAAGCATTTCCTCCATACAATGGTATGCATTGAGTTATTTGCAACAACTTTATCTGCAGCTTATTGAGAGCAAATCATAGAGAAGGAGAGATGAAGAAGTTTTGTCCAAAGTACAGATAAAATCAGGCTATTGCTAAAAAACATTGTTACAAAATAAAATGAGTTCTAGCTTCATCTCCTGTTTAATCTCCTTTACTCTGCTGGTAGACTTTTCTATTTCCCTAACGCAAGTGAGGAATCACTGCAGGTCCACTGAGCCTCAGAAACTGCATTGATGAGGCATAAGCTCACTGCAGGATGTTAATATATTTTACTCCTTTTTTATTTATTTTATACTGCAATCTTTTATGTCTACTTACATTTATTTACAAATGGTTTTCAAATCTAAAGCTTAATAAAATTACAAATATTTGTATCCTTGTATTAAACATATACTTAAACACAACAAGTAAGAACCCTAGCACTGGAAAATGCAGACGCAATCAGTTACAGTAATTAAAAGTACACTGTTAGCAACAACGGAAAATACCATTTATGCACTTCAGTGAGCCACAGCTCTGTTTTCTATGTTAAACGACAGACAAATATACAGGACCAATCCTCAGAAGATGCTGAATGGCTCAGCTCCATTTATGTCACCTGTCAGACTTAGAGTCTGGCCCAGGCAATTTGACTCAGGAAATTAAAACGTGTATAATATTTGAACAGGCAGATATAAGGTGTAATTTTATGCAGTAAATGGCATTCACCTCCTAGTGTTCTCAATCAAAACATGTATTTTTTTGTTACAATCCAAAGTTTAAAAGGTAAAAAAAAATTCTCCTTTCTTGTGACAGCAAAGTGAATCCTGCTTATTAACACAGATAATGTTGGGGTCTCTTCCAAGGAACCAGCCATGTTGTTGCAACTCTGCTCTCCTGAGGTGCTCTGCATCAAGCAGCTTCACCACAGGATGCCAAGGGTGACAAAAATCCCTAAAAATCACTGAAAAAACTCTCACCAGCCCTGGGAACTCATGATGAGAACTTACTTGAATTCAGAGAGGTCTTAAGAGCTCAAATTTGGAGAGGTTTCAACCACTCAGTTCCTGACACACAAAATTATTTAATGTTTTAAATTTAAGTATGCTTTTACTTCACACAGGTGAGCACTTCATATGACCTCAGCTTCTGCTATGTGATTTTAGCCTGCTGGCAGGTTAGCATTAGATAAGACATAATCAAGTGCAAATTATTTTATTAATATTATTTTTACATTGTTTAATATTTTCACACTATTTTCTTTTCCTCAGAAATAACAGAATAAATGCTAGTCCTTGTGATTCATAGAAATAGATAACATTTGGTATATGAGATGAGCACTAAACACTATATGTCTAACTTTGAAAGTAAAACATATCCAAAATCCCAATTCAGTGAGTTGTTTAAAATTGTTTTCTTAGCTTTAAAGAAAAGTGGTGGAAGAGACTGAAATTTATGCTCTTAAACCTAAGAGCTAAATCGGGCTTACCTGATAAAATTTTCTATCTTTACTATCAGAACTGTTACTATCATCAGTAAAAGCACAACAGAGATCTCAAATTACCGACTTCATTTAATTGTGCTAAAATATAGACAATTAGTGATCCATTTAGAATATTTCAGAAGTGCATCTAAAAAAGCTGTGCCATTTCTAGGGAGCCTTTTTACATGCAGATTTATGGGAATCATGAAACCTCATGCCATCTTCTTTCATCCATTATCTGAAGCCATTTTTCCTTTCCTGGAGATGAGATAAGCAGCAGCCTACGTGGAGGGGGCTGTTGACATAGACTACAAGGGGCTGCTACAGTTGAGGCACGTGATTGAACCAATGCTGCTATTTCCTACTCCCCCCCCTTTTTTTTAAGGGACAGTTTTCTGAAACTGTTTTGCAACACCAAGTCAGTAAGATGTAACCATGAATAGCTGGTATCTATATTCCAGTTAAGTCATTAATAACATGAACTAGATATCAACCCAGTCATGAAGAACTTCCTGAAAGTTACGAGCACCTCAAGAGCAGGCTAGAGAAAGACCGTTAATCTTTGCGGAATATGTCTCTGTATACTATGTTAACATATCTCCAACAGTTGCATCTGAAATTTTTACTGAGTTCTGCTATTGTAGTGATATTAATCATATTTTTAAAACATATATAAATAATATAGGCCCAGATACAGATACAGACACAGATATATAGCCCCAGCCTCCCAAGCAGTCATCACATGAGATCACCAAATCTGGTCAAACACTTCCAAAGAAGTACAAAGCACTTTGTTTTGACATTAAGTCTTGTGCTTTCTTGAAAGACTATTCTTAAATATCAACTAATCAGTCAGAGGCTTTCCTCTTCAAAAAGTAAAATAGCTGCTGTCTACTGTCTGAACTTTTTGAACTGCTTCTCATACTCGCATATGTAACAGATAAAAATATTTGCTTCCTGTAAGACTAGCAAAAATTATAGGAAATACTGAGTTAGAGTCATAGAATCACAGAAAGGTTTGGGTTGGAAGAGACCTTAAAGATCATCTAGTTCCAACCCCCCTGCCACGGGCAGGGACACCTTCCACTAGACCAAGTTGCTCAAAGCCCCATCCAACCTGGCCTTGAACACTTCCAGTGAGGAGGCATCCACAGCTTCTCTGGGCAACCTGTTCCAGTGTCTCACCACCATCACAGTAAAGAATTTCTTCCTAATATCTAATCTAAATCTACCCTCTTTCAGTTTAAAACCATTCCCCCTTGTCCTGTCACTACACACCCTTGTAAAAAGTCCCTCTCCTGCTTTCCTGCAGGCCCCCTTCAGGTACTGGAAGGCTGCTAAAAGGTCTCCCCAAGAGCCTTCTCTTCTCCGGGCTGAACACGCCCAACTCTCTCTGTTGTACTTAAAAGAAAGTAAAAAGTTATTACTTTATTTACAAGCAAGTTTTAATCCTTTGCATTAGAAGTAAAAGTGCATGTAAATAATTATAAACAATGTTTGTTCAACAAGAGTGGTCAGCTCCTGAGAACAAAAATGTGAGAATACTTAAAGCCTAAAAAAAGAGTGGATTAGCCTTGCTGAATGACCCAAGGATTTATTGAAGGCACAGAGCACTAATGACACTAAAACAGTGTCTATAGTATTTTATTGGTCCCCTACATCTCTGAGCAAAGAAAATCCCATGCAAGGAAGAACACGACAGGCTGGATCCCTCTCTATTTCTCTCTCTCCCAAAAAACCACGTGCACACACACTCGCTGATTCCTTTCTAAGCTCCTCCTCGTCACCAGAAGGAAAACCTGCAGGTGGGAAGCTCACTGCAACCAGGTTAAGCAGAGGGGCGCAGAGTTGGCTGAGTTTCTTTCTTTTTCTGAGGAAATTCTCTTCCAATTCCTCCCCCCACCTCCTTTTTATTGCCAGCAACCTCTTTCAAGTCCTTGTTTGGACACTTCTCAATGTTTTCCCTATGCCCTCCAGACTGTGATCAAAGGCCCTGCCGTATCCCCTTTGTAGGCAGGAGTCATCACTCCTCTCTGCTGCTGCTGACAGCAATGTCTAGGGATGTGTCTGCAGTGCTGGGAAGGCAGCAGGAAAGTTGAGGAGAAAGAGGAGAGGACCCACTGTTATTTAAAAAGTGCTGAAAAATAATGCATGTTTTAGATACCACTGCTGTTTTTCCCCTAGCCTCGCTGTACTTATTCATAAAAATCAACAACACGTCACCAGGTAACCTCTGAAAATGGTCTATAGAGCAAGATCTTCTGCTAAAGCCAAGCACAGTGTAAATAAATACCTAAAAAAAGAAAAAAAATTTGCTTCTTCACTGGATGCATCCTATCTGTTGGCACATTCAAAGAGCAGATTTTTAAAAACAGCGTTTAAAAGTTCATTTCTGCTCCTGCTGCTCGCTGTGCCTTTGCCTGCTGTCGTACAGTATCTCCCTAATCTCGCACTCAAAGCCGGTCTGTGGTACCGGAGCTCAGCTCCAGAGAAGGTGCCTTGGCACGCAGTCTGCCTTGCTGCAGAAACTGGGGTAGTTCCCCAGCGAGAACAGAAAAGAACAAAGGAGCCTGTAATGCTACAAGAGGACGACAAGGAAACACAGGAAGGAGCTCATGCTTGTTTGGAAACGAAAAAAACACCACCATTTCCGATCAAAACACTGAATTAACATTATTAAGCAGTTTCTTTGTTGCAGCATAGCAGTCAGAGCAGCGACACAAAGAGACCCCAAGAGATGCAAGCAATACAGTATCTTGCACAAAAGCCAAATACATAAAACTTACTTACCAGTGCTACTTGGTGCTTCTTTTGAAAACAGAAAAACAAGTAGTACTACCAATCAGACTTTCAAAAGAGCATAAATAACTCACGTGTCCAAACTCCACAAAGTTTCAATGAAGTTAACTGCCTTACTTCTCTGGAGGTTTCTCTAACCTACACAGTTACTAAAAAACTTACTGGGGTTAGACAAATCATTAAGATAAATGAGGACCGGATTCAGCAATACTCAGGAAAAATTAATAGCGTTAACATATTTAGCTTGTTTAGCTCTACCTTGAGATACCGAAAACAAATTACTGCTGAAATTCAGAGCTGATGTGGAAGCTCTGCGTATTGCGTACTCACATGTCAGGGCTTTGGCAGGCAGAAGGTGCACCAGAACGCTGTCGCTGCCCACATCACCTATTAATCAATCAGATTCATATGAGAATGAGAAACCATCCAGTGAGATGCAAAGTTCCTGAGACTGCATTTTGTCTTTTTCCTCAGCAAAAGAGGATGAATAACTCTGTAAAAACCTGTCATTCCCCCTCCTGTTTCTACCGCCACCATTAGGACTTTGCGAATGAAGACTCAGTGTGTTGTATAGATTTAATCTCCACTGGGCATTTGCTTTATTCCCCTGACTGTTCTTACAAAGCAGACACAGTGAAAGTGACTGCTGACTCCTCTGTCTGGGCATTAGCACCGAGGCACCAGCGACCAGGTCAACAGACACAAGTTATGAACCAACAAACTATTGTGCCACTTCCAGCGTGAGGCCACTTAAACTGCATCTGCTAATCCCACGATTTTGCATGCCTGATCGAGACAAAGCAGGCAAGGCTGCACCTAAATACCCCCTTTCCCTTTAGATAGAAAGGGGACTTTCCTGATCTAACCCCAGGGATTGGAGTCTGTTGTGCAGCTTCATTTGATGCTGTCTTGTTTTTCCTACTGAGAAAATCAGTGCTTACCATGTGTCCCACTTCCCCCATGCATAAATACAAGGGAGATTAAGAAAACTAAAATGGTCAAAATGTTCTCTCATCCCCATTGAATAAGGGCTTCTGCTGCTGCACAGAAAGCACTGCTGGTGAGGGTGACTTCCCCTGCACTCCCTTCCCTGGACATTCCTGACCGCTAGGATATATTAAACATTTTAAATTATTAAAACCTTCAGGCACCCTGTGGACGATCCATGCTGCCTCCCATACCTCGCAGGTCATACCCTTAAAATCCGTAACAAAGGCCAGTAACTTCTCAATGAAGATATTCCAAATATCCAATAAAAATGAAAGATTGTGAAATGGCATCCAGAATGCTCTTTGTCCTCAGGGAGGCAAGGTCAGCATGGGCCTTCCCTCACTAAACACACCGTGCTTTCATAACTCTCATTTATGTAGGCTATATGAAATCAGCCGCTTACTAGATTTAAAACCCACATTTCTTCTTAACCAAAAACATAAGTGGGGGAGAGACAGAAAAAGGTCTTAATAGTGAATGATAAAGGCACTCATAGATCACAATATATGCAGTTTTTATTATTAAAATGCTCAAAGATTAAGAATTGAAATAACCTGTTACACTATCGACATCAATTAAGTGTCCAAACAGTTTGCAGATGCTACATGGAAGCACACACTCACCAAGTACACTGCCCTAATTTCCCTAGGATGCCTATATTCAGTGGATATCTATATTCACCTAAAGCAATGCAATGGGACTATTTTAAAGTGCAGGGCTTCGGACAATTTTTAATAAGATTACTCAGTCACACGGTAACAGGGAATCAAAATAAAGGGAGCCTGCAGCAAGCTGGAGCAGGGGCATGCACTTCAGGCATGAGACTGTACACACATGGGCATGTACGTGTGTGTATTAAACGTGATTTACACAAGATCCTACCCATGTGAAGTAAATACATAAAATCCTTTAAAAATAACTCGCTGTAGTTTCCAGTGAATAAGGCTGAGAACAGTAAAGAGGTTTGTTCAACTAAGGTTCTCTTTTTCCTCTTCCTCACAAACCAGTGTAACTTGTACCTTGCCATGGAGGCAGTTTACAGAAGACAATTTCAAAGGGGAACAAAAAGATGGAGGGAGAGAAGGGGCACCATTATCCAGCTAGTGCCTCACACTGGCACGAAGTCAGCAGGAGGAGCCAGGCACCCTCGTGACAGGATTGATCCTGGCTCTACCCCTCCACCATCCTCTCCCTCTGAAGTGCATGGCGATGCACAGAGGATAATCATGGGAGCAGACATCAAAATATTTAACAAATGGCATCATATCACTGTATCACAGAGGAGGCTGAAATCCACCATGCAAGTTTGTCAGACTTTGTGCATCTCAAAGGAACTGATAGACAGAAAGGGAGAGGTGAGGTGTTCACATGTCACCAACACACTGGGGAGAGGGGAAGGCAAAGACATTTCTGAAGAACAAGCCAGCCTCAACCAGTTAACATACATGTGCAGCGTCAAGAACTGGAAGGCAAAAATAACAGTGATGCAAGGTTTGGCACTGGGCAAAAATTAGTTGAATGGCTCACGGAAATAACGTGCACACTCGCCATTTGTACCCTGAGTGGTTTTGCGTGATTGTCCTACTTTCGAAACATTTCAATCTTTAGTGAAACTTTTGCATATTCTAGGCTATCCTTACATAAACTGTAAATTTGTAGATGGCTTTGTGCCTTCCAAACTATTATTTTCACTAGCTTCTTGAATAATAAGTCCATGCCTGCAGAAATTTATCATTTAACAAGTTGTTTATTAATGAGAGGTCATCTAGGTTGATTAGTTAAAAAAATTCAACAGTCCAGTTTAATTACATCAAGCACAGGAACTGAAGTGGCCTGAATGCACGTAAAATACTCCAGGGGCTCATAAATACAATGTAAGAAAATTAATAAATTCTTAAATATTGGTATGCATATGCTATGAACATTGAATCACGCTACAGTTACTTATGATCTGATAGTATCAATAAAATGATTGGCATTTTCTAAACGTAAATAAACAAGCTCACCTTCAAAAAAAGCATATGCACATTGACCAATAAAGGGGAGAAAACAGAAGGAAAAAGCAGATGAGATAAATAATCATGGATGATGAGAAATCATTCCATTTCTATTTCATCACTGTTAAATATAATCTATGCAATATCAAAGTACCTAATACATACAGTAGACTGGTCCATGTATCTACATGAGCTGACCTTTCATTATGAAGGTGAGGCCCCTTTCTCCCCCCGTACTGAGACAACATCTGTTGGAAACATCTGGAGAAAAACTGTCAGACTCACCAGTGGGCTAACACTATGGAAAGGAGGATCCCAAACCACAGGAGCAGCGCGGTTTAAAGCATCAATGTCCAATGGTACTAACGTCATCTAGGCGATATTATCATGGATGAGTGACACTGGTAAAGTATTCTTCAGCCTTTTCTGGTGAAAAGTTGTCTGTGTAGAAAAACTGCTTGAGAAGCCAAAGAAATGGAGACTGCTTCAACCTACTTCAAGGGTTTAAGAACCCAGATGACAGGACTCAAAACACAGTAGCTTGGTGCTTATCTTTAGCAAATTCTGGGCAAAAAGCATTGGGTGAAGGGATGGAAGACAAGACCATAAAACAAAAACAGAGACAGGAGGTAGTAACTCAAACACAGATTCCCCAAATCACTGCAGCCCCAAACACCAAAGTGGTTGAGATCTCACAGACCTGGGACTGGGTGAGAATGGTGGTTATGTTGTTTTGGGGCATAGGGTAGAGGGGTTTTGTACATATACACATTGTACAACCACTAAGACGATCCTGGACAAATATGAACTTCAAATCAGTTATTTTTAACTGGAATACTACACATGACTGCAGAGGCAGGGACTGGGAAAGTCTTAAACCTACCCAATTCAAGATGAGCACCCACTAGGTGAGTGCTTGTTACCTATACAACACAGCTGCCTATATTCCCCACACTTCCTGACATACTTTTTTGAACAAGTATGATAACAGAAAGTATTAGGTTCCTCTCACCCCTGGTGAAGACAAGCAAGCACACTGTCAGCAGGCTGCTGTACATTTGCTATACAGGAATCTGCAGACTGGAGGGGGGAAGGAGGAGGAGCTGAAAACCACAGACCTAAAGCAATGGGGAAAAAGCAGATGTGAGCCTCTTGTGATGAACGAAATAGTAGCAAGAAGTTGCTTAAGACTGCAATAATTACTGCTGTGGTGGAGTGGCAGTCTCAGAACTGCTATTCAAATCTCAGTTTCCTGAGCAGCTCTACAGTAAAGATAAATATCTAGTGGTATAACTATAAAAATGAATGTCATAATTTTGTAGAAATTCATTTTTAAAAGTTATCTTAAAAGAATTCATTAAAAATTCATAAGAAACTCATTGAAAGTGGGCAATATAACTGGTTTGGCAGCTAATTCCAATCTGGATTTCAGATAGATGAGCTATGATCTGTCTTTTACTTGTCTGATGGTTTCCTCTCACTGAAGCACATCAGAACCAATCACATTATTTACACTTCCCAGTATGAATCAAAGTCCAAACTGTCTTCTGTAACAGAGGTAGAAGAACAGAGCACAGACATGGTCCATCACACAAGTGAAACACAATAAAGCTCCAACCCTAGGCAGGACATCTGTCTGCTGTGCTGCAACACGAAGCTTCCAAAGCCTCCAAAGTCTCTGAAGACTGATGGGGTAATTCAGCTTGATGAAAAAGACCATATTTAATTTCTTATACATCGTACAAAGTCAGTTTATATTTCAGTTTTGGTTTCTAAATGTTTAATCATGAAACATCTGAATCAGCAAAACAAGGAGGGCTGTTCTCTACATCAACGTTTTCTTTTTTGTTTTCCATAATATTTAATAAGGAGCACGTTTCTGAATCCCCTCTATGGATTTCAGTCTCTTTGTGGAATTCAGACCAGAAGTGAGGTAGAAATTGAGAAAGGTTTTAATGAAAAGGGATGAGCCATGAAAAGGATTCCCAAATATTTTTTTTCCCTACAGAAACCACTTGATGGGCGGAACATCAAGCTGGGCAACACCTAAGACCCCCGCCTCCCCATCTGCAACGTAGGGCTGGCACAAAGGCACACACAAAAGCTTCAGAGGTTACAAGGGGCAGCAGGCACATTAGGGGACATCTCATCTTTGCATGCATATGAGGACAGGAAGGGGGAAGGGAGGATGGCAACACAGATTTTCGGTCCATATTCTTCTTTTACAAGCACAATGTAAACAGATTACAAAAAGGTGTTTCTTTGGACCTTAAGTGCTATTTGGGAAATGAGCGGTATTTCAAATGGTTTGTGTTGCTGGCAAATAGTCCCACTACTTAATTAAATGTCCTTTTTTAATATTCGTATGCCCAATAGATTACATACAACAAAGATGGCCAAAAAATTTTCAGCAGGTTTTTCCTGATCCAATTTTCTACATCATCACAGGCAAAGGCAAACCACAACAGGAATTATTTTGGAAAAAAAAAGAATGATTTCTAACACACTAACAACATCAGTCTCAGCCAGTTAAGTATTACCTCTAACAACACCTCATAAAACTGCATAACTTCAAAATCTTTCTTAAATGCCAGAGAGCAGACACCGCAATAAATATTGATGGCAGGGGTGTGTTGCTATAGGGCAACATTTTTGGCTTCTCTATTAATACGGTAAAAGTAGACGGCCACACTTCAACATAGCTCTCTGAAACTCTTACGATATTCCTTTGGAGATCTGTACCTCGGAAAGAGTACAGGCAACTCACACTGAAATCTGTGGAATTTTCAGGCAGTAATAGTAGACATGCCACAAAGGCTCTATTATAACAGTTTGTTTTGTCAGATATTTAATGTGGTGGCAGCAGGAAATTTTGGACTGCAGGTGTTTATTTCAGTGGAATGTGTACAAACAGCCTAGAAGAGCAGTAACCTTCTGAGGTCAAGGTATTATTTTAAAATTATCTGCCTACATAAATTTGACAGTGTCTTCTATGTACAATATAGTCCTCCTGAAAATGTGCTTCCTGAAAAATGTGCATCTTGAAAGTGCTTATGTTTATAAGCTTAAAAAAATTACAATTATTAACAATGCTAAAACCAGGAATGATTTAGAATTGTATCAAATCTCATTAAGAATGGTCTTAAGTTTTACGCTGTTGGTTTACACTTACAGCATCAAGCATATCCTTTCTGCTCTGCCAAGGAGCCTGAAGGGCACCAGATTTGTCTAAGAATACAGATGCTAGCAAGCTCATTTCTACTGAGCACAAGTGGTGCTGAAATGCTCTCGCTTGCTCTCTCTGCTACCCTCTAGCGAACAAGCAAAAATAAATTGTAAGATTCAAGTGCCTTTGCATATGGACAATGTCAATCAACTCAGTTTTCCAGTTTCAGCCTAAAATACAGACCTCTGTCAATACCACTTTTGGCAATTATTTTTCCTGACTTTGTTGTGCCATAATTTGAGAAGTTTAAGGCTGCAAACTGCATTTAAAAAAAAACATTTTTATTGAGGAGGTGATTGGACTAGTTGACCTTAAGGTCTTTCTCTCTCTAAATTCATGACCTTTTTCTTTTCCTCCCAGTGATACACATTGTTTAGCGGTTTAAAGCTTTTTTTTTTTTTTTAAATTGTAACTTGCTTTGAACCATGGTAAGTATTTTGCTCGTGGTGAGGGACTACTTGTCTTCCTTTCACAGGGAATGCCGGGGATGGGGAATGCAGGGGACAACTGTGCATCAGAGAAATTTACAGAATTCACAGTATTTTGGTATCCACCGCCAGTTACAAGAAATAGGTATTTCACTCTAACTACTTAAGAAAAGCAACATTCAGGACATATTGTGAAGGTTACTACACTATTACTGTTTGCTGTTCCTCTACACCACTTCTAGCTCCTTTCCTGCCTCTTTCTGAGGATTAAACAGATGGTAAACAGAAGCTAATGCCAGTGTAACTCACCATCTGGCTAATAGATGCATTTTTGCATAGGCTCATTAGCATGCTTGTTCCAGCCCAAATCCTCCATAACAGTTTCATCTCCGTCTGTATCATCTTCATAACGTAGTTAATAAATGCAAAATGCATATACGAAGTTGCCGTTCACATGGAACATAATCACAGCTTTTAACTAATGAGAACATCAGAAGTGGGACTAGACCCAACCCTCCTTAGCATCAGCTGCATTTGCTGTCTACTCTACTTGATTATTATTTTAACCTGTTTGAATATTTGCCTTTAATTTACCACTGCTTCATTGTTTACCTGAGAAGCACTCTCAGGTAAGAAGAAGCAACAGTTAACTCAATCTTTATTATCTTTGTTTTACTTAGAAGGAAAGGCAAATCATCAAAAAAAAAAAGCATTAAAACTTCAGCTTATTTGAGGTATAGCTTGGCTGGCTTTGCCAAGTATAATTACCCTGAGATGCCTAAAAGCAAGCAGAAGAATGACACGGCTAATTTTAGTCTATTCAATAGCATTAGGGCAGTTCATCAAGAACAGCTTTTTTTCTCCTTGACCAATCCTGTCACCATTTAATAATACTGGTCAGAAAGTTCGAAACTTGGGTTATTTAAGCTCAGCAAATTACTGCTGAGAATCGACAATGTCACAACAAGCTAACGGACAGATAAACACAACGGCAAATAGAAATACACACAGGTCAGACTGAAAGTGGGATTCATCAACAGTCAAGTGGAAGTCAAGAACACCAGCACTGCGCATTGCACTAGTTCAGGATACATGAGTGTCTCTCCTCAGGTATTTGTGAATCATCAACTTTAAATGAAAATGGGAAACATTCAGAGGAGGGAAAAATCTACTAATGTTCACTAATATGTTGTTGATAAGCATTTATATATAATTAGAGCTAGAGTTAAAGGCATGAAACTGTTAGGCCAAATCCTGGGGGAAATACAGCAAAACCAGTCGACTGAAGCCTGCACAGGAGGAAGATATTTCAGCAGCACAAGCACTGCCTGCTCTACAGCCAGTCACTGCCCCACACAGCAGCTGTGGTTCACAGGTACAGCCTTTCAGCCATCCCAGACTTAAGATTGGTCTAAATTGCTACTAAGGTTTGAAAGAAGAAAGGCAACCAGCAGGAGACAAAGAAGGTTGTCACTGAACTGAAATGAGCAGGGCACCAACATTAGATTTTTGTTGGTTTAGGTAGCCATGTCACTTGGAGCTAATGGAAAGGGAAGCAATGAGTAGAAAGAAAAAGAGTGTGCAAGCAGCAATGGTGGAGAAGAAAGAGGAAGCAAGAAAGAAGAGAAAATCAATAGAGAATGGAAATTGGTAGGGAGAGGGGAGAATCTGGAGGTGCACAAAAAAATGTTGTTTGCACAAGCCAACAAGAATAAAGCTTAAGTCTAGATATGCCCAGTAATTTTCAGGGATAACATTTCAAATACACCAAGGATATGCTCCAAACAACTTCTTTTTCCAGCTTCATCCAGATGCAAATACAGCCTACAACCGGTTTTCAGAGAGACAAACTTACTGAGAAAATTTTCTTTGGCAAAAAACGTAATATGGACAGCAACACAATTTATGAACGTAACTCCTACCCACCCATCAGTGAGATCACCTCTTCAGTAGCGATGTGGTGGGTTTTGCCCCAGTTTTATTTGGCAAGGTTATCGTTACTCTTCTGTACTTGCACATTGACTTGAAAGCATAATGGTTTGGCTTAAGACTACTGAGTTACTACCATGAATTTAAGAACTCTGGTTTTTAAAAAGAAAACTATAGAGAGTTACACTGACTCTGAAGAGAGGTGGCTAATTTCAGATCTCTTTCCACAAGGTTAAAGATCCTCCGTTTCAAGCTACAGTATTTTTGTCCTAGGTGCTTCGCACTGCGCAGGCTTTGATCTTAGTCATCTAAGTTTGAGAATTCCCATCTGATCCACTGGCAAAGTGCTTCAGTTTTTAAAATGCTGTTCTCAAGGCTACAGTGCGTTGCTTAATCCCACAGTGGACAAATTCCACACTTCAGCAGCGAGCTCCGTTCCAAGCAGGATTTGCAATTGTCAGCCCCCAGTAAAAAAAAAAAAAAAAAAAAAAAAAAAGGGTATTTCTGGCCTCTTTTGTAATATCAAACATTTATGTTTCCACAGCTCTTTTCCAGTCCTTTGTGCTCTTACATCTGATCTGTGCCTTGTGGCTATCAGTCTCATGCTGTTCTTCAGCAAAAAATGACAGGCAGCAGCATGAAAGGGATGGCTAAGAATCCAAGGATCTTTTTTTTTTCAACTCCAGACTGCAACTCTGTTTCAGCAAGCTCCCATCCATAATCATTGCCCCATACCTAACATGGCAGTATTTGGACGTAAGGCCCACTGTTGTGCCAGGGTCTAAGGCAGTATGCAGAAACCTCCCAAAGGCCAAAAAAAAAACCCCCAAACTCCAAGAATTCTGCATACAAGACCATTAACTCCAAAGGAGTTAAGTTATCCAGAGTAAATACTGTGTGGGCTTGCTGTCATGAACGTAGTGCACTTCTCTCAGCACTACTAATCTGGATTCATCAAAGGTATTCACCAAATAAAGTACTGTGTGACAGGGGCAGTACCTACGAAACGAGACTTCTGAGTAAAAATCCTTCCAATAGTTGATGACATGAAGTTGATGCTGGGGTGATACACAATTCCAAGGTCTTCACTAGGGATCAAAAACTTTTAAATCAACAAGTTTAATCAATCAGCACATGCCCGCAAGACAAAATTCAAGATGGGTGTGGCTTAGATATGACACTATAGTCATATGGAACATTTTGACATGCCCATCCCAGGTGGGGATCAGAACAAATACAAGAGGATAATTACTACCTTATTAGAATATAATGTTATGATATTGTAGTCTGCACTAGTATTAGCCTGGTAATACTAAAGACATAAAACAACCATCCATTTAATTATTTCAACACTTGAACAATACAGAGAAGTTGAACTAGATGTTCTAGAGCTGAGATTAATCTCAGTGGAAAATTCCATGCTTTTTTTTTTTTTTCCAAGCAACAACATTCCAAAACAGAATTAACAAAAGTGGGGTTTTCTGAGACAAAAAATAGAATAATTAAAAGGGATTTCAGGTAAATTAAAGTATTGTGTATTGTAAAACTGAATTTTTTATTTCAGGTGGTTTTAGCTTCAAAGTGCATACGCTCAAAATAAAAAACTCAATACAAATAAAGAAACATACCACCTTGCAACTGGTGTTTTCAGTGTAACAGGACTCTGCTTCTGTATCCCTCCTCACTGCTCCCCCACCCACCAAAAAAAAATCCAAAGCATCACTGAAATCTGATTTTCCCAGCAGGAAAATAAAATTTTGACCACACAGCATTTTCCATGAGAAAAACAGCAGCATGAAAAAAACCTAACCATTGCTTTCTCCAAAGCTATTCCTGTGGCAACGCCAAGAGGTATGCCATGCTGTTTGTCGGACAGCTCTATTACAACCTTCGGCTCCCTGTCTCCTACTTCAACAAATCCCCTGTTAGAGCAAACAGAAAGCATGCTGACTAGCTTTTGCTTAGTTCATTCCCAGCTTGCTGCTTCCGACTGGGGCAAAATTACCTAAGCCATCTGGAAACATTATGATGATCCATTTATAGAGGGAAGTCTGGCAGTTCTTTCCATCTAACTCCTTCAAAATAGTATATGAACCATTATTGTTTCTCTGTTCAAAGATTCCAAATGTTTTTTTAGAATACAATAAGCCAAATTCTGAACCACTCCGGACAGAAGACCTGCCAAAAGTAACATCCACAGGCTGAAAAATGGTCGCCACCCACCAGGACTGGTGCAGAGTCTATCCCGAGCCAGCCTTGGGTATTGCCATCCAAAACCGGTGTGACAGGGCCAGCGGTAACCCAACTTCTGTCACTTGAAACCCTGAGCTCTGCTAGCTCAAAACCCTGAGCTACCTTGAAACCTCAGAAGTTACCAGCTACCGCAGAAGAAATAATCCCAATATTGCAGTTCCTTCTCGACAAGAAGCCATTATTATTCAGGTATTTGTACTGTAGCAGCAACAGCTTATCTGGTGCAGATAAATCTCTGTATCTCTTCTGATTTAAAAAGGACAGTCAAATGGATTTCTCCATACAGCTCCTCCTGTATTTTAAGTAAGCCAGGAGAAATCTTCTGTTCTCAGACTGGTGGGGGCTGGTACAAAGCTGCACCTTTTCCTGGCGATATAAGCTTCCCACCCTGCACATTGCTATTACCCGGAGCCTTATATGAAATAAGAGGAGTTCTTGGTAGTTCTATTGCACATCAACAGTTTAAAGCATGCAGTAAACATCTTCACTCCACCACCTTTGCCTACCTTTATCGAGAAGAGTACCCACTTGTCCCAGGATGCTACCAACCACCACTGGCATTTCAGAAAACAAAACTAACCTTAACCATGAATAAACTCAAATGTGCCATGCACTTACCTTAACTTTTCAAATGTTACCCTCAGAGATATCCTAGGAGAAACTCCACAGCTCTTATCAGCTGGAATTCAAAGGAGGGAGAGAAAAACAACAGGACGAAGCATGCACAGGCATGTTAGGGGAGGAAGAGAGCCGCTCCTTCTTGCCTCACCGGGATATAGCAACTTGCAGTGATTGCAGCCCAGCCCCTTCAAACTGGTTTGTGCCTTGAAGGGTATCTCAGGAAATTAAAGACACATCATATGCTTCTGTTGTGGCAACATGCTTACATATATTTTTAAATAATACATATGATCAGAAAATATACACTGCATGGGGTTTTTTGTTACACAGATGTAAACAAAACATAATGAATATAGGACTAAGAAACCTTTCTCTCCAGGCACTCACCCTCCTGTAGGCTGCAAATATGCACTGTTAATGCACGGCTGTTCTACGACAATATTTTTCCTGAAAAAAATCACTAGAATGATACATATTCAAACCACTTGCAAAAAGAAAACTGAAGCTTAAAATAGGAGCAGAAAAATAAAAAGGCAGTTTAGATGGAGTGATAGAAAATTCTTTACAAGGAATCCACACACACAACTCCTTCAAAAAAAAATAATCCCATCTCTTGATCTTCATGCATTGTTTATAACCAGGTTTGGTTAATATACAGATTTTAATTAGTATAAGTCAGTATAGGACAATTGTGAAGACAACTTTTTAGCTCAACAATACTATCCCTGGGATCACTAATTCAGTTCCAGAAACTAAGGAGGTAAACCCAGTGTCTACCTTACTGCGTACAGCAAGATGTGGAAACTCTTCTCCTGACCTCCACCAGGCCAGGATGCTACCCTGACCTCCTGCGCCACAGCTGCACTGACCAAAATCCTCATCCTTGCTCCTTTTTTCACGTAAAATGACTGAAAACATAGAGAAATTGAAAAACACCACGCCTAGGAAAGACGTCTGCAGGGATTGCTGTGATACTGTGCTTTGCAGAACCGGGCTACAGTGAGTGATGGGGATGACAGAAGTTTGCTGTGGTCAGAGACAAATCACAGATCACTTGGAAATCACTGCTGGTGTGTGTAGGGAGACTAACAGCACTCAGATAATACTGAAAACCTATGCAGATTATATTGGCACCACCAGACAGCCCTAATAGCCCTCCATCCCCTGGTCTGTGACTTCTTACTGTGACTCTTCGCCATATAATACATCATCTCACTTCTGAGGTTCAAAGGGAACTTTTGAAGGGTAACAGGAAAAGTTCCAAGCGACAGAGCCACATGCACCAATCTATGCTTCTGTATGTGTTTTTGTGCTCCTGAAGCTCCATACAGCTCTACCCAGGTGCTCCTCTACACAGAGATCAACCCCCTTTCCTTCTTTAAGATTGGTTCCTAGTATGCAACAGAATCAGCCCAAAATTCAGAACTGGCAAAATCTATCATCTGTGCAATTCCACTCAGAGCAACATCCTGCAAGCATCATCCACCACTTATTCCTGACAACACAGTACATCTCTGTTCCTTCCCTCCTTCTAGATAGAAAAGGAATTAAGCCTTTGGAAAACAGCAAGTGATTTACATGCATTATTAATACCTCATGATGTAACAGCATTCAATATGTACTCTTTGTTGCTTCACATCAATCACAGTCTCTTAGATTTCAGAGGAATATTTGCCCACTCACTGTGTAAAGCCAAATATTACAAACGAAAATTCTGCTCATTCCTTGACTGAAATTAATTATGCTCTTATAAGCTTACAGTCTGGCAGATCACAGGTATTTTGGAATAAACTAAAATATAAAAAATCATTACAGGCTACATTTTGCATGCAGCACTGGCAAATTCTATATACAATTTCTATCATCGATGACAAGGATTAATCAAAATTATTCTAATCAAACAAAAAAGCTCAAAACCCTTCCACAGTATTTCCCATAAATGCAGTCAGATTACTTATAGTTTTATATGATGATATATAAAGTTATGAGACACATACAAACTGTAGTTCTTCAGGAAGTATTGTTTTCTAAAATAGACCTTCATTTGCTATTGCATAATTAATTTATGTTTAGATAGATGTGTCTACAGGCAAAACCTATACCTAAACAGAATAGGGTATCAGCTACAGGTTTTACACCACTACCCTTGAGAATTCAGTGAGGAACTAAAATCACACAATGATGAAACGACTTTCCCAAGGTTACGCAGAAAGTGCTTGGCAGAAATGGGAAGTCAAACCTTAAATCACCAGAGCTCACTTAAGCATAAAAGTCAAACTTTCACTATCTTGAATTTGGAAAGAAAAATTTAAATCAAAATGCTGTCATAATCCACCAGGAAAGTATAATTGTATACTGCATAAATAATGCCTAATTTACTTGCAGCCATATGACTATTTTGCTAATATTGACAGCTTGTTCTGTATTTTAATCATCATATATAACAATTTTGTTCAGAGTTGTCATATACTAATAGCCTTCTCTAAAACCAGTCCAAATTTTTTTACATTTTTAAAGTATCTCTTTCAAAACCTGTAATCAAAATTTGTCTGAGGATTTTCTCCATCCCTTCAAAACTCAAACATACCAGCCTGTAACTCTAGGAAGTCCAAGTCTAGCAGCAATGCCTGGTTTATTTTAGCTCTGTGTCCCCCACTTTCAAACAAAAAGCCTCTAATGAGATTAAAAGAAAAAAAAATCAACTAAATAGAACAATTCACTTGGACATCTTAGAAGCTCATTTCATATCCATGTAAAAAGGTTGCCTGGGACTTACAGCTCTAATACTGAGGAAATAACATATTGGCCACAAGAGCCTGTGGTTTACTTTGGCCATGGGATAATGGAAAAAGCAGAACAATAAATAAATGGTCATTTGTCTCCACTTTCACCAGTGTTGTATAGTATGTTAAAACAACGTAAGCCTGAACTGTGTAAACCTTCATCCCTCAAAAATTATGAATGGCTTCTCTGTGCTGGAATGTTTCACCGATTCCCGCCAAGTGATTTGCAAGGCTGAGTAGAAAAGCAGAAATATCTTCTCTGTTTCTCATATGAGGATCATCACCTTTGAGTTACTTTAGGAACCAGCTATGAGAGAGGATCAGAATAGGCAGTGGTTCCTGCAAGGCTTGTTTGAGCCCAAACGATCAGATTGAGATCTTTCTTGGTGTTGCTGATGATAATAATTGTGATGGTATTAGTTCCTTCCTTGCTGATCAATGTCAAAAGATCTCCATATAACTGCAAACAATTCACAGCCATATTTCATGAGCTCCTGAACTGAAAGAGGCAGCAGGCAAATAAGACTTGTGCTGCACTGGTTTAGTTCTATTAAAAGAAAACAAAATAAAAACAAAACAAAAACCCCACACTTGTCCAGGGACTACACATACCTAAAAGCAATGTGATTAGTCTTTGGTGTGAAAATATTAGTCACTCAGATCTGTCTAAATGATAAAAAGAGAAATTACTATCAGAAATAAAAGGACTTGAAATAATTTCTAAGAACATCTATATTTAAACTCCAAAATAGCTAAACCATAAGGCATGTAATTTAATAGTAATAAGTCCTGCAATCAAATGACACTTAATTTCTTAGACACAGACCTACTTACCCACCTACCAAGCCTTTAGCACTAGTACATTAAAATCTGAATTACAATCTCAAAAGCCAATACAAGGAAACATGAATTCCGGTTTACGGGACGTTATAAGGCAACTTTAACCCATGTAACAAGATTATACTTTAGGAATGCTACTCAAGACCAACACCCCTTCCTGGTTTTGGGCGAGAACATTACCAGCCCTTGTGTGGTTTGGAGCACACCAGCGGGTGCCCTAAGGCAGCTCACGGGCTTTGCCTGCCAGCACTGCTGAGTGTTGGTTGCTGCAGGAGCCTGACCTGCCCCACGGTCCCTCCTGGGACATGCTGACCATCTCGGCTTTATGTCTCAAGGCAGACAGGTAACTTGCTGTGTGTGACTATCTTAAACACTTCACCTCAGCTGATGCTAGTTATGACCTGAATACTCAAAGAGGAGGAAAATTAGCGTGAGGATTCGTCTGAGCTCAGTAAATGTTCTTCCTTCTACTCTTCCCAACTCCTGTATGTGCAAATTACTCCCACTTACAGCCTTGCTGTTTCAGTGGAAATCACAAATGACACTTGAATTAAGCTGCTTTCCATCAACCTCTACCTAACCTACCCACACCCAGTCTGCTACACAGCATCTAAGGCAGCCTATATTGACAACAAACTCCTGAGCAGGCTTAGTAAAGGTTTCTCTTGCCGTACAATCATTCATAAGAAAAATTTCAGGTGAGCAGGTGTTGAATGGAGCCTTCAAGTGTTTCCAACTTAAAAATCTGCATGGGACGGGAGCATCTTTTTAATAACACAGAATCTAAAATTTATACAGTAATAACCATTCAGACAGGATCTTTATCTTCTGTAATGATGCAACAGCTCCTTGCTGCAACTGACTGGAAATTAAACATCACATGAATTCAATTTTTAATGTCACAGTACTTATTTTTTCATTTTTCCTGGACATAAATCCACTATCATACTGAAAAAAACTAAGAACGCAATTTATAACTAAAGAATTGACCAAGACACCCTCACATGACTTCACCATTCACATTACTTATCGGTAAAGCCAGAATGAGTAGCAACTCACATATTGTTTGTTTGCCTAAAATTCTGCCTACACAAATATTTTAACCTTTCCCTAAAGACCCTGCCTCTCTACTGCCTGCAGTAGGGCTTTGAATAACAAATAGCAATAACAAAGCCTTGACCTTAGATGTACACCTTCTGTCATGTTGTGACATTTCCTTCTAGGTTATGGGAGACAAACCTTTACAAACCTTCACTTGCCTTCTCAAAATAAAATACTAGAAGCATTTGACATGACTGAACACAAATCCCATCCCACAGTCATGCCTTGCCACCTCCCCTCTCCAGTGAGATCCAGTCCAAACCCACCATGGCAGCTGATCCCACTTTTTGGAGGATAAAGGAGCCCAACAGATGGGATGCTCCTACAAAACTTTAGCTCAAACAGCCCATGTCAACATTAGAGAAGCCACCTAGGAGAGAGCAGCTTCTTTCCAAAGGGAGGGCAGAGCAAGAAGCAAGAGTGAATATACGTCAGAAAACTTCCATCTCCCAAGTCATCTTCCCTGAACGCTGCCGCTCACTTTGTCCCTAAGCTGCAAGGTCCCAGGTGCTGTCAGCAAGACACTGACTGGAGCTCCAGCACTTCATGCCTCACAACGGCTCCTAGCTGAGGCAGAGACAGGATTGTCAGAGCCCTGCTCTTACCTCCACCCATATTTTAAAGTCCAACTTTTGCTGATTGGAAGCTAATGCCTGATTCAGAAAACAGGATTCTTTCAAAAGTGCCAGAAAGTTCATTTGTATCTGGTCATAGTTTTATAAACTTCTTAAAATTCAAAAGTTGGAGCTAATTTCAACATTAATTGCCTAAATATTCAGCCAAATTGCTTCCCTGCTCCCAAGTCAGACAGTAAAAAAACAGGCTGATGCATCTCAAGGTTTGCAAACATAATTGCCTTGGCACCCATAGCTGTGAGGTACTGACAGCCCTTCGTAATATCCAATCTGCTTGAATATTCAAAAATTAGACTTCAGGAATCACTGGAATTGATGTAGTTTTCCTTCTTTTTTTTATTCTATTGGCTTGGCTCTTTTATGCCGTAAACTGGACTTCATGCATGCTTTTCTCTACTAATGGTGAGATATTTTGACACAAAAAAATTATACACACACATATATATATATATCTATCTCTATCTCATCAATAAAACATTATTACAAACTCAAAACAGGCAACAAACTCAGACACAAGAAGGGTGTTAATCTTTACTTTTAGCTGCTTTTCTAAAAAAAACTACCTTTCAAATTCACTGCCATGCTTTAAGTATCATTTCTCTACCCTCCAAAACAGCTACCAGTGGGGCTTCCCCCAGCCCTTTATTTAGCAGTTGGCCATGAACTACGAGAGCACAAAATGCACCCAGCATCTTTTGATTAGGATTCTAATTTATAATTATATTCCTGTTAGCCAATATCCCCACATTACATATTTATTAAACTCTCATTCATCCATTTGTAAGTTATTTCTGTCAATCATAAACACAACATCTCTGTTTTTCAGAGCAGTAAAAGCCGCAATGGTTGACAAGCTCATAAAAACTACTTTTTGTACACACCTACTCCAAGTTTCTGCTTCATGGAAGGAAAAGTGAACAGTTTTCCTCTGCCCAGATATACACTGTAAACAGCGCAGCTATCTGACAATTTTGGCATGTATCATGTCCTAAGAAAAGCAAAAGCCAACTGGAATATCTTAAAAGAAATCACAGGGCTGCTCTCATATGCTGAAAACTTCCCAATAATTCTGAGGCTGCCATGCATATTTCCTACAGAAATATATAATCTTTTTTTAATTCAAGTCCTAATAAATTAGCATCTCCTCTTCCACCTCCCTGCCCCTGGCTAAAACACCACTTCTCTTCCCTAACCTGCACTACCCACACTTAACAAAGCTGTGGGTGCCTATGTGTTCTCCCACTTGACACGTTAAAATCTTTTTTAACGGCTTAGTTTACAACTGAATGCCTGTAATTTCCTAATACGTCCTGAGGCAGCTTCCTAAACTGTGTCATTATCCCGACAAGTCTTCAGGGATAGGGCTAATCAAGGTTTAAAATTTTATCTACAGCGCTCCTTCGGGGCTCTCAAAGAGTTTTCCTAGTTATTTGGGTGCTTCACATCAATGGGGGAAAGTGCTTTTATTTTTTTTTAATGTGGTATTATCTTTCCACCACGTATTTCCCACAACTAACAACATCATTGCCCATCTTCATTTGTAGAAAACTAGTATTTTTTTATTGCCTCTTTTGTATCTTCTCAAAATGTTCTATTATTAATTTCATAACACCTTCTTCTACTGAACACTTTTTTCCCTAAGCACTTCCTAAATTGCTATTAGGAAGGCTCTTCTCCCTTATTATATGTTTAATCTTTCTAACACTCTACCTCCACTAAATTTTACAAGATTATTGTAAAACATTTCAGAATGAAAAAAGTCATTTTGTCACATTAATTATAAAATTATTTCAAGTTTTAGAGAAGTGATTTTTTTCAATTTACTTTACTCTTATTCAGCATCATCTTATTAAAAATGCCAGCCATTACATGTCTTACTGTTTCAGTAAGGGGAAGAAATCTGCAGCCACAGAAAAGCTATACACTTCTTTTTTTCTTCCCCTCCTTGAAAATGCATTGCAGAATTACTCTGAACATCTGGGCGTCAAAGGGAACTGGATGTTTTTTATGTAGTACAAGTAGCTCAGCAGGGTTATTTTGACTTCATTTTTATCTTCTTTACAAACTGATAAAAACAGGGATTGCTTCTTTTGACATACAGTACACGAACACTAACTGCCTCCTGCTTCTGCTTTTGAGTGAATTTGCGTGTTTATTTCAAAATAACAGGGTGAACCACAACTGTTGGCCAGACCCACTGTACCTGGGAGAGTGTCTGGCCATATAACATTAAGAACTGTAAAATTATTGAAAATGACAATAAAGAGATAATTTGGGGTTAGAATTCTGAGAGAAATTAAAATACTGCTTTGAAAGACATCTGCAGTTACAGGTGCTCCTGTCCATTTGTTGGTTATATCAGTGGGATTATGCAGCACCCGCTCTCATCCAGGACCACACTTTTGGCTCCTTATGCTTTTAAGGCAGTGCATGACCATCAAATACTTCAACTTTCTCTATCGATGTAAAGCCTGAATATGTCATAAGATGACTATGCCAACAGATGTCACTCAAGGTAACAGAAGAAATATATTCAAGGGCATATTGCGTCTTGTGTGGAGCCTGATTTGGAAGACTTGCTCTAGCTCCTGCAAGAGCAGCCTCTTCAGACAAGGATTAGCACTGATGTTTCTGAGTGGGTTCTGACTTAGTGTGAAGCCAGCTCCCAGGCACGCCTCTGGGTGGCTGGCATGGAGGTCCTCTTTGCAGCAAGCAGGGGCTGGTGATGGCCTGGAAAAACTGCCCAGAGTTGGAGCTGAGCAGAAGACCCACGCTACCGGGTTTCTATGTAGTGCTGCTGTGAAGTCCACAAACACAGAAGTCCTGCATTACTAATAACACCTGTTCTTCTCTGAAACCCTAAAACTAGCACATGACAACCTCCCACTTAAGAAATCTGTTTCCTGTGTTTATCTACTACCTTTGAAGAAAAAGGTGTTTCTATAACTTTGTAACATGTCAAAACAGAAGACTGAACTGGATTCCAGTCAGTCACAAACCAAATTAACATCCAAGATCCCATCTAGTTCCAAAGAGCATCAGTGTAATTTTGATCTATAAGTTCCAGATTTATACTATACTAATGAACAGAATTCCATGGCCATGTTTGATTTGCAAGGCCAAAACACATCCTTTGCCACATTTTTAAATCTATTGAGGTCAATAAAATCACTAACTAAAATTAACATTAGTTCTCCAGGTACAGTGCAGAATCACATTTTAAATTATCTTTTCTGGTTTTAGGAAACATAAAAAAACAAAACACAGTAAATAAAATGGAAAATGAAATATGGATTCTAGCTCTAGACAGCAACATTTTTTTCCCAACATAAGATTAATTCTAGTACATTTAAGTCAATAAAAGGGAGATAAACTGTAGGAATAAAAGAAATACTATTCTTATAAATTTAGTGATAATGTATCATACTTAGTAGAAGATAGGTTGAGTAATACAGGCACCTGGTAATAAGATAAATTAGGTATTTCTACACTTCATACTTTGACCTATTTTCCTTAGGTCAGGTTACTGTTCTCAACTATATGCCAAAACTAGCTATAGCTAACATCATTCAAGAATTAACTGGTTCTGAAAATTAAATTATGAAATTTAGTTTTATTTTCATTTATCATAGAATCACAGAATGGTTTGGGTTGGAAGGGACCTTAAAGATCATCTAGTTCCAACCCCCCTGCCACGGGCAGGGACACCTTTCCACTAGACCAGGTTGCTCAAAGTCCCATCCAACCTGGCCTCGAACACTGTCAGGGAGAGGGCAGCCACAGCTTCTCTGGGCAACCTGTTCCAGTGTCTCACCACCCTCACAGTAAAGAATTTCTTCTTATGTAGTAGAATCATTATGTAGTAGAATCATTTCTCTATTACAACACATAGTTGATTCAAAGTGGACATTGATTAAATATTAATGCAGTTGTGTAATGCAAGTAAAAGATCACAAACCTAGAAACAAAACATTAATGTTCACAAAGTATTTTAAAGAGTAAAATATTCCCTTGAAACAGAAATCCACAGTAATTTGCATTATAACTACCAGAATGGTATTGCTTCTTTTCATAAGATTACAGATTAAATTAAATTTGTCCAAACTAATTTTTTAAATCCAATTAGTTTTCTTACCCATCTGAATGGGATTTTGGCAGAAGATTCTAATGTTTCCTATTCTTAAACTTTTTCATATTAAATTCTATTTAGAAGGTAACAGATAGCTTAATGCACTACAGGAGGATTCTTTGACCTAATTTACTATGACTAGTAAGCTTCAACATTTTCTCCTGGTTATTTATTGTTTCACAGCAGGAGCTCAATCAATTTCTTTCCTGTTGGTAGAGGGATATATATTTCTATCTTCCATGTAAATATTCTTAAATGTTAACAATGACCTGGCAGTTGATTAACTATATATATTTATTTAATTATATTTTAGCTTGAAGTACTAAATGAATGGAAAGAAGAAAAAAAAAAAAACCTGTAACTGTTAAAGAGGTTGCTGAAAAGTACCCAATGAGGAAAGCATAGACAACCACTGACATGGAGCTCCAGCACGAAAATAATTAACTCTAGCCAGCAATGGAAGCCATCGGTAAATAATTACCGACCAGCAGAGAAATAAGTGAAGCCCCCTTGCCATTTAGCTCCACCGCCAGGACAGCCTCCCAGATGCAGAACTGCTCAGAGCCCTCTCTCCTGAGCACTGGAGAAATTCCCAGATGGAGACTTGCTCCATAACCTTCCCTGCAGAGCGTGATGCAGGAGGCATTGTCAAGCTCATTCATTGGACTACTGGTCTCAAAGCAGCAGCGAGCAGGAGACTACAGCCGCACTCATGACACCTGCCCTGTCTCCATCCCTTGCGGATGGCTGTGCAGTGTCTGCAGCACTCTTGGGCTCTGCAGGGAACTCAAACTCAGTTCCCTTCCTGAACCCAGGCAGCGAGGATCCCTGGTTCTCCTGCACCTGCCCTAATCACCAGCATACACAGCCCTTCTCAGCACTCTTCTTGCACATTAGTTATTTAAAATATTCAACAGATAACTTCTCATATAAAATGTATGTTCCTCACTGAGTTCACTACAGGACATCCTTCAGCTGAGTGGTTCGATTCATACCAAGGAGGTCACACACCTGGGTTTACAGGCACCAAAAAAGAGATATGTGAACATAACTAGATCCACAACATAAATTAAATCTACGTTGCTCAGAAATAAACAAGGTGGAGATGTGTTAGATCTATCAAAGGCAGGGTGAGAGGAAGAGCACAACAACAAAACAGGCTTTACAACAAAGGATTTCATTTCAGCTATCCATGCAATATATTAGCTCGCTTAGAAATCTTTTCTTCTGTGGCCCTCATGCAGAGAAAGCATGTGAAAATAAAACTAGGAGAAATGATCCTGCAAAGAATACAAGTACAGCCCCCAGCTATTACAGGCAGCGGAGTCACCAGGCACAACCCAAGCTGCTGTGTGAAGAGAACAGACAGCATAAATCCTCTTCACTCCCTGCTTACAGTAAATCACTCTCACCCATCTTGACCTCCCACAAATTTGTTTTGCAAAGCCAGAGTTATCCAGCACGTAATCTAATCTGAGCAAGCCGAGGAAGGGACACACCTGCATGTATAAATAGCTCCCTCCAGAAAAGCAATCTAACTTTTACTTTCGCTCGTTAGTGGTTCTGCACAGACTGACCAGCTCCCAAACAACTACTGAACCTCGTAAAAAAGCCCAGGAAGTTAAAATAATAGTGAAGTTTCTTATGCCCATCGTTGAGGTCAAAAATATTTCTGTGTGTCACAGAACTACTGACGGATGCCAACACAACTAGCTAACCATCCTTGTAGCTAACCATCCTTGAAACATTTACTGGGTTAAACTTTCAGCATAATGATTTTATATGTGCATTAAACAGGATGTTGCAACAGTTCATCACAAGCTTCTTTCTGCTCCATAAAAGAATGTGAAACTCAGGAAATGAGAAGTCAATTGCTTTTCTCTCTGTAGATGAATGCGTGAGACGCCAAGGCTGTATAACAAATGCACAGCATTCATTCCCTATAAATCAGTATCTACAGATTCACAATTTGTATATTCCCTGAAGTGGCAAAAAGGCATGATATGTTTCGAGGTAACACATACTGAATTTGGAAATCAGTCTGAAATGTGGCTATTAACAGGGACAACCAGATACTCACCTTCAGAAGGACTTCATGCTCCTGAATTTCTTCCTCAAACGCCCACCTCTTTCATCATTAAACACTGACTTTTTAACTGTAATTTATTGTGAAACAAAAGCAGCTATGGAGCGAAAAAACTCTTCCATGAATGTCCATATTAACAACAAATCTCACTATCTGGGACTGTTAGAAGACACAGGTCTCACAAGGCTTTGCCAGTTTGGAGACAGCCAAACAGAACTTTTCAAAGTTCCCCAGTCCAGTGGCGGCCCCTGAGGCACTGGGAAACCCTCACTTGGGTATTTCAGAATTCAACGAACAGACACTGCAGCCAGCAGAGTCACAGGCTACAGCAGCCAGACCTCTGCCAGAAATTAGCATCGCCACTTCAAAGCACCGCTCTGAGTTTCAAATTCAGGGGGCAATTTTAGAAATTAAGTAATTTTACATCTATAGCAAGAGGTGCCCAATAAAAACTAAGCATAGGTTTATTATTGCATGTTCAGAAGGGACTAATAAATGCTGAAGAATGTGACTGTTTTAAAGAGAAACCTTCTGACACCAGATTAAAAACTCCAGAGCACAGCCCAACTCACTACCTGCAGTCCGGGGCACACGGCCACGGCCAGCCTTGACGAGCACATTACCAGGAGAACGCGCTGGAGGTGGAAAACTCTGAGCCTTTTGCAACCAAACTGCTCTACGTTTTGACAGACCTTTTCCATCCTGCAGATGCTCATGATAGACTCTGAGACATGACAGCATACAAAGCAGAGATAAATTTAGCCTTCAATGGGGAGTGGCAGGTGGTTGCGTGAGGTGGAAAAAGCCATGTTTTTATGAATGCTATGAAACGTTTGTAAATGTAAAAATGTTTACACTTGGGTTTGTGTGACAGTGATTTGTGAGAGACAGGAACATGCAGAAATAAAATCTCCTGAAAAACAGCTTGCTGAGATTTTGATGTAAGTCAGAAAAAAAGCTCCATATAGTGATACTAGCAACTTCTTCAAAAAAGAAACAGAACTTCATCTCTATTTCCCGATAGAAGAAATAAGTAGCACACAGCAAAACACACACCATTACAAATATTAAATTGCAGGTCTGTTGCCAACATTATCAGAGGAAAAAATAAGCCATGCTTAGAAAATCCATGGGATAAAACCTGTTCTTCTTTTGTAAGGAATGAGATTAATAACTCTCAGGAACTAAGCTATGTTTCTAGGAAAACACAAAAGGAAGAGACACAAAAAAGAAACACACACACCCCCTCCCTCCATGTTCTCACCCCACTAAATCCCTCCCTCTCCAGAAGGTGACAATCCCACATCAGAGCACAAGTTCAGGTACGGAAATCCAAGTACAGGCAGCTTCACTTCCACCGAGCTGTTGCATTTTGAAGCCTGTGGTTAGCACATTTTTTTCCCAACACTAATTTTCTTCAGAAACTTCTGTGCAGAAAATAGATGGCGAAACAGAACTTCCTCTTGGAAGTACAATTCTTACTTGAAGAAAGAAAATGTACTCCACAGACATGATGCCAGGTAAGTTTTTTTATATATATATTTTAATTATATATATATATTTTTTAAAGCTAGCATATTTGAAACCTACATCCAGGGTTTTCCTTTCTCCTGGTTAGAGGACTCAATATCCTTTAGTTTAGAGAGAAAAGGAGTAAAATGATTTTTCCATCTTAGAAACCAAAAAGATGTCATAGTGTAAGTGCAAGTTTTTATCCGCCTTGTTGTTCCCACATCCCCCAGTCCTAACATCAGTGTTTTCACTGAAGTGTCCTGTAGATTTTCTGCCGCTGCCAGTCTGCGCAAGATTCCTTCCTAACCTAAAACTCTTCCTTTTCTTCAAGCTATTCTCTACACACGGACTCTGGGTTACAGCTGGGCTTCTGCTTTCTACAGATGACTTCTGCTGCTGCTAAGGGAAGAGACAACAGTTATTGGAGAATGACCAAGTTGCAACTATCATTTGATTTTTTATATTTCTCCTTCCATTCTCAGCTCAAGCTGTTCAGAGCAGAAAGGACTCCTCTTCAAAACAAAATCCAAATTTGAGGATGGATACAAATTACTGTAATGTCTACATGTGTGGGAGCCCTCACCATTATTTCTCTACCAGTAGTACACAGCACTTGAAAAGACATATCTGGGTATGTCCAGTAGATTATACTTATTGCAGGCTCCACCACCTCAGGCAGGTCTCCATTTTAGCAATTACTTTCCAGTGACTGCTCTTCCTGCAAGCCAGTGTCTTCTCCCTCAATATCAGAAAGCTGCACCTTCAAATAAGCGCTGGCAGACACCAACCTACAGACCTGAAAAGTCAGCACCCCTTGCCATCAGACACATTCTTGGCTTAGAGTTTATAAAAACTGAGCCTGTTAAACCCAAAGATAGTATAAAAACCCTGCTCGATAAATTATATTTCATAGTTGGGAAATAGCTAACTGCTTTACTGTTGAATTAATGGGTTTCTTTTCTTGGTCTTCTCCACATGGCTCACCATGCCACCCATATAAGAAAACAGGCTTTCTAATATAGAGCTATATAAAGGTAGGTTCATCTTTCTCTGAACTACACACACAAGGTAAATAAAGTACAGACTTAACAACAAAGCCACTCTGTAGCATGGAGTCCAATATGACCATACCCTAACAACAGAAGAGACTACTTGAGCTACTTAGTCCATCCCAAGCAGCCCACGAGTCCAGCCAAGAGGAGGTTACAAACCATCTACTCCCACACCTAACTCAAAGCACATACGCAACTCCAAAAACTCTATGCCAAACCCAGGACCTACAATACAAAATGCTACAAGTCTAAGCTACAACAGTCAGGAAGAACCACTAAAGGCATCACTAATGAAGAACGTTATCAGCAATTGCTTAAGTTAAAATGCTCAGGTGATGTTAGAAGATAAACCATAATCCACGTTCCAAAGCACAACAAAGCAAAAGTAAATTTAAAAAAATCAGAAAATAATTCCTAGATTATAACATCCAGTTTTAAACTCAATTTAAGTTTCACTGTTCCTCCCTTTTTCTCCACATAAAGCCAGCTATCAGCTATCACTACTACCTCTGCAATCACAACTAAGTCCCACCTGCAACCATTACATCCACAACGATGACAAAGTGATTATTCAAGAGAGAAGTGGCCTCCTGAAGTCAGATGTGAAGGGTCACTATTGCTGCTGGCCAGAGGCTCTACGCTTGAATCAGAGACCAGCCAAAAAGCTTTCTCAGGAGTTGCCCCTTCCTAACCCATGCCACGACACCAGCTGGCTGCAGCTGGCAAAGCAAAAGCATTTCTGTCTCCTGTCCTGTGATGAAGCACAGGTCAGAGATGATCACTACATCCCTGCTGCACCATTACAGCACCCAGGCTGGATGCAGTCCCTAGAACAATTAACCCAGCCCAAAAACCTGTCCTAAAAACACATGTCCCCCAGGCAACCAAAGTTTTCCATAGTATAAGCACAAATACGCAGGTATTCCCTTGCACTTGCACGTGCAGCCAGAAGGCAGTGTTGCACATAGATGTTGGATCCGACAGTAGGATTAACATATCTGTTGTAATGGGGGACATGTGTCTGGTGACAGGACAGGAGAGTGGTTTGACACAGTAATGCCCAAATGCCTCACGCCAGAAGACTGAGGTGATTGCATTGCACATTTCCAGCAGGGTCCTGCTTTGGCACGGAGCAAGAGAGAAAATGCTGCAGCTACACGGTGTGCACAAGCAGGACAACTCCTTCATTTCAGCTCGGTCAGCTCTTTTCGTATTTCTGGCATTTCTCGGGGAGCAGTGATATTGATCTATATCCTCCTTCTTTGGCCAAAATCCACTTGCAGTCATTCAAAACATTCTTGCTTAATGCTTAGCTAATAAAATGCACATATACTGTCATCAAAAGAAATAAAACCGTATGTCAAAGCAGCAACAGATACATAAGCCAATTTTCAGACCACTAGCAACTCTACACACTTACTTTAATAGATTTGGAGAAAGAAATTGTACGTCTGTGGAAAAGCTGAAGGTACATGAAGAGAAACTATAGTGCTATGACAACAGCATGAATCAGGGTATCACTGATCTACAACCATCAAATGCCTATCCTGCATCTCCTGTATTGCACAAAGTAGGGCAGTCCAGATCCAGTCACTCCCCTTCTTTACACAAACTGGGTACATTATATTTTTGTCTCCATGTACTGCTTATAGGAAAAAGAAATTTTCAGAAAATAATTTGAAGTAAACTATACTTCCACTTTTGCCCCAAATTTCAGGAGGATGGGAGGGAATAAAGTGTTTGCAGGCTTTACAGTAAGCAGCCCATCTTCTAAATTCTGACAACACCACAGACTGTAAAAAACACTTCACCTTTACAGGTGAAAAGCATACCGGAAATGCATCACAAAATTCAGAATGGTAATTCTTTTTAAATTAAGAAAAAAATTCCATTATTACATAAGAAAAAAAAAAAAAGAAGAAAAAGTGACAAGTCTTTCTTTTCTTTTCTTTCTGCTCCCTGCCCCCCCGCCTCTAATAAAACAAAGAGAAAAACCCAGGAAGTCCAAGAGAGTGCAAACACACCGAGGGTTTGGTCAGCCCCGTTTCAGCCCACATCTGAAGTGCTATTCTGTTTTGAAGCTGTGACTATGAAAAGACAGCTTCTTACTCAGGAATCTTCTAGCAGGGACCCAATGTGACAAATTCAGCTTTCTCTGGCCCTCGGCCATGTTGGCACAGCATGGCACAGCACGGCACAGCACTCCATCCCTCTCCCCAGAGCCATGACGGTGTGAGCCCCTATGGGGAAGGGGGGAGGTAATTAATTATCAGAACTGCTACACAAATTTCAACACTTATTCTTTTGTAAGAATTAGTCTCAGACTATCTACACAGTTATCGCTGAGGACTTGATAAGACTCAGGTATGACAATTGTTAATTAAGACATAATTTCTTCAGAAAAATTTGCATTACTGAGTGAGGAGGAATGAACTCAGCTTGATTCTTGGATGACTGAATGAATTTGCAGAGTGTGGAATAAATAATAATAATTAAAAAGAGAAAAATCATAATCCCCACTTATTTTTAACCTAGGCACATATTAAAATAGAAGCCATTAAGACAGCACAACCATTAAATCCTACTGACATTTTTAGGCAATTTTCAGTGCTGAATAGCATGTTAAGTCTATACACTGTCTATATACTGTTGAAAAAATTTGATGCAAGCACACATGACCTAAAGCAGAAACAGATCCATTCCCCACGGACTAATAATCAGAAACTACTGAATAAATTAAAAGTGACACAAAACACTACACCACAAAATACTACTGAGCATGTTCTACAGCACAGGGAGAAACTGAAAAGTCCGCGTGGGCCACAGCTGAAACACAAAAGCTGATGCGAGAGGGAAGGGAGATATAATAAAATTAAATTCACAGGGAAACTGAAAAGGAAGAAGTAACCACCTGAAGACGAAAAGATAGCCAGAAGCTAGGATTGCTCAGAAGATGCCCAGTAATCACCAAGTAAAAGGACCAGGAATAAAAAGGAAAAAAAGAAAGGGAAGAGGCAGAACTGTACCCAACAAGAAAAAACACCAAAAGCAAAAGGAAAAATAGGAGCGAGCGTATCATGAGAAGGACATACATATTTTAAAACTTCTGTCCAACCCTTGACAACTAGGATATTAATTACTATTTAAGACAAAAAAAAAGAATAATTATCTCATAAAGACTACATCAAAGTTTAAACAAAAACTATTAAATCCAAGTGACTTGTGTAATGCAAGTAACAATACATTATAAAATGAACACTGGAATAAGCACACTTTTTAAAAAATTTATTGTCTTCCCCAGTCCACAAACAAAAATGATAGTAGTGTAAGGTAAGAAAGATCAGAAGAAGAAGAAAAAAACCTGCTCAATTAAATAAGGCTTAAAGGTGACAAAAGAAAATAATAAATAAAAGAAAAAAAAAATCAAAGGCTGAATATTGCTATATTACCACATTGAAAACGTGAAACAAAATTATGGTAATTTGATAGACCACTATGTAAGACTGATAATGCAGTATACTACCTTGAATTGCAGCTTTCAGTAACAAACTACAGTTACTCCTTCCAAACTTGAGAGCACAGAAACAATACTAAATTCAGCATAAGTGTGAATTACATTAACATTTGACTATTTTCTGTTATAAAAACACAAGAAAATATCATTACCACTACTTATGATGCTGATAGAACGGCCTTTCCATCTTTTTATGATTGTTAGGAAATATTTCCTTGCAATTAAACTAATTCACTCCTCTCTATGGAGGTGTGGTTAAGAAAGTAATTCTTACAGTATTCCTTCTTCTGTTACTGCTCCTGTTCTTTGTTCTTTTTTTCTTTTTGGGTGGAGCTCTTCCTCTTCTCTTTCTTATTTCCTTTAGTTTCCTGACTCTCTAGCTCTTGAATGTCTTCTGAGCTCTGCTTTTTCCTTTCTCAGACGGTTACTTCTTCCCTGGCAGCTTCCCCAAAGTGCCTAGTCTTAGTGAGCAGTTCCTTGAGAATCTGATAATGGTTTTATATTTTGGAATTACTTGGGAGCTCCATTTGAGGGTATTTCATTATTACTTTACAACTCAATGCCAAGCAAGTCAGTTATAGACTCAAATGAAGAGGTCATTCAGCTGTATTTTTTAAAGTCCATATATGAGACAGTGATACATATGGAGCCAGACTATCTGGCAGCAGATGCACAGAATTACTTTATCAGGAGGTCTTATCAACAACTGTCTGGAGTTTGTGATTTTATACATTTTTAGAATTAACTATTGTAAAACAGGTAGCTGAGAGGAAAACACAAGCTATTTGCTCATCCCACTTCAACAGAAGCCCCGTACTCTTGTAAATCATTATTACAAGTAACTCTCAAAGAAGGGGGAAGAAAGGAGGAGGGAGGGACAAAAAAGCCATTTCATAATAAACTCGTTTTTCATTACTGCAAGCATCATCCATATCTACCTCAGGGGGGGGCTGATGTAATGGAGTCATCCCAGAGAGTCCGTGATGGTACCAAAACCGACTCTCTCCTGCTGCGTGAGGTTGTGGCACGCAGCTGTCGGGCACCGGCTACGAGAGGAGCATCCTAAAATGCCACCCACAAGTAGGGTATAGCAGAGAGGGAGCTGCCACTCCTGTTCTAAAGTGTGTTAACAGAGATATTCAGGCACAGCAACCACTATTTTTACCCTCCGCTGTGGTACTCTACACCATTTATCAATGTCCTGGTTTGGCTCAAACCAGGCCAAATAGTCTTAGAGAACCCAAGGTCACTGCTTACGAGTAAAGAGCCGAAGGGGGTTGTACCTGCAGGGAGGAGTAGACGGGGCAGGTGACCCAGGATTGACCAGCAAGGTATTCCATCCCATACATGTCATTCTCACTTTCCTGTTTATCACTAACCCACTGCCTCCTGGAGGTGGGGCCCAGGAGGGAGGGGCCCTCCTGTCTCCCACTGATTGGTACCAGCTTTGCCAAATCTCCAGTTAAAAGCCTGCAGGTGTGATGGCAGTGGAGCTATTGCATTTTGCCCTCTGCCCGTGCTGGGTGGAACTACTGCATTTTCCCTTCTGTCTGTGCTGGGGGGAAGCTACTGCCTTTTCCCCTCTGCCTGTACTGGGGGGAGCAACTCTGCCTGAGGAGGATTTCCAAGCTCTTGATCTTGGTTTTGTACATATTTGTATATATTTGGTTATTTCTATTATTATTGTTATTATATTCTTTTTCATTATTATAGTTTATTAAAACTGTTTTAACTTTCCAACCCATAAGTCTCTCTCCCTTTTCCCTTTCCCTTTCCCTTGGGGCGGGGGGGGAGAGGGTTAACAGAGAGCATCTGCCACCTGGTTAATAGCTGGCCCAGCTTTAAACTGTGACAATCAAGTTCAGCTTCTCCTTACTTCTATCAAAGCCAATGTCCCTGTGTCCCTGACTCTTGCTGTCCTTCACGGGGACAGCAACTACAGCAAACGTTATTCTCCCTACATTAAGGTTTCCAGGGCGAACTCTGCCTGTGTGCCCTTAGCTCCAGTTAATCACAATTATCCCTAAAAAAACAGACAGTAGTTTGCCTGTGAAAAAACAGGAGTAGATGCATTTCTATTTTTAAAAAATCAGGTATTAAAAAAACCGAGAGGTAAGCTGACCTCACAAGGTAATCTATGGTCTGCTTTTAAACCCATCTGCTTTTAATCCCGTGTAGTGGGAACTGCATCTTCTAGTGCCAGACCCTGGCACCATGGCTTGAGCAAAAGTAGAGGACAACCTCCAACCCAGACCAAACGCTGAACTGGCACATAGGCAGCAGTAGAGAACATGGGACTCCTGGGTGTATAGATGTTCAGATAAGAGTTAAAGGACACTCTGAGAACAACAAAAGAGATTCCCATGTATCATGTAATCACTGTAATAGAGTGGGAGGGAATAGACAGCCAAGAGAGATGTAATACAGCTTAGTGCAACATGGGGAAGAGAAGCGTAAGAGACTAATATGCAGGGAGCAGACTAAACAGAGCTGTAGACAGAAGTATTAAAAATCAGGATTTTTTAAATCTTACATATGTTACACTACAAAGGATTTAATTACCTCAAAATATTATGCTACAACGTTTCTTTCTTCCTATACTATCAGACTACTCACAATATGTTATGAGAAGATACAGATACTTAAAATCAATTAATGCTAATAAAATAATTGACTCAATTCTTGTATACATCAAGAGAAAACCATATGCACAGGAATACAGCTGAGACAGAAGGGAAGCATCAGCGGACTGTTGTTCAGTGTTAGTCTAGAGCACGTAAGCATATCACACTGGAGGACCTGACCCAGCCCGTGGAGCAGGGCAGTGGCTCCACAGTAAGTCCTGTCTGGACTTACTTCAGGGCCCACCTGCTGCCTCTGAAGCTGGTGGAGCCTTGCACCCACAGGTCTGGCCCCTTTATTTACCAAATAGGTTGACCTCTTGCTGACTGGGAACAACTGGTCAGGCGCTGGGGCCAGTGCTGGTTGTTCCAGGCCATACTGAGCCCTAACTAGCTGCTGGTGTTCACACCTGTGCCCCGGTCCTGCTTACTAGTCCAGGCGTAGCCTATGGGACCAACTTCCAGCCTAACACAAAGCTGTATCTCATGATGTGATTTGCTTTGCTGATGTCTGGGCAAGACTTGGGGGTGCCACAGCACCAAGACAATTATGGCAACCGGATAAAGAACAACTCAGTAAGCAAGCCCAGTACTCTGTTTATCTCCAGCACCATATTTAGCTCCTTTTACTTTATTTGCTGAGTTCCATATTACAAGCACTTATATTTTTTGCCCTTGACACTCTCATTACAAAGCTACTCCCCAGTAATTTTTTAGAGACGTCCTTTTTCATTTCTATTTTTAAACATCACTCAAATACAACGCTTTGTTCTTCAAAATGTCTCCCTTGCCTTCAGATATGCATTCCAGATATGTACTATTTCTAATTTGGGGGGGGGGGGTGGGGGGGTGGGGGTGGAAAAAAAAGACACTTCTACATTCAAGTCACTTCTATATTCGAGCTGCACAGCCCAGCGGACTTAAATAAACTAAGGAATCAGATTAATGCAGTCTGTCCTTTCCAAATCCAAAACCTTATTTACATGCATGTTTGTACTTATCTTTCCATTCATTTTAACTTGTGAGAACTCAATCCAAGGCTATTTACTAGAGCCAGCTGTTTTAATGGTCTCATTACTTACCCAAACCCACATCTCAATAAGCTTGGGGAAGCTGCCAACAGATTTGGCTGAAGCTCTTACAAGGCCCCATGACAAATGGTAACTATCATTTTATTCTCTATCTCAGTGACATGAAGGTCTGGTTGGATTCTCCAATTCTGGATGATTAAAGAACAGCAGCGAGTTTCTGCTTTCCACCCATCATTAACAAGAAGATTGTGATTGCTTGGACATGAAGGCATTACCGCTACGATATGTACCCTGTCACCTCCAGGCTCAAACCCTGGAATTCGCAGTAAATCAAGCAAAACCCCTGGGGCATATTCAAACACGAGGGCACTTGCTGCCTGTTACCTTCCTGAAACAAGAGCTCCAACCTATAAACTTTGCAATTATCTAGGACACTGGTGGTTTTCCACCAAGGCAGCTAAGTGGAGGCACTCAGCCCAGCTCACCACAGTACAGAAGAGTTGCAATAAAAGCCACAGTGAGTCCCAAAATGCGCTCCATCAGAGTTCGAGCTCATTTTCCTGACATCTGAAGTTGACTGGTTTACCTTCAGAGACAATTGCAAAAAAAAACGAGGCTTTTGAGCAGACGGATGGGGGTGGCTGAAGTTCTCCAGGAAACCCCACGACAGGATGCTTCTGAGGTAAAATATCTTCTGTGGTTCCTGCTTTCCAGTAATTTTGGCAGTGACCATTACTTATTTCAGCAGAGAATGAACTCCACCCTGACATTCAACTGAGACAGAAAGATTGTTCTTTGTCTTAATTATTTATTCAAGGCCTAAAATTAATATTTTAGGAGACAGAAGGAAAATTACATATGAGAATAAGGACGTTTGACAGTATCAATTTTCTCCAGTTCTGCTTTTAGAAAATAGTAATCTCCAATTAATTGCACTAAAAAGCAGTCCAAATTATGAGGTTTGGCCCAAAAGCTTTATTCTGGGCCTTGTCTAAAAGAAAGCCCGATCTGCACCGCACACCTCCCTGCGGCCTCCTGTTTGCTGGCCCTTTCACTGCATTTCCACCACTTCTGATCTGTTAGTTAACAAAGCGCTACAATAATAATAAGCAAAACACAACGTAGGATGGGAGAGAACAACAACCAGAGTCATTACAAAAGCCATGCATGAGGCGGGGAGTAGCTGAAAGGGCAGGAAAACAAGAAACCCTGAAACTATGCTTCTGTGCATAACTGCTGCTACTATAAAGGTGCATGTAACTATTGCAAAATACATCCAAGACACACAGACTGGTGATTCCCCTTAGATTATTTCTACAGTTGAATTTCTCCTTCACCTCTGAACAGTATTTCAGATGACAGTTTTGAAACTGCTTGACACTTCTAGCTCTTCCAGTTACCTGAGAAAAATTACATTTCTGAGGTCCTATATATGATCTTCTACAACACTGCTATGGTGTGAGATGCTTATTCCTGGTAGACTAAGAGAGAGATTCTGTTAAACATTAGAATAATTAAATGGTCTAAAAAATCTCTCGTGCATGATATGAGTTAGAGTTTCTCTCACTCCGAGTTGTACTCACCATAACAAAGAAACACGGCTCTGCACAACAGTGGCTGCACATTGAGGGGAGCCCCAGCTCTCCATCACCAGCCCAGGAGCCAGGAGTGGGCTCCCAGCAGGGACAAGCCCGAGTAAAATGAAAAATCCACTATTTCCTTCAATATTTCCTATAACATCCTAGCAAGTCAGCCTGGAAATCTTGCTACTGACTACAAGTGAAAGAGGTTTCTTCACAGTTACTCTTCAGAAGCGTGGAAAGCACTCAATCGCCAGGACACATCCAGACCACGTAGACCCAGCTGAGAGCAGAAGCAGCACCTCTGGAGTTCGGGCACTTAAGTGCATGCAACAGGACATGCTACGAAAGTAAATACAAACGGAGTTTAAAGCATTAGGGAAAGAGAGGAGAAATTAAATAGTTGTCTCTGCACAGAGAATTAAAGAGCTGCAATTCTATGAGAGGTCTCCTCTTTTTCACTGGAACATGTTACAGGTGGCTCCCCCCACGCCGCCTCTCCCTCCTCACCAAACAGAGGAAGGCTGCCCAGGATTTACCACTCCAGTCTTTATAACAGATAAAATCAAATTCATCCTTCTTAACACAGATCAACAGCTAAAGATATTACCCCAACAATATTCTCAAGTTCCCAGCAGTTTCCAGCTCAGTTTTTATGACCCGTTAACACAGTCACCAACTATGCCATGGGTTTCTTGCATATTTATTAACTATTCATGTTCCAAGTAATATCAATCTTTTTAAAAAAAAATTAGTAATATTTATACTTTTCATGCTCAGGGTGCCTTCAGACATTTGGCTAGACTTCAGACTTTGAATTTACTGCTCTTACTTGTGGGGTGTTTTCCTATTGTGCTCCTATATTACACTTCTGGCGCCTACCAACTCCTAAATTTGTCTCTAACTTATTAGTATTTTTTGCACATCTTGTCTTAGGCAAAGGTTCAAAAGTTCATTAGCAAAATGCTACTTATCTCTCTGCTTGCTGAAAAGTCTTATGACAGATAATGTCAAGAAATTTAACACAATTATGACAACTAAATTACATAGCACTACATAGATCTTGTAAGGTTGTGGAAAACATTGCAAGTAATTAACTGCTGCTAACAGGTTTACACTGACTCACCAACACATACTTAGTCCCAAACCTGAACCGCTAGTAAGTACATCAGTAATTTTTGGAAGGAGTCAGACTGAATTACTCCATGGCAGGATGTTACTCAGTTTGCTTATTGTTTTCCTAATAGAGAAAGAAGGATTACATCTACTCACCCATGCATCCTGGAGGACTTTGTAGAAGCTTTTTCTTGCAGTACTAAAAGCCTACATTTCCCTCTCTGCCCCATCAACATCCACCAGCAAAGTCACAGAGCCACACTTCTAAAATAACTTTCCTTGGAGAAGGTCCAAGTGTGGAAGGGAACAGGCACAAGGTTACAGCCTGTGCTTGGAAGAAGTTATTTTGCTGTACTCTAGGGTGGAACATGCCACCTGGAACAAAGGTACTTTCAGTGTACACAGAAAAGCATATAATGCACGGGAAAATGGTATGGGGAAAAAAGATCACCATTTAATGGACAGCAATTTACCTGCACAGACATTTTAAAGTGTCCTTAATTTACAAAAATGAGTATGTGAATAGATTTACAAAAATTAATATGTGAATAAAATTTACTCATAAAAACTGACTGTCTGTCTCCACTGGATTTCCTTCAGTAAAGGCAGAAGGATATTATATGCAGAAATGAATCCTAGTCAGCTTTGCTTTTACTTCCTAGTTCTTGCAAGGGATCTGTGCAAGGATACCGAACAAACAATACCGCCCTAAAAATTCTTAGTTTAAATAGTGAACACATTCAAGTGCCAATATGAATAATTCCCTATAATCAAATTCTCCCTTTTACATTGGGCTAAAAGACAAACACTTCAGTTGACACAGAATATTCATTTTCAAATTCAGCTCCAAACTAATCTGTACCCTCCTAGTGCTTGTATCTCTGAAAGTCCACGAGCAACATGCCAGACAGACTTAGGCTGGTAACAGTTGAGTGGTTTCCAATTTACACTCTTTTGGAAATTACCATCAGCGTGTACAAGTGACCTGCTGTTTCCTGGTGATGTAACTTCATAAATAGGAGCCTACAGTACAGGCCAGATAATGACAAGTACCAATAAAAAAAAAGAATGAACTGATTAACTCTCCCAGGATAAAAAAAAAAAAAAAAAAAAAAAAAGTTATTTATTGTCTTTCCTTAATCAAGCTGTCACAATTCTTACTGTTTTTAAATAAAGTCTAGACCTTTTACGGGAAAAATGCTGTGACAGCATTTTTAAACTTTTAAAAGTTCCCCAGAAATCTTACAAAGAAAAAGGGAGCAAAAACCTCACAGAAATGTTCCTAGTAATTTTAAATTTATCATATTCCACCCTAGAATAACAACTAAAATGAAATCATGGTTCAGATCTATGGAAATACAGGACAGCAACCAGTCATATTTATTTTCAACAACATGGAAAAGCAGTGTCACAAATGTGTCTTGCCATTCATAGAAAGAAACTGAAGTTAAACACTAGGTAAAAAGCCTTTGCTAAATATCTGTATATATTCTTGAATGTCAGAAAAAGATCAAGTGCTAAAGCCACGTGCATGCACACAGCTCCGAAGGGAGCAGGAAACAGTACTCAAAATCTCAGGGAAAAGAAAAATTAAAGAACACTCAGTGCATGTAATACAGTTCATTAAAAAAGACAGCACTTATATTACAATGAACTGAAAGCCCATAAGTTTCTAAATGAGAGTTTTAATGATTTTCAAGTCACATGCAAACAACATCCTGAAGAAAAGGAATTGTTCTGCATGCGAAGTGATGGAAATAATTATCGGTGGTGCCTCAGCCCTCCAGCCGTAGGATGTGCTCCGCTCTTGTTCGTGGCAGTCGACTCAGCTACTTGAAGGATTAAAGAAACAGGAAAAGACAAAACTCCAGCACCACACAGACATTTCCTGAGTTAGTAAATAAAGCAATTTGTTACGCGATCACAACGGCAGCCAGCGTCAGCAGAAACTCAGATTCAGACTGGAGTGAGTAGCTGGCCCTTCATCTCCAAGGTATTGTGCTGCCACATCTGAAGGACATTACTTAGTGCCAAATCTCATTTGAAATGGTTCATCCTTTCCCTTTCTCCATGGAAATACTATCCACTTTAAGGCACAGTCCAGTGCTTCTCAGGATGTTGCTGGGCGTGGATATAACCAGCTCCGTTCACCTGGCACAGGCGACATGAACAGCTGCCCCAGAGCCACCAGCAGAGATGGCCCTGGTATTCTGCCTCCCATACCCATGACCATCAAGAAGTTCCTCCAAACACAGCCCTCAGCTCTACCTCCACCAGGGACTTCCCATTGTAAAAACAAAACAAACCACCAAAAAATGCCACCCATGGGACCTCCCTTCCCTCACAAGCTGGTCAAGCATATCTACTTTAGAAAGTACATCATTTCTTTTTTTTCCTCCAGAAAGTCTTTTAAACTCATCCTTAAACAGAACTGAACATTGCAAGCACGTATCAATATACATAACTCCACTGGCTTTGAACTAGAGTATTGATATCAGAAAACAAAGCATAAACATACCAACTGATCAGTGTCTTCCCAAATTCAAGCTTGTTCTTTTCAACCCTGGAAAATTAAATCCTTTGTTAGCAATTGTTTGGGCTGGAAAGGTTTCTCCACCCTGTGATGCCTCATGCTTGGCCTAACCATGTTTCTACAAGATCCATCTTCATGAGCATTTACTCAATTCTTTTTTAAGCCTCTGAAGAGGGTGCTAAAAGTTTCTAATTTTCTCAGTTCGTCTGATATGATTAGTTGTTCACCAAAATGAAAATCAAAGTTTAAAAGAAAGAAGTCTCACAGAGCACTCCAGAGGTATGCATTTATGGAAGTTTCTGATCAATGTAACGAGGCAGCAAGCAGTTTTGTTCAATTCGTTAGCAGCATCCTGGATCACACCGTCCCCCTCTGCCATTCCCATACCCTCTCCCGCACTTGCAGCACTCTTAAATGAAACAGATGCTCCCATGAATCCCACAAGAAGTTTGTTATATACAGTTAATTGTTTGCAACATCTGGTAAGACAATACTCATTTGAAGCCAGCCACTGACGGCAGAGGTCAGAGCAATGACAAAACCATCAGCCTCTGCACACCACACGAGCTGCTTCTGCCCCGTTTCTTCAGTGGATGGGATGAGTCCTGCCTACGCTTACACAACAGTCTTGTTCTGATGTTGTCTACAGAGATAGAAATTCACTTTAAAAGTGTGATTTATCATTTTAGCAACAATTTTTTTTTCCATTTTTTCTTGTCTGGTTTTCTTTTCTGATTTGAAAACCAGGAGGGTCAGGCAGAAAATCTGCCCAAATTCAGCATCTGTGCACACTCGGGGAGAGAGCAAGCACTATGCCAAGCAGAAAACAGCCGAGGAGAGGAAGTTGGAGCAAGTTAAGCAGAGTACACCAGCCCAGGCCATCCAGCAGAAGCACTGCTTTGCAGCCAACAACAACCAGAAAGAAAACTGTGGCAAGAAGCCATAGAGGCATGACCCAGAGCCCAGGGATGAAGAACATCATGCTGAAGGACAGGATTAGAGGAAACAAACGTCACAAGCTTTAAGATCAGGTGTGCAGCCTGTAAATGTCAGCACATTCAGACCAAAGAACTGCAGCACGCCTGGATTCGCGAGGGCTCATCCGCCCTCCTCACCTCCATCTCCTCCTGTTGGTGCTAACCTTTCCCAGCAACTCCCCAAGAGCAGGATACTCCTTCCTCCAAATATTTTTAATACATCTCTATTTCTCTCCATCCACCAATTTTTCCACTCAGTTCTTTTCCTCCCACCGACTGACTCCCTCACGTGCTGCCATTTATACAGCACTGCTGTTTGGAAACAGGCACCTACTCGCTTCTTTTCATCATTCAGTCAGTCAGTCTGACACCCTACCTACCACCTGCCTCAGGATTTTATGCTGAGGATTTTTCAGCTTTCTGGTGTGCATTGTCAATTGCCTGCCAAGTCCCATGTAACACCAAGCCCTGGTAATAAAGCCACTGCCACTGTGATGTCTCACACATTCATGTGGGGAAGTCCTTCCCTCAGGTTTCACAACAGGACTGGGCCCTGGAAGGTCCTCAAAGACTTTGCATGTTTCTACAAGCTCCCTATAACGCTCATGGACTCCAAAATATCAACAACACCCTCTCAATTGCATTCACGGAAACCTATCCCAAAAGCAGAAGCAGACACAGGAGCCCAGACTGCAGGTGGTACCACACTTTGATGAGCACAGATCCAGGCACGACTTTGGAAACAGGTCTGGTTCACAGAGAGATTTTGCTCTCACACAGATTCCAAATGCCATCTCTGATCTCTGCAGCACTGATGAAAGAGCACAACCCAGCTGTCGGGAGGCAGTACGGATCCAGACCACTATGTAGTAGCCTCACACACTACATTACCTGCTTTTGCACCCCCGGGAACTGGCAGAACAACTGTAGGATCCTGTAGACTTCAAAGTGAGGTTTCTTTTCTCAATCTTCCCTCTTTCTGTGATCCTTTAGAGAAGGGCAAGACTAAAAACCATGCACATCATAGTGCTGAAAATGTCCAGCTCATTTTGAGGAAGATGTTCCCAGAAGCACAATCCTAGTTAAACCTTCACAGTAACAGCCTCACATGTACGTATGTATGTACACACAAACCCCGGAGCTCCAGTCACTGAATTGGTGACAGGCACTTCCTCAAGAGAGCAGGCAGACCTATGCCGAGAAACACAACTGAGAGCTCATGAGTGTGCATTTTATGTCCTAATCCTCTCTCATGCAAAGCCTTTCCATACTCTGCACTTCAGTCATTTCAATAGTTCAAGAAAATATCTAATGATATGAAGCACTGAGAGACATATCATCAGGAATATTTCAGAATATGTTATAACACCTTGATCGGTGTGTTTTGTACAGACTACTTCATACACATGAACTTAAAAACGCTCCCCTCTGTCCCACACACTCTTTAATTTACAATGGAAATACAGTATACCAAAGCATCCTTCTGCTTTTGCAGAACATTGGCCATAGCTTACCAAGGTCTGTCTCTCATTAACAAGACCTTAATGAAAAATAAACTGTATCATGAACTAAAGATCAACAAAATTACATACGAATTCCTGTTGGTTTTGGTTGTTTGGGGTTTGGTTTTTTTTTTGGGGGGGGGGGGTGCAGGTGGGTTCTTAAGCTAATTATTAACAGAAATTGTACACCAAGAAAACCATATTTTATCTTATGAGCCTTCTGAGAGTAGAACTTCATTTATATGAATCTTCTACATAACCAAACAGATTAAATGTATTTTTCATCTGATATATGTACATTTACTGTAGAATCTTTCAAAAACAACATGAGCAGTTAGGCCCTAACTGTATGTATGAGGTATAGTCCTTTCCGTTTCCAGTTTTCATATGAATGGTCCTGAAAGAAAAAGGAAAACTGAACCAGATCCTGAGATTTAAAAGCAGATCACAATTAATTGTTTTGTTGTGGATACAAGTGTTGCTAAGGTAGTAGAAATTCCACAATCTCTTGGATTAAACTCAAATTTTCCCCTACAAGAAAAAGCACATGTGCTTTGGCTAGGAAATAATTTCCAACATTTTATAAAATTCCTTTTTAGGCATCACTTCCCTCTTAAACAAAAATCACAACTGAAAACTGCCTTGTCGCACATTTAATAGACAGACGAAATCATATTTAAAACCATGCACCATAAAAAGTTTTACAGTCAAAAGAAAAAAAAAATATTAGAAGCTCTGGAAAAAAATAAGGTACTTAAGAATACATGGTGAGTTGTTTAGGTTCCAAGTACCAGAAAAGATTAGTAAGTTCACAGTCATTCATGTATTTTAAAACAGGCTGTGGCAGAATTCCTTAGGAAGGTAGAAAAACTAAGGACACCACCTGCTTCCACTCATAGTCCATCCTCCCCAGCCCCACGTTCTCTCTTATGCACTGCCAGAAAAACCCGTTTCATGTGTGCCTGTATGATGTTAAAATGTGAGAAAAATAAAATATTCAGGGGAGAAAGGATTTTTAAAAGTGTCATTAGATTCTTATGAGGTGAAAAAAAAAGGAACTATCTTTTACAATAACAGCAGTTTATTGATAGAAAAATGAACTTTTCTGCTAGATGTAATTTGAAATCCACCAATTTTAAAATTAACAGTTAGATAATGCATATGCTCAAGCACATTGTGCAGTACCTAGAGAAAATAAGGAAAATTCATGAGACGATGTTCAAGGTGGTACAGTCTCTCAACTATTTTGGATCTGTTGCTATGTTCTCAGATTTGAGTAAAGAACGTTACTCTTCACCTTTGCATATGAGCAGGTAGAAACCTCTGAACTTCTAAACATGCTGGCATAGTGTTCAAATAACAAAGGTAAGCTCAAGAATGGTGAATAGTTTTCTACCAAGGACCTTCAAAACTCCAAGTTACACAAGAATTAGCCTCATGACCGGTGTCCAGTGGGTTTTTTTCCCTTTATTTACTTTGCTAATATGAGTGACCTCACTAAAACACCTTTCCTCACCCCTGCTACTACCTTAACAGTCAAATGACATAGGTATAATTTCTCATTTTTATGAAAAGCAACAGAGGTAGAGCAGTTATAAATCTTTTTTATCCAGAAATGGCTACAACTTTTTAAAATCACTCACAGATTCAAAGATGCATTTTTACAGAAAAAATTAGTTTAAGATGTCCTGTAAATCTGTCATTAATTTAATTTATGTATGTCCTGAGGTCTCCTATATTAAAGCAATGAACTGGAGTCAATGACAGAAAACTTTCTTAGGTGATTATTTAAAGATCAGCAGATCTTAAATCTGAACCTCTCTCTTGTTATAAATGTTCTTACAGAGCTCATTACCAAGCTTACTTTAGGTAGTTAAGAAAATGAAGAGTCAGCACTGGCACTGAGTGAAAGCTGTGTGTGGTAAAGGACGTCCTCAAGCCCTTCCACACTTTGCAATTGCATTGGATTTACCCTGAAGATCTTCTACTAGCCACACTTCCTTTAAAGAATATTAAATAATAGTAAAATAAGGTAAAACTAGATGTTTAGAAAAAAAATCTAGCAACTAGTCCTATGACTGTTATAAGCTGTTAGCTGCCAGTTTTTACGCCTCTTGCTCATAGTTACTCTACCACGGACATCTCTTAGCCCAGCTACAGCACGCACTCAGGCGATACTGAGCATCTGACAGCTGTTCTGACGAGAGGCTGCTAGATTTTGAGCAATAAACAGCTAACACAGGAACAGCACTATCAAATCACATTTAAGTCACTCCAAATTCTTGTCATGTGATTCCAGCAACTTTACTCCTCTGCTTCTGATGCCTTCCTGGTTTTCAGACCAACTATACCCAGGCATGCCAGGTGAGAAGAACACAGACCTTCTGAAAACTGGCATAACAGAGATTGCAGATTTCTGGAAAACTCTTACCTTCAATGGGAACTCACATTTGATTCTAAAAAAGTTAAATGTAAAACAAGTTAGGACGATCTTAGCAGATGAAAAAAAGTCCTAGTCAGCATCTTCTATTCAAAATACTTACAGTTAACACAAAATGCAAAGAAAATACCAGGATCCTATGAAATTTAAACAACATGCTTTCAAGTTTACCATACAGCCTTAGAGAAAAATCATTAGCTAGGAAGAGCAGAAACTCCTCTATTTGGCAGTAGGACAGAGCAGGGAGCCTTCTGCAGTGGGGCAGGAGCGCTCTGAAGCAGAGAGCTCTGTGGCTGCCTCCACAGCTATTTGCATCTGCTTTGCCTTCAGAGCACACCAACAACATTGCCAATTATAGGAATAGTTTTTGAAATGTGAATATGGGTGCTCTGAAAACTGAACTGAGACCAATAACTCATTTTGCAGACCTCTAGCTAGTTATTCAGATGCTAATGGTCTTCAGCCACTACAGTCAAGACTGAATTTAAACCAGTACCCTAAGAGAGAATAATACCATTTCCTCACTACCTATCTCATCAGCCATCTAATGCTTCCCAAAGCACTAAACATTTTCAAGTGCAAATATTGCTATACCTTCGACCGTTGCTATGCAACACTAGGTCTTATATTTCCTAGAAAGATGTGAAGGAAATTCGACTCTTGATCCTTAGCTTAACTACTATTACTCACCGCCATATCTCCTATACACAATTTGGATTAATACTCATTGAGGAAACCAGGTTATAGTCTTCACCAATTTACTTTTGGAATCTGGGCTCTGCTCCAATGTATTTCCCCCCTCATTCAATATTTAATTCTTTTTTGAACATGACCTGCCCTAAGAGAACTCAGAAACCATCTGAGTTCTTCATTCAGCTATATTATAGTCATTGTGCTTCAAAATTGCTCCCACAACAGTATCAGACATGTCTTAGGGATAATTATGTTTTATGGTTATAAAAGTTAGCATTGCTGGAATGCAAGAGGACTAAAAGTACAGTGCACACTCAAAGTTCATAACACATCCCTTCTCATACCCGCAGGAGAAGGAATCCCACCCCATAAACAACCTCCCTCCACCACCACCTCCTCATCTTCAGGCATTCTGGGACAACAAATCACCATATCAATCAGCAAAACTTTCAGAAGTAACAGCAGGATTTTTTTTTTCTTCCTAAGGCCAATTATTTGCTCCTCTGTAGACATGCAGACATTTTTAGTAACACTTCAGGATAATCAGCTTTATCAGCCAGATGGTACATTTTTTGGAACAAGAGACACGGGCTGTTTCTTTCACCACAAACTGGGGCAATCCATTTTGATAAGAATTTAATTCACAGTTAATATAGATTGTTGACATCTGGTTTTATATTAATTGACTGCACAGAGAAATCAGGTCAAGATCTGCTCTGGGTAAGACGACCAATAGGTCTAATGGTGAACGCCTGCCGCTGCACATCAGTGTGGAATTTGGCTAACCAGAAGCTATCCACACCCCAGCAAGACAGAGCATGTGTTACGTGTGCCCTCCACCAATGCATTTTAAAAAAAAAGGGAGAAAGGGAGCAACGCTGGTAAACGCTCTCCCATTTCACTTCAGTACACACATCAACAGCACAGTCCTCTACACCGTGACGTACAGCCATGCTTCTTAATACTTGGGCTTCATGGTACCTAAGTTAAAAAGGTTAGTCAACAAGAAGTAATTATAAGACTGATACAGGTTCACATAAAGAACATATTTTTTTTTTGGTAAACAGTTTTAGTATAGTAGATTTGTTTTATCAAAAGATAATCTGCTGACCAGGATCATTGAAAGTTCCAAGAATTGCACAACGTTTACATTGTATTTACAGTAACTTCCAGAGCAATTTTCAGCAAACCGGTTCACCTCGTTTCTCTCCAAACTCACACTAGGCCTTTCTTTAACACATTAGAAAGCTTGTAAATGAAACTATCTTTGGGAAAACACCATTTCAGAACACATACAGTTCAAACTGCAGATAGATTTTGAGAATGTGAACGAAATTATGACGAGACCTCAAAATGTTTACTTTGAGATTTGGCATGTGTAGGGTGCAAGACTACAAAACTGGTGTATGGCACAGACGAAGATTTTATCCTTTGCATAATAATGCACTTGATACACGTTCTATTTTCTATTTACATTATTTTATAGTACCTGAACTAGATAATTTAAAAGCAGTGTTATGACTCTAATAGAAAATGGACATTTTCCTGCACATCGCAACTGCTTTTTGACAGAGACTCTGCTAGAGTCACAACCACAATGAAAAGGAACAAAAATGGTTTCCCACCGAGTGGGAAAAAAACAGCTCCCATTATGCAGTTTCATCATATAAAGCTCTTTTTCACAGAAAATTAAAGGAGTCAGGTTCCCAAGTCACAAAATAAGCACACACAACTGCATGTTTATGCTGTTCGCTGATTTTGAACAGTGTTCAAAACACTAAGCACTAGAAAAAAAAATCATGACTCAAGAAAAAAACGGTCATGGTTATTAGAGAAGGAAATTCAGAGGTTTTTTTTTAATTTTATCTTAGAGATTTCATCCTTCACAGGTCACATCTTCATGTTTTTCCGTAATAATGACAAGGGCAAGGGATAACTGGCATTTGAAGAACTAAGGCTGCATCTCCCACAATCACAAGACTGGGAGACGAAGCTGTAGATAGCAACACAAGGCCAACTGGATAAAATCTCAATAGCTACCAAAAATGAATCAAAGCATTTCAAGATCCCCATCACAGCCATTCCCAGCAGCAACCTCCTTTGCAACCACAAAGTGTTACTGCTTTACGCAGTGGCAAGAGGACTTCACCAACACCTCTCTCTCCATGGGTCCCATGCAATGGGCCAGCTCTTGTTTCAAGTTTACAGTAACCAGCAGAAGAGCAGGAAGACACATGTCCTTTCTGTTGCATCTGAGAACAGCAGAGGAGATACGAAGGAATAGGGTAGGGTGGAGGGGAAGAAAAAAATAACCCAGCTGGGAAAATAGGCAGCCTGAAAAATTTGTTGTTGACTTCATTTGAACAATGCAAAATGCAGAACAGGTCAAAAAAAAAAAAACCAAACTCCTGCAGACTGAGTCTGAGTCTTCAATTCCACTAAAAACTGGTTTTGGCTGATGCAGCTATTCTATTTCAGCAGACTTTTCTCAGGATAAAGTGAGTCTAGAAAATCTAGTGCTTCTCTCTAGTGATCTGCACCTTTTTTTTTATGTGAAAGTAGGAATTTTTGTATTGTTTAAGATGTAACTTTTATTGTGCAGAGGGCGTCATTTAGAAGATTTTTTTTTAATTAAACACAAATATAATCTTTTGAAAGAAAAACAGCAAAAACTGGAAATGGCATTGCAAAATTGTGTCTGCCTGAAACAGCACTGCCAGAAAAAGTGTTTTAAACCACTGTTAATTACCAAACTTAAGTATTGTATGACAGTAGGCAACACAACCTAAACCTGAATTTTTGTACCTGCACTCCACAGCTGAGGAAGCAGTGCTGGTTTTACGTGGGAACTATTAGGACAAGAGTTTGGAGCTCCCACCAGGCACCCAGGATGCAGAACACTTCATCACCCAGTACATTAGAAGGAGGTGAAAAGGGCCCCCCTTGCACTCGCCCTCACTTCGTACTGGTTTTGCTTTGAAGCAAGTTACTTTGTACTGCACTTTGAAGGGCACTGTAATGAATGTGCACTTCATTGTTAACGTGAATTTTAGCCAGCTAATGTGGAATTTCAGTCATAAAATTTATTACTTCCTGCATTTGTTACTTTTGCAGCAAAATAGCAGCAAGTTATTGTTAATAACTTCTGGCATCTGATCAGAGTACAACAATTTGGAACCCTCCAAAATCTTTTAAAATATATAAATATATTGTAACAGCAGCAAATAATCTCATCAACAATGAAAAGCAATGTACAGCTCTGACAACATAAATCTACAAGTTAAAACCACAGAAGAGACAGATGGGGGATGTTACATTTTGTTTCAGGAAGCCTCCTGGCAATCTTTCAGCAGCTATAAAAGGACAAGGCCCATTTTATTCCATCTATTTTAGCATTCTCTGAATACCACAGAAGGCCTCTAACGATTTGGGCAACTGGTAATTACTCCATCTTTCTGGGTAGCCTGGAAAATGCCTCCAAATCGTGCCACAACCTTCTGTGGGGCATGACGCTAAATCAGTCCTCAAAGTCAAGCCCTCAGCAAAACAGTTCTATTATTTCATAGAGGTTAAGGCCAGAAGGGACTATTCCATCATCTAGTCCCATCACCTGCATTTCATGAAACATTACATTTCACCCTCAATCCCACTTCAAGCCCAATGACTCTTTAAGACATGTCAGAAAACATTTGTTGTACAGGTGAAATGCCGCTATTACAAAGGTGGCACTGATGCTGTAATGGGTTGGAGAACTGACAAGACTCCAAGCTATGAACAGAGTCCCAGCACATGGCCCAGATACCAGCATACCCAGTTTGGAGGAGAGAAAAAAATACCCTCTAAAGTCCAAATCTTATGACCACGTGAATAAGAAACACCACATCTTCCCAAAACACAGGGCTCTGTACAACCTCCAAGCTTTAACTTCCCTCCAGAGCACCTCCTCAGCATCTGAGGAGAACTTCCATAGCTTCTGAGAATGGCAAAAAAAAACCCAAGACAGAAACCCAACCCAAATATATTTGGCCAACAGCATCTCAATTGCATTAAATCCTGACCTGGGCAGCTGAATCCACGTGCGTACGATCTGCTCACAGGCACTGACCACAGAGCCGAGAGGGATGTAAGCATGTTTGTGGAAACACAAGCAGTCCTGTTCTCTCCATGGTCCATCGGAGAACAGGAGAATGCACAGAGGCTCAGACTGCAGCCCACAGAGCAACTCACCGCTCGTGAGAGAAGGGCCACGGCTACTGAGCTCACAGAGCCATGCATAGCGGTGCTTGCAAGAAAAGGCCACAGATGGTTAATTCTGTTAATGGACAATCGGGGCATCGGGGCCAGCCAACATGGATTCATGAAAGGCAGGTCCTGCTTGACCAACTTGATCTCCTTCTATGCAAAGTGACCCGCTTAGTAGATGAGGGCAGGGCTGTGGATGCAGTCTATCTAGATGTCAGTAAGGCATTCGACACTGTCTCCCACAGCATCCTCCTAGACAAACTGGCTGCCCGGGGCTTGGATGGGTGGGCTCTTCGATGGGTTAAAAACTGGTTGGATGGCCGAGCCCAGAGAGTGGTGGTGAATGGGGCAAAGTCCAACTGGCGGCCAGTCACTAGCAGTGTTCCCCAGGGCTCAGTTCTGGGGCCAGTGCTGTTCAATATCTTTATAGATGATCTAGATGGAGGGATTGAGTGCACCCTCAGCAAATTTGTAGATGACACCAAGCTGGGTGGGAGTGTCGATCTGCTGGAGGGTAGGAAGGCCCTACAGAGGGATCTGGACAGGTTAGATAGATGGGCCGAGACCAACAGCATGAGGTTCAACAAGAACAAGTGCCGGGCCTTACACTTTGGCCACAACAGCCCCATGCAGTGCTACAGGCTGGGGGAAGAGTGGTTAGAAAGCGGCCCGGTGGAAAGAGACCTGGGGGTGCTGATCGACAGCCGGCTAAAAATGAGCCAGCAGTGTGCCCAGGTGGCCAAGAAGGCCAATGGCATCCTGGCCTCTATTAGGAATAGTGTAGCCAGCGGGTCTAGGGAAGTGATCATCCCTCTGTACTCGGCACTGGTGAGGTCGCACCTTGAATGCTATGTCCAGTTCTGGGCCTTGCACTTCAAGAAAGATGTTGAGGTGTTGGAGCGAGTCCAGAGGAGGGCGACCAAGCTGGTGAAGGGTCTGGAGGGTCTGACCTACGAGGAACGGCTGAGGGAGCTGGGGTTGTTTAGCGTGGAGAAGAGGAGGCTCAGAGGTGACCTTATTGCAGTCTACAACTACCTGAAGGGAGGTTGTAGTGGAGTGGGAGTTGGCCTCTTCTCCCGGGCAACTAGCAATAGGACAAGAGGACATAGCCTCAGGCTTCGCCAGGGGAGGTTCAGGTTGGACAATAGGAAGAATTTCTTCTCCAAAAGGGTCATTAGACATTGGAATGGGCTGCCCAGGGAGGTGGTGGAGTCACCATCTCTGGATGTGTTTAAGAAAAGACTGGACATGGCACTTAGTGCCATGGTCTAGTTGACATGGTGGTATCAGGGCAATGGTTGGACTCGATGATCCCAGAGGTCTCTTCCAACCTGATTGATTCTGTGATTCAGAATTAAGCAAGAATGCTGATAAACAGATTTATTTTAAGAGAGTGCATCTCTGATATTTGTGTGTTATTAATGCTGAACCCCAGTGGAAAACCACAAGGGAAAGTCTGTATTAAGGAAAAAAATAACCTAAATAGATAAGAAAATCAGGGATATCTGTGACAGAACTTTTGTGGACTCACGTAAGGATCCATTGTGATATAAAACAGATGAAATCTAAAAATTTAAACAACTCTAAACTAAAAGGCATGGTTCTTCAAGGATTCCTGACATTTACTATACTCTTTTAAAATAGGTGCTTTAAAAAAAAAAAAAAAAAAGACAAAGTAAATAAGCAGTGCATGCAGCTCTGCTTCAGGAAGCTAAATGGCAATCAGTCCACTGATTTTCTTAATCAGAATAAACATGCTCTTTTCTTCAGACTGTTCTCTCATTTGTCTTGTGCTTGACGCAGTATTACAGTGACAACCCTCACTTCTGCTGGATGAAAGAGCAATTCAGGACATTACCACTGGGAGTATAAAAGATAAAAAAAATCCCACACCAGAAAACAAGAAACCTTTCAGTGTTTAAACATCTTTGTTTCCTGCCTTAGGTGCTGTTCAAAGCCCTCGAACATCCTGCTGTCTGCATTCATTTTCCTTCAACTGACAAGGCAATTTAGCCCAATTTGACTAACAGTCTATACAGGATCTTCTTCCTGCTATTTATTCACTCTCCTAATTTACTAGGGCTCTTGGACAGAAACCAAACATGCCAACATACTGTTTTCTCTCTCAGTCTTTGCCAATTTCCCCAGCGTAGTGAACATGTGGTGTTATGACTACAGAGCACTTTATTATTTGCTATATTATAGGAAAGAATAATACCATGAAATGTTCTTGCCATCACATCCATACTCACAATTCCCATCCCTGTGTACCGCCCTCATTCTTCTTTCCGATCTGCTGCTGGAGGAAGGCAGGAAGGTAACAGCTTTGTATTTCAAAGAGAAATGAGCATACCCAGCACACTCCTAGGATCAACATCATAAATCGGCTGGGAAAGGACAGGCAGATACTAGCATGAACCTGCATTTTTTATGTGTACTTAGTTTTGGGCAAGCAGAAGCAACCTGTTTTGTGCCAGGGTGCTTATATGCTGTAACAGGAGCAGCGAGCAAGTCTCCTTTCTCCATTCCTGCCTCTCCGGACTGTGTTAGAAGTGTCTTGTGGCTCCTGACCATGAGAAGATGAGAGGTTCAGAAACATCTGCCATGTCTGCCCTGCAGCCTAAAGCTGAGTGTTGTCAAAGTCTGATGGGTCACTACCATCGCTCCTGGTAGCAGCTGCTGGGTGGTATCATGCCAGTGCCACCACCATGCGGCAGGTGCCACAGGAGTGACCTCCACGTCAGGGAAACCCCAACATCTCCGTCCACCACCACAGATAGCTCAATGGTGCCCCAGCTCCCCCCTTAAACAGAGGGACTTCATTCTCCTAAATACCTTCACACAAGGGACACACACACACTCACTCTCCTCCCCATTTCTGTATACAATACCTTATATCCCCATCTTGTGGGCTTGAACTGCTCTAACAGTTAAAGAAATATTAATGCAGATGGTGGAGGGGGAACGTAGAAAATGAAAAAACAATACACTCTGCCTGTTGAGAAGAAGGAACAGAAGACATCCTACTCCTCTCCGAGGGGACGCAAAAGGATGCTCTATTGTGAGATTTTGGAGGCCAACTCCTTTTTGGTTAGAAGGTACTTCTGACTTTACAAAGTCCTCAAAACAAAAATTAAATAAGTGCTATATTTTTAAAACACTTCCAACAACATAAGAGGTCTTCATATTGTACTCCAGAAGTTTTTCTTGCACTTTTCAATTGGTTTTAAATAATATTGCTTTGAATTTTGTATTGTAGTTAATCAACAGTATTTCTGAGGTTAACAAAAATTCCCTTTGCTGCCAATGTTCAAAAAGTCTAAACATGTGTGCTCAGAACAAAAATGGTACAAGCTAAGTATATAAGAACTCGATTATAAAAAAACCCACCATACACAGCCACCCTGTCATTCACAGCCAAGTGTAGCCAATTTGTGGTAATTAGCACATTGTGCAGAGCACAATTCATCCGGCCCTTCGCTGGGCTGCCAAAGAAATTCTGGGTGGTGGTTTGCTTTAGAGCTTATCAGCAGTGCTGACAAGGGATGCCGGTGCATCAGCAAACACCTTCTAAAACACACAGCGGTTTGGCTGCTGTTTCTACCTGTCAGCCACTTTTCAGTGAGCTGTTATCAGGAGGGAGAACACAATCGCAGCTCTCCAAGAGCTAATATTAAAGGAGAGGACAGGATGACTTCTGGCAAATTAAAAGCAGCTGAAGTTATCACCCTTCCCCTCATGGACACACTGTTCCCCAGACCAGTGTGGGATAATTTTAATCCACTGCTGTAAGACAACCACAGTTTTTGTTTTCTCCCATTTCAATTGCCTTTTGCATGAAAGGCTGGGGCATAGCCAAGAATGAGCTTGCAGAATTTTGGCTTGCTAATGCAGGGTCTGATTCCCCAATCCATAATTTAACTTACTTACACTGAATAATTACTACAATGGCATCCTTATAAAATATATTAGAGATGTGAAATTTCTAAGCAGCACTATATTCTGAAAAATATTCACCATATTATTTACTTAGCAGCTAATAATTGCTCTTGGATGTATCAAAGACCCTTCAACACAAAGATCTTATATAACATGTGTTATAGAGGAATTAAAATGAGAGACACAGCCCTTCAGGGGCTGTGGTCCTCAGACATCCTGCTCTTACTGATGCCTTTTTACAGATTTTTCAAAAGGTTTCAATTTGCTCCTTTTAAAAAAAAAAAGGAAAAAACCACCTCTAAACACAATCTAGAACTCATTTTCCTTCAAAAATTCCACAGAAATTTCTGATAGCAAAAATGCCGGTGAATTTCTACCTTTTTCCTTCCTTCACTATTCCTATCTCAAGACTATAAGCCTGGTCTTCCCTTCAAACCTCATGTTTCCACTAATATTTTCAAGAAATTACTGCATCAACAGCCTGACAAAGGCACCCTTGAGAGGTGTGAACGACCACAGACAGGGAGCTGAGTTCAAACTCTTTGATAAATTCGTCTCAGCAAGAAGACTCTACGAGATGCACAGAATTGCAAAATTCATTTTCGTCTTGAATCCATTAGCAGATCTGAATAAATTAGTTTTGACAAACACAGCACGTTCGCACTGACCACAAAAAAATCCAACATTGAAATGCAATCTAAAGGCACTCCCGGAGCTGTATGGAAATAAAATAGCTTCTTACAGCAATGTTTACACCGGCACACCAGATTGACAGAAAACTAGAGGTAAATTTTCAAATCACAGCATTCCCACGCTGTGAATTCAGTAGCTTCACTGCTCAGCATAAGCACTGTCACAGCGTGCCAAGGATGTGGCTAAAGGATGAGGGTCCACATCTGGAGAGCAGGGCCGTGCCAGTCTTACACCTCTTGTCCGGGGCTGATCTCTGCATCCCGCAGCAGCGTTATGGGGCTCAGCTGCCCTCATACCCTACAGTCCTCCCACAGCCAACAGCAGTTTGCTTTGATTTGTTAGCAGTGAAGCCAAAGGAGATGGAGGAAGCTGTTTTATCCTGGCAGAAGCCAAGCTTTTCGGATTATCTCGTCCTTAACAAAACCCAACATGCATTTGTCAGACAACTGAGCGAGGACAGTGCTGCAGCAGTGATGACTAACCAGGACAGCTGCAACTCTTCTGCTTCCTACGAAGAACCAAAAGATTGCTACGAGAAACAGCGCAGCACAACAGCTCGACATGTACCAGCATCTCAAATAGGAGCAAGATTAATTTTACGTAAGACTGAAGATGTAAACAAATTAATATTGAAACAATAAAACAGACCATAAGCAAAGCTGAATATATGTTAACATACGTATATAAACTCATGCCACACTGTGCCTCAACACTGCACCCAGAGCTCTTCAATTTTTATTGATTTTATTTGGCAGCTATGTCACATAGAAAGCAACACACACAAACTCAGGAACCCTCCAAGATGGCATTTCACCAAAACAAAAAGAAATCATTAAGTTTAACCAGACCTTAAAGCGTTCCCTTGGACACAAAATGAGGTATGCTGCTCTGGGACAGGCCACAGCAGGAACTGGCACGGTGTTCAGCTGGAAAATGTGAAATTCGGGTCTGTGCACTCAGGTCCTGACACAGATGGAGGGGAGCAAGCATCTGAGCCCCGCTCCAGCCAGTGCAGGGGGCTAAGCTCTGGACCACCGCACATGCCACAACATTTTGCTCATGTGCAAGTCCATGGCTAACAGGAGCAGGAGGAAAAGGAGGCATCGACTTGTTCTTTTGGCTGCCAAACACAAGAGCTGTGCAGAGTGTGAAGGATTCGCATGCGTGCAATTCCTTCCCATCCTTATGGGATCCTGAGCATGTATCATCTGTCCTCATGGGGGGTGCTACAGGATACCAAGTGCTCTGGGACAGGGATTCCCCTTTCCCCCTTACCTTTGGGGCTCTGCATTAGGATGTACATACCCTGCTAAGACAACGGATGGGACAGGAAGGCCTCTTGTCCCAGGCAGTGTCCCAATGTCACAACCTGGCTCCTGGAACAGTGCCATTACGGATGCCCAAGGATGCACTACCAGCACAGCACTGAGGGAGACTCTCCAGCCCAGCTCTACACAAACTTTCCTGAGGTGAGAAACTGTGGTTCAAATTCTGCTGTGAACAGGGCAGAGAACGGATTTGAAATTGGATCTCTTCCCTCCAATACTTTACTTATCAAGCTAAAGACATTCTCTGACTTTCAGCTTGTGGGTCAGTGAAACATAATGACACGCATTAAAAGGCATTCTTTTTAAAGCACATCAATACAATAGCCATGGAAAGGTATCACTGGTGCTTCAAGAGAAAAACCCCCACCAACATTCACATCTTTTATTCATATATTTTAGTGAGACTAAAAGCTCACATATTTTCACATAAGATTCACATAAGATATAATATATACAATAATACAATATATATTGGATATGCATGAGGATGAAGACTTACTAGGAGTCCTTACTGTTCTCAGGTTTCTGGATACAATGAAGAGGATTGATGGGCTCTGGAAGAAGCCTCCCTATGCACACAGCACTGTATTTCAGGGGGTTTTTTTTCCACATAGAGATCATTTGGCTAAAGAGGGAGAAGAGAGAGTTACCAGGTTGGACAGTTGTATTCCTTTCCTTGCAGACAGTTTTAAAGCTGTTTGCCATGACTATCAAAGTTGTGTTTTTTTAACTCATGTTGTATCCATACAGGAGACAGACCACCACCAAAAAAAGTACTAACATAACAGTGGTAGAGAGGGAGGACGGCTCATTTAAAACAAACTACATATTCACCAATCATTTGCATGATTGCAAGATTTTTGTTTGGCTTTTCTTGTATTTGCATGGCAAGTCCTGCCTCTTTGGGCATAAAACTCATCCCGAGGGATCACATATAACATCACCCTGCTGTCTGCCTCAGCCAGCAGCACAAACCAGCACTGTACAGCAGAACGGAGGCTCCCACCTGGCAGACTCCATGTGATGCTGATGACCTTCCTGTTCACCATCACTTTCCTGCTTTTGGGGACTTAAGGAGGTAGCAACTGGGTAGTTATAAAAATATTTGTCTTCAGATTTCTAATCTTGTTTTTAAACATAGAATGGACCTAAGACTGAACCTGAAGTACTTAACGATTTTCCTACTATAAATGAGGATGTGTCTGAGCTAGCTACTGTATTTTTCAACTGTATTTGAGAGAGTTTCCCACTACATGCTATTGAAAAGGCTGCTAGCTCTAGACGAAGAGGCTAGAATAACTCCAGAGAGCATTTCTTCTGTCTGAGAGAAGGTTCAATGTGATATTGAGTGAACAGTCAGTCACCTATAAAAATGTTTTTAATAGTGTGCTGGTCTACTTGGATCCAAACCACATGCAAGAGATATGCACAGCCCCTAGGAATTTCAATTATCAGTCATAGATTATGGTATCTGTGGCAAGCATGCAAGCAGTGCTGAGTTTTACTTATCTATTGCAGCCAATGAATTTGATGAAGCTGATTCAAGGACTCAGGGACTCCTAGAGAGAATGAGTCCCAAATAAAGTCATACAGTTACAACTTCACCTAGGTAAAACACACAGAAGAGTAACAGGCAGAGATAAGCTTCTAGAAGTTTTGGGATTTTTTTGCTATCTTCTAAAGTACCATTAAACGATGGAGAGCTGGCATTATTTATTAATTGCATTGTTAATTTAAGAAACTTGCTAGACTGCACCTGTAAGAGCAAATGCTTGTACGTAAACATAGCACTGTAAATATAGATTGTTATTTTGAACGACATTCTTGCAGTGCTAATCCATGATTTCCACTTTAGGATTAAACCCTTCCTATGCAGGAGCCCTTGTTAGGAACGCTCACAAACTGCGCATAAGATGCTCATAAATACCTATTAGGAGATGGCACCTTTCAGAAAAAGCACATAAAAGCTGTGCTCCAGAAATAATACTCATTTCTTGTGAGCCTGCAGATGGAATTAAGTTACTGATTTTGACCTCTGATTATCGCTGTCGTGCATGAGAGCATTACCAGAGGTATTCACAGCTAGAGCATTCCACCAAGCCCAACAGTTCCCCGTGCAGTCTTTCCCCTGTTCTCACAACGCACATTTCTCACCCTGTCTGCCAGAATCCAGATTTGTTTTACTTACAAGACCATCTGCTTTTTGAAAGGATTTTTTTTTTTTTTTTTGCTGTCAGATGGATGAGGTTCAAATTCTTGTTGTAACCAGCAATGAATTTTTACAATTCATTGTCTCGGCTGCTTACTGTCTTGCTTTAATTACTGGAAAAGAAGAACTCTCATGGGGGGAGAAGGAGTTTTCCAAATGCATAAAATTTTTAAACCAAAATAAGCAAATAAAATAAATTTCTGGTGGTTTAACTACAAATAATGTAGTTCCACGTTTGCAACCTAGTTCTTTAATCCTGTTTTGGCTCAGGTTTCTCTTTCATGTCCCAGAATAAAGGCATGTGGAAGCAGAGGGAGTACTTTAAGGGGCTATCTATAGTGTTATAAGCATCATATTTTTCCCCCCCCAGAGTCTCACACTGTCATCTGGCTCTTTCAAAGTCTTAGTTCATAAACTCTGGTATCTGCAGAAGAGCCACACTTACTTTTAAAAAGCTCAATAGACTTATAGCCCTTAACATTTAAGGAATAAAAACTTTAAAAGTTGGTACACAGATTTATGGTTTTTGCTTAAATTCTTTCATATTTTAAAAAATCTCCATTTTCATTTCATATTTAATACCCTTTTTGGAGTAACAACCTTGGAATAGCAAATAAACCCCCATGATACCACTAAAATGTAGTAAAAGAGTCCCCACTAATACCGTGCTGGCAAGCCTCCATCCACAAGCCATAAATTATATGTCCACTAGCCACGAGCACCCCGCTACATACCTCAGGAGGAGGGAGGCGTCGGGAAGTGCGTCACTGAGAATAGCGGGATTTGGGGGCCCCATCGCTGACCACGGCTGTATCAGGTTTGCACCCTGGCTCCAAACCACCATCACTACATTACAGAATCACAGAATGTTAGGGATTGGAAGGGACCTCGAAAGATCATCTAGTCCAATCCCCCTGCCGGAGCAGGATTGCCTAGACCATATCACATAGGAACGCGTCCAGGCGGGTTTTGAATGTCTCCAGAGAAGGAGACTCCACAACCTCTCTGGGCAGCCTGTTCCAGTGTTCAGTCACCCTCACCGTAAAGAAGTTTTTCCTCATATTTATGTGGAACCTCCTGTGTTCCAGCTTGCACCCATTGCCCCTTGTCCTGTCAAGGGATGTCACTGAGAAGAGCCTGGCTCCATCCTCTTGACACTTGCCCTTTACATATTTATAAACATTAATGAGGTCACCCCTCAGTCTCCTCTTCTCCAAGCTAAAGAGACCCAGCTCCCTCAGCCTCTCCTCATAAGGGAGATGTTCCACTCCCTTAATCATCTTCGTGGCTCTGCGCTGGACTCTCTCCAGCAGTTCCCTGTCCTTCTTGAACTGAGGGGCCCAGAACTGGACACAATATTCCAGATGCGGCCTCACCAGGGCAGAGTAGAGGGGGAGGAGAACCTCTCTCGACCTGCTGACCACACCCCTTCTAATACACCCCAGGATGCCATTGGCCTTCTTGGCCACAAGGGCACACTGCTGGCTCATGGTCATCCTGCTGTCCACTAGGACCCCCAGGTCCCTTTCCCCTACGCTGCTCTCCAACAGGTCTGTCCCCAGCTTGTACTCATACATGGGGTTGTTCTTGCCCAGATGCAGGACTCTACACTTGCCCTTGTTATATTTCATTAAATTTCTCCCCGCCCAACTCTCCAGCCTGTCCAGGTCCCTCTGAATGGCTGCGCAGCCTTCCGGCGCGTCAGCCACTCCTCCCAGTTTTGTGTCATCAGCAAACTTGCTGACAGTGCACTCTAATCCCTCATCCAAGTCATTAATGAATATATTGAATAGAACTGGTCCCAGAACCGACCCTTGCGGGACTCCGCTAGACACAGACCTCCAACTGGACTCTGTCCCATTGACCACCACTCTCTGGCTTCTTTCCTTCAGCCAGTTCACAATTCACCTCACTACCTGGTCATCCAGACCACACTTCCTCAGTTTAGCTGCGAGGATGCTGTGGGAGACAGTGTCAAACGCTTTACTGAAATCGAGATAGACCACATCCACAGCTTTACCATCATCTATCCACTGGGTAACATCCTCATAAAAGGCTATCAAGTTGGTTGAGCATGACTTCCCCTTGGTGAAGCCATGCTGAGTGCCCCTAATGATCCCCCTATCCTTGATGTGCCTAGAGACAGCACCAAGAACAAGTTGTTCCATCACCTTTCCGGGGATGGAGGTGAGGCTGACCAGTCTATAGTTACCCGGGTCCTCCTTCTTGCCCTTTTTGAAGACTGGAGTGACATTCGCTTTCCTTCAGTCCTCAGGCACCTCTCCCGTTGCTCACGACTTAGCAAAGATGATGGAGAGTGGCCTAGCAATGACTTCCGCCAGCTCCCTCAGCACCCGCGGGTGCATCCCATCAGGGCCCATGGATTTATGGACGTCCAGGTTGCTTAATTGGTCCCTGACCCAGCCCTCATCTACCAAGACAGATTCCTCCTCTATCCTGACTTCTTCTGAGGCCTCAGGGGTCCGGGGCTCCTCAGGACAGCCTCCAACAGTATAGACAGAGGCAAAGAAGGCATTCAGTAACTCCGCCTTCTTTTTATCCTCTGTCTCCAGGGCCCCCACCTCATTCATCAGTGGGCCTACATTGCCTCTAGTGTTCGCTTTACCTGCAATGTATTTGAAGAAGCCCTTTCTGTTGTCCCTGACCTCTCTTGCAAGGTTTAATTCCAAGGAGGCCTTAGCTTTCCTAGTTGCCTCCCTACATCCTCTGACAACAGACTTATATTCCTCCCAAGTGGCCAGCCCCTCCTTCCATGATCTGTACACCCTCTTCTTCCACTTGAGTTTGCCCAGCAGTTCCCTGTTCAACCATGCAGGTCTCCTGGTACCATTCCTTGACTTCCTACCTGTTGGGATGCTCTGATCTTGAGCTCGGAAGAAGCAGTCCTTGAATGCTAACCAACTATCTTGAGCCCCCCTACCTTCTAGTACCCTGTCCCATGGGATTTCCCCTAGCAATTGCTTGAAAAGGCCAAAGTTGGCCCTCCTGAAGTCCAGGGTTGTGATTCTGCTAGCTATTCTGTTCCTGCCACATGAGATCCTGAACTCTACCATCTCATGGTCACTACAACCAAGGCTGCCCTCAACCTTCACTGCTTCAACCAGACCCTCCTTGTTAGTGAGGATCAGATCCAGCAGTGCTCCTCTCCTAGTCGGCTCATCCACCATTTGCATCAGAAAGTTATCATCAATGCACTGGAGGAACCTCCTGGACTGAGGATGGCTGGCTGAGTAGGCCTCCCAGCAAATATCAGGGTAGCTGAAATCCCCCATGACAACCAGGCCCTGTAATTGAGAGGCTGCTCTCAGCTGCCTGTAGAAGGCCTCATCACCCTCCTCATCCTGATCCGGTGGCCTGTAATAGACACCCACAACAGTATCACCCCTGCCAGCCTGCCCCTTAATTCGCACCCACAAACTCTCAACTCGCTCCTGATCCGCCTCTGGACAGAACTCAATACATTCTAGCTGCTCACTCACATAAAGAGCAACTCCACCACCTCTCCTTAGCGGCCTGTCTTTCCTGAACAGGACATAGCCATCCATGACCACATTCCAGTCATGCGAGGCGTCCCACCAAGTCTCTGTAATTGCCACTAGATCATAGACCCCCGACCGAACACGGATTTCTAACTCCTCCTGTTTATTCCCCATGCTGCGTGCATTGGTGTACAGGCATTTCAGGGAGCGAGCTGTGCACACCAATTTCACCCCAGGGGGATGGGAGGCCTCCTGGTCTACCTCAACACTAGAGCGTTGCCCCAGTGGTGCAAGCCCAGCTACTACCCCATCCCCCTTCGAATCTAGTTGAAAGCTCTCCGAATGAGCCCTGCTAATTCCTGTCCCAGAATCCTTTTGCCCCTATGACATAAACCTTTCCCATGTATCACATACCCTCAGCCTCAGCACTGCTTTACTTATTGCCTCACAGTCAGAGACTGGGATTAACCACCAGCCCCTGCCAGCCATGCACAGAGCTCCAAAACGGGATGCATGCTCAGATTAGGGAAAGCTTCAGGCAGCGAAGAGCCCCACACCAGCTACCCCACTACAACAGGAGACCTAAGCTGTGTACGAGCAGGGATGGAGGGGAGCCAAAGAACAAATAACTGAGGAAAACACTAAACGGTCCTCTAGTTTACATCCCCAGGTTATGCCGCAGACTCGTTCCATCTGTGAAAATATTTCACAGTGAACTACATGTCATGTTTATATTAATTTCTTAACAGTAAATAAGTGCTGCCCGTACACCTGCATGCACCACCCTTACCCAGCGCCTCCCGTGCCCTGATACCCGACGCGCCAGCCTCGCAAACACACACCGCTGAGAAGGGGTACATCCGTATCTCAAACCAGGCATAAACGCTACAGAAAAATCGAGCCCAGAACAACATTTGGAATCTCTGTCCTTCATTATCCATTCACTATGGAGCCCTTGTAGGCTTCAGCCTTGGTTTCAATGAAGCGACTGTTTCAAGAAAAGGAGAAAAAAAAGAGACTGAGGAAAGGAGAAACTCTAAGGAGTAGGGGGAAGCCTGACAGCAGAAATAGAAGTGTAATCCAAGGAAAAAAAAATATCACGGTTTTTGCTCCAGTTGCTTCTTGATTTCCCAGAAAAAACAAAAGCAGATGCTTTAATTTACTGTTCCCATAGTACTGTTTAGCATGCCTTCATCTATTTCCTGATGTTATTCCCATTTTCCCCTCTCATTTACTAATAAAAGGAATGAAAGATCACAAATAATATAGACAGAAAAAAGTGACAGATAGCTGAGGCATTTTTCATAATGTTAAAAACAATTTTCAAGACAAAGTCCTTATTAACCATGTTCTCCTTTGAGAATAAATATAATAATGTACTCCTCAAAATCAGTACAGTCTAGGTTCTGCCAAACCTTCTAAAACTACCTGTTTTGGGTGGAGGTTTTTTATAAGACTTAAAAAAAACCCTCACCCTAAAACCAAATAATCACATTGTATTTATGCAAGTATTTTCTAGCACAGCAATGATGATTGTTCAACACTTACATCCACTTCTTTGTACTCTGAAGCTATGACCATATTTCACATACTCTTTTTAAACCCTGATTAATTTAACAGAAAAAGAGCAGGCCAGAAGGAATCTCTGTATTGAAGACATTTCTCCTAAAGTCATACTGGATCCAAAGCAGCCATGATTATATATCACAAGAGCAATTTATTTAAAATTAAGATAGCAACAAAAGTAGTACAGAGAAAAGTATCTGAACAGCACTGACAAACTTCACTGCTGTAACGCTTTGACCATATTATAAGTCTTATCATCTGAATTCCAGCACTTAATCTTTTTCTCTCTTTTTGAATGCTGGGATATGCCAAAGGTTAATTTTGAAAGAAAACACCCACAGAGGTTACTGCCTGATACGTGCTGTGTTTTAGAATGTGTTGTCTGCCTGTGCAACACTCTGCTCCACCACATGCTCTCCTGTACCTGAGCGGCACCAACAAGCCTGCACGCCGCTCCCTGCACCTCACCAGACATTTTAAAGAAAAAATGTTGATAAATAATTTCTCTCCCACAACATCCAAAGGCCAAATAATCTCTAGATACCTCAACAATGGCCCAGTTCATGGCAGAAACTGGAACAGAGCTGTAGCTAAGACTCCCAGTGATCTGCAGAGGTTAAGTGATGCTACCGGCCTCTCACAAGCTGCAGCCAGCAATGGGAAACCTGTTAGCAAGCTTCATAGCAGGTCCCTGGGCCCTCCTGATAACCAAAAAGCTGTAGGAATATTTCAGCCCCAGAGCTAGGTGAAAGGCTTAGGAGCAAAAACCAATCAAACAGAAAACCCAGAGAGAAGCTGGTGTGCTGACACAAAACAGAGAACTTTGAGTGAGAGGGAAAAGACTTCGCTAGGGATAAGCACTCCGCAGAAGAAGGTTGGCCATGCAGGACAGGATGTCTCCCATTCCCCTGAAAATGGTGATAGATAAGGGGAAAAACACACATCAGAAAAATGCAGAAGTGAGGAGTTGGTCCTGGGTTCAACCAACTGACACAGGACATTACCAAAGATCAGATCTCAGTCTGATTTGGGCAGAAGGCCCTGTATGTGACAAGAGGCTGTCACAAATTTCAACCCTCCAGGGATAGCAAACATCAATTGATCATCAACTGGTTGATGCTGAGCAAACAAAATTTCCTCAAAGAAGCAATGAGAAATCTCTTTGTCCTGATACAGGATTCAGCCCCTGTGTCCTTATCTTAAGGGGCTGGACTTAAGCTTCAGATGATGGAACAGTCCAATATGTTTCCCTAGTCACACTCTGCATTGTTAAAAATACGTGTTCTTCTAAAGTTCTCACTGGAGGAATTGGCCATCCTCCTTTTCCAGTTCACGAGGGACCAAAATTCATCCTCTCCTCTTCCAGAAGAAAGTAAACATCCTTCTTGGAAGGAGCAATCCAGTGGTCAGAGTCCAAGACAGCTTTGCAGCTCATGAGGAACAAAGATGAAGAAATCAAGCAGTTCCTAAAGATACTATCCCAGTGGAGGACTGGCAGTGTTAAAAGGCAACATTCCCGTCTTCCACAGAAGGTCCTGTAACTCCTCCTGAATAAAACAGGGGAAAAAAGAAGAGCACACCTTGGCAGTTCTTGGTGCTCTTCCAAGAAGACACAGCATCTCCACAGCTTGGGGAGAAGGGGGTGGAACTGCCATCTCAGGGACCAGATAAATTTAAGTCTTCAATTAAAATAGACATCTTTATGTTCTCACAAAAAATGTACTAGGACAGCTCTGACAGCTACAGAACTGAGGCCACAGTAAGTGGTAAATGAATCTGCTTCAGCATGGAAACTGAAGGAGGAACATGAGGCCTCTTCTTCACAGCTGTGTCCAGCATGTCATGATCCAGGAGCATCTAAGAGCTACATTTTGGAGTTCATAATAAGCACAGAAGAAGGTAAAAAGTGTCTTGCAGTACTCATTTTTCCAGACCATCTGCCTCTCTCAGGACCTTGCACTGTTCAGAAGAATAATTCTGCAGGTTATTAAAAAAAAATTTTAAATGGCTGCAGAGACGGGGAAATGCTCTCAGTGCCAAGTCTCTTGGCTTGCCAGGTCTGAGGTGAGGTGGAATCCAGACTGACCAAGTAAATATGTTCACACATATTGGTTTTTTGTTTATAAACAGGGCAGATCTTAACATTTGCTCAGGATGCAGTTTTCTCCCATACAATGCAATCACCTCATGAGAACATCTGCGATACAAGTATGGGCAAAATTTACAGTCATTCCAGAAGGGAAGGAAGGAAATTAATAAAAAGGAGGGAAGGGATGATAGAGAAGTACCATACAACTAGGATGTTCCCTCTTGATTAACATCTAAAGAAAGGTGAAAGCAAAACAGAAATGCAGAAACCACACACCCCTAGAAACACACAAAAGAATAAAGAGAGAAAACAGTCCCAAGAGCAACACTCTGGCAATGGCAAAATCTGTAAAGCAAAGGACTTCCGACTCATTCAAAGGACCAAGAGGAAGTGAAAATCAAGTTGTGCACTTGCAATGCAAACACCCAATGTGAATACATCCACAGAGACAAGGACTCAGAAGGAAAACCAGAAGTGAAAAATACCACGCGACCCAGGAACAAACACATATTTTCTTTTCATTTAGGAAAAACAATAGATTTTAAAAGAAGTAGTGAAAATTAAAACACCTTTTGAATATGCAAATTTGCATAAGTGAAGAGCATTTAATGCAACTAGCCAAATACACGTAGTGAATATCCATAGCAGCAAGGGTATCAATAAATAGCAAGAAAAAATCACAAGATTCCTTTTAACCTCCTCATTTTCACAGGATTCTCCAAGTACAAGCCTGGGAACATTGCAGGGGAGGAAGAGGTATAGCAGTGCCAGGTTCATGAAGCTTGAGCTGCCCGACAACCCTAACCCTCAGCTACCCAACTACTGCAGCAGCTTCTTTTGAGCTCTCAAAAATCACCGTACTGGGCCAGAGCTGGAGGAAAACTCCAGTTCAGCACTGGCAATCCACACAGGTTCGGCCAAAGCTGGGGAACAGACAGGTGCTGCAGCTCCACCCCACCACATATCCCTTTCCATGTTCAGATCAGGTTGCCCAAAATGGACCACTTTTATTTGGTACAATCAAACTGGTTAAAAACAGTTATTGGTGTAAACAAGAATCAGCCTGCAGTGAATGCCAGTCATGGCTGAACATGAATAAGCTCACCTCAAAAGAGTCTACTGCTGGGAAGTGCTCACACATAAAAGCACCATTAAAAACAACCATAAGGCAAATTTCTACTGAATTAAAACCACCCTATTCTAAAGAAATAAACAAATGAAGTGAATAGTCAACTGTGGAAAGGGTTTAAAAAAAAAAATCTCTGAAATAGATGTGCTTAAAGCAGATATTAAAGGTTGGAGTGGCACTAAGCAGATTTACAGGGAAGGACTGAGCCATCACCTTCATGGACCCCACTTCAAAGCTTTGGTGCCTTCCAGCTTCAGCTAATAGCAAAACCCCAAATGGGAGGTCTCTTCCAAGTATTAAACATACTTTAAAGAAAAAAAAAAGAAAAAAAGGTAGTACTTCAGATGCAAAGAAGGTGTCTTGCAGAGACTCAGAGCCTGGCCCTCAGAACTACACACACAGCAGGAAGGTGAATTTAAACTCAGTCTGTCTATAGGCAGCCAATAATGAATGCAAAGCGTGATGAACAGAAACAGCTTCAAACATTTGAGCTAACAGCGGTGGTTCAGTCTCATGAAACCTGGTGACAAGGGAACTCCACTGATCAGATCTCAAGGTGAGAATAGCAGGGGTTGCTTCTACCACCTATCCAAGAGGCAAGCAACAGTGCAATCCCTCCAGGGGCACAGAGAGCAACCATCATCCTCAACATGTTTCTTCCCTGCACAGGACATGTTCAGAAGTTAAAGTGACTGTTACCAGCATATTGGTGTTGCTCTGATGACAATGATTTCACAAGCAGCTTCATATCAACACAATTCACATTACTTGACAGCCACAGCAATCACCCACCACTGCTGGAAGTTCTCCCAAAGGACCTGCCCCAACGCACCATCCCTCAGGCACCAGAACAACAGGCCACTGTCAGTGCTATCAAGATCTATCAAAGTGGTCCAGTTTAATAAAATAACTTACTAGCCCTGATCGTGCAGACAGACCCCTCACCTATGTAATCTCCATTCCAGGGGAAGTCAGGACAACAGGCTCAAACTGTCCTCCAAATTCATGGGCCTCTAGACAGAAGCGCCTCTCCCTCTCAATCATCTTCTCTTGAACAAGATGATGGGACAAGACAGGAGAGTAACTGGTTAACAGCATGACTTTGAAAGATCATTTCCTGAGAATCAGACTATTTTTCAAAATCAGCACCATCTTCCCCCATTAATCCAGACACTGACAATGGATGTGAATCACAGCATAAATGAGCTGGCACTTGCTAAAACAATGTCCTGGTTTGGCCCAAACCAGGCCAATTAGTCTTAGAGAAATCAAGGTCACTGCTAAATTCCTCACTGCTTACGAGTGAAGAGCCAAAGGGGGTTGTACCTGCAGGGAGGAGTGGACGGGGCAGGTGACCCAGGATTGACCAGCAAGGTATTCCATCCCATACATGTCATTCTCACTTTCCTGCTTATCACTAACCCACTGCCTCCTGGAGGTGGGGCCCAGGAGGGAGGGGCCCTCCTGTCTCCCACTGATTGGTACCAGCTTTGCCAATTCTCCAGTTAAAAGCCTGCAGGTGTGATGGCAGGGGGTGCTATTGCATTTTGCCCTCTGCCCGTGCTGGGGGGAGCTACTGCATTTTCCCCTCTGCCTGTGCTGGGGGGAGCAACTCTGCCTGAGGAGGATTTCCAAGCTCTTGATCTTGGTTTTGTACATATTTGTATATATTTGGTTATTTCTATTATTATTGTTATTATATTCTTTTTCATTATTATAGTTTATTAAAACTGTTTTAACTTTCCAACCCATAAGTCTCTCTCCCTTTCCCTTTCCCTTGGGGCGGGGGGGGAGAGGGTTAACAGAGAGCATCTGCCACCTGGTTAATAGCTGGCCCAGCTTTAAACAGTGACAGATTTATTGGTGCCCAACGTGGGGCTCGAGAGAAGCTCCAACAGGTTGCTCTGATAACTTGAATCCTGGCTCTGGTGGGAGGAGACCTGGAGAGCTCAGCTGAGAGAGTATCAGATTTCTTCCTTTGAGATTTATGAGGGGTTGGAAAGTTAAAACAGATAGTGAAGATGGTGATGTCATTTTTGAATGCTGTGTTATCTCATCTTTTTATGGAGTTTCTTTCACAGTTGAGTATTGCAATGATGCCTTACCTGCCGTGGGCACTGTGTTATTGCTTGCTTCTTATGAATGTTTACATGCAGTTTAGTAGTGGGCGCTGGTCGAAATGTATTGTTTTGGTATGGGGTTTGATACTGATTTATGCTGTGATAAACTGGGCAGTTAATATTCCGATCTCTTATCTCTATGACACAATGATGGGCAGCTTTAATCGCGAATCAGTAGCAGCAACTTCATCTGCACGTTCCAGGCGTTCTTTAGCAGATTCTGTTAATGATTACACTTCCAGTTTTACTTTGGGAAATAGTACCTTCTCCTTTTCTGCCAAGCTGATTCCACTAGATTTTGCGAAATTAGGATGGTGCTGTCTAGGTGGCATGTTTTTATTTTTGGTTGTCCTGAATGTGTTTCTGATGTGGGATAAGATTAAATATCGGTGCAGGGACAGTTGTAGGTGTTATGCAGCCACCTCAGATCCTACAGTGTGTACTGCCACTACAGCCTCAGATCCTACAGTGTGGACTGCCGCTACAGCCACTAAACCCACTGAAACCTCAGCAGCCTGTACCACAGCTGCTACACCCCCCAAGATGGCCACTGCAGCTACTCAGACTCTCAGCACTCCCACGACAGCCACTGCATCTACTCAGACCCCAGCATCTATCGAATCTGTACCAATTGCTCCTGTAACCAGGAAGAAATACCAAAAGAAATCAGCTCGTGAAGTGAAGGATGATGACTCAGAGCCTTCTAAGACAGAGCCATCATATGACCCAGGTGAGGGCCCTTCTCAGGCAGAGTTAGGGCCTGACACAGATGGGGGTTTCCTCAATCGTCCTTTTAAAGCAGACCCATCACAGAAGAAAGGTCCTTCTAAAGCAGAACTATCACAAGAGGACTCGGACATAGAGATAACCTACCACTCCTTATCCCTGAAGGACCTGAGAAATATAAGGAAAGACTTCAGCCGTTATGACAGTGAACCTATTATTACCTGGCTGCTCCGATGCTGGGATAATGGGGCAGACAGCATGCAATTAGATGGCAGAGAAGCCAGACAGTTGGGATCCCTGTCCAGAGATGGTGGTATTGATAAGGCGCTTGCAAGAAAGTCAAACACTATCAATCTCTGGAGGCGACTCTTGTCAGCTGTAAAGAGCAGGTATCCCTATAAAGATGATGTTATGAGCCACCTAAGCAAATGGACCACTATAGAAAAAGGTATTAACTACCTTAGAGAACTGGCTGTGCAAGAGATTATTTATAGACACCCTCAGGACATTGTAGATCCTGTAGATCCTGATGAAGTGGAATGCAACCGATCCATGTTCCGGAAGGTTGTGAAGAGTGCTCCACCGACATATACCCATACATTGTCAATATTAGTCTGGGGAGAAGATGCTATGGCACGATCTAGTGTGGGCGAAATGGCTAACTGTATGCGACAGTATGAAGATAGTATTTCTTCCCCACTGCAGGCACGCATCTCGGCTGTGGAAAAACTGACTAAGGAAAACAAGGACTCGTTTAAACAACTGTCAGACAAACTATCCAGGATTGAGAATAAACTTGACTCTCTACCTACACAGGCGCGCGTTGCAGCTGTTAGGAGAAAACGCTCTCCTACAGGACCAGCTCAAAGGAAACAGAACACATCATGAGGTATCCTGTGGTTTGCCCTGCGTGGTTATGGGGAGGACATGAACAGATGGCATGGACAACCTACCAGTACCCTACAGGCACGAGTACGTGAGTTGCAAGCTAACAGAAATACCAGAGAGAATTTTTCTAGGAGGATGGCTGCTCCAGTTACCAGTGAGCAGGACCCCAGTCAGGGGAGATGGGCCTCAAATCACTTTTTCCCAAATGTGAATAGGAGAAATGAAGGTCCAGTCCCTGTGAGCAGCACGAATCCATTTCTTAATTAGGGGGGCCCTGCCTCCAGCCAGGTGGAGGAGAGGGACAACCGAGTTTATTGGACTGTGTGGATTCAATGGCCTGGCACATCAAAACCACAAAGGTATCGAGCCTTGGTAGACACTGGTGCCCAGTGCACCCTAATGCCATTGGATCATAAAGGGGCAGAACCTATCAGTATTTCAGGAGTAACAGGAGGATCTCAAGTGTTATCTGTATTGGAGGCCGAAGTGAGCCTAACTAAAAATGAATGGAAAAAGCACCCCATTGTGACTGGCCCAGATGCTCCGTGCATCCTTGGCATAGACTACCTCAAGAGAGGGTATTTCAAGGACCCAAAAGGGTATAGATGGGCCTTTGGTATAGCAGCTGTAGAGACTGAGGACATTAAACAGCTGTCTACCTTGCCTGGCCTCTCAGAAGATCCTTCTGTTGTGGGGTTGCTGAAGGTTGAAGAACAACAGGTGCCAATTGCTACTACCACGGTGCACCGACGACAATATCGCACCAATCGAGACTCCCTGATCCCCATTCATAAACTGATTAGACAATTAGAAAATCAAGGAGTGATTGGCAAGACTCGCTCACCCTTTAATAGTCCTATATGGCCAGTGCGAAAGTCTGATGGAGAATGGAGATTAACTGTGGACTATCGTGGCCTAAATGAAGTTACGCCACCGCTGAGTGCTGCTGTGCCAGACATGCTAGAACTTCAATACGAACTGGAGTCAAAGGCAGCCAAGTGGTATGCCACCATAGACATTGCTAATGCATTTTTCTCTATTCCTTTGGCACCAAAGTGCAGGCCGCAGTTTGCTTTTACCTGGAGAGGTATCCAGTATACCTGGAATCGACTGCCCCAGGGGTGGAAACACAGTCCTACTATTTGCCATGGACTGATCCAGACTGCACTAGAAAAGGGTGGAGCTCCAGAACATTTGCAATACATTGATGACATCATTGTGTGGGGTGATACAGCAGCAGAAGTTTTTGACAAAGGAGAGAAAATAATCCAAATTCTTCTGCAAGCTGGTTTTGCCATAAAAAGAGGTAAGGTCAAGGGACCTGCCCGGGAGATCCAGTTTTTAGGGATTAAATGGCAAGATGGGCGTCGCCAGATCCCGATAGAGGTGATCAACAAAATAACAGCTATGTCCGCACCAACTAACAAAAAGGAAACACAAGCCTTCTTAGGCGTTGTGGGTTTCTGGAGAATGCATATTCCAGATTACAGCCAGATTGTACGCCCTCTTTATCAAGTGACCAGAAAGAAGAATGATTTTCAGTGGGGCCCTGAACAACGACAGGCTTTTGAACAGATTAAACAAGAGATTGTGCATGCAGTAGCCCTTGGACCAGTCCGTACGGGACAAGATGTTAAAAATGTGCTCTACACCTCAGCTGGGGACAATGGTCCTACCTGGAGCCTCTGGCAGAAAGTACCAGGGGAGACTCGAGGTCGACCCCTAGGATTTTGGAGTCGAGGATACAAGGGCTCCGAGGCCAATTACACCCCAACTGAAAAAGAGATACTGGCAGCATATGAAGGAGTTAGAGCTGCTTCAGAGGTAATTGGTACTGAAGCACAACTTCTCCTGGCACCTCGATTACCAGTACTAGGCTGGATGTTCAAGGGTAAGGTTCCCACTACCCATCATGCAACTGATGCGACGTGGAGTAAATGGATTGCATTAATTACACAGAGGGCTCGAATAGGAAACCCTAATCACCCAGGAATCTTAGAAGTGATCATGGACTGGCCAAAAGGCAAAGACTTCGGAATGCCACCAGAAAAGGAGGTCACACGTGCTGAAGAAGCCCCACCATATAATGAACTACCAGAGGATGAGAAGCAGTATGCCCTGTTCACCGATGGATCCTGCCGTCTTGTAGGAAAGCATCGGAAGTGGAAAGCTGCTGTATGGAGTCCCATGCGACGAGTCACAGAAGCCACAGAAGGACAAGGTGAATCAAGTCAATTTGCAGAGGTAAAAGCCATCCAGCTGGCTCTAGACATTGCTAAATGAGAAAAGTGGCCAAGGCTGTATCTTTATACTGACTCATGGATGGTAGCAAATGCCTTGTGGGGGTGGTTAAAGCAGTGGAAGCGAAGCAACTGGCAGCGCAAAGGGAAACCTATTTGGGCTGCTGAATTGTGGCAAGATATTGCTGCTCGGCTAGAGAAACTAGTCGTGAAGGTACGTCATGTAGATGCTCACGTACCTAAAAGTCGGGCAACTGAGGAACATCGAAACAACCAACAAGTGGATCAAGCTGCTAAAGTGTTCCAAATAGATTTGGACTGGGAACATAAAGGTGAACTATTTTTAGCTCGGTGGGCTCATGACACTTCAGGTCATCAAGGAAGAGATGCAACATACAGATGGGCTCGTGACCGAGGGGTGGACTTAACCATGGACTCTATTGCACAGGTTATCCATGATTGTGAAACATACGCCGCAATTAAGCAAGCCAAACGGTTAAAACCTTTGTGGTATGGGGGGCGGTGGTTGAAATATAAATATGGGGAGGCCTGGCAAATTGACTATATCACACTCCCTCAAACCCGCCAGGGTAAACGCTATGTGCTTACCATGGTGGAGGCGACCACCGGATGGTTGGAAACATACCCTGTGCCCCATGCCACTGCCCGGAACACTATTCTGGGCCTTGAAAAGCAAATCTTGTGGCGACACGGCACGCCAGAGAGAATTGAGTCGGACAATGGGACTCATTTCAAAAACAGTCTCATAGACAACTGGGCCAAAGAGCATGGCATTGAATGGGTATATCACATCCCCTATCATGCACCAGCCTCTGGGAAAATTGAACGGTATAATGGGCTGTTAAAAACTACCCTGAAAGCAATGGGGGGTGGAACCTTTAAAAACTGGGATAAGCATCTGGCACAAGCTACCTGGTTAGTTAACACCAGGGGATCTATCAATCGAGCTGGCCCTGCTCAGTCAGACCTTCTACATACAGTAGAAGGAGATAAAGTCCCGGTGGTGCATGAAAGGAATCTATTGGGAAAAACTGTCTGGATTCTTCCTGTAACGGGCAAAGGTAAACCCATTCGTGGGATTGCTTTTGCTCAAGGACCTGGATGTACTTGGTGGGTGATGTTGCAAGATGGTGAAGTCCGATGTGTCCCTGAAGGTGATCTGATTCTGGGTGAGACTACTTAATTCTGAACTGTATGTTGTTACTGCATAAGTGTCTTTTAGGTTAAGACAGTGGTGATGAGACCGGAGCTAGCTTCATCAAGTGGCGTCCAGTAACCTCCTCGAGTCTGACATCTTTAACCTGCAACCCGTGGGCACGAACCATGACAAAAGAGAGACTGCTAGCCAGAAAGACTGCTGAGAGACTGCTAACCAGATGGAAACCCACAATCCTGAACCAAATGAACTTGATGGACTTTTTGCATAAAGATGAATCATAAACTAGTGATATGTATATCTATATTTGAAAATGAAAAGGTAGTGGTGATCTGAGTATGACATGAATGGTATGGAATAAGGGGTGGAATGTCCTGGTTTGGCTCAAACCAGGCCAATTAGTCTTAGAGAAACCAAGGTCACTGCTAAATTCCTCACTGCTTACGAGTGAAGAGCCAAAGGGGGTTGTACCTGCAGGGAGGAGTGGACGGGGCAGGTGACCCAGGATTGACCAGCAAGGTATTCCATCCCATACATGTCATTCTCACTTTCCTGCTTATCACTAACCCACTGCCTCCTGGAGGTGGGGCCCAGGAGGGAGGGGCCCTCCTGTCTCCCACTGATTGGTACCAGCTTTGCCAATTCTCCAGTTAAAAGCCTGCAGGTGTGATGGCAGGGGGTGCTATTGCATTTTGCCCTCTGCCCGTGCTGGGGGGAGCTACTGCATTTTCCCCTCTGCCTGTGCTGGGGGGAGCTACTGCATTTTCCCCTCTGCCTGTGCTGGGGGGAGCAACTCTGCCTGAGGAGGATTTCCAAGCTCTTGATCTTGGTTTTGTACATATTTGTATATATTTGGTTATTTCTATTATTATTGTTATTATATTCTTTTTCATTATTATAGTTTATTAAAACTGTTTTAACTTTCCAACCCATAAGTCTCTCTCCCTTTCCCTTTCCCTTGGGGCGGGGGGGGAGAGGGTTAACAGAGAGCATCTGCCACCTGGTTAATAGCTGGCCCAGCTTTAAACCGTGACAAGCAACAACAATAGTAGACGAAAAATGCAAGTATTTGGCCTCAGGGAATTCAGAGAATCAAAATGCATTCTCGTCAGAGTCTAAATTAAATCCAAAGGGCAACAGTCCATCAGCAATCTACAAGTTTCCTAAACCAAAGGTCTGAGGAACCATCCCAGCATCAGCCTGCATTATTTGCATAAAACAGGATAATTTCTTCTCAGCTTTGCCCGGCATATTCAGGCTCCAGACTGTCCAAGAGGACTCAGCTGGACTGTTCTTTGTTGTATAAAACCCAGAGACAATATTTCTTCGTTTCAGATACATGTCTCCTTCCTGCCCATACATACAGTTAAAGAAAACTGTCAGATGCCAATCATTACTTAATTGTCCTGCCCCTTGGACATACAGCCCAGCTGGATTAAGTCCTAGAGACTCCCCTTAGACCCAAGGGACTTCTTGCCAGGGCTATTAGGATAAGGATCCAGGTCTAGAAGTCGACAGTTCTGTCTAACAGCTGATAACCATCCATAAACCCACCACACCTGACGTGTAAATACCTAGATTTGTTCCCAAAGATGAGAATCATAAACAGTGTTTGCTGTGGCTTAGCAAGGCTCCTTAGCAGACATACTGATGTATACACTGATAAAATCATAAAGAATAGCCCGATTCCAATTCAGGCACTGAAAACAGACAAATGCCTTTCTTAGAGGGTCAAACAGGAGGTCCCAGCTACCTACCACACCTTAGTTTTGTAAGAGGGAAATGATTCAACTGGAGTACTGCATAGAGAGTAGTCATTCCATAACAGGTAGCATCACCTAACAAATTTTAGCAATACATGGAAGATGTGATGGGGCTTACAGTGTGTGAAGGAAATCAACGCTGTTTATGGCAGAAAAAGCAGCAGTTTTCCAGAAACTTGTTATTTTTAACAGAGGGGAGTAAGAGGACATTTCAGACACACCTCCTCTAACTTACCTTCCCCACCCCAATGCTTATCTTTTATATAAAAAAAGGGACAATGAGGGGACAATTCACATCTTGGTGAACATCTCCAGCTCCTATTAGCTCTGCCTCTACATCCTCCCCTTCCATCCAACACATAACTACCTCTCCAGAGGAAACTGTCTCCCAAGCACAGCAGAAGTAAAAGACACATATGCATCCATCACTACCCAGCAGACCTTATCCCAATGTACACAAAGCCAGGAGAGCACGATAAGACGCATAAGAAGGGGCCGCCGAAAGCAGCCCACGTCACCAGGTTTGTCACAGCTACCCCTGTGTCCGAACACAGGCGAGATGCGGGCAGGCAGCGTTTTCCGCACCGGGGACGAGGTGTCACACTCACCCAGCTCCCTACATGGAAGCGCCACGCTCCAGCGGGGCGGCCGGGTAGCTCTGCCATGAGGCATGCCGGGGCATCGCAGCACGGTGGCGGCCGGCGAGCTGCAGCTTCGGGAAACCTAAAACAGGAAAAAAGTGAGTCAAGAGTGAATGTGCCGAAGCCCCTTTCGAAACCGGCACCGACGGCCTCCCGCAGGCAGCTGCGGCATTGCCACAGCTGAAAACCCTGCACACAACACATCATCAAGGTTGACTAACCAAAACAGTGTTCGTTAAAATGCAATTAAAGCTGGAAGTATGGGCAATTTAACAGCTACACACACCAGAAAATATTGCAACGATCTCAAAACCAACCATTTTTAACCCAGTTGTGACATCCTGCAGCAGCTGTTAGCAAACAGATGACCTGACTTTTAAAGCAGCAGCTGCCCTTCAGTGTTTTGTCATGAGGCAGAGTTGACATATGCCTGAAGAAATTGTGAGGTCCCAGCATTTGTAATACTATCTTTCAGCTTTATTTCACCAATACCCATTTCCAAGCTTCACCCATTTGTAAGTTATTTTTAGTCATTTCAAATAAAACATTATATCTAGAAGCAAGAAAGTAAAAAATAACAATAACATTATTTCCAGCCATTCAAGAATAACAGTATGAGTTTAAAGATTAACTATGCAATTAATGCAGTTTAGGTTCAAGGTGATACTATCTTGAAATAATGAGCATTATAAAAACTACACCAAACAATTAATGTGAATGTAGTGGAAGGCTGAGATATAATTATGCAATTTGCCCCTTAACTTGAATTTGACAGTGATTTAAGTGACATTTCCCAAGCTTAAGGCCAACAGTCCATATTCACAAAGTCTCGTAGGTTGGTAATCTCAGACTACGCTCTCACAAAACTTTAAAACAAAAGTAGTTTTAAGAACACTGCTTGACAGGAGGGAATCCGTGGTCACATCTGAAAACGACTGGCTGCATTAGTGAGTCTCAAACTACCCAAAGAGAAAGCAAAAGGCAGAATCCCAGTGCCGCTGCCTCTCCTTGCTTCAGTTTCCCAGAAAAAGAGTGTGGCACTGGAAAGATGCTTTGGTGTCGCCTCCAACATCCACGTCAAGACGCACAAGTGGCATTTTTCAGAACAAGCCCAGACAATCCATTAACAATAACCACAGATTCACCTCTAGGATTAAAAGGGCTGATGTACTCGAACACGTACAGGTAAGTGAGCCAGGAGAAGGAGGAGGAGCCAGAGAGGGTTGCTGGGTTTATGTCTTCTAAATTGAGAGCGGCATCACTGCTTATTTAAACCTGAATGCAGTCTACACAATCACAACTGGCATAATCAAAATCTCTTGCGTAGGCTATACTTGGTTAAAATAGGTTAATTTTCACTGTAAAGTTGGAAAAGAATTACTGGTTAAAAAAATCATATAAAATATCCTTTATCCAAAGATTGCTGCAGTTTGAGGGGAACACAGTTCATTCTTCATAAAAAACAGAAGAGGCTAAACTGCTTGAACACAAAATGTAACTCAAATTCAACTACCAAGTTGTGCCCAGCAACTCTATAATAATTACATACAGAACACAAACATGCTTTGTTGAAAACTCATAATATCTAATCAGCTATAATTGTAAATTTTATTTTCCATTTGTAAATTACCAAGGGAGCTAACTAGAGAACAGGGGATGTAAAATAATATTCTATCTGGGGATATTTTGTTAGCACGTAAGCTTCTCCCCACCCCTTCCCTAATGCCTGCAAGGCTTTTCTGCTTCAGAACTTATTTTAATTGTTAGGTTCTCTTTGCAGGTATTTCAACTATAATGCGAGCAGTGCTCTAATGAATTCTCAGCTCTGTGCTATTGTTCCCAAACAGTTCTCTTACATCATCTACAGATTTGGATGCTGAGAGTTTCTGTGCTCACGTGCACCTCTGTTTCTGAGGAATGTCAATATTCTCATCAAGTGAGATGTTTCAAACTTAAAAAAAAAAACAACCACACAAAAAGAAACCCCAAACATACACCTTCTACAGGTTTATTGTTTTCTTACATGAACCTGTTTTGGCAATTGACCCATCTCTCCCTTCTCCACCTGCCCAGTTCCTGACCGGTCACGCTAAGCCACGCAGCCCCACCAACGAGCACAACTCTCCGGAGCCAGGGGAGGACATTTGCAGGGTCCAGCCAGTGGCACAGCCCAGGCAGCACCACGTCACTGTACTTCACACCTCTCCTTTACAAGGTTCATCCCTTGGGCAAGCAGATTTGGTAATTCGCATTCCTCTCCAAACTTCCTTCTGCTAACACTTATTTTTCAGATTCACATGTAGTTACCCCCATCCTGAACTCCCAAAGCACCACCAAGAGCTGCACTAAAGACTGGACATACTGGGTACCTCAGCAGAAAGCTGACGGTACCTCATGCTTAGAGCATCCAGACACCAGGGCTCTTACTGCATAAGGGACACTTCTGACATTGCCCCATGTCATGCCTTCCCTATGATGTCATCTGACTACATTTTGCCACCAACGAAGGTCCCACTGTGACAAGGACCCCTCCAGAAGGGCACAGCCAGTGTGCAGCACCAGCCTCCGCCTTTGTCTCCTGCTCCAGCAGTGAGAGGCAGACCTTTCAATGAAGGAGGACTACTGTCAGCTGCATCTGTAAGCTGAACTATCCAAAACTAAATATAATTTTAAAGGGGAATAATATAAGAAGAGAACCAAAGGATACTGGCCTGCCTTATGAACAGATTTTTTTTTTTTTAAATAACCTTAAACGTGCTTCTTCGAGGCCAGCAGTCAAGCGAGCCAATACCCCACTTCTACCAGCCCCGCTGCAAGAGCCGCACCACGCTCACTCAAAATGCAAAAGCAAACAAGTAGAAACAGCGAGAAACTCCCTCCACTCAGCAGCACTCTGACAAATAATACGTAGATGGGTGGAAGAATTAAGCCATAATTAGCAATTTTGTTGGCCCAGGTAGTCATCCTGTGTTCTTTCAAAAAAAGCAAGCATTTCCAAACGACAGAATGTCACCTTTCTGAAAACATCAGCTGGCAATTTTATACAATAAATAATGCTATTTTATAGTAACAACTACAAGATCAGCAACACATTAAAGTTAACATATTAACACTAACAGAGATTATCTCTGTTCTCTATTAATCTGCATTCTTTACAGATGGTTATTTATGAAAATTAAGCATGAAGCTGAAAGGTTATCTATGGTCACATTAGCAAACATCTGCTTGCAATTCTGATTTCATGTTTGCATGCTATTCTTGGAAAAGTAACCATTTTCGAGAAATAACAGATGTGACCAAGTGTTCTTAATCGTAAAATATTCGTTTTAGCAAGATAAAAGTTCAGTGAAAAAGCAGGGCCAGGAAAGAAATCATATTCTCTGAACACAGCAACTGCCTGATACCGCTGCTGCTGAATACTCCAGGGGAAAAGTGTTTCCGAAGTGGAAAAAAAACAGTTTATTTAGTGTGCCACTACAGATAATTACTCTTCGTTTTTAAATATGAAACATTCACAGGAATAAACATGAACTCAGTTTCAACTTTAAAGCAGAGAAGTTAGGCATTACATGAACTGAACCACCTATTTACTCTCAGGCAGTGGGATTTACATGGTACCCTTCAATCTCCAGTGGCAGGAGCTCAAGCAGCCTTCAGAGTGACTTTAGGGATCTTGATTTACTCCCCAAATGACCTCACCAAGATCCCTCACTACCTACAACAAGGAAGAAATGGTTAAATTTGGCTGGGAAGATGTTGCAGGCAGCAGGCTCTCAAGGGAGGCTGGATGAGGGAATTAATGTAGACCAAACCAAGGAGGGAGACGTTTAATTCTTTCTTAGAGCCTATGCTTAACCTAGTTCCTAAAAATAAAATTTCTCTACCTTCAGAATATTTGTTCATTATGTCTGATAGCTACACTCTTTGAATGAATACTGTTAACCCAAAATAAGTATGTAGATAAAGTGGCAATATATTTGTATCACAATACAAAATGAAATATATAGCCATATAGCTCAATTTTTATTTTTTTTATATACTCACACACATATATACACATACACTTACAAACATACATATATTCTGTTTATAAACTATCATGGACCCCTGTCTTTGCAGAGACAGTGCTTCTCAAATTAAAGAAAAAAAATAATGTAATAATGAAATATTAGAGTGAAGGATTACAAGCTCAGTCACCAACACTTACTGGCCTGATTTGAGGAGTTTATTACAGAGTGTCATTTTAAAAAAAGGGATCCTGAATAATAAAAAAAAAAAGCCACCCACATGTCCACAACCCAACCACCACCCCCAGTAGTTCAGACTAACTCTGCCAGGTTTGAGAATTACTGTTCTGGTGAACCCCTCAGGCAAAATTCTGAGCAATCATTTTAATTACATCCCTAATAATCTTTTAGAGGAACACAATACCATGTAAAGATTCAACTTCGGGAAAGCTCAGCTTTCCCAAATACCATATGACAAGTAAATGTTGCACTGCCAAAGTTATCTTCAGTCTGCAGTTCTTCTAGTTTTTCCTTGGGTTTTTTTTGTTGTGTTTGGTGGTTTGTTTTTTTTTTTTAATTAGTTCATAGATTTAATTTAATCCCAGACTTGCTAAATGACAACACTCATAACATTTAAAGTAAAACTACAGGTGACAATCACAGACCTGTGTTATTAGTTGATGCTGTTCATACATCCTTTTACTTGAGGAACACTGATTATCACAAATCCCAGGTATTAAAAAGTCATAATTTACCTCTTTACCTACAGAAAAAGGAGTTTGATCTGGAAGACTACTGTTTCTTAAAATACCATCTTAGATCCTTTTCATGTTCTAACAGTTTGGGACATTCACTGAATACGATTTACATTTTGAAGATTTCTCTATTGAAGAAAAATATTTCTTAAACAATTCAAATTCTCATATGACAGGGCTCCTTGTGCTGGAGCTTCAAGACTACAAATTACAAACCTCATAATGAAACTGAATTCTGTATTTTGAATCTCCACTATAATTTTTTATAATTAAACTCTTCATTTAGAAAAAAAATATGGCCACATTTTTCAATTTATAATACATACTTCCTATTACTCTCTCACTCCATATCTGATTCCTCTCTAAGACACTCACCTTCAAAAAGGTCTAGCAGCTTTTTCCCGTCAAATATTTATCAAGCTGGGTTTTTTAACACTACGTTTTTCCTACCTGACACACCAGTCTTTTGGTAGAAGACAGATCTTAATAACTTCATAGTTGTTTAGATTGTAGAACTTCCCGATATAGGCAACAAATAGATGGACAGAAAACAGAAAATACATTTCAAATAAGAGAATTTGGAAAGTAACATGGGCTCGAGATGTTGAGATTTTAGTATATCAAAAAAGGCAAAAGAAAAATAAAAATCCAGCAATTTTAAAATTATTCGTTTTGCATTAAAAACACTAACATACATCAGAATTTTGTTTTTAAGAAAAGGCAGGAGCCAGCTCCTTCGAGACACTTCCTTTCCTGTGACTGGGCAACACAATGTGTGTTCCTAAATGACACGATGTAGAAAGCAAAGAAGATGAACAACCCAAGTTAGAATAACTGTAGACTAATTTAATGATGAATACAGGGATTATCAAATAAAATTAAATTCTAAATGTTAAAGCTTCTTTGTGCACCTCAGAAAACACGAGCCTCCCAGTTCTTTCATGGCTCAGCAATGCTCTCACACATTTTGCTCTTCACTCTCTTGGCCCATTAGTTCACCTGCATTTTCAAGACCCGGGTTAAGGCTCCCAGAAGGGAACACGCCATCCTCCACGCCAAGCCCTGGCAGGCGCAAGGGCTGCACCGTGGCAGGCAGGAAGGCAGCAGCTGGGTCACTCCCCAAACCCCCGTGCATCCCAGCCATTGCCTCCCAGCACTGGAACAGGAGTTTGGTCCGGGTGGGCTGCAGGCTTTTGTTTTAACATTTGGGACCTGGAGAAGGTTTCTCACCACCACCAACACAAGCAGGGCAGGGGGCCGCAGAATTTTAAAAGTGTATTTTCCCCTTTTCTCTTCCCCTTCCCTGAGGCATGAGAATTCACGTGAGGGGCAAATGACGCAAAAATCTGCCACCACACATACATGAGGCAGGTCCGAGAGCTGCCCCAAGAGAAGGGGACTCTGCAGAGCGGAGAGTTATGCCACATTAAGCGATATAAAATGTAACTAACTGAACTGCATAGCACAATGTAAGTTGGGAAGAGCCCATTTCTCGTCCCATCCATGGGCCAAGCAGAGTCGATGCCTGCAGCCACAGAACAAAAAGCAGAGCACGCCTCAAGATACCTATACAGGAAGGCAACGGCTCGAGGACTTTTCCTGAGACAAGCAGAAGCAATAGAATGGGGAAATGCAGAAACAAACACAGTGGCAACAGAGAAAAGGCAGAGAAATAGAAACACCAGAAATCATCCATTTAATGCAAAAGCACAAGCGGATCTGAAATCCCTCCAAGTCTCTTCAGCAATGATGCTTGCTTTTGTAAACAAAAGTAGCTCTTAACATACTTTCCGCTTGAAATTAATTCCTCCAAATGGAAGAGTAAAGCAGAACAGCTTCCATTTTGGATACAAGAAAGCATCCAAATGCTGTTCCATACACACCTCGGCACCCTTGACACTGTATCAGGCATAAACTGAGGGGCCTGACACTCCAGGGACGTGCGCAAGTCACAGAATCACAGAATGTTAGGGATTGGAAGGGACCTCAAAAGATCATCGAGTCCAATCCCCCTGCAGAAGCAGGATTACCTGGATCATATCACACAGGAACGCGTCCAGGCGGGTTTTGAATGTCTCCAGAGAAGGAGACTCCACAACCTCTCTGGGCAGCCTGTTCCAGTGTTCGGTTACGCCCACCGTAAAGAAGTTTTTCCTCATATTTATGTGGAACCTCCTGTGTTCCAGCTTGCACCCATTGCCCCTTGTCCTGTCAAGGGATGTCACTGAGAAGAGCCTGGCTCCATCCTCATGACACTTGCCCTTTACATATTTATAAACATTAATGAGGTCACCCCTCAGTCTCCTCTTCTCCAAGCTAAAGAGACCCAGCTCCCTCAGCCTCTCCTCATAAGGGAGATGTTCCACTCCCTTAATCATCTTCGTGGCTCTGCGCTGGACTCTCTCTAGCAGTTCCCTGTCCTTCTTGAACTGAGGGGCCCAGAACTGGACACAATATTCCAGATGCAGCCTCACCAGGGCAGAGTAGAGGGGGAGGAGAACCTCTCTCGACCTGCTGACCACACCCCTTCTAATACACCCCAGGATGCCATTGGCCTTCTTGGCCACAAGGGCACATTGCTGGCTCATGGTCATCCTGCTGTCCACTAGGACCCCCAGGTCCCTTTCCCCTACGCTGCTCTCCAACAGGTCTGTCCCCAACTTGTACTCATACATGAGGTTGTTCTTGCCCAGATGCAGGACTCTACACTTGCTCTTGTTATATTTCACACCCACGCACAAGTGGTACGTTAGCTGCTGTGCACAAGAATCTGCATCTAGCTATGGCGCCTTGAAATCAGAAATCTAGTCAAAAAAAGAACTGTTTTCAGTAATCAGATAAGCTATAAAGCTATTATAAACTCATCTGGTTTACGTCTCTGCTATTGAAAATTCTTCAGGATAAAGAGTACCTTTACTGAGCTTCTCCTGCATAAGAGAGCAAAACAAGTTGTTAAGTGCAAAATTGGGTTCCCTTTGGTGGGCAGGGGCGGGGGGGGTGATGACAACAGAACCCCATTCAGGATTGTCTCCAACTAGCACAATCCAAAGAAGGGAAAGGAAAAATGAGACTTGTGTTTTGAATATTTACATTGCTGTACTTCATATCTTTGCATCTTAATAATTTTTGGCTTACTCGGTGCCCTTTACAGATATTTGTTCCGAATTTTTAAAATGTCAGCCATAAAAATAAAGTTTTACTTTTTCTTACTAGCTTTATCATTTATTAAAAGTTGCCAGCAACTCTAGAAGTCTGCTGCATGCCAGCAGCCCGTGTAAGAAAGAGACTCTTGTTCTGGCCCTGCACACAACACCCCACATAACCTTTAAAACTCCGTTGGATACATAAAATAGCATTGATCCCAGAGCCCCGAGAAACAAGGCGCTGCAAATAAGAAAGCTAAGCCTCAGATGTCCTGTCAAGGACAAATCCTGTCTTGTGCACCCAGCCCAAGCCATGAGCGGGGAGGGGCACAGCCAGAGCTGGGGACAGGAGATGCCCCATGGCAGAGCAGCCTCCGGGAGCCTCTGCCCTCCCTCCTGTGCCCCAGAAGGATTCCAGCAGCAGCCCAGCCTGCTCCCATCCCTCCTTTGCCTTAGCACACAAATCCTGAGCTTAGTGAGGGGCAGCGGATGCTGAACTCCTCCCTGTGCCACAGATCTCATGCCCCAACTTCCATTTAACTTCACCCTCCCAGCAGAAGTGTTTCTCCTCTTAATCCTCCCGCAAACACAAGTGTAGGCAAAGAAATTTAAACCAAGTCATTGTTGTGCCGGATGCTAGTGAATGGTCTAATTTATTGTGAATGATATAAAGCATTCAGAGGTCTGGTCTTTACTGAGCAATCCAGAGACCAAGCTCTGTGCCAGAGACCATAAAGTGAATCCCATAAAAGAATTGGTTACAAGACTTGCATTATGAAATTACAAAAATACAGTAACGGGATCTTAATACTACCCATGGAGACACTTGGTTTAAAAAGAAAATTTGTTAACATTTAGCATGAAGAAGGCAGCACCTTGAAACCACTAAAAAAAGAATTAAAAAATTAACCTACCAGTAAATCTGCACCTACAAGTAACCAAGAAAGGCACAGTGACCTTTGTCAGGTAGACACAGAAGAAACATTTCTCATATGTTAGGGATGAGCTTTTGAAGTTAAAACAGAATTAATGTTCTCGCTGCATCATTTAGAGACTTTTAGATGTCATGTTGCAATTTCAATAACAACATCAGAAACTAATAAACAGTCATGGGTTGTTAGATACTGAAACAATACAACTCCAATCAAACAATTCCAGTGCACGCTGGTGCTCTGTTAACATTAAAGCAAACATCAAAAGGAAGAATCTCTCACACTTAGACTCATCTGCCTCCAAGTTTTTGCCCTCAGGTTTTCCCTCACTAAGCTCCATCCATTAGAGCTGAAAGAGGAACTCAGATGCGAGGCTGCATGCAGCCCTGCCTTTTCAACAGCTTTCAACAGCTTACCTGCTTTGAGGATAGTTAATGGTGCTTATTAGCATGCTGACAGCTGATGTATCCATCATTAATACCATTAGTGACTACAGCAGCAGTTAGAAACTTCGCAGTAACACAGATAAAGCCCGAGAGACTCCGTCTACAGGCAGTGAACTCTAGCTCAGTGGCATTAGCACTCATCGGACCATTTTCTCATCATTGCCATCACACTAAAAAAAAGGAAATAGCTTCATGCTTTCCTGCCCCCATGAATGCTGAAGTTTATTCATCCATCTGCAGAGTTTCCACAGAAGTCACGTAAACAGCCCTCAGCAACTTAAGATACTAGGGTACAGGAGATGTGGGTTTAAACCTACCTAGGCTGAGGAATTGCTGAATGCCAAGTGATGCTGGAAGTGCTAACTAGGGGCTGAAGAGTAGTAATTCCTTAAATCACCACTCACATGACACCTACTAAAGAACTGCTAGTTTGATGGCAGCAACATACAAGCTAACTTGAAACACTACTGAAAGTGCTTCCAACTACCCTGCTTGTATTTGACCTAAAATGACCCAAACTATTCATAATCAGGTCTCCAGTTTCAGAGGAGCAGAGGTAAGTCAACAACTAAATATTGGCTTTTCTAGCTGCACAACACAAAGGGACAAAGCTTCAGGAACTAGGTCCTGATCTCAGCCTCACATACTGCTTTGCAAATGCTAGACTTTGGACTTCTTGCACACCCAACACTTGGCATTGCCTCAGATGCCTAAGCTCCATGGAGACAGCATATCACACATAACCCACATTTGGCATTTCTTCGCGCTCTGCACCTCCTGCTCAGGAGGTGGGTTTTAGCTTGGGTGCTGAAGGCACCCAGCTTCTCCGCATGCAAAAGAAACTGCCCAAGCACGTAGTTGAAACACCCAAGTCAGGGAACAGACCCTCTTCTAAAATCAAATTGCAAAACCACCTGTTAGGCAACACAAACAATGAAGGCAAGATCTAACACAGAAGCACACACAAACCATACAGGTTAGAGAAACCCATGACCTATAAAGCTGTTTTCACTGTGAGGACAATCAAGCAGCAGCACAGGTTGCCCTGAGAGGCTATGCAGGCTCCACCCTTGGAGTTTTTCAAGACGTGACTGGATCAAGCCCTGAGCAACCTGGTCTGATACCACAGCCACCCCTGCTCTGAGCAGGAGGCTGCTCTAGAGATCTTCTAGGTCTCTTCCAGACTGATTTATCCCATGAGTCCTTACAACACATGCCGCAACATGTCATGCAATTGGACCTTGAAGTTATTCTAGCTTCTGGAAAGTACTATTAGGAAATTAAACACAGATTAGTAAAAACTGATTCCATTAATAAGACTTTATATTTTACTATTTTAAAGTTCCAATCTGGCCCAAAATATTCTTTATTATTGGGAGGAGGTAATGCAAATAATTTTTAAAAGACTATCAGCTAGATATCACTGTTCTCCAATATGATTTCTGAAGCAAGATGCTTGAAAAGCAATTTATATATAAAATACACTGTCTTCATCCAACTTTTGCCTAACCCCAAACAAAATAATGAACTGTTCCTACTGGAAAGCAACCAGATAGTAGACCACACTCTTTTCTCTTTAAGAACAGAAAAAGATTTTTGTTTGCAAAGAGTCGTGAAACTATGAGCTATGATTTTCTGATAAACATTAACTTTGCTAAATAAAAAAAAAAGAGACTGCATTCATTTAAAGTCCCATATTAGGGAAACAATGTTGCCTTTTTATGGCTATCTATTACATACTAGCTGAATTTCAATAATCAATTGTAATTCAGCACCATATAATCTATTTATATCCGCTCTTCTCAGCCAACTGCGGACTACTGCATGCTCTTGAAAAGTTTGGCCAGGATTTCAGCGTAGTTGGCAAATGCAAGCTGGCAAGCTCTTAGGCAATTAAAGTCTTTATAATGACTATACCACCACATACGAGACTGCTAGAAATGGGACTGGATGAAGTACAAAAATCTTACAGTCATGCTTATAATACGTGACTCCTTCGCGTTTCTCTTCAATTTTGCTTCGCTGATATTACGGTAGCATACTACAACTATTCTATCAGTCTTTAAACTGAGTATGTTTAAGTGTTAGCTCCATGTTCCAATTATGTTAAAAGAGGATTATCCATATTAAAATATGGCTTATTAGAATAAATGTTACAATGAAAAACATCCTCACTAAATGCATAATACATGTTCAGCCAAAGTACTAATTGCATGCTCCATGACTAAATAACAAATACATATAATCCATCCTTACAGATTTCAAAACGAAGACAAATAATTCTACAAAAATGTTTCCAGCAAACATCTCCAAATAACCTCCATACAAAGTCACAGCAATAAAGGATAGAAAATATTTCCTAATCACAGAATTTAGACTCTTGCCAGACAGATGCAGTTTCCAAGGTAGGACTCATCATTGCTAAAGCAATACTCATCTTTAACTATCTTGACAGTCCATGTTCTATGTGACCCCAAGAGAACCCTCTAGCTTTTCCCCATTGGCATCCCAATATCCAACAGCAAACTAATGCTGAACTCCGACGTGCTCATAGAGTGTCTTCTATTATTCTATTTTATGCAATACTGCAAGAAAAAGTTGGTTTAAACAGGAAATAGTGCACCCATTATGAGAAAAAGTTAATACTGCTACATTTCACTTTTAAGAACCTTCCTAGGTCGAAAAGCTATACACAATTAGTTTCAAAAACAATTAGTAAATGCCTAATTATAAGCAGTTTTGCATATTATGCTGTACATTATACCCGAGTTATGCAGCAAGACTGGATTTACGCGATATAGTTTCAATGAATTCTAAGGGAAGTAAAGCATTAGGTAGCAATGTTAGTCATGCAGTAATGCATTTCACAGCCTGTAACATTTTTGAAATTCTGAGAACACATCACAAACTGCAAATTAATAAATTAATACATATTTCATTTGTTCCCCAGAAAATCTCCTCTGAGACTTGGGAGAGGCCTAAGACTCCAGCGAGAGAGAGGTCTGTTTGAAATGCATAGCCAGACATGGGAACAGAGAGATGGAGCAGATGCCAGCATCAGCTGGGTCAGTCCTAACATCACACCTAGAGAAAAAAGGAGCAGGAAGGATGCATGTATGTTGGGATGCATGTTGTCCAGAACTCCCAAATCTGACAAGACTAAGTTGCATTCTTCCAGTGTTAAGGGGTCCTTTAGCCAGTAGTGCAAGCAGGGCTTCCTGCTCCATCCTTGTAAAGGAAATGAGCATGAGCACAAGAAACACTGAAACCCTCATTTGGGTACACATCACAAGAAAACTGAATGAAAGGGAAGCACCAGGTAGGCAAGCCCAAGATTAAAATGCTGACTTTTGTGAGTTTTAGCAACACAGAAACAAATATAGCATCTCAGCAATAAGCGAAATCCCAAACGTTTTTTGTTGTGGTGGTTTTGTTTGTTTGTTTGAAGTTGCATCCTTCATCAAACACTCACCGACAATCACAAAGCTTGCAAGGACTCCTCTAAAATTCCATCTCAAAGAAACCCACATCTTTTTATAGCAATACTGACTGAGCATTGGCACAGAGTGCCCAGAGAGGCTCTGGAGTCTCCATTGTTGGAGATGCTCAAAAGCTACCTGGACAACCAGCTCTAGGTGAGCCTGCTTGAACAGGGAGGGTGAACAAGATGACCTCCAGAGATCCTGCCAACCTTCACCATCCTGTGATGCTCTCAAACTCCTACTGACTTCCACAGAGGCACCACTTCATGTCTCACCATGCTCAGAGAAGAGACATACAAAAGTAATGGCTTCCCCTGCATCTCATATGAATGACAAACTGATTTTAGTCTATACTGCATAAAAAGAAAAAAGACACACATCCACAAGTTGCGCTTTAGAAAGGGGCAGTTTGGGGCCTAAATAAAAAGATGCAGAATACTAGAAGAGGAAGAAAGAGATACCAGGGAAAAAAACAATACGGTAACAAATACAAAAGCTGCACTGTATGGGAAAAAAAAAACAAAACACCCATGGCCTACAAGATTTTACAGACTTACCATTAAATTGCACAAACTCTGTATCAAGTGATGTGGAGATACTCCAATGAGTCAGTGAAGGGTTTGCTGTGAGGTTTCCAACGGGGAGCTAATGTAGGGTTTGTTCCCCTTGCCTCACCCAAGGAAACTGGAGCAAAAGGGATAACAACTAATCATTTTAATATCCCCTTAATCAAAAAAAAAAAGAAAACTTTTACCATCAAGGTGTATTTCTAGAGGGACCACTGCACTGTCCTAATCCATTCTGTCCCTGACACAAAACCTGTTTCTTCTCCTAGCCAGACCCACCGCCCTGGCACAAATAACGTTATTACGCCAAGATGTGGCGGCATACCTCAGTGTTAGCAGCAAACAGCTCAGTGTTTTCCTTGATTTTTGTATACATGTTTGGAGTTATTTCATTTCATGCTGGCTTGGAAAACTACCATTCCATTATTTAACGAATTCTGAGGCATTCAAGAATATAGCCAATTCCAGCTTATATTAAATGAAAAATGGAAGCAGCACTATTTTTAAACTTTTTAAAAAAAAAAAAAAAAAAAAAAAAAAAAAAAAAAAGCAGTTTTGCGTATATAGACTATGTATACAAGTTCCCAGACATCTTTAGTGAACCCAAACCTATGAACACAAATCTAGAGAGACTTACAGATAAACTTAATGTCAAGCATTATGTACAAGTCTTCACTGGATCAAGACCAAGTACCTCACCTTTTTCAGTCAGAAGGATTTAGATGTTTGGTGTAACAGAAGAACACCCCTTTGCACCACAGTACAACACATTCAAGGAAAAGCAATTTATATTTTGCAGAATTAAAGAATCAGCGATGCCTGGATGGAAAGGACTGGTTTGGAAAAGGTCCAAAGGCCCAAATAATTGCAATGGACTGGAAAATCCTTCACCCCCAGGTCAGCAATTTCCATGGCCAGCCGGGCCATTTATGAGGGCAGGCAGTTACTACCAACCGCCCTTTGAACGCTCAAATCGCCAGCTTTGGTACCATTGCTGGGGCGCAAACGTGTACATATGCCATAACAAACTAGTCATGTGGACTACTTCAGCAGAAGAGCCCAGGACTGAGGTAGTGCACAAAATTAACTCATCAGTTACCAGAACTGGACTAAGATAACTAAGCTGGGTCTGCAGTACAATTCTTCTCTACAGGCTTGAGCTTCTCCCCACCACAACACTGTCAAGTGCGGGATCAGCACAAGGAATGGTAAGTAAAAAAACCTTTCATCCTCCATCAGATTGTTAACTCATTACAATTTGCTATAAGTGGTAGATCAAATAGAAAAAGAAAGTCCATATTTTTCCCTTTTCTCTGCCAGCTAACATTAGTTCCACCCCACTTTCCCAGTTATTTCTCCAGTTCCCTCCCTCTCAGCTTGCTTCATGTCCTCTGCTTCTTGCTTCATTGCATTGTCCTTTTTCTTAGTCCCATATTTACTGCCCATAGTCTACTTTCTCCTCATTGCTTTCTTCACTGCTTGTAACTTAACTTCTAATAGTCCTCTGTAAACGCTAACTTATTAATCAAGGTAATGATTATGAAAATAAGCCAGTCTTGTCTTTATGACTTCTGTATCTATAAAACTACTTTTAAGTACCTTGGTTCTCAGTAGATGGATAAATTTTTATACATGTATGTAAAAATCTCAAGTGTCACAGGGATGCAACAGAATATCAAAAAAGTGAAAATTCAGCCATGGCTGAGAGTTAGAAGAGGAACTAGAATTAAACATCCTCATTTTCAACTCTGAGTGAAAGACAAGCTTCAAAATCATTAACTGTCTCCTTTTGCTTACAGCAAGAGGTCACAGCAAATGTCAAACACAAGAGAGCTGTTCAACTAAGGGCAACCTTACAAAATCCAAACTATTACCAAGAGCAGCGTAGACGTCATCCTTGCCCCAACAAAGCCACTGCCTGGACAGCAGCTGTTACACAAGACTCCTCACTAGAGAGCTGCCAAGCTTTAACCTTCAATGAAGAGAAATTAATTTATTTCATATTTAATTATTGTTAAGAAACAATTCTGCCATACCAGTGTATTGGCTTCCTTAGAAATATGTCAGGAAAAAAAAAGGCATGCTATCTTTTCCCACCTCTTCCTATAGCCTAAACCAAAGCTACACATATGGAGTAACAGCACAGTAATTTATCACAAAGCAATAAACAGGAGATTGCTATTCCAAATAGTGAAAGTAAGTAGACAGCAAGTTAGCTATTCAGAACATCTATCTGTTAAAAAAAAAAAAAGAAAAGAAAAAAAAAAGAAACAAAAACCAAAAAGCCAACCAAACAAAAAAAAGCCCACAAAACCCATGATGAATAGGAATACAAAGGAAATGCTTTTATGGAGGAGGAGGGAAGCATATTCCAGAAGAAAAAAAAAAAGTAACTAAATGCAGTAGTTTTCTTCAATGGCAGTTTTATTGTTGTACACTGAATGCTTTAGAAAACATAGCTGGTCTAAACTATAGCAAATTGTCAAAACAGTTCTAGAATAATTCATCTGCCATACAGGGAAAAACAGCATATAGTTCCAGGCACAGAAGCATTAAAAATACCCAGTACTAAACCTCCTCTAATTTTGCAGTGATCTGTGGATAAAGGTTTTCTAAAACCCACAAGCCTGAACTATGACATTATATAAAATCTTAGGGCCTATGCACATCAGTCAGAGCTCCAGGTACGCACAGGATGAAGTCAGAGCTAGTTTCTGGCTGCAGAAAGAGTTGTGCACTATTAATGCTATATCCTGTCCACACAAGACGACCAGCTGCGCACGTAGAACTTCCTGCATGCATTAGTTTGGGTGTTATCAAAGGAATTCAAGATTAGGTTATATTTCTTGGTAAACATACTGTTAAGAAAAAAAAAGTTGTTATATTTAGTCAGAGATCTTTTAACTTGGTCACTGTATAAAGACGTCGTTCTTAGAGAGCTAGATGATAAAGACTTCTACACACTGTATACTCACTGCACTTTGCACAGTTCGCAAGGTCAGAAGAGAAAAATAAATAAATATGGCTTTGATTTTCATCTCTAACTTGCAGAAAGTCTGTTAATTAAAAGTCTCCAAGTTTACATCTTAACGTTTGATATTATGCAATACTTTGTCTAATAGTCTAACTATGCTTTCACAATAACAAAAAGCTACCGTCCACGTAGCCCTTCTGAGCAACCCAAGACAAGCGAACAATCAGCTGGCAATTTCCCTGGCAGTACGCAATGCTCATCTGCAGAACTCCAAACAAGTATTTTGAAGGTATCAGGACAGAGAAAGAACAAGATATGAAAGCAAATTAAGAAGGACTGATTTTAAACAGCAGCACAAAAATAAAGCACTAAACATGACATTTAAATATCCTCAGAAACTTACATCACCGTGCCCACGAATACTGCATGCAGGGGTTGAACTTTGCCAAACATGGACAAGCCAAATTCTGCTGTTCTTTAAGTTAGCAATAGTTTTGCATTAACTCCAGAAGCAGCAGAAAAAGTTGCTCCTTGGCTGACAGCAGATCTTACCTCAGGGCACACACACATGGGCAAAGACACACACAAAGCATCCCCCTGAGCATCTTCCACCCTTACACGGTCCCTGCGAGCAGGGCAGCGAGCTGAGGCTTGGGGACCCTGCACTTGAGACATCTGGAGAGTTGTGCTTTCCTCCTTAGGGCTCAGAGGAAAAGCTTCCAACTCACACTGCACATTCTTAAAGGATTTTTCTTTTCTCCTCCAAAGAGCATAGCAATTCTGTTGCGCAAAGCTTCTGACTACAGTCAACGCATGCAATACACCCCCCCTCCGCTTCACATTTTTTGGGGAAAAGTAATTTTTGTGGTACTCCACGCTTACCAATAAGTAACTTCTACGTTTGACATATTTATAAGTTTACTCACAAGCAGAAGACGCAGTGGCACGCACAGGGACAGCCCGACCAGCCGAAGGATGCGGCGCTACCCAGCCACCCCGGCCGGCCGCCGGAGCCCCCCGGCAGCGGGCAGCGCTACGCCGCTCGGCTCGCTCCCCCGGAGACTGCCGGTGCCGTCCCCGCCGCTCGGGCATCCGCACCGCTCCCTCCCGGAGCCGGGGCACCCCGCTATGCCCCTCTCCTCCGCAGGTTCGCTGAGCCTCCCGGGAGGCAGCGGCGAGGGCAGCGTCGTCGGGAGGGCACAGCCCCACAGCGCCGACCCCCGCCCCGCTCAGCCACCCCAAGGTCACCCCCACCCCAAGAAAGCAAACTTTGGGTGCCACTCACTTCCGGCGGAGCTGAGCGGAGCGCCGGGATGCGGCGGCCGCGGAGAGCCGGGACGCGGCGCGGAGCCTCCGCCGGCTGCAGCGCGCAGGGCGGGCTGCACGCCTCCTCCTCCTCCTCCCTCTCCCCGACGACTGTCACTTCACCTGCAGGCAGCCCGGCTGCGGCGGGGCGGGCGACTCCGCAGCTCTCCGCGGGACTGCAGTCACTGCGGCAGCGCCCTGCCCTCCGTGCCCCGCGGGGGTAGCCGGGCCGGGCCGGGCCGCCCAGCGCAGCGGCCGCTCGTCCCCTCGTCCCGCCGGGGGCGGGGTGGGCCCTGCCTTGGGGGTGGGCCCTGCCCAGGGGTGCCCGCAGCCCCTGGCCAGGGGAAAGGGCAGGACCTCTGGGGTGCCGAGGATAATCCTAAGCCCCCCGCGGGTGTGGAGGCAGCGCAGACCCACTGCGCGCACGTCAGCCTCCCCCCGCCCCGATCCTTTCCTGCAGCTGCTGGGTAGGGATTGCTCCCGTGCTGTCGATCAGCTCCCCGGTGAGGGGCTATAAATATTTATTAGGCATCCTAATAGCTGCATCAAGCTAAGCGGAGCACTTCATTCGTGTCGCTCCCGTGACTCAGACCTCCGAAACCTGTCCTACACGTGCTTAATGTTCACTCGCTCCCGCACTGCCCGGCTGGCTCCGCACCGGGGAGGGCTCTCCTGCCACCGCCGGCTGGAGAGGTTTGCTAGCAGGGCATCAGCGTGTGCCACAGCACCTGAAGCCTACCTTCCTCCCTCCTTTTTGAGGGCAGCCAAATGTTCGCTAGCTTGAGTGGTTTCCATCAGAATATATCCATCAGCAGGGAGGCGACCGTCTTCTTCTATGGGAGCATCGCCTTAGTAGACCTGTTTGGACAAACTGGGCTTTTATACTCTTAATTGAGCTGTGAGAAATATCTTAAGCAAGAATCGGAATGCACAGGGAGCCCTGAAATAAGAAGCTAATCTTGGAAGCAGTTAACTGTGTAATCTCTCTAGAAAAAGAGGATAAGAAATTATAGAAACTTTCTACAACTGCGTATGTGTTTAAAAAAAAAAAAAAACAAAACAGGGTCTCTCAAGACAGAAAAAATGTGTATGAATGAAATACATTAAATTCATCTCTCTTTTTTTGTTTTTCCCCCTTACAAAAATGGCTCTTGATGCTGGGTGGCATACAAACGCAAGCTTGCAATACCTCCTGCAACAGCTGCCGCCTTTGTAAATTTTGCTTATCTGAGAAATTTTAGAAGTAAGAGCAAGGTTTCTGCTTTTCTGTATCTCCTGTTCCCAACCAGCTGACACTTCTGTCTGGGAAGTGGACCGTCTGAGCTTGACCTTTCTATCATGAAGCATGTAGCTTTGTCTGCATAGCATGCTGGGATAAAAAACATCAGCTATGAAGTTGAATCACCACACTTAAACATGGGCTAGAGCTGCAACAAAACATCATTGGTGTATATTCTTCCAAACTTCATGCTTGCTAATATGAGTAAATAACTAATTGGCAGTTTGCCCACCTTTCTGAGATTTTAGAGTAGATGCTTTAGAGGGAGATTCTATTACCAGGACTTTGGGTTTGCTAAGTATGATACACTGCATTTATGCCTATGGTAAGAGGTAGTATTTGTGTTTGTGTTATAGCAACGTGCAGAGGCTGCAGCTGAACTGAGACTTGGTTGGGCTTTCCACTGACCACACACACAGAGTGAGAATGCCTGTCTTGGAGATTTACAGTCCGGACTAAGCAGAGAAGACAGGCAAGAGATGGCAGGGGAAACAGAAGCACGAAAGGTGAAATAATTTTCCCAAGACCACGCAGAAGGTCTGTAGCAGCGCTGGCTGCAGAGCCCATGTCTCTGATTCAGCAGCCCGTACAAGAGTTCCAGCGATGCCAAGCGTTGCCTTAAATGATGAACTGAGCACAGTCCTGGAAATCAAATGTACAAACTGTGGTTTTAGTAAGACTTTTTGTTGTTATGGTGCATTAATTTATTGAGGTTTTGTTCTTCTTCTCAACAGCGCTAAGCACTAGCAGTAAAAGGTGTTCAATACAATTTCATGCTGGCGCCCTGAAGCCAGGCTATTTCAATGGAGTTTTGCTCTTTCTTGCTAAATCTGCCAATTTCTTGCTAAATTGCAAAATTAATGAATTCAGATTGGGTTTCCCAAGCACTAGAGCAAATTATTGCCCCTCCACTGAAGACACTTGTGAAAGGAATAATTTTTGAATGACATTTGACTTTACACGCCAGAAATAAAAGTAAATACCTTTATGCCCTATACGACCTTATATAAAATACACCACCTACAATAATGGCAGCTGAGTTCATGATCATAATGTTAACTACATTTTTTCAGCTTTGAATTTTTCACTTAAAGTAATCCTAAGGACCTGTTTATTGGAGGTATTGAAAAGACGTGTAGATGTGGTGCTTAAGGACATGGTTTAGTGGTGAACTTGGCAGTGCTAGGTTAACGGTTGGACTTGATGATCTTAAAGGTCCTTTTCAACCAAAACAATTCCATGATTATCATTACTTGTAATGCCTCTTGGGCCATAAGTTCCTACAGTAGAGTGTGCTGTTATACAGCTAACAAGATGGTGATTACTCCGAACTGGGGTAACCTTAAAGGAAACCTCTGTAATGGATACAATCATAATATTAACTGTATCATTATAATAAACTGAAAAAAAATATGCCTTTGCATTTAGCAGTATTTCAGATGGTTTCATTCAAAAACAGCTGAAATGATCTACCTCAGCTTTTCAAAGGAAGCTATTCAGTCCAGCTGAGACCAAATCTGTATTATTGCTTTCCAGAAAGGGAAGAAGGAAGCTGTGAGGGACTGAAAGGCAGATGCTGCCCTGCAAGCACCCATCTGTACACTGCTATGTGCTGCATGAAGAGGTCCCACTGTGGAGATACTGCTTCACAGTACCCATAGAGATCCTGGGTGATTTCTGCCCTCACCAACACCATCAGAGTCAAGGTCTCCTGCTGTCTCACAGGACACATCCTGAGCCTTGATGAACTGAGGGACTGGAGGTCCCAGTCCTATACAGTGATCTGTACAGGGAAAATTACTTCATCTTATGGGAAAATCCAAGTGATATCCATCAGATTTAGTACAGGACCAAGACCCCCTGTCTGTTGGCCTAACAGGCAGGTTACAGCCCAAAGCCCTGTAAACATGTACTTGCAATGACTTATTGGAAGTTGCAGTGGAAACTGCGCTGCATAAATCCTTGTCTGGGGTTAATTCAAACCCATTATTAATCAATTTAAGATAACCTTAAGAAAGCATATGCTCAGTCTTCACTAAATTCTTGTGAATTAATACCTTACATTAAAATACTGCATTTCCATCTGCAGACAAGTACTAATTTTTCATGTACTCCTATTGAAGTAGACAATAATTTTTGCTGCAGGCAGAATAAGGGTCTTAGAGATGCTAAAAGTACCATCTTTCCCATTCAGTGGGAACTTTCAAAAGGAATCCTTTTTCAACATTGTCTTCATGTAAAGTTAATTATCTGATAACTGTTAGCTGTTATATACAGCTTCTGTAATGGTTACAAACAGCAAGACAGTCATATGCAGCTATTCACAAGTGCAAAACAGTAAGCAAAATGTTGAGTCAGCTGGAGATTCTAAGACAAAGTTTTACTTTTTAAAAAATATTTCGTATTGTGATAGGGTTCTTGTGAGGGTGTGTTGTGCTTCACTAAGTATCCCATTTACAAGAAAGTTCTCATTCCAATCACACCATGAGAAATTAAGGGAATTTTTGTAAATGTGATAACCATAAAACTTCTGCATTCAGTGATTTTGTTGCTCTATTGTCTTCCTGAGCCAAACATGAGGTTGCTTTAATTTACCATTACATCTAAAACTGTTCAGCCTAAATACAACATGCCTAAATAATCCTTTTTTTTTTTCCCAAGAATCAAGTAGAGATGGGGAATATTAAAAAAACCTTTCCCAAAGTTTTATCACCCTACAAAAGGGACGAAAAGTCTGACACAGTATTTTCATTCTTTCTTTCATCTGTGCCCCACCTTCTGTTCTTCTACAAAGGAATATCTGACTTTTGTGAATGGGGACCAAGTACATTTGCGTGGTCTCTGGGTCTGTGCAGTGACATTCACGCTGGGCAATTAAGTATTTCAAGATAACCGAATTGATTAAATATAGGATTGCGCTGCTGCAGAATTACTTAGGGAAGGCACAGTTCACAGAAAGTGCCGTTCACAGCAACAGAGAGCCACTGCAACAGAACCAAACCCCCAGGGATGCTGCAAACTTGCAGTTCAGCTTCTGAGCCAAATTCATCCCCCTTGCAGCACAACCTGGCATCCACCTCAATGAGGAATTCATTTAGTCTTTTACATTTTCTGTTGCTATAGCATGCACTTGTTTTCATTTCTTTCTTATGGAATGATCTTTAGACTTCATTTACATTTCCCTGGATTTTTTCCTGCAGAAAACCTGTCCTTCAGAACTTCCTGCATTTAAAAAGAAAGGAATACTGCAAGACACTGTCTCATCCTGGCAACATTCTCCCCTGCCTTGGAGGACACAATCCTCCTTGAAACCACAAGCAGCAGGGGAAAAAGGGGTTTTTTTTAGAAAAATTGAGAAAATACACACAAAACTTTTATGTTTATCAAAGAGTATCACAGGGTTTTGTAATAGTGTGTAGCAGAGCACTCAGCCAATATCAACAATACTTTAAAGCAAGACAGAGGTCTCAAAAATAATTAAATTCCTATGAAAATCAACTGCTTGAGTGTCCACACCCAGGACAAGACAGGCAGGATCCAGCTAATTCTGTCTCCAGTGCAGCAGCTTTTCCCATGGTCGCTTTTCCCTGAGCTATAAGGTATTCTGGAACACCAGGGCAGCTCTGTGAACTGCTGGAAAATGCAAGGTCAAGTCTGTGACAAGTGCCCAGATGTGGGTTTGTAAACAAAGAGTCCTACATGTCAGCTGAGTGGACACAGGTGGAGTCCAGGCTGGGGGGTCAGGGGAGCATCTCCGCCTCTAGTGCTTCCCCCTGCTCTGGGGGAAAGAAAGGGTTAATAGAGAGCATCTGCCATCTGTTTACTAGCCAGGCCAGCTTTAAACCTTGACACCTTCCCCCACCCGAAGTATTCCCTTAGTTTTGTTTGAGCCAAAAGAGAACCGATTGACTCCCCTGCCCATTTTGGCACTGAAGTGGGGCAAGGCCATTTTCTGCCCTTCCTAGAAATTCAGTTTCGCTCACTTTAGAGTTTAATTTACTTGCATGTTTTCTATGCGTTGTTGAAGAAGACGAGGTTTCTGATGCTACATGACCTTGGAATCATCTAGTTTTGAATAAAATATATTGAAGAATATATTAGAAAATAAAAGCTCACATATAAAAGAAGTTTTAGGTTTGAACTCTGTACTGGACTATGCCCACTGAAATTACATTAAAATGCTGAAAGTCATAACATTTCAATAAAATGGAAATGAACAATGACACATCAGCGTTAATGGGAAGGCAACCCAAATATCCTCAATTCCCTTCTCAGCTATGTCAAGCGTTCTGCTGCTGGCTTCAGTAGAAGTTCATGTGTAACTGAGAGGAGAAGAGTAATAAGAGGGATACGTTGCACAACCAAATATTTTTGTAGGACGTTGAAAGCTCCTAGTTGTCGGTCTTCCTGGGGAAAGTCAGAGGATGGGGACAAATGCTGTGTCCTTGTCTTCACTAGCAACTGTTGGCACATAGACTTGTTAGGTGCTGCTGAAGCATTGCCAGCCATGGTTTTGCAGCAGCAATGGACCAGGAACTGTTCTGCAATGTAGGCAAGATGCCAGAGTGAAAGGAAAGGTGTGTATACATGTTTTGTTTACATGTCGTTTATATGCCTGTTGCCAAGGAAGGAAGGGCAGCTAAACATTCTATATTAAAAAAAAAAGTTATGAAGAGCAATGCAAAAAAGGAAGCTCACTCTCTGCTCACCTCTACAATAGGGATTAAGAAAAGTTCCAGAAATACCTAATGTGAATCCATACTTCCACTGTCAGATTTCCTCCTGGAAAAAGAGCCATGTCTTTTAGCCATAGGTTTTTAACCATGGGTAACTTTTGGTAGGAAGATAAAAACACTTTTAACTATTTTGTTTTTAATGGTTTGATTCTAGAGGTGCTGAGTAATGCTATAGATAGTTCTCAACACATTTTGAAACCTATTAGAGCCTGAGTTGTAATAAGGACTCTACAGGGATCCCACGGGGATGCCTCTGGTAGAAAAACTTCTGACTGGGGATAGAACAATTTCCTTGCAAAGAGAAACCAAGACAACCAGAAGTCTCCAGTTTGGAAAAGAGAGAACTGGGAGGATATAACCAAGGTATTAATATAATGGACAATATAAAGGTGGAAAATGAGAAATCATTATTTGCTCTCTCTCGTAATTCAAGATCTACAGTTCACCAGTTGAAATTATCCAACTTCAAGTTTAAAATAAACAAATGGAAGCACTCAGTAAGACAATGTCTGACTCAGCCTGAAATACAAATGTTTTCAAAAATCAGTTTGTTTTTTACAACCAACGTCCAAGGACGGCTGTTGAATACAGTGCTGTGGATACAATGTTTGGCACAGAAGTCCCTAAACTGACAGAAATTGGTTGCATTTTTGCTTGTACTTACTTTCTTCCTAGTGATCTGCCACTGGTAGCCATTAGAGACAGTATATTGAGCGAGGTGGGTCTTTGCTCTCATCCAATGTGATTGCTATTACCTTATGATTAAGCAGTTCCCATCAAAACAGAAGCACCTGTATTAAAATGCTAAAACTGGTGTTGTCTTTTTTGACTTATGGAAACCTATAACAGACAGTTCAGGCATAAAATGATGGGCTTATACATTTATTTCTAGATTTAGTGAGTATTCTGTTTTATATGTCAAGTAACTGAGCTAATGCTCTGTGCAGCAAATGTCTGAAGATGAAGAGCCACCACAAAAACATGAAATCATGAAATCAACACTTGGAGCTGCCAAAAAATAAACTCCTGTAAAACTGGCTAATGGTACGAGCTTCATTTTATATATTCAATGATGAACTACTGATTAACATTTCAGAATAGTTTATGAATACTGACAATACCTGCTTGGTTTATAGGGATCATTATTTCCAAAAGGCTAAAAAGAACATGAAGTATGTCAAGACTGCATATGCGATTACTATAGGAAATAAAATACTAAAACTATATTTCCACATAATTCACACACAAAGCCAAGATGACATGCTGTCTTTTGAATGGTGACAGTGATGACATGATTCAAAGCTAAAAAAAAAAAGTAGATTGGACATCCGTAACAAGTAGTAACATGTTGAAATAGCTCAGAAGGTTCTGAGCAAAAAACGTCTCTTAAATTGTATTCATGCCTGGAGCTAAAGGGGAAGCACCGCATAGGCAGGGCTTGCACTCTAACAACTATACTGTGTTTTGTATTGGTCTGCAGTTTATACTGGTTCCTAGATTTTGTGATGCACAGAAATCAGCAAATGCAGCATTTAGTGATGCCCAGAGAACTGCACAGGCATGTTTGGTTACCATCCCTGCCCAACAACACACCATTTGAAATCAGAAGGCAGACAACAAACCGGCTGTAAACTTGCAACAAAGTCCATGTTTTCCATCATTTGGAATATCCACTGTAAAACTTATTGTGTGATAAAAATGTTATCAGGACCCAGATAAAACACTTTCTCCAGCTGAAAGCTGCAGCAGGATGCTGTGGCAGAGGGAACAGAAAGAAACCTTTTGCACTACCAGAAACTCCAGCAGTTTCACATGCCTGGCTACCTTGCCACGGCTCCCATATCACCAGGCAAACCAAATCATTTTGCCAAGACTAGAAAAGCTTTTGCCATCTGGGATAGCCCCCTGTGCACACGTGGTTTCATGGAAACGCTGGGTACATGCCATGCTCTTTTTAAAATGCAGAGGTTACTAGGTTTCTCAAGGCAAACTCTGCTGACACACAAGCTGCTTTTTTCTGTCTTTTAAGCCTCACCTTACTTGTTTTGCCATACAACAACTGCTACGGATAAATAAATAATACTGTGACCTAGACAGGTATCCTTTAAGCACCAATGATCTCAGCCCTGCTGAAATCACGATGATGTACCTGAGTGCTGGTACTATTGAAATGTTGTGCAGGCTTCCCAAAGGCAGCTAATGCAGACCCAGGGTTTGGCCACACCACATCATTGCATTTATTTATTTATTTATTTTTGCAGGAGAGCAGTCTAAGATGGAAAATCTAAGAGGAAAATAAAGCCATTTGAGAAAAGTAAACAGTGTTTTGGGTAAACAGGAAAGTGCTGTAACTCAGTGGTTTTAAGATGACTGACTTTTAATTTCAATGTTCCATTAGCAAGAAGTTTTTAGAGGCATGTTTTTCCTGTCTGTAGAGTTATTAGAATATACCAGAATGGTATGAAAAAATGCTGCACACAAGGAAATAAGAACAGCTAATGCAAAATATTGAATTAATATTTTATTGCAGGCAAATAAGACTTTTTTTTTAACGATGCCATCCAATCAAACACCCATCCCAGTCTGAGAATGTGGTGGTGTCTTTCATATACCTGTTGAAGGGGCTGACTTTAGCTGTATAGTCTTTGTTTTTAGATGCCAACATGTTGGCTGCCTAAAGAAGAAAACAATCTAATCTGAGGCCAAATAAAAAATCAGGGAGGAAAGGATATGTCAAAATGTTTTCTAAATTGCCTGCTTTACTTGAAGATTACAGACAGCCTGCACTATTTTAATTATGCTCAAGGACTCAAAAAGCACGAAGCAGAGAGTACGGTGTGCTGCATAAAATGAAGAGCAAAGGCACAGCAATTGCTCGTGTCCTCCGGGTGCAGGATGAAATTCACTGTTATGTGCATCAATCATCCTTTGCTGCAGGGCCTTCCGAGGGGTACTGCATAGTTTAATACAAAGGAGAGAGACAGAACTATTTGTCTGCTTGTTTATGTTCTGTTGGCTTATGGAGTGTCTTGCAAAGGATAAAATTCACTGCACTGTCCCACTCTTTTGATTGCAAACTCACCTTCCTGTTGTCTGTGGTAGCACTTTGCTTTTTAAAATCCTCTCCAGACACAGACTGATATTCATTGCTACATCATGCATTGCAAATTCAGTCAAACATTCTTATGGGACTACTAAAAATCATGCAAACATTGTATTTCTTCAGAATTTTGGAACCTGCTAAATTACTTGGTTGCTATCACAGTGACTGTTCCCCTAAAAATATTTATTCTGCTACTGAAAGAAAGAAAAAACATAATAGGACATGAGGTGATGTTCTTACAGAAATCCCAAAAAAACAGTCTGTCCAAATCCCATCGCTTATCTGCTACCCAGTCTGAGGAGAACTGCCAGTAAGGCAAACATTTGTTCCAAGCACAGAGTCCCTCCAGACTCAGGTCCATAGGTCGTTACTCATGTCATGGCTAAGCAGGACTTTCTCAGCAGGAACTTTTATAAACACGAACAGCTTTTGGTAAAGATACGAGGCAGGTAAGAAACAGCAAAGCAATGGCTACATATAGGTGATAACTGCTATTAAAATGATCTGTGCCTAATAGATATCACTGCTGTAAAAGCTTCAGTGCCAAAGCTGTAGTTGCTGCAGGCGATAGGATACCTTCAGTTTTTCATTACCATCATCACAGATTTTGGTGGAAAATACAGCCCTGGCCATCCTTGTATCACTGGGGAGCAGTGGGTCCAGGAAGGTTATTTCTTACTCTATAGGGCATGACAAAGTAGAATCCAGGCTGAACTTTCTCCATCCCTGTATATGGGACAGAAACAGCACAAGCAAGAGGAAAAATGATCCTGTAGCTTACGAGCGCTCAAATGGAGGAGAAGTTCCAACGTCTGAGCCTTCCCTGCTGAGCAGCCTGTTTCAGCCAGGCTTACCTGGGCCTGGCGTGCAATTCCCTCACAGCTGCAAGGACACCAAATGGCCTGCAGGCAGACCTATAACTGAATATTCAATATTCAAAGGATTTTCCTTCCTTTCTCTGTACAACAGGAGCAAAACAACAATAAGAAATTGAAAAGTTGTGCATCTTTACTGCACTTACCTCTGAAAATCAAAATGCATTTTAAAGTCACTTTTGTCCCAACATTAAGCACAGAAAATGACAGTCTTTACACTTGTAGAATATTTTGGGAAATTATACACATGTGAAAGCTTTGCTTTCATTTTAACTTGAAGACACAAGTTGCTATATTTTGCCAATTTCTGTCTGTGTTGGATGTTCAGTTAGGGTAGTGAGGCCAATCATCACTTGACACCAGATCTTCTAGGCTCCTGTAAGTACCTGAAATCCCATTTGTTATTTGACTGCCTCTGGTTAAATCCTGACAATTTTTCCATGATACTAGCCAACATTATGCTTGTTGGTATTTTTCCTATGGTGGGCGACATCCCTAACATGACAGATGAGCAGTTTATTTCACAGGCTTTGCAAAGCAACATTCAGGCAATAAAGCCTCAGTGACCCTACTGACTTGGAATATATTTGAGCCAATTATGTAAAAACTGAATGTCTTTGCCAACTCCGTTACCCATCCAGCTCTCTCTGTAATCTGATTATCCAATTTTACACAGTTTCTGCACTGGCCACTTTTGGATTTGAGTTCATAGAGTGAAATGCAGGGATTTTCTGCTCTTTCCAGCTGTATAAAAATGTTAGTATCTTGAGAATGTATCACACAAAGAGCAAGAAGATTTATACAAGGATAGTGCTAAGATGAATACCACCCGTGAGATGTGCGGTATTTATTAATAATAGGCTAGTTTCAAGCACTGAATATATTTTCGGGTGACATAAAGTGCCTTAGCAGAAGGCTGCTGCTGTGCAGAGCAGCCTATGCCTGGCAGTCTGTCGTCAGAGAAGGTGAAAAAATGGATCGGGCTGGTCAGATAAGGCACCTCTCCACAACCGTCAGGAGACGCACTAGTTCAGTGTTTCCAATTTATTTGCAGATTCTGTTAGCTTAGTCCGTTATTTCCGCTGTGGATTATCAGTTTGACTGAATTTGTAGATAATGAAGCCTCATTTTTTGAAGTGCCAGGCACCCAAAGCATTACTTGAAATCAATGGGTTATGGGAGTGTGCTTAGTACCTCTGAAAATTAACTCCAAAATTAATTGTAGATGTAAAACCAGGGACAAATAATTAGTTTGAATGTGCTTCCAATGAAGCCAATGACTATATTTTATTGATGTTATTGGGTATGAATCAAGCTCTCTATCAGGAGTATATCCAGCTATTTTAAAAAATGAACAATTTCCATCTCATTTAAAGATGCCCTGTAATACATTATTATACGTTACCGTGTCGTGTCTCTATCAAGGAGACTTTTTGAAATTATCTGTATTAGGACTTGTGCATACTAAGCTGTTCCTGCTTATTTTTGCAAATAGATAACAAAGCTATATGTTTTTTAATAAGCAACAGGTGAATATTATTAGCACGCAGTGTTGTTGCATTGAGATCCACTCTGCTTATACTAAAAAATAGGAGGGATACATTAACAAGGTAAATTGCTAAGTCTTCAAGAACTATGAAAAGTTTTGGCCGGAGATAAATGTAAGACACATCGGCAGTATCTTACATGAAATCTACCACAAGACATGAGCGTATTTCAGTTGCTGCCTTAGCCCTTATTCACCTTCCTGCAACAGCCCCAGCAGGAAAAGATGATATACGTTTCAAAGGGGTCTAAAGGGGTTTTCTTACATTCCTCCTAAGCCACACTCTTTAGGAGCAAAGCATGGAATTTAACCCTTAGATTTGGAAAAGACATATTTCTAGAAGTGTCCTAGCAGTTCATATTTATGTGAAAAAATATTTTAAGTTCCAGTTGAGTTGTGATAATGAAAATGTCTGAAATTTCTCTTTCATACATTCAGAAATTCAAAATACATCAAGGAATACAAAGTGTTAGCAATTAGGTTTGGGATATAAAATAATCACATCAAATCTTTATCTAATTCCTTGTTACAGAGAAGTAGGCTGTCCTTTTTCTTCTGGGCAGAGTTGGACAGACACTATGATTGTTCAAGAAGAACTTGGGGTCTCGGGTGCAGTAGCAAACAGCACCATTTTCAGAGGATCTCTGAAGCCCCTGTTAGACTTGATTATTCAGCCCTCCTAAAAAAAATGACCAGTGGGAAACTACTAGTGAGAGATTGTGCTCCTGCATTTTGTCATGTCCTGAGCAAAAGCCGATTTGTCCTGGTCCTTGAAGCGCTTATTGCAGCACATCACAGCAGTGTAAGGTGCTTATTTATGGCTTGGGACTGGTCTGAACAAGGAGAAAAACAGTAGCAGTCTTCCTTAGCTCCGAGGTGACGTGTTGTTAAGTGCTGAGAAAGTCTTACACGTTCACAGCTTGTCTGCTGGGTAGTTTCCACAGGAAGTTCACACACGGCTACTTAGGCACGGTGAGAAGTTGCGTAGGATATCATCTATTTGTATGACCCAGTACATCATTTTTCAGCCCACCGTGCTGCCTGGGGTAGGCATGCCCAAAGCCTCCTCCTCCCCACAGAAACCACCAACAGCAAGTCCTACACCCAAAGCCACAACATGTCTTTTGGTCCTTTCTCAGGGCCCCGTGAGCTGCTTCTCCTGCTTTTTTGGCCCTCCCCTCCAAAAAAACCCACCCCTTCCAAAGAAAACCCAATCCCCCGACCACCGTCCCAAAAAAAACAAACCCCAAAAAACAAACCCCCACAAAAATACATGCAGCAACAGCAAATGCATCCTCTCACCTACAGCCAGCAGTCTCAGGGAAACTCCTCTGGTTAATGCTGAGACATCATCACACAGCCCAGTGCTCGTACCAGGAAGGTATATCTTAGTTAGAGGAAACAGAACAGTTGCTTGAATAAGCCATCCTCCTTCTCGTTTGCGGTTTTCTTTTTTTTTTTCCTTTCACTTTTTTTTTTCCCCCCAACTGTTTTAGATTATCTTTAGTTTAATTGAAGTTAATTTGAGAACTTAAATGACTTCAGATCTTACAGTCCAAATCTATTTTTGCCTCATTTCAAAGAATAACTTCAATATTAGGAGAGAGAAAAGTCAGGAAATGAGGCACATGTGACTGCTCCTTTTCACAGAGTAAGTAAACATATCTTCTTGTTATGGATCTATGCATTAAGACAGGCTCATTTGAAAATGTCTCCTTAGACTGTACGAATATTTTATACAAGGCAATTCAGACATCTTTTGTAATGCAAGAATCTGGCTAACGTTAACATTCATGCAGTGATGGCAGAACATATACTCTTCTGTATTTTGATTTTTTTAGATACCTAGTCTGTAAATATTCAGACTCTTCTGGTTGGGAGAATTTTATTACCTGTATTTAGAGGATCTGATCTTTCACTCATCTTCAGTTTGAGGGAAAAGGGAAAAGGAAAGTCACTGCTAATTTCCCAGTTTCAAGAAAGGTGAACCAGACATTGTCCTAGCACTTTCCCAGGTGGCCACGAAAAAGAAGCACAGGCATAGAGGAAAAGCACATATCCCCTTTTGTCTGTTGTCAGCTGAAATCTTCATTTCTGAATAGCATGAGGGGAAAAAAATCCATGTCTTAAGTAATATTTGGCTGTATCTTTGTTGCATTGATTAGGCATGCAAAATACATACGGCACAAAAGCATTGGTGCACTGGGAAAACTGAGTTTCTGTTAAAAGAAAACTCAGGTTATAGTTCATGATGTACAACAGTTTCATGGGAGAATGAACAGTCCACGATCATGAGAAACAAATGCAGTGTAAGTTACATTTTAGAAATATCTATCCTGACATTAGAGTAAGATGACCAGCAGCCCTGTTTCTGGCAAATTCTTTGCAGGGTTTCAATGACAATAACCATACAAGTCCATGACTTTTTGTTCTGAAGATGGCATATCTATTTACTGCAGCTGAAAACTCTGACTTAGAGGCGTCTTGCCTTTCTGCCTCATGGGTCTTACTACTGTTATCTCAGTGCTCGTTCTCACATAGGCTTGCTTCACCATTTGCTGGCTTAATACCCAGCATTTCAATAAAAACAATACCCTGCCCCAGAATTCTACTGTGGAATATTCCTCAAGCTGAAAGAACTTGAGCTCTAACAGCTGCATTTCCCAGATTTTCTAATTCATGATACAGAATCAGATCCTTAAAAGAGCTCCCTGTCTACAGCATCTTTCTTCTCCATTCAAATACCCCCTTTCCCAGGCTCTTATGTGTTTCACGTAAAACAGGCCATGAAATAATTAACAATAGTTACAATTTGCTGGATGACTTCGTGCTACTTCATGTAAAACTGACTAACTCCCCTCTGTGGGAGTGATTCACCTTCAACCGATACAGGAAGAATACTAGATGTTAAAAAAATCCAACGCTCTCCAAACAAGATCAAATAATGCAGCTCCACGTTCAGTGGCCATCTTTTGTGGCCTGTTCACAGAGAAACTTGTTGGTTATATAATCTGTCAACGCAATGTTTGCTTTTGTCCGTAAATTTAATTAAGTTTTGATAGATTCATCAGTTTTCATCTAAATTATTTTTGGTGAATTCTAATTGGTTCCTGCTGTGGCTTGGCAGACGCATAACTGATCATATGCCTATTTAATCCACTCATGGGATATTTAACAAATTGTTAGCTATTTCACTGTGCACTGAAGTGTAGCTCTACCCATTCTTTTTTCCTGCCACGCTACTGGGGCTATTATGACAGTCCATTATGTGATTTATTTTGTGAAATAAATGTGAAGTGTTGCAAAAACAACAATACATCATAATCTTCACCCAAAATATAATAAGGTCAAAAGACATCTCTAAGCTTGTACATGCAAAACACTAATACCTTTCTTTCCAATCCGTGGACAGTAGTTTGCCTTTTCTGACGTTAATGTACTAAGTAAGACATATTGCGGTGAAATAGTTATGTGATAATTCATTTTATCCTTCTAAAATAAGTACTTAATTGGTTAAGAGAAAAAGTAATAGGCCTATTTATCAGATGTTTAGGCTTGTCTACCTGGGGAAATAGCCTGGAATAGTTATTGCATACTAACTCTTCAGGCGGACATTCTTAATCCATAGTGAAAGTGTCTCTGTGCATTTAGCTTAATCCATGCTGGGAAACGAGTACAGACTGGATGTTCCACCTTAATTTCACCCCCTAAATTTATTCTGCAATAACTCCCCCACATAGACAAATCCTTAATTAAAGCAATTTCAGTTTAGCAAAATAGCTGAAAAGCTTAGTTCTTCCTTTATGCAGTAAGATGCTCGCTCTCCTTCCCGTGATGCGGCTTGTTGGGTAGGACTAGAGGACATACCTTGGGAACGTGGAAAGATGTTTCCAATAGGAGTACCTGAGGTACAGGAACATACGCTCCCTCTTTTCCCCCAGCTGACCAAATCATTTAGCTTAGGTGGTGCTGATCCTTCTCTTTTCTAAGTTGTTTGGTTTGGTTTGGTTTTTTTACAAGATGTAGAAAAAAGTAAACATGATGCTCTGGAATTTATGGTACTTGCTCCTGTTGTCCCTAGTGGCAGGTGAGCTGCTTGGGTGCTTGGTCTGCAGAACAGTCCCTCAATACTTCAGCTCTCTACTGCAGACACAGCACTCAGTGTTCCTTCTCCTGGCACAGGGAGGCTGAACCGGTGAAGGCAATGGTTTCTGGTCAGACCTGCCAGTGTGAAATGCTGTTTCTCTCTCTCTAAATTAAATATCAGGGTAATGATGCCTATAAAACGATGTGACACTTTGAAGGACAAACATGATAGATGTGCAGAATATAATAAAACACCCTCTCAGTAGGACTACCAAGTTTTCTCAAAACCTGGTAACTTCAGTGTGCCACAATTCACACAATATCAGACTTTAAAAATCCACAACACAGATATCAGAAAACAAGGCAAAGCAGAGCTAGTCCAGCAAACTACTTACAGTGTTGTTAAACTTTGTTCTAATTCACATGTTATAGGAGACATACAGCAGCTTCTGCATATCCACGTTTCTTTAACATGCGGTAGTAGGTGAATACACAACCAGTGCAGTAAAGCACTGTCAAACCAAACCATTAGGGATGACAGACCCCAGCAGATTAAGTCATGATGGCAAGGCCAGTGGGATGTGAAACTTGGCTAATGATATCATGTCCTTGTCAGCTTGCATTGGCTAAACATGTTAAGGTTTACCAGCAAGCCCTATGTCTTAGTGAGCACTACTAAAGGGAATTTCAACCTGAAAGAGGTCAACATGAGCAGAATTCAAACGCTTGTGCCGCAAAGGCTCTTGGTGAAAGCCTGGCACTGCTGAAGCCAATGGGATCTTGGCCAGTGACCTCCATGAGGCCAGGATTTTGCCCTTTGGCTTTTGCAGATGTGACATTCAATTAAATCCTTTTGCTTATATTCTGTAGATTGGTTTTCATCATATGTCATAAGACATTTGTAGATTGCAAACTGTGTTGCAGGGAACTGTGTCTCATTAAAGATCTGTACAGATCCCAGGTTAATGGGACCCTGGTCCTTCCAGGGCCACCCCGCACATGCTGAAGAACACAGCAATAAAAGAAAGCTCATCCGCAGTGCAAGAGTCATCATGCTGTAGGAATTAGCTAACATTAATCATCCAAAAATGACTGCATGTGGTGCTCTATGCAGACAAGCAAAGCAGCATGGGTAAGTCTGGAGGGAGCCATGACCATCTTCCTTCTGTCAGAAAACATTATGATGAGCGGGGTCTCGGCAGGAGGAGATGTCTCCCAGCCGAGACCGAGCTGCTCTGACAGTTGGTGCTCCAGGAGCCGGCCAAAGATTTCCAGAGGGGAAAGGGGTACCAAGGGAGGGGCTGGACAGCAAGCCAGGATGAAAGTGGGCTGCATCTCTTTGGGAGACAGAGATCAGTGGTTCATCTGATGCTTCAGACAAGCAAAAGACCTTGAAACTGTATGTGCCTCTCAGAGGTGGTGATTGTGTTTTATACCAGTATGGGTTGCTTTAGAATCGACAGTCAATGAATAAGCACTAAAGCTAGTTCCTTCAAATAAGTTTTGTTTGTTATGAGGTGTTTTTTTTCTTTGCTGCTAGGCAAAGGCATTGCTAGGCTTACCAATTGAGCAAAGCAAAACCACTCCTCCATAGCCAGAGTTACAAAGGCAAAGGAGCAAATATGCTCACCCCTAAGAGGCAATCAGCAGAGAGTCTCAGACCATAGAGAACAGTGTTTGAAATGTTGTACAGGCATCGTCTCCCTTCTGTCATTTCAGATGTTTCAAAGCACACTCCTAAACTTCCCCAAATTTATTTCTAGAAACATCTTGACTCAAGAACCTTGAAGTTCAACATAATCCCGGTGGCTATGAAAATGTTAGAAATCTCATTCTGACATGTAGATCCATGCTTAGTTCCCAACACAGTTCTTTTGGGTTTTTTTAATTGCAAATGCACAATTGTTTAATTGCAAACATGGATAAGTATTTAAATTGTACTTCATTGTTTACATTAGATGTATTTGCTTTTTTTAAAAAAATGGTTTATGGTCTTCTCCTTCTAATGAAGTAAACATAAAACCAGATGGGAAGAGATGGAATTTACTAATTCTAAAAATGTAGGGGCCAAAGTCTTAGATACATTTAGACAACTAAATGAAAGAATTATAGTGTAAAGTTTTTAGAAGTGCCCAACAGGCTAGATGCCTTACTTCTCCTAATGTCAAAGACAGTTTTACTGTCAAACTGCCAAAAGAATTGCAATCTGAAAGATAAGAAATAGAGTATTATTAGTGTCAGTGTCAGTGCCAGAAAATGTTAATACAGGAGATATTATGGTAAATGAAATCAGACACAGGCAAGTAGCTAAGAACAAGAAAGTTTCAGAGGAGGAAAATCATATATTGAACAAAAATCTATGTCATTAAGAATCCTAGAAGTGCATAATATCTCTAATAATAGCCATTCAAGAGATACTTCATGGAATACCGTGACCTCAAAAGATAGTCAGAATTAGATAGGAGTAATAATCCTCTAGTGAGGAGGCAGATGCTGTCAGCCAGAAAAAATCAGGAGTAAAAAAGGAGTGTAACAGAAGTGAAAAGTAACAAGTTTGTGTGTTATCGCCACAGCCTTTTGGGCTGGCCATGGACAGGCCCTTGAGACAGCCCTGGGCAAAGGACACTGTGACGTTCCAGGACTGAAATGTGAATTTCCTTCACTGAAACGGGAAGACTTGTATTTTGCTACTGACTTAACCCTCCTCCCAGTTTCTGTGCACATATAGATAAACCTCCAAAGCCGGGAGTGACAGGGAAGACAACATGTTTCAACAAGAAGACTAACTTTGGTGAAATTTGAAACATTGTGAATAACCAAAAGCAAATAGGAAATTCTGGGAAATATACTTACATTGTGAACAACAAGAAAGAAGCAGAAATAAAGGTATGAACAGGGAAGATTTCTGGGAATATGGACATTTCCAGTAAGGTAGAAAGCAACATAGAAACCATCTGTTAACATGTACAAAGATGAAGCTGTACAACAACAGAGGATTATTGCCATCAGCAGGCAGAACAGAAGTGTGCCCAACCACAACATGGTCCAAAGACAGAACAAGAGCCAAGAAATTATTTTAATTCACGATGTCCTCTATGTCAAAAGTTGAGCAGAGTGGCAAGGTTACAAACATAGAAATACATGAACAAAGGAGATACTAATGACCAGAAACAGTCATACTGACCTGGGGCTGGGCAAGTACCAAACCAGAAGTAGATAAGGTTCAACAGCAAATATCAGCCAGAAGCCAATATAGGGGTGAAAAAGGGTCTGTGGAAGAACAACGGAGCAACAACTGGCATAAGCGTAAAGTGAGCTCCACATCAGCCAGGCATAAGCAGATGAACGGAAAGGCATCTGAATAGTTTTATTTAGCTAACGAAGAGAACACTAAAATAGTACTTTTGTGCATTTTAAATTGAAATCCACTTTTCATCCATAAGCAACTTGGCACAATCACGAGGAAAGAGGTATCTAGTTATTCAGCGTATACTAATGTGTTAGGGAAAATGTAAAAATGTTACACAAAAAAGCAGGTTATGGTATGTAACTGCTGTAATAAATATGTATGTAGGGCCAAAAGAGTAACAAATTTGGTGTAAAAGTATATTCCATTGCAAATCCGTACACGCGCATGATTATGAAAATCAATAAGAATTTTCCTTTCTTTACTGAAGTGCAAATACAAAAAAAAAAAGATCAAAATGAATGCCTTCAGCAAAGTTCCCTTGTTCCTGGTTTCAGGACAGCAAAAATAAGTTTGAAGAACAGTCTGCGGAAGGCATAAAAACCTCATAATTAATCATTTCTTCAAACACATCAGAAGCAGGAAGCTATAGAGTTTGTAAGCCCATTAATTGGTCAAAGTACAAAAGGAGCTCTCACAGAAGATAAAGCAGAAGAGGAAAATTAAATTATTTTTTGTGGCCTTGAAGCAGTTTAGGGAAATTTCTGGCCTGGAACCCTTCTTCATACATCAGAGGGGATATGTCAGATGAACTGTCTCAGAGTGAGTTCATTAGAAGAATTTATAGAAGAAATTGTCAAAATTAAGGTAACAAATTGTCAGGTCCAGGTGATTTAAAAGCTGACCTGCTAAAGGAGGCTGAGAGGCATTTAGAGCTGCCGTGGCACTGCAGGAACAGAGGATGGCAAATGTGATGGTAATTTTTTAACAGTTGCAAGGTGTATCTGGAGAGCTACAATCCAGGAGCTGTAGCACCTATTAGTTTGACAACTGTATTGGGAGAATTGGTAGGAACTAAATCAGCAGATATTGGGAAAAGTGTAGTATCCTGGAGAAGTGGCTTTCAAAAGGGGAAGTCATGCCTTGCAAACCAGGCAGAGTTCTTTGAAGGCATCCAAGAAGACACCCAATTAAAAACATGGGCACAAAAAAAGCAAAAGAATGGCTGTGCTGGGTTTGCTAAGTGCCCAGTGTCCTCTCTCCAAAAGTAAATGCCTGGGGAAGAGACGACCAAGGCAGAAGTACATAATGCTCCCAATGAGTATTCTTAGTGCCTCCAACCATTTTGGCTTTCAGGAACTCCTCAGGCAGCCTTTATTTCTATGCATTTAGGAACCCTCAATGGATTTGTCGTCTGTGAACTAACCCAGTCTGTCCCTTGAACCCACAAAAACTTACACCATCCACATTGTATGCGGCAACAAATTTTGAAACTTAACTACACATTACGTGAAGAATCACCTTGCTTTTTTTTGTTCTAAGTATGCCTTCTAGTAGTGTCCTTCAGTGTCCCCTAGTTCATATACAAGAGACAGTGAATGAGCAATTTCCACCCCCTCCTGCACATACTAATTGGGATTTAATCTCCTGGGATTCCTGAAAGGCATTTGACACTATCTTTCACCAAAAGCTCTTCCAAAACACGTGCTGCCACAAGATAGAAAAGGAACTCCTTTCAGGGATAAATAAAGAGTTAAGGTTTAAGAAATGAGGGGTAGGAACAAACAACCAATTTTCTCAATGCAGGGAGGGCACCAGTAGAGTCTTACTGGGGTATGTGATAGGTCTGCCCTGTTCAACACGTTTCTAAATTACCTGGAAAAGGAAGTGAATAGTAAGATGTCAATGTTTTCTGTTGATAAGAATTTATTCAGTGTAATCATTTAAAAGAAAAAGAACTGCAGGATGCAGACTGACTGGATGATTAAGTGGCAGATGAAATTCGAAGTAGATAAATGTAAAGTAGCGTGCATGAGAAAAACAATCCTAACTTTACATACATCGTGAGAGTCTTTGAATTAGCATCGTCATTCAGGAATAAGATCTTGGAAATACAACAGATAGTATATGAAAGTGTCAGCTCAATGCTCAGGAGTAATAAAAAAAAGCAAATTGAATGTTAGGAGTTATTAGGAAAGGAAAAGAGAAGAAGGGAGAGAACATCATCCCACACTGCATAGATGTAGGGCACCCACACCTTGAATACTGTGGGCAATTCTGGTCCACCCATTTCCAAAGTGTACAGCAGGTCTGAGAAAAAGGGTTCAGAGATGGAGTATCAGGGCAACAAAGGTATCAAATGGCTTCTGCATCAGGAATTATTAAATAGATTAGCCTTTTTCAGTCTGAAAAGAGATGACTGAATGAAGCTATAGGAAAGGTCTATGAAACCACAAATGTATAGGGAACATAAATAAGGACGTTGTGTTCATTGTGTTTTCTAATACAAGAGACAGGAAATATCAAAGGAAGCTGGAAGAAGGCAAATTCAAAACTAACAGAAGAAATATAACACGGTCAGCTGTGAAATGTCTTTCCATAGGCTTTCACCAGAGTTTCCCTGGCTTCAGAAAGCAGATAGTCGAACTAGGGTAAGAAGAATCCATCCAGCTCTATTAAATATGAGGACAAAATGTGTAGCCCAGGAACAACAGGTCACCAGAAGCTGAGACGTTATGCTGGCAAAGGGTTTCACAGCTGCCCTGGCTATGTACACCTCCTAGCGCATCAACAGTCAGCTTCTATCAGAGAGAAGATAATGGATTAAATTAATATTTTGGTTGTATAGGGTTAGACGTTCTCATGTGCTTAATCAATACACTCCGGCTTCTCAGTTTGAAAGCTAATAAAATACTTTTATTTTTAATTATGGTAAAGTAAACATATTTGGTATGGGACACACTGACAGACAATGATCATGGGGCACCACCAGACTATGAAAATGATATTTTTCCAGTAGCACTTTAAAGTTTCACACTTGAGAGCTATAATATCGGCTGTGAAAGAAATGAGTGAAGGCAAGTTACCAACAAATTGACATAGGAGCAATCCTTCAACAGGAGGTCTAACCTATCATGTCTTCAAGTTCTTATGGCAACTGAAGATGGCCAATTGTGTTGACCCTGGCATACCAATTTAGGTGCAAATGAAGTTCATCTCAGTCACAGTGCTCCTCAGTTTTAACTGCAACAAATATCGAGATGATAGTTTTAAGTCTTGGTTTGTCACTCTGCAGTAACCACAGACTACCAGCTATGGAGCTCAGAGTTTGAACTGAGCTTTGCTTCCACTGACTTTAGTAATACTGGATGGCACTATTTGATGGCCAGTAAGTCCTGATCCTTTTCTGGAGCCCTAGCTGGGAGAAACAATCAAGGTGCTTGTGAATGGACACATCAATGACAGAGGTACAGCGAGCCTGAGGACAAGCCTAAGATTTTGTAGTGGTCTCATAGTAACAGGCACAACTGAGACACATTTGGCCACCAGTCTCTGTCAAGTTCAGCTGCAGAAAAAAGTTCTCAGCTCTTTGAAAAACAGAGTTTCAAAATCTTGCTGTTAAATAGACCAGGCTACACTGGAACTTGGCAAAAAACTCTATACATGTTGTCCTGGGGGTTCATAAAGACAGGGTAATCTAGAGGGGTTTAAAAAATACACACACACACACAAAAAAAAAAAGAGACCTCAGGAATACCACTACCACTCACTTCCCAATGTCCTCCCACAGAAGAAATTAAGAGTTACAAAACATCTGTGGCTTGGTTTTGCTTCTGCCGTTTCCTGCGCGGCATTTGATGGAGCAGGCGCTGCTCTCCATATGAGTGGGCAAGTGAGACTGGCTGGGAGGTGTCCAGTGTCACAAGATCAGGACCCCTGCACACACAGGGGCCTGGCACATGTGCCATTCCCAGGCAAGGAGGGGACCAGCAACCAGGCTTTTACCCAGTCTGTTCCTACAGGGACAGAGGACACCTCCCCACAGCCTCACCTCCCCCTGGGAAACTCCTCAGGGCAGGTAGAACTTCTATATCTATTTACTGGGTACCTAGAGCACCTTCTCAGCCCTAACCTCACAGGAGAGGTGCACAGCACATTAAATCCCTATCACCCAGATTCCAGACAGAATTTAAAGCACAGACCTACTCTAAACAGTATGCACCAAGTCATCCTACCTCACTTCTCCAGGCAGGTTCGACAACTCAAGCACCATCCTCATCATAAAGAGAGCATTGTTTCAGGTTTTCAGGGATACAGTACCCCAGCAGCTTCAATCACCTTTAGCTACAGTTACCAGAGTTAAGCACTCTGAAAATCAGAGCCTTAAGGTCTTGATTTTGGTTAGTTTTATCTGAGATGCAGCTGAAAATGCTCAGCCCATTTATCCCATCAGTGGGAAAAAACAGCCCATCTGGAGTCGTTTGGAAATGAAGGGAAACTTTGCTAGGGCTTCTTGTTAGCATTTTAGCAAACTTCCCAAACAGGAATTTAAGAATTCAAAGTGGTTCAGAACCGGCAGCACATAAAGTCTCCCAGAAATCTCCATGTGTCCTTTGCTAGATAATTGAAAAACATCCTGCAAATTGTTCTGACATGTTTTTGAACTTGCATTTTACTCTATGAATTTATGTTAAACTGTGGCCCTTTGCTGGGCCATTTGCAACTAGGAAGATTGTCATGTTAAATCATTATAAAATATAGCCGCATTTACGTTCCAATCTTAGTCTGCATTGCTCTAGCGAGGCAGACAAAATAAGAGTTTTCTTTAATTGAAGTAAATCCCCAGAATGCTAATGAACACTTGATTAAAGTCCATCATTGGACATTTTCATAATTCTGATGTTCTTATTTTGCTGAAAAAAAAAGTCAAGGAGACAGCTGACCTCCTCTAATATCCTCCTGTCCAATGGAAGGAAGCACACAGGGAATTGTATTTTTTTTTTTAAATTACAAAGATTGTTTCACTTGTCTGTAAATTGACAGAAGGCGATAGGACAAAATAGGAGTGAGGAAAGTTATCATGTTTTTGTGTTCACATTTTGCTTACTGGTAGAATATTTTTCTGAGAACACAGGCTGTGTTGGACTTAGAAAACAGAAACATGTATTCTGCTCATTTCTGCAGTGGCATAAAGTTGGCCTTCCTTTCTTTACAAGACAGACTTCATAATAAACAAATGCAGAAAATGTGAAGGTTTTTCAGTACAGTGTTTTATCTTTAGCACTTGACAGATTTTGTTTTCAGCAGAAAGACAGTCATTAGGCGAAACGCTCCCTTTTTCATTTTTATGCAGTAATGTACACTCATGCGGAGCAGGACACGGTACAGCAGGAGCACGGGGGCTTGTGCCCTGGCTTTGCGCATGTGCGAGTGACTACTCACCCTGACCAGCAGATGAAAACTCATCCAACGCACTTTGCCTTCCACATGGCACAGCCGGTTCAATCTGGGCTGCTCCTCCTGCCAGAGCCCTCATTTCTCTGCATGACACCGCTGGATTAACTCCTCCCTCCTCTCTCCAGAAGCCAAGGTGTGTAACCAAAGATGCACTATTACAAATCAACACAAACATGTATTAAAGAATCCCTAAGAGTGATGGAATGCAAACAATATGGAAGTAAGTTATTTTCCATAGTTCTTGAGGCAACAGCCACGTCCAGAGTGGATGGCCTCCAGAGCCAAAGCGGAGAAAAGTCAGGCACCCAGCTGAGGGAAGCAAGCTGGTGACACCACAGCTGTCTTGAGTGATGGGGGCTTGTGAGCATGAAGATGGCAGGCCTTCCATACACAGGCAACGTCCTGCATCTTTCTTTCAGTATTTGAACAAAATAAGCAGCCACATTATCAGGCTCTTTACGGAGAGAATGGTCCTTAAACTGTGTTTTAGGAAATTTCAAAATAGAGCAATGTTAAGAAAAAGATTTTTCTTTGGTTTAGCATTTCCAAATCAAAGTTTGGGAGATGAACAATTTTTAAAAGGAAATGGCAAACAAAAGCAAAGCATTTCCTGCCAATATTTCTACTATTTCAAATGCTCATTGGAAAGGAACATGGAAATGGGCATGGAGTAGGGCATGGAGTAGCACATGGAGTAGCAATACCAGTTGTGAGGACAGCATAAGCACATCTGAATAAACAAGAGCTGACACAGAAACTTCACTCAATTTCCTAAGCAAAGCATTACAGATTCAGAAAGCTGAGATCTTTCTCTCTTTTTCATGTCCTTGTATTTCCCTGTTTCATCTGGAAGAAGTCATAAAAAAAACCCAGACAGATGCTATTGGACTTCCCCACAATTAAAGGACAAGCGGCTCTTTGAGGAAAAGCCTGCCTCTCAAACTGCCAGCTACTGACATGACAGGCAGAGAAGCTCCCCTGAGACTTAAATACATATCCAACAAAATTTTGCTACCTGTCCAAACACAGCGTTTAAGTGGCTGCTGGTATTATACGTAAGTTTTCAGCTATCAGAATAGTCTCAGCTACAAAAGGAAAAAAAATCTTTTCCAGAATTAGCCTTTTCTTCAGGCTTTGAGATATGACAATTTTTTTGTCCTTGACTTCTATTCTTCTGTCTTGCAGGGACATACGCACAAAACCAGGTTCTGAATTGTATGCTAACCTGGTGTTGATGAGAGGTATGAAAAGACACTAATATCCAGGCTAGCTCTATAATAAATATTCCAGTGGCTAGTATCCAGTAATGCACAGCATATATGCAATTTCAAATGGCAAAAGAAAAAACAGCAATTAAATACTTTTACAAGAGTAACATGATCATAAGTAGCCTCCAAAAAGGACCAAAGATTTGGTAGGGAGAATCGCTGACCAAAATGTAGTAAGTAATTTGCTAACTACAGTAAACTTACTTAAATGTCACAGGTGGAGTGGCAAATTAAAAAACAGTTAACAGGGTACTACAGGAATGCATTATTTTCTGCCAATATTTTCTTCCAGCCTGTTTGGGGCTTTGAGTGCAGAACTTTGGGTCATTTCCATATTTCCCAGGCAACAACTCCTACCTGACCAGCAACAGTGATCTATCTTGGCTGAGCTGCAGCCTCAAGAGCAATGCCTTCTGGATTTTGAACAACTACATTCATTGCAAAACCCCTCTCTAATGGTTGCTTAAAATCTAGAAGTACATATTTATTTCAGAAATATCTTTCTTGAAGGTGATTTGTCTTTATGGAAAACATTGGTTGGAAATCACCCAACAGGTTTGAGTATTACTAAAAGCATTCTTGTTTTAAAAAGTCATGTCAGCAATGTGCCACCGTCCTAATTACTGCAGAGAAATTAGCAAATAATTATATGCAAATAAATGAAGCTAATCAAAGTTATTAGCACATTTTGCTAGTCAATCATTTCCATTGCTTTAGTCTATGTTACAGCATTGGTATGGGAGAATCAGAAAAAAAAACAACAAAACTTTCTTATGTGAGTATCCAACATTTGTGTAAGCATTTCAAATGTGGTATTGAGCCAGCTAACCCACTTGATATCAAACTGGAATGGCTCTGGTAATCCATACTAACCAACATTGTGGGAATGGTTTTATATGGAAGGTGGGGTTGGCAGTCCGATAGATCCTATTTTTCAGTTTCTTCTAGAAGTGCGCCCATACTGTTAAAAGACATTTCTATGCTGAGTTTTTGCTTCAGGCCGTATTTGTTACTGAGACTGTCTGGTTTGACTGTTGCTGCCCAAATATTTCTATTATTTCAGGGAGCAAGACTTGGAGAAATCTGTTGTTTTACCAGTGTTAAACATTCTGGTGGCAGGAGACATATCTGGCACTACCGTGTTTTGACACGGCTGACTCCTGCCTCTAAGTTGCACTTTTTCTGCCCTGTGATAAATCTGCCTAGATTATGCCCATTTTTAAACTTCTGCAGAAAAAAATGCAGTTTGTTCTTGTTGGGTGGAGACTTCCATTTTCTCAGCACACTTTCCAATAATTTCCTTTTCTCTGATCTTGCTCAAGCCGCTCCAGCGACTGGGAGGGCACTGTCCCCTCGGTGTGACTCACAGCCTCCGGGTCGCCCAGCCAAGGGAAATTTGTCTTTCATGGGTGTTCTGGGCTTGGCTGCTTCTCGGTGCTGGAGAGGAGATGACTCAAAGGCCAGAGGAAGGAGAAAGAGAGGAATGAGGATCCTGGGAAGGCTGAGGCTCGACGCTGGAGGAGAAAAGAATACTGGCTGCCCAAATGGACTGGGGCTGAGCCAGAGGGAAAACAGAGCCTGGGTTTGTGGCACAAAGCACCGTGGAGGAAGGATGTGACTAAATGGTGAGGGAGGGGTAACTGGGATTTCAGGAGAGCAGGAGCCAGCTGGAGAGGCAGGGCTTGGGTGATGGGAGAGGCAACTCGCTGCTCGGAGAGGTCCCGGGAGCATGGGGAAGGTCGCAGCAGCAGCAGCAGGGTAAGCTGAGGGGCAGGCAGGCAGGAGCAGGGCTGGACAGGCAGGCAGGAGCAGGGCTGAGCGGGCAGGAGCAGGGCTGGGCAGGCAGGCAGGAGCAGGGCTGGGCGTGCAGAAGCAGGGCTGGGCAGGCAGGAGCAGGGCTGGGCAGGCAGGCAGGAGCAGGGCTGGGCGGGCAGGCTGCAGGCAGTGCTGGGACCCCTGTCATCTTCAGCAGGAGAGACACAGGGCAGCTCTGAGTTGTCTGTGTTTCACTGGTTCACTGTTGGAGCCTTGTCTCCCAGGGAAATAGGTACTAGTACAATTAAGAGTGGACTTTAATCAATGCCAGTGTGCTGGCATGGTGAGCAGAGGTGCCTGGACATTAAATCCTGCTGACACTTGCTTACTTGCTCACCACAAATACCTGCTCGCTTAATTGCTCTCGAGAGATTCACTCTCCCCATCTGTACGACCAGGTTCTTGGTGACTGTGGTTCAAGGGAATGACTGCAGGATTTAAACATACGTACTTAGAAAGATTATAAAAATGTTAGACTTCAAGACTTTGTTACAACCTTCATACACACACATTTTCAGCTATTTTTTTAGGACTGTCTCGTTATGTCAATACTAGTAAATTAAACAGTTCAAGGGAGCATTCATAGAATAATAGAATGGTTTGTGTTACAAGGGACCTTAAAGATCATCTAGTTCCAACCCCCCTGCCACAGGCAGGGACACCTTTCCACTTGATCAGGTTGCTCAAAGCCTCATCCAGCCTGGCCTTAAACACTGCCAGGGAGGGGGCATCCACAGCTTCTCTGGGCAACCTGTTCCAGTGTCTCACTACCCTCACAGTAAAGAATTTCTTCCTAATATCTAATCTAAATCTACTCTCTTTCAGTTTAAAACCGTTACCCCTCATCCTATCACTACATGCCCTTGTAAAAAGTCCCTCTCCTGCTTTCCTGTAGGCCCCTTTCAGGTACGGGAAGGCTGCTAGAAGGTCTCCCCAGAGCCTTCTCTTCTCCAGGCTGAACAGCTCCAACTCTCTCAGCTTGTCTTCATAGGCTTCCCCGGCACTGAAGCTGTCAGAGTTGCCACCAGCTCAAGCCTGGCCTGTGTCAGCTCCCGCTCTCTCAGACCATCCCCAGACACATTTTGGGAGTTAGCAGAGCCTGGTTTCCTTCCCATCAGACAGGTCAGAGGTGACACCTTCCCCCAAGGCCTGGGGGAATTTAGCAGAGACGTGGGCCATTTCATGGCAGCTGCCCTCTGTGCTTGGGAACCATCCTGTGCACATTTGATTGGTGAGTTCAAACATAGCTTTTATATGATACTGCAGTCAGCTTCCTATTCCCCCTTCTCACGCTTAGTGGGGTTTTATTATTATGGGGGTTTTTTTAATAGTATGGTAAGTTTTAGAAGACAAACAATTCCACTGGTTAATTTTTCTCATATTTGCCCAGCTCTACCTAAGCTCCTAGAAGCTAATTCAGACTGAGCATCCTCAGAAACTTCTTACAGGTATTAGCATGCAAGAACGTACTATGTTAGCAGTGTATTGTACAGCTCCAGAATGGTGTCATCCTCAGAGCAGTAAATGGATTATTTGTGATAATGTCTTCTATTATTTCTAATATTGGCTCAAATCATTGTATGAATTGTAAATAATGGTGATGTTCACTTTTATCTTTGTAGGTTGGACCTCCCACCCATGAATCAGGTCCATACTCAGAAGATCCTCATTCATTCGTTTGTGAGAACTCTGAATTCATTCATTCAAGAATCACAGAATCAATCAGGTTGGAAGAGACCTCTGGGATCATCAAGTCCAACCATTGCCCTGACACCACCATGTCAACTAAACCATGGCACTAAGTGCCATGTCCAGTCTTTTCTTAAACACATACAGAGATGGTGAGTCCACCACCTCCTTGGGCAGCCATCATTCATTCAGGCATCTCCTCATGAGCTCAGCCCTCATAATATTCCTTCACTTTTTTTTCAATATGTCACAACTTCAGGTATTGAAATACTGAAATATTGAATATTACTTCTCACCTGGGAGATGAGAAATACTTCATTTTACAGTTTATGGATTATAAATGACAGAGGAGTCACTGTTTTCATAATCTGCAGAATCACCACATATATACACAGTGGAGTGTTTCTAATATTCCAGATATGGAAGGGCAAGATTCTTCCTGATATTAAAGCATTTCCTCCCTGTGACATTTTTATTTATTTTACCTCATTATTCTATTCATGATATTTTTAGTTGTTGCTGGATTAAAAAGATCAATTGTGTGTCAACATTTTTTTTTACCGAGTGATATTCTCTCTTTTCATTCATCAGACTTTTAAGAAAAATCTTTTTCTCTATTTATCTCTACTTGTCAATTTAAAGAAGTCTGAATGTTTGATTTTATGTATATTTCCAGCAGAAATCACAAGTTAAAAACATTATCACCAAACACAAGAAGAATCAGGATACCTTGTGCTTCTTTTAATGCAGGAAAATGACATAAAATTTGGAAAATGAGAAAAATATATGCTTAGATATTACATAAGATGGGACCACAATTTTATGTTTGGTCCTTATTTTTTCTATTTCTCCTCCTTCTAGCCACAGTTAATATTTTATATAAAATTAAATATATATCAGATTCATTAGGCACATTTAAATTCCATATAATTGCCTTGTACAACTAGAAAAATGCTACTGTAAGAAGTAGAGTAACTACTCAGAGCATCTTCAAATCCTTGAAAATGAGATTATTTATGGCAATTGCCAGATTAAGGTAATTACTGTAACAGTCCACCACTCCTATATATGTCAAAGGAATGTGTATTTTATATCAAGCCAAATGGCTGCATAGGCTATTAGGATCATTTTATGATGCTGCTATAGCTGAGACAACATCTCACAGCAATTTAGATTTATATGTCTAATAATGATCTACTTTGTTTAATATATACTTTCAGTAATTTTGTGTGGCCTTACTATTTTCTAATGAGGATTAGTGGCAATGTATTTGTTTTAGCAGAGAGGCTCTGCGCCTTAGCATTGTTTGTGCAGACTGTGCAATGTTACCCACTAAGTGTTTACTATTTGGGGCACTAAAACTCAGATTTATGCCACATCTTTAGAGGCGGTAGTCAGCTGCAGTTGCTATTACAATTCAATTTTTGTATAATACACAGTAAACCTCCATTGAGAATGGTTTTATACTCTTTTAATGCACTCCATATGCTGAAAGAAATAGTTTGAGATTACGGGAGGTTTATGGTAGACGCTTGCTAAACTTCTTGTTTTCATTCAGAAACCCCAGAGGCCTGTAACAGCCCAGTGTTAGCATCACACCCCAGCTTCTGGGGCTGGCTGCCATCTCTCTTCTCCATCACATGCAGATGTCAGGGGTTGTGAAGGCCAAAATAGATGAAAAGTCACCATCCAGCCTTGTCTGGACCACTGCTTCTCACATCTTTGCCTCTCCTGTTTGCTTTCCCGTCCATCTGATATGTTTCTTCACATGCTATTTTCTCTCCTGGCCTCAGTTTTGGACTATTTAATATGAAAAAAACTGCAATGGAGAAACTTCTGCTCTGATACTTCTGCTCTTTCTTCTCTATTGGCATCTTTTTTTATATATTACAGACAAATATGGATCTATGCCATCTTTCTTACCCATAGACCTCCAATTTCTGTCTCATTTTTCTGTAAATTAATAATGTGCTTGGCAGAAAAGGAATATAAAAATTATCTGTAAAATTTTGAACGTTGAGAAGCCAAACAAAGTTGTAGTTATAGATGGAGTCAGTATCTCAATGATCAACTTTAGAAAATCAAAAGGCAGTCAATATGTCTTTACACAGAGGAGGAAAAATGCTGGGCAGATACGTAAAGAACTGTGTATCAAACTTTGAAAGCTATGCAGTTTCTCATGCAGGTGACCACATGCAATTTACAGTCAGGGACAGTAGCAAAGAAGTTTGTGAGGCAGGTTTTGTTCCCAGAAGAAGGCAATTGCCTGTGCTGATGGAGCAGCTTGGCTAAGGGCGACTTCAACTAGGACAGATCACATGAAGCAGAGCAATATAAAGTCCTCCAAACCGGGAGGGAACAGTATCACCTCTAACAGTGCAGGATAAATCCAGCTTTTAGTTCCCGATACAACAAACACTTGGTGGCTAACGTTGCACAGGCTGCACTGCCATGCTGTAGAGCGGGGCCTGTCTATGACAACTGACATAGCCACTGATCTACAGTAGAAAATACAAAGGCCATGCAAAATTACCTAATATTATATATTAAGCAATATAATGCAGTGACAGCCACTGACAATGTGGAAGTAGCATTGTTCAAGGTCCAAGAGGAGCCTGGCTGCAACATCCCAGAAACCTCAGAGCTTAGACACCAAAGATTTAGTAGAACCAGAAACAAAAAGTGCAATAGTCAAGTCACGTGGTGATTTGGATGTGATTAAAGATTTCAGCAGCGTAGCAGCTGGTGCAGGTCTGGGGAGAGCAACTTGCAGCCCATCAGACAGAGCTGAGAGAAAGGCAGACAGTGTCAAAGCTGACTCAAGATACCTGCCTGGAGACTGAAGTAGAAGGCTGATTTAAGGGAAATAAGCATGATGTTGAGAAGGAAACAGTCAAAAAAAAGTGTTTAAGGTAGGACAAAGATCCTTCAGAAAGTTAGTAAGGTATTGGCATAGGCTGCAAAGTGAGGCAGTGAAGAGAAGGGGGAGGTCTTGGTGGAAGGGAGACACAACTGTGCTGTTCAAGACGCAGCTGGCACAGTATGTTTGGAGACCACTCTGAGCAACATTAAATGGGAATGACATTCCCCAGAGACAAGGAACCTCTGTGAAAAAGCCTGGATGTAACTCACTTAGGAAAATAGTGTGCGAATAAATAAATGTTCCAGGAAGAAACTACTTTACCACCGGAATTAACTTATGTGAGATTTGTCAAGTTAAAGGCCTCAGTGTTACTGTTTTCACCATATGTTTGTAATTTTTTTCTTTCAGAGCAGCTGGTATTTTCCTAGGATGTTCAGGTCATGCCCCTATTGTCTAACCATGACTAGCAACATTAAAACATTTCCCAACTAAACACAGTCTGAATGCTATTTCTTAACTAGCTGCACATTATTTTGTTTCTTTCTCTTTGTTCTTCAGATGCAGCTCAGAAAAGCGTTGACTCCCTTCATTAAATCAATCTGTCTTTAAACAATTGGGCTTCTTTTTTTCTTATTAAGCTTACTCACTTTGCTAGGAATGTGACTGTGAATTGAAGCATCTTTATCAATGTTCTGCAGGGAAAGTAAAGTGTGTGAGAAGAAAAGGGATAGAGTGGGTGTTGCTGCTGAAATGATGTTGGGAAGGGCAGGCAGCCTCTCTACAGCTGCGTGGGCTTTTGGCTGCTGCAGTTAATAAATGGGTATCTGACCGTCTGGCATGACTGCTCCTTCCCTCTGATCGAGAAGCTGCTGTACACTATCGTCAGCAACTGGGAAGAAAATGTAAAGTTTATCCTGCAGCTGAGAGAAATTGGTGAGCAGTAAAGAATGGGGACAGGTCAGGAATGCAGAGTGATCAAGTTGGATCAATTTATAAAGCAGGTGGTGTCAGGCAACACACATTTTGCATATAACCAAAGCAAAATTATACATCTAGAAACAAAAAAAATGGTGGCTTGTATTGTGCATTCACATTCTGTGGAAATAATTGCCCTGCAGGGGACACTGTGTATAACTGATTGAACATGAGCTCTCAGTGATACACTGTCATCTGAAGTGTCACTCTGATTTTTGGATTGATAAATACATACATACATACATGTCTATGAGTCTGTGTAAGTCTTTGACGGGAATGTAAACTTTATTCCTTGTCTAGACACATTTGGAGGGTTAGTGCAGATCTCCCCATGACCAAATAGAAGTTATTTGGTGGCTACAGTCCAGCAGTTGTGCTGCACCTAAAAGGTTTCAGCATAAGTCCTGCATGACAAATTTCATGAGCCCCCAAGTTGGAAATGACCTTTCTGTGCCCTGCAAATTCATATGGAGCTGAAGGACACCTGAAATGGTGAAGCTGACAAAGTCGGAGGATACTACACAGCTGCCAGCATGAGTCCAGGAACTGTTCACCTGCACCAGACTGGCACAGCAATAACAACTCTGCCACGAGTCAGGCTTGGTTGTGGACTAACACAGCTGAACTACATCCAGAGCTGTGTGGGCCAGCAGACATGGCAGTTTGATGGCTTTGCCTCAAACAGTCCATCTTTTTCCACACAGTTTCCATGAGCGCACAGTTTTCTTGAGCAGGCAGACCCAGTCTGGCACTTTCTACTCTGATATTCCAGCTATTGCTCCTTTCTGGCTTTGCCTGTTAATTTTGGTGCCACTCAGTTGCCTATTGTGAGCTGTGGAAAGGGACAGCAGCCTGGACAGTTTTCTCAGGGCTGGGTGGCAGTGGCAGTGTGGGTCCCACATGGATCTCCTTGCCCCACTGTCACCCCAGGGCTCTCCCAGCACCTGAGCCAGTCTGTGCACCAGCCCATGCTGCTGCCTCCAGTGCAGAGCAGCAGGGAACACTGGGACACAAGGGAGGAGGTGGCTGGAGGAGGGGTGTAAAGCCCCAGTGGCATCAGTACACCTCCATCAAGCAGGGCTTACCTCAAAATCACTGCCAGTCATTCTCTGGTGAAATGCCCTAAAAGAGAAATCAGGAGGTCCCCAGTAAATGTCCTTGCTCAGAGTCTCCTGCATGCACCTCCATGGTGTGTAAAGGGGCCAGGTGGCAAACTCCCAAATCTGTCCTCCCCCCTCTGCATCGATAACTGCCTGCCCAAGTTCACTGCATGCATCTCTACACAGACGCTCCCATGTTCTCTGGTCAGAAAAAGGCAGAGTTTACCCCAAAGTTGGGCCAGGTGGAACCACCGCTGCCATTGCTCAGCCAGGAGACCAAAATTCCCCTTCCAGGGAGGCAGTGGGCATTCCCATCCCGCTGCCTGCCCCTGCGGTGTATTGAGGAATTTCCCATCTCCTCCAAGCAAACAAACTCTGGCAAGAGATAAAGTCAGGTTTTAAAGAACTGCTGCCTTGTCTTACAAGCACAGAAAATCGATGGGGCTTGTCCTCCTCAGTCACTTAGATAGCCTGCTTATTCTTGGGATTTTTGTCTGAACGACACTCCTAAATCCCTCTCTGGATCTAACTGCCAGTGATTTGGGGGATGCTACTTCACTCAGTACTTCCATATTGACTGGAAGAGGGGCTGGTCTCCACCACCCCTCCAGGGGAGCAGCCAGGGTGTCGACTCCCATGCCCACCTCTCCCCCCTCCTCCCTCTTCCTCCCTGCAAATCCATAAAGCTCCTGGGAGTGGTGGAGGTCAGGAGAAACGCTCCCGGATGGAGGAGCACGCTGCAGACCCGCAGCCTCCAGGTGCAGGGCTGCTCAGCCACGGGCCACGGCAGCTGCCCAGCTTCTCTCCCTCCGGTGTTCAGAGCAGTGTCCGAGCAGGGCACAGCACGCCGGAGTGGGTGGCACCCCCAGACCTGTCCCGGCAGTGGTCTCCATCACTCCCTCCATCACTCCCGTCTGGCTGTGCGGGCAGCTGCAGCCCAGCTGTCCTGCTCTGACCCTGAAAACAGGCGGCACAGTAAGCACCGAGCTTCGATTCAGACCACACAGGCGGCAATCTGGAAATGACACGTCTTTTTCTGGATCCAGCCCTTCAGCAGAAGAGAGAAAATCCCTCTCCTTGGCCAGGGTCAGCCCCAACCTGGTGTTTGGCTTCGTTGCACTCAACATGATAACAAACATCTGGCTGAATTTCTTTTCCCATCTGGGCCGTTCCTGTGGTTTCCCTGTCCCAGCTGACACTCCCTTCCTCTCCGACTTTACAAGGAATTCTTATAATCCTTTCTACATGTTTTTCAGAATTAACAAGAATTAACGAGCACCTGTCTCCATACTCTGCCCGTAACCATCTTTCAGCTTAATAGGCCCGGTGCTTCCTGTGCCCAATTTAGGAGAAAACGAAATAGAAACATGACATACCAGAAGCTTGAGGTATCACACAGAAATTACATATTCTTAATGGGTAGGGAAGTCTGTAACTGAAGGCAAGGCACATTCTCTTTGCTGACACTCTGGGGATTATTTGAACGTCTTAACCTTCAGGAAGCACTAAAGATATAATCAAAGATTTTTCTCCTCTCTAAAGAAGAGCCCTGCTTTTCTGGATTGTATGTTAAAAACAGAGGAGGAACTATTTTATTTATTTTTTAAGATTGCTCTGAAAGTATATTTTGGTAATCCAGCTACGAATATAGGATGTAATATTTAAAGAAAAATTCCAATATTTTTGGAATGCTACATAGTCTTAACATCTGGAAGTTATATTTAGGAAAATGAGAGATATATGAACATAAAAGAATACATATGCAACATGGCATCAGGGAATGGCCAATGACTAGAAAGGCTCCAAGATTTCAGCACAGAAAAGAAAGGTGACTGTAGTTTCTAACCTGCAAGATTAGCAATAAGGATTGAGTGAACTGAATGCTCTTGAGAACATTATATGAGAACACAGGCAAAATGAAAGATACTTTGATCTACAGCTCCCATTTAGAAAACCCTAAAATTAGCTATAGTATATCTGAGGTGCTGAGTGTTTCTCATAGACCACTGAGCAGGTCTGTAATTAACTTTGGCTCTTTGAGTGCAGAAGGACATGTGATTGATTATCACCCAGAAAACAGGCCTGGAAAATGCAGCTCTGTCATGGATATATGGGTATATAATGCTCCCTGCTAATTCTAGCTCAGTTATAGAGTGTAATATTTGGATAAATTGCTCGATTTTGGAAAATACTATTTTTAAGATCAGATTTTTATATTAGAATACACTGGATAAAAATGCTCTGGGGAATGAAAGCCAGCAGCAAGCGCTGAGGACACACATGGCAAAGCCTGGGATCAGAGCCAGGGGCTTCCATTTACACTAGTGCCGTCCTGACCCTACGCAAGGATATTTTGGGGAATCTTCTCAAACCTTTTCTGCCTAAGGACCACAAAGCGATACGGCTCAAGGCTGTCTGACCCTGCACAAGCTTGTGTCATCAGTGGAAAAGGGGCAGTGGGCTGAAGTGGGGGAGGCGTTAGGAGCACCCTGCTGCCACATCTGCCAAGAACCATTCAAACACCTGGCAAGTCGGACAGTCCCCAGAAAGGCTCCCAGAGGGAAAAGTGGCTTGAAACAGCCTCAGCAGAGACCTGGAGCAGCCCATTGACAGGATCAATCTGAAGGAACGATTTAACTCCTTGTTGTTAGGCAACATTGACATTTTTACTGTATTTCTAACAAAAGAACCAGTTCTTCAGCAAAAGAGACAAAACACTGAAGTCAATAATTCTACTCGCACACAAATAACAAATCTTCACCACAAAAAGTTAAATATTGGCACAGGATCCTTATACAATGCAGAGGTTTTATTCACTTTGCTGAGCTTAGTCCCATTAATTTGTACATAGCTGCCGAGAAAGGTTCACAACTCTTAAGCACAGAAATCTTCTCTCATTTATATTACCACTAGGTGGCTCAAAATCAAAGACCAAAATACACCACTGCTCAACCTGTGATCAGAATAAACACACACGATTTAAAGACTGTTACGTACTGTCTCATAATTGTCATACTTCAAAAATTTCTGTAAATCGTCAAGCTCCCCAGGTTAGTGGTAAATACTCCCTTGAGGGAGCAGAGCTGTCGTAGCCTCAGACACATTATAGTACTTAAAGACAGATGTTGCTTGTGAATGTGTGGGAGAGAAACATCCAAATGAATAATTTTTTTTCTCCTTCTTCAAATCAATTGCTACTGAGTGAAGTCACCAGCTGACAGAGACCAATGGGGATGTTCAACAGCATCTGAAGAGTAGCCTCAGCACCACATTATATCTTAATTTATTTTAACAAATCGTCTGAACAAGTAACTTGTTTTGTTTCATAGTGATTACCTTTATTTATAACTGTTACCAGCTTATGACTTGAGGTCTAACTGTCTATTACACATTGCTTTAGATTAAGGACAAAGCTTGCAAATCAAACCCTTCGTTACTTGAAAATAACTTACTGATAGGCGAGACTCCTGGGTATAGATATATATCTGCAATCAATCAAACCTGCTGGCTTAACAGCACTTTGCTCTTTCCAGGTCAAGTAAAATAAATAGAAAGGACAGGTTCTGTAGAACTTCAAGAAGCAGATTATGTTATCTGCTACCTTACAGCCAGACACTACCCTACCACTGACATATGAATTGCCTCCTCTTGAGGATGATGGGACTTGTAAAACAGGAGGGTGTCAGAAAGACATAGAAAGGATTTCTATTTTCTCATAATTCAAATGCCGTAAGTATTGTATGCAAATCTCCCATTTCTTACACGAAGCAGGACAGGGTATTAATCACATTGAGTAGCTCTTCACAGCGGTCCTTACATTTCACATTCAAATAAAACACTTTTACAGAAGCTATAATCTAGGCAGTTAAAATACAGCTGGACAATAAGCATGTTTTCATGAGGTGGCTCACTGATGAAAATGTTGGTATCAACACATGCTCATCACAGCCATAACTGAGAATTACTGATAGAGAGAAGTCTCCCAGGGGACAATATCCAGGCTGATACGAGTTTGACAACTACACAGTCTTCCTTGGCATCTCTAGAAAAACATAGCATGCACTTGTTTTGTTCGTCTTTCCTGTTTGACAACGCACGCTCAGACCTAGGGTGCTGTGGTGTCAGAAGCAGAGATGAAGCTGAGGGCCCTAAAATCTGTGTCAGGCTGCAGGACCTCATCTGGATGCTTCCTCAGTCAAGGGGAGCTCCCTGGAGCACATACCATCACACCTTGAGCCTTGGAAGGAGAAAGCTCTTGGTTCTCCTACCAAAGGGATGGAAGGAGCTTGCCTTTCCCTCCTACAGAGAAAGACCTTCAGAGAACAGCGATGCCAACATGAAGGAAACACCCAGAACAACTCCCCTCCTTCACAACAGACTCTTCAGTTGGAGGCATCAGTCTGTTAAATCAATTACATCTTGAAAATCTTCACAAGTGCCTTGCAATTTGCCCTTTGGGGACAACACCTCATTCTTTCTACCCGAGTTGTCATCACAATGCACACCAACTTCACCCCCAGGCTCAGAGGCACGCTCACATACTCTGGGTCATGGAACAAAGCTTCTGCCCAAAGACACCCTAGACAGCTCTGAATAGAACACGCTGCTCAGCAGCAGAGGCTACAAGCAAGAAGGTAGGAATGGCTCTTACTTTGGGGACGTTGGGCTGTCTCCACAGCTTTATTAACCCCGTCAAAATCTTTCCTTGCCATTTTGCCTTAAGAGTGAAATTTAGCACTGGCAAAATGTACCTCCATGGTACAAACCTTGCAGCAACCTCATAGGAGGCAACTGCAGACCTTGTGCAAACCTGTCACAACAGGTAACAAGCTACAAGATGTAGCAACTGCTCAAGTAGCAAGTTTCCCTGGATATGTTTTTACTGGTGCTTAAATGCCTTTCACAGCTCTCATTCATTTCTGAAACCTTTGCAACAGTCCTTGGTGGGGATGTCGCTGGCTGTTCCCAGGTCCACAGAGACAGGCATAGGGCATTCTGGGCTGAAGACAAGAGGCATGCAGGAGAATCATACATTCTCCACACAATGGCTATATTTTTTGGTTTCCAGCATATATATCTAAAAACTCTCATGTCTTCAGTAGTATCTTGATAACTAATAACATACGCTGTTCATGTTTTGTATGATATTGTTGTCTTGATCTTCCATTGTGCTATATGCATGTGTGCACACACACAGGTTTCCCACACATTTTGGTTCCCCACCAGCTAACCGGTGTTGGAGCTGCCGTTGTTTGAAGGTCTGTCTCGTTTTGACATACTGTGCACCGCTGCACTGCTCTGCACCCTGCTTCTGGTCCAGAGTCCGCTTCAAGGTCCCTTTCCTGACGTTCAAAGCCCTCCACGTCTGCTGCTGCCTACAGTGACAAATGATTCGTCCTTCTCACTAAAAAAAAAAAAGCCCACATTATATTGTTGAAGCCAAAATAAGTCCAAAACAAAGTAAAAATATCCACTAACTGCAACAAATCCAAATGAAATGTAAAACCCAACTCTGTGCTCTCACTGCTGGAGCTGACTCCTGGATCGGGTCACACTGCTGCTTCCTAACATGAGGCTGGTTCTTGTGGCTGAGAATGAAGGCAGATCTCTGTCTTAAAAAGCTTTCTAGTACTATGAAACAGCACTATGATAGATGTAGATGTTGGCTATAATCCACAAGTTTTCTTCTGAGATGCGTGCATCTGGCCTGTAATATTTCCAAAACTAGGCATTTACTCTGTGGTCAAATTGTGCAGCCGTTCAGGATTTTGTCCTTTCTGTGTGTCCCCAGAGTGGGTTCTGGACACTTCTGGAGCTCTAGGCCATAGTTTCTGAAGCCATAAACCTCTCTGCAACACAGACACGATTTCTCGCAGGACAAGCAGGTTGCTCTTGGAAAGCCCTCCTGCCTGCCGCCCAGCACGGTCACCGCCTACAGCAGAGTGGGGACAAAGGGGCAAAGAGAAGGATGGAGGATTAGTTTAGGCAAAGATAGTCTGAAGGCTTCTCTGGAATTAAGAATTGCAGGGGTGAGTCACAACCCTCAGCATTTTGTATAAAGGCTGGTTGGTTTAGATGAGCTTCTGGTAAGCCTCTCTGTGCCCTTCCAGTGTGTGTTAGGGATAGATCTGTGGAAAGAAAATATCCTGTCACGGCCCTGACTCATCTGGGAAAGCAAAGTGCTGTAGCTGATGGCTCCTCAGCCTGGCATGAAACTGGTTGCAGTTTCCCACGTTCAGCTGCCCGCCCTGCCTGCACGCTGCAGGGTGTACTGTCAGGTGTCTGCTCTGTGGGAAAGGACACCCAGTGCCCTGGTGCTCCCCTCAAAGCCCCCTGCTCTGAGGAACAGGGGCGAATATATATTCACTAGCAAAAAGGGAGAAAAAGCTATGGGAAAATATGGTTCATGTCTGACAACCTTCTCTTTATTTCTCATTTCAAAGAGGAAGAGCAAGCAGACATTTACCATCTCTATATTCTAAAAAGGGGAATGTCTGTTCCTACAGTGCCACCTTCAGTTCTTTCTTGTTTATAGTCTCAATTTTACCTAATCTGTTTCATCTTCTGAACAACTTCTACTATTTCTGTTAGTGAAGGCCCAAACAAAAGCATTCCTGTGCATTTCTCTTTGATAATAGCTTGCAGCTCTGAAACACAACACTCTTCAGATCCAGGAGGTAACACCTGAACATTTCTCAACAATGTTAATTGTCTCTGTTGCATCCGAGCACATTCTGGACTGACGAGGCAATCAGTTGCTGGGAAGGTAATGGGTAAGTGGGACTAGGGGGGGGTACATCGAGGTGGTGCATTGCTAAGAACGCATTTTTTTTCCCAAATAAATCTGGTAGGTGTCAGTGTATGCTGTATACGATACGGATCTGAATGGCTATTATGATAATAAGAATGAACATATACAATAACAAATACAGGTTCTTCTGTCAGAGGATCAAACAATGAAGTTATCAAACAATTATGACAAACATAAAATTACTTTGGTTACACTGGCAAGGTTACGTGCAGCTTGACAGTTCACTGAATGAGCTTATCCTCTGTACTAATAAATTCTATACCCAGATAATTCAGTGTAACTATAGTAATTGGTTTGTTAACAAATGCATAAATAGAATCTACAAGGAACGTGAAATACATTATTATTCATTTCTGTAATCAGAGCTATTTTTATATGGGGTTATGTAACAAATAGCCAACTTAAGTCAAAGAAGTACCACATTAACTTTTCCAGGATGAAGAATAAGCATATAAATCTCTTCTCCGCATCACATGCTGCCAAGAGTGTCTGCAGTAGCTTCTCAGAGGACAGAATTTTTTTGAACTTTGTTAAGTACCACAGGCACATTCACATCAGTGCTTGTGCTGCATTCACAGTGTCCTGTCCCTGGGCAGTGAAGGTGATGGTGCATGGTCACTGGTACAACGACTGACTGCATCGAAGACCATGGCTGACAGTGACCATGTGGCCTTCAAAAGGCCATAGCACAAGGGAAGCAGAAGTTCCTGCCTTATAGGCAAACCTCATGGCAGATCCTCACTGGGAGGCTTTGTGTCCAGTGCTGACCATTGCCAGAGCCTCTGTCTTCCCTGGAGTGATGAGAGATGAGAGGAGCCATCTCTTCAACATCATGACCTCTCAGAGGCAGCGTGAATGTCCTCTCGCAGCCCTGTGCTGGCACGGGGGGGTTGAGGCCAGGGCTGTCAGATGTCCCCAGGTGGAAAGGACCCTCTGCTCACCCCTCTGGGGAAAGGAGGTGGCAGTGGTTATTTGTTCCATGTGTGTTTACTGAGCAAGCGCTGCCCTCAGCCAGGCTCTCATGGGCATTGCTCTGAAGGAAGGGCAGTGCAGGGTGCCCTTTCTTGATGATTTGGTGCTGTTCAGGCCCAAATGCTTCTCTGTGGGGGCACAGCTTTGTGAAAAAAACTTTGTGAAAGACCATGACTATAGAGGTTTCTCTTGAGGCTATCCATCTTTCTTATAGTCTTTGCTTCAAACTGGTGTTGCAGAGGTTTCCAAGGAGGCTGGGAAGGAAGAAGGCTGCATCCCCATGCCTTGGGCAGACCTAGGGTCAGAGGGAAGAAAGGAAGGCCAAGGTGATGCTGGTTTGGGTGTTGGCTGTGAAGAACTGTCTTTCATCTATGTTCTGTGTGTGTTATGTACATAAATTTATTTAGAGTGCAAAAATGGCTTTTGGCTTTTGCCAGAAACAAAGATGGGATTCAGTCTGAGGTATCTAAATTTAAGTACCTAATTGCAAACCTTTTTTGTGAGCTGAGCACCTCAGTTCCTACTGCAATGAGTAGAAAGCCTTGATTCAGCTCCCAAAGCATTGGTGTCCAGTGCCATTAAGATGCCATGGAGTTTTCTGGCTGGCTTCCAGCTGCTACTCCAGAGGACCTAAGGTCTCCTGTAGGTCCTGTGTCACATCTGCAAGCCCTACCCGGATGTCTCATGTAGCCTCGGCCATCTCAGAGTTACCAGTTATCAGTATTAGTAAGAGGGCAATTGAATGGAGTCTTTCAGTGTCTTCCTCTCCATGGGTGGACTCAGTCTCCAGACCCCACCGTCTTCGCTGAATACGCGAAGATTAATCTCAGATACCTGAGATTTGTGGACTGGATCTTCACCATCTCTAATGGAAGCTTAGAAGTCTCATCTACACATGCATTAGATGACTAATTTCAGTGTCCCAGGCTGAGTCCTGCCCAAAGTGTTTATCACTTGGCAACACACGTTCTCTCTCGTGACTTAGTTCCATGAGGAAGCTTTAAAAATCCAGTTGCAGCATGCACACGGGAAGAGTCTCACCTTCCCCATCTCACAGGGGGTCTGTGCTGCCAAGTGTGGGTGCTTGGGTCCTCTGTTGTGACTAAGGTCCAGGGAGAGACTGAGCCTGAGACAAATACAGCAAGAGGGAAGGCACGGGTGGCTGCATGTCCTGGCCCCAGGGATCCCAGTGGGGACTCAGCTGCTGGGGCTTTCCTTGCAGCAGCTTCAAACTCAGGTAACCTCTGGGAAAGCAGTGGAACTAGCTGGGACTCCAGAGGTCCAAGCAAGTGAAAGAAAGGCTGTTTCCTTGCTTTTGCTACTGGCAATCATGAATAGAGGCAAGCATGGCCACTTAGATAGAGCTACATGGTAGGTAACATGCAAAGCACTTCTGCCCCCGCCCCGAGGATCTTGCTGATGTTGCCAAAAGCACAGTAGGATAGGAGATCCCAAGGAGATCTCCCAGTGCTGCTTTGTGTGGACACATCTGGGGCATTTGGGAAGTATATGGTAAGGGCCTGAAATGTGTATGTGAACTCCAGCTTGGGGTGCCTTCCTGGGTCTGTCCCCAGGAGCAATCTGATAAAGCAGTACACACGTGGCCAGTGAGACCATGATTTCAGGTGTTTGGATTTTTTTCTAGCTGAGAAATTAATCTCTTAGTTGTCTCTTGCCTTGAAGCTAGCATAGCTATGTGCACGTGTAAGATGAATGTATGTGACACATCGCAATTTCTATTTACTAGCATTTTGTGCCTACACTACCCAGCATAAGTGATTGAGCAAGGTTTCTGGCACTGTTAATTCAGACCTTAATGCAACTGCATCAAAGCCAGCTTCTTCTAATGGACTGAAACACTGAAATATTTATTTTAATTTAAAACATTTAGAAACTGAACCTAGAAACGTGTCCTGGTTTGGAAATGCACAGATCCAATTTTCTTTTCAGTGATTTTTCCTTTCAGATAAGTTTCTTCTAAGTAACAGCACTTTCTGAAACTAACTGCATGTTTTGTAGGCAGTGTCTGCTTCTAGGATTGATAACGCTTGAACTTTATAGTTATTAGTGAGGTAACAGTAGGAATGGTATGCACAGAGGCTCTTGCTTATACTTATTCCTGTAGAAACCAAGGTCAATGCTAAATTCCTCACAAACTACAAGTGAAGAGCTGTAGAAAGGTCACACCTTCAGGCAGGAGCAGACAGGACAGGTGACCCAAAATTGACCAGTGAAGTATTCCATCCCATACATGTCATTCTCAGTATAAAGCTGAGGGATCACAAGGGTCGCCCTCTCTTCTCCTTCTTCTATGGCTGGGGTCTGAAGAGGACTCTGTCTGGTTTTGTCCTGCCCTTGATCCCAATCCGTGCATTCCTGAATCCAGTTCCCATCTGTCACTGAGTCCAGTCCGGGACTTCCCGGAGCCTGCCCTGCAGTGCCGGTGGTGATGTGATCGTCATTGGGGGAGCTTGATTTTGGTTTTGTATATATTTGTATATGTTTAATTAGTTCCATTATTATACTCTTTTTTGTTGTTATAGTTTATTAAAACTGTTTTAACTTTCCAACCTGTAAGTCTCTCTCCCTTTTCTCTTTCCCTTCCCCTCTGGGGGGAGGAAAGGGTTAATAGAGGGCATCTGCCATCAGTTTAATAGCCGGCCCAGCTTTAAACCATAACAAAATGGAAGCACTTCCCCCAAATGTGGCACATATTGCCAGAAGAGTTGCCGAGGCTCAATTGTTTCCTCCCAGCAGCAAGAGCCAAGGTACCAGGTGAGATGGCCCCGGCATGCACGTCCGTAATCCCTGGATTTCAATCCCCATCACAGTTTCCCAAGTGCACTATTTTATCCCATTGTGCTGAAAGGAAATGATTTCACACAGATTCGACTGATGATTGCATGAAAAAAGCTATGATTTTTTGCGTGCCAATAGAACAAGACTCTCCCACAGTACCTTGCTACCAGTATGTTCCACGCTCAGGGTGGGGCTCCCGAAAAGTGCGTCTATCATCAGCTTCCAGAGGAGTTAGGTTTCTCTTTGTTTGCCTCTCTATATCATAAAGAGAACAGACTTTTCCCTTGTTTATGTCTCCAATGTATGTCATCAAAATATCCACATATTTGCTGTGAAAGTGAAGTTCTGTTCTAATATTTTTATCTAAAACATGAGATTAACAAAGTGTCATTCAGAGATGGCATCTGGTGCAAACTCTTTTAAGACCATATTTAGAAAAGGAGCTGAAGTGTTTGTATCTACTGCTTTAAAGCTCTCTCATTGATAAAAGTTTCTTTGCATTTCTTCTGCCAAGTACATTCTGAACTCCACAGTACAAAACCCCTGCCTGCTAACTGACACGGTACTTGAACTTCGGATTAATATCCTCTCCATTGTTTTTCTGTCAAGACACTAAAGAACCAACCAGAGCAGCTTTGCCTGGGAGGAAACTCATAAAACATGAATTGGAGAGCCAGTCCATAAATAGAAATTGCTCAGACTGTGTATCTAGTGCATCACAGTATTAATGAAGATTTCATCCAGGACAAATGAGTGCACCCGTTTCCTGCTGGAGACATTCATCCACCTTCAACTCAGCCCACTTGCGTCTTGGAACTGTGACTCTCTCAGTAATACCTTATAGTTTTGCACATTTTCTGTGATTTTAACATCTTCTGAGATTATATATTTCACTACTATCTCATGTTGACAAGGCTAAAAGGGAAAATCTATATAAAATACTTTGGGAAAGCTAGAAATGCCATATTTGTAGGTTGAAAAACTGATCAGGCATGTGCAGTGGATCTGATCTGCTGGCTGCAGCACATATGTGCTGCACAGACGGCCCGAACATGAGCCGTGAACCCCATGTGTGCCCATTCCCCCGATCTGCGCACACACTACCAGCAGGCAGCCCCTGCCCATGCACACGTAGGTGTAGATGCAGCAAGGGCTATCGCACCTCTCACACGCCAGCTGCCTGCGAGGGGATCCACCACCACTCAAAGCCTTTGCCTTAATATTGGCAGACTTTGGGAAAGGCTCTGTGTCAGTGAGGAGGTACAGGCTTGCTTCTACCTGGTGAAATTCTGTGGCCTCTGCCATAACCCTACAGCAGTTCAGACCTGCTGTTCAAAAAGATCCTTTCTGACCTCAAACTCTTCTTAATAGAGTAATTGAGAGAGTTATTATTATATAGCGCCTGACTGACAACTTAGGTGACGTGATCTGCTCACAGTTCATTTTCAGATGTACGGTTTCAGTCCCCATTACCATATTTGCTATCAGAAAAAGGAATCTCTGATATTAGTTCCAAAGAGCCAAACTGATGATCTGAAGCAGGCTTGGGATTTTTGGGAGCGTGGGGAGTTAGGACTTGGTGGGAGAAGAGAAGCCAAATGTTATTTTCTTAATTCCTCAGTAAAAAGCAAAATTAGTAAAGTGAACACAGGCAAGTCCATTTAAGCACAAAACAGCAAGGCATCCTAGGCGAGCAAGAACCAAAGCTTACATAAGAGACATTACACACCTCAATATGGAATTCAAAATATTTGACAAGGCAAAGCCTGTTGAGATCTGTAAATAAAGTATGAATGTTAGTGCTCCAGGGCAAAAAACGAGAACAAGCAGATACCAAAAGATACAAAGGTGAGTTTAAGCTCCTTCATCTAAATCTTTTAAAACACTCTAAATGTTCCCAGGTTTCTCAGTGACATTCTGTTCGTTCAGCGTAGCAAAATGCTGAGCAAGTGACAAGTACAGGGCAAACCTGATTGCTCAGAGTGTAGAAAACACACTGCAGTAAAACAATCACCTGGGTATGTTAAGTGTCACTGTGGAATGTAGAGCTATCTAGCTAGTGCTTAAATGACTGCGAGAGGAATTTATTAGCGTTTTTATGGAGAATAAATACATTCTTGCTTATAATTTAGCAGCAAGGTGATACTGATAAATAAAGATCTAATGGATGGAAGTGTCTCATTGCTGAATCTCATATGTTTAAAGCTAAGTCAGGCTGTGCGGTCCTTACTCCTGTGAGCAGGTCTGCTCACTTTCGTGGGATAGCAAAGGTCTGCATCCCTTCAGCTTTTATACAAATTCAAAGCCCACAAAACACAGCTACCTCAGCGAGGAGAGACAGCAGCATGCTCAAGAATAGCACACATACTTACACTCTTGCTACAGCCTGGTGTTGTCATTCCCAAAGACATCACAAAGAGCTCCTAATCTCTCAAAATGTAATCAAACTATCAACAGAGATTAACTGAAAGCTCAGTTCAAGGGCACTTTTTGAAGATGAGGGCCTCAACAAAAGTCCCTGGCTTGCAGAAGTTGAACCTGCTGCAACATAATATGAGCAACAATTTTAAAGTACCGACAAAGGACAAACTAACTGATGAAACTGCCTGTTTCACTACTGGTGGAGAAAATAGGCCATATCTTTACTTGTAAGAGGTTTTGGCTTTTCATTTTTAAAATGTACATGTTTGTCCAGCAGAACATAGCTTAGCATTCTTTTTCTATACAAATGACAGTATCAGACAACAGACTACTAATGGTAAAATGGCACAGCGTAAGATACCACACAGATTTACCTTATTGCAACAATTTTACATTACATTCCCCTAGCTAACCCATCTGGACTATTAGCAAGCTAATATTTCTCCTTTTATCATTCCTTTGCAAGAGGTTGCCACTGATACTAATATAAAAATTAAGCACACTCACTCAATCATGGTCATAGTGACCATGAAATGTTAGAGTTTTCAATAGTGGGGGAAGTAAGGAGGGGCAAGAGCAGAACTTCTGCCTGAGATTTCCGCCGGGCAGATTTTAGCCTGCTTAAGAGGCTGGTGGACCGAGTCCCTTGGGAGTCGGTCCTGAAGGGAAAAGGAGTCCAGGAAGGCTGGACATGCTTCAAAAGGGAATTGCTAAATATTCAGGAACAGGCTGTCCCGGTGTGTAGGAAGACAAGTCGTCGGGGAAAAAGACTGGCCTGGTTAAACAGAGAACTTAGGCTAGAACTTAAGAAAAAAAAGAGAGCCTACTTGCTCTGGAAGAAGGGTCGGGTAACTTGGGAGGTCTATAGGGACGTTGCCAGGTCTTGTAGGGAGAAGATTAGAAGGGCCAAAGCTCAATTAGAACTTGGTTCGGCTGCTATGGTCAAAGATAACAAAAAAAGCTTCTACAAATACATTAACAGCAAAAGGAGGGTCAAGGAGAGCCTCCACCACTTGCTGAATGATGGAGCAAGCACTACCCTCCTCATTCACCAATTGCTGAATGAGGAGGGTAGTGTAGTGTCAGGGGATGAGGAAAAGGCAGAGGTGCTCAATGCCTTCTTTGCCTCGGTCTTTAACGTCAAGACCGGTTGTCCTCAGGAGACTCGGCCCCCAGAGCCTGAAGTTAGGGACAGGGGGCTGTGTGAACCCCCCCGTAATCCAGGAGGAGACGGTTAGTGACCTGCTGTGCCAGTTGGACACCCACAAGGCTATGGGCCCGGATGGGATTCACCCCAGAGTAATGAAGGAACTGGCAGATGAACTTGCCAAACCACTCTCTATTATCTACCAGCAGTCCTGGTTAACTGGAGAAGTTCCAGATGACTGGAAATTAGCAAATGTAACACTCATCTACAAGAAGGGCCGGAAGGATGATCCAGGGAACTATAGGCCTGTCAGCCTGACCTCGGTGCCAGGCAAGGTGATGGAACAGATCATCCTGAGTGCCATTACACAGCACATGCAGGACAATCGGGACATCGGGGCCAGCCATCATGGATTCATGAAAGGCAGGTCCTGCTTGACCAACTTGATCTCCTTCTATGACCAAGTGACCCGCTTAGTAGATGAGGGCAGGGCTGTGGATGTAGTCTATCTAGACTTCAGTAAGGCATTCGACACTGTCTCCCACAGCATCCTCCTAGACAAACTAGCTGCCCGGGGCTTGGATGGGTGGACTCTTTGATGGGTTAAAAACTGGCTGGATGGCTGAGCCCAGAGAGTGGTGGTGAATGGGGCAAAGTCCAACTGGCAGCCGGTCACTAGCGGTGTTCCCCGGGGCTCAGTTCTGGGGCCGGTGTTGTTCAATATCTTTATAGATGATCTAGACATAGGGATTGAGTGCACCCTCAGTAAATTTGCAGATGACACCAAGCTGGGTGGGAGTGTCGATCTGCTGGAGGGTAGGAAGGCCCTACAGAGGGATCTGGACAGGTTAGATAGATGGGCCGAGACCAACAGCATGAGGTTCAACAAGAACAAGTGCCGGGCCTTACACTTCGGCCACAACAACCCCATGCAGAACTACAGGCTCGGGGAAGAGTGGTAAGAAAGCGGCCCGGTGGAAAGAGACCTGGGGGTGCTGATCGACAGCCAGCTAAACATGAGCCAGCAGTGTGCCCAGGTGGCCAAGAAGGCCAATGGCATCCTGGCCTCTATTAGGAATAGTGTAGCCAGCGGGTCTAGGGAAGTGATCGTCCCTCTGTACTCGGCACTGGTGAGGTCGCACCTTGAATACTGTGTCCAGTTCTGGGCCCTGCACTTCAAGAAAGATGTTGAGGTGTTGGAGCGAGTCCAGAGGAGGGCGACCAAGCTGGTGAAGGGTCTGGAGGGTCTGACCTACGAGGAACGGCTGAGGGAGCTCGGGTTGTTTAGCCTGGAGAAGAAGAGGCTCCGAGGTGACCTTATTGCAGTCTACAACTTCCTGAAGGGAGGTTGTAGTGAAGTGGGAGTCGGCCTCTTCTCCCAGGCAACTAGCGATAGGACAAGAGGACACAGCCTCAAGCTTCGCCAGGGGAGGTTCAGGTTGGACATTAGGAAGAATTTCTTTGCAGAAAGGGTCATTAGACATTGGAATGGGCTGCCCAGGGAGGTGGTGGAGTCACCATCTCTGGATGTGTTTAAGAAAAGACTGGACATGTCACTTAGTGCCATGGTCTAGTTGACATGGTGGTGTCCGGGCAATGGTTGGACTCAATGATCCCTGAGGTCTCTTCCAACCTGGTTGATTCTGTGATTCTGTGATTCTGTGAATCTTCTAGATTAAGGAAATAATCTGGCCAAAATAAAATAAAACAACTCTGGCTTTATATTGGGTATACAGCACAGGCTTACTCTAATTTTTCTGTATTCTGTGCAATAGCAACCCAAGAAATGTTCCTTGCAAAGCCCATTCTACTTATATAAAGACAGATACAGAAAGATGTATGCGCTGGGCAGCAGAATAAAATGAACACACATTTTTGCTGCAGGAAGTCCGTGAGAGAAATGCTTGAATGTCACTGATAACTTGGATTTGGTAGCCCAGCTCATCCCTCTTGACAGAGGTCAAATGGCTCAGGACTGTAACCCTGATGGGAGGAGGAAATGAGTACACACTGGAGAGATTGCTTTGTCCTCCCTCTCTCCCTTCCCAAGGCAAGAGAAACATAAAAAAAAAAGTCTCATCCCGTGATGAGGTCAGAATAAAACATACTGAGGAGAGAAGGTTTCCCCAAAAACACACTTTCTCAGGTCTCAGCAGCAATTGCATGTAAAAGGCTTGACCATGGTTTGAGTGTGTAACTGAGCTGTCAGTTTAGAGGGGGGAACTATCTCTGTATTCCCTCATATAACAGCACCTACAATTGAACTGGCCACAGGACTCTGCATACAGTATTTCTCCAGGGACAGAGCCTCAGACATATCAGCTCCACAAATTTTACAGTGTTAGAAATTAGCCACATGTGTGGTATTTGATAGAAGAGCCCAAAGACATAAACATAAAACCGAATCTGCAAGTCATTCTGTACGGGCAGCCAGGCACCCTCCTCCTGGTTGGGCATTATCCCCCCTCAGGTTTTGCAGATCAGGACTCCCAGTCCTGGGGCCTCACCCACAGCACTCAAGTGCAAGTACATCAGTTTTGCACTGGAGCATAATCTTATGCTCTTTTTTGGTTTGAGTTCCTTTTCTAAAGGTTTGCCTTTGACTCTCAACAACCACTGAACTGATGCCTTCAGAAAACTATCCACATTAACCCTTATGCCTCTTCCCTGAGCAGTACTAGGGAATTGAATCCCTTACTATGTAAGTTTATACTTAGAGGTTGGTTTGGGGTTTTTTTTTGTATGCATTGCCTTATAATTATTGACATTGAATTTTGTTTGCCATTTTATTAACCAGTGAACTCTGCGAATCTTCTCAGCTAACTTAAGATCAGACTGTTCTGAGAAAATATTCTATCATCTGCATTACCATCACTCATTTCATTTTTCACCTCTTCTTACCATATCCTTGATGTCTTAAATGGCATAGTCATAAGCCAAAATACAGGTGATAACCCACAGTCAGCCTCCTGTTTTCTCCAACATACCGTTATGAAACACCTGAACATGAAGCAGGCTCTGTCAGAGTCCTCCTCCGGAAGCCTTACGGCCCGACATGCTCCTCCACGTTGTGCACCATACCTGCCCTTTGCAACACGGCTTCTTGCAGGCTGTGAAACAGCCCTCTCTCCTGGGTGTGGTGTGGTGCAAAATGGGGGGACACAACGGGGTGAGCTGAGGCCAAGAGCCCTCATCAATGTACATCAAAACTACACCCATGAAACTTCCTACCAGCAGTGTGAGGAGACAGTGGCAGAGCTGGCCCAGGTCAGCTGCGTAACGTCTGTGAAAGAGAGGGGAGCACTTCACTCTGGCTGCCCCTGCATCTCTGTGCTTAGGGGTATCTTTGGTATCAGCTCCTTGTTTTGTTGTCTTTGGCCATTAACGAAGAAAAGAATCCAGGGAAAGAGCCTCCTTATGAGTGGGAAAGTTGCTCCTTCGATCTCCCACTATCTTTTCAATAGCTTCTACAGTTGCAGTTCCATACTTTCACACCAGAATACACCTGAAGCTCCAGCACGAATTTCTTCTGGTCCTGGGAACTGGTTAGGTTCAGTGTAGTGGTTTCTCACACTCATCTCCTTCAAAGAATGATTCCAGTGGGAGCCTCCCTGACCTCTTCTGCAACCAGCACTAATAGAAACACATCATTTAGCTCTGCTGCAAGGTCCTGTCTTCACAGAGTGCCTTTTCTACATCTTCATCACATATTGGCCCCATTGAATTTCTGGTCAGCTTGCTCCTTTGATGTTTTTTGAAAAAGGTTTTACAGCAGTTTTCACACCTTTACTAGGTTGCCCCTCTAAATCCTTGCTGGCCTACTTCATTGTAGTGTGACACTCAGCTTGCTACAGTTTACGATCTTTTCTATTTTCCTTGTTCAGATAAGACTCCCACTTTTTCAAAGATGCTTTTGATGTCATTTGGTAGTTTCCGCTGCCTTGATGTTTGACCATGCCAACATTTTGTTTTCTTTTCGGTCTTTTAAAAAACTTCACTGGTAGGTGGTATACATTTACTCTGTGCTTCTAAAATAGTGTTCAAGCAGTCTCCATGTTGCCAATGCACATTTTGCTGGTTTATTTAATCTTCTGGTTTCCTATGTGCTATCTCACTGATTTATTGCAGTTCTACTTTCCAAAAATCCTAAATCAGCTGCACATACCATCTCAGATATTTGTTGTTTAAGAATAGAAAAGCTACACTAATTTGAAACGCCATCTTCTCATGGGAATGACCCTAGCAATGTGGGTTCTTACGAGAGGATCCTAGTGAAGTCAATGGACTAGCATGAGAAAGGGCCTTGAGGAGCAGAACCCTGTAAACTTTTACCCTAATCAAAAAATAAGATTTTTTCCACTTTGGTCTTTTGTGCCCTCATTGTCTGCCTACCTTCCACTTGATTTTGGGTATTTACACACCAGAATGATCATTTGCATCTAAATGGCATAAATAAGGCATAGCCTTGTTATCCAGCCTTATGGAATATTCATTCTTCAAGGAATTGTAATTAAAAAATTGTTATATAAAAGAAAGACATTTGTAATTTAGAATGAAACCTCCTTCTAAAGAGTAAATCTGTTTTCCATATATTTATGAAAGTTGTGTCTACTACATGCAACCTAAACTGCTTCTCTCAAATAGCTATTTAAAGAGCTGCATTAATTATCATCTCCTCAGGATTCAAAAACTTGCTGTGGACTGGAAGAGAAGAAAGGTTTAATCAGGCCACCCTTTCACTCCCGTGACTCTTTTCCTAACCTGCATGAAGGCAGCTGCCATCTGAGCTGTTGTACAAATGGAGGGTAGCAACATCCTACAGAAGAATATGAATCATAGAGGTGTTCAGTTTTGCCTGTCAGGGTTCTGACTGTAAGAACCGTGCCTGTGAAAGGTGAACCACAATTTTTTATTTCCTGAGTCTGGAGGGAGTGAGGCACTGAGGCTATATCTGAACTCCCACACTCTGGTGTCCCAGGTGACTGTAGTGGGAAGGGAGTGAGGCATCGTGCACATCCCCTTTGGCCCATGGGCTCCATCTCCTTCCTGTGGAAATCCAGACCTTGCAGAGAGACACTGCACACTTGGATCTCCATTCAGTGGGATGCTGGGACATGCTGAGGCATATAGTAGTCTCAGGTGCTGCGAGACATTCTCAGGTGCTGTGCTTTTGTCCTAACCTAAGCCCAGGGTCAAAGGTAGGTTTGGGGCTGTTCTGCTTGTGTCATGCTGCTACAGTGCAGCCTGGGAACATCACCCACTCAGTGCACAGCAAAAGGAGCCTAACTCTCTGATCCAACAATCCTGCCCCAGGCATGGGGTACATGGGAGAGCAGAGGTGACGCCAGCAGCTTGAGGACGCCCAGGGAGCCTTTCTGTTGAAAGCGGTCCTGAGTGAGGAGGAATGCTGGCTTCATGGCTCCTCCAGGTCAATACATCCTGCATATGCGAACCCCTGTGCAAACTCCTTGTTTTCTTGGTGTGACTATGAAGTAATTTGTCTGAAATTAGTGAAAGCAGAAACAGATAAGCCAGAAGAACCGAAAAGTGACTTTGTCTTTATAAGCCTTAGTTGACCTTTCCTCCATGCAGCTAATGGCTCCCATGGGCTTTGTGGTGTGCTGTTGGTTGTGGGGGTTTTGTGACCTATCCTTCACGGTGATCTCCGTCTTCTCCAATGGTTTCAACAGAAGCGGAGCCAGATCCTGTATGCCGGCTCCTGCCTTCTGTTGAAAACAAAAACTGAAATAGCAGCTAATGCCCCACTGACCATGTGCAGCAACCAGCTGCACCTCTTATTTCAAAATTTACATGTCCAAACCAGAACAACTACCATGAAAGCAAGGATGTAGATCCAACTCTATAGAAGAGGTCTGTTTCTTTTTTCCCAGATGTGTAAAGGTGGCTCATGTTAACTGGGCACGTGATTCCCACCAGCTATGACATGATTGATTTTCAGGTGTTCGAGTCAGGTTCCCAAGGGTCCCCGTGATTCTGGGCTTCAGTTTGCAATGACACCTGTAATTCAAAAAGGAGGTGGTTTTAGCTGTTCACACAAGGCAGTGCCAAGTGAGCTAAAGCAGATTACAGAAAATGTTGCGGCAATCCTGCACCTCCCTCAGGTCCATCTTGAGTAGGTTTTGTTTATTTCTTTTGAAATTTATCTCAGGCTTCTGCAGAGATAAGAATGGGAGACAATATTACCAGGAGCCCGTAATTTTGTTCCATTTCAGATCTAAGTAGAGGGGAAAATAAAAGTTTATGATTTAAGTGTCAGCTCAACCTTTACTGCTAAGTCCCTAATGCAGCATTAAAATTACTCTACTGGGGAAGAAAAAAACCCACTATCGCAGAACTGAAGAGGTTTGATCTCTCCTAATGTACAAGTGACAGAATTTTAATCCTAGATGTATTTCAAACGAGAATGAAGAGCACAAATTGCCCAACAAAGCTCTGAAAACAAGGCTGAGTAAGAAGTCTAGCAACCACAACAGTTGAGTTGTTTTAACATGTTTATCCTGAAAATTTCCTCAGCAATTTTATTCTCCCACTAACAGAGGCCCTGTTAGGGATGCCCTGAGAAGGTACCTTTTAGTTTTAATCACATTTTCATGGTCGTGCTGTGTGTAGACTGTCAGGTGGTTTTAAGATTAAGCTGCTTTTGAACTTCAAACCTATGTGACTACAGGAATGACAAACACAACAGACTATAACACTGTGGCCCTGCCTTTTCCAGAACCAAATCAATTGCACAACAGGTCACATGTTCAAAGATCTGTAAATATTAAGTCTCAGTAAGCAAATCACACAATTCAAGATTCAATGGAAAAGAATCACCTTGTGCTTAAAACTTAAAGGTATATCCCAACAAGTTAAAATATAATATCTCTGTTTAGAAATTACAGCTGTGTTTTGCTTTCTAACTTGTGCTTCACTAGCTCTAGCAGGAGTTTTGAATACAAAATATTAGTAACAAATTATATCAGAAAAGCCAACAGAGAAAAAGGAAATTATAAAAGTCAGTCTCTACACATTATATTTCTTCACTATCTGTGATAGCAAAAGCACTCCTTTAACACCTCACCTGATTATTTGACCATGACACTGTATAGAGATGGTCTATGAAAATAAATATACAGTATTTTTATTTCTTTACAGTTTGGTATTTTCTGAAATATTTGCAGCACTTCTGGAGAATGAGGAAATTTATTCCAAATACATATTCACGAATATATTCTTTTGAAATTTTATACAGCTATCCTACACTCATCTTTACTTTCTCATCCAGCCCACCCCCCGCTAAGTGAATGAGCAAAGACAAAAATACCCATGGAGTTTTATTCTAAAGACATCTTCAAAAAGGAGATCTTACATATGTTTCCTCAACTAGCTTGAGTACATCTTTTTCTGCTGATGAAAGATCCCTTAATTGACTTCATTCAAATCACCCCAGGTGGGTGATTAAAAGATTGATTAGGGATTTGTCTCCTGCCTGTCAAGTCTGACTGCAGCTCACTTAGATTAATAGTGTATCTCTCCCTGAGCTTGAAATGATAATGCATTGCTTGATTGACTGAAGTGTCCCTGGGTCAAATCAAATAGGACAAAACGATGCTACAGAATATCTCCCTGGCTGGCATACAATATTAGCTACTTTTCAATTCACAATATATTTCTCTTCCGCTCTCCTACAGCTTTTCATGCCTACTGAATCAGAGAAAAAAATCTCTTTAGAGGTGGAGAAATGAGAAGGGGGAAAAGAAAATAATCCACAAAAAGATGAGTTTATTCACACTTGCTTACCCTCCAAGAACCAATTTTCCCCTGGGAAGATTTTTCTCTAAACACCCACTGGCTTTCTGCTCTCCCCAGGCAAGTCTTGCATCTTTAACTAGCAGTTTCTGTCAGGACCACATGTAAGGTCATAACCTTGCATGCCCTTGTGTTAATCTAAACCTTTCTGGGAATAAAACATTTGAAACTAATGTTGTTCCTTTATTGCCTAGAATCCAAAACAGGATATTGCAACATCAGGGAAAATGGGAGGTTGGCAGGATTAATCTGGGCACAATATATCAAAGACCTTCTTCCAGGAGGAGACTCCCACCTATGAGATACTTACCTTCTGGGGTGAGGCAATATGATGCCTGTTCCCCAAATCAAAAACTAGTAAATGCTGGGAAAAGACCTCTATTAAGTGAAGGCAATCAAGAAGTGGAATAAAAATACTCCTCAACAGGAGACATCTCTCAAGTGAGATTCTGATTTCAGTCAGTGAAAAAAGGTCAGTGTCAGCAAGGATGTCTGCAAAGAGCTGCACCGGTCTTTATGACTGGTACCATGAGCTTCAGTATCAAAGAGGGCTGGATAGAGATTTCCAGATTCCAGTGAAACAAAGTCCCCAAGAATTGAAAGGATGGTTTGAACTGAGCTTGTTTGTTTGGAAGAGAAAATTTATAAACAGAATCACAGCAGATTTGGAGCGAATTGTAACCAAATCAAAGCTGAGGGCACTCAGTTTGCTGCTGGCCAATGGGTGAAGCATACCTGGACTGAAGCAGAGCTTCCACCAAGATAGAGGTGTGAATGGAGCACCAGCGCAGCGGCTGGTGCTCAAGAGAAGCTGAAGAATAATGAGCATTAGAGAGAATCCAGTGCCAAATCTCAGACTCCAAATAATGTTCTTTTTCCTCCACAGACAGCAGACCTGGCTGACTGATCTGTAGAAAGCCACAGCTCATTTTTTTCAGAAATCCTTCTTAACAATCTGAGCCATCTTGATCCCCTGGGCAACTGAACTGACCTCTCTTGTGCTTGGATCATTGCTCATCTGCAGCTCTGCTGAGAGACAAGCTGAGTCCTTTCTCATAGGAATTTCTGAAATACAGCCAGCCATCACTGACCTTTCTATTAAAAACAACATTAAACTTGATTCTCAGGCTCAGTACTGCTTGAGAAAGAAATACAAACTGCACATTTCTCAGGGAAGTGGCCACGAATAAAACCATGTTTTTTAACATTTGTCATTTGAGGGTCCGTCTCCTGGAGTGGAACGGTGTTCGAACCAATGTCTTCATGCCTAAATACTCAGGTGGTGATTATTGTACAAGTTTTCTAGTATTGTCTCATTACTGAAATACAAAACAAGGCAGAATAAATGCCTGCGCTGCAAGTAATGTGACAGCCCTCCACAGGACATCTAGCTGGGCATCACAAGTTGCCCTCTCACAGTGGTAGGCAGTAGAAAGCAGCTGCCATCAGAGGGAGCAGGACAAACAGCATTCAGCACTCCTGGATGAGAAAGTCCACTCCAGCACTCACCCCATCACATCCCATCCCACCCCATCCCATCCTGCCCTATCCCACAGAGTAGTGCACACTGGGGGGGCTTTCTCAGGGAATACCAATGACCAGGCAGGCTGCCAAATCAAGGCACTCTAAATAATGAATTATCATTAAGAACAAGAAGAGATTTATTTTCCATCATTCATTTCCTACCAAACACTTTGCTCTGCTTTCTACACCAGCCATTCTCTGCACATAGGTTGGCAGAGCACAGCTCCACTGCTGGGAGAGGCAATAAAAGACAAGACATTGACTGGGGGTGGAATTTTTATCACTGTAACAAGATCCTGATAATACTTTGGTGTGCATACAACACTATACACAGCAGTGCTTGGAGTCGTGTTGCAAGAATTTCACCTTCATGAACCTGCCTGTGTTACAACCTCCATTTTTTTCTACCATCTGCAATGAGCTAAAGCTACTACAGGAGCCTGGAAGCCTCAAGTGCTTCAGCAGTAGAGGAAACACAGTGAAGCTGCTTTTTTTGCAAGGATTAATTTTGATGAACATTGTAGTATTTTTGCTTTTAATGTTAACTTCTTTGTTTCAAGCAAGCTGGCATTAAATGTGGTGCAAGTAGTTCACACATGACAACTGCCAGTCAGCTGAAAGCCTTAAGAATATTAGTTTTAGAAGGGTTCTCCTAACGCAAATTGTCTTAATGCCCTGTTACTCTTAAGTTGACAAAAGTCCAGGTAAAACTCCTCTCTTTCAATGTGATGCTATGGCTTTATCTCTCTGTCCTAATTAAAACATACTTCGTGTCCAATACATTCTGCTAGTGCTTTTGTAAAGGCAGATATGAAAAGTAAAATGATTAATGACTAATGATTGACATTTCCCCATTTCCTTCCAATTAACAAAGTTTCCAATTATTTGTTCAATTTAGCCTAATGGTAGCAAGACCTAAGACCATTAAGTAATACATATGAAACAGGGAGTCTGAATGTGCTGCAGCTTATTAAAGAGCATTTTACATTACCCTAAAAGCTCTTAACTTTATTAGGCCTTGAATGTTCCATTAAAAAATTAACTCAAATAGTACAATTTTTATTCTGTGGATTTTATATACAATGCTTAATGATTTATTCAGCTTAAGAATGCCCAGAAATAAAGTCTCTATGGTATCTGAATGACTGTAGGAGCAGGATTCTCAAGCATGATGATAATGCAATGATAAACAGCTAAGGCGGCTGGCAATGTAACAACTTACCTTCTTTTGCAGATGGAATTGTTTCTTTGAGGAAAAAAAATGTTTCCTCTTACATCGTCCTAAATTTGAGTTCTCTATTTACTGATTTCTTTTTATTCTCTTTGTTCTTGTTGCATGTTTCTGTTTTAAGGGGGAAGTGACAGGCTGAATCTGAGACTGACCTTCGTATTCTTAACACTAATTCATTACAAAACACCTCTGTGTTTCTGCGGTGGCCTTTTGTTTAAACAGCTAAGCTAGAGAAACCTTTAATGTTAATATGAATTTATTTGTATGGTTTTGGTACTGCCTTAAATAATAATACTATTACATTAAAAATGACATTTTATGAAGAATTTCTATTCTGTTTCAATTTTATTTCTCTTTTACCCAACATTGCCTCCAGGCTGAGAGAGACCTTCAAGCTAAAGGTTAATGCTGACATTTATGGTTCAAAATTTTTGTTTATATTTGCCCATAACCACATAAAAACAAATGAATCTCATTTCCATATACACTTGATCGCAACAACAATTTTCGCCAGCACTTTGTTTGTAGAAGACAAATTTTTTGTTTTACTGCTATTACTCAAAAAAATTGTGATGAGTTGAGCAACCTTCTGAGCAGAGGCAGACTGCAGAGCTCTCACTGCATTATGCAAACTTTGACAATGTAATTGGGTTAACAAAAATCACACTAAGTGGTTATACATACTATTTTCCTCTCACAATATTGCTGATTATTAAAATATTTTTCATGGGTGTGATCTTTTATGATGCACTTTTTAAATTCCCCCATATAATCATCAACTTTAAACTCCATAACTTTGGTAGTTAGCGATGCCACAAATGTTGAAATACACTTGGCCGCGTTGAAGAGAACAGCCCCAAACCATTCTCGATCAAATTAAGATTCATACAAGATATGCTTTGTGTATTTTCTGTTTCCTGTTCAAAATCCAGTGAATACAACCTATTTCTTTATTTTAAATCATGTTACCTTACTACTTTTCCTTTCTGTAATCAGACCTTTATTATGAGTCTTGTGTACACATTAGAATAAGAGACTTTGTTACCAGATTAGTATTTCCTCCTCATTCAATCTGCGAATATACACAGGCTTCAATTCAGACTCTTCTAAATTGGACAGACATGCCAAAAACTCATCCCATGAGGACTAGCCTCCGTTGATATATAAGTGCAATAAAGAAAATAAAGAAACTATTTTTTTTAATGGTTAGCTTAGGTCCAGCATATTTTTGATGGTAAATATGATTCATTAGATCACTTCTGGCAACGTTAAGAAAAAACTTGCAAAGCAACAAGTTTAATTCTCAGTGCAGTCACTATTACATTTTCATTGCACAGTGTCCAGCTGCTGAACGTTGCTCAGTCCAACACATGGCTTCAGTCAGTCACAGGTTTCCCAGCGGCAACATCAATCACAGAGTCGGAAGAGAGCAGCAAAAGGAGAGAAGAGGCTGTATCATTTCCCCTGGTTCTGGTGCTACTCTTCTTTCTTTTCTCTCACTCACCTCAGCTATAGTGCTCGGATTTACTGCCCGCCTGCTGTGACAAGGGGCAGCCAAGCAGGAGAATACCGTCCCCAGCTACTCCTCCCAACTGCTCTGCACTGTCCATAGTCACCCAGGTTGATGTACAATAGGATTCAGACAACTACACTGGACACTGGACCTGGAGAATCCCATTTCTCTTCCTGCTGCCCCACCTGGACCCACCACAGTTGCGCTTCTGCAGCTGTTCCAGGCACCGCGCTTGCAGTGTTTGCAGCCCCCCTCTTTTTCCCTGTCCCAGTACAAGCCCCCCGCCCAGAGTCGGACATTTAGGTGGCCACAGGGCAGGTCCCAAAGGGCTCTGACAGCTCATCTGTTGCCAGGGTTTGCTTCCAGGTCACTGTTTGCCCCGTGGAGCTCAGGAGCCCCACTGCCTCGAGCAGCCAGCAGGTACAGTACAGCTGGGAGCTGCCACACAGTGAGCACCATCTCCAGTTCAACAGGCAGAGCCCCTCTCCAAGCCGCCTCACCACAGGCATGGGTACTCTGGGCAGCAATGGGATGGGCTGTGCTGGGCTGGGATCCAGCAGAAAAGGCAAGCCTGAACACAGAAAAGAAAAAAACAAAGACCTAAGAGATGAAAAAGCCTTCAAAGAAATAACACAAAAGTATTGTACACAGAAGGTTTGTCTGTACACAGGTTTGTCTATACCTTTTCCTACTGTTTGGGTTTCAGCCAACATTCCCCTTCTGTTCAATCTGTTGTACCACTGCCACCATGGTACCACTGCCACCACAGCACCGCTGCTCCTGCAGTGCCACTGCCACCACAGTATCACTTTGCCTTCAGGAATGTTTCCCTCCCTTCTCTCTCTTCTCTGCCAACTCTTGTATGAGATTTCTTTTACACGGAACATTTTCTCCATCATTAATTATTCATATAATTCCACATTAAGCTTTAGTTGCATGAAGAGAGACCTCTACACAGGTTATTTTTTATAACAACATAGAAAGCATGCTCAGTCTGTCCCTCACAAAGATGGTTCTCATCCCATTGCTGTAGTCTATGCTGGCAACCCTGAGCTATTCTCTTTTGACAGGGAGACACTGTCATTTTCCATTGGAAACCGCATTAAGACTATTAGGGTCACTACTACACTAGTAAATATAAGATGTCAAGGCTTATCCTCTGGTCTTGAGATTGAGCGACATGGCTCGGCTTGCACCTCTGCAGGTAAACTTTCTCACACTTCCAGGGAAGGAGAGTGGTCTGGCCTTTGGGGAATAGCACTCAGCAAAAGTTGAGCTCTGGACTGGATCCAAGAATTTTTGGGGAAAGTGCTAGTGGGCACAGGCCAAAACTGTGCCAGGAACTGAACTAACAGTCTGGTTATTAGCCTGGGCTTAGATTCTGGCATTAATTAGATTACTAATGTAGATGTAGCCTGAAAGACCTACAGAATCTACCCATTGCAGTAAGGGCAGCTAAGTTCTTGTAACTATTTTGTAATACAGCATCTTGACCAAACGTTTAAAAATAATTATCTTTCATGCATTCTTATAAGATGTTTTACACAACACAACCATATAGGCTTGTGAATTCTCAGCTACCGCACTGAAAACAACCAGCCATGTACCAGTACTTTCCGGACCAAGCCCTACAGACAGTGTCTCAGACTTGCTCATAAGGGATGGAGAAGGCAAGGAAGGCATAAATGGAGCGGCAGCAAGAGTGCACGGGGCAGTGCGCATGGGGCTGAGAGGAATCCATGAGGAAAGTAGGGGAGTTAAATAGGTTATACAGGCACAACAGTGGGATGCTATCTAGAAGCAATAAATAGATGGACAGAAAAGCAGATAGCTAGATGACAATACTGCTCTGCTGTTACACTGTGTTAGTGGAAGGCAGGCATGGCTGTGCTGCGCCAGTTCACTTCTGCTGAACGCAAAATGCCATGATCTTTGTTATAGAGAAGAATTTCCAAGATCCAAAGCAAAAAAATAAAACCAAACTGGAATCAAATTTATCATCTGCGTGGATTCCCACACGTACTTGATGCCAACGCCTTGCCTCTGTTCAACAAATGGTCCCAGTTGTACACTTGCAATCCACATGCAGTTGCAGTCAGCTCCTTCTCCTACAGATGCATACGCACCCCGCTCCGCAGCCACCCTTTAACTGCCTCCGCTCGATCACTTGCTCTGGATTTCTCTAAGTGAGAAATGGTTTCATGCTTTATGCAACAGCCATGTTACTCTCTTTCTCCGAGGAATTTTTATTTTCATTGCTTCCTGCTATTTTATTTTCTAACAGCTATCCATCCAATACTCAAATATATCTTCCTTCAGTGAAATACACGAAATTCATCTGCATATGCAGGAAGAATCGGCCAAGGAAGGTCAGCTTAAAATATGTACAGCCATTGTCCGAACTTTTCAAAGACACACGATAACGACTTTGAACGCCAAAAATGAGCAGCGGGTACATGGTACAAAGTACTGTTTAAAAGGAGACAGCTTGGAAAATATGAAGCTGACAATACATTAGGGAAGAATTACAGCTGCTGGGTGTCATTTTGCCATTCAGAGAGTTGAAGATTTTTAAAATGCCTTTTGCAAGACAGAAGTATGACAAACTAAATGAGTCTGCCTTCCATCACTGGCTGATTTGTCCTGTGTGCTTCTCCTGTGTTAGAGCGAAGCATCCCACTACTTAGAGGTTGCAAGTCACTGGGAGAAGAGACACAGAAAGAGTAAAGAAGACTTTCACTATAACAATTTATTTCCATAGTGATATGCAGAGCCAGCTAGTAAGAAGCAGAGTCTGTCCAAGCAATAGCACCAGTACTCAGGTTTATTAATTACCTTACCTCCCTAGCAGTGTCAAATCATTTTGGAAACCTCTTCTAGCCTGTTCAGGATGACCACCACGCTTCTTTTTACATAAAGGAGTGGCAGCATTTAACACATGTGATTTCATTAAGTATTCTTTACCTTTTTTCTTTTAAAGGAAGAAAAAACTTCCTTTAAAAAAAAAGTAGGTTTTTTTCTCAAAACTTTCCTTAAAAAAATGGGGTTTTTCTCAAAAAGTTCTAAATGGGAGCATAAGAGAAGCTCTCAGCAGAGAAGGCAAGGGCCCCAACTTCATCCTTCTTTATGTAGCTGTCATTTCTCTTTCAACCCACGTATGTCTGTGGTTCTTTGCACTTACATGCTACACCAGGCAACAGTGACACAGAAGAACACCTTTCACTTTCAGACAAACTATAGGAAAGATCCAGGAGAATTACTGGCCCATGAATGGTTTGACTTGCATCCTACTTGGAAGCAGATAGTCTGTTCCACATATGCTGGCCCAAAGTCCTCCAGACTTCAATGCTACAAGGAGCTGGAGTGAAAAGTCTGGGTGCAATGGACATAAATCCTAAAAATAGTAGAAGAAAAAAGATTGAAAGAAAGCCAAGAACTACATTTTACCTGGAATTTCATATCTCCAGTGCTGATCACAGTCTGTGTGCAAACATTAATCATAGATGCACCAAAATACTAGTGATGTGCTTTTCTTTAATACCGCCTTTCAGTCACATCAGCTGCAGGCTGTTTCACTTTGAATGTGTTGCTGGTTAAACCTTTCTTATCTCCCCATTTGTATTAGCTTCGGGTTTGGACTTCCAGTGGTCAGTAATGTCCATCTACTGTATCACTCAATGTAAAACATGCCACTTTACTAACACCAGTTACATTATCCCTTTTATATCACGGAATCACAGAATCAGTCAGGTTGGAAGAGACCTCTGGGATCATCGAGTCCAACCGTTGCCCGGACACCACCATGTCAACTAGACCATGGCACTAAGTGACATGTCCAGTCTTTTCTTAAACACATCCAGAGATGGTGACTCCACCACCTCCCTGGGCAGCCCATTCCAATGACTAATAACACTTTCTGAAAATAAATTCTTCCTAATGTCCAACCTGAACCACCCCTGGCGAAGCTTGAGGCTGTGTCCTCTTGTCCTATCGCTAGTTGCCTGGGAGAAGAGGCCGACTCCCACTCCACTACAACCTCCCTTCAGGAAGTTGCAGACTGCAATAAGGTCACCTCGGAGCCTCTTCTTCTCCAGGCTAAACAACCCGAGCTCCCTCAGCCGTTCCTCGTAGGTCAGACCCTCCAGACCCTTCACCAGCTTGGTCGCCCTCCTCTGGACTCGCTCCAACACCTCAACATCTTTCTTGAAGTGCAGGGCCCAGAACTGGACACAGTATTCAAGGTGCGACCTCACCAGTGCCGAGTACAGAGGGACGATCACTTCCCTAGACCCGCTGGCTACACTATTCCTAATAGAGGCCAGGATGCCATTGGCCTTCTTGGCCACCTGGGCACACTGCTGGCTCATGTTTAGCTGGCTGTCGATCAGCACCCCCAGGTCTCTTTCCACCGGGCCGCTTTCTTACCACTCTTCCCCCAGCCTGTAGTGCTGCATGGGGTTGTTGTGGCCGAAGTGTAAGGCCCGGCACTTGTTCTTGTTGAACCTCATGCTGTTGGTCTCGGCCCATCTATCTAACCTGTCCAGATCCCTCTGTAGGGCCTTCCTACCCTCCAGCAGATCGACACTCCCACCCAGCTTGGTGTCATCTGCAAATTTACTGAGGGTGCACTCAATCCCTACGTCTAGATCATCTATAAAGATATTGAACAACACCGGCCCCAGAACTGAGCCCCGGGGAACACCGCTAGTGACCGGCTGCCAGTTGGACTTTGCCCCATTCACCACCACTCTCTGGGCTCAGCCATCCAGCCAGTTTTTAACCCATCAAAGAGTCCACCCATCCAAGCCCCGGGCAGCTAGTTTGTCTAGGAGGATGCTGTGGGAGACAGTGTCGAATGCCTTACTGAAGTCTAGATAGACTACATCCACAGCCCTGCCCTCATCTACTAAGCGGGTCACTTGGTCATAGAAGGAGATCAAGTTGGTCAAGCAGGACCTGCCTTTCATGAATCCATGATGGCTGGCCCCGATGTCCCGATTGTCCTGCATGTGCTGTGTAATGGCACTCAGGATGATCTGTTCCATCACCTTGCCTGGCACCGAGGTCAGGCTGACAGGCCTATAGTTCCCTGGATCATCCTTCCGGCCCTTCTTGTAGATGAGTGTTACATTTGCTAATTTCCAGTCATCTGGAACTTCTCCAGTTAACCAGGACTGGTTACCATTGTAATTACCAGGACGTTACCATTGTAATGCCTGTACACCAATGCACGCAGCATGGGGAATAAACAGGAGGAGTTGGAAATCCGTGTTCAGTCGGGGGGCTATGATCTAGTGGCAATTACAGAGACTTGGTGGGACGCCTCGCATGACTGGAATGTGGTCATGGATGGCTATGTCCTGTTCAGGAAAGACAGGCCGCTAAGGAGAGGTGGTGGAGTTGCTCTTTAGGTGAGTGAGCAGCTAGAATGTATTGAGTTCTGTCCAGGGGCGGATCAGGAGCGAGTTGAGAGTTTGTGGGTGCGAATTAAGGGGCAGGCTGGCAGGGGTGATACTGTTGTGGGTGTCTATTACAGGCCACTGGATCAGGATGAGGAGGGTGATGAGGCCTTCTACAGGCAGCTGAGAGCAGTCTCGCAATTACAGGGCCTGGTTGTTGTGGGGGATTTCAACTACCCTGATATTTGCTGGGAGGCCTACTCAGCCAGCCATCCTCAGTCCAGGAGGTTCCTCCAGTGCGTTGATGATAACTTTCTGATGCAAATGGTGGATGAGCCGACTAGGAGAGGAGCATTGCTGGATCTGATCCTCACTAACAAGGAGGGTCTGGTTGAAGAGGTGAAGGTTGAGGGCAGCCTTGGTTGTAGTGACCATGAGATGGTAGAGTTCAGGATCTCATGTGGCAGGAACAGAATAGCTAGCAGAATCGCAACCCTGAACTTCAGGAGGGCCAACTTTGGCCTTTTCAAGCAATTGCTAGGGGAAATCCCATGGGACAGGGTACTAGAAGGTAGGGGGGCTCAAGATAGTTGGTTAGCATTCAAGGACTGCTTCTTCCGAGCTCAAGATCAGAGCATCCCAACAGGTAGGAAGTCAAGGAAGGGTACCAGGAGACCTGCATGGTTGAACAGGGAACTGCTGGGCAAACTCAAGTGGAAGAAGAGGGTGTACAGATCGTGGAAGGAGGGGCTGGCCACTTGGGAGGAATATAAATCTGTTGTCAGAGGATGTAGGGAGGCAACTAGGAAAGCTAAGGCCTCCTTGGAATTAAACCTTGCAAGAGAGGTCATGGACAACAGAAAGGGCTTCTTCAAATACGTTGCAGGTAAAGCCAACACTAGAGGCAATGTAGGCCCACTGATGAATGAGGTGGGGGTCCTGGAGACAGAGGATAAAAAGAAGGCGGAGTTACTGAATGCCTTCTTTGCCTCTGTCTATACTGTTGGAGGCTGTCCTGAGGAGCCCCGGACCCCTGAGGCCCCAGAAGAAGTCAGGTTAGAGGAGGAATCTGTCTTGGTTGATGAGGGCTGGGTCAGGGACCAATTAAGCAATCTGGACGTCCATAAATCCATGGGCCCTGATGGGATGCACCCGCGGGTGCTGAGGGAGCTGGCGGAAGTCATTGCTAGGCCATTCTCCATCATCTTTGCTAAGTCGTGGGCAACGGGAGAGGTGCCTGAGGACTGGAGGAAAGCGAATGTCACTCCAGTCTTCAAAAAGGGCAAGAAGGAGGACCCGGGTAACTATAGACCAGTCAGCCTCACCTCCATCCCCGGAAAGGTGATGGAGCAACTTGTTCTTGGTGCTGTCTCTAGGCACATCAAGGATAGGGGGATCATTAGGGGCACTCAGCATGGCTTCACCAAGGGGAAGTCATGCTCAACCAACTTGATAGCCTTTTATGAGGATGTTACCCGGTGGATAGATGATGGTAAAGCTGTGGATGTGGTCTATCTCGATTTCAGTAAAGCGTTTGACACGGTCTCCCACAGCATCCTCGCAGCTAAACTGAGGAAGTGTGGTCTGGATGATCGGGTAGTGAGGTGGATTGTGAACTGGCTGAAGGAAAGAAGCCAGAGGGTAGTGGTCAGTGGGACAGAGTCCAGTCGGAGGTCTGTGTCTAGCGGAGTTCCGCAAGGGTCGGTTCTGGGACCAGTTCTATTCAATATATTCATTAATGACTTGGATGAGGGATTAGAGTGCACTGTCAGCAAGTTCGTTGATGACACCAAACTGGGAGGAGTGGCTGACACAACGGAAGGCTGCGCAGCCATTCAGAGAGATCTGGACAGGCTGGAGAGTTGGGCGGGGAGAAATTTAATGAAATATAACAAGGGCAAGTGTAGAGTCCTGCATCTGGGCAAGAACAACCCCATGTATGAGTACAAGTTGGGGGCAGAGCTGTTGGAGAGCAGCGTAGGGGAAAGGGACCTGGGGTCCTAGTGGACAGCAGGATGACCATGAGCCAGCAGTGTGCCCTTGTGGCCAAGAAGGCCAATGGCATCCTGGGGTGTATTAGAAGGGGTGTGGTCAGCAGGTCAAGAGAGGTTCTCCTCCCCCTCTACTCTGCCCTGGTGAGGCCGCATCTGGAGTATTGTGTCCAGTTCTGGGCCCCTCAGTTCAAGAAGGACAGGGAACTGCTAGAGAGAGTCCAGCGCAGAGCCACGAAGATGATTAAGGGAGTGGAACATCTCCCTTATGAGGAGAGGCTGAGGGAGCTGGGTCTCTTTAGCTTGGAGAAGAGGAGACTGAGGGGTGACCTCATCAATGTTTATAAACATGTAAAGGGCAAGTGTCAAGAAGATGGAGCCAGGCTCTTCTCAGTGACATCCCTTGACAGGACAAGGGGCAATGGGTGCAAGCTGGAACACAGGAGGTTCCACTTAAATTTGAGGAAAAACTTCTTTACGGTGAGGGTGACTGAACACTGGAACAGGCTGCCCAGAGAGGTTGTGGAGTCTCCTTCTCTGGAGACATTCAAAACCCGCCTGGACGCGTTCCTGTGTGATATGGTCTAGGCAATCCTGCCCCGGCAGGGGGATTGGACTAGATGATCTTTCGAGGTCCCTTCCAATCCCTAACATTCTGTGATTCTGTGATTTTGTGACTGCCGGTAGATAATAGAGAGTGGTTTGGCAAGTTCATCTGCCAGTTCCTTCATTACTCTGGGGTGAATCCCATCCGGGCCCATAGCCTTGTGGGTGTCCAACTGGCACAGCAGGTCACTAACCGTCTCCTCCTGGATTACGGGGGGGTTCACACAGCCCCCTGTCCCTAACTTCAGGCTCTGGGGGCCGAGTCTCCTGAGGACAACCGGTCCTGACATTAAAGACTGAGGCAAAGAAGGCATTGAGCACCTCTGCCTTTTCCTCATCCCCTGACACTACACTACCCTCCTCATTCAGCAAGTGGTGGAGGCTCTCTTTGACCCTCCTTTTGCTGTTAATGTATTTGTAGAAGCTTTTTTTGTTATCTTTGACTGTAGCAGCCAAATCAAGCTCTAATTGAGCTTTGGCCCTTCTAATCTTCTCCCTACACGACCTGGCAACGTCCCTATAGACCTCCCAAGTTATCCAACCCTTCTTCCAGAGCAAGTAGGCTCTCTTTTTTTTCCTTAAGTTCTAGCCTAAGTTCTCTGTTTAACCAGGCCCGTCTTTTTCCCCGATGGCTTGTCTTCCTACACACCGAGACAGCCTGTTCCTGAATATTTAGCAATTCCCTTTTGAAGCATGTCCAGCCTTCCTGGACTCCTTTGCCCTCCAGGACCGATTCCCAAGGGACTCGGTCCACCAGCCTCTTAAGCAGGCTAAAGTCTGCCCGGCGGAAATCTAAGGCAGAAGTTCTACTCTTGCCCATCCTTACTTCCCCCACTATCGAAAACTCTAACAGTTCATGGTCGCTGTTCCCAAGATGGCCACTGACCCTCACATCTCCCACTAGTCCTTCTCTGTTCACAAACAACAGGTCAAGGAGAGCCCCTCCTCTAGTGGGCTCATTTACCACTTGCATGAGGAAGTTGTCCTCCACACATTCGAGGAACCTCCTAGATTGCTTCCTCTCTGCCATGTTGTATTTCCAGCAGACATCCAGCAAGTTGAAGTCGCCCACGAGTACAAGGGCCGGTGACCGGGCGGCTTCTGACAGCCGCTTGTAAAACACCTCGTCCGCCTGCTCATCCTGGTTGGGTGGTCTATAACAGACTCCCACCGTAATGTCCGCCCTGCCGACCTTCCCCCTGATCTTTACCCATAGACATTCAACCTTGTCATCCTCTCCATCTTCCTCAATTTCAACACAGTCCAAGCACTCCCTAACATACAACGCTACCCCACCGCCTCTCCTGCTTCGCCTGTCGCTCTTAAAGAGCTTATAGCCATCCATAGCAGGACTCCAGCCATGAGAGTCATCCCACCACGTTTCTGTGATGGCAACCACATCATAACCTTCCTGCTGTACAGTGGCTTCTAGCTCTTCCTGTTTGTTGCCCATACTGCGTGCATTGGTGTAAACGCACTTCAGCTGGGCTAGCGGTCTTGCCCCCAACGCAGGCTTGTCGCCCCTAGGTTCATTTGTGGTTGTCCTGGTCTTATCCCCCTCCCCCATCGAACCTAGTTTAAAGACCTCTTAACCAACACCATTATCCCTCCCCATCACTGTCACATAATTTTAACTCCTATGACTGCAACTGTGTTTAACAAGTTATTGCTGCTTCTCATAACTAGTCCTAAGAAAATGACCACTGATGAAATGTAGAACAGAGAACTCAAGTAGGATAACTTTGGCCATTTATTGCTGCTACTAATTATCCCAGCCTTCTTATCATAATTACTTATTGGCCTACTTACCCAGTTATCCTAATCTCACAGCCTTGACTTCCGCTGCACTCAGGATTCAGTGCTAGTAAAGCTTAAGTCTGTTACTGACACTAAATACAACCTAAAAATGAAACAAAGAGCAAGCAGTAGTTCAAACAATACAGTTGTTTGACAGTCATTTCCTTGGCAGCAGCTGTTACCACCATGAATGTCCAAGGGCATGAGAAAGGAAGAGTTTATGGGAAGAGGAAAAACTTCCATAAACCAGCTGATACAGAGGTGAAAAAATCTCGCAGGCGTGTGGGCCTTTCTTCAAACAGGGCAATGATACTCAAAGCTAAATACAAGCTGAAGAAATTCCTCTCAGTTTAGTTAGGTATGCTAATCATCTGAGAGAAAAGGTAACTGGAGTCTCCAGGATGGAGTGTTAGCAAGGTGAGGTGGCGAAATGTTTATCTCCTACAGGGAAATGGGAGCGACAGGTCATTTATTGCCTGTGGAACTTGAAGGAATATCTTTATCTTTACTTACCTTGACAGTTGTAGTTCATCTGCTGAAGGTTCAGCTTCATCTTTTTAACAGGTTTTCTTGCTCAGGCCTGAGAGGTCCAAGACAGCAGTGGCTGATGGTGGGAAATACAGGTGACGGGCAGCTGGGGGTTCCTGCCCCTGCCAGCGCTGCCCATTTTGAGGGCGGTAGTTGCTCAGCTTCAACCATGCAGTTTTCCCAAGGACATGGGGTGCGTGGGAGGAGATACAAGACATTCGAAGGGTGCCACACAGAATGAAGGAAGTTATAGGTGCAAGTGAAATCAAGGGAGACCACCCGTTACTTGGGGCATGTTTGCAAGAGAGGGGGTTACCAAACAGACCAACCCCAACAGATGATCCCCTTAGCTGTGAGTAGTCAGGTGTGAGGAAAATTTTAGGGGGAAATATCACATACGCTTAGCCTGTTCTTAGTCCTTCCTCCAGGTGCCTGCTTATAGCTACTGCAGGAGAAAGAATACCGGGGCTCTGCTTACCCCTACACTCTGAATCGATACAGTTGCTCCTATATTCTTATTCTGCAAAATGAGGGATGTAGGATCCGACTGTCCACAGCCGTGGAGGTCTGCTACTTTATTTTTTTTTGGCTGAGGGCGCAGTCTGGATTCATTAACTGCAGATATTTCTTTTTTCCTAATGGCAAGTGACACAGGGATGTTCAAAGCTGAAGAGGGGTAATTGTTGGAAAGGCTGGAAAAAAACTCCTGGAAAGGAATTTTTTTCTGATACAGGTTCCAAGCTACCAGAGTGTACACTTGTTAGGGGTATAGTTTTGTAGTGAAAACCATAGCTCTGAAAAATGCAATCATTTCAGAGGAGCGTTGTTACGGGGGTAAAAAACTTTTTTACACTGTAGAACTGAATATTGAAAATGTTGAGCTCAGATACCACTCACTTGGGGTCCAAGGGCCCAGCTGTATACTGCAAACCGGTTAGGTTTCTTTCAAAGTGATTGCTGTTGCAATAACTATTTGGGCAAGCACTGCCGCAATGACTGCCATTATCCATACACATTTATCCATCATGAGAGGAAATGGAGTTGCTTGGTCTTAACTATAATAAATGAGAAGTTTAAGAACTTCATAAGTTTTACATTACAATGTAATTTTTACACTACAAACATTACAAGAAGAACACCTTCATATAGCTTTAACAAATTCATGACCTTTAAGAATCACACCATGACCTTTAAGAACCACACATGGCATTAAAAGCGCACTGTTCAGTAAGTCTAATTGCATTCTTTAATTAATGTACAATTGAAAATAACTTCAAAAAATGTTTTCCATGTAGATTCCAATTTTTTGTTGAAATAAACATTGTACTTAAAAACAGGTCACCACATCAGCAGGTTTTATTCCAGAGTGTTGTAAAGCTAAAGTTTGATTCTCCCCCTCTCTAGCAGCAACAGTAGGTGCTCTCAGTGTGTTTATAATAGGTGTTCTGGGTGTGTTTAGGAATTCTGGCACCAGTAATGCTTTCCACATCAGCCAAAACCACATCTACTCATAAGGTTAGAAAGTGCACACCCACATACATATATCTTTGCAAATCAAGCAATGTAACACCTTAGATATTGCTAGTGCTTTTAATCTTAGTCATTAAGAGAAGGTTTCTAATCCTCTAATAATGCTGCCCTTCAAACTGTAATGTAATCTGTTAATCTCTTTAAGAAGCTACTGAATTCCTCCATCATAAGCATCTGTTTGTAGTGACATGTGTAACAAATTAAGATGGTGTTTCTTTTCAAGATTGGTGAACTTTTCTGGCATATTAACTGAAAGCAGCAAAAAAGGAAGGTAATGAAGTTTAGCCAAAAGCACACTTAGCTCACACTGGCTTTTACAACTGAGCCAGACTTCTGCTTGACGAAAATCTGTGAGGAACTGCAAAGAGTAATGAAATACGAGGCACATCACGAACAACATAACTTATTATTCTCATTCCCATTATTCAGGTGTCTGATTCATTTATTTACAGGTTCAGCACTGTAAGGAACAAGAGTTCTGAACATTGGAGAAGTAAGCACGAATTATTATTACAATGGTATGCAGCCACATGAGTGACACCTATTTACAGGGACCAATCTTTCTGCAGGGTTGAAATAGCCCAGCATCACAGTATTTCAATATATATCTGTACTGGTAGAACTGAAAGCCAAAGGTACACAGTACAACTCACTTTTCCCTTTCTATTTTTAAAGGCATTTCTGTTGAAGATTATTTATGCACCTACTGCTTGAGAGAAGAACATATGATGGTAATGCTATTTTGCTACAAAATTGTTTATCCAGTTATGTAAGACAAAAAAAGACTCAATCTCTGTTGCCGCTTGTCTGCAGCAAGCTCCGTTCGGTTGCTGGCTGGCCTGAGGCTATCCGCACCCCAGGGCCATTGAGCACTGACACCAATGTGAGGATGCAACAAATGGCGTTTATTTAACTGTGCAACAGCCTTATATAATCGTCTTGTCCCGTACGAACTCGCACAATAATGACACATCCTGCTCCTTTCGCCACGCCCACCTTCCGTTACAGCCCGAGATTTTCCGGTCGCCGTACCCTAATCTACCTACATTTCCCCCTCCCCATGCTTCAAGTCATGCGAAGTAAAGCGTATCGCTGATTCTGGAGCCTTGCGTCAAAGCGTAAGCGTAGCTGGCAGATACAACATCCCAAGCCCAGGTTCTCCAGTAAGATTCCCCCGCAACTCCTGAGATGCAAAGCAAAAGCAAGCTAATCATGAGCGCATTGTTTAAAGCTTTTGTTTCACTCAGCAACGGCCGCCGTTCCTCATCTTTCTTGGCGCCCCGCCGCTTTACCAGACTCTCTGTACTGTCATGAATCCTCACGTCTGAAGGTCGAGGCTGGTGCTGTTTCGGCTTCCCCCACAGGTACTCCTGCAAAACATAAAGCTCGGACAGTGTACATATTACTTCGGGTTAGGATTTTGTTTTAAATCAGGGCGCAAACAGCGTGTAGGGACCCACTGTATAACATCATCCCGTTTGATGGCGGCATACCCCCTCCCGTGATGTAGCAGCTCCCAACCTGTTTCCCACTCCGCTGCCCCAGGGAACCGAACCTTGACTGGGGGGCCCACTTCTGGCACCTCTGGACCCCAATGTCGCTCAACTGGGGCACACTCTTGGTCTCCCCGGGCAAAATGATTTAAAGAATAAAGAGGGCGATGTAAAATGTGAGATTGGTAGTTGACAGGAATTACGTCTGGGAATCCTTCCCCCTCCCCAAGAATCTTAATTCTGTGTTTTTGTTTCTTACTCAAACCTGGTTCCCTGTGTCTCGCAGAGCCCAGTCAGAGAATCCCAGCCTTGGTTACCCATAAATCCTGCTCTCTGTTGTTGAGCCACAAAGGTTGTATTGACCATTCGTTGCACAGTTTTCTGCAAACATGCAAACAAACAGGGTAACACAAGTAGGATAATGCCTATTATAAACATTCCCATAAGCAGACTCTATCTACAAAACATGCAGTTTACTTCAGAACATACTGTTATTCTCTGTTATTCTAGCTGAAAGGAAAATTACTGACAGGAAAGCTGATTCTGTTTGAAGGTAACACAGATCAGGCCTTTTAGAGCCTACTCTGAGGCCTACTCTTGCTAAACCATCCAGTATCAATTTCCCCCTTTGGAAGTAGTTAGATTTATTATCTCACTACTTCCATATACTATTCTCAATGATTGCCTCAACACAACCCACGCAGATCCCTATGATAATTATAATCACAACTATATAAACTATTCCCTCTAATAATGTGGCTAATCATCCTTTTAGAAACAATCCACCGTACTCCTGCGCCTGTAGAGACAGAAACATAACCTCGACCCATTAGTAATAGTTCCCCTGGTCCCAACCACTCGTTAGTACCTGGTTCCCTATACCACACTTCGCCTTTGTTTTGCATTTAGCTTGCTCCCTGTTGAACTGCCTCCCAATGTATTACAATTGGGGGTCGCTCCTTATCTCCTGCTAAAGTTAAATGGTTAAGTACATAAACAGCTTTTGCAAGTCTCTCAGAAGGTTCAGTTTCCTCTCCCCCTTTTTGTTTTTGCAGAAGCTGTTTCAATGTACTATGAGCACGTTCCACAATCGCCTGACCCGTAGGCGAAAGAGGAATCCCGGTGACATGTGTAATACCCCATAGCTGACAAAATTGACAAAAAATTTATGAACAGTATGCTGGTCCATTATCAGTCTTAAGTTGTTGTGGAACCCCAAGACTTGTAAAGCAAGCAAGTAAATGTCATTTGACATGACGACCTGTTTCCCCAGTTTGTACTGTTGCCCATATTATATGTGAAAACGTATCAACAGATACATGAACATATTTGAGCCTTCCAAATTCTGCAATGTGAGTAACGTCCATTTGCCACAGTTGCAACGCACTCAGTCCTCGAGGATTTACCCCTATTCCAATTCCCATGCCAATTTTCTGACAACTAGGACAAACACTAACTAATTCACGTGCTTGTGCCATGGTGAGGTGAAATTGTTTCGCTAACATTTTCGCTGATTGATGAAAGAATTGATGGGATAGGTGTACTTGTTCAAATAAATTTGGTGATATTTGCGTACAGGACACAAGTGTGTCTGCTTTATTATTTCCAATGCTCAAACCTTGATCAAACTGATGACTACGAATGTGGGTGACAAAATAAGGTATCTCTCTGAGGTTTATTGCTTGATGCAACTGTAGCAAAATGGTGTAAAGTCGCATATTTCCTATTGGTCGTATAAAAGCTCTCTCAATTCGATTTACAATGCCTGCTGCATAAAGAGAGTCTGTTACAATATTGACAGGTAAATCCTTCCATTTCACAAAAACCTGATATATCGCAAAAAATTCAAGTGTCTGCAATGAGTCCTCAGTTTGTCCTGAGAATTTACAATGTTTCCATTGTCCATCCTCTTGCCAGGTAATAACTGTTGAGTGTGATCACTTTCCTGCATCAGTAAAAACAGTTAGTCCAGTCACAGGTATCTCTGATCTGATAGGTTTTTCTTCCCAATCCTGTTTTCAAATAAACTGTAGCTTTTTATCTCTTGGCAAATGTGTTAACAATTGTCCAGTAAAGTCCTGTAAGGCCATTTGAAAAAGAGTTGACTGATTTGTTAACCACTGTAGATATTCCTTTCTGATAGGTAAATAGATAGCATCTGAGTCTAGTCCGGTAATGTCTGTAATCCTTTTATGTACTTTGATAAGCAATTGTGCTATTGCTTCCACTCTGGTACAAAGTGTTGTTTTAGGATGAAAAACCAAAGAGTCCACTCGAGCATTGTCTTCTGCAATAAACCCAGGCAAATTAGTATGATTTCTTACATGTAAAACATAAAACAATGCAGTTCGGATTTGAATTTCTTGCCACAGACCTCGCAGCAATTCAAAAACACACTGATTATATATATGCTCTATAACAGATCTATCCAATTGCTTTATAATGTCAGCTACATATGCTGAATCAGTAATCAAATTAAAGGGAATGGGAAAATTCTGAAATATTTTTAATACAGCTCGTAATTCTACCACCTGAGGTGAACCCTTTTGTTGTACTACCATAGATTCCCACTTGCCATCAGAATACCAGACAAGGCCTGCCTTGCCTGTGTTCCCAGATCCATCTGTAAAAATGGTAGTTCCATCCACAGGAGTGTCTGCGCACAACACTCCTGTGGCAATTGGAAGTTCTGCACTCAATTTTATAACAGGATGGGAGGGCAAGTGGTAAACAACCTGTCCCAAGAAATTCTCCATAGCTGTTTGCAAAGCAAAGCTATTAGCCATACACCACTCAAAATATTGAGCTGCAATAGGAACGGTTAGTGATGCAGGATCTCTGGCCACAAGCTCCCGATATCGCATCCGTCCTTTGATGAATAATCTGTGCCAATAGCTCTGTAACGAATCTGATCATTCTGAATTCCATTGACCAATTATTGCATACAGAATTTGCCTATCAAACAAAGTGATAATTTGTATTTCCTGATTCAAATCAATACGATGTACAAATTTGGAATGTAGCCTGCTTTCTATTTCTGTAATCAGTTGCTGTACCTCTGAAGTAGTGTGTCGTGGTGCTGTTAAAGTTGTGTCCCCTGCTAACAATTGGAATAGAGACTGCAATTGTGACCACGTAAGCCCCAAGTATGGCCACAGCCATAACTTGAGCCTTATGTTCCACAGTACCCACTTTTGCACATGCCTTTATCATAGCATTCAAATCTGTTTTTTCAGGTAAAGCTTCAATGATCTTTTGACAATCAGCATTAGCATTATCCCTGTTTGCCACAGGTCCAAGGCTTGGCAGTCGCACAGGTTAACCCCGTGTGAAAACACCAGTCCTGCGCTCCCTGCGGTTCGGGCTGCGAGTTAACTGCATAGGCCTGGAACAGGTTGGGAAGATTCATTTGTGTCAGCATACAGTTCCCCCCCCCCGCGTTCTTTCTCCAGTTTCCCTGTATTCTGCAGCTGGTTGTTATCAGCTGACCTTGAGCATTATACTGAGACCTGCACAGCTTCACAAAATGCCCTAGCTTCCCACAGCAATGACACATCAAAACAGAGTTATCTCTCCCACTCAGCTTCAACTTCTTAAGGCAGTTTTTCTTAAAGTGACCTTCCTGTTCGCATGTATAACAACGATGAACTACCTTAATTGCCGCCGCAAAAGTTTTTGCTAAATGCTCCATCTGAAATGTGGTGGTTCCTACTTTCTCACAAGCATCCATTAGCTCAGTTAAGGTGGCATTACTATTTGCCATCCCTGCAACAACTTTTCTGCAGTCCTCACCTGTGTTGTCTTTCGCTAACTATAGTGGTAATGCTTCTTTTACAATTTTCCAATCTAACAGTTGCCAAATATTTCTTCCCTCAGGACCCGCACCCACAATCACCGGATATGCTTGTGGAATTATAACTCCTTCTAATAACGCATCTCGAATGACCCCTTTCCATTTCACTCCTCCCTCACCTCCCCCCCCTTCCCCTGTATACGCGGGCGGACGCTGACCCTCTCCCTCACCTCCCACATTACCAGATGGATGCAAACCTCCCCCCCCGCCCTGATCTAAAGGTGAAGTAGGGAGTTGTAAAGGAGGTTGAGGTGGCCCTAATACTTGTCCCGAACACAGAGGGGGGTTTTGGGGGAGACATAGTCACGTGTCCCGAGGCGTTGGCTGAACGATGCTGCTGCAATTCCGTCTTTAATTCTTCCGGTCGTCTACCAAGCTCTGTCATGTCAAGTTCGTGTCCATTTCGTGATGGTAACAGTCCTTTAAGTCCTTGTGATTCTGGTACTGCTGACTCCGTAAATGGCGAAGCCGGTAAAGGTGGGTACAAAGCATGTTTACCCTCCTTCTTGTCCTCCTGCTCAGCCTCATCCGTAGAGAGATCAATGAGAGGGAGGGGATTTCGGAGGGGGTTTCGGCCAAGTCTCCTGTTTTGCGTCTGAATCAATTAGTCCAAATCGAGTTCGTGTTTTAGGGCGCACTACCGGTTCTAATGGATCTGTATCTATTTTTCTCGCTCCCCGCTCCTCAGCTTTTTTCGGAGCTGTCCGTACCCACGGTGATAAAGGAGCTGCCACTGGTACAGCCACCGGGGCCGTGGGAGGTGTTGGTCCCGCAAACAGTGAGGGGGTAGTAGGCTCTTGTGGTCCTAAAGCCATAAAAGCTGTATGTGTGACTTCTCTCTCTGCTTTTATTCCTTTTAACGTTTCACTAACCAGCCTCCATGTAGCAGACAATTTAAAGGCTTCCTTATCACCACTTGACACCGCATTCCAGAGAGAGTCACCAATCTTCTCCCATAAAGGCACTTCAAAGACATCATTAAAGGTTGTAAAATGTCCTTTATCTTTTGCCCAAAACAGTAACTGCTTTAACGCAGCTTCGTCATATTTAATTCCTCTCTCGGAGAGTATATGTTGGAGGAGTTTCACCACTGCCACTTCTGTCTTGGTCAGGGTAGACCCCATGTAAACACGTCCGAGCCGCGTCCCATGTCGCCCAGTCCTCCCGCGCAGTCCGTAGCAGCCACAAGATAACTCCCCATGTTTTTAATTCTTTGGCAGAACCCGCTGCCATAGCTCGCTCAGCGAGCTGCATCGAGCACCGCTCCCAGGTATTCGGCTGTAAACAATCAGCCAGTCCTGCCACCGCCCCGCCCTTTAACGAGACGGTCCACACACTGGGCTACGTCTTTCGATTTCACAGAAATCTTAAATTCCCCGCCCAGTAACGAAATCACCTTTATCAAGGTTTCCATGGCTCGCGAACCCACTCCAACCGCCTGCGGTCCGCCAGTCCAGCAATCACGTCGGGGTCACCACTTGTTGCCGCTTGTCTGCAGCAAGCTCCGTTTGGTTGCTGGCTGGCCTGAGGCTATCCGCACCCCAGGGCCATTGAGCACTGACACCAATGTGAGGATGCAACAAATGGCGTTTATTTAACTGCGCAACAGCCTTATATAGTCGTCTTGTCCCGTACGAACTCACACAATAATGACACATCCTGCTCCTTTCGCCACGCCCACCTTCCGTTACAGCCCGAGATTTTCCGGTCGCCATACCCTAATCTACCTACAAATCTCATCTGTCAGTGGAATATAACATACTGAGGTTTTTAAGCTCCTTATATTTTTTAAAGGCATTGAAGAGATGCTACAATAAACAACACATAAGTTTGGGGACAAAAAGCTTTGTGAACCTGTTTCTATCCCTAATCATGTTTGGGATAGAGATAAAATCTTACATAGAGCAAATTAAAACAAATTAGTGATATGAAAGAGTCTGAGAGGAGGGAACTTATTTTGCAAATTATTATTAATCAAAGAGCTGGCATGGTGTTCTGCCTTGGCCAAAGTACAAACAGCATTACTGGTCCTACCAGGGCTGTGCATACAAAGAAACAGATGGCGAGTCTCTGTCTTTTTGAAAGTTATGAACTTTACTGAAATAAACGTGGTTTTAATGATAACTCTATGAAATTTATATTGTTTTTTAAATGGAAATTCTGTCACAGACATAATCTGTTCAAATACAAGACTGGCATTACAATGTGATGCTCATTAAGGGATTTTAATTGTTATGTATTTGAACATAAGATACTTCTTTTGGCTTTTATAAAGACGGTTTTTAGCAGAACAGTTAATAACTGGATCTATTGTGAGAGTTTTCTGTTTAAACTGCAAATACTTAGAGATGCATGAGTAAATGCTATATTTCTCTCCTACTAAAACATTGAGAATAAATGTTATATTTTAGTATATAAATAGACACATGCACGTGCACCTACTCAAAAACAAATGCAAAGCAGGTTTGCCAGAAAAGGGTTACAGCTAAAGTAAAACAGCAAAAGGAGCCCAACAGAATGGAAAACTATAAATGTCACATGTTTCAAGCGCATCTATCATGAATTAGCAATTTACAAGCACAAAAAAATAAGGAAAAATAAAGTGCGTGCATCAAATTTGCCATGACTCATAGCAGCTCTGTTGTACTCTCTGCTGTTTATAAAGCCTGTTAGTTGTAGCTCATGGCACACTAACACTATGAGAAAGTTGTTCCTTATATCTCTGATATGCAGAAATTGAGCAAGAGCAGCCACACGACTTGTCACAGCCATGGGCCACTGATGAAGCTGTGGGTAAAGCTGGGCTACCGCAGGGTTTTTAATTCACAGTTCCCAGCGAGGGTGACAGTTTTATAGGGTGCCATGTAGAATATAAGATGACCCAAACGCAGAAGAATTTGCAGTCTAACACAGCTTTTAAAAAACCGTAAAATAATATGGACCCTCACAAAACACCATGTTTTCAATGGTTGGAGAGGTAGCAGGTATCGTAGCCTGTCAGACCTCCGTGTTTCCAGGGAGCAATAGCTGAGACACTAGCAGGCTAACCAACTGCTCTGCTTGTTCGGGTGCCTCACCTGCCTACTTTCAGACCAAGCTGTAGGCTCTGGTCCGTTGGGATAGCTGGTGGCCCTCTCGGTGGGCTGAGTTGTCTGCAGCGTCTACAGCTCTGATCTCTCTGGCAATGCAAGCGAAGCAGAGTGCCGTGGTAGAACCGTCTTTATTACAGCTCTTGGCAGTTACCAGCTACTATGCAATGAACTGAAGTTATTTAGAACTGAAGCATTTTAGAAAAGCAGGTCTTAAAAAACACAGTCTTCAGACTTTCCCTGTTGCTGCCTAAGCCCCTCGTCCCTGGAGCAGGAGGAGAGTTGAGCTTTGCCAGGGCCTGTGCAGAACCAGCCCTGGCCCCAGCGGCTCCTCTGCCTGCCCCACTCCCTGCCCTCCACAGCAGCATTCCTGACAACAGCGCCAGGATTTGCAGGCTGTGAAGGCTCACGGTCACATTCAAACTTGAAATTTGTTTAACTTGCTCATGAAAAACAAGATAAAGACTGCCTTGTTCCAAATGGCTGCTCAATCCCATCATTAATAAGGGATCTTATTAAGTTGCACCAGGGGAGGTTTAGATTGGATATCAGGAAAAATTTCTTCACTGAAAGGGTTGTCAAGCATTGGAACAGGCTGCCCAGGGAAGAGGTGGAGTCACCATCCCTGGAGGTATGTAAAAGATGAGTAGATGTGGTGTTCAGGGACATGGTTTAGTGGTGGACTTGGCAGTGTTAGGTTGACAGTTGGACTCGATGATCTTAAAGGTCCTTTCCAACCAAAATGATTCTATGATTCTACGATCTAATTCCTACCAGAGTATCACCAGTAAAAACAAGGCTTGCTGTTAATTCGAGCAGTGTTGCTATGCCCTCTTGAAAAATAGCTGCCACTCTGTGGGTCATGTTGGTCCGATCCAACATTACTAGGATAGATGCTGTGAAAAGTGGCCATCACCACTGGTGAGGGAGAAGGAAGAGGCACTGGGATCAGAGCACAGCAATAAGCTGGCAGAAGAACAGGGAGAAGGGGCTGAGAGGCTAAGAGCAAAGTTGAAGGCAATGCAGAAGACAGTGATGGGAATACAAGCTGGTAGGACAGTGACAGCCCTGACTGGGATGACAGAGTATGAAAACCGTATTTTCAAGTAGAGTAGCCAGAGAAAATAAACTTTTTTTTTCACGTGCATCAGGGGCTGTGTTTTGACTTTTAAAAATTGCACGATTTAGGAACAGGCAACTTCCTCCTCAACCTTCAGAAAAAAAAAACAGAACAAAGTTTAAATGTTTCACAGAAATACAACTGTAGAACATCTCGTTAATCTTAGCCACCCTTCTGAGCTCTGCAGCTCTAGCACGGTACTTTGTAAGTGGGGTCCAAGGAGGGGTGGGAGGCGACAATTCAGACCTCTGAGTCCCAAGGATTGGCAAAGCAGCTAAGTCATATTAGCTAGGGGTTGGAAATGAGCTGTTGGCATGTAATTCCCTCTCCTCTCTACAAGAATTGCTGAAAAGTGGTTTCTGTTATTTATTTATAACTGCTATACCATTTTCCTGCTTGTAGTCACCACAGCTTCCTCTTAAATGGTAATTTGGTTATATATGGAAGTTTTATACATTTAATATAGTATCTTCAGCTCTCTCCTGGGGCTACATACTCTTCGTACAATTGTTGCAGCTTGGCATTGTAAGACTGTTGTGCAGCAGCTCTGCACCAAACAAGAACACCTTGAAATCTAGTCCATAGAGTTAAATCCCTGAGGCTGACCTGTGCTGCTGAGCGTTAACACCGAACATCGCCAGAGTGCCCAGCACCCTGCATGAGCACGGGGAGAGACAGCAAAACAATCCTGTGGCTCAGGTTCCTACTAACCTCCTTCAGAGACCTGCTTTTTCCTTCTCCCTAACGAGCACCATGCTGCCATTGCGATGCTGCTGCCCCTGCGGAGCTCGACAGGGTGTCTCTGCACAGCGCTGTGTTTTGCAGCACAGGCATACCCCAAAAGACTAGCTGAATAATTTTCTTTCTTCATCCCACCGGCAGCATAGAAGGAAGAAAAGTCAGGAAATGACATTTCAAATAATGTACAGGTGGTAATGCTGACCTTCCATACAGCCACGGCTATTACATTGTCCCCTTCAAAGATTTTCTTTCAAGAATCTGTGTAAATAGACTCTGCATTTAATTTCCCATCTGCAATAACTAGAGGCAAAGACTGTTCTTTCAGGAAGGTGACAAGATTCAGGGTTTTGCTGGAACGAGCTGGCCCATCAACACAGCAGCAAAGAGCCCAAGTAAGCTCCATTCCCAATTCTTTTTTTCCCCCTAATAAATTAAACCCGGACATTTACAATAAAGTACATAAGAACAAGAAATGTCAGATTTTATAACATCCTATTCACGTAATACTTCCTGTTCAGAATTTCCTTGCTATTTATCAAACAACACAGCTGTAAGCACTTCCTTAATAAGGCTATAAAGGTGGAATCAATACTTCTTTACAAACTTACTTCTCACAGCCGTATGCTTGAATTACACCATAAAGTTTGTGAAATTGAAAACAACAGATATATCAAATCTCATCAGATGTAACATTTCTAAAATATATTTTGGACTTGACTCCCAAGAGCCAAGATCTCTTACTCATATTTGATCTCTGGGTGGGAAAAGATTTTGCTTTCACATTTTGCAAAAAATTCTTTATGCCAAGGAAATCAAAGCAAAATTATAAGTGAGATGCAAACCCCACAGGACAGGCCATTGAAAGGCAAGGCTTCCTCACATGCTACACTTTAATCTCAAGACATACCGCTTTCATTTTTGTTGGCACAGTCCTGATCCTCTCTTCAGAGCGTTCAGCAAATGCATAAGAATGCACTCAATAGAAGGAATACTTAGCAAGAATAAGGCTCTCTAAAGGCAGCTTTCAGTCTGAAATAATTCTTTCCAAGTGTTAGTCTTTTTAGTAGTGAGAGGCTAGAAATCCATTCCTAATCTTTCTTGTGTGTATACAAACATTTTTGTCTATTTATTTTATTGCATTTTTTCTTCCTCATCCACAATCACTATAGATATGTATGTGGAAAAGGGATCTGTACATAAGATCTGGCCTCATATCATAACTTCACTTAAAAAAAAAAAAAGACTGGAAGTTAAAAAGTCCATGTCAAGAATGAATTTGGGGGGGGAGTGTCTTGGTTTTAAGCAGTAATGTGACATTGCCTACTATAAGGTGCTAACTCTCCTTTCTAGCTTTGATAGTATTTGCTATCACTGGAAACAATACCCAACATTTCCTCCCTATGCTATGGGAATAAACGAAGTCTATGTGGGGATTAGATACATAATGGTGGTAGTAAATAGACTGAAACAAATATCCAAGCACTAGATAAATCTGGATTCAGGGTTGAATTTGGTAGAAAACCTGATTGCATTCCACTGAAGACCTCCATGCAATCAAATGTCTGTAGCATTTTTAGAGCTGTAAAATGCCTCCATGGTTAGCTATAAAGTCCTAGTGATATATTTACAGTCTGTAGAAAAAAAAAGCACATAGAACTGGCTTGAAGATTTTTATCTGAGAGATTTTACGGGAATAGTGAGAAAGAGCTGATTCCGTGTTGCAGTGGTATATAATTCCTTTTTCCTCACACTTCATACTAGACAGGAGTGATGTAAGACACCGTCAGCAGAGCCAATGAGATATGCTGGAGCACAAGTTTCCCTACACAGTGGCAGTACCTGCTTCTTATCTACCTCCTCTATCAATATCAAGTGATCAAAAGAGATTTGATATAGCTGCCGGCTGGCTAGACCTCAGTCCAGAGAACACTGAGATAAAGCTCAAAGGCTTGAGGAAGCACCAAAAGTCTTAGCAGAGATTAACTCAACCCCTTGACTGAAGTAGAGCATCTACTATTACCTACTCGGTCTCACAGGCTAGAAGCCTAGTTGGCAGAATGATTTCCTGTAGATGGTAAGGCTGAGGCCACTGCCAAGGTTCATGTTGTATAACCTGTCTCTGGGGTGACGGATGCCATGGCTCCTTTCAAACATATCCCACCTGGAGCAGTTTCTGTCTTTTGTCACCTGCGGATGAGTCTAGTACAATACATCATGTGTGCTTCCAGAGAACAACAAAAAAAGCCAGATTTTCTCTGATATATACTCTATTGCTATTTACTTACCAAATAATGTCACGGAAATTATAGTTTCAAAGAGGAATTCAAGGAGTAGTGTTGACACACTGAGCTCAGGGTTCTCTGACCCCGCTCCTTCTCCGAGCTGTCCCATCCCAGATGCTGAGCCAGCAGACACCAGGCTGGGACACTGGCTCTTAGCGGGGCACACGCCTGACTGCTCCTAGGGACAGACAGTCAGCACGAGAGAACCTGGGTCAAACCAGCCCAAGGCAATCTGAGGTCACCCAGGACTCAGAGCTGCACTGATAAATGCTGTAATTGCCTGGTGATTCTTACATGCAAGCAAAGTGTATTTCAGGTACTTATTGCAACTTCAAGTGTGAGAGTACAAATAATACCCAGTGTGGTACATCATCTGCATCGGTTAGGTGGTGTTCTAGTCATGCATCTCTGCCAAGTTTCTTAATTGAAATTGCAGAGGCTTTTGTGATATGTATACAAACATAAGTGTCGCTGAGCTTTTGGGCACTGGCTGATGCAGAACGTGGTGGTGGTGTTAGCCAGAGAAAGCTCACATATGGGCAAACAAGTGCTACTCAGTTCAGTGATCATATTGCCCCCTCACTTCATCATGCCTGCCAAGGGTAAAGAAAAACGTCATCCCATGTGTTAATTATCACCTAACTGATAATTTGAAGGACTCCTGGAAGTAATATAGCAGGAAATTTGTTTTGGCAATGCCATACAGGACAGAACAGTTAGAGGATTATTGCAATAAAGTCCAGTCATTTTAGGCAACATTTTGTTGTAAAAGATGACATTGTTTTGTTTTTTTGTTGAAACTATTTCAGTGTGATAATAAAGTGTTTTGAAGATCATATGTACTAGGGTATCCCAACAGCCCCCTTTGCAATAACATATTTGGTGAAGCTTTCCACAATAACTATTTCTTATTAAAAGATTCTTTAATTTATCTAACAGAGCCCAGATTTGTCCTATTTGTCCATTTTGCAACATGTTTGTCTCTGGCCAGAGCTATATAAAACCCTTCTACAAGGAGAAGAAACTGACTACACAAATGTTATCAAATACATAATCAAATAACTGAATTTTTTACTGTTTGATATAATTTCTAGCAATGTCAGTTGTTACAGGGCTGCTTCAGGGCAACTGCTGTAAAATACTAGCTGAAAAATGGAAATTACTAGGAATCACATTCACACGAATGTTTTACATTAATTATTGTGAGTATACACAAAAGGACAGCTACCTAATTGAAAAAATATCCATTAATATTTGCTTCCTGATAAGTCAGATAAACTGCATGCCAAAAAAAAAAAATGACATGGAGATGAAGTCTTCAGATATCTGCAAAGCGTGTGCCGTTAGTAACACTGCTTCTCTTCGAAGTCACAGTGGGATTGCTGCTTTGTTGTGCTAAATGCTCTACAGTATAAAAGATAGTCATTTAGCCAAGAAAACTTATTCACTGCTTTCATGGGTATAAATCTGAAGTAAAAGATCTTATTCTACATTTATTCAACCTACCAGTTCAGAAAGGATGCAGGCCACATGCACAAACATTCCTTACCTAAAGGTAAAGATTTTTTTTCACACAATACTAGACATGGTGGGAAATAAATGAAAAAAGCAATTACTTCCTGGCCCCTAATAGCAGAACATTCTTTTCTTTTTTAATCTACCAGTATTAGTCTCTCGTGTTTCCATTCTCAGTTTAGCAAAAACATAACATAGTGTGAGATAACATTATTTCTTTATTATTAAGAAAAAATAAATACAAGGGCATTAAAGCTTTTTGATCAGCAGTCACAAAGCTGATCTATAAGCTGACATAACAATCTTTCAGAGCAAAACAAGCCCTTTCACAACCGCTTCATTTTGGGCACCACCTTTCCCTCCAATTACACATAACCAGCAAAACAGCTGTCAACTTCTAAATTCATTCAAATGTCTTATTTAATTAGGTTTTGGTTTACAGCATAACTAGTTTCCAAGGTTAAACTTGAATGGGCAAATAATTGACAATCAACAAAAATTAAAATGAAAAGGAATTAAAAGATTGCAGCTGGATTTGCAGGAGTAACAGGAATTGTCTTGGTAGTTAATGAGACAATAATTTTGTCATCACTCCTACCTTAAGCCACAAAAGGCAAGGTCAGTCTGTGAGTAACCCAGTCCAGTGGAGCAAAAGTTTGGGAGAAAAGCAAACAAGTCATATAAACACGTTAGTTAATTGCTTAATTGCTTAGTCAATGCTCAATGTTTAAGTCATATGGAAGACAGTAAAATGTACTGTGGTATTTATTTACAAAAGGAGTACATTTTGACCACAGGCTCTCTCTAAAAACATATCAAAAGTAGCTCAGTTGGGGTTCCAAAGAACACGTTATTTCTAAAAGCAGCCATCTAAGCTTCAGTAAAGCACCAGTGATGGGAAGAAGTATTGCTCTTAGCCATATTAGGCTAAATTGACAGAGCTTACCAAGTTCCAAATCCCACCCAGAGATCTGAAACCATGGGTTTTCTTGCCTAGAAATGTTGGTTAGCTGAACAGCTGAAAAACAAAGTTTTTATGCTCAGCAAAGAATAGAACTTATGTGCAGGAAAAATGCTGTATGCTTGTACCTGTGCAAATAATATGGTCTAGATAATGAAATTATGGGTTAATTAAAAAAAAGGCATTTCAAGCATTATTGGAGTCTCAAAAAGCTGCTAATTTACTTGATGTGATTTTTAAAATTACGTTGGTCCTTGCGAACTGTTTTGATATTCACAATTTAGCTCATTGATATTTAGCAGCAAAAGTTCACAGGCAAGAAAAATGACACGTCTTTGACCGCAAAATTCTGTCCAGTTTTTTCTGAGATAGGGTGTGGCATCCCTTCTTTCATTTGCAGCCCCCCAAAAGCTTGGCAGTATAAGAACACCAATGAGCAACAACAGTGAGCCTGATGCACTGTCACCAGAGCAGCAGCACAAGCCCACTGCCCATCACAGCGAGTCAGGATCTCGCCGTGCTTGGGGTGTGGGTGAACACGGGAGACAAGAGGATGGCAGACAACCTGGGCTCCTTCACAGCCCTCTCCCAGCTCCAGCTTTCCCCCCAGCTTCCCTCCCCTCCTACAATAGTCTTCTTCACTGCAGATGCCACTCTTTACACAGCTTAACTGCAGCTACAGTTCAAACACTATTAGCCACGCCTCGTAGGAAGGACGCAACTGTTTATTTTCTACAACTTCCAGTAAAAACTGTAGGAAATAAAATATGCATTAAAAGCATAATGGTTTAAAAATACACACCAAAAATGCAGGAAATGCCAAATTTAAGATCATGCAGGAAAGATTAGTTCTGTGTGTGTACATGCATCATGCTACTACAATTGCACACTCACATTTTCTCCAGAGAAGCCTGATCTTATTCAGTAATTAGGACAAATGTATGAAGAGACTGAATAATAGTCACTCATGCAACAGAAACCTGGAACTTGCCAGTGTTTTAATTCTATAAATTTGCAGCCTGAATACCTTAAATGGGTTTCCTTGTATAAAAAAGATTTTAAATACTAACTCCAGAAAAAAATGCCTGAAGTACAACACATTACTGCATTGCTATCACTTTCTACCCATTAATACTATAAACTGGCTTTTAAAAAAGACAGATTATAAATTAAAACTGAACAGGAAATATGAAAGACACTTTTTTCCAACTAAAATGCACATGTACGTGTTATAAAGTAGCCTATATATTACTAAAAATTTCAAAGTTTAAATTTTTCTGAAGTTCCTGGTGACTACAGAATCATATCTGGCAGAGCTGATGTCCTTTCAAACAGTTGCTCACAACATTTCTGCATGCTGCTTACTTTCATACAACCACGCCATTCAGAAGTGGGACAATCTTTTTAACACCAAAGCTGAGATTTTTTTCATTTTGCACCATTTTGCACCAACATCCTAGAAACATCAATGCATATCAATAAACTGTTAAATATGTATGAAAGAGTATAAGCAAAAAATAAGCAAAAGTGGTTAATGCCAGGTACTTGTCCCTGTTGTGAGATACCTGTCATCATTTTCTGCTTGGATTCAGAAGCCATGTACATGCGCACTGCCACAACACGAAACCAAAATTACAAATTTTATCCTTAAAAATCCTATCAACTAATTCCAACAAAATAAAAGCAAAAGCAGGCAAAAGAAACATTTAGATGCACATGGTTTGCTACATGTACAAACATGATTAACATCTTTGTCAGTGACATCGACAGCGAGACTGAGTGTGCCCTCAGCAAGTTTGCCAATGACACCAAGCTGTGTGGTGCGGTTGACACGCTGGAGGGAAGGGATGCCATCCAGAGGGACCTTGACAGGCTTGAGAGATGGGCCCATGCGAACCGCATGAAGTTCTACAAGGCCAAGTGCAAGGTCCTGCATGTGGGTCAGGGCAATCCCAAGCACAAATACAGGCTGGGTGGAGAATGGATTGAGAGCAGCCCTGAGGAGAAGGACTTGGGGGTGATGATTGATGAGAAGCTCAACATGAGCTGGCAATGTGCGCTTGCAGCCCAGAAGGCCAACAGTATTCTGGGCTGCATCAAAAGCAGCGTGGCCAGCAGGTCGAGGGAGGGGATTCTGCCCCTTTACTCTGCTCTCATGGAGTACTGCGTCCAGCTCTGGGGGCCCCAACATAAGAAGGACATGGAGCTGTTGGAGTGAGTCCAGAGGAGGGTCACGAAGATGATCAGAGAGCTGGAGCACCTCTCCTATGAAGACAGGCTGAGAAAGTTGGGGCTGTTCAGCCTGGAGAAGAGAAGGCTCCGGGGAGACCTTCTAGCAGCCTTCAGTACCTGAAGGGGGCCTACAGGAAAGCAGGAGAGAGACTTTTTACAAAGGCGTGTAGCAATAGGACAAGGGGTAACGGTTTTAAACCGTAGATTTGGATTAGATATTAGGAAGGAATTCTTTACTGTGAGGCTGGTGAGGCACTGGAACAGGATGCCCAGAGAAGCTGTGGATGCCTCCTCCCTGGCAGTGTTCAAGGCCAGGTTGGATGGGGCTTTGAGAAACCTGGTCTAGTGGAAAGGTGTCCCTGCCTGTGGCAGGGGGGTTGGAACTAGATGATCTTTAAGGTCCTTTCCAACACAAACCATTCTATGATTCTATGATTCTATACAAGGAGTACTGAAATGCACCTTTATTTACAAGTCACATTAATGTAACAGATTTATCTTGCACACATGTAAAGTACCAGCCAAGTACAAAAGGACAGATAAACCCAGTAGCTGGCATTAGGCAATTTTTATGCATCCTAAGTAAGTTACTAAGCACAAAGAATCATCCACTGAACTTTCCGAAAAGAAAACCATTGACTGAGATGAGGAACACTTACACAAATCTTCCCCTTCCCACTTGCCCACCACCCTTATTTTGGGAGTCATTCATTGAACTTGCAGACCAATTCAGTTCTTGCAAACCTTGCTTTGTGTAACAGTCTGTTCAATACACATGAAAAATCTAACACATCCATTGCACATTTAGTGACAGAATGACATAGTCTTGGCAACCTGAGAAACTCCTGAAGTGAAGCATCCGACACATCATCTAATTCACAACTGTATCATAAAATACAAGCGAAGATGGCATCACAAAGTTTTATGTCAATGAGGAGTCTGCGGGAGCAGACTCCAGGTCCCATTTGTTCAGTTTAGAATTAAAGCATTTTCTACCCAACTTACAGGACCACACAACCAAATACTGAAAATCAAGCTCTCAATTCTCTTATTGTCAATAATACAACGTCCCCAGACAGGTCTAAGGATTAGCTGGGTTATGCAAGTGATTAGCCAAGGTTAAAATAATCAGGTACTGAAATTATGAGCAAGGACATTTGCCCTTCCCTCGTTACTGGAATTGTTGAACAGGGGACAGTAAGGGAAAACTTGCATCTACTTGTGCTTTTGCTGGGGGCAAGCGACAATGTTACAAGCAGTTTTGTAAAGCTTTGTCCATATGAGGATCACTGCATTTATAAAACTATAAAACTGCCTCTGCTGCTGTTCAGGCAAGACACCACTAGCTTCCATCTGAACTCAGTGTCTCAGCTGAACATTAAACACCAGAGCTATAAAAAAAGTTTTCACTTGCATGTGCCTGAAACTTCTGACATGCCCTTTTTGTCATTTCCTTTTAGAATAGACACAGCATGTAATCCAAGCTGCAAAAACAAATACCTTGTTACATGCTTCAGTAATACACCTTCAAAGTCTTTGCAAACTAGTTCACAAGTAACCTAATTTTTTCACATTCCTTGAAGTTATCTGCATGCCCTTGTGACTCATAAAGTAGCAACAAAATCGCTGAGGAACCCTGTGGGAACTTATCCCACAGTTCCGCGCTGTTCATTTTTAACACTACATTTTCTTGATACTTCAATATAAATTATACCTCACGGAGTGAACACTATGCAGTATCAATCCTTCTTTGCTTAGCTTACTCTAGGAGCGTTTCTAAGGTTTGTGCCACAAAACACAAACAAAATCTGTAATCACAATTCATGATATAACTGAAAATGGTAATTAAAAGACCTAAAAGAAATGGTTTTTTTTAAAGTTTGGGATGTTGACAACTTTGAACGAATTCATCATATCCAACCCAAAACCTAAGCAGTCTGGATACAAAGTTTTTAATCAGTCGAGCAGATCACTGATATTTAGTGATGCTGTATTAGTACTTTCATGCTTACAGCCACCTGAGTAGCTGTTTTCCTCATCAGCTACCTCTGTTCCTCATGAACACATCCCTGTCTGCATCTTTGCCTTGCTCTCGCCTCAGAACTCAGCTTTCCAGAGATTCAGTAAAGTTAAGCAATAGTAGACTAGCAAAACTGGTTTTTTCCACGGTTATCTGAACTTTAATGAAAAAGCACGACTGTGCGTGAAGAAAATGGGGGAAAACATCATCTGTGTTTACCTATATTTTGGAAATAACATAATAAATTTATTTAAATTTACTGTTTGCATCACATAAAACAGTACCAAATACAAACGCAATCAATCCTGCAGCTCTTTAGTGCAAGTGTGCTCAATTAAGACTGCTGCATTTCAGCTACTTAGTTTATTTTTAATCCTAATTTTAACCCAGTACCCTTCTGTTGTTTAAGGATGGCTTTCTAGGATTTTTAAGAGATAGGGGGAAGATAGATTTGTAAATGCATGCACACACACAGAGTACTGTTTTAACAACTGGCAAGGCATTTCCATCTTGTAAGGGGAACAAAAAACTCTATTTCTTTATGACATTACCTCTCCAAGTAACAAGAAGAGGGTTGCTGAGGTATCACCAATGACAGGGCAAATCTAAAACGAGTTTGGGACTGGCTGCAGAATGCAGATTCCCAGTGAGTGAAGTCCAAGCCCGAGTGTGCACATCCCAGCAGAGAGCTGGTTCATCACAACCACTGGTATCACCAGCCCAGGTACTATGTTTGGGAACCTCTCTTCTAAGGCCTATTAATATACAAAAATGTTCCTCATTGGCAAATAGATATGCTAAGATCTCTTACAATTACAAAGGAATTACAGACATTCCATTGTCTTTAAATGCTTGCATTTCTTTCATATATTCAGACACCAGCACTATCAGTGGTTCACATTTGTAAAGTACCATGCCCCCTCTTCCCACTTCTTTGTAAAGTACCATGCTCCTCCCTCCCCACCGCTCCTTAATTGGGGAAACCAAGGCAGAGGAGCTAAATAAAGGGTCTTGGGAACCCACTTCCAGTTCCTCACTACACCAGGAATGCAAAGGGTAGAAAAAAGAACACAAGTGAAATTATATTCTTTATTCATTCCATTTTAGCTGTGAATATTCCTATTATACAAATACAGTATAAATTCCAAAATCACAATATATTACAAAATAAAAAAGTACAAACTGCATTACTTAATAAATATATCCAAGTTAATCAGAAAGTAGAAGAGACAGAATTTAGATTGAAAACATTTAAATGTTTGACCCAGCAAACCATATAAATCTCAATTTAAATACTTTTTTTTTTCTCTCTTAAACCATAATGTAAAACACCATTCCTGATTTCTTGATTAGAAAATAACGTCAAGTGAATAAAATGTTGTGATCAGATAATGATTTGTTGGTGCAATACCAGTGCTAAAAAAGAAGCAGGGCTTATACAAAAGACACCATAACCCCAGAACCAAGAACACAAACACTGAGGTGCAGCCAAGGCAATTATTGCCAAAGCAGGAGACTATTATCTAGTCACAACATTCTATTGCAAGTTAATGTTCTGTTATTACAGATAAATAATATAAATGGAGCAGAGGGTGAGCCAACCAGGCAACAAGAGGCCAGTTTACTCAAAACAGTAATTAAATACAGAAGAGTCAATTGCTCCCTGTACTTTTCATGTGTAGCCGCATTCCAACTGGCTCAAAAGACCTGTTCTGCGCTCCAGGCAGAGAAAGCAACTGTTTTGAAAAGCAGTCTGTTCATACTTTGCTGCACTTCTACAAAAAACATTGTTTAAGCTTTGCAAAAAGGTACCCACGATGCTTTTATCAATTAGGGAGGGTCAGTTTGACATCAGCTTCATTTGGTAAAAATATAAGGTTTATGGGTAAAAAACACAGCAAAAAATAGCTGCTACATCATAAGCCTTATTTACAAGAACTGATTACAAACGTTTTTGGCTGTACAGTTGAAAGCCAGATACTAATGTAAGATGTAGAAGATGGAGGTAACAGTTTAAAAATATTGTGCAAAAAATACATTCTTATAGAAAATAGAGAGACAGTGGGGAGGGAAGACACAAACGTACAGAGAATCTGCTTGCAAATAACCCAAGGCTAAGTTTTTACAACAGAATATTACAAACACATTTGTATTTATCCCCCACAATCTACAGTCCTCCTCAGTCTGGGGTGCTGCTGCATCATTAAGGATTAAGGCATCACCATCACAGCCAGCACACCTCTGTCCCTGCAGCAAAGCTCCCAGCCCACGGCCCGGGTGGTCTCAAGAGCAGGTGTTCTGCTCAATGTACATCTTGGACAAGGACACTGCCATGGACTTGGCCAGCTCCTCATCCCGTCTGCGCTGTACCTGAGTCTGTCTGCACCATGCCTCGTACTCCGGGTTGGGGCACACGCGGTCCAGCACAGCATCATAGTGCCCATTGCTAAGCCAGCTCAGCCAGATACTGGCCCGTGTGGGGTCCTCAGGCCCCAGGTAGTGAACCATGGTGGAAACGGTGGGGCTCTCAGGCCGGCCGCCCGTGGTGAGGTGGATGTTAACGTTCAGCATCTGCCCCATGGCCAGCAGCTCCGGGTAGCCAGCCCAGGCCCCGTCCTGGGCAGCGCCGATGAGGAACTCTCCCACGTCGCCCTCGATGATGGGGTTGAAGTGGTCCAGGTGGTCAGCGATGTAATGCACGGTCTGCTCGCGGAGCTCGCCGTGCAGCCGCTGGTCTCCGTACACCGCCTTGCAGACGGCACGGTACAGGCAGTTCCCGTCGGGGATGATGTGGAAGCGGAACCGGCCCTTCTGCCGCAGGTACTTGTCCTGCTTCTCCACCTCGGCCAGGTACAGCGCGAGCTTCTCGCTGCGCTCCAGCCTGCCGCCCGGCCCCCTGCGCACATTCAGGCCCCCTCCGTCCTCCTCCTCCCCGGGCCCGGGCCCGGCGGCGGGCTGCGCCTGGCTGCCGCTCCTTTCCGCGGGGCGACAGCCGGGGACCAGCGCGGGCTGGGCGCCGGCGGCCGCCGCCTGCAGCGCCTGGCAGTGCTCGCTGAGGCGCAGGCTGCGGTTGCTAGGCTCCGCGGCGGGCGGCGGCAGGGCGGCTGCCTGGCTGTCCCCCCCAGCCTGCCGCATGCTCTCCAGAATGCCCTCCAGCCAGGCGCGGCTGCGCGGCGAGGCCGGTACCAGCTCGCCGGGGGCCTCGGCTCGCTGCACGACACGGATGGGCACGATCCGCTCAAGCGGCCGGCGGCGGCTGACGGTGACCTGCGCGCAGGAGCTGTACTGCGGCCCGCCCGTCGGCCGGCTGCTGGGGCCCGCCGCGGGGCCGCTCGGCATCACCTCCAGGCAGGAGGAGAAGGCAGGCATGGCGGCGGCGCTGCTGCTGCTTCCCCCCCCGGGAATGAAGCCGTCCTTGGCGGAGCTCTCGGCGGACGGGCTCGGGCCCGCGGCGTCGGCGGCACTCGCTGCTTCGGCGGAGGGTCCCGGCGACAGGGAGACCTCGAAGACACCGGAGGTGCTCGGCGAAGGCGCGGCGGCCGTCCCGCCCGCCGGGTAGTGGGTGATCACGGAGCTGTAGAGCTGCATCCTCAGCTCCCCGCGGGCGGCGCTTTATAGGCGGCGCCGTCGGAGCCGGGGCGGGGAGCGGCGGCGGGGGGGGCCGCGCTGGGGCTGCCGAGGAGGATGAGCCGCCCGGGTAAAAATAAACAAGGGCATCGCCCCCCCCCCGCCGCCGCCCCGCCCCTGCGCGCCCCGCGGCCGCCCGGGCCCCGCGGCGGCGGCCATTCCGACTGCGCCACCAGCGCCGCGCGGCCCCGCCACCGCCCGGCCCGGCCCCCCCGCGGGCACGCGCGGGCGCCGCGCTCAGGCCCTTCTGGAAGCTGCTGGAGGCCGGGCCCGGGGGGCGGGTCCGCGCCCGTGTTTACCTCAGGGCCAAGGCACGTTGGAATGCGCGGGGGGGCAGAGCCGAGCCGAGCCGAGCCGAGCCAACTCAACTCAACTCACCGAGCGCGGGCCGGGCCTGAAGGGGGGGTCGGGGCCTGGGCGAGCGGTGTGGGGTGGGTCTGGCCTGGCCTGGGCGGGTTCTCGTGAGCGGGGCCGGCTTCCCTGGCCCGTTTCAGCCCCGCCGCCTGGGAGTCGGTGCCGGGGAAGCCGCGATCTGTAGCCGAGGCTGTGTGCGAGGTGGTGCGCGGCGGGAGGCGCAGGAAGGCTGATGGAAACGGGTGCCTCGGTGTGAGGAGTGTTTCGCGGAGGAAGGCTTGCGCTGCCGTGTGGGGCTGTGGCGCGTAACTGCTGCTGCGCTGGGCCGGGTGCTGATGTGAAAGCGTTTGGTAACGGGAAGCGTGGCGGAAGCTTCAAAGAGGGGAACGCTGCCCTGGGTGTTCTCGGGGGCCGAGCTGGGAAGTGCCACAGCAGGTCGCGAAAGCCATTTCTCATGAGGCAATTTGTCAAGTTTGATATTTAGACTTGACCACCAAGTATAAATTATTAGGTGTGTTCTACCTACAGTTGACTGGTGCTATGTTGTATCCATGTTATTGGTGAAAAGGAATGATGCGTCTGCCTATGTATAATCAGTGTCATGATTCATAATTTGCAGCTGCGGTAGGAATAATATTCATTAGTCTTCTGACAGTCACTGGCACAAGCTGCTATTTGTCCACCTGTAATCCTACTTCGGAAAATGTAATGCATGCATACATAAAAAGTATGATATAAATAATCACATAATAACAGGAGAGACCGGATTTAAAATACAGGTCTCAAAGATCATTGATAATTGGTTTATTAGTGTCTGTAGTGTCTTAAAATTAAGCCGTGTCTTTTAGCCTTAGCTGTGGTATAAATAAAGTCATACCTAACCCTTTGTCCGTGAACGATGACGTTATCTGTGCACACTGGATTTGATGATGTTCTGACAGGCACGCTGACCAAGAAACACCAGTTTACACTATGATCAAATATTAACACATTTGTTTATTCCTACCAAAATGGAAAAAATTGTATTGATGTATGTAATTTCAAAGTGATATTTAAAACATTTTCTGGATTCCATCCCATAGTCTCAAATATCTTTGGAAAAGTCTTAGTAATCCAAGCAGATTACAGAACCAACCAAAAAAAAAAAAAACCCTCTATTTGGATATTCTGAAAAATTTATTTTCCTTCTTCCATTTATGCTAATTAAAAAGGCACAACTAAGGGGATCACTGGCAACGGACTGCAATGTCGAAAATAATTGTTTCTTTGGAGCCTTGGTTGTCTTTTGGGTCCATGTCCAGGGATCTGTTTTCTATCTTCAATCTCTGCAGCTGATTCCAGGGCTACCAGCAACACAACGTGGAATTTCATTCTCTTTACACAGAAAATATGTTCTGATCCCCTCGGCTCACTTGCATGTTGAAGGAAAAATGCTGAAATCCTTCATGCCAAAAACTGGATATTTATGGGAACAGTTTTCACATCCGCCTTACTTTTTTCATTCTGGATAAAACACGGCAGCTCACTCCACGCATTATTGGGAACCTCTTAATAAAAATTTACAGTCAATATATTTCCAAAATGATTGCTTCAAAGTTGAAATGTAAGAGGTGTATCAGGTATGAATCAAAGCCTAAATGTCCCGACTTACCTGCTACAGCCAGAAAGTTGATATCTTTAGAAAAAATGGTGATGGGCATTAGCCAGGAGGATTTCTGGCAGTCTGTTACTGGGGGATAAGATATTACAACTGCTCTGAAATTACAGAGTGACTCTTGTATTTCAGAATGTTCAGAACTTTGGTTTAAATATAGCTTGTGAGATCAGTCAGCAAGTCTCTATTTCTGAACTAATCATTGCTTAGAGAGGAATATATGTTGATCAAATGGTGGTAAATTGAAATCTTTCCTCCTTGAAGGCTTGGAGCAAAGGAAGAATTCCTGTTTAGTTTTATTTCTTACTCAAAGCTTTACAAGGTGTATTTCCAAGTTAAAATGTGTTTTAGTGTGTTCATAGGTTATTTGATGTAAAATCACTGGAAGTTGCCCCCTCCTAGGGCCTTTTAAATGTGCCAGTAGCTGTTCATTGTGGGTTTGTTCATTGTTACGATAATAAAGATGTACATTACTTCTTGCTCACCAGCCCTTCTGCCTACTTTTTTAGTTTAAAAAAAGGTACCTCTGTGGTTTTGCGTAGTGAATTGCTCTGTCCGACAGTAAATGCCAGAGCTGACTACAGGATGGTGGGTTTAAAGTCTTAAATAGTCTGGTAACGGAGAGAGAAGGACAGAGAGAGGCAGCTCTTTCTGTTAGAGAACAGTAAATGGATCCAGCGGAATAAGGGCACTTCTGTCATGAGTGCTGCATTTTGAGTACTCAGTACTGCAATTTTCTTTCTTCTAGGATATTACAGAAACTCACAATAATGACTGTTCTGCCTCTCCAAAACCCTGGGTTATTTGGAACAGTGGTACATTAACGGATGGGCAGCTGTTTAGTTCTGATTGTTGGTTACAATGAGGTACAACGCTTGTGGTGCTTCATTTGAGGAAGGAAACATTTATTATGTATGCCCAAATTACCATTGTGTTAGTATTCGGACGCTTTGCTATAGCATATTCTGGACAAAAAAAAACTTGTTTATCTCTGAACAAAAATCCAAGGAGTATCTTGAAATACATGCTAAATATGCCAGCAGTTTTTGGTAAAGGTAGCAGATAAGATTGTTCTTTTATTCTCTTTTCATTTATGAACAGATACAATGTCTTTCCTATATTTTCAGTTAAAATGCACATAGTAAGCTTGCTAATAAGGTTTAAATACAATCAAAATCTGTTACTAGGTAACTGAGAGACACAACAAACATATATACTACTGTCTTAGTGTTAATAGTATACTACTCAACATATTTATTATCTCCCATGTGAAGTAAATGGAAAGAGAAGCTCACCTTGGTGTGTTTTACCTGTTTTGTTATTAAATACCAACAATGTAATGTAACTAACATTTTCCATAACTGAGCACCCAAAGTTAGTCACATGTACTTGGCGTGGGGGGAATCCAGTCTCTCTGCATGATCAGTGACAAAAATCCCATTGAACCGTTGCAGCACAAGCATCTCATGGCTAGTTTTCACCTTTCATACTAGGAGTTGCCAGAAATCAGCCCTTACCTCAAAGGTCATTTTCTTATATGTCTGACATCTGGTTTTAAACAACAACATCCTGAACTGTGGTTTGCTCCAGAAAAGAGCGACCAAGTGCTATGAATACAGTTCTTGTGAAAAAGAAATTCCAAGGAAGAATTTGAATATCTTCAATGCAAGGGCACCTATAAAAGCCAGGGGCACATGGCTGTGCCTTTCATGCCTTTCACTACCAGAAGATGGGTTTTTGCTGTTTCTCTGAGCTGCATATAGAGCTGCTGTTGATTCCGGGGGAAAACTAAACTTTGCTTTAGTCTGGCCTGGGTAAAACACGACACAGAGATTGATTGCTTCCAGAATATTCCTGCATTTGCCACTTCTGTCACTTTTGCCTGCATGTTGTGGCCTCACAGGCACTAGAGGGGTTTGGAAAGTGAGGAGAACACAGTATGGAGATGCCTTTCACCCTCTTCCATAGATTAGCATTCCCGGGCTTCTGGTTCACTCATTATAGGGTAATGTACAGTCCTTTGCTAATACAGAATAATCTTGAAACGATCTCTGTAGTAATAAACCGTAAACATCTCCTGTGGTTAAAGTTTCTCCTGACGTGACTGTTATCGCTGGTTATGCTGCACATTCCAGGAATTGTTTAGATTGTTTAGAAGGCAAACCACGATCACAAAAACAGCTGTGGAACAACAGTGGTATTCACTGACGTAAAACTAGATGCCTAAGAGTGGAACTACTTTTAACTTTAATTTCTAGTAGATACATGATTGACATAGAAGGAACAAATTAATTACATCACCAGGAACATTTGTTAGTGAAGAAGGGAGAAGTTAGCTTAAAGGATGGATTGAATGACAATAAGAGTTTCCACTGCTTTTTTTTTATGCCAACGTAACAGCCAAAGATATTTCTGGCTGAAGTATTTAATGAATTAATAGCTCTTTGTACGTAATTGGAAAATGAAATGTTTAATTTTTATTAATAATTTGAAGTGGTATATCAAGGACAAAATTTAAAAATTAATAGAAAATAGAAATATGTATCAAGGATCTTCCAATATAGGGAAGAAATACATACGAGCTGGAACTAGAAGGAACTTCCTGAATCATCAGTTTTATCCTCTGTTGCCTGCAGGTGATCATACCATATCATATCATTCCTTTCATAACATTACCAAGTTACAGGTAACTTACTCAGGGTATAGTTAATGAACCTGTAAAGAAGTCACGAGCCAACAGCACTGCCAAAAGAACCAGTTCTGCTCTTTCCCACTCTCAGTTTCTTTTTCCTTCTCCTGATGCCAGCTGCTTTGTGATGGCTTAAGTGTTGGTATTAACTAGACTACGTACTTCATTCAAGCTTAAATGTACCACTAACACAAAAAGGAGAGAAAGTGTATCCACACTTCCGAGGTGTGAATATGCTGCATAAAACCAGGGCTGTGTCTCAGAGCGCTTTGCCTCACAATTTGCTGTTCAGCTTCTGCTATACTGTCACGTTAAAATCTTACTACAATCTTATTCTCTGTATGGGTGCAGTAGTCATTAGAGATGTAACCCACGCTATGACATCATGTGGCAAGAGTTTGTGGGAAAAGGGCTGTTGGTGATAAATACAGACATTTGCTCATATCTCAAGGTCTGGGGTGGTATCCCACTTGATAAGTGAGTCTCTAAATGTGAGCGATGATGCAAGTCAAGTCTCTCATTTCTACTCAGAAGTGTAGATGGCATTTGTGGTGCTCATTGTGCATAGAGCCTTAAGACCAGAAAAAAAGGGATCTACAATGCTGTTTCCTCTGAAAAAAAAAACTAGTGGTAATAATGTGATGTAAACAAGCTTTATAATGTGTATGACATTTAGAAAGGGTTATCTTCTCTATTTTAATAAATGTTACACAAGTGTTTGCAATGTCTATATTTTGTTATCCATTATAGGAAATTAAATAGTCACATTCTCTCCCTTTCATGTTGGTTAATGGCAAATTTAGGGTTGAGGAAAGTAGGTATTTTGGCTAATACCAAGAGCAGAACAGAGTTCTGATGAGGACTGACTGTCAAGGAGGTCAGGGAAGTGGGCAATACAGAAATACCAGAAGCAGGAAATCACTACTCACAATTACAGGAAATATTATGAATAGATTAATCTTGATAAAAACTGTAAGCATAAAATAACTGTGGTAGAAAAGAAGGTGCAATACTGCCTACTCTTGAAGTGAAAAAATACTCCGGTGAGGTAGCAAGTAGCCAGCACTTCCACATGTGGCCTCACAATGGAAAGGCTTCGGAAACAGACTGATTCAACGGGAAGCGTCACCTCTATCCTCCCCAGCCTTGCAACGCACACCTTTCCCCGTCTTTCTGCCATCAGTAAGCAGCAAAAGGAGGAATCATCACTTCACAGAGAGAGGTGAGTCTCACAGAAAACCACATTTCATCATTCGTGTTTTGGGAGTCATGGAACATGGAACATAATGCCATTAACTATCTTTGTTGATCCACTGCCAAGTCCTTCCTGTGGGAAAGGCTGTGGTTACGTGCTACATAACCAGCTCAGCAAGTCATCTCCTAGCCCTGATGAAATGTAGGGAGAGAACTTACCTCATCACAATTAAAAACCTGCTCTGTTTCCATCTGCGTTGCACAGAGCTAACTGTTACGGCAAGGTCAGATCACAGCTATTTAACTCCACTGTCTAACGAGAAAAAATAACGCAGGTAGAGCCATTAGAGAGGAGGGATGACATCAGTTCATGACTGATGCCCTACTCTGTGTAAATAATTAAACCCTTCCTAACCTATTTTTCTGTATCTAAGTGTACAATATGGAATTACTTTTCTGATTTGACATTTTCAAAGTTCTAATATAGCAAGAGATAAATTAAAACAGCATTTGTAACAATGAGCCCAAATCTGAAGTAACTTTCACTGGAAGAAGTCAGGAACAGCTACACTCCAGTTAGTGGATTTATGCTGGTATCTCCAATCAAAACAGAATCTTAACTCAATTTAGTTAGCCTGAAATACAAAGTAGTGTTCCTGATGCTTTGAGTGAGCATAGAAATTTTAAAATAATATTTTAGCAATTTGAGAGTTTCAGTACTTAAGTGTAATTGAAACACTAAAACTGTTATAAAGAAGCTCTAGTTGTAATTTTATGAAAATTAAGCATTAACCAATGAGTAATTCAGAGTAAGTATCCCAAATATAATCAGGTTACTACATCAGACCTGGGCCCTTCAACTGAACAGAGGTTTTTGTGTATGTCTATCTGAATTTGATACAAGTTGTTATAGGAAATTTAGTGTATCTATCTAGTCTTGTATCTAAATAAAGTTTCTGATACTGCATAGTACAAGGCATTACCACACCAACGAAGACAGGGACTAGAACAATAAATAAAAGGTGGCAATGGGCCTGGCTAGGGGAGAGACAACTGAAGATAATTTAAAGGAATTGTTACATTGAAAGAAACTTGCTAGTGGAGATCTTCAAAGAGCCGTCTTGGGACTGACTTTAATATTTTCATTAATTACACTGGCACTTGGTATGCTACTGACTTTCACTAATGACTCAGAGCTGAGCAGCATTTTTACAATAAAGCAGATTTTTGAAACATCATACAGGAAACTTTTGAAGACTAGAGATGGAATCGCTTATGCGACTAGATGAAATTCAACAGTGCAAAATGAAAGATAATCCACCTGGTGGCAGGTCAGTGTACCTGTTATTAGAGTCTCATCTGGAGGAAACCATCAGGACAGGAGAAAGACCCACACATGCTATTCAACTGCAGAATCACTAGTTTCTGACATGATGTATCTTTCAAAAGGACAAATAGGATCCTAGAACACAGCAGGTGAGAACGTATCCAAAATAAGTATTTCTTGTAGAAAGGACTTATGAGACTTCATCTGGAATACCGTACGCATTTCTGGTCAACGTTGCTCAAGGATGTTGAATTTTGACTGGAGCGTGAGCAAAGGGCAATTAAAATGATCAGGGCACTGGTGACTGTCTAACAAGAGGAGACTAACTGTTCTTGGCTTGCTTTATCTAATGAAGGTTGAGAAGGGATCTCTATAAATACATCATGGATTAAATACTAGGGAATGGGAAGAGTTTGTTGAGTTAAAGGACAGTGTTTGCCAAAACGAAATGGATACAAACTGGCATTGAATAAATTTAGTCTTGACTCATAGCCTTGGCTTTCAGATATGACATAACTGCAAACAATTTTATGAAAGGACCCTGGTAACAAAATACTAGCAGCAGCATGGTGAAATCAGGATGGGTTATGAATGTGAGGGCCATTATGGTTTAATGGTAACAGTAGGGCAATAGCTTGGTAAAGAGTTTGATCTTAATGTGCAATCAAATCTTATCCCACTTCTTTGTTCCTGTTTCCTGGGGGTTGATGATCTGTCATTCTCTCCCCCTGCAAATACAGCTCTCTTCTGAAAATGCTGCTACACTTTTTTCTTCCAAATTGTCCAAGGAATTAGTGTAATTAGTTTAAACAAAGAGCAACTTTCTTGTATGAAGTTTGCTGCGGCTTTATCAGACTTGCAGAAGAATCTATATGCCTGAAGATCTGTTCACTTTCTCCAACAAAGCCAGTGAGAATAAAATAGATATATTGTATTTCTCTTAAGTCAACAAACATGGCTCAGATAATGAGGAAAAATAGGAAATGTGTATGGTTTTAATTGTTATACTTGTATGGTGACCCACTCTAACTTAGAAAATTATTTGTTTCTCTGAAATACAGGACTAAGAGATTTTGTGTTGTAAGAAAAAATATCAAGAAATGTTAGCACATGAACCTGGTTACCTTGGAGACTCGGTCAGAAATTAATGAGCCAACATTAGCTCTTGATTACTTCAATCAAAGGAGACTGAATGTGTAAAACAATCACAATTAAAATCTGAATCAAAAACCTGAGGTAGCTGGGAGAGGAGCTTTATTGTGCATTGCCAGTTCCATCTTGTCACTGAATTGGAAGATTTCCAGGTCAAAGAGACAAACAGACATATCATGAACAGCCACAGAAGCTTTGTTGTTCCATTCTAACATAATGGACCCTAAATACTGTGGTTCAGTTAAGCAATAAAAGAGTATCTTGTTTTAAGATGATGTTATGTGCAACTGTAAACATCAGTTCCTTAGAGGTCAAGTTCATCTAAGCTGAGTGGGCAACCATGGTGAGAAAGAGTAGTGCTGATGCAGAAGCCCAGTCCCTCGCTTGTGGTGCCACTGTGTTCCCTGCACAGAAAGCAGAAGACCCAGCCAGTGAAACAGCAACCCTCCTGGAGAGATGGGACACAAATCAGAGGCAAGCAGGATCTTGTTCTCAAAGACTACGACTAAACTCATTTTGCAAAGTTAAAACCAGTATTATATTATGCCATAAATACTGTTCTTTAAGATTTGGCACCAGTACCGTTCCAAATCCATTTTCAGCAGCTCCTAACTGGATTAAATATCATAAAACCATTTCAAGGAATTTGGTGAATGAAGACTATCAACAAATAACTTTTGATTATTATCTCAAAAGAATCAATAGCTGACCTTGCCCAGGCTATACTGCAAATACATTTATAAATAAACAAGATTATTATGACTGCAGAGGTAATTAGAGTGTGAAGCATCCAGGTACTTAACATAAGGATAGTAGTTAGAATAGTTAAGACCAGACTGTAATCAAAAATAAGAAAACAACCAACACAAGATAAAATATATCATAAAGTGTTGATTTTTTCAGTGTTTTTCAGTGTTCATAAATAAATGTGAATCTTGTGATCAGATCCTCTAATGGATACAACTTGCTCCTTTCATATGTATCGAAGCAATATACGGGATTAAGAAAATGAGTTTTCTTAACCTGTAATCTGATTCCTACACGTAATAAAAACGTTGATACAATTTTTTGGCAGTTTTTGCCACGTCATGCTACAGCCTATGTTAATAAACTCTTTCTCTGTTTCTAATGGCAAATAGACTTTTTTTCCAAACCAAAATGCACTCTTCTCTACATTATTGATGTAGGAAGGTGACCCAAAAGTAAGACAGGTTTTACAAATGGCCTTTTTAAGCCAAGTCACAATGTCTGCCTTTCACTCAATTACCCTTATCATTTTTCTAACTGCAAGAAAACATCTAAGAATATCTGAGTTACAAGTATCAAACTATTACTCAGCACGTGACTTAATAATGAAATCTCCCTTTTTGTATTCATTTAAGTAACATTTGTGAATGTATTGATGAATTATCTCCTGTAGTATATCTAACTTCTTGAATTTCTTACCAATTACATTTCACTAATATAAAGAGATTGCTGGTTTATCCCTTTTTCAGCTTGAGCTCAAGGAAGAGAACAAATGCAGCATTTTGTCTTGGCAGTTTGTATTGCTTTCCATATTTCTTCTGTGAATGAAATGAGATAGTGCCCAGAGCTTGCAGAAGAGGTCCAGTTAATAAAATTATCTTCATTCTTGAAAATAAAGGCACATTTTTTCTAGAAGCCATATGAATCCCTCACACTTTTGTGGATTCACAGAAGTTGAAATAGTTTTATCCATGCTAATCACTCAAACATTGCAAATGGTGATTTATTCGTCCAGATAAAGGAAACTGAGTGTGTAAACTGGTCCGTAAAAATTATGTATCACATTGAACAGACATAGGTGTTAATCCTAGCAAAACTCAACTCCATTAGAAGCAATCATCCTGTTTAAAAATCCTTACAGTTTCTATTAGGTAAGTCATTATTTTGCTTCTATATTTATAGAGTTGTGCCGTGTTGACGTGATGTTTGATATTAACTGCTTGCCATCTCTCCAGGTGTAACTTAAGTTCAAGCAAAGATGAAGCAATTTTTAGTGTAAATGCTAGTACCTATTGAGGTCAAAGAGCACTACAGATCAAACAGTGTATTCAAATACAGATTAATAACTTCATAGTTTTTCCAGCTAGCCCTAGCTAGGACTTCTATCCCAGGAGAGTTAGGAGAAAATTATGCACAGCTTCTGGTCATCACACTATTATCTCTCAACCATGTGAAAACTAGAATGTCAAAGCATAAGTTTGTTATTACTATGAAAGCCAACAGGCCACTCATAATGGCTTATACTCGTATTTGACATCGCCGCCTTCTAGCCCGCAGTCATAAACTGCCTGAGAATTTTTCTCCTTCTTCCACCTCCAGCACCTAAGGCGCTATTCCATATTTCCTCTACATTTTCTTCTAATTCTTATGTAGCTTAAAAAGCCCATCTGAACTTCTCACCTCTGTTTTCAAAGAGACTGGAAGAGAGAGACGCAGATGAAGTTCAGGATGGTCAATGCACGGTGGGAATCATTGCATTTGGGTGCTACGTTATATGTAATATTCTCCAAAAAATGCCATGACGTGGGGAAAATGTTTCTTGACCTGACAATAATTTACTTGGAGTGCATGAACTCTCCTCACATAATTAATTACTCTCCAGTGAGGATCTATCCATTTATATTTTCAACTTAACAGCACTTTTAGCTTAAATAGGAAGTCTTGAGTTAGCCAGATGCTTGTAACAGTAAGGAGGTTGTCTGAAGGTGGGGAAGAGATTACTGAAGTAGATTAATGCGTGCTGAATAACATCTAGAAGGGAGGGAGATTATTTGTGGAATAGAAGTTGACCAGTAGCGAACAGGAGAAACACGGGAAGAGCGTTCTGCCTCTCGGGAGATGGGAGGCTCGAGTCGGACGAACCGGCTCCCCGAGGGTAGGTGTCCAGGCTGAACCAGCCCTCGGGGCGTGCTCCCGGGGCGGGCGGGCGGTCTGCTACCGCACTGCCGCCGATGGGGGCCGTGGCGGGGCGGAGAGGGCTGGCGGGGCTTCCGTCCAGAGGGGAGCGCGCCGGCGGGCAGGGGCTGGTGGGAGAAGCGGGAGCAGCCGGGGGACGCCGCGACCGGAGAGACAGCGGAGCCGCCGCCGGCCCGGGCCCCCGCTCCGCCCCCCGGCACCGAGCCCGGCGCCGCGCGTCGCTTCCTGCCGGCCGCCGGCGGAAGTGCCGCCCGGTTGCCGGGGTTCCGCGGGCGGCTTCCCGTGGCGGAGGGCGGGCCCGGCCGGCCGTGAGCGCCCGCCGGCGGGGGCTGCCGGCCCGCGGCCCTGAGCCCTCCGCTTGGCCCCGCGGACGCTGGAGCTGCTGGCGCTGCCGTGCTGCCCGGAGGAGCCGGAGCCAGGGCACCGGCGAGGGGCGGTGGTGGGGCGCTGAGGCGCGGCAGGGCCCGGGGCCTGGCTTGGCCTCCCGCTGCGCCGCACGCAGGCCTCGGCGAGGGCGGGTCGCTGTGTGAGCCCTGGCTTCACGGGCACGATCGCTGTCTGTGGAGATCCTGCCTGTTTTCACAACTGCAGGTCCCGAGGGCGGTTCCCGATCGGTCTCGAGTGGCACCAGACGTTGTTAATGGGACTCCGTGTCACGGTGCCTCCGACCATGGAACCGGACACGCCCTAAATTTTGCTCTTGGTAATGTTCCTGGGGCGGTTATACGCTGAGCTTTCACTGAATACCTGTCTTACCTATTTAACAACGTTCCCTGTATTTTGCTGCTGTTCCAGGGACTGACAAGGATACGACTGTATCTTTTATACACTTCTGTCTTCTCTTCTGGGAGAATGTACTTGTGCTTTGGATTGAAAGTGATCTATTTGTGCACTAAATTAAAGTTAACTTAGCCCATGGTAATTCTGACTTTTTGGCTGCGCTGTGCATCTTACAGGGCACCCATACAGCTGGGATCGCAACTGCTTCAGTGAGGAGTTTCACATAGAATCATAGAATGGTTTGGGTTGGAAGGGACATTTAAAGGACATCTAGTCCAACCCCCCTGCAATAACCAGGGACATCTTCCACTAGATCAGGTTGCTCAGAGCCCCATCCAGCCTGACCTTGAATGTTTTCAGGGATGGGGCATCTACCACCTCTCTGGGCAACCTGTTCCAGCGTCTCACCACCCTCACTGTAAAAAATTTCTTCCTTATATCTAGTCTGACTCTATCCTCTTTTAGTTTAAAACCATTACCCCTTGTCCTATTGCAACAGGCCTTGTTAAAAAGTCTGTCCCCATCTTTCTTAGAAGCTCCCTTCAGGTACTGGAAGGCTGCAATAAGGTGTCCTCAGAGCCTGCTCTTCTCCACTGAACAAGCCCAACTCTCTCAGCCTGTATTCATAGGAGAGGTGCTCCAGCCCTCTGATCATCTTCCTGGCCCTCCTCTGGACCCCCTCCAATATGTCCATGTCCTTCCTCCATGTTGGGGGCCCCAGAGCCGGATGCAGTACTGCAGGTGGTGTCTCAGGAGAGCAGAGTAAAGGGGCAGAATCACCTCCCTCGACCTGTGGGAACATCAGGTTATTGAAAACATAGTATTTTGAGTGTGTCAAAATTCCTTTCTGTTAGAAATGGATGGTGTCAGAAAATTCTTGCCCAGCTCTACCTAACAGGTCTTTATTAATGTTATTTTAAAAGACAACTCTTAAATTTCCCCATCTTAAAAAAGTCAGACAACTGAAATGATTAAAAAAATACAGACACTTTGCCTCTGAATTTCCATTATTAACAGAAGATCAATTACAGCACAGATCGCGCTACGCAAACAGATAGTCAAGAAATACTGGAATTAAAGGAGCTAGCTATTGCTACGCAAGCTTTAATCAAGGTAAATTAGGAAAGTATCATAACAGTCTTCCTCGTGCTATAGAATGTGTCATCTCTGCTTTGTGTAATTCTTAAGGAATCTGTTTGGGCTTTTCTTCTGTCTTCATATACCTATTTCAGCTAAATTATATAAATTTCCATTTTCAAAATAGAATAATATACAAGTATTGAGAGATGAATTAGAGACTGTATTATTTGTCTATCTGAATCAGAGAAAATTATGTAGGGATTAACATTGTTTAATGTACAAAAGGCAAGTGTAAGTGAAAATTCTGAAGGTTTAAACCTATCTAATAGTGGCTAAGAGTCTGGAAGTAAATGTGGGCCTGTCGGTTCCAGTGATACTTGCCTGATACCAGTTACAAGTGTGGCTAAGGAGACCCCACACCTCTGATAAAGGAGATTAAATAAAATAGTGCAGTGCTTCTGCAAACCACATACCAAAGCAAATTAGAAAGATGATCTGCATCGTTATTATCTACTCTTGCACAATTATATGTGTATCTTAAGCAGGGTCTCCCTGAAACTTAATGCTTAGACTCGGTAGGGAGGGTGCAGTCCATAAGGAGGCACAGTGCAGTCTGCTTAGCATAAATGCTTTAGCAATTTGTGATGGCAGACGGGTGCCTCTAGAGACCTGCAGAGGGAGATCAGTTCCATCAAAGTGAGGTGTTTCTGTCTGTCCCTTTACTGTGTAAGAAATTACAAAGGAAGGTGCTTCAGGATATAAAATAATTATGTGCGAAAAAAGGTTAATTTCCTAGAAAAAAAAAACGTTTCTTTTTAGTTCTTAGATGGTATATCTAGAGATAAGAACTAAAATTAAATGCTTTTGATACTATTTTTAGAAGCAATACCTCATATCCCTGAAAGACTTCAGAGTATTTTACTCATCTGAGCCAGTGGCAAGCAGAATGCATTTCCTTGAACTCTTCTTCTGTCACTTCTTGTTAAAATGCAGATATTTTTATTCCTTTTATATAAAATGCTTTGCAGTGTTAATTCAACACAATTGTGTTGATTTCTAAACAAGTTTTGACCACTTTCTGGGCTTACATTTTGTTATCTGTATTGACACATATGTGTGGGTCTCCTTTGCAGAATCTGACTAGGTACCGTCTGGCAGATACTTGAGTGTTCCTACATTAGTTATTTTTTGAGAAAGCTAAATATCTTCCCCACGTAAATATTCTCTGCCTGTCTGATATTGAATCCAAATATCTTTAAAATATGCAGTACTGAAGGTTTGAAGGGGGGGGGAATTTTTAGTTTAACAGAGAACACTCTGTACGTCTGGATACAAAGTATATTTATATTGAGGGCCAGTTCTCATTATGCTTTCCTTGCCTGGGACTACTGAAATATATGCTTAATATTGTATATTCATATCTTCCCTTTCATGAGTTACAGTTTTCTTATTGGTAGTTTTAAATTTTTGTTATCCACAGGACTGATACAATGGAGTGGCGCTTACAACAAACATTACAAAGATGTCATTGATGCTTCTGACATGGCAATATATGTTCCATTTTGGCACATTTTTATAATTTATGTTTTGTTCTGCAGAAGTGATTACAGTTTTCTTCATATTACTACTTTTTAATTTCATTATAGAACATTACAGTGCAATATTTCTTATTTTCATTATAGAAGGCTCCCCAAGACTTTATTTAACAGTCAAATTTGTTATTTGGGATGAGAATTGGCTCACAGGTTAAGAAACCTACATTTAGGCATCTCATGGGGATATCTTTGCCTGAGCAGGGCATCTAAACTTCCTGTATAATCAGTGCAGATCTGTCTTTGTAGTCGATGGAGATATCTAAAGCTACACTACTTGGCTGCTGTCTCTGGTTTCAGAAAGGGACAGGTTTCCCTTAGCCCCGTGTCATGTCTGCCAGCCCTGCATGAGATGTCTCTCATACCTCATTTCTTCTGACACGAAACCATGTGTGCATGAGCAACTGAGTCAAATTCTATTGACTTCATTGCCGCTAACAGAAACTTACTCACCTAGTTCTTACGTAGACACCTAAATTTAGGTGTTTTACTCTGCAGATGGAAGCTCCTGCTGACAGCCTAAGATGTCCAAAGCATGGATGTGAAGCTGTGAGCTCTGACAGGTGTAGAGACCCATGCCCAAGTGACTGTTGCAGACCAAAGAGGATACCCTAGGGCATAGAAATGCATTAGATGCTTGTGTTTAGGTGAATGAATCTAGCCATCAGCATCTTGAACAGGGTAATGAAATAGTCATACTTTTCTTTGGACTAGCTTGCTTTGCATATGAAAACAAATAATACTAGATTTTGATTTTTAGCTCGTTCACTCCCTCCAGCAAGATTTGTCCATCTACAAAAGCATCATTCAAGCACAATATGAAGAAAAATTTGAAGAGCAGCCTTCAAATCTTTGTAAATACGTAGATGATTGACTGACAGACATTGAGTTTTTACATAAACGGGTGAAGAGAAAAATTCTTCTTCACTTACATGTTAATCTTCACTAGATGACAGTTCTCATTCATATACTGCCTTTGTGCAGATTGATACAATATTTTACTTAATGAAAGGTAATCCACAGAAGTATTGAAAATAAGGAAATAAAGTGCTAACATAGATTTAAAAGTGCCTGTCTAAGGTGTCTTTTGCAAAATTGCAATGAACAGAACATGGATTACATTGTACTTGGCATATTAAAAACTATGTCTAGAAAAACTTCTTAAATTGTAATGTGATTATTTCTAGTAAAATATTTTATAACAGTATTTTAATAGGCAAGAAATGCAGCACACTTCCTGTGTGTATAAGTTATTTACAGTTCTTTTCCCATGTATTTCTTTCAAAATACATAGTCAATGATCTTTAGGTAGTAAATCACAGCCCATGCCAGCATTAACACTCCTAGGCAATCATGTTGCAACTAGTGAGCACTCACCACAAGGCAGAAATATGCATAAACCCTCAGTTTCAAGCTTATGATATGAACATAAAACCCCAAATATTTCATAAATCAATGCAGGAAAAAAAGTGATAGAAAAGGAACATAAGCTTACTATTTTTTTTAAGTTCAAGAGCCTGGATAGCATTTAATTTTCTCAAATGAAAAAAAAAGAATATATAAAAGTTGTTTGGTTTTGTAATTGCTTGTGTCCTTTTATTGCACATCAAAGTTCTCGGTAATTTGTTACAAATCGAATTGCAGAAAGAGGTCCAAATTCGAGAAAGCTACCAACAAGAGTTATGTGATGCACTAGCTGTTCTCAGACCAAATATTGAAGTGAGTTTTAATCAATAATGTGGTAGCAGACTGCTGGTCTAAGTATTAATATGTCATAAACTTATTACAGAGAATGGCCTTGCACTTCAAAACCTGGAGAAGGGTATATTTGAATTTTTCATGGAAGACTAAGCATTTAAACTATATTGAATAGAAACAAAAATAATTAACCACAAAAATTTAATTGTTTTTACAGGTATTATTTTTCCCCCCTTATGCAGTTTAGCATACTCAAGTATAGTTTTAATGAGTAACATCATAGTTACTACAACATGAATGAGGTATGTTAGTAGATACCAGTGGAAGAAAGCAAAAATTGCAGTGTTTTTAATTTCTTGGCTAGTGAAAAACAAATGACCACAAAATACTCAAGCAGTGTAAGATTAGACCCAAATATACAGTCAGTGCTTACTTTTCCATTATATTGAGGATAGTCAAATCAAATTAAGGGATGAGCATGCTTTAATTCACAGCAAATGAAGGGAACTTGCTTTAATTGACAGTCTGTGATTGGGTCTGTTAGGAGGCAGGAACACAGTAATCGCATAAAATGTTGTTTGGTTCAATAAAAAATGGCAATATCTTGATAAATATAGTAATTGAAGACAATGGTGACCCATTGTGGGCACTCCAGGTGGCTTTCTGCTGCCCTCTAGAGACTGTGCCACAAACTTTCTTATTAACAGATTTCAGGATGCAGCTGGAACAGTAAAAATAATTCAAACTAGAAAGTATGGAACTTAAATTTCTTTTTTCTTCCCCCACATGCAATTTAACCATGCAAGTTTGCACTTCTTGAAAAAACAAAGTAATTATTTAAAAAAGAAAGAAAGAAAAGAAAGAAAGAAAGAAAGAAAGAAAGAAAGAAAGAGAAAGAAAATAAACTACTTTACTTGGCAAGGGTAGTGGGTAAAAATATTTAGCTATAATTACTTTACTGTTGCCTATACACAGCACAGCCAAGTGGAGGTATACAGTGGGAAGTGTGTACAGTGTATTAGCAGTATCTGCTGTATAACACAGTATATAGAAAATCATAGAGAATCCTGGAAGGAGAAAATAATGTGTTTTTATGGAATGAATGATCTCCTAGACGCGTGAAGGGACAGGAGAACAGGTGCACTTGTGAATGAGTTCAAACCAGCATTAATTATATGGATGTTTCAGAGAATAGGATAGAGAAATGTGAAGCAAAGGAGAACAGTTCACAGAAAAGATATGAGGAACTGTGAGACTGGGGAGTTTTAAAAAGATGTGAGAGGAAATCAGAATGCTGAAAACACTGAGCAAGTGGCAGAAGACGATATGCATTTCAAGAATGTTGCATAGCTTAAAGTGGGTGATTAAAAGGCAAAAGCAAGGCTTTAGCAGTGAAGGAAAGGGTAGCTTCTGTAAAGAAAGAAACTACAAGATTTATTACGACTTCACAGACAGTAAAGATGTTAATTTTTTACTTTTGTTCTTCTTAATTTCTGAATGATGATATGTAGCACCATCACGTGAAGAAAGAAATTCTGCTTCAAAACCAAGCGTAAACCAGATTTTTTTCAGGAGAATTGTGGAATCTTCCTAGCAATTACTTTAACATTTTAAGCAGAGTTGGTTTAAAAGAGCACTGTAGACTGTATAGACTATTTGAAGAAAAACTATATTCCCTTTTAAAATCAGATAGTGAAACACTTCTTTTGGGAAATAGTCACTTCTGAGAGTGGCATTTGTCTCCTGTAACACTTCATCAATAATGTAGACACGTTTATGATGCAGCTGTGCTGACCTTGCGTTCTTGATAGTCAAGACAGAGAAATAGGTATTTTTTTAGGACACAGTTCATCTGATCAATTTTAGATACCTACTTCAGGGTGAATTGAGTTGTCCCCTGGACTCATCTGACTTCAAACTAAATCTCCACAGACTATTAAAAAAGTAAAGTGTGACTAGCTAAAATGTGAGTGTCTACATGCGATCAAGTAGATCTTGGTAGTGCTGGACAGACCATCTAGAATAATGCAAACTTCATTTTGTGTGTGAAAAGTTTTCTTTCCCAAATCCAGCTTATGTAATCACTCCATGGTAAAAGAATGCATCTGAATTCCATGGAGTGTATGGTAGCGGTGTTCTCACCAGAGGACTGCAGGGTCAGGTTCCCTTGGCTTTACTTTCTCTTTGGAAGATCTTGCATTACTCTTGGATTCTCCTGGTCCAGCTTCAGCAACCACTTAGAGATTCACCCCATCCCAGGCATGTGGGTAGCTTTGTCGGTAGGGTGCTCTGAGAAAGGAGAACTGAGTTTGACTCCACTGTGGCTGAGGAAATAATTGTACCCTACTTCTTTCACTTCCTCAGTGAGTGCTACAAATGTTAATGTATTACACAAGAGGTAGTAATTTCTGCTAATGTTATTATTTTAAAGAAGTTGACCAATATTTAATCACCTAACCTTGGGAAATAACTTAAACTAGGTATCTAGGTACTCCTGAAGGAAGAGCTCTGAGGAGAAGGAACACGCCTCCACACAATCCAATGTGAATCAAAGTGAAGACGCTTTATTAAGCATAAGCTGCCCCTTTTATACATTTTGTACTTTCCCTGGCTGTAAGCATGTGCATTGGTATTGGTTAATATTACTAAACATACTCTTCTTTAATGTGTTGATTGGTCACTGCTCTGCCACTGGTCTTTTCTTAATTGGCTCCATCAGTTCTTGTTTCTTCTCCTCCATGTTCGGCTCCCACTGGCTACTCCCTCAATTCTTGTTTGCTCAGCTACTGTTTTTCCTCATCTCTCCAAGGTCGGCTTGTTGACACTAGCTACATGAATCTTGTCATGCAGCTAGGCCCTCACTCCATACTCTCATACTTCTGGCTCATTACATGACCATTCTGCTCCAAAAACCCCTCTACAATTCCCCCTTTCTTTTCTTGAGCCAGAAAGGCCGTGTTTATCATCCGCTGCAGGGCCCTTTGCAAAGCAGGAGAATAAACAACGGTAATACAAGCATGATAATACAAATCACGAACAATCCCATCAATAGCATTTTAATCAATCCGACCAGCCATCCAGGAACCCATGCTGTTCCTGTATTTTCTGCGTGGTATCCATGAGCTCTTTGATCTGCTTATGAATTGACTTGGAGTGATCATTCAGATCCATGCAACACATCCCATCAAAATCCTGACATCCATGACCATGCACTGATAATAAAAAGTCTATAGCAGCTCTATTTTGTAAAGTAGCGTGTCGGATACTATCTACATCATTAGCTAATGTTCCTAAAATTCTAGAAGTTTGATCAGCTCTTTTTGCAACCCAGCAAGCTAAATTTCGCAATTGTGTTAGTCCTTGTGCAGCATCGTTACCTTCTATCCCTATGTTAGTGACACTTCTTTTTTACCTGGCCTTATGTAGGTTAGTATGGTTAGTATGACTTTTCATGTAGGCATTAGTAGACTTAATTTACCTATGGTACACGGACCTCCCAGTTTCTTACTGGGCAACTTTGGGCCAGCCCTATTGCCACAAATTAGGAATAAAGCCTTTGGTAATTTTTGCTTTCAGATCTGTTTAAGGGGACCCCCACTAGACATGTATGAAAGGGTTGTTCAGGCTGAGCTAAGGAGGCACAAAAAACTGCGTCTGGTTCAAGCTCCGCATCAGAGTCACCCAAACGTTGTGACTCCCCTTCCACGGTGTCGGCGGAAGGACTATCGGGTTGATGACCTTTTGTCAGGTCCAGGATCCAAAGCAGGCTTAACACAGAAAAAACAACCCTTGCTTCATCATGACTGCGCCTTTTGCTCCCTTTTCTATACCTCCCATGCAAACCTTTTTTCACACTTCCCGCAGTCAGGGCACTGGATCTCTCAAGAGGTCAGTGTTCCGAGGCAGATCCTGAGTTGGCTCATGTGGTTCGGGTTGTTTTTGTAGCCACGGCTTCACCCACTTAGCTGGTACCCATTTGGCTCCTGTATCTGTAACGACACATGTATACCCTCGACCCAACGTTATTAATTTCATTGGACCTTCCCACACACCAGTCACCCCATTTTTTACCATCACTTTGGCTTGTTCCTGTTCTTTCTGAAAATCCTCCATACCTCCCTTTAACCCTGCACCATGTTTTACTGCTGGAGGTACAGAGTAGTCCTGTGGCAAGCGTAAAAAGTTTAGTACATAAAGCGCTTCACACAACCTGTCAGGAGGAGATAGCCCTGGCTCTCCCCCTTTTTGTTTTTGTAAAAGGTGTTTCAGAGTTTGATTCATGCGCTCCACAATAGCTTGTCCCGTTGGTGAATGTGGGACGCCTGTTACATGTGTTATACCCCACAGTTGGAAAAAGTCCTGTGTGGCGCGTGCCACATAGCCTGGGCCATTGTGCGTTTTAATCGTCTGTGGAATGCCCAGGGCCACAATAGCAGAACGCCTGTGTCATTGAACATGTTTGCTGGATTCGCCTGTTTGCGCTGTAGCTATAATCAAAGATGAAAAAAGTGTCAATCGTTACATGAACATATTTTAACCTGCCAAATTCAGCAATGTGAGTTACATCTGTTTGCCAAATGTCCAAGGCCTGCAGTCCTCGGGGATTGGTTCCTTGTAGCTGCGTAGGTTGCGGCAGTTGCTGACAACCAGGACACATAGCCACGATATTCCGAGCATCACTGTGTGACAAATGAAATCGTCGTCGCAGTGCCCAATGTCCTTGATGAAAAAAACTCATGTGATATACGTGCCTGCTGTTTAATGTCCGGCACCTGTACAGTCATTGTAGTAGAATTTTGGGGTCAAGAAACCAAGAGTCCACTCGAGCATTGCCTTCTGCCAGTAAACCCAGGCAAATTAGTATGATTTCTTACATATAAAAACATAAATACAATGCAGTTCGGATTTGAATTTCTTGCCACAGAGCTCGCAGCAATTCAAAAACACACAGATTACGTGTATGCTCTATAACAGATCTATCCAATTGCTTTACAATGCCAGCCACATATGCTGAATCAGTAACCAAATTAAAGGGAATTGGGAAAATTCTTGAAATACTCCTAATAGAGCTCGGTATTCTGCCACCTGAGGTGAACCCTTTTGTTGTACTGCCATAGATTCCCACTTGCATAGTCAGAATACCAGACAAGGCCGCCTTGCCTGTGTTCCCAGATCCATCCGTAAAAATGGTAATTCCATCCACAGGAATGTCTGCGCACAACACTCCTGTGGCAATGGAAGTTCTGCACTCATTTTATAACAGGATGGGAGGGCAAGTGGTAAACAACCTGTCCCAAGAAATTCTCCATGGCTGTTTGCAAAGCAAAGCTATTAGCCATACACCACTCAAAATATTGAGCTGCAATAGGAACGGTTAGTGATGCAGGATCTCTGGCCACAAGCTCCCGACATCGCATCCGTCCTTTGGTGATAATCTGTGCCAATAGCTCTGCAATCATGGGGACAGTTTTCTTTGTTCTTAAAGGTAGAAACAACTAATTCCAATACATGTAACAAATCTGATTATTCTGAGTTCCATTGACCAATTATTGCATACGGAATTTGCCTATCAAACAAAGTGATAATTTGTATTTCCTGATTCAAATCAATACGATGTACAAATTTGGAATGTAGCCTGCTTTCTATTTCTGTAATCAGTTGCTGTACCTCTGCAGTAGTCTGTCGTGGTGCTGTTAAATTTGTGTCCCCTGCTAACAATTGGAATAGAGACTGCAATTGTGACCACGTAAGCCCCAAGTACGGCCGCAGCCATAACTTGAGCCTTATGTTCCACAGTACCCACTTTTGCACGTGCCTTTATCATAGCATTCAAATCTGGTTTTCCAGGTAAAGCTTCAATGAACTTTTGACCAATCAGCATTAGCATTATTCCTAGCTAATTGCATAAACTAGAGTATCTCGTAAACCAACATCAAGAACCTTGCTTTTTCAACTGCTTCTTGTAGCCTCTCAACAAAAGGATAAAAGAGCTCCTTGGGTCCTTGTCTTACAGTAGTATATAATTGCATTCATTACCCAGCGCGCTTCTTTTTTTTTTTTTTTGTGATTGAACGGATAAAAACAGCCACTCTAGAACGTGTAGCGGATCCTGCCAGCACTCCTTCCACTGGCCCAGTAATCCCATGGATGACAGCTTGGCAATGGCTACATATAAACTTACTGGTGTCTCTAAATCCACACGATGTACCTTTTTCTGTTGCATACCATTGACATATTGTGGGATTGTTTTTCATGCTTTGCGGTAATACCGTCCACTGATATCGCTGACAAGGCACCAGGTTATTACTACTAGGTATTGAAAAAGCAAAGTAGCATTTGTCAATTTCATGTAAAGGGATTGTTTTTTCACTGTCTTTCAGATCAATAACCAAAACGTATAGTCTGCATCAATAACTTCTGGTAAAACAAATAGACCTTTCAAGGTTACACTAGGACGTCTGCGTAATAGTGCACTTAGCCCATTTCCAGTGGGTCCCACGGCATTCGTTGGTACCTTAGGCACTCTGTTATTCTCTGTTGTGATTGCGATTGCTGTGGTAACATCCCGTCCGGCGCTCCCTGTGGTTCGGGCTGCGAGTTGACTGCATAGGCCTGGAACTGGTTGGGAAGATTCATTTGTGTCAGCACACGGTTCCTCCCCGCGTTCTTTCTCCAGTTTCCCTTCACTCTGCAGCTGGTTATTATTAAACCTGCACTGCTTCACAAGATGCCCCAGCTTCCCACAGCAATGACACATCAAAACAAAGTTATCTCTCTCACTCAGCTTCGACTTCTTAAGGCAGTTTTTCTTAAAGTGACCTTCTTGCCTGCATGTATAACAACGATGAACTACCTTAACTGCTGCCGCAAATGTTTTTGCTAAATGCTCCATCTGAAATGTGGTGGTTCCTACTTTCCCGCAAGCATCCATTAGCTCGGTTAAGGTGGGGTTACGATTTGCCATCCTGCAATAACTTTCCTGCAGTCCTCCTTTGCGTTGTCCTTCGCTAACTGTAACAACAATGCTTCTTTAGCAGCCCCCGTTTTGTATTTGTTTGTCTAAGGCAAATCACTCCCCAGTTGAATGGCTCCCATTCAGCGTGGGCCACTTCCAGTCCCCCTCGATATACCGAGCAAGCCAATAGCCCGCCACCCATAGCAGCCGCGGCCCCGAAATCACCGTCCGCAAGTGCATGCTTCTCTTAATTTTCTCCAGAACCTGGCCGGGTCCAGGCCAGACACAGTAACCTGGGACTGGCTGCAAGCGTGAATAACTCCTCCACGCTACCGCCTGACTTTCACGGACCCTCGGGCTCTGCAGCAATTATGTCCCGCTTCCACCTCTCAGAAAGGTCTATTAAGGGTGGCTCAGTCTCAGATTCGGGTAACGGGACGGTAGAAGGATCAATGTTCTGCTGCTGTTCCCTGGGCGGTGGGGGGGAGCTCTGGCGGCGCAGAGGGGTGAAGGGAGGGGGGGCTCTGGCGACGCGCGAGGGCGGTGGTGGGGGGAGCTCTGGCGGCGCGGTGAGGCGGGGAGCTCTGGCGGCGCGGAGGGCAGGGAGGGGGGGAAGTCTGGCGGCGCGCGAGGGCGAAGTCACTGTGAAGGAGCTTGTAAGCCCACCTCAGCCGCCGCCTTTGCCTCTCTATCCTCCTTCAATTGCTACAGTGAGGTCTATAACTAATCTCCACGTCGTCAAACGACACAGTGGCGATCTTGTCCCTCCTTGAGGCAGCTCAAACAGAGAAGTTCCAGCACTTTGCCACGTACTAACTTCGAAAGCAGGTCTGCGCCGTAGCTGGCAAATTGTTCTTTTTACACCATAATTTACAATATTTACACCAATTATTTACATCAATAGTCTCCGGAGCAAAAGCTCATCGTTATTTTACCCTCTCTTAGAGAGGAGGATATGTAGGAGAAGCCTTACTATCGCACTTTCTTCTTTACAAATATTTTGGCCCATCTCCTTTTTCCCCGGCTGCTCACCTCACTAAGTATCCCGTTGCAACGTACTATTTTTTTTTCTTGCGAGTCGTCCTGCGGCTCGCCCCAGGTCTTCAGTCCCGCTGAGCCGTACTCCAGCCGGTGTACACTCCTTCTGGGCTATTCCCCAAACTTGCCGTCGATCAGGGTCTCCTCGGGGTCACCATCTGAAGAGAAGGAACACGCCTCCACACAATTCCAATGTGAATCAAAGTGAAGACGCTTTATTAAGCATAAGCTGCCCCTTTTATACATTTTTGTACTTCCCTGGCTGTAAGCATGTGCATTGCTACTGGTTAATATTACTAAACATACTCTTCTTTGATGTGTTGATTGGTCACTGCTCTGCCACTGGTCTTTTCTTAATTGGCTCCATCGGTTCTTGTTTCTTCTCCTCCGTGTTCGGCTCCCACCGGCTACTCCCTCGATTCTTGTTTGCTCAGCTACTGTTTTTCCTCATCTCTCCAAGGTCGGCTTGTTGACACTAGCTACATGAATCTTGTCACGCAGCTAGGCCCTCACTCCATATTCTCATACTTCTGGCTCATTACATGACCATTCTGCTCCAAAAACCCCTCTACAGAGCTCAAACACACTTTTGAGCTCAGTGTTTCCTGATGGCCAGCTGTTGACAGTACGCCACCTTGGAGAGGCGTTTCTCTATAATGGGAGGCTGCACAGGCTGGTTTTCTTTGAAAGTCTTATTTTTATTTTTTAATGACATCAGAAGTAAATCATCCATTTTAGGTGCTCTTTTTTTATCTTTTAGTGCAATTTAAACATTTTGCTTCTGCAATCAACAAGATGCACAAATAAATGCCAGCAATGCAAAGTTAACATTTTAGCAGTTTATTTTGTTTATTCTGTACTTATGCTGTATTTTCTCCTTATTTTATTTCTTACATGTTTTAAATTCTTTCTTTGAAAGTTTTAAAATGTATAGGATATGCAAATTTTTTCCAAATTTCCTTTTTCTTTGCCATGCATTTGAATTCTCTACTTTTATAGATTATGTATTAGATATAACACACTTTCTGTTTAAGCATTTGAAATGTCAGACACAGTAACATTTTATTTTTGATAATAGAATACTCTTGAATGTAAAATATGCATTATGATGTGTTCAAATTACAAAAAATATTCTGTAGCTTTCAAAAAGGGTTATGTAAGAGTATCACTGAAGAATCTTTTCTTCTAATAGAAGTATTACAACAGAAATGGAGAAGACACAGCATGTTCACCAGGAAAACTTCACCAAGAAAACTTTTGAAGCTTTTACATAACAAGCTACATGAGGAAGAGTCCATAATTGAAGATCTGGAGAGAAAATTGCAGGAATACCAAAAAAAAAAAAAAAGGGACTAAAATGGTATGTTTTTGTAAAAGATCGTGAACTCATTATCCAAATATGGAAATCTTTAAACATATTCAGCAAAGTCTATTTCTAGTGCCATTATTTTTATAGGAAACATTAAGTTGGAAAGGTACTAGAATGCTGTTTGGGATTATCCTGTGCTATTTTACATATTTTGACTAAAATAATTTATAGTAGTCTATTAATGTCACACAAATTTAAATCAGTGATAGTCTGACCAAGAGTTGGTAGTTGTACTACCTTTTTTGATCTGTTTTTTTACTAAAATAAAATTTAAATATTTTATAAAATATTTTTGTAAAAACTTAACAAAAACATCCAAAAAAACAACTCAAAAACGTTTATAAAACATTTATAAAATATTGCTCTCATAAAATATTGCTATTCTTACTCCATGCCCAAACATCAGTTGCATAAAAGTCCACATCTGTTCTACTGCTACTTACGGAAGTACTTACTTTGCATCTTCTTATGTTTCTCTTTGTTCTCTAAATAACTTCTAAAATAAATATTTTCTTTTTTTCTTCAGAATTGTGTTGTTAATCATGTAAATCACCATTTTGAGTATGCAATGAAGATATATCTTCATTTAAAATATAAAAATTAAATACAAAATCCCTCTTGTTTGATTTTTCTTAACTTCTGCAACAGAAGTTCATGGAGTATGACAGCTACTTGGATACAGCCATTAATAGACATGAGAAGCCCTTTTCAATTATGAATCTTTTTCCCCACCCAAATGCAGACATAAATGACTAGTTCTAATGGCTAAGACCTGTCCTACTTTTGCAGTCTGTAGTCTTCAAATGGAAAACAAATTCAGTCTCATATGTCCCTGCATCATCTTTGTATCCCTTCTGTAACATAAACATGTCCTTCTCCTACCCAAATTAACTATACTCATCTGCAGTTCACTGAAGCATGAGAAATCTATAACACTTTTTCAAACCTTCACATATGCCTTAGGCTGATAAAAGGCAGTCTCAGGCTCTAAAGAGGTTCTAGCTAAGCCTGACACTGGATTGCTTTTTCATCTCTGCTCTCTATGCATCACTGAGATGTGTAGTACTAATGAGATCTGAAATGCCATCTAACTGTGCTGGCAGCCACCTAAGGTAGATAGTATGGCCTGTAAAGGAGAAATATGGGGTCTATGATGTATGGTCTGAGGAAACTAGGTATCTCTCCCCAGTTGGAATTCATAGCTGTGCATCCTGTCCTAGAACTGGATCGTTAAGCCAGGTCACTCATTCCTGTGTACAGAAGTGACAGTAATTTCTTCTTGCAACAGACTGTTAGCTACAACAATCAACAGTGATATGGCTTATTTATCTTTCGCTTCATTTGGGTAAGCCCCGGTGAGGCTGTTTTACTTTATGAAAATATGTATATTTAAATGTTCTCTGTAATGGGGGCTGCGATCCAGGCTCCCATGTGAAGATACTAAGAGGCTGTCATTGCATTCTTTACGGTTCAAATTTCTTCTCCAAAAGAGGAGGAGGCTGGATGTGAGCAAGGGCTGTCATTATCACAGCAGGCTGTGCAATTCCAGGAGTACAGAATCACGTCCTCACTAGGGAAGTGAACAAGAAAAAGTCAAAACCTTTTTGAGGGCTGGAGAAAATGCCCTAAGTTGAAAAACTCATCTTAAATCTGTTTATCAAATAGTTTGAGGTTACTTGATTAAAGAATCTGAATACCTTGCCAAGGAGAGGACTTAGGGATATTTGCCTAGGGTTTGGGATCTATACAGCATTCTCTTAAGAGGTACTGTGCCCAAAAACTTAAGTCTCTCTCTCCAGTGACAAGAACTATTCTAAAAACAGTTCACAAAAATTCTCTAACTGATCTTTGTCCCAGACATGTTTCTGAATGGATGAAAAAGGGGTAAGTAGAGAAGCCTGGCTGGAATAAACAATTAGTGTCAAATTGGCTAGATAACTCTTCATCCTTAGGCTGCACTTCAAGGACTACTTCAGTATCTATGCAATTTTTAGCTGATCCATACAGTAAAGCTTGTCATCACCAGCTTCTTCTCGGAGAGTTCTGCATTTATACAAAGTAGAAACAAGAAACATGCGCTGTTTTCTTCTGTCAAAGAGTTTGCAATGAAATGCCTATTTTCCCTCCAAAGCTATGCTGTCTTCAATCCTTTTTTTAGCTCTGACAAGCCTTGAAAAGGTCAATGGAGGTACTTGGGCCACTAGCAACCTGTTAGTCCCTTCCTGGCTGATGTCTACATTTTGTTACATTTAAAAGACCTCCACAGAAGACAAAATCAAGTACAGCGGCTACAAGCTGAAACCGCTATGAGAATGGTTGCTGATTAGAGCATACTGTCAAAGGAATGATGCCATCGTGATCTCCTGAAATTTTCAAGACCAGAAGCCCTTATAGGCATTAGCTGAATTGAAGATACAGGTGTAATAACAGGGTGACTGAAAAGTAAAGGCTTGTATTCAGCCAGTGGCCATACTAGAGCTTCCCGTGTTCAACCTTCAACTGCGTTTCTTTGAAATGTATGGATATAAACTGCAAAAGAATTAAAATTATAAACATACGAACGTAACATATTATGGATAATAACAATAAATATAAATAAATCTCGAAATTATCATTTCCCTTGCAACTCAACCCTGGTGTATTTGTAAATGTTTTTCATGAGAGCTTGTACAACTGCACCCTCTTGTGGTGTATGTAATGTGAACTTGAAACATCTAAAGTAGAGCTTAGAAATGGAAAGGTACCTAATAATTTGGATCACAGATTTCTGAGAATGGATTTGTTTTCAAGGCAAATTCCCAGTAAATCAACGACAGCAACAACTTCGGTTTATAATTTTAACTAGAATCTGCTCAAATATTTTCTTCTTCGGTGTCATAGGAGAGCATCAGTAATTTGCATCCTATTTCTTTGCAACAAGAGTGCAAAAATCATAGCTGTTATTGGCTTTTTGAATAACAGAATCATAGCTGTTATTCAAAAGGCTAATTGATTAATTTGAGTGTAATTAAATACCAAACGGAAATGCATATTTCTCAACTGCATAATAAATAGCTATATTCTCTCACCTTTACCTATTTGGCTGGTATACTACAAGTATAGGTGGATGAATCTAGTTTAAGTTTGTTATTCCAAAGTTATGTATGCACATCTGCCTAGTATTATTGGAAAAGTAATCATAAGAGTCTACAATACATGAACTTAGCAAATATATAGTAGAATTCACTAAAGCTAAACTATGCTTAGTTTTTACTTAAAGTAATAAAACTGTTGGAATGAAGACAATGAAACAGAAAAGGTGAGAAATATTGAAGCCTCCTATATAAGGCGTGTTATAATCGCCTTCCAACCCCTAGCCCTTTTTTCTTACAACTTGAAAATTCCCTACTTTAAGCAAGCCAAACGCTGCCGCTGTGGGCAGATGGCAGAGAGCACATTGCTACAAAACCTGCCACTCAAAGTGTAACAGATGACTGTAGCTACAGAAAATTGTCCCTTTGTTCATTTTGCTAATGAGTGTCCTCATTGCAGCAGGAGACTGAATAGTTAATTACTTGCAGTTCTCGGTTTTAGCAGATGGTGGAGCTAGAGCTAAAGGTTATCTGAGTAACGTTTGTGAAGAAAATGTCTTGTGTGGATTTTATAGCCTTTCCTTAAAACCGTAAAAGATTATGATTACATTTATATTTCAGATACCATTTAAAACTTAGTTATTAATTAAAATCTTTTTGTTTATTTTATGTAAAGGTTCTTCTTTGAGCATCAGCTGTTGATGCTCAAATACAGCCAGAGGAAAGGAACAAATACTTAAGCCTATTAAGAGCTGTAACTGTTACTTAAAAGGTCTTTTGAAATTCAAAGTTTGTTTTGCAGTGGTTTAGAGTTGACCACTGCCAGAGCAGAGTGTTAGCTAATTACTTAAATATTGCATGTGCTGTTTGCTTAACGCTGCTGGTTTCCCTGGAGCGTGCTCGTCTGTCTGCAGGGTTTGGTAAAAGTTTTCGATGAAAACATGCACTCTAATAATTATCTCAGAGGATTAATTTTAAATCTGTTACTGCATAAAGACTGTTCAAAATGAAATACTGTTGAATTATTTCGTTAGAATTTATTTTAAAATTACATTATTAAAAGTAACATTTTTGTTAATCATACTTGGTCTTATGTAAACTGCTACTGTTTCTTTAGTGAAGAAAGGGGAAGCACAAACTAACATGAATTACTTTTCAAAGCACTTGGCATTTTATTTACATGAGTGCTTATAAAATCAGTGAAAACTCAGTGGCCAAAACTTTATGTACATTGATAATTTGTTCCAGTAAATTGGAAATTAAAAATGTCTTTTTTGAGGAAAAATGAATAGTTATGGTCTAAATTTTACCCATCATTGCATTACAATTTAAGTTTATATGCCATTTGAAAACCTTGGAATTTTATTTTTGAAGGTCTTTAACATTTTTATTTTGAAGTAATTTTTTTAAAAAGAGTTCAAAGTGAAGCAAATAATATCCCAAATTTTCTTCAGTAAGCAAAGAAACTGCTGTCTGAGTCTTCTCTTTTGTGTTAATATTTTAAATGGTTTCAAGAGTTAGTTAATATTCTGGTATTACTATAAAGATCTGTGCCAGCTCTGAACGCTTTTCTATAATTTTAAAAGAAATATGTGGCAGTAAAATCTAGACAGCCATAAGACAATATATTCAAATGTTTTCAATAGCTTTGAAACCAAAAAGAAAAAAAAAGAGTAGCTGTCCCAATAAGCTTCAGTTGCATAAGAAGTCTTTTCCATAATGGATGTGGCAAGATTTAAACAAAGGGCACACATAATAAAAATGTAAATGAGTTTGCTTTACTAAAACTATAACTTTAAAGTCCTTTGTTGCATGTTATCCTGGAACCTTCTTACAAGGTAATCACTGTTTGCATAGAGATTTAAACCGTAGTCTTCAATAGCATTAAACCCCTGCACGGTCTATGTGTGACAGGCATGCAAAGCCATGTTAATGTTCAGAATATGAATTGCCTCTGGGTGGCTCCGACACCAAGTAGAAAACCAACTGTGTTGATATCAGAAGGCCTGATGGACTCCATGCGGCTCCCAGCCTGAAAACTTCACCACTTTGACATGTGATGTGCTCCTCATGACACTGGCAGCACTGTCACTGAGCGATGGCACAAAGGCAACAAGCCCCCCGCCTTCGCCATGCACTTTGCAACCCCCTGGTGTTGCCTGTCCACGGTCGCTCCTGCCTGCCTAGTTACGGACAGCGCTTCAGAAACACGGGGGGAAGTGTGGGTGGAGAGGCCCCAGCTGCCTTCCTGGACACAGCCTCCATAATAAATTGACCTGAATGATGAGGGCACACAAACAGTATGATATGCATTATTCCTGTCAATAAAATGTCCCCATGTGTTATGGTCTTTGTATATAATGTACTGCAGCCTTTCTTCTCGCGGGGACCTATTTAGAGGCTCAACTTTTTTCTATTCATATTATGACTCCGTAATAGAATTCAGAAATTATATGATAGTGTGTTGTATAATATTCCACCAGTGCAGCATATTTAAATCTCTGATTCCTTACTTATGAATTCAAGGCGTCGCAATCTTTCAGGTTGTCTTTGAAGATGATAACCATGAAAAAGAAAAACCATTTGCAAAAGAGAATGAGGATTTCAAAGAAGAGGTTTTTAAACTGTGCAATGAGATTTCTCATCTCAAAAATTCTCTGAAACACTCTGAAAAAAAAAAGTATTTATTAGGTAACACTTTAAACTGATGTTAGATCAAGATGATTTGTTTAAAAGCAGCATGTAAGAAACGTTACTGAAGTTGGAATTAATTGTTAACATGCTTCAGAAGGATGTCAACTTGTTTCTGGACTGTTGTCTTTTTCTGGTATTGAATGCTAATTCTGTATGCATTTGTAGAGAAATTCATACATATTTATTCTAATTTAATGCATATATTTACATATTTTAATTTATGACAAAGGAATATTTGCTGTGGCTTTTGAGACTAATATTGCCTAGCAATGTGGCTAGAGTTCATATTTTGTGACAGATACATGCTGTAAAGTTACTGAAATAGAAAAGTGTTGTATGTGGATTGTTATGTTTTTAAATGAAGGTTTACTATTTTATCTTAAGGGAACTGTACTAAAACCTACTCGCTCTCTCTCGAGTAGTTTTTGAGCTTCTGCAAAATATTTGAATGTACGTTTCTTCATGTAATTAGTTTTGTGTTTCTGTGGAAGTTTCTAACAGAATTATTTTCTCTCAAATAAGCCGTCACTGCTTTTGGTACCTGTGCTTTATTACAGTTCTTACAAGGAGGGGTTTTTCCTGATAAATACAATGTACAGTCTTTACCTGCAGGTTACTTCTCATATATTGCCAGAGTGAAATATTTAATGGGGGACTAGAAACTACAGCAATCGAGTAGAATTTGGCTGTTTATCTTTGTTATGTCTGTGTAGATTAGTCCCAGTATCACCTTTAATAGTGGCAAGATGAGTTTGACACAGACGATATTCCTGATTCCTGTTTACCATCTGATTCAATGGTACTTCTTATCTTTTGGTAGTTTTGTATGAGCCATAAAGAACCACCTGCTAAAACACTTTGTATTGGCTGTGACTAACAGCAAGGATGTCCAGAATTAGTATTAATGAAAAGCTGTGGGCGCTCAGTCACACTTGGCTCTTGAACTTACTTCTTCATCTCTCTCTGACCAGCCGGCTGAACAGCAGGAAGAAGGCTGTGAATGTCAAGGGCGGTGGTGAAGGTCACAGTTCTGCCAGGACTTGCATCCCCGGTGCATTCCACTGGGTTTAGCGACTGACCTGAAGCAAACATTTTGAATACGTTAATGTACGCATGTAATTTCATGGGTTTTCTCTTTCTCCTCTTGTTTTCAGATAAGCAAGTTCAAAGAATGCGATGAAAAATGGAAACAGATGAGCAAACCATTCAAAAGGTACTGTAATTCTTACTTGTGTAAGCTACATTCTTCGGAGAACAGTAACGAGCTGGGACTGTTGGTTGTGTATAGTCCAAATAATGCTAGAAAGCTGACTTTAACTTGAATTATGTTACATTTTGGTTTATGGCAGTATAACTCACTGTAGACTAAAAATGAATTGGTATTCTTTTAATGACTATTGTGATTCTGATTTTCTCATCCTGTCATATTTCATAATGTTGTTAAAACATAGTGAAAATTCTGAACCTCAGTGAACTACAGTGAAGTGATTGAATACTTTAATAAAAAAAGAAACACATTCAGTAAGCTTTTGAAGGCGAGGAAATAAAATATGTATATACAAATAGCTAATAACTTCAAATAAGAAAATGCTTATTTTTTGTAAGCTGTCACTTGTTAAATATTCCAGAGAGTTGGACAGAGCTGTTAGTATATGTGAGTTACTATTTATGTGCTATCTGAGCAAAACAATAGACAAACAAGGTACAAAAGCCAATTTTTTAAAAAACTTTCCAACACCATTGTTTATTAACTAATAAGTGACCTCACTCAAAGATTGACAGCTCTCAGTGTTTTCCCAGTATAACATCTAGATATCTTTCCAGTGGGCTTCATATCTTGTGATAGTTCTCAAATGACTTTTTTCTATGGTGTATAGTTCTCATTCTGAAAATGAAGAAATAGACACAGAACTTCTTCCTATAACAAACATTCCTTCTGTGACATATTTCCAAAATGGTTTGTAGATAACTCACTTCCTTGTGGTGAAATATAAGGGAAATAGTGATACTTTTATGTGCTTATTCCAGGATTACTAAATTCTCACACAAATTCATATTTTAAAAAAAAAAAAAATAATCTGGGGGGAGACTGAGGCACTAGATTTCTAAAATCATCCCTTTCATTGCCTTTCCTTGTGACCTGAAATGAATCTTCTATGACCAAGTTTCCCACTCTGAAAATAATGATACCTACTTATCTTTACAGGAGCATTGAAAGGGTAAGTTCATTAGGATTCTGTACATGAAATCCAAAATCAGAAGTGGAAAACTAATTAGCCTGCCTAATGCACTAGTCTATCAAAGAAGGATTACTTCTTCTGTTTTAGTTTTTCTCTTTTTTCATGTGTGACAGCATTCAGGAATCCCACTTAGGTTTGAAGTCTCACTGTGCTGGAAAGAAAGTGCCAGTCATCAGTTCCTATACTGAATTTTAATTCTTAGTTCAGTTGCGAAGTCCAAATAATATTTTTAATAGTATATTTTTTTCATCCTTTCACTCATAGGAAATTTTTCCTGAAACTTACTCTATGTTTTCCTTCCCTTCATCTCCGTACAATGGAGAACGTTTTCTTACATCTAGTGTCTTCCCATAGGTACGACCTCAGTCTGTGGATTTGAGCAGCAGCATAGGAACTCTTTTCTGTATGCCACTCACATGATTTGGAAGCGCTACATTTGTGTAAATTTGGATCACACACCTTCCTCCCAAACTGCCTCCAGTACAGCTACCTGTAGAGGTAGCCCTTCACAGTCACTGCGCAGTCTGGTGAGCTAAATTGTAAAACTGAAGTGCTGTGAGAAGTCTTTGGAGCAGTCCTTCTCTTCCCTTTGTAATTCTGATAATGAATCTAATTATATTTCCATTCCTGAAAGAAAAACTACAATTCTAAAAGATTAACTACATTGATAGAGGTTTCTAACTTTTTTTTCCACCTTCCTTTGCATATCCCATTGAAAGATGTTCTCTCGATAGCCAGAATGTGCATAAATTCTTCTTTGGTTAAAAAGCTTTAAAAAGAGGAGCTGGCCATGAAGGCACACACTGCTGTAGTGCCCAGCAGTTGAACATTTCACTCCAGAAACGGAGTTCACAGAATCACAGAATCAGAGAATCACAGAATCACAGAATGTTAGGGATTGGAAGGGACCTCGAAAGATCATCTAGTCCAATCCCCCTGCCGGAGCAGGATTACCTAGATCATATCACACAGGAACGCGTCCAGGCGGGTTTTGAATGTCTCCAGAGAGGGAGACTCCACAACCTCTCTGGGCAGCCTGTTCCAGTGTTCGGTCACCCTCACCGTAAAGAAGTTTTTCCTCATATTTATGTGGAACCTCCTGTGTTCCAGCTTGCACCCATTGCCCCTTGTCCTGTCAAGGGATGTCACCGAGAAGAGCCTGGCTCCATCCTCATGACACTTGCCCTTTACATATTTATAAACATTAATGAGGTCACCCCTCAGTCTCCTCTTCTCCAAGCTAAAGAGACCCAGCTCCCTCAGCCTCTCGTCATAAGGGAGATGTTTCACCCCCTTAATCATCTTCGTGGCTCTGTGCTGGACTCTCTCTAGCAGTTCCCTGTCCTTCTTGAACTGAGGGGCCCAGAACTGGACACAATACTCCAGATGCGGCCTCACCAGGGCAGAGTAGAGGGGGAGGAGAACCTCTCTTGACCTGCTAACCACACCCCTTCTAATACACCCCAGGATGCCATTGGCCTTCTTGGCCACAAGGGCACATTGCTGGCTCATGGTCGTCCTGCTGTCCACTAGGACCCCCAGGTCCCTTTCCCCTACGCTGCTCTCCAACAGGTCTGTCCCCAACTTGTACTCATACATGGGGTTGTTCTTGCCCAGATGCAGGACTCTACACTTGCCCTTGTTATATTTCATTAAATTTCTCCCCGCCCAACTCTCCAGCCTGTCTAGGTCTCTCTGAATGGCTGCGCAGCCTTCCGGTGTGTCAGCCACTCCTCCCAGTTTTGTGTCATCAGCGAACTTGCTGACAGTGCACTCTATTCCCTCATCCAAGTCATTAATGAATATATTGAATAGTACTGGTCCCAGTACTGACCCTTGAGGGACTCCGCTAGACACAGGCCTCCAACTGGACTCTGTCCCATTGACCACCACTCTCTGGCCTCAAAGTTGATGCAGGCACCAGTATCCAATATACACTGTATAAGGCAAAGTTAACACTTAAAAATGGGATTCAAAGCAGACATCAGTCAGTGATAAGTGATGATGAAACATGTTGGAAGCACTGTCTCTCACCTGGACTAACTAGAAATTACTGATTGATTTCCTGTAGATGGGACTTGGAGTCTGGATCTTCCTCCTGTGCCCAGGCAGCCAAGCTGTGCGCTAGCTGTGGGCAATTGCATCTCTAATTTCTCTCAAAGCATCATAAGAGATGGCAAGGACTGAGTTTTTCATAAGGACTAGGGTATTTGCTCAGGGTTCTGATCATGGATGAGCTTGAGGACCTTTGAACCCGTAGCTCCATATACCAATGACTGAACTGCTAGTTTACACTGTGTTCTGGTGGGAAAACAGTCTCTTTAAAGCTGGATACAGGGAAAGCAAGCACAGAAGAGCCATAATCTCTAGGTTACATGTTAGGACACTCAGCATAGAGGAAGGGACTTTTCTATAGATTTCTTCTTTCTTTCTTTGGATTTTTGCTTGGGTTTTACGTGGGGGGTGTTTTGTTTATTGTAATTCATAGTCTAATGTAAAATGCATAAATGATCTTGCAAGTCAAAACACAAGGTTGTCCCTTTCTCATGCAGTCACAGCTTTGGTATGTTGTCAAGCTCGTGCATGAGTATTCTGTATCTAGTCTCATGAATTTCATATTCTTTGTGCCCAATGGCACAGCTTGAACAGAACTGGTGGCTTATTCTCATCATAGAGGAGTAGTTAGGCTACTTTTCCATGACTTGGGATATTGTAATCAAGCCCCATAAAACTCCCAGCGGCATACAATGTCGGCTGCCCTGATTTGTGGCTGAGCATTCTAGCTTCTAGGTTATTATGCTGAAGGGGAGCATTTCTCCATTTTTATGAAAGAAAATGAGTGTCAGTGTTGTACTCATCATTGTCTGGTTTTAAATATGTTCTAAATGCAAATATGTAAGTAACAAACTCTGCTCCTGGTGACACTGAGAAATATAGATGTTTAACTTGCAAATCCCAAGTGACAGGAGTCCCAGACAGCTCAAACCCAGCAGAGCCAAGGAAGTTTTGCCATGCAATGTGGCTGTTTAAGGGAGTTTGATTCTGGAACTTCTGAAAAATTCTTGAAGAATCCTGCTTAAATTGCTGTTAAGGCACAATCCCTTGTCCTCAGTGAGACTGGATATGTAATGTGCCTGACAGTGTTTGTCTCACGAGGATACGTTAGAACTCGCTGCAGACGATACAGGCGTCTGCTGAAATTTCTACATATTTACAACAGAACAGTGGAATTGCCCCTGTGGTTCCAAACTGCCACTGCTGTTTGACTGTAACAGGTTTCCAGAAATACCCACTTTTCTGAGAGTTTAAGTTAATGAAATCTGTTTCTAATGTTTTCATCATCTTCCTACCTCCTGTGACATCACACTCTGCTTATGTCAAAAGAACTTTATATGTGTGACTCTTGTGACATTCATTATTAAACCCCACATAAAAGTATCTATCTATAAGTGAAGATGTCTGTTACCAGTTGTAATACAAAAATATGTGTATGTCCATATGTAGTCTCTTGATCAGGGAGACTGTACTTAGGATTTTTAGAGAATTATGCCTGTTTGTAGTATGAAATCCAACATTGACTCTCACATGTTTATAGTTTAGTTGATTGAAATTCAGAAACAAATGAAGGCAGAACTTGAAAATGAAAGACCATTAGTTAAAAAGCTGGTAAGATACTTACGTATAAATTATTTTTTGTAAACCATCATTTATTGCAAATCTAATAAAATATTCAAACCCCTTTTAATATCCCATAGATTGAATAAACTTGTTTTTTAAGTAGGGAAGTCATTTTGCATGTGAAAAAAGACAGCAAAAATACTTAAGAGTTTTATTTTGGTCTTACTGTATTTTGAGAGGAACAGGTGTAAACAATGCTACTAGACACATTTTTCTAAAAAAATGCTACTATTTTCTTTTAAGAGGACTTGGAAAATATTTAATAAATGCAACATTATTTGAAAGGATTTGCTGCTGCTGTTTACAAATGTCATAGGCAATGATACAGAGTTTTTTCTTAAAATATTTTTGTATTCTGCATTAGTCTCATAACACTGCCTTTTATTTTCTTTTTACATGATACAGGAACTTTCCAGACGGCTGGTCCTTTATTTTACCATTTGACTTTTTTTTTCCCCCTAGCCTGATTTCATATTGGCTTTCACACTGATCACCACTAGTATGTCTTTGTTACAGTAAACTGACTGGGTTTATTATAATAAAAAATAAAACACAGCTTGACTTGCAATCTAAATGTGCTGGAAAAGAATATGATACTGTTTAGAAGAAAAAAGGTTGTGAATAGAAAATCAGTAGCACTTCAGTTATTTAAACATTTGCTTTTCTGCAGCTTGTCAAACTTTGTGCCAAGTCATAGCTGCTTTACTTTGTTTTGTTCATCTCAGCACCATGTGTCTTGGGCTTTTTTAATAGGGGGCCAATCCTGCAGTACTTACTTGGTTTTCAGTTTCAGTGAGTCTGGGTAAGTACTGTAGGACTGCATTAATTAAAATTAGAGAAAAAAACAAAATATAATGTTGTAGGGTAGGTCTGTCAAATCAGTTTGTGAAGGTAAAAAAAACCCTACAAAATAAATAGCATATTAAATACATTTTAATAAGCACCTTCATCATGAAAATAGTCTATAATTCTTATCACATGTTAAGAAAATTTCTTTAACCTTAAGTTGTAAGCAGGACTCTGTTGGAATTAGGAAATGATAAATGAAAGATTTTAAAACCTGATTGTCTAAATTAGGCCACTAAACCAGGGTATAGACTCTGCTCTTTCAAGGAAAATAGTTTGGGGTAAGAAAGTGCCAGCAGAGAATCCTAGCTAATGCTAAAAAATGCGGTCTGATTTGTATATTTAAAGCATTTGAAGGCATTGTTGTAAGATGGTGTAACTGAAGGTTGATTTGACTTCGTAGTCGACCTGATATGTTACATGAAAACAGCTCAGGCTTCTGGATCTCAAGTTGTAGCTGAGGCACATAGAAACATCATTTTAAGTCACAAATTGAGTTGTGATAATTCTAGAAATCCCAGTGGGGCCTTTAACATCAAAAGTTAAGTAGTTAGGTTTGATATATCCTTAATGTATACAAAAAAATCTAGAGATTAGAAAGATCTTATTAATTTCGGAGAAAGTTAAGTTTTCAAAATACAATTATTTTTAAAATAAATATTGATTATTAGACATGTTTACATTATTATTATTGTTGTTGTTGTTGTTGTTGTTATTGTTATTCAAAGTTAGTTCCAATATTTTCCTAGAAATGCTTCATCTAAGGGGATCTTCTTGGATGAACTGAGCAAACCTTTCTTTGTGCAAATGTAGTAGTAGTCTGAGTTCAAAACAAATGAGTACATAGGAGTCCAGCCTTTGCAAAGGCTGTTGAGTGAGATTTGGCCTCACTCTTCCCTCTCCTCCTGATTCTAAAATCAAGCACACAGTTGCCAAATGTCTAGAACATATTTGTGAGGTGGGTTCTAAGGTCTTTAAGTGCCCCAAAACACAGAGAGTATGCATCGCAATTAATCATGAAATGTGATGCAGATACTTTGGCTAATCTGCAATACCTAATATTATTTAGCATGCAACTTTTTTATGGCCTTATCTTTGAATTGCATATTGTCAGAAAAATCAGTATTAAGCACAAAAAAATATAGCAATAATGGGATTAAGTCAGGTAATTCAGAGCAGTAACGTGCACAGTGAATGGGAAATAACATTGGAAGTGGAACGCTTATCTTCTGGGAAAGAGCAAGAAAGGAGTAGACTCAGTGAGAACTTAAATGCACATTGAGACTTCTTGTTGGTACTCTCAGTGCATACAAATGTGGAAATGAAAGATGGACAAGCAGGAGAGTAAAAACATTTGCAGAGTACATAATGCTCAAGAGAAAGAAGAATACACACCGAATGTAAAAAGTAATTTGTAAGTAAGGTTGAGTCTGAAACTATAACACATGAAAGTAATAAAGCATTTACACTCTCAAAATATCTTCTATAAGTTTTAACAAGTTTTTAAAGCAATTTCATTAAGATTATTACATAAATATAGTATCTTCTGTATTACCATACAATTCTGCATTTTTTGACTTTATTACAATAAATAAAAATGTTACTGATTGATATAGAGTGACATTACCTGATAGTTTAAATCCTGGAAAATGTAACAATGTTAGATGAAAATAAACAATTACAAAACAGAATCAGTAGCAAAGTGTTCAAAATTAAATCAATGGTAAAATGCTGGAATAAATATTAGAGGGAAAAATGTCAGTTGATTAAATGTTCCCCTTTTGCCATCTTTGATGATTCTATCATTATTCAGTTTCATTTCATTGTCTGTAAACAATATTTTTGCTTTCCTGTCATTTGAGTAGTACAAATTTATGAGCAATGCTGAGCAGTAACACAGAAGCGACTGGCTTTGTTACAACCCAGTGCAAGCCAAGGAGCTGCTGTCACTTTCTAATGGTGTTGACAGTCCCAGCTTATATCCAACAGAGTTTTCGAAGAAAAAGTGTAAGTATTTTTCTCTCTAGTTATTATGTCCCCAGATGGTGAACTGAAAGACAGTTTTTCACTGTCATAGATCAAAATGCTAATACAATTAGCTTTAAATTGGCAAAAAGTTGTATGCCTTTGGAATATACTATTTACTTCGTATGATGACTTCGTATTTTCTCATTTTAATACAATTTTTTCAATAAACTATTATTCTGAGTTACTATTAGACTTTTGCCAAAAGTTTGTGGCTATAGTTTTGTTCCTATATCTTGGTGGTTCCTTTTAGAAACTGAAGGAGAAGAAGAGACGGAGACAAAAGGGCAAATTGTCCTGGCTGTGGCACAGAAAAAAGTATGCAATTATCTTTATTTTCTAAGTAAAATATAGATAGATTTTATTAGCTAATATTGCAAAGTGCTCTGATTGTGTTATACCTCTTTTTTATTTGTCTTTGGTTTTTCTTTTTCCACTGGTTCTCTTAAACCTATATTTGTGTTTTAACTGAGTAATTAAATACTTTCCTTACACTGCATTAGTAACACTCGACTGTCATTGCAACTATACTCTTTTGAACAGTCTTTTTTTTCAATTTAATCTAAATGGAGTTAAGTAACGTCACTACTAGACTAAGTCCTTATCTTCTACTCACTGCCCCTTCAAACTGAAACACGTACTCGCTGTTCCTTGCCCTTTAATCTAGAGAGAATGAACACGGCAGATCACGGAGCATGATGTTTGACAGCTGTAATTACTGGGTAAGTATAGCTCGGGGTTCATTCGGCTGAAATCAATTCCACTTACGAGGTAGGAGCCTGGTGGAAGAAATCCCTTTACTGGCATTTTACCTTACGGATAGCTAAAAATACTGAAAAACATTTAAACACTAGACCCCAAATCCTAGTTTTGTCCACAGGCAGCAATGTTTTACCTAAAAATACAATGACATGAAGCACAGGGACAGAAAACCAGGATGCTTGCTGTTTGACATAATACCTACATATTTCAAAACCAAAAGGAACACAAATTCTACCTTAAGTGCATGTCATAGTATTGCAGAAGACCAACAGTTTACTGTGTTACAACAGTGTCTTCATACAGCAAGTTTTAAAAAAGGTAGTCCAGGTATTGGATAAACTTTTATTTCTGAAGCTTAAGCTGAGAATCAAGTTTATCCACATGTGAAAAACATTTCCTCTACTTCATCAAGATTAACTAAGCAGGATGTGATCCTGAAGGGACTGTGGAAACAGAAGCAAAAGTTAAAATGCTGCTAGGGCACTTGGGTAAAGCTGGCAGCTGAGTTAGTAATTAGCAGAAAAATCCTGTGTGAGTCCTAAGTGGTGCTAGGAGGCTCCTGAGAAATGACCACAATACCTGCCATGGAGGTCCTCTAGTTCCTCTACAGTTTTATACCTGATATGAGGTATGGTTGCTTATTCTTGCAAGCATATGCACTTAATTTGTCCCAGCCTTCAAGGAACAATAATATATGCATCATAAGTATATACAGCTGAAGGAAATCTGACAAACAGCTAAATGTATATAAAGTGATCTTACTGCATTGTAGCTGTCAGTATTCAAAGGCTGTTTCAGATTATTAAGAAACCATTGAATTATATTGAGAGGAAAGTAAAGATTATTGCAAAACGAGACGTTATTGGGGTATAGAAGAGTCTGCAAATATGTACATAACTAGATTTATAAATGGTTTTAATGCTTAGTGTAATTTTCAAAAGCCCGTAGTCATTTATCTCCCAAACACTTTAAAATAGGCCCATGGTCAAGTAAATGTACTAACTGCACAAAGCAGTTCATTTAAGCAATTCATTTGTCCTTCACGAAATTCCAGTTTCATTTGAAATGTCACTGGAGGGGATTCCAGTGGCAGTGGCCTAACTGGTTTTATAAGAAAATTATATGTCTTTGTGTTCTTCTTAATGTTTAGGGAGTAACTCTCCATTTATATTTTCCTTTTTTCATGCTGAATGATCAAAACCACTCTGATTTATGGAGAGAGAGACAGAAAGTGTGATCTGCTTTACATAAGTCATCCTCCCTTTTCAAAGACTTACTCTTGTAAGTCCTTCTGCACACTTGCGAACTTTTGAATCCTTTAAGATTAGTAAGGAAAAATCTTTTACATTTTGACAGGATTTGAAGGTTTTCCTTCAAAAAATGCTCTTTCCTCCTTTGTAAGAATGATTAGAATTTAAGAATCTATAACCAATTTCCGTTAGTTGTTTGAACTCTTTAAAAACTCATTCTACTATGAGGTTTCTGAATGTGACCATAATCAAATAAAAATGTAATTTATCATCTGTACCTACTACTACATCCTCTCATTTAACAAAGGTGTGAGGAAAGTTAAACTGTTTGGATTTCTCTTTTGCTATGGATTATATTTTAAACATTTTAGAAAAATAAGTGCTGGGAAAATGTGTATATATATTTGTGGACACTCTAACTTTTGCAGAATATTTTTATAATACAGAATAAATGTAATGAACCATTATGAGAACAAAGGATTTTTTTGTTGTCTTATTATTCTTAAAATCAGATTGAATTTAGATTTCACAATGCCTTTATTTGAGTAAAGGTTGTTGATATACCTGATCTTCCTAAAACTTCAAATAATAGAAAAAAATAAGTCAATGTTTAGAAGTTAATATCTAAATCAATGTATTAATCAGCCTCACTTTTTGAAGCTGGATTTCCTTCAACAGTTATTTGACATATCCTATTAATCATAGTTAGATTTGGAAATCTATGGCATGTGGTGAGAACAAACCATATGCTGAGATAAACTAAAGTGGAGCACATCTAGGTTAGTTGAAATATGTGTGATGTTTGAAAGTGGTATTTGATTGTAATAAAAAAAAATTGGTATACTGTTGGTAATTATCTATTTGTTACTTAGACTTACAGCTCAAAGTGTTATAGACATAGAGGAATACCCTTTATTGAAGAATTTAATTTATATTCATGTTTAATGGTTTCAGTATCATTTAAATACTACTTTGACACATACCCAGATGTCTACTTGCCCTAATGCTTTAATCATACAGTAAAATCTCAGCAGCAATAACATCAAATTTCAATCTCAGTAGCAACAACATAAAATTTCAACAGAAGATCAGCCTCCACACTACCTCCAGAACATTTTTCTGTCCTTTTAAGGACAATATCTTCCTCAAGCAGGAAGAGATTTTTGTTCAAAGCCAAAAAAGATGCTTAGACACTGTGAGAACTACCTTTCTACAGAATTTTCCCTGGTCTTGCACAGATGAGCATCCTACCCTCTAAAGATTAGGTAGGGGTTGAAAACTAGGTCTTCACCAGAAACTTGGCTCATATAGCTGTGATGTTGATGGATATAGGGGATAAAGAGCTTTAGGCAATAGTTATGTCATTTCTGTACTCAAAAAGCCTACATTCAAGTGTTTCTGCATGCTTAGACTCTTACTGAAGGGTTATTAGCTTTTCCAGCAAACCTTCCCAGTGTGGAGCTGGTCTGTTTGAAAAGAGTAGAGCTTTAGGCTAAAGGTAATGTGGCCAATTGCAGGGAAGAAAAGATATGCAACTGAAAATTTAAAAGAAAATTCCAGCTTACATTAAAAAATAGCACTTAACATTTGTGCATGAATCATTCTTGAGATCTCATCTTTTATTCTAGTACAATTTGATAAAATAAGAATTTCAGTTTTTCCAGTATTCTATCAGGTATAGTTTTCGTGGTTGCAAATGCTTTTTTCCTCTTGCATCTTTTAGTATTTTGTGAATTTTCCTGTTATAAATATGTCAAAAATCCACTATCCATGGACCAAGTCTGTACCTGTCTGCATATACCTGAGGAACCAAAGGAGCACTTGATTATAGGTTCACCTTTAAAATGACCTGGCCTAGTTCTTCTCTTGTTAGAAATGTTTTGAGGAATTTGAAATGCTGCTGACATTTTTCTGTGTTCCTTTAATACCAGATTCTCCTGTTCTATCTGTCATCATCCTTGGCTGTATAATATTTTTTGACCAATTTACTGCTGCTATTTCACAATCTTTTTTCCTGTTAGCTGAATTTCTAAGAATATCCCACCCATAATAACCATAACTGTTATGTTTTTACAAGTACTCATACTGCTGTTTCTAGTACCTACAACATTCATAATTGCTGTTGTGCTTTAAAACACATCAGAGAGAATAAGATTTTAACCTGGTGAATTCAAAATTCATTTATTGTCAGAGCTGTATAGTTTTGTATTGATATTGACCAATACTGCATTGATCCTGCAAGAGAGTACATGAATCCTCCTCCTCCACGCACCCTTCTAGAAAGAGCAAAGCACATTTACTGCCTTCAGTCTCTTAAACAAGCAGATAAATGCCCAGACCTGACCACTCCTCACCAGCCATCACAAGGGGGATGTGGTGATGTCCAGGCCTAACCTGACATCCTGCCCATAGCTCTACAGTCCTGGGAGGATGGTGCCTCTCAGAAACCATGTCAACTTTGGCATGGCCTGAAGGCTTTCAAGAGACAATCACCTGCTGTTAATGAGTAAAACACTAAATGATATTGGTAAGGTTCTGCTGTATAGTTTTTTAATATTTGAATGTGGGTTTGAAAGAACACACAATAGCACATTCAATGAAGTTCAATTACTTCTCAATTACTATTCAATTACTATTAAGTACATATACAGTGTTAGCTGATATTTTGCTCGGTGTTTGTACAGTGGCAGATCTGGTTGTGTAACTTTGTTTTGTAGATAGAGCAGGGGACACCTGCATTCACCTCTAGAAATTTTTATGTACCTAGATAGGGATTATATTTACACTGGAAAATCCATTTTGAAGATTTTGAAAATGATATCTGTTTATACTCTGTTTCAGCTGATGGCTGCATACTGCACTGTTGATGAAACAGGATATATATGCAATAAGAATTAGTGTTTATTACAGATAAACACTAATTCCAGAGATGGAAAAGTATATTAGAATCATAAAATCATTTAGGTTGGAAAAGACCTTGAAGATCATCGAGTCCAACCATAGATCATTCTAGCTAGTCCTGTCAATGGGGAAGTTTTTATTATTGAATGTTTTTCATTATTTTCTTAATTTAGAGCAAATAATTAATATCCAAGTAATATAATGATAGGAAGGATATAATAGTAGAGCAGAAAGTGTCACAGATAATAGGATTGCCACAGTTCCCCTGAAATTTATTTAATAGCCTTATGTCTCTTATTTGTAGTTCCATTTCTCCATTTCATTCTGTTTTCTAATGTCCCTAAATTCATCCCTTAATTCCTAATATTGAATGCAGACTGAATGGTTTTCTTCCTTACTATTTATATTCTTCAAGATTTACTCCTTGTTATTGTAAAACCTTACAATAATAATGAGAAAAAATATTTGTTAGGGTTTAAATCTGTCATATTAATACTGTTGAGGCTCATTCAAGTTTGCCAAATCTTTCTGAACTTAAGTAGACTAAAAGGAGTAAATTTTCTATATGATCTTAACAGACCATACATCTATTTTGATGCCACTTGTATTGCACATAGTGGAAGCTATAAATATCTCCAAAAAAAGAGGACAGTAACATTTAGTAACATTTGGTTTGCACATAAATCTTAAGGTTCTAGATTTTTTTTTTAAATGGCTCAAGTAATTGTAATTTTAGGACTTATGCAAGAGGAAAGAGTGCTCCTGAAATTCCCCAAAATGGAAGATTCTCAGTCAGGTCACTGTGTCTGATACTTACAACACTCTTCTACATTAGGTGTAAAGTGAAAATCCATCAAGCCCTCTGAGCAAGTCTATAAATCTATTGTATCTTTAGCCATCTCCAGGCCTCCATTGCTGTTCAGCCAACAATGTTTCATTTTAGAACCTTTTAGGCAGTTAGGAGTCTTGTCCAGGGTGAAATCTAATCATATTTTGAAATGCGATAGTTAATAATTTTTAGCAAGATAGCTATAAGTGGCTTTTTGTACTGAGATAAGTAGGATATGTTGTATTTCAAACTTTCACCTTTTAAGATTAAAATGAGATTGGGAGGAGGGGGAGATGTTACCAAAAGACTAGTTGCAGAATGCTCTTTCCTACTCAGTAAGTTACAGTTCCAGTGTTTGAAAGGTAAGTGTGTTTGAACAGCAGATGAAACGCTAAGTGAACATGAAAAACTTTAGGTATTAGATTCTGGCCATGCTTAATTTGCTAAAAATTAATTATGTATTTGATTACATATCTGAAATATATGAAAGGTCTTCCCTGAAATATAGTTCTTATAATCACCATGCTAACATGCAACATCCTAACTTACACTACACAGGAGCTCCACTTCCTTAACAAAGTTAAATTTTGGAATCTTGTTCAATAGGATTCATATTTTGATTTCCAGGAGTCAATAGACTTTATTTCCAAGATTTATATTGAGATTCAGTTCTTTTATGTTGCCTGAGGTACTGTGGGGTGGTGTAACCATGCTGAAACACTAGCTAAGCAGTTACTTCTCCCAAATATGTGGTTAGTTTTCATCTGTACTAAGAGGTGTATCAAGCAAACTTATGTAATGAAATTAGATATTTTTGCGAACTATTCACTTGCAAATAACGTGCCCTCATAATTCGTATTACATAAAAGCTTATATAAGTAGACAAATATATAGTTATGTGCTGTGAACACTTCATTAATGACACAGAGAAAGGATTTCCTGTAGAACAGATGGCCCTTGTAGTGTTAACCAAACTGTTCATCTAAACCATCATTGTCTGGAACCTAATGCCCTCAGGCAAGGATCCGACCCAGTTGTGGAGAGGCACCATGCAATCATGACAGATGGTCATGTGTTGAAGCAGTCCGAAGACCGTGCATATGTACCAAGGGTGGTTGTTGAGAGCTGATGCTCACAGTGGAGAATATTCAGTAGGCTTATGGTTATGGGGAGTCCTGGTGTCCTACTCTGAACAGCACTAATGTAAAAAAAACAAACATAGATGAGAACTTAAAGTGAATGGAAGGAAGAAAGCAATAGTTTCTTAGCCCTTCACCTGGGTTTCATGGGATAGATCATTAGAGGGCAGAAACTTGTTTCATTCACTTCAGTCAGCTTAAAGAGGGTATAAAATTTAGTCCCATCATTCTGCAGCGAGCTGCAGTAATAAATACCTAGAAAGATACATTTCCAACTTTTGAAAAGCAAAAATGTAAATGCACTAATCATTACATTAGTTTTTGTTATCACTTTTATATATAAATCTGAATAAAACCTTAATTAGGCCTGCCTGAAGTTTTAAAGCTGAAGGATATGAAATACAGTTTAAATAGCAAGGACTTTTCTGGTCACAAGATTGATCAAGACCCCTTCTGTATTAGGAATATGCTTCGATCAACTGAAGATGCTCTTGAAAAGGAGCAGAAATCTCACATGTCTTCAAAAGCTGAATTTTAATCCAGTTTATGCTTGCTTTCCACATTTGAAAAGAGGTTTGTTCTTCTTTCCAGCCAGGAAGAGCATAGTTTTGAGAGATACATGTGATGTCAGAGCTTTCAGAGAAGTAAATGAAAACAAAGTAGAAAGAATATCAAAGCACAGAAGGGATTAAAGTGATCTAATGAGAAACATGGTAATGGTTTGCAATGAGGAAAAGGAGTGAGTGGAGAAAATATAATGGAGGGAATTTAGATGTTTAAAACTGAACTGATGATTGAAGCCTAGAAAGTAGCTGATGTTAGCATTAAAGTGGGGGTTTTTTAACCATCTTTTCACAGACAATGTTAAAGGAAGCCCAGGTGCAGTTGTCATTCATTTCTTTCTGACTGCCATACTGAACTGGAGTTTGGAAGTGCTGCTGCTTCATCAGGGAACCATCCCAAGAGCTAGGGATCTTCAGGCTGTGGAAAGTCTTTAGACGTGATCCTTTCCACCCTGCTGTGTCCCAGCAGTCAATGAAGGAAGCCCTATTATGCTTATATTTCAAGCAGCTATGATCCATAAGAAGAATCAGTTGGGAATAAATTCTTGCCGGTTTAGAGCTGCTTTGCACCATTATCCCATGGCTTGAGATCTAGCCCATTTTGTGTGTAGCTGCCATAGGTCTACATCTGCTTTTACAAACTCTCCATTTACCCTGCTATACTGCCATTGAAACCTAGGGTGCTACACCAGTATAAAATCCATCTGTGAAAGTAGAATTTTACCATGTGATTGGTTTTGCAGTCATTTAGTAATAATTAATATTTACAGTTAATTTGCAGTTTTCATAGTATGTAGGTAAAATGACTTGTCTTTATTTAAAAAGGCGTGATACTGCAATGTATCTGCAATACTATCTGTTCTTTAACACTGATGTTTACACCTCTGAACTGGCCACATAGCTACCAGCATGTCTATGTGAGAGAAAGTGGAATGCATCTGCAGCTGAAAAAAACAAAACAACGACTTGATCTGGATAGGGATAGGGTTTAATAGAAAACACTACCAAAAGCTTGGAAGTTCTGTTCAAACAGACGGGTGGGTAATGTATTTGATTTACCAGGTTCGTGTCCAGTGTGTCTGTGTGGAGACCTGTGGAAATGTAACAGGGATGAAATGCCTCTTGGGGGAGGGAATATGCACTTGTGTGAGGTGTGAAGAAGAAGCAGGAGATGGCTGAGGAGAAGACTGAAGAAGCATCTCATCTTTGTTTTTTTCCAGATTTACTCTGTGCTATATAGAATATAATTTACAGTTGGAAAAGTAGTACATATGAGACGCTGCTGAGAGAGAATGGAAGATCTGAGGTTGCTTAGTATGTTTCAGGTTTCTGATATGGCATGCCTGGTCAATGGTGCTCTCTTTCCCTGAATGATAAAAAGTATTACCAGAAACTAAACCAGGTTTGTGTGCTCATTAGGCTTTATTTGTCAGTTTTCAGCACTGCAAGTAGAAGAAAAGGGAGTTATAAAGACCAATCTGCCAATGCAAAGTGAAACTGAAATGATAATGCTTGAGGAGAAAAGAGAATTGGAAAAGGAACATCTTATGAAACAGAAATATCTTACAAGACAAAAGAAAGAATTTACTGACAAAGTGATCTTTTAATTATAACAAGCTAATACATTTAAGTATATATATTTTTATGTATATATTTATATACAGACCTTTTAAAAGTCTATGGATCTCACAGAACTACTGTGTCTTTAACCTTTTGGTTGCTAAAATAATAATACTAGTAGACATTTATGTAGCAGCTTTATCCTAGGACCTTACAGAATTTCTCATGATGTTTATCTGAGAGAAATAGGAATCAGCTTCCCAGAAAGGAGAGTGAAGATCCAAGGCCATACAGACTGTGTCTAAGTTGTATGGCATGGATGCTCTGTGAACACCTGCATAGGTGCTTCCACACAGTCACCTAGACTGGAAATGTGCCACCGCTCCCCTCTTGTCTGTATACCTGGGCTTTCCTAGCTCTTATGCTTGACACAGGATTGATTTGAGTCAGGGCATCCACTCAAAAGCAAAGATTAGGAACCATTCCTGGACCTCAACTATAGACATAATCATGAAATCAGGGTAGGTCTGAGTCAGAGCTTCAATTATTTGTTCTAATCACTTGACCATATACTTTCCACAAACTACTGTTTTTGCCATGAGGAATTTGTAATGACAGGTTTTGAGTCCTCGTCCATTTAAGGCAATGGCAGTTTTACCATTGATAGTAGTAAGATAAGGTTCAGACACATATACGTAGGAAAAGATTGCATTTAATTATCCACAGTGCTGTTTTTATTATTGTTGCCAAAATGTTGCCTGTCACAATCCTTAGAAACAAAGAAAAAAAATAAGCCAACTTCAAACTACTGGCTTAGGTTACAAAACCTTGCAGTTTTTAACAGGATACTGGAAATATCTAACAGCTCCAAACAGGAAAACTTCTCCCAAGAACAGCACTGTGTATGAGCAAAACTTTGTATTTGTTTTTGCATAGTTGGCGATGTTTTACTGACTTTCACATGACATATGTAGTACCTGAGCAGCAAGCTGCTGAAAGAACCCTGACTGCTGAAACTGAGAAACTGAGGAAACATAAAGGTCAAGAAAGGCAAACCATGGAAAGGTAGTGGCCAAAATTTTTAAGATGTGCTTTGAAGACATTTAAGAAGCCTCTGTGTTGATGTAACTTCTTCTCTTTACACTTTTTTTTTTCTTAGAAAGGAAGGTGAGCAAAGTAATACAATAAGGAAAAGAATTTCCAGATTCTACAGAACAGGTTTAGTATCATTGCATTGACTGCATTGATAAAATACTTCAGGCCTATAGATTTTGCAAATTATATTTGTGAAAATTAAAGTAGTTATATACATTATTCTGTTACCTAGTCATTCACATTTGAGGATGTAATAGCTAGGTTTAAAAGATTGGAATTAAATATTAATGGAATGAATAATATACTGTTAACCTGCTTGTAACAATGATAAAGACTTCAGACAGCTAATTCTGTATGATTGCATTAATAGTACTGAGAGTTCTTAAAAACAGAACTTGTTTTGTGTGCTGTTAGACTACATTTTCTTTAATGTCTTTCTTATGTCAGTCTTGTATGAGATTTTAAGCTGTTAATACTGGTTTTTTTAGCCTATTTGTTTCTCTTTGTCTTCTTTCCTAATGCCCCTCTTTCCCAAAATCCTGTTTCATCTCCCTTGTTTCATACTTCACCATTTTCTGTCATTACACTTCTCTACCCCAGAATTACAATGATTTCTGCTGTTTTTCCTGTGATCACAGTTCTCCTTTACACACACTTTTTTGCTCAGCCACTTTTCTCCTCTGCTGTATCCATCCTCTCTAGAATCTTCATCTTCCTTCTCTATATTCTGAAACATTTTGGCTGAAAAATGCTGATTGTCAAAACCCACAAATTCCCTCTAATGATCAAATGTAATGAACTTCTACCAAAAGAACATAGAGGCTCTCATCGAGCTCTGCTCAGAGTCATAGAGACCAGCTGAGAATCGAAATGCTTTTAGGTCACATAGCTCCAGCACAACTACTCATGACATAGCTTTCTGATTTGTCATGGACCTGTGACTGAGATTGAAAACACTGGAAAAGTTACGAATTCCCTTGGTCTAAAGCTGGTCCTAGTATAAATGTTTCCCATTGAAAAAGCCTTATACTGTTTCTTGGTCAAGTAGCACTTGGGCAGCCAGATGTGCTAGGGCTGCATCTATACTGACAAATAATTTTTAATGATGTAGATACTCACATTTGTCTTTGGGTCTTGGTTTTCTATCAGCATCAGTGTGTCTTTATTGCTTCACTCATATTCTTTTTTGGAATAGAGCAACCAATTCCTCAAGACAAAACCCTAGAGCAGTTCTGGTGCTGGTTTGTTCCCTATAGGCAGTACAGATGAGATGACACACCCACATAATAAGAGGCCACATCTCAGAATGTGCAACATATGTGTTTGGCACCATGCTATAAAAACACTTCTCTCATAGGCCATGGCATAGTCCAGTACTATTTTAGGTAGAAAACTACAGACTAAGAATACCTAATATCCACACATGTGCCCCATGGGACCCAACCTGACCTAGTATGAATGCAACCAGTCCACTCTGGAGGTCACTAGTACTGATCAGCGTGGACAACAAGCTGTACGGCATGTATTGGGTCGATGATTTTCCCCCTGCAGCAAAAATATTTCAGTAGTGCCCATCTTGTGTAGTGCACTCAGCATCGTTACTGTCTGAAGAAACACACAGGATTTACTAAGACTGAACTCAACAGCACACAAATAGGGTGGAAAAACCTTGGTAGCCTCCATTCTAACAAGGGTTGCCAGAGCTTCCAGAGTCCCTACTATGAACTACCAGTTCCCTACTAGGAACTGGAGTCTGAAAGTTCTGGGACAAGATGTGGAAACTGTAGGGTTTACAGCCAAAGGTAGTTTGTACATGAGTGTTGCCTGGAATGGCAGGAGAGGTGAGCCCTAGCAGATGCCATATACTTTAGTATGTTCTTGGTGGTATCTTTGCTGCTGCTGTAGGGATGAATCAGACAAACTTTAATTTCAAATTTTTGGAGTCCTGACGGAATCTATTTATCTTGTAAACATCATATTTCTTTTTTTCCAGATTTTTTTTCCAGAATTTCAAGTTATTTCAAATCCATCTGGACTGATACCAAATTTTAAAGAACAAATTTCCCACTAGCTGCACATTCTACTCTATTTCAGACCATTCTATTCCTGTATTTTTTATCTCCACAACACCAAAGCTGTTGAAATGCAGTAATTCCTGTCCTACAAAATGGTGAACTCTAATTAAGGTACATCCATTGCAGAGCAAACTCTCTGTATTGTACTTCATGCTTGTTTAGTTTGATACAGTATCTCTAAGGTCAATGGACAGTTTCTCGTTAAGTTCAATATTCATTGAAATAGGCCCCAAGTTATCTTCTCATCTGAAAATGGTGAGAATAGACCTACATTGATGACAGAATGACAGTGTTATCAGGGTTTTTAGTAATAATGCGAGTCTCTGTAGAAAAAATAAAGTCCTATATTCTTATCAGGTCTACTTTAATGAGTATACACTGTGTTACCTGAGTAGGTAGGTACCGGAGGGTTTTTTTCAACAGAGACCATTAAAAATTACTTGCTTAAATAAGAGATGAATTTGTCATTTCATACACAGCTAATCGTTGTAACATCATAGAAACACATTCATTTTGATGAAAAGCCCATTAATGGTGAGATCTAAACAGACTATAGGAACATTCCTTATTTTTGCTTCATTTTTTTCTGATAGTTTATTAAAGAACCACGCAAATTATTTTTTTCATGACAGCGTGACTATCTGGGCAGCAAGATATTCACCTTTAATTTAGCCTGTATATTTTTGTAATTTTATATACTAATATTTAAAAAAAAACCCTATAAAATATGTGAGCCCTCTTGTGGCCAAAATATCTTCTATGCATCTTATGAAATCATCAAAAGACTGTGTGGCCTGGTGAATGAAGTGCCTGAAAAATACCTAGAGAATATTGAACGTAATTTATTTAGCTAGTACTTCTAATGCCCGTTCTCCTTCATTTTTTTCACATTAAATCTGTTTAGTTTTCTGTTACATCTTTCTTAATTTGGTGCTTGTAGCTAAAATACCCATGAAGTTCTGGGTTTGTAACCAGACACAAACAGGGCACAGAATTCCAAGATTTCTAATAACTTTGTCATTCTGGTATAATTGCCATGAAAGGTGCTAGTTAATGTAAAATGGTTTTTGTAGAGATCTTTTTTATGATACAGTCTTTTTTACTTTAAGATCTTCATACATATCAATGATTTGAGTCATATAGGACCAAACACGACTATCAGTCAGAGCTGTCTTTTAGTTATTAGTGAACTGGAGCTGACTCTGTGGTGATTTTAGGGCACAAGAGACTATATTTCATTGCCACTTATCACTCTTTCCTCACAAATTCAGGGGGAAATAATCCAAACCATCCAAACCTACATATTCTTGTTTAAGAAAAATTCTAACATTTGATACAATAATTTTCATCCTTTTTGAAGTTTTTTGCTTCATTAAAAAGGTCTGCTTCTGTAGTGTAGTACCTTTCTTTGTAAAGAAAGAGGAAAAATTTTACAGCTGTTCAAATTTTCTCATGAGCTGGACCTTGAGAAATTAGGTAGCAATTTTCATTGATTAGATAGAGAATCAGCACTCTGTAGTTAAAGTTATAGTAAATTTACAGGCAGAAAAAGGATGGTATTTTAAATTCAGCTCCTCACAGATTTTCCACTACATAAGGTCTGTTACTTTATTCATACATCGAGGTAATATATTTAATGTAATATATTAATGACATTTTAATGTATATGTGTCCTGTGGATTGCTGAACGCTTATTGGTTATTTGTTCTGATTTTGCTGATCAGTAGTGTTTGCTTAATTATTTCCCCTGAGGCCTGAAAAGGGTACAAAAAAGTAAATTTTTTGTAACCAGTTATTTTAAAGTTGTGCTAGACAGTATTGATTGCTATATCTTAACCTTCTGTATCATGGTGTTTGTGGTACTTTTTAAAAATTATTATTATGATAGAGCTGTATATATATGTTAAAGAAATACAAACTATCAACACATCTATTTATATTTTTCTGGTTTAATCTGGTCTTGTATTTTTGTTTTCTGCTATTTTTATTTGTATTTATCACAATCTTTTCAGTAGTATGGAATCAGATTAAAACTGGAGTGTATTTGTCAATTCTTGCTCTGTTAAGCTGTATCTTTTTTTTCCTAAAAAATGTAACATATATTCATACATCAAAAGAGATGCCATATTCACAAACATACTTGATGTTGTTTGTTAAAATGCATTTTATCATTGCATCCTTAATATAAACTATCAAGGGACTCTCTACAAGGAGTCACTGCAGAATGAACAGAACTGAAGATTCCTAATACCTGATACGCTGTAGAAATTATACACACAGGAAATACACAGGAGTTTGTAGAAAATATGTCCAAGAAGAGGCAAAGATTAGTGAATTTAGTGAGGAGAGAAAAAGTCAAACCTCACATTAATTACTCATGAAATCAGGTAAGTTTCTAATTTTCAAAATTTTAATTGCTTCAAATATTAATTGGGCAGAGCAATGGGTAGTAATTCATAGACTAACTGATTTCTTTAAGTAAGAGGAATTCATTTGCAGTGGGTTTTGACCAGTCTTCAATATTATTTTAAATGGAAGCATCTCCTAGGATTAGCCCCTGATGGTGTAAGTGCTCTGAATTCAACTGATTAACGATCATAGGAGATAGGTTGAGGCTACCTGGAACGAATATGCTCCATCTGTATTTAAGTCTCTCTCATATTTACAACTCTTGAGTGAATATCAATCAAATGCCTGCTTCATTACAGTTATTTTGACATTTTGGAAATTCAATTTCAGTATGTTTTTAATTATGTATTGTAATTCTAAAGAACGACAAGGCTAATGTAGGTTAAATCAAATTAAATTAGTCTGCATGTGATTAAGGATGAGATGTTTCTTAGACAAACCCTGCAACGCCAGTTACTAGCACTTAAATGTACATCTCTCAGTGAGACAGTAAGTAAAGACAAGGCAATTGGTCTATTTTATTTAACACTTCATTTCTATTGAAAGAAATCTTTCTGATACAGCAAGACATAGAAGCCAGCTCATGCCATATGATAGTGAAAATTATGAAATGGCAAGTCCAACAGAGGCAGATTGTTAAAGCTGGATATGCTCAGCTGCATGCAGTACCATTTTGTGCACATAATTTGTGTGTACAAATAACACATAAATTGTGCCTTCGCTAGCATACATCACTAGGCAAACATAAAATCCACCTGGCGTGTATGAATGAACCATAACGGTAACTTTTTCAGTCAGTTTGTGAATTCAGACTCATACTGTAGGTTGCCCCTCATATCCACCTGATAGAAGGTAAATTGATCAGGAACTATGAGGTTTGGCACATTACTCGCTCTGTGGGCTACTCACATTGTAAGTCCTAACACAGCAAGGAGAGCCGCCCTTAAAAAAGCCACCTATCCTCCTCTTATGCAAGTGGGCACAGCAGGCGAGAGTGAAATTTTGGTCCTTCTTTTTTCCAGGGAAGTTAAATAGGGGAAGATATCTTCTAGTCCAGGTGCAGGACTAGCACAAACTACTTACTCCTAGATCAGGAAGGGAGGGCCCCATACTAACTCAGAGTCCTTTGGGATTTAATTTAAATCCTCTAGATTTCAGAAAGGTCTTCAGTCAAACCCCCTTTGATGGACCTGGGTTAGTACAACTTCATATTGTCCTTTAACCTCACGTCAGGTTGTGTTCTTGCAAATTAGACATACAATACACCATGCTTGGAGGAATTTAAGAAAATTATTTTGGCAGAACAGAATTGGGAGGTGCAAATGCTTCAAATTCATTTATTTCATGGCAGTTGGTCCTTAAACAGAAGAATTTGTTTTATTTCCTGCATACAGGGTTGTATTTGTTTTGTCCCCTTTTTGTGTGTCTGATGGCATGGTAAGAACTTCAGGAGAATGAAACAAGGATGGAGTTTGTCGAATTGAAAACATTTTGAGTTTACCATCACTAGCATAATGAATGTTCAAACACAAAGTTGCATTAAAATAGTACTGTCCATTGATTTTTTGATGTACAATTCCGGGTACGGTCAAGTTAAAAACATTCCCCTGATTTAAGAATGATTATACAGTGATGTAAATTCCTTATTCAATTAGAGTCAACAAAATGTTACATCCTTTTAAAAATCATTTATTAACGTTGATTTCTCACTTATCACTTATGCGTCTTAAGCTACACTTTCTTGAAATGTGTTTAGGATGTGATTAGCATGTTACTTAACAGGTGGCTTGTCCTGTTTGTGTTGAAAATGACACAAGGGATGTGAAAGGATTCAGAGCTGGGTTATATTTGTCTTTAACTTTGGTAGTATTTTTTTTTTCAAAAAACATAAATGTTTAAATATGTTCTGTACTTAATAATGATAATATTTTTTACCAATTTTGTGAAGCACAGGATATAGACTTTTATATATCCAAGAGTCAACATTTATCATTTGCATAATGGCAGATTGTTTCAATGGGGGAGTTTTCTTAATGTCAGACAATGACCTTGCTGCAGACCTATATGGAATTTCTCATTTCTCTACAATATGAATTATGATTATTTAACATGCATTTTATATTATTGTTTATTTTTGAAGTAGTTTAACATCCTCAAATTTTCTGAGTTTTCATTTTCAAATGCATACAATAAAAGTATCTGTGAACAGCATGCAGATTCAGTTTTAAAGCTAGCTGCAATATATTTAAAAAAAAAATAATTATTTGGCTACAGTCGTAACCACCTGCATATAAACTGAAATAATATGTCTCAGTGGTTAGCAAGGCCAGTGTAAGCTTGATTCATCCAGTACTAAAATAAATGGGAAGACCCAAGTGACTTGAATGAGAAATTAGTGGGACTCTAAAGTTATGTCTTGCTTACCTTTTAAGCCTAATATCTCAACCTCGGTGGTAGATTATCAGATTACTTCAGGGACTGGAGAATTTTATACCAATTTGTGAGCACAGTAGAATCTTTTATGAGAAATATATGTCACTCAACTGGGATTATTTTTTGAAATTCTGATATCTAATATACTGTGAACATAAAGGCCTATATGATACAATTATTTATGACAGAAAATTACAAGATCTGGGGCCAACATAGCACCAGAAGATATTCAAGTGGAAAAAAAATTACATTTAAATAAAGGTTAGTAAAGAATAAGATATTGTTCAGATTGCTATTGGTAATTACAGAAAAGATACCAAGGTTGCAAAAATAATGAGCTGTCCATTTTAACCATCAATTCACAGAAAGTTAATAAAAAACAATTTTCAGTGAAAAGAAAAGTATCTCTTTTCAATTCTCTAAACAAGTCTCTGCAAATAGCAAAGGATGAATTGACTTTCAGAAGCTTCTCTCAGAAAAGAACACGAAAATTAAAGTAACCTTAAGTTACATTATTTAAAGTAAGTAATCTTAGTTACATTATTTAAAAAGACTATTAGATGCTTAAGTGTTTAAAATTATGGGTATTAATAGTCTACATAGTATACTAGTGCATCTGTTTCTAACAGCAGTCAAATTCACTGTATCCATGATTACATGACTTTCTTTAAATTATTGAACTGAATATAACTAGTTTCTTCAGCAAGATGATAGAAAAGTGCCTTATTCATGTCAAAACAAATTGCCGGCCAGATTTGTTTAGAGAAATATATATAGATATAGATACATACGGAAATACAGACTTGTCTGCATATATTTGTCTGAATAAATAAATATACATATCTGTAAATATGCATGCAAATATTAAATTCCTTATGTTCTATCCTGCAAAAAGGGGCATGTGTGAAACAATTCCAGTTCTCAAAACCCAGTGGAAAGATTTATGCTTATTTTAATTAAAATTGAGCCAGGCCCTAAAATAGTCTCTCAAGAATTAAGGCCATATTAGGTTTGGCTTAAATGCTGGTAGCTGAAATATCTCTCGGGGGGGGTTCTTCAAGAACTCATTACTAAGCTAAGCATGGGGATTGTTTATATAAGTCTCATTTCTGTATTTTATAGTGGTTTAGTGTTTCTTTGTTTTAAGAACTGTTTTAATTTTATTTCTTTTTCCTGGATTTTCAGATGAACTTAACTGTAACTTGGCTTTCTAGTAGTTTAGTCAACCAACAGCTTCTAATCAACACTGATAAGAAAATATTTCTCCTCTAGTCCCCAGTATATTCCCAGTGTACAGAAGAGCAGAAAGAAGACAAAGATTAATTTCTTAGCTGTCCAAATGCAACAAAAATAGACAGTGTTTGAAGATGGTGAGTCTGAAATTTGCGATGCATAGTAACCTACTCTGCAATTTCAGTATTTCTGCTTAGCATATAGTTGAACATGATCATATTTCTCCAGATCTCTTTCTTGTAAGATTTTATAAGGGTTTAATGTCTTGTCATCTCTTTCCATGAGAAATCACAGGTGAACTTAATTCCATTTCAATACTGAATTCTAATATCACCATGAAACTGTGTATTTGAAGAACATTATGAGGACTTTTTTAACCCCTACTTTTGTTTGTTATGGGGTAGGTATCAACTCCATACTTCAACGATAATGCATCAACACTGTAATACTAATCTCTCTTCAATATCTCTGCTATTAAAAAATGAAGAGTAATAACCATTAAGCACAACACTGTTCACTACATATCTTAGAATGCTAGTTAGCAGGTTTTTTGTTTTGATATACAGCATCACAGTTTCTTTACCCAAGCCTTATGATTCCTTCTCCGGCAAGAAGTTTAAAAACATCTGCTTAATATCAAGCATGTGGATAGCACTCTTTTAGTCCAGTGTCTATTCTTATGGCTAAAACCAAGTATACACTCTTAAATGTTTTGGTGTAAGTAATTCTTCATATGTGTATTTCTCACTGACTTTATAAATGTAGAGAATTGCTACATTTTCCACATTTGTATCTCTAAATGCATGAATATCATTTAAACATTTCTCTTTGGTTATATGCTTTAACCAATGTAAGCTTTTACCTTAGGCATTGCTCTGCCCCTTGTGTTCTGTTTCACTGGCTCTTCTCCAGTCCTTTTTCTGATTCTGTATGTAACAGCTACTTTTATTTTTGAATGAGCTAGAGAGAGAGAATGGGTATGGTGGTTGTTCTGACAGACTCAGTCCCTGGGACAGTCTTGATCCTGGAAACATTTAGTCATCTTTGCTGTTTTTCAGCTAGCATTAGCTAGCTGTGATTGATAAATAATAGCAATAAGGGTAACCATGAAGGAAGAGATAACACATTGTATGCCACAGTCAATGCCTTTCTCATTAACCATCTTCTTCCTTCTTCAAGTTAGCTGTTTGCTGAGGCTATGTACAAAGAGCTAAGTTAGCTCAGTATGGTTTGGAGCACAATTTCAGTGTCAGTCTCTAAATTTTTCCCATGCAGAAGGCCAAGAAAGTAATGGTATTAAAGAGAACAGAGATGTTTACATTCAAAAGGACTTGGATCTATGACATTTGGTGGCATTTATGTTGTCAGTGACTGTCTCCATTTAGCCCACACCCAGGGCTAAACAATAACCAGTTGTTCTAATACCCAAGACCCCTCCCCAGCTGAGAAAGGGAATTGGGAAAAGGAGGGGGACTCATGGGTTAAAATTTAAACAGATTTAATAAAATAAGAAAACCAATTATCAATGCTAATACAAAAGACAAAGTTATACAAAAGACAAAGTTATACTCAGCCCATAGAGTGGTGGCAAGTTCCTTCAGGGATCACAACCATTGAGGAGAGAGAAGAGAAACAGAGCAAAGAGCCCAACTCCCACCAGCTTTCCCATTTATAGTGAACCTGACGTTAATGTTACAGAACACACCTGTGGGCCAGCCTGGGTCAGCTGCCCTGGCTCTCACTGCTAATGGCCTTGATCACCATGGCTGGCCACAAACTGAAACAAAATGTAACAGAAAAGTGATTCTATAATTTTATCCCACAAAACCAGGACAGTGACTATTTTATCTGACACAGAATTCAAGCGGAGGATTCTTCGGGAGCAGGGAAAAGAGTTCTTTGTTTCCAAACTTTAAGTTTCAAGTATGGTTGTCTCAGAGACACAATTCTGTTATTCAAGACACAGGATCAGAAGGCTTGGAGGCAGCCTCTAAAAGAACATTTTATTTTGACTAGGTAAGTAGGGATGTTTGGGATGTTTGTGTGTTTCTGACTCTTCTATTTGCAAATGTGGTGGTTCCTGTTCTTGATATGCAGATAAAAGTCTGATTGCTTCAGTGACTGGAGATTTCACACTAGTTTCCTTTACTCTACAAAGAGAAGCCTTTCAGATACCTACCAAGCAGGAATTTGTCCAACTAGGCACTGTTACTAACATTCCTTGGTAATTGCCAATGTTTCTGAGAATATGAGCCAAACGTTGTATCATTTTTTCTCTTAAAAAAAAAAAAAATTACAGCTTGTGTGAAAAGACTTCTGAGCTGTCTTCCTTCCTTTTCTCCTTTCTTCAACCTCTAATATGTACAGCAAACTGCTAGTCTGTTGAGACTGATCTGGAGAGTTTCTTGACTGGCCATTACCTTCTTTCTACCACCATTACTACAGTAATTTCCACCTGAGTTTTTCACAGATGATGAACAGAGGAAAGCCAGGCATAACAGAGCCTGTGATTCTTTGGTTTTCCAAGTGCAATCTACAACTCCGTCCTATACCTAGGTGCCAAATGCTATTTAGCAGTCTTCACAGTCTTTCGCTTACTAAAGTCTCAGGGGAAGAGGGAAGCTATGGGGTTTCAAACAAAGCATAGCAAAACATAAATTCAATTGCATTTCAATGTGATCAAGAGCTCATGGAGAACCTTCTCGATTCCCTTTTAACAAGCCAGAGGCATGTTTCAGTTTGCAGAACAGTAATATGGACTTGTTCTAATTCCTCAGTCCTGTCACTCTTACTGAATATTGACTGAATGTAGAAAAAAATACAGATTTTTTTTTTTAAATACTGAAAGATGATCAGCTGGATTGTGACTGTTGAAGTAGAAAGAAACCACACTTTCAGCAACAAGGTTATCAGGTTTTGTTGGTGGTTCGAAAGAATTCTTGCTAGCTTCAGTGGGGCAACGTGGAGCACAAAGGAAAAGAATGTGATTGAGAATATTCCTTTCCGAAATACTTCAGCAATTGTTTCCTTAACAAGATCAGCCTGACTGCTCATTCGGTTCTGATGATGCTCAATGTTTATATTATATGAAGCTGTTTATAGCATATATAAATACTTTGGAAATGCCTGCTCTAACCTATTTTAGACCTCATACGTACCAAGGTTCAAAGCTAAGAGTTCAAGTTACTTTTGGAACTTGTTGGAGTACACAAGGTGACCAACTAGGGTAGAGGATGAACTGAATCCCACTGTTCACAGGACCCACCTCTGGCATCAGAGCAGTCTAGAGTATAACATGTTAGTATGCCTTGCTCTGACTTCTTAGTTTAAGCAGCAAACTATTTTTCACTAAGTCGCAGTGGGAAATGTTCCTGTAACCTCAATTCTTTCACTGGAAAATAATTCTAATGTCTGAGAAACTTTGAGTTTCTACATGCCACCCCAAGGCCTGGGGGTTTTTTTATGTTGTACTGTGATTTGTTTTCAGCACTTTTAAGAGAGGGAAAAAAAAAGGCATTAGTTAGCCAAACAAGAATATTCACTGCAGCATCAATTTTACTGAAAGGAAAATATTCCCTGAACTAGAGAAGATGATTATAAACAAAGTTCTTGATTAATTTCATTTAAACCAATCCTAACCCTGGTACTTAAAAATTATTGGAAAGTAGTTCGAATAAGTTCTTCAGTTCAGCTATGCAGACTATATTGAAAACTGTGAACCAATAAAAGACTTCTCCATCATCACATAGTGATGTTTTGTTTTCTGCATAGAGCTTAATATCTTTCTCATGAACAGTTGATTAGATTGTAGAGTGTAACATCTGCATGCATAATTGAAGCTATACAGAAATATTTGCTCTAATTACCAGCGCTATATACTGTCATTCCAGTTATAGACCCATACTACTGGGTGATGTCTGCCCAACAGGTTCTCCTCAAAGAGGATATGGGATATTCTGAGGGAATACTTGATATTTTCAACAACTCTTCTGCCCTGTGAAATCTCTTCTTGATAACTGATAAACTTTGTGTTGAATACACTTCAGTAAACAACCTTTTCTGTGCTTCCATATCAAAGTGCATTATTAAATGGTTACCTGTCTATTTGGCCACACGGATTTTCTGTTTTGTACCCCTACACTCCCTCTTATCATGGATACTGCTGCTAGTGAAATGAACAGGACACAAAAGGTACTAAGAAAATTAGCAATTTTTAAAGAATAAAAAACCTGTCTCTCACTTCTTCCCAATTTTAAGTACTGACCTACCTAGCTTTAATTGCAAGACACACTTGCAAAACACTTTACCTTTCCTCTCTGGGATTATTGCCACAGGCTTTCTGTGAAGATTTTGAACATTCAGCTGTCATAGTGTGCACAGATAGAATTCAGGTGGTGTAAGTGGCTTCTTTGCAGAATGTCTCATTTCCACCTATGTTATTGCTGAAGTGTTGATACATGACGCTGCATATGGGAAGATAGTCCTGGAGTCCTTATTCAATATAGATTGCATGAGCTTTCTCTGGGTATATGGAATTTTATGATGTGCACTGCTTGGAGTCACAAACAGTATGAATGTGTATATAAGCATGCACCAAAAGAAGAAAGGTATCAGTAACTGTTTGTCTTTGGATTAATTACTTTCATGTGCATATGCAGGTCTCTATGGTCCAACCTACCTGCCTACCTCACCTTCTCAGTCCTCCGAAGACTTTTCAAAAAAAAAAAAAAAAACAAAAAAACCCAAGCAGAATGTTCTTTCCCAGAGCTCATGGCAAGTGTGAGCCAAGGATGAGGAAAGGGCTTCCCTGCATTCCCAGTCGTGAGTTCGTGGGTGTCACGGTTTAAAGCTGGGCTGGCGATTAAACCTGCAGCAGACGCTCTCTGTTAACCCTCCCCCCCCACCCGAAGGGAAAGGGAAAGGGAAAAGGGAGAGAGACTTACGGGTTGGAAAGTTAAAACAGTTTTAATAAACCTATAATAATGAAAAAGAGTATAATAATAATATTGGAATAATCAAATATATACAAATATATATACAAAACCAAGATCGAGCTCCCCCGATGTCGGCAACGTCACCACCGGCACTGCAGGGCAGGCTCCGGGAAGGCCCAGGCTGGGCCTAGCGACGGTCGAGAGCTGGATTCAGGAACGCACGGATCGGGATCAGGGGCAGCAGGAAAACAGTCGGAGTCCTCCTTGGACACCGGCCATAGCAGAAAGCGCAAGAGCGAGCAAGAGCGAGACCCTCGTGATCCCCCCGCTTTATACCGAGAATGACGTGTATGGGATGGAATACCCTCGTTGGTCAATTTTGGGTCACCTGCCCTGTCTGCTCCCCCCTGCAGCTGCGACCCCCCTTCGGCTTTTCACTTGTAAGCAGTGAGGAATTCAGCGGTGACCTTGGTTTCTCTAAGAAAAAGTACAGCAAGAGCCTTACTGCACAACATCCCTACCGGTGCCTCAGCGATAACTACAAACTTCGAGCGTTATCAGTCCTGGAAGCAGACACTGTCTGCAAAACATGTAGTTAGTTTCAGAAAGTGCAGTTACTTAGAGGAGACTTAGCTGAAAGTAAAAATCACTGAAAGGAAAATCGGCCTGGTTTAGGCCAAACCAAGACAGTGGGTTTGTATATCTACAGTAATGGAGGGACAGCCCACCTTAACAAACAGCAGCAATAAATAAGTACCAGTCAGAAAAGAGAGGTTCTTGAAATAAGATTTTTAAAGTATTAAACAGAGTAGATAGTCTGTCTAAAACTGGGCAAGAGTTTACTCTTCCAATAACAGAACAAATTTGCTTGATTTGCTTCAAATCATCTGATCAGATGTTCAGTGAGAAAAACTCTGGTGAGTTCCAAACTGAAAATCATATGTTCAAGCTTTCCAAGGAAATACATACTTGGAACACTGCTACCCCAGTTCAAGAAGGGATGTCTATATGATCCAAATGTAACTGATTTTTTTTAAATATCAGCTTTTTGTCAAGAATAACAAACTAGAATTTCTTTTCAAGATATTGAAGACCTCAGGAATCAGGAATGAATGTGAATGAATGTGAATTTCTTTTTTAAAATTGTGAAATGCATCATTTCAATTACACTGGCAAACAGTATGGAAGTGAGAATAGTTTCAGCACTCCACATCAAAGCACCAGTGAAATCATGTCTTGGTTGCATCCACATACCCGTGGATAAATCCAGTGAATTGCGTATACTGAGGTAGAATTAATTGCATTAAATCTCGGGTGAGTTCATTGTCTGGAACTTTTTTGGCTTGGGATATTGTTCTTAAAACAAGAAAATGACACAATGCTTTAACGCATAGTTTTTTTCTGTGAATATGTTTGCTGACATTTAATGAAATAAATAATTACTTAAGCAAAGATGTGAAAAAACAGGGGCTTAGAAATGTATGATAATCTAAATCAAGTAAATTTTAGGAAGTGAACTGTTTCCTTTACCTATTGTTGAAGTTCCTGAATTTGGGATTCAAATGCTGCATCACTTCCCCTAATTGTCTGCCTCCATATACAAGTTTGATAATACAATAGGATTTATAGTAAAAATGATTGTCACTTTATTAGCTTCAATATAGATTCTTTATTTCCATACAAAGATATATTTACTTAAAATTTATGATGGCTAATGTTAAACCTTTTTAAAGGTAAAAGAGAAAATCATATTCTAGTTTAACCTCCCACAAACCAAAATATTTTGTAAATGCTTAGGAGACGTATTAAACTTCTTCATCCAAGACAGGTTCCAGTTCATGCACCTGCTCCCACCTTACCTATGTCCTTTTCTTTTTTCAAATAGAATTTGAAATTTTTTGAATTCTCCACTACTTTTGTAAAGCAGTTACAAGTATAAGCTGTAAGTACAGCCTTGCTGGTCACACATACCCATGTAAGCTCTGTGAAGGAGGAGGCTGTTTCAGGTTTCAGGGAAGTGATTTTTTAGTATTGTGCATGAAGAGAAAAAGCCCTGTGCACCTGAGTGGATAGCGAATGACAATAAAACACAGCATAGTCAGGGAGAGATAATTCAGGAGACTTAAATGAGGTACCAGCTGTAAAGCATCAGGCATAGAGAGTTACACAGACTGTTCTAAAGTTACCTACCTCCCTCCTCTTCAGAAGTGAACTGGCTCGTCAGGGAGGATGCCAGGTCTACCCTGCTGCTGGGGCAAACCAAGAATGTGTTAATTCCACTTAACGTCTGAAGCTTAATTGCTCTTTTACCATGCATACTGGGCCATAAGGAAGTTATGAGTTAGTGTAAACATAAAACGTATCTATGCGAATCATTACAAGCATGGTTTGGAGTGATCTGGGCATTTTCTCTGAAAACGATTGCTCCTGACATGTTAACGAGCACGAGCTCCTTGAGGGGAGAGAGGCACCTGTGAACTTCAACCCGCGTTCAGCCCCGTTTCCAGTCCCTCCTTCAGGCCACTGCCCATGGCCACTGTCCCTCACGCTGCCCTCGCTGCCCTTCAGCACCACAGACACGCTCCGCACCCCCGGGGCCCACCATCCCCTTGGCCACGAGTGGGCCGCTGGCCTCAGGGTGGCTTCAGGTTTAGCCTGGGCAGCCACGGCCGGGTGTTGCTGTCCTTTCCCTCCAGCTGGCCACCGTCCGCCTCAGCATGGCAGCTGCTCTGGGAGGCGCCATTTTGGCCTCTCAGAGACATGGCACAGAGAGGGCTCTGCCCCATTCTGGCGTTGTTCTGCCTGAGGGCAGAATGGCATCCTGCAAAGCTCACCTGAGTTCTTGACAGTGGGAGATGATTTCACCTATCTTTTCCTTTTAAAAGTAGCTGATAAACAGGCATATTTTGTAAGACAGGATTGGCTAAATGGTTTTTCCAAGCCTGGTCCTTGCTTGCAGCTTCTTGACTGTGCATGACCTTAAGGGCGTGTGAGAGAATGTCCAGTCCCTGTGGCCATTAATGACCGGGCCTTGCACCAACAGCAGCAGTGCTGCTGCAGACGTCAGATTCCTTGAGTAGTTCCCCACCATAGATCTGCTGGTATCCACAGGAATGTTTTGGAAATATTTTCACTTTTTGCCAGTCTTTAAAGATGGTCCGAAATACTGCTTGCAAATATTTTTTAAAAAGTATTACTCGAATCAATATTCTATTTTTAAAAGCTTCACAACATCCGTCCAGCTGAGCAGTTTAGCCTGCTCACATCTAAGTGCCCTCCCCTGGGGACTGGGTTGGAGCTGAGGGTCTTGTCTGAGTTTTAAATTCGGACCCTCTTTAATGTGCGAGTGCAGAGGAATACTGGGAATGTACAATTTGCAGCATTAACAAAATATGCATGTAACAATTTGGATGCATTAGGGCAGGAAATACAGAAAATCTGCACTAGAGGCACCTCTCAGCAACTGAAGGAACCTGTCCAGGGCCCAGGATCCTTCAGGGTCTTTTAATGAAGTGAAAACTCCACTGGGTTCAGTCATCCCTTTACAGAAGAATCCATAAAAGTAGCTGTAAAGTCATCCTGTCCATGTTCGCCACATGGTAGCTGGACTGATAATTAGCACTGTAATGATGTGAAGAAAACTCAGCACACTTATAAAACTGTATTTCACTTAAACTTACAATCTGCCATTCAGGAACGGTGATGCGTAGAGATCTACCTTTAGCAATGGCAAAAGAAAGTGTGCAGCACTGGAAGGTGAAGTTTTGCCACCGTATTTACTCTCTTCCTTGTTTAAAGATGATAAAAACGAACACCTAAAAACATCTATGCTTTCCATTGTATAGCATCCACTGCTGTTGATTTTTATGTACTCAGGGAGAGTTTTCTCACAGTCCGGTGTTTGCATCTATTGACTTTGTAATCTGTAAACAGACTCTTAATGAGCACAAAAGACAAGAATCTCAAAGATAAAACCTTGCAATAACAGTGAGCCTTTACAGCTTGTCAGTAAGAGAAAGCTCAAACACAAATATCTGATTCACAGAAGTAACACAACTTATTTCGATAGATTACATTGCTTCTGTTTCAAATTACTCTGTCAATCCAGGAAGAAGAGGTTAAGAGGTCATATTTTTAAAAAATGCTTGAAAGGTCTCTTTCAAGGGATTTTTCATAAATTTCAACCCCATACTTAATTACTTATTTATGATGGTGCATAAGCTCTATTTTGCCTTTCAAAGATACTGATTTTGTTAAATTTTGTTTTACGAACCCTCTCAAATAGGTAGGATCAGGATCAACCCCCCTACATGTGGACTGAAGTGTAGTGATTTGCCCCACACAGCAGTTCCTGACAGGTCTTCATCGCATCTTCATTTCAAGTTTGATCTTGTTTCCCTGCTGGGCGAGGCTTTGCTGTTGTTTTGAGCCGCTTTACTTGAGCATGGAGGATGCAAAAAGCGACATGGGCTTTTTAAGCAGAAGTGAGGTCAAGTTGGAGAGTCATCTATATCGACAACTTTTAAAACAATGATTACCCACCAAGAGGAGAAGGGTTTAAAATGTTGAGGCAAGAATCCCCTTAGCCGCAGTGGTGCTTATCATCCCTCCTGAGTATCGATGCAAACACCTATGTGAGCCTATATACGGAAGATGAACCCTTTTGCTTCTCCCACGCTCTTTACGTGCCACCGCCCCCATGATGGCACCCAGGGCAGGAGAGGACATCTGTCCCCCGGCGCCCGCAGAGCTGGTGGGAGGCACTGGGGGCCCGCAGGCACCCAATGAGCCTTCCCACCACCCTCCCTGACGCCACCCGGGGCTGGGGTGCGCTCTGCAGGGCTGCAGGAGGGCCCTGGTGAGCCCCCCCGGCCGCCCACACATGCCGTGCCATGGCTCTGGCCACCCAAGCCCAGGCGGGGTGCAGCAGGGGCGGCTGGCCAGGCACCGCAGCCCTCAGGGTGCGACCCTGCCAGCGGCATGGGCAGGACATGCCGGTTTTGACACATCATGTCACAGGCAGAGGTGTTTGCGGGCCCATGGGTGATTTATGGCCAGAGAGGAGGCCCTAGAGACTGGGACAGGTGTTCACCATCAGCCTTGTCCACCCTGTCCAGCACAGAGCGGGGGAAGCAGGAGCCGCGTTGGTGATAAGCTTATCATCAGCGGCGTGGGACAGGCAGGGGCAGCGGAGCGGAGGGTCCTCGCCCCTGGTAGACCGGCCAAGGCCTGCAAGGAGTGGCTGCGGGGCTCCTGCCCGCGGTGCCTCCGCTTTTGCAAGGCCCTCGATTCCCCGGCAGCCGGCAACACGAATAAATTACAAACCCGCGTTTAATGTTAGTGACTCTTTAAATGGAATTTTTCATTCAAACTTTGTCATTAAAATAGAAAGGCCTTTTGGTTGTGACCATACAAGCATAATAAATTGTATATGTTTGTGATACTGAATGAATCTTGCCCATATGCTGCACTGCAAGGCTACATGAATGAAGCATTTACCAAATCAGGCCCACCACATTAAACAGAAAAACAATCTTTATTCATGGTAACTTATCAGTTTCAATTAATCAACCTCAACAATAGAAATTCTGATGTGTTCAAGCAACTTGAAAGCAATAGGTCATCTCCAGGGCAGCCATGTTGTGTCTTTGTGCCTATGGTTTCAAACAAAGCAACATCTCCAATAAATGTACATCCCCACACACAGATGTGTGCCTATATGTGTATAAACATCTAGGCACGCCAAGGGCCGTGGTATACACGTACAGCTGTAAGTAGAAGTGTTTATCTTTTTGTCATACAAAAAGTGATTGTTTTCTAGTATTTTTTTTGAGCTTTGCAAGTTTAAACAAAATAAAAGAAATTTCCATTGGATGACCATCCTTTCAGTTTCTCTGCTGCTATGTGAATAGCATTGTGCAAACCATTCCAATGGTATTGAAAAGGGGTAACCATTGGTTTGATTTGGTTACACGGTTTCGTAAAGAGCTCCCTCCCACTGCCTTAGGGTCTGTGAAAGGTCCGTGACCTGTTTAGAACTGCCAAGTGAAATGTCATGTCGCCCCTCCCAAATGGGAGTATCTGCATTCATTTGATCAGTATAAAAAATGATTGGGGATGGCGAGATCAGGGCTTTTGAATTGCAATTTATAGCAGTTTACAAAAATACACATTGTTGGAAAAGAAAACATGGAAGTGTTTCTTTCTAAATTGCATTACCTGTGAAATGTCATTAGTCTTTTTAGGATATCGCATCCTATTTTTTATGATCTCAGAGAGAGACTTAAATGAAGAAGTTGGGTGTTTGCTTGAGGTATGAACACATACCCCACTACCTATAGCCGCGTGCTAAGCTGTGCCATCAACTGCTGGAGGAAACGTTTCCCGATGCTCCTCCGGGTTGTGTTTGTAGTTCTGCCGTCATCACTTGGTGGTACCGGGTATTTCACGAGATCTTGTCACTTTAGTGAAACGACACGAGGCTGCTGCTTCCTGGGAGGGTGGTTTGTTCCTGTCCAGGGCTCAGCATCCTCCTACCTCCCGCCAAGCGCTTTGACCGCTGCCGCCTTCTCCGGGACGGAGTCACTGAACGCTTAATTTGTTACTCTTGCAATTGTCTTCGCCGCTGTGCACCTTAAAAAAAAAAAAAGGAAACACGAGGGAACTGTTACACTTATTTCAAACTATCCGTCCTTGTATTTGTCATCTCTCGCACACCGTTGACCCGGGGGGGTGCGCCCGTTATCCGCCGAGCGGCAGCCCCGTGGCGGGGAGCGGAGTACCGGGCTGCGCGGGTCCAGGCGAGCGCCGCGGCCCGCGTCCCTCCCTGCCCCTTCCCCACCTCCGTGCCCACTCTCAGCCCCGCACCCCTTGGCACTGCTTTGAGAGGGTCAGCGCTGCCGGTCACCGGTGGCATCGGCGGGACCGGGCGGGGGACAGCGGGACACCCCCCGGCCCCGACGGGACTGCTGCGGGCGCGGTGCGGGAGGGAGAAACGGTCTGGGGAGGGGAAGAGCGGGAGACACGGGCCGGGGGGCAGTGTGAGAGGCAAAAGCGAGGAGTGAAGGTGTCCCTGGTCTGCCCAGGATGGCGGGCTCCCTTGGCTGGGCTGGGGACGGGCCCCGAGGGCGGGGGCGGGCAGGGATGCTGGCGACGGGGCCGGAAGACGGGGGGGCGGCCCGGGGCTGCTCCTCCTCCTTCAGGTGCCAGGACGGAGGGCGAAGCCCCCCTTACTCATCACCTCTTCCCCTCACCTAGCAGGTGCCCTGCTGCCGGCAGTGCACGAGGTGGCGGATTGCTCTGAAAATAGTGCCCTGCCCTCCGAGCCAGCTTACCGCGGCCTCGGCCCGGGGCCGGGTCTCCCTGGGGGTCGCCTTCCGGGCCTAGATCGTGTCTTTAGGAGCCCAACGCTGCTCGCCTTAAAGGTGAAACCTCAATAAAATATACCCCCGCGTAACTGAGAGCCTCCGGAGCGGCACCGCCGGGGTGCAGCGCTGCCGCGGGGACCCCGGGCAGGTCCTCGCAGGCACGGGGGGCTGCAGGGGCAGCGTGTGTCCCTGTGTCCCTGCTTGGGCTCATCCGGACCCCAGCAGCTAGAAGAGTTGAGGTGTCGCCAGGCAAATGTTTGACCCTATTTCCACAACTGCGTTCGCTGGGTGCCGGCTGAGATGCTCTTTCTAGCCGTCGCACAAGGCTGAAACGTTTAAACGGGGCAGCTAAATTATTAGGAGTAAAAGACTTGAGCGGTTTAATTGGGAAAAGCAGTCCTGGTTCCAACCAATGTCCGTACAATTGCACACTGCAGTCCACCATTATTCGAGCTTCATCTACTATGCACTATATACCACCGTCTCCAAAGGATTGTTGCCCTAGAAACTTGGTTTAAATCTCCAGCTATATATCAACACCTTGTTTTAGCAGTCCTTGGCTGAATTACAGTTACACAGTTTGGCGCTTCTTTCAAATTTCCTCCCATCAGTTTGGCCAAAGAAAGGAATTTTTCTCCTTTAGAAATGAATTGGCTTAATTAGTAAGTAGATTAATGGCAATTGCTGGTGAGTTGGTTTCCAGCAGAGTTTCACCAGAGAGGGTTAATCGGAGTCAGGTCTGGAATCTTTCCCAGAACTGGCTGCCAGCCATTTCCGTCAACCAATCAACCCCGTAAACAAACGCGCCATCCGCCGAAATAGAGTTTATTTCTTACTGTCATCCCGCTGGAGGCATTTCCCCAAAGAGCCGCCACCGCGCAGTGGCTTGGAAATGGATCGCCCTCAACTCGGGGCTGCTGATTTTCAGCTATTTCCCCAAATACTTGGAAGTGTTTCCCCCGCGAGAAGAGATTTGTTGGGCGCATCGGCATTCAATAAACACGTAACCTGCTTTCAGCAGCCTCCGGCTGAGATTTTTCTCTTCTAAGAAGCTGATCATTCGAGGCAAAAACAATTAACATAACAGGGCGATCCGAAACGCTTTTCCAAAGGCACTGCCTGAAGCACGGGGCAAGCGAGAAAAAACATCAGCATAGACTTTGACATCTTTTTCAGCCTTTCCCCTTATTTTTTTCTATACCGATAAAACGCATTCATACTTCGACTTGCAGCTGCATTAGTCTTGCAAAAAAAAAAAAAAAACAAACCCTGCTGAGAAATGCATATAATAGGAAAAACAGATCGGCTGGACAGCAGTGTAATTAATGCCAGAAAGGGCTGAGGCCGGTTTCATAGTTTGTCTTTTGAGGATATCAAGACGAGACCTGGTGAAAAATGACGCATGCTTTAACATTTCAGAAAGCTGGCAACTAGCAGCGCTCCCCCCCCTCTCCGCCCCTCCTTTTTTTTTAACTTTATGCCTCTGAACAAAGGGGTCGGCAGAACTAGCTAGGTTGTAATGAGTTCTGTGTCCCTAGCACATTAAGTGCATCATGGAAACATATTGTATCGAAATAGTTTGGAGGAGAATACTGGGGATGAAAGAGAAAGGGTGCTTTGATCAGCTCCCTGGGGTCCTGAGTGCGCGCAGACCGACTTGCAAGGACTTATTCAGCTCCAGCGAGACACACTTACAACGCCATTCAAAGAAATTTGCATATCTGTAATTTATCACATTTGTCCCCAACATTTTTGCAAGGTAAATAAAAGTTGGCTGAATAAAAAATATCAATCATCACAGAGCGAGGAGAGCGGGAGAAGGGCGAAGTGTTTGTTTAACCAAACTCCGTTTGGAAAACTTTTTCTGAACTCGGGCTAAAACACACCCCGGAGCGTTTTGCAGTTTATTTCCAGCCGGCGACCGTGCGTGTGTCGGCGACCGGAGTCCCGCGCCCCGGCACGGCCGGCCCAGCACGGCCCGGCCCGGCCCGGCCCCACAGGGCCCGGAGCTCCGGCACTCCGCGGCACTCCGTGCCCCCCCGCGCAGCACCGCGCACCGCCCCGTCCCCTCGGGCCGCATCCCGGCCTCCGCAAGACCCTGCAGAAACGCCTGGCAAAGCCGAAGGGGAGATGGGGAAAGGGGGGAGGTAAAAATATAACGTCGGGTAGGGCCCCCCCGAGGGCCCCGCGCCAAGCCTTGTTCAGCTTCAACCGGCGGCGGCCACACCGCCACCGGCATCTTCAACTTGACCTTGGCGAGGGCTCCGCGTCTTCGCCTCATCCGTCATCCGCGCCCGGTGACAGTGATGCATTTCGCAGCATTGTCGGGGCAGGGCACGGGGAGAGCCGTCGGGGCCGGGCCGGGCTGGGCTGGCGGCGGAGCGGGCGCGGTGACTTCGGGCGGTGGCGGGGAACAAAAGTCATAGCGAGACGCCTGTGCGGCTAATTCCGTGAAAGGCGCGTCCCGGTCCCCCCCGCGGAAAGGTCAGTGTCGCGGGCTGCGCTCCGCCGAGGGGGGGACGCAGGGCTCCGCGCATCCCCGGCCCCGCCGACCACGCCGGTGGGCACACCCGGTCCTGACACGTCCCGAGGGCTCCGTGCTTCCCCCCTCTTCCCAAAACTCTTCCGACGCGAGGCCACCAGCTGCAGGCAGGCACCCGCGGGGCTTGTCCGAGCCGTGCTGGCATTCGCAGGGGCGCCCCCCGCCCACCCCATCTCGCCCCAGGCCACTTCTTGTTTCTGCGGCGAGGAGCAGCACCCCGTGGCCTCGCCCGGATAGGGGCCGGCGCCGTCGGGGTGCCCGTCCTGCCCCGGGGGCGTCCCTGCCCGCCACCCACGGAGGAGCCGTCCGCTCCGGGGCCAGGCGGCGACTCTCGCCCGGGACATCGGTCTCCCCGGGGCCAGAGCGCGGGGGACTGGGGCGGTGAGCGGCCGCCCCGGGCTGGCCCCGGTCCCTGCGCACTCTGGAGGCAGGGCAGCCGTCGGGGCGCCCAGCGGAGATGTTTCCCAAGACGGGAGCCGGCCTCTGCCTGGCCAGCGGACGCCGAGCTCCGCCGCCGAGGGCTCCCCTCCGCCCGGCCTTCTTACTGCGCCCTGCGGCGGCAGAGGGGGTCGGGGGCCCTTTCGGGGCACGGGGCGGTGGCGGCGTGCGCCCGCCCATGCGACATCTCCGCGCTGCCCCCCCTCGGGGAGTGGGCAGCCCCCGCCCTGCGGGGCCGCGGGCTCGGGCCGCGCCGCTCCACTCGGGGATGCATAGGCGGCGTGGGTCGGGGGGACCGGGGCGGCCGTGGCCCGTCCGGGCTGAACAGGGTAGGGCCGGGCAGAGCGGCCGGAACCTCTTGCCGCTCCGGGACTGCGCCGCGGGGCGCCCCGAGGGGGACGGGCGCGGCGGGGCCGGGCCTCCCCTGCCCTCTCCAAGTCGCTCGGCGTAGTAGGTTGCGCGGAGCAGATGCACGGGGAAAGCGGGGGCCGCGGCGGGCCGGGCCGGCGGGCGGAGGCCTGGGGAGAGGGGGCCCGGGCGGACGGGGCGGACGATCCCGCGGGGACCCCCGGGGGCCAGCTCCGCGCCGTCCGGGAGGGTGCTGCGCCCGCGGCCGGAGACCCGAACGCTTCCTCCGGAGCCGGCGCCGCCGCCCCAGGGGCCGCCTGGGGGGAGCCCCGCTCCTCTCGGCGGGGTCGCCGCCAGACAGGGCCCGGCGGCGCGACGCGGCGGCCTCTCGCAGGGCCCCCCCCGGTGCCTCCCCTGGCGCGGCCGCCGCGCAGGGGCGGCCCCTCCGTCGTCCCCGGGGGCGCCTGGCAGCCGGGCCCCCTCTTGGAGACCTCCATGCGCAACGAGGGCCGGCGGAGCGGGAGAGACCCGCCGCCGCCGCTCGCTGCCGCCCGCCGGGGCCCCGACGGCGGCGGAGACTACGGCCGGCAGCCGCCCCCGGCGCGGGGCCGCCCCGCCAGCCTCCTCCCGGCTGCGGCGGCGGCGCGGGGGGCGGCGGGGAGCGGCGGGGCGCACGCGCGCCCGAGCGGGGTCCGGCCCCGCGGCGGGACGCGCGGCGGCGCGGGAAGCGGGGGCCGATGTGGGACCGCGGAGCGCGCGGGCGCGAGGCGGCGCGGAGGGGCGGACGGCGACGAGGGGGGCCCGGACACCCCTCCGTGCCCGCCGGGGCGGCCCCCGGGCGCGGCGGCGGCGGCGGCGGCAGTGGCGGCGCGCTCGTCCCCGCCGGGCGGTCTCCGGCGAGGGCAGCGGCGGCCGGGCGCGCCTGGCCTGCAGCCGGAGCCATTCATCCCCCGCCCCTTTGTTCGCCCTGAGAGTAACGCCGTGAATTAAAAGAAATGACAATATTTCGTATCTGCTCGCCCGGCCCGGAGAAGGGCCCTTGAGCCTGGCAAAAATCAGGCGGATCATTCATCGTGCCACCCCGCACCTGTGGCCTTGGCATTGAAAACCCCGCGGACCTCTTCCTATTAAACTTAATTATTCCCCCAAGGCGCACAATGGTTGAAATGGAGCAGGTTGGAGTCTGTTTATTGGTCGTAAATGTTTTTCTGAAGATCTTCTGAATCTCATTGTTAGCTCGTTGTTTGAGGCTGCCCTCTTTCTTTCAGACGAGAGTAGCCTTGGACTTTTCAATTTTCAATCGTAACATCTGCTTAATCGTACGGATCAAAATATGGAGACACAAAACATATGTAATGGTTGATTTGTTAAATCCTGGTAATGAGTTATTAACAAGGGAAAACAATAGGGCAGGATGGTGAGAGCCTTATGGTAACAGAGTCACTTTATGTAACGCCTGACGTTTCCCTTCTTGATAAATGGAACTAAGGTCTGAGCGCCAGGTGATAGCAAGAAAATCAATGTCTTTAGGGGCCGGCACCGAGACTTTTTTTCTATGTGAAAAATTAGGAGACATAAAATTTAATTGGCTGATCAGGGGAAAGCAGTGGTCTTAAGTTTAATTGCCAGTAGGCTTAGCGAGGGAGACAAAACAAGATTTGGGCCTGTTTGTTTGCTTGCATCCCAGCACCGAGTCCAAGTGTATCGTTGAAAATGTGTTTTATTATAACACATGTCATGCTTTACAGTTCCCATATTGTGTAAAGACAATAGTTAATGGTACATTAAAGACAAGCAAACCATGCCAACACGTCTTGGACACATTGTAAGGGCCTCTCTCTTTGCTCGCTTTAGGCAGCTGCAGTCCAGGACCCAGAAGCACAAAAAGAACAAGTTTGAAATACCAGGTGCATCCGAGAGAACCACGACAGGGATTGATATGTTATAGCCCAGGACATGAACCTAGCAATAAAGATATCATTGCGATTGTTTGCGGCTTCCACGCCATGTAAAGCCGGAGGCGCCGGAGCAGGCTGCTTTCTGGCAGCAGAGGCTCTGCCTCCCCGGGCTCCCCCGGCGCCCTCCGCCAAACCCGAGCACCTGTTGGCCAGACCCCGGCCCCGTCGTGGGAATCGCCTCCCGCCCACGCTTCCAGGTCTCGGCAGCGCGGTTTGTTGTGGAGTTATTTAGGACCATTCCCACCGGCTGCGGGATGCTTTGGAAAGCGGGAGGTTTACCAGGGGACACTCAACTGGTGTTTGTTCGACCTCGCAGCTGGTACTCGGTGCCAGCGAGAGATGCGTGAATGAAAGAGGGGTGAGATCCCGGGCTGGGGAGGCTTCACGCCCCGCGCCTCGCAGGGCGCTCGCCCGACTGCCGGCAGATGAGAGGCCCTGGGAACGGCGGCGGGACGGGTTCACAGTGCCCGCGGCAGCCCCTGCCTGCGCACAGCGCTGCTCACGAGGCACGCACGCCTTCCCATCCATCCCACCCTTACTGGCCGTGCAGGCGAGCGGGCGGGTGCTTCCCGTCTTTTGGGCTTGGGTGGGGATTTTGGTGGTGTTGGGTTTTTTCTTTCTTTTCTTTCTTTTTTTTTTTTTTTTTTTTAGTGGGGATTGTCCGTTTCGGACAATTAAATTGTCTTTTCACCTGGAGCATCACATGTGACACTGGTCCCAGGAGGACAGCATCAGCCCGCACACCCAGAGCCCGCACCTCCCTCCTGGGAGCCTGCGGGAAGCGAGACGCCTGCAAGTGCCTCTAACACCCCCCACACCCCAAGCGGGCCTGGGGATTTCGCCCTTTTTTGTTCTCTCCTGCCTCACTTTGCAGCCCCCCAGCCCCCGTGGGGATGCGGGGCGGGAGGGGACGGACCGGTCCCGAGGCCGGGGCGGGCCTTCCCCGTCCCCCCGGGGCGCCGTCGGGGCAACGCGGCCGCGGAGGGGCGGCACACGCGGGAGCAGGTGCGGGGTTTCAGGCGGGCAGCGGGGACTCCGGGAGCGGGGCAGGGGCGCGGGGGAAGCGGGGAGCCGCTGTCCGGAGCGCGGCGGGGGGGGGGCAGCGCTGGAAGATGCAGCGATCACCGCCATCCCCCCGGTCAGGGCCGCGGGGAGTAGCGGGGGCAGGCGGCGGGGAACGGGGGCTGCGTGGCTGTCAGTCACGCCTGCCCCACGCTGGTCCTCACCGCGCCGAGCCGTATTCCCCACCAGCAAACCCCCCAAAGCTGCTGCAAATGCTGCGAGCCGGGCTTGCGGGAGCCGCCGTGTCCCGCCGGCTCCCACCGGTTCCCTCCGGCCCAGGGGACCTGCACAGGCACTCTCCTCCTGCCCTGTGCGGCGGGATTTTGTCGCAGGAGCGCGGCGCTGGGGTGAATGGATGATGAGTCAGTCAAAAGGAGCTGTCAGTCTCTTTGAAGATTGCGTTTAAAGGGACTTGCCAAGTCAAGACGGGAGAGTGACAAGATAGAGACCCTGGTGTTTTACATGCGAAGGCCGGCTCTTCCGCTTCATCTGCACCATACTAAAGGATGTGTTGAAGCATTGAATCACAAAAAAAGTGGCACGCCAAAGAAAAGGTGCCACATAACAATGATTGTAGTGTTTTAATTGTGGGGGACCGCATCACCAAAGCCAATTGAGACGGACGGGGCTATACACAGAAGGAAACGGTACAACACTTCCATAACTTATAATTAAGCTGAAGTCCGACTAACATTTGACTTTCTAATGAGTGTAATGAGATTACATGCCTGATGGAAGCATTTGTGCAAAAGCGACTTTCTGTGTTTAATGAGGTCCTAATACAGGACAAGATCGAATTATAGGTCGGCTTTTTTTCTCGCTCAAAGAGCCCCGTTTAAGTTCAATGACACCGGTGCCGCCCGCCTTCCGCCCGCCGCCGGACGGGGCGAGGTTCGCAGCCGGGCAGCCCGCGGCTCGGACAAAAAATAGGCAAATAAATAAGCAAAGCTCCCCCCAGCCCCGGCCCAGCTTCGGCGTGTTTGTGTGGGTAAGTAGCTCCTCTAATTGCTATTGGAATAGATCCATGCCATCCGCGCTAGGGAACTAAATGTGTCTAACTAGGTTAATGCAATTAGCATGCATGCAACATATTGCTCCCACTTTGCGGTAGGTTTAAAAAAAAAAAAACCAAACACGAGAGGGAGAGATGTACAGTATATGATGAGCAACAATTATACCTTGGCTCACCCGGGCCGTTCCCATCCGCCTGGGCACCGCGCGGGGACAGATCTGCTCCGGCCCTGGGCCGGGCTGGGCATCTGGGGCTCTCCCGGGAGCCGAGCCGTCGGGGCTGAGCCGCGGGTGCCACGGGAAAATCAGCACCTGCGGCGCCGGGCCGAGCCCCCCGCCCCAGCCCCGGGCCGCCTCCCCGCGCCCCCCCCCCCCCAATCCCCGCCGGTAGCACTTGCAGCCCCTGCCGCCGCCTCCCCTCGCCCCCAGGCAGGTGCAGCCCAGTCGCCCCCCTCCCCAGCAGCCGGGCACGCTGAGCTGGGGCTACCAGAGCGACTCTGCCACCAGTTGCACAATGGCTTTGCCATCCCCCCTCCCAGCGGCATCCCCAGGGCGAGGGATGCGGGGGCTGTTTCGCAGACGCGGCCGGAGTGAGGCGCGCTGAAGGCTGGGGGCAGGCGGCAGAGCCCCAGCGCCGGGCCACACACCCGCAAAGGCCAAGCCTGCCCGGCCGCCAGCCTGGTCACCCCTCCCCGGCACTTTCGAGAAGAGCTTTGTCCGGCTCCGGGTAGCGCGCCCATGCCCGTGGCGGCGGGACACAAGGCAGCGGCGGGGGGGGGGATACCCTCTCCTGGCTGGTGTTTCGAGAATCGGGTCTTTCAGCTGAAAACCACAAGCAGAGCAGAGACACTGAAAGGAGGGGACCTCCTAGAGATAGACAAAGACATCAGTTGGAAGCACTTCGTGAGAGGACGTCAAAAGGGGTGGAGAGAAGGGGAGAGTGTCCCCCCGCCCGCCTCCGTCCCCTCCGGCTGTATAAGAGCAGCCCGAGCCGGCGACGGGGCAGAGCGGAGCCGGCACCTGAGCGGAGGGCGCCGGCTGGGGCGTGCGCCAGCCCCGCCGGGCCCCGGGGCTCACCCCGCCTGCCTGGGGACCGGGCCGGGCGTTCACTGCAGGGCTTCCGCGGGGTGCGGTACGTCTCTCGGCAGCCACTTCCCACAAATACACTGCTCCGCAAGGTACAATCCGGGTTTATTATTAACAAACACAGGAAGAGTCCACGTGCGGCAATAAATTATTTTCACAGGTTCTGGCATTATTTTGCCCCCCCCCCCCCCCCAAAAAAAGGTGCTGGTGGAACAAACCTATTGCATATCTTAAAAAAATCAGGATAAATTATATAAATTATATATTCAAAACAGACGATTCTACCTCATTATCGCTACTCCGTAATAAATACATAAATAAAGTTGATTGCCCTTAAGAGTCTGAATCTTAAATTACATTTACAATATAGGTCTCTACATACAGCATGTACAGGGCGAGGGCCACCCGCGCGGCACCTCACGCCACGAAATCGAAGGGGGGCTCGTTCTCGATGTCGTTGAGGGAGGGTTTGTTGTTCACCTTCCGCGGATCCTCGGGGGTCCACACTTTGGCTGTCCGGATGATGTTTTGTTCCTTGAGTTGCTTTTCATCAGTCCACGACAGAGAGTGACCGGCCAGAGGGGGGAGCCCGTAGTCGGGGTCGCTCGGGGAGGGAGATCCTGGGGGACAGGAGGGAGAAAGGCAGAGGGTTATTGCCGGGGCCGGCATTCCTGCGGAGCACGGAGCGGGGCCGCGCCAGGCCAGACCGTACCGGGACGGGGCGGGTCTCCACTTACTTGTACCGCGGTGGCAGATGATGATTTTCTTGGGCTGGCTGGGGCTTTCGCTGCTGGCGCTGCGCAGCGGCAGGTCGGACTGCACCAGCTCGCTGAGGAAGTTGATGTAGCCGATGGCCAGGCGGAGCGTGTCCACCTTGGAGAGCCGCTTTTCGTAGGGGAGGGTGGGGATGTGCGAGCGCAGCCCCTCGAAGGCGTCGTTGATGGATTGCATCCGCCGCCGCTCCCGCACGTTGGCGGCTTGCCGGAGCTGCTGCAGCTCCGCCTCGGAGCGCACCCGCCGCCGCCGCTTGGCCGAGCCCAGCGCTTGGAGCCGCCCGCCGGGGGACAGTAGCGCCGCGCCCGCCGCCCCACAGCACTCGTAGGCGAAGCCGGGCGAGGCAGGAGACGGCGGGAAGGTGGCAGCCGGCGCCGGGCAGCGGTAGCCGCCCTCGGGGTCGCCGCCGTCGCGGTAGTACTCCTGCAGCTGCCGGCTGAGGAAGTCCACGTCGGGCTCCAACAGCCCGTCGGCGGCCAGAGCGTCCCGTGGGGGCGGCTCGGGGAAGAAGTCCTCCTCGTCGAAGTAGGGGGGCGAGGAGAAGGAGTCCAGCCCCCCGGGGAAGTGCTCCAGCAGCACTGTCTCCATGCTGCACCCCGGCCTCGGCAGAGACGGGACGGGGCGGGACGGGGCGGGGGGGCAGCCCCGCCGGGACGCGCCTGCAGCCGCTCCCGCCGGCCCGTTCGCCGAGCCTCCCCGGCAGCAGCGGGGCCCCCGCCCCTGCCCTGCCCTCCCCGCCCCTGGGTGGCCGGGAGGCCGGGCCGCTGCCGCCGCTCTCCGGGGAGGGGACCGGAGCCGGCTGGCGCGGCGGGCCGGCACGCGAGGAGGCTTATAACGACATCCCCGGGCGCGTGCCGCTGACCGCCGCCGCCAGCCAATCAGCGCACGACGGGGGGGGGGGGAAAATCAGGCCGGGGGGGGGGGGGACCGGGCCCCCCGTCGGGGGGACACGGCGGAGCTGCCGCCGGCCGAGGGGCGGTGCCGCGGCGGGGACCGGGGCGGGGGGGCAGCGGGCGGGCCCCGACGGAGCCCCCCGCCCGGCCTCGCCCGGCCCCGCCGCCCAGGGCCGGGTCCGGAGCCCGCGGAGCCACTCAGACCGGCGCTCCCCGTACGTCGGGCGAGCGGCCCCAGTCCGCCCCGTCGCCTCTCCCCACCAGCCGCTGACCGAAACGGGCGCGTTGGCGGCAGCCGGCCATCGGGACGGGACATCCCCGCGCATCCTCCCTCCAGCGCTCTTCTCGCTCCCCGGGCCCGCCAGCCCCCGCCGGCGGCAGAGCCACCGCCGGAGCGGGCACAGGGCGGATCGATGGCGCGGGGTTTCTGAATGAAGACAAGTCTATCGTAACATCAAAATAAATCACGTCAGCTCCTCGCGCCCGGCCCTGCATCGACTTTAACCGCATCGGGCCCTGTTGCGTTGTTCCTTTTCCCACTCCCGTTGCCCTCTCAGGACGAGCTCGTTTGGCAGAGGCTCTGTTAATAATTCCCCAACTGACTCTCACTGATTAAAGCCTTAAAAATTCTCACTGCGGTGAAATGGATTACCCGGCAGATTAGGGGAGGATTATCTCTGTCATTAGAGCTGCAATAGTTTGTCCGGCAGAGTCTGTCGAGGTTTATCGAAAGTGACTTTCCAGTGTGCCACCAGCACGGGCAGAGATCAAACCCCGAGTGGAAACGTACCCCGCTCTATCAGCAGAGCAAGACAGGGCCAGCACCGGGAAAGTAATAAATGACCCGACTTCAAAGCCTCTGACAACGCCGTGATAACGGCAGGGAAACGCGTGAGTCACGGGAGGGAACAAAGAGCTTTGCAAGAGCAACTTCTTGGAAAGTTCTGCCTGCAGCCGGACCACGCGAAAAAAACGAGAAGGGAAGGAAGAAACCTTCGCGCGAAGCCAGGAACGCGCCCACGCGTGGCCGGAGGGCGGCTGCCACCGTCCCCGGGACGGGGTTACTGAGGCAGTGTCCCCATCGAGGGGCGACGCGAAGGCGAAGCGGCTCCCCGTTCACGTCCAGCCAGGGAGCGGGACCGGAGACCTCGGAGGGGACTGGGATGAGAGGGCGAGGCGGGGCTGTGGACCCGGGGAGCGCCCACCGGCCGGGATGGATGGGCCTCTCCATCCGCGGCTCCCTGCTGCGGGCATCACCACCCGGTACCCTCCTCTCCAGCTCCCCGCCGCGTACTCCGCATGTGCTGAGCCCCGTGGGCCCTGCTGTGCTGCCCACTCCCCTCTGAGTGGGAACCCGGGCTGGGAGAGACCTGAGGAGGACTGCAGTGCTACCTCCTGCTCAGAGCCGGGCAGCTGCGGGGCCGGACCGGGTTGATCAGGGCTTTATCCAGCCTGGTCCTGAAAACCTCCACGGATGGAGCCTGAACAAGCTCCCGGGGCAACCTCCGCTGCTGCTTCACCCTCCTCGAGGTTAAAGGAAGTGGTGTTCCCTTATGGATACAAAGTTTGAACCTCTCCTGTTTCTCTTGGTGGAAATGGTTTTCCGTGTGTGTACAGACTCCTGTTTCCATTCACGCGTGCTGTCCCTCAGCCTCGCACCATGCATCGCTGTCAAGGGCCAGGCTGCTGCATGCCCACCCCCACAGGCTCTGGCAAGGTGCCGCGCGGTCCCCCCGACTCCCACTCTGCCCCTGGCTGAGCCAGACACGCTCCCGCAGCCTTTCCGCCCCGGGCAGCTGCTCCAGCCTCCACTGCTGCTCCAGCCTCCCCTGCCTCGTCGGCCCTTCGCCCCTCACGGTGTGTTTCCTGTACCGGCTGTCCCAAAACCGGCCGCAGTACCTAGATACAATCTCACAAGTGCAGAGTGAGGGGAATAATCCCTTCCCTCGCTCTCCCAGGCTGTCATCGTGTTCACGCAGCCCAGAGATGCTGCTTGGCATCCTGGGCGGCCCGGGCACACGGCTAGCTCCCGCCCAGCCCGCTGCCCACCAGCACTCCCAGCCCTTCCAGCGGCGCTCAGCAGGGATCACTCCGAGAGCACGAAGCGCGGCGGGCAGGAGGCCCCCCGGTGCCCCCAACCGCAGCTTGTCAGAGGCATCTCTCGCCCCCAGACCGCTCCTCCCGAGCAGCCCTGTCCCGCCGAGCCGAGGGACCCACCTGGGAGAGCAAACACAGCTTCGGCACCGCACGGGAACCGCGGTGCTTCCCCTTCCCCGCCCCGGGGCTCCCCGGAGCGCCGCGCTGCCCCATTGCACCGCGAGCATCCCCTGTCCCCGCCCTTTGCGCTCATCAGCGCCGGGAGGGCAGATGCGTGACGGCCCCACAGCAGCTGGGCATAAAGCGCTGGTGGGAGGGCAGGGACCCGCCGTGCCCGGCCCCGCAGGCTGCTGTGAGGGATGGAGGGGACGGGTAGCTCGGGGGAGTCCGCGACCGCCCCTGCATCCCCACGGCCCCCCCAGGAACTGCCATCTCGGCCACTGCCGGTCCCATAGTTGCGTTGCGCAGCCGAGGCACTGTCCCCGTGCCCCTGTTCCATGTCACCTGCCAGCAGCCCGGCCCCCAGTCCTGTGCAGGCCCCGGGGGCCGGGAGCTCTGCCCGCAGTCCCTCGTGTCCCCGGTGGCTCAGCTGGGCACACGTGGACGCCCGGTCCTTCCCCACCGCCGCCTGCGCACCGCGGCCGGGCAGACTGGGCACACCGGGCTGCGCCTGCGGTTGGAGAATCTCCTGTTCCGAAAGCAAATGAGCCAGCTCTTTCCTTCCCTGCCTGGCACAGCCTTATCCGGGGTAAGGGCAGCCGGGGGATGAACGCTACGGGTGAAGGCATCATATATAGAAGTGCAAGTATAAGTCTAGCACATATCGTACACGAAATCCTGTCGGATCCATGTCACTCCTACCCCGAAACACCAGGAGAAGAAGAAGAAAGCAAAACCCTAAATCCTAACAACGCTGAGGTGATTTCAGGGGGATTTCCTGGCCACACAGCTGGCTCTGTTCCCTCTCCTGCATGACCAAGGAGTCATCACCCATGGGCTGCCGAGTCCTTGCTCCTGCACACACTCCGGCTGGAGCTGGGGAGTTCAAAGCCGATGAACAAACCACGTCAAGGGGCCCCTGTCACCACCGCACCCACTCGAGACACACACACACACTCACACACACACACACTCCTACGCTGACCCACGGCCCACCTCGCAGCGTTTCTCCTAGGTCAGACAGACCAAGCGCCACTACACTGAGGGGGGGGAGCAACCCCCCAAAACAGGCTGTTTTCCCCCGAAGTCTCTGCCACCAGCCTTCTCCCAGCCCAGCTTTTTGACCACGGTCTGTCCCTGTCCCTGAGAGCCAGGACAAGCGCCAGGGCATCTCTCGTTAATGTGGTGGTGCAGCATCTTCCCGAACGGCCAGGTCTGAAGGCTTTAGGGGGTAATGAGGAAGGAGAAGCAGGATCTCTGCGGATGATCTAAGGACAGTATGTGCCCAGAGAGGCTGGGGGAGCCTAGCTCACTTACCATGCCTGGAGTCTTTCCCCCTTCCCCAGGGCCGGTGGTGCCGCTTTCCTCTGGCCCTCGATGGTACCGCAAAGCCGGGGTGAGCCCTACAGTGCTGGGCAGTGATTGTCACACTGTGGAGGTGCCACCACACCAGCGGGCCACAGAACTCAGGCAGGTGGTCTGGGAAGCCAGTCTGTGCGGTCTGTCTGCCCCTGCGAGGCAGCTCCGTCGGGACCGACGGGCATTTCACGGCATCTTTGGGGCAGCGCGTCTCCCCCGGCCGCCCGGCAGCTCTCGATGATGGGGGGGCGCTGCTGGGGGAAGGAGAGGGGTATTTTGGGAACCCACGATTTCCAAACCCTTGGGGACTCGGAGCCTGGCTTGAAACCGTTCAAACCTACTAGATCTTTGGAAAGTTTGCGAGCAGCGCCCCAGGGGAGGTAAGTGATGAGTGGGACGGGTCTCGTACAGCCCTTCCCTCCCTCACCGGGCACGGCGGGCGCTCTGCGTGTGTGCAGGGGTGCGAAGGCAATGAAACACCGCTCCCCGCGGCTCCGCGGCGCTCAGTGCCCGGTGCGACGCCCGGCTCAGGGGCAGAAGCGGTTCCCTCACTGTGCCGAGCTCAGCCCTCGCCCCTGTGGCAATGATGGCTTTAAAGTCGAACGATTACAATTTTGTACATCTGCTTTTGAGAAATGAGTACAGACCGTCCCCGAAGGAGCCGCCCGAGGTGCGGGAAGGCTCCTCTCGGGTTGCCTAAGACGTTACGAAAAGGAAACTTGCGAAAACCAGGAGCCAGTACCTGCGCAGCCCGGGACACGGCAACGCACCTGGGCCAGCACCGCCTGTGTCGCAAACGCCCTTCTTTCAATATTTGTCCTGCCCGGGTGGCTCACACGGCCCCCTCCTGACCGCCGGGAGGGCTAGCGGCGTGCTCACGGGAACGGCATCGCCCCGCACCACTCTCCAGCAAAGAAAATGTATGACCAGCGCCTGACACTACGTTATTTCAATTGCCCGAGGGCAGGAACCGGGGGCGGGGGGCGGGGACACACACACACACACACGACACGGACGGACCCCAAGGGACTCATCGCCTTCCCTCCAGAGTAATGACCACAGGACAAGTCCAGCTGGCAGCCACCTTCACGGGGACCAGGAGTCGCTAAAGGTCCAGAGATGGGGCGAGACATGGGGCCAGGGCAGGGCTGCACGCGGAGTCTGGCCCACGGCCCCCACTCCCGACCCTCCGTGGGCAAATATTCCTTATTCCTCCCGGGGGAATAAGGAGAGGGCGCGCACCCTCCGGGGGGACCCGGAGCAGCCAGGCTTGCCAGGTCCTCCGGCCCTGCCTCTGCCGGGGTGCTCGGCGCTGTACACGCCCCAGCCCAAGGAGACTGAGCCTTCAGCGACGGATGGGGCCCGACCCTGCCTCGGGAAGGCGGTAAAGTCCTCCTCCGTGGGCGAGGGGTTCCGCAGAACAGCTGGGAATCCACAGCGTCCCTGCTTCTCCAGGGCAAGAAGAGCGCCCGGCCCGCTGGCGCCCATCCCTTCCCGTTGTCAGGTTTCATTTTGGGGTCCCTCGGGGACGGAGCGGGGCCGGGCAGCAGGAGCAGTCCCTCGCCCCGGCGGGGCTGCAAAGAGCGCACGACACCCGGCGATGCTCTGCACAGAGCGCGGAAGGATACCAGCCTTCGTATCGCTGACTGCTCCGACGGCTCTGAGCACGGCGGCTATGCCCGAGGGATCGGGCCCCGGCCGGCTTCGCACCTCCCAGGGGTCTGTCCCGACTCCCACCAACACCTTTTCTATCCGCACACCCATGCGCCTGGCTGACTTAGCGGCGGGCGGGGAGGCGAGCGGCTCCCTGCGGGCACTCACGCAGGGAAAAGGGACCGGGCGCTGCTCCCCAACCCCTCCCGCTAGGGTATGAGTCCCGCGGTGAGAAGCAGCAGCGCTCGTCCTCGTTGCCTCTCCGCGCCCGCGGAGCCCCCTGGGGATGCTGCGAGGTGAGAGCGGCCCCGCGCTGACCCCTGGCGGGGAGGGGAAGCCGGCCCCGCCCGCTGCCCCCGAGCTTCCCCGCCGCCGCCTCCAGCGCCCCCCATCTGCACGCGCCCCGGCTTCTCCTTTCTGCTACGTCTTGCCCTGAACAGTTAGGAGACGGAAAATGGATGAAAGGTGGAGTTCAGTGAGCAGCAGCGAGGGCCGAGGTGGAGAGGAGCCACAGGTGACGGGGGCGAGGTCCACACACCGCACGCTGCCCTTCAGCCCAGCGTATTCTGGAGCTCCAAATTCATGTGATACTCCAGAATAACGAAACCTGTTAGCTAAAGCTAAGGTAAAAACACCAGGTCCCTGAGGTCCCCAGGTCTGCTGGGTTTCCCATCCAGGCCTAAAATCCAGCTCTTATGTTACCTGCATATTTTTCCTAACTCCTATTGCTGATCCAATGCCATGAAACCACAGGCGTGGAAAGACAAGCCGGGAGAGCTTCCCCTTCCTCCACGCAGGCAGTATTCTCAAATCTTCCTCTCCACCCTGCCAGTGCTTGGTTAAACAAGAGGTCTTGGGTCCATAAAGCCACAGCGGGGCAAATACTGAGTATGGCCATTTTTTCCTCAGGAGTATAAAACTCACCAGCTCAGTTATTGGGATTCCTTGGCGAGCTGCATTCTTTCAGAGATGCAGTGTTTGATGCAGAAAGGAAGCCGGAGGCTTTTGAAAGACTGGACCAGAGCTGGCCCACTATCTACGCAAAAGACATTTTACCAGGAAAGGATTAAAAAAAAAAACAAACCCTGTTGCAATTCCTGATTTCAAATGGCACTTTATTTAACTGAAAAATGTAGCATCTTTTCGTGTCTTTTTACCATTGAAAGCACTATTTAAAACTAAGCTTTGCGTAGTGCAACCTTGGGGGATTGTGTGTTTCCTGCTAATAAATTTTTTTACAACTTTCCGGCTCTGAAGGCGAGGGGAGGAGACCCGCACGCCTCGCTGGGGGCGTCAGGGTGTCCCACAGCACACCTGGCACCGGGCAGGTCTGCGCGCTGCCAGAGACCGGAGCCCGAAATGTGCTTTGCAGAGACGCCTGCGGGAGCTCCTCTGCTTCCCGCGGGCCAGCAAAGCCCCACCAGCCCTCACCGCCTCTGCGCTGTGCCCGGCAGCACGCCCGGAGGCAGATGCCCGGGACCCGTGGGACCCCGCGAGCGGCTCCCCCGGCACAGGGACGGGCCTGGGGGGGTGCGGAGGGAGCGGACCCGGCCGCGGCGAGCCCACCCCTTCCCCCTTCCGTCGCCACGTGGGCCCATAAATAAGGCGGGGGAAAGCGCTCCCCCCTCGGCGCTGCTACCGGGGCGAGCGCGGCGCGGCGGGACGGCGGCCCCACAAAGGCGGCGGGGCGGCCGCGGGCACTCGCACGGCCGGCGGAGGAGGAGGCACCTGCAGCCGGGGTCGGCCCGGCTGCGCGCCCTCCCCTCCGAGCTGGTACCTGGGCGCTGGGCTGGTAATGCACCATAGCGAGCCTCCTTTCAGGCTCTTTCATGCCGAGATCGCGGAGGTCACCATGTCTACAAACCCCCCTCTGTCGGCCGCGCGGGCCGGGGTGCCAGCGCGGCAAGCTGGAGAGCAGGCACAGCCCATGGGAATCCCAACACTTGTGCCGCCGGCTCCCCCGGCCCGCCCCGCTCCCCCGCCCCGAGGAGCCGCTGAATGTAACAAATGAGCTGCAATCGATCTGCGGGCACGGGGGAAAATCAAATTATATGGTGCGGCTGGGCGGCTGCGGCCGGCGAAAGGTGCGGGCGGGCGGGCTGCCGGCTTCGCTCCGCCGGAGCTGCTCTCCCCTGACGGCAGGGGCTGCCAGCCCCGGCCCCGCTCCCACCGAGGGCAGGGGCTGCCAGCCCCGCTCTCACCGAGCTCAGGCCCGCTCGGCTTCGCCTTCCACTCCGTGGAGGGGCCTGAACTGCGCCGGCCGCTCCAAGGCCGGAGGTGGCCGGCTGCGAGGGGCTCACCTCGCTAAACGCGGCTCCGTCGGCCGGTGCCTCCCTGCCCCGAGGCGTCCGACGGTCCCCACCGGGTCTCGCTGTCGGCCTGCGCGCAGGTTGTGCGGCGTGCGGAGGCGCGACCAGCAACTGCAAAGCACCTGGAGAGGGACGGGAGGGGGAGAGACCCGGGGGGGGACCCAGGTCGGGACCGCAATGGTCTGTCCTCCCCTTCAGGTGCCGCTTTCAGGTCTCCTCCCCGAGCTCCTCTCCCAGACCCGGGGCTGGCAAAGGGAAGCAGCTCCGTCCCGGCGTCGGTGCCGCCGGGCCTGTCCCGCACCTGCGGAGCTGGCGAGAGGAGGGCACCCGCCGGCTTGGACGGGCAGCACCTGCCGAAGCCGCGGGCTGTGAGCAGGGGGGGTTCAGACAGTGAGCTCGTACCTGAGCCCTTTTCTCGCCCCCCAGACGTGTGTGCGGGGACGGTTCTGCTTGGGAAACCCCTGCGCAAGGCCGGCGGTTGTCTGAGGGTCCATGGGAATCTGGCCACTTGTGCCGGCCGCAGCCGGGAGGGGGCTGTGCTTCCTTTACAAAAAGAGACACAATTAAGCAAAATGCTCAATGAACATTATAAATGATGTGCAATCGCCTCGCAGATTGCTTAGCAAATCAGATTATATGGTTGCTCACGGATGATTTCCATGTGCTTTAAAACGCAAACAGGTATTTTCTGATTTTGGTTTTTTTTGGTGGTGGTGGTGGTGGGTTTTTTTTCCTCCTAAACAACAACAACAAAAAAGCGCAGCGCTTTAAACATTGCGGAGCAATGCCACACGCTGAAAGGCGGCTGTGTGAATATTCACATTCTCCTTTGTTCGCCCCTGAATTTCACAATAGCCCGGGGAGGGCACGTCCACTGCACTCTTGTAAATTTACCAATCCTTGACTAAAACCGCCGGGCACCTGCTTGGCAGAGCACAAAGCTGCCTACGTTTCCACCAACAATTTACTGTTTTATCAGCTTCTAAATCGGCCCGACAATAGAAGTGCTCAAAGCTAATATCATTTAAATCAACGGAGATGTCCGAGTTCAAGTCTCCGCCGTCTGCGGAGGCGGCAGGGCCGCGGCTGCCGTCCCGCTACTCCCGCGGGAGCGGTTCAGGTGGGAGCGGGGCGGCCGTGCCCTGCCTGCGGGGCCAGCCGAGCCTGCCCCGCCGGGCCCCCGGCGACGGGAGGTCGGAGGAAAAGGCAGCCGCGGCGGGGGATGCCAGGCGGATGCTGGGTTTGCTGGGCGGGGAGGACGCAGGACACCGCAGCCGAATGAAACGGCGACAAACCCAACCGGCCCCTGCAGGGAACGGGCTCCTAAGCGGGCTGTGACTGGCCCTGGAGCCGCGGGCAGCCTGGGCGCAGGGGCTGGCTCCCCTGGGCTGCCCGGAGCCCCCGGCGCATCCCGCGGCGAGCCCTGCCCAGCGCCGCCCGCCACCGCCGCACCGCCCGCGGGGTGTCCCTCCCCGCTCCCCCCGGGGCGTTTGTGAGCAAGGCCACTGGGTGAAAGCAGTATCTAAAAAGCACGTCTGATAAGGAGTCCCTTATTTCCCAATACAGAAAACTGCTCATGGGGAGTGGAACGGTTCCCCTAGACCAGGTCCTGACAACACTCTGCTCTGATCCAGGGCATCGCTTGTTTGAAAAATTATCCAAGACTGTCACTGTACCTGCAGAAGGGTCACTAGACAACAGAGCAAAGCAGGTGACTGCTGATGAAAATGCTAGGTGCACTCCGTAGAGTTTTAAAAGGGGCACTAAGGCTCCCTGACACCAGCTGGCAGGAGGTGCTGTGACTTGGTCTTAATTTTTTTATTCCTGACGACTTCTGATGACTAAGAGCCCTGTGCCAATGGATAACAGCGCACTTTTCCATGTCGACGAACAACCAAGTTACACTGTCTCTTACATACCCAGCTCTAGATTAAATAGAAATACGTTTTTCTAGTCATCACTCCTCTTTGTGTGTCAGAGACTCCTGTTTTCTAACCTCCTCCTTGGATTTCTTCCTCCCTGGTTTATGCCCAGTTGCTCTTGTGTGAGTCTGGGTTCCCAGGTGAGATCTCAGTCTCCATGGGATTTTCCCTCAGGTTTATATACTGCCACCCCGTTCTTTCCCAGCTCTCATTTTGCCAGGGCAAGCAAAGCAAGCTCAGGATCAGACTCCCTGTTTCTTTATCAACCAAATCACCTTTCCTTTCCCTGCCCTTTTCTCCATTTGAGTTAATCTGCTGGGACAACCAGAACTGTAACCGTACACAGTCGTCCAGGAGAGTCCTCACAGCTCCTTGGAGAATGCCGTCAGCATGTGCCTTTCTGCCAAAACCCCTCACTTCATACTGCAAGGATTATATTTACCCTTTTCATGGTCATGTTCCTCCAGTGGCTCATGACCACTTTGTCATTAACTAGTGCCCCAAGGTCTTTCTACTCCTCTATCTGGCAAGGACTACAGAGACCACAGCCATAGCACACGTTCTTACTATACATCCCAAATACATGATCCCTTAATACTGGATTTCACCCCTCCTCTGCCACTCTGTTACTCACAGTCATAGGCTTCCTCCTGATGACTTTTCAAGCCTCCTCTGTGCTGGGATGCCCTTCCTGCTCTGTGGCTTTGTCAGATGTTGTTAGCAGAGTTCTTGTTGTGTTCTAAAACTGTTCCTGAAAATTTTCCATTGAGTCCATAGGGCAAAGAGATGACTATCCTGGGCCATGGCATAGGTCCATCCAGTTCCCTCACCCGCCTGTGCCAGTGGTAAGAGCTCAGGGGCTTCTTTTGACAGAGATTGTTTCTGTGTGTCTATGAGCTCTTGATACATTTCTCTCTCTCTCTTCTCTGAATTTGTCTAATGGCTTTTAGAATTCAAGCAGAAAGTTGTTTTATTAAAATTATGAGATACTATTTAGTAGAGCTGAGTTTTAAATGAACGATTCCTGTCTTGGAAACAGACGCAAAATTTAGAGATGCAGGTAAAACCAGAGGCCTAAAAGCATCTTAGGGGTCCACGTTCCTCAAAGATCTCTCCTCAGCTGCTGTCTAACCCTGCAAGTTTCTCTCCTGAGGAGACATCCTACACAATTGGTGTTTTGTTGAATACTCTTGGCTGTAATATGATGCGAAAACTATCCTGATGATTTTTAGCTAGGAAGAGCTGACCTGCCACAGTTGTTCAATTCCAGGAGAGGACTTCCAGTGGAGATCCTTCAATCCCCACTCCTAAGTGCGGTTAGGTTTTTCTCCAGCCCAGAGTTAGACATCTTACATTTGTTGGCTCCTTGCTGAACCTTCTGGCTCACTCTTGCATTCTTTGTTGATCGCCCGCCTCTCACCATAGCAGGAGCCTTGGGGCTGGGTGCCCAGCACCTACAATTTAGGCATTGCAAAACCACATCTCTGCATCCATTTAGCCCTGAGGCTTTTATCTTTGTGGCAAATTATTAACCAAGTCAGGGACATGAAAAACATCTACATAAGGAGATGCTGCATTTTCTTTGGAAGTTGTCCACACATGAATAGTACTGTTTTACCTCGCCTGGTACCTCTTCTCCTGTGCTCGCCTTCCAGTAGGCATGGGAGAACATTGTTCATTTCACTCTATGAGAACCCTTCTCATAACGAGTGTTGTTGTCATGTCTCCTCTCCATGATCTGTTCCTGAGACTAAGCAAATCCATTTCCCTTCAGTGTGCGCTTTTTAAATATCTTAATATTTTTTGCTGTTCTCTGCTCATTTCCCTCTAGCTCTTCTTCAAGTGTAGTGGCCAAAACTGGACCCTATACTTAGCCTAAGCCTAACCAGTGCCAAGTAGAGCAGAATAATTACCTCAGTGTTTTACCCAAAACACTGCTGCTAATATATCCACAAATGGATATATTATGGATATATTTGGATATCCCCAAATGACGTTTGGTTTTCTGCATAGGTTTTATCCCACTTTACCTGGTTTACATGGTTCACAACAGCCAGTCGATCCACTCCTGCCCTATTGCTGCCTTATCAGTTATTCCTCATTTCACAAACCGCGCATTTGATCTGTCTTTTGTCCCAAGACTGCATTTTGTACTTGTCTTTATTACAGTGCAGCTTATTGATTTCAGGCAAGCTCTCCAATCTGTGAAATTCAGTGTGAGCCCTGATCTTGTTCTCCAAATCAACCTCTCCCAGCCTCTCCCAGCCGGTGCTCTCTGGAGTTTAATCTAAAGTACTCTGTTTTCCAGTACCCAATTTATTGTTGAAAACATTGGGGTCACAACAACTGCCTGCAGGACCCCACTTGGCACGTCCAGCTTTGGCAGTGAACCGTGGATGAGTGCTTTGATATGATTCAAACATTATGTGCTCATTCTAATCCCGATCTCATTTAGATCTCCTTATACGGTTTTGTTTATAAGAAGGTAAGGCTTTTGACACTAACAAAGTTGACATATATCACATCTATCCATTTATACACTTGGCTAGTTAGTCCTTCAGATAAGGACACTGAATTAATTTGAAGTGATATGTTCTTGATTAATCCATGTTGATATGGTCTACTGCCTTCTTATCACTTCTATGCTTACAAATTGATTAATAATTGACTCTCATTATCATGGTTACGCTGATGGATTAATACTTCCCAGGATCCTCTTCTTTGCCCTTTTTTGGGCTTGTAAACACATGCCTCTGGCATTCCTTGTGCCCAAGGAAGTCACTTAGGGGGCGAGTCATCATTGCCTCTAACTTCAGCCAGACAAAAGTTGGACACTAATTAGGAGAGGGATTCAGTTCCTTACGCACAGGAGTGTGACATGCATGGTGTAGTATCATGTTAAGTACTATACAGTATCCAAGACATTTATTGGGGCTCCCAGATAAAACACAGGATCCACAGAAGACCTGCACCTTTCTGGAAACTCAGCTGGAGCTTCCATGCAGGCTATCCATGTGGGATACCTGAGAGCATCTAGAATGGGATAGGGCATCTATATCTATGTTAAAAGTAACTGCACCCCTAAGTATAAGGTGTTCATTAATATTCAAGGAAAAAAGATGGATGCAATGATGAATGTAGCAAATTAAGAAAACATCAACGACCACATCAGATGACAATTGCTTCTTTTTTGTTACCAAAACGCTCAAGACCTCTTCTGGACACAGCGAGTCCCAAAGGTGCATGAGCACTGTAAATCCACAGGTTGAGCTGCACCCGTACACTCATGCTCTTCTGATATACAAGATCTTTATGATCAATTACAGCTGAATAAATGACACACAGTACTGGTGAGGAAGGGGTAGCTGAAGAAAGCAGCAGTTCCCTCATCTGTGCCTTTATTTGCAAGCTGTCAGAAATTTGTAGGAATAATTCCAGTGCCAGTAGCTTACAGGCTGTTTGATTTAATCCACGCCTCCGTCGGCTTCCCCATCAACAGAGCCCATTATCATATATTATCATATAATATCATATATTATCATATAATAGCTCAGATCCAAATGAGCTGCCACAGTTTCCCGCCCCAGCAGGAGGACTGAACCCGAATTACCCTAGGCCACCTGTCCCCGCTCACCACTGCAATGTACAGTAGAGGGATTTAGCCCTTATTTGTAATCTTTTGTCTGAAGCCTTGTTGTTTGGGTGGGGCTGCACCTGTTCTTGGGGAGTGGGAATCCCTTAATTACAGCTGTGGGGCTGGGCAGCGAAAGCTGGCTCTGTGCACTGGCACGCAAAGGCTTAGGGGAACGCGTGTGAATTCAGTGCCCTCTTTATGCCATGCCAACATTCATTGCAAATTGTCCACAGGTCTTCACGCCTCAGCTCCTGCATTCCTGGGGCCTCTGCCTGGTCTTTCACACACTGGATTCTCCTTTCTTTAGAGGGCAGAGATGCTGCCTCCCTCTATTTTGGATTCTTGGGGTCTGCAATTGTTTCAGAATAGCAGTTGAAGGACAATAACACATTTTAAGGTGTACTTTTGGCTATAGCATCACCAGTTCTTTCCTGTTATCAAATGTAAATTGAGTTTACTTGGTGAACATATCCCCATTGCTTTGAAGTGTCATGCTAGTAACAATAGCTTAAGCCACAAAGGTACCCAGGTTATACACTCTACTGAACCCACAGGGATGATGTGACCCCAATCTCTTCCCTCACTAACCTCAGTCACCTACTGAAGCCCCTGTCCATGCTGCCTCACCTCAGTGAGTGCTTCATCCCCTCCCTCCCCGGCCCTAGACACCCCTCTGACCTTGACACCTAATCTCCTGGTGCCTGGAGTCACCATCTTTCACTCCCTCTTCTTCCTCCCCTACCCAAGCTTTGCCCCTTTGCATTTCAAGCCAAATGTCACTGTTGAGCATGAACACAGGCATCCCTAAAACTCACAACACAACAGTTTATTCCACCCTTTTCCACGCCAGCTCCCCAGCTTCTGCCCGTTTTGGTGATTCCTCAGAGGAAAAGCCAGCCGGCTGTCGGGAAGACGTGAGGGCTCTGGCCTCGGGGCTCTGCCGCCATCTTGTGACGCTGCGCGGAACGGCGCTGACAGGGATCAGCCCCGTCATGGCGCTCCCGCCCTCACCGCAGCCCCAGGGAGAGGGACGAGCGTTTGGCGGCGTGGCGGGCACGAAGGCCAGGGGCTCGGGGCCTTCGTGCCCGTCACGCCGCCAACATCCCCCCGGTGAGCCCCACAGCTTAAACCCCCCTCCAAAAAAACCTAGGCTCTCCAAGGCACAGCAATGCCTGAAACATACAACTCAGCCCTGAAAGTGGTTGAAATTTGCTTTCTGGCTAATTCTTGCTCATAACAGCGCTTGCTGTTTGCTGTGCTGCTGCCTCAGCAGCTTGTGAGTCGCTCCCATCCAGAGGGACCTGGACAGGCTTGAGAGCTGGGCCTGTGCGAACCGTATGAAGTTCAACAAGGCCAAGTGCAAGGTCCTGCATGTGGGTCAGGGCAATCCCAAGCACAAATACAGGCTGGGTGGAGAATGGATTGAGAGCAGCCCTGAGGAGGACTTGGGGGTGATGGTTGATGTGAAGCTCAACATGAGCCAGCAGTGTGTGCTTGCAGCCCAGAAGGCCAACTGTATCCTGGGCTGCATCAAAAGCAGCGTGTCCAGCAGGTCGAGGGAGTGGATTCTGCCCCTTTACTCTGCTCTCGTGAGACCCCACCTGGAGTACTGAGTTCAGCTCTGGGGCCCAACATAAGAAGGACATGGAGCTGTTGGAACGAGTCCAGAGGAGGGCCATGAAGATGATCAGAGGGCTGGAGCACCTCTCCTATGAAGAGAGGCTGAGAGAGTTGGGGCTGTTCAGCCTGGAGAAGAGAAGGCTCCAGGGAGACCTGCTAGCAGCCTTCCAGTACCTGAAGGGGGCCTACAGGAAAGCTGGAGAGAGACTTTTTACAAGGGCAAGTAGTGATAGGATGAGGGGTAACAGTTTTAAACTGAAAGAGGGTAGATTTAGATTAGATATTAGGAAGAAATTCTTTCCTGTGAGGGTGGTGAGACACTGGAACAGGTTGCCCAGAGAAGTTGTGGCTGCCCCCTCCCTGGCAGTGTTCAAGGCCAGGTTGGATGGGGCTTTGAGCAACCTGGTCTAGTGGAAAGGTGTCCCTGCCTGTGACAGGGGGGTTGGAACTAGATGATCTTTAAGATCCTTTCCAACCCAAACCATTCTATGATTCTATGGTTTCTGGCTGCGGACCGAGCTGGTGGATGTTCTTCAGCCCGCATTGATTCAGTGTGAAGGCTGAAGCTGGTACCAGATAATGAACGCCAAGTTCCACCATGACTGAATCCTGTGAAGAGAACGAAAAAGGGGGCTTAGCTTGTACCCCCTTCATCTTGTTGCTGCAGAGCGCAGCGCCCATACACCCCTCTCCTCCCCTTGCTCCTTGGCAGTGTGCAGATGAGGACCTGACATCTGTACCTCCTTTGAACCTGTCGTAATAGCTGTGAGGATAACCAGGGTTGAGAGCCAGCTGTTGTTGAGTTTATATGACAAATGAGAGTTTCAGATGTAAGATTGATAGCAATTAGATTGCCACCTGCTATCACTTTAATCCGTATCCCGGATTTTTAATTGTTAAGGGGGGGGGGGGGGCGTTCGCACATGAATACATAAGGACTATTTTAAAGGGCACAAAGCATTAGGATTGCATCCCAGTCATCACAAGTAGGGCTGTCCCATTTTTTAATTTTAGCCTCTGCTGTGAATTTTGGTCTCATTGTTGGACAATTTTGACCTGAGCTTTGTAGGACTTCTGTACTTCCGTTTATTTATTTATTTATTTATTTTAGCAAATGCGGGTGATTTCATTTTAGGCTTGGCCAGCTCTTTTCAGTTTGGCTTCCTGACAACCTTCTGCTGTCAAGTGGCTGGCATTCATTTACATTGTGTCTGATTTTCAGCAGGTCCCTCTCTGAGGCCTATTCTTCCTGGCTGTTACCCAGGTGAGCAGTCCTACTGCAGTCAGAGTGATAATAGCTGTCAGTAATTGGTACTTCCACAGGTTTGCAGGGTCAGGGCTTGCTTCTTCCCCCTGCTTTTGATAGCTCTAATCTGCTTTCAACTAACGCTTCATCAGAAAAAGAGAACACCAAGAATTTTGAAAGGTTTGCTATCAGGTTCCACAAAGGGATGTGAGTGGGAGAAACGTTGATTTTGTTGGTGAGACACACAAAACAAACTATGATTTGCATAAGGAGCTACTGAGAGAGAGGAACTGAATGAGAGGTCGAGGGAGGGGTTTTCATTGACTTCAAAGAGTGTTGGATCAGATCCATGCGGAGCGTCTGCAACTTCCTTTGATGCACCAGCAAACTGTAGGTTATGAGCCTCTCTTCCTTGCACGTGCTCTGCTTACGGCATTATGTGGAGAAAGACTTTAAGACTGGCAATGGCACAAGCCAGTCTTAGAAGAGAAAGTAGGTCCGTATAATCTGTTTGGGAGAAGCTGTTTTTTCTAGGTGATCTAAGGTTGCAGCAGGTTTGAAAGCAAATGTACCCTGGAGATGACTGCAGAGCAGCCATTTGAGCCACTCTGTGTTCTGAGGGAAAATTCCGGAATATTAACGTAGATCTTTTTTTAGTGTATTTTGAGGTGATTCTGAGTAGTCACTGTCCATCCCTCTCCAAATCCACCCAACCATATGCCATACCTCCACAGAGCAGGATCCTAAAACTGTACCCCATTACCTTTCTCAGATGGAATGTCACCTCCTTCATGCTATACCCTCCACCTCATATTCCCACCTACTCCCTATACCACACCTCACCCCGTGAGGTCTTCCTGCAGTGGAGTAGCCTAACCTCATCATCCTATCTGTATCACATCTCCGCAGCACCCACAAGCTGTCCACTCCGGCATGGTCTCAACAAACAGTCTTGTTTGTCCTTCTACAGCCAGAAGAACGGTTCTGATAGCAGAGACGTCCCTGCAGCCACTGCTGTGGTTGCTGCAGGCTGGGAAGTTGTCACAAGCACAGCTGAACACCTCTGATCAGCTGTAGTTGTCTGCGGAGAGGTGCTTAATGGGCTTAGTTAAATACCACCGCATGGGCAGAGTGGAGGAGTTCTACTGTGTCTCTTTGGAGCAGTTCATCTGCTATCTCTGTTGTGGGAAATGTTTTTTTATTGGCAATTTCTGCCTGTTCTTGAGGCAGGTGTAGAGCAAGAAGGTGAAATCTTGCAGAAAAAAAGATAAATTGGCACAGGGGTAGTAGAAATAAGAATAGCAACAGGGCCAAAATAAGAAGCCATCATAAGCATCTCTACAGCCCTTTTCATCTGTGGATGCAAGAGCTAAAAAAATCAAGGCTCTCAGCAGTGCTCATACGTCAGAAACATGCGGGTTCTTTCACCTGTTGCTTAACTGCTGTCACCCCTGAGTTAGGACAGAGAAGCTGTTCATTGCTCAAGGCAACAACGCCTTGCAATTTTGGGTGTGAGAGACTAACTCAAACTGTAAGACAAGGCAGTATTTAGAGTCTAGAGTTGGCCAGGCCTTACAAAAAGAGCCATGGATCTTTAACACCAAGTGGTCAGGCCCTCAGTTTGACGTCTCAGCTGATAAAACAGGAAAGGTGAAAGCAGGGGCAGAACCAATCTTTTAACAGCTGGCTGTAGGAGAAGACAAATTTGTAAACCGAAAGAGGGACAAAGGAAAAACATTTACCCCCCGCTTTTAATGGAGATTCATTCATAAAAGTAAAGCAAAGGCTACAAGGTCATAGAAAGTTACATGTGATCTGATTTTGGAAATGTCCTTCCTACACAAGACCAAGCCCAGAGGCAGAGGCTATTTGGGCTATCGCCAAAGAGAAATGTCATGGAGGCCCTTTTTTTCCTTCTCTGGGGGCCTAAGGAAACTCCAGCTAGACATATTGTACATGACAAAGTTTAATGACCTTTGTTCATAATGGACCCAAGCGTGAATACCCAAGTGCATTCAGGAGAGGCCCAGGAAAAGAGGTAATGTAAAGCCTGAAATAGGGAGGGGACATTTTCTGGATTGGGAATAGGGTCATTCCTGGGGCAGTGAATGTGTGAGGGTTCATTTTGCACCTGGTATTCTGATTAACAGTGTGGTCAATCTCCTGAACTTCCCAAGCATGAACACCTGCTTCTAGCTCTGCTCGGATCCTAGCCCTCCACAAGGCTTTCTCCTTCAGTAATCAAAGAAAATGCATAGGCATCCCATGGCTCTGTCAGGACTGTCCCCAAGAGACTGTCGCACCAGGGAGGATGATCTTAGCTCCCCCAGTCCTGAGAGCTCACAGTCATCTCTTTAGCTGCCACCCTCTACATGCTTTCAGTCCACCAGCTGTGTCCTCATCCTTCAGTGCTGACTCCTTCTGGAAAGGAAAACATGGATTCTTGTTGTGCCTCTTTTGACTCCAGCACCTTCCTCTGTGTTGCCTTTGCCTCTTTTCTAACAGTTGTGCAAAATGCTTTGCTCTCCTTTCCTTTTTCTTCCTTCTAATGTAAAATGTCTGGATCCATCTTCCGATCTTCCAAAAACAACACCTGGGCAAAGATGACCTGGCTATGGGCCACATTTCTACATCCCATACATCAGTAATGTGGCAGGGCAGCATAGTGTTTGTTTCCAGAACTAAGCAGCCTACTCGAGCATCCCTGATGACCTTTTTTTCCTTTTTCCTGATTTCTGTGGCAGCTCATATGTCCCTGACAAGTTTTTCTGGAAGTGACTTTGTAAATGCTGTCACACTGTGTGCGCAAAGGAGGCCAGCTGGATGAGCACAGCTGATGCCTGCTCTGCAAACCTCTGCAGAGCCTGCAGGCCAGATCCCCACAGTCACCTCCAGCATGTGCAGATAGCTGCTGACTCAGATGTGGGCCCATGACTGCATGTTTGGTCATCTCTTTGGCACAGAGGTAAGTGGACTGAGCGTATGGGACTAGGAGGGTTCAGGCACAAGGTGAGGGTGAGTGCAGTCAAGGAAGCCAGAGCCTGGGGGATATTACAAAGGGATTTCTGAGGAGGAGAGAGGAAGGATACAACAGAGCAAAGGAAAAAAGCAATAAAGGTAAGACAGTAAAAGGCAGCGCAATAATGGGCATAAATTTCTCTTTCTTCTGCCCCATGGCAAGCTGCCAATCCCTTCCACACACATTCCTCAGCGCTACTAAAATCAGTCCCCATAAACACACCTGCCTTGAGACAAATTCTTTTAGTGTTGAAAAAATCTGGGCACTTCTTCAATAAAGAGCTTTGCTTTTAAACTAGTTTGCCTTTGTGAATTTTGGCAGCAGCTCACACTTGGAGAGCTTTTGAGAACCCTTTCTGTACTCAGATTTCCTTGCCCTGCCCCAGGGGACTGTGGGCGAGTCGCTTCCCACAGCTGTCCCTCAGCTTCCTATTCTGTGACATGTGGCTCATGACTACCTCAAAGGGCTGGGGCTAGGCATCATTTCCGTGTAAAGAGCTGTGAAATCCATGAGGTTGATGGGGTGCTGAGCGTTACGTGACATGCTGTGAGGGTAGTGTTACTGCAGCTCATCACTTGGGTATAGAGGAGGTGGGACAGGCACAGGAGTGTGGTTTAAAACACTTTGGTGCCCAGTGGGAGAACTCATTAAGTGAATGGAAGAGGAGGCAGTTCAGTTGTGTGGTGACAGGACTCATTTCTTCTACACAGTAGTGCCAAGGTCGAAGACCAGAAAATACAAACATGCTTAGGAGTACTAGCTAAGCCCTCACCATCTTGTTCAAAACCAGAAAAAAAGCAAAACCCAAACTGAGACTGTTCAGTTCCTTCTCATGCAGGCTTCTCTCCTGAGCCACCTCATCCTGGAGACGTTCTGGGGTGGCAAAATGCTATTTTTGCTCTGAGAAAAGTCTCTCCTCTTGCTCCAACCAGAATCAGAGTAGATTGTCCACAAAGTTAAAAGACAACCCAAATGACTTGCAGTGTGGTGCAATAGAAAAAAACATCACTACAGTTCTGTGGATACAAGGCTAAAATAATGGGCATTACGATTTCTGGTGAAAGGAGGGTGAAGCTGCTAGTAATACAAGAGTAACATGCTCCTTCTTTCCTGTCTTCTCTCTGTGCTCACAAAAAAGCCATGCTGCTTCCCAGGCAAAGAAGTTACTGTTAGCAAGCTGCCTTGCCTCATTTGTACCTAAAGCTGTCACGGAACAAAGAATATTGGTTCATTTTAGACTGTGTGGCAATACAGCTGCCTATTTCCTAACCAAGACCATCCCACCTTTGCTCTGAAAAAGAGGTCAAGCATTGCTCTTTATGTGCCAAAGTTGCCCTAGTTGTGTTAGCTTTGGTTTTAATACCACAGCTGGAAAAACATATGCTAATTTTACTTCCTCTCTTTCTGTAATTCAGCCCCCCAAACAATCAAGTACCAAAACAAGTTTTAGAAAAAGCAGGGTCTGAAGATCTGGACGCTGTTAGGAGCCATGCAGAGTCTAATTCTGGGTTGGCTGCAAATTTAATTTATAGTCTGGAGCAAGTCAATTAAATTCTCATCAAGTCTTCCCTCAGTAAAATTGAGAATAATTACTTGCCTTGTAGAGATGCTGCAAAGACTAAGAAAGTCTTTAAACAGTTTATTTAAGATGTTAAAATCTCTTAAGAATTATGTAGAAAGCTCAATTAGGATTTATAAAAAGGTTATTTAAAAACACAATGGGATAAAAAGTATCATCATTGAAACTAATTAGTGAAATAACAATGTTGAAAAACTTCTCAGATGTGAAGGATGGAACATAAATCTGCAGTTGCCTGGCAGAGTATAGTCAGCTCACTGACTGTAAGAAGCAACTGCTTTTTATTCGCTATGGTGGAAGAAAGTCAGTGCAGATACACGAGGAAATTCTTGTAGCCTATGATACTCTTTAATAGCGTCTTCCATTATTATTGGTCGTTATTATTGACAATCTTATAACACTTTGGGCCTTTAGCTAGGATCTGTCTTGGTGTGGTTGGTACCACAGACACAGAAGATAATGAAGTTCCCTGCCCCAAAGAGCTTACAGTCAGAGGTTCTGAATGTCCAGAAGTTTACATCACACAGGGATGAGACCATAAATGTCAACAGCTCTGTTTATAGACATAAAATTAGTTCATGTAAATGCATCATCATGGGAGATAAGCTCAAATACATGATGAGAAATGTTACATGGATTCCCCTGGCAGGTGCATGAAGCCCAAGGTAACAGCAGCATCATTATAGCTGGTGTAATCCCAGCTGTCAAAGTACACCAGTTGCATAGATGTGCTCAATGTGCATACTGAGAGATGTGAATTTCAGGGAGGAGGACAGGAAGAGGCAGGGACATCAAGTGGCCTTGCAGAGTCTTACATGATCTCCTCTGGTTTTGGCAGCCCAAGACAAACCACAAATGTATTTGAAGAAAACTTGACCTTAAATTTACAAAGGCAGATATTACTGGCAGAGCACAGGCCCGTACCATCAGCATGTCTGAGACAAAACACAAGGTGGGACCATGCTGTGATAGATCTTAAAAGTGAAAAGTAGAAGTTTGAGCTGATATGTAGAGAATAAAAAGCCAGCAGAGGGAATTGTAAAACCAAAGACACAGACAGCTTGCAGTTTTGTACATGCAGATCTTGGCACATACTCAAAATTAATTGTTAACCTAATAATAACAATGCTCTGCTCAAGAGCTAATTATCTTGTACCCAAAAGAACATGGTCCTTCTCCCCCATCTTGTATTGGAAGACAAATAATAGAAAACAAGGCTATTGAACTTGCCATTCTATAAAGGACTACTGAGGAGTAACCCTTTTGATCCATATAATTTTTTCACAAGTGATAATGTAATAAAAAGATGGATCAAGTAAGAAACCCCTGCCTTATTCCCACCACACTACTTGGGATTGCTGTGCAACCAGTTCCAGCCACTATCTGATACAGCAGAGAATGTAAAAGAGTCAGACATTGCCAAAAAAACCGTCAGAAGAGCTAATTCAGAAAGTTCATACCCATTTCCTCCACTCATTCCTCCCTTACCTATTTCTTCACTGAAAGGGTTATCAAACATTGGAACAGGCTGCCTAGGGAAGTGGTTGAGTCACCATGCCTGGAGGTATTTAAAAGGCATATAGATGTGGTGCTTAGGGACATGGTTTAGTGGTTGACTTGGCAGTGCTACGTTAACAGTTGGACTCGATGATCTTAGAGGACTTTTCCAACCAAAACGATTCTGTGATTCTGTGATTCTATGATTCATTTGTACGGCTGTGTTTTAACAGAAGAGGTGCAAACTGCCTGGCATGGGGAGGGCTGGGGGTGATAAGAGGGCTTCTGTTGATTTTGGTTTTTATTCCAAATTGATTACTGGCCATGCTCGCAAAGCAAAATTATTTCCCCTGTTCTACATATATGTATATACATGGGTACTGTCACGGTTTAAAGCTGGGCCGGCTATTAAACCTGCGGCAGATGCTCTCTGTTATCCCCCTCTCCCCTCCCCCCAAAGGGAAAGGGAAAGGGAAAAGGGAGAGAGACTTCTGGGTTGGAAAGTTAAAACAGTTTTAATAAACTATAATAATGGAAAAGAGTATAATAATAATAATAGAAATAATCAAATATATACAAATATATATATACAAAACCAAGATTGAGCTCCCCTGAAGTCAGCCATGTCACCACCGGCACTGCAGGGCAGGCTCCGGGAAGGCCCAGGCTGGGCCTAGCGACGGTCGAGAGCTGGATTCAGGAATGCACGGATCGGGATCGGGGGCAGCAGGAAAACAGACGGAGTCCTCCTTGGACACCGGCCATAGCAGAAAGAGAGCGAGACCCTCGTGATCCCCCCGCTTTATACTGAGAATGACGTGTATGGGATGGAATACCCTCGTTGGTCAATTTTGGGTCACCTGCCCTGTCTGCTCCCCCCTGCAGCTGCGACCCCCCTTTGGCTCTTCACTTGTAAGCAGTGAGGAATTCAGCAGTGACCTTGGTTTCTCTAAGAATAAGTACAGCAAGAGCCTTACTGCACAACATCCCTACCGGTGCCTCAGCGATAACTACAAACTTCGAGCGTTATCAGTCCTGGAAGCAGACACTGTCTGCAAAACATGCAGTTAGTTTCAGAAAGTGCAGTTACTTAGAGGAGACTTAGCTGAAAGTAAAAATCACTGAAAGGAAAATCGGCCTGGTTTAGGCCAAACCAGGACAGGTACATACAGACATCTAAATGCTTTTAGATTTACAGTGAGGTGAAGGGGCAGGATATTCAAAACCTCTCAGTATAGCTACTCCAAACAGCAGGATACACAGCCACGCTGATGGGTAATGGGCCATTACTCTGATTTTACTGATGTGGTGAAAGCCAAACCTTCCTCTTTTCCCCATTTTCAAATGAATAAGCAGAACAAGGCAGCTCAGCTCAGTGTCTGTTTTTCCTGGGGCAGCAGAGCTGTGTTTTATGCTGGTTTTTTTTGGTGACATATCAATATAGTGCAGGTCAGGTGCTGTCCTTGAAGATATGGGTCTGTTCATATATTTATGTATCTGCAATTAACACTGCACAAGCTAAATAAGACCCTCACAGGACTCCTCCCTTGGGTCATCCTGCTGATGACTGAGGAGGCACCAGCTGCTGCTCAGCCCAAATGTCCAGTTGCGTACAATGATCTTTACAGGTGTAGAATAAATACGGTCTCTGCTCAGGCAAGCTTCCTCTATCAGTAATAGTTACTAACTTGCCAGTTCTCTAAGAGTTGGTCTCCACCAACCACATACATCCAAGGTACTAAACTGAGCAGGGTTTGAACACAAGTCTGTGTGTGGATACTAGGGTTTTTTTTCTGGTCCATGGTCTGTTTTTTTTGTATGGCATTCAGTCTCATCCTCAGAAGGTGTCAGTGAGACCTGGTGTCTGTGGGGACAGGTAAGAAACAGGTATTTTGCCAGTTCTCTTCCTACTTTCTGCCATTTGCAGAAGTAAGGAGCATTTCAGTTTATTATCCCAGCCAAACATCACTGTACACAGGCAGGTGCTGGCTTCTCCACCAGCACCTGGCTGAACACAGGAGTCCAGATGGGGACAGCTTCTAGTCATGCTCCTTTCCGAGACAACCCTCTCCTGATGTGAAAGGTGAGGAGAGGGCAGGGGGCTGCCTGACTAAAGAATGCCTGTAAGGGCCAACCCCCCTTTCCCAGTAGCTGTGCAATAGATTTTAAGAAAAAAAATACCAACCAGTGAATGAGAGTATATCAGGATGAGAGGTACATGAGTTCAGAGCATGCGAGGACAGCGATTTCTGTACTTCCTGCGAAGACTCTTGGGAGCAGACCTGAGCAGGCTGGGCACATACATCCTGGTGAGAGCAGGCAGGCGGTAGCAATAGGTGAAGCAAGGGCATCGCTGCATGGCAGAGCATGCTGCAGCACAGACACAGCAAGCAGCACGCTGCTGCCATTAACAGACACCTCTGATGACAATGTGACCATCACCATCTATGGTGCTACGTAAAATCAGGAGCAGCAAGTGCCTGCTTCGTTCATGCTGCTTCTCACCTCTGGTGGCCTTTGTGCCATTCTGGTTTGGGTTGGCTGTAGTGATCACTGTCTTCATATGATGTTTTAAAAAGTTATGAAATTGTAGAGTTCTCCTGTAGAAAGTACAGGAGAATGAAAAACTGCAGAGCTCCAGTTCAGTGGAACAGAGGTCTGCTTTCTGAAGACATTAAACAGTTTTAAGACTACACTAGTCTAAGTAAATGAACACACCCTTTTTATTACTGAGGCAACCAAAGTGGGGAGAATGGAAACAGCCTGTTATAGGTAAAGCCAAATGAGATGTTGCCTAGTAACTCTCAGCAGGGAAGCATTTAAACCCAGCCAGTTTAGTCTGACTCAGAGATTATTTTCTCTGGAAAAAAATCTGAAAGGAAAGCTCAATTTAATAAATATATGATTTATTTTCCTGTTACAGTGAACCATGGTGACAGTGCTTGGGAGAATACGGAAGTATTTACAAACTTGTACAGGGAAGAACAGACAAGGCATGTTTTCAACAAAAGCATCACTTTAATGACATGGCTTTTGATGCCAATTTTTTCCCCCAAATAAAAATGAATGTGAAGTTGACTGTATTTTCACATTCTGAAATACACAAGAGCTAACAGAAGTCCAGACATATTACACAGATTGTTACATTATTATAATATTATTTCTATAAGAGGAAGTTCCTGAAGCAAACCCTACTTCAGCTCTGCTATTGGGCACAGAATCAAAGTCATCAATTCAAAAGAAGAAAGACTCCGTGTTTCCACTGGTTTCATTGTCTGGAATAGTTTTAATTAGGTCCTCCTTCAGGACTTTGCTTTTATGGCTTCACAGAAGAGTCACTTGGCTTGGCTAAAGGTATGTCACATCAGGGGAAAAAAAGCCGCAAACCTTACTTGGAGATTCATGGGTTTTTTTGCTTCCCTTTAGAAGGATACGATGATTTTACACAAGTAAATCTTTGGCATGACCAGCCATGTACATCTGTATTCCTGGGTGCCACAACTACTGTTCAGCATAGGCAAAGTCAGGTTCAGGAGAGCGCTTCATTTCAGCAGCCTCCATGCAGTTAATGATGATAGTTATGAATGTGAACTATTGCATTGATTTCTTTTTTAAATGAAAAACGTACCATAAACAGATCAACACTTACATCACACTAACCATCAAAAGGCAGACTGCCAAAGAGTTACCACAAAAATATGTATTTTATCAACGCTGATAATAGCTGGAAAGCAAAGCTACAATGGCGTAAGTACTAAAATTTTAGTCCTATATTAAAAGTGTGAGAGTTTTTCACAAGTCTGTTGTACGAGCAGTGTAAGGATGTTCTATAAGCCACAGAGATCCACTTCTCACAGACCAGAGCCTGGTTTGAAGTTTAATGAAACACTGTTGATACAGAACCTCTGCCCAAAAGGTGTGGGACCATCATCAAACACATGGCCTAGATGAGCATCACACTGCAACAGAAATTATGTACAATTATTACCATTACAATTACGGACCAACATTATGCTGGTACCTGCTGTGCTATCATGAATGAAGAAACTGGTATGATGAATTCACTGTTGAGTTCTGTGGGTGGAGGAGTCTTGAGGAGAGACTAGAAATACATCCCGGAGTAATCACCTCTGGCCAGTGAGTGAATATCCGTTCCCAAAACAGCAGATCTCAGAAGAGGAAGTCAAAAGGTACTAATTCCAGGAAGTATAGGAAATATATGGGAGAATCTAGAATTCTCAATACATAATGAAAATTTCCAGTTAATTGAGACAGTCACTGTAGGTCCTTCTCACGGGTGAACTGAGGATTTCCACACCTCTCCCCCCAAAATTACTGATGGGAAAAAAATTAGACTCAGAACAGCTATCAGTGGTTCATTATAAAATTGGAAGGTTGTTTTCAGCTGGGCTTATTCAAAGGTAATTGCTGGAGACCAGCGTAGGGGAAAGGGACCTGGGGGTCCTAGTGGACAACAGGATGACCATGAGCCAGCAGTGTGCCCTTGTGGCCAAGAAGGCCAATGGCATCCTGGGGTGTATTAGAAGGGGGTGTGGTCAGCAGGTCGAGAGAGGTTCTCCTCCCCCTCTACTCTGCCCTGGTGAGGCCGCATCTGGAATATTGTGTCCAGTTCTGGGCCCCTCAGTTCAAGAAGGACAGGGAACTGCTAGAGAGAGTCCAGCGCAGAGCCACGAAGATGATTAAGGGAGTGGAACATCTCACTTATGAGGAGAGGCTGAGGGAGCTGGGTCTCTTTAGCTTGGAGAAGAGGAGACTGAGGGGTGACCTCATTAATGTTTATAAATATGTAAAGGGCAAGTGTCAAGAGGACGGAGCCAGGCTCTTCTCAGTGACATCCCTTGACAGGACAAGGGGCAATGGGTGCAAGCTGGAACACAGGAGGTTCCACTTAAATTTGAGGAAAAACTTCTTTACGGTGAGGGTGACTGAACACTGGAACAGGCTGCCCAGAGAGGTTGTGGAGTCTCCTTCTCTGGAGACATTCAAAACCCGCCTGGACGCGTTCCTGTGTGATATGGTCTAGGCAATCCTGCCCCGGCAGGGGGATTGGACTAGATGATCTTTCGAGGTCCCTTCCAATCCCTAACATTCTGTGATTCTGTGATTCTGTGATACTACCACAAACATGAAGTCTACCATGATAATGGACTGCAGCGAATGCTTGTTGCGTTTGCAGATAATACCTAACCCTGCTAGAAGGGGCTGCAACCACACTGGGGGACAGTATCAGAATAAAAAGCAATCTTAACAGTCTGGAAAAACAGACACAAAAAATCCCAAGATGTAATCCATTAAACTCAATTGCATACTTCTATACCTTAATCGAAGTAATAAACAGCACAGATTTAGGGTTGGGAAGAAATGGTTAGGGGTGGCAGTTCTTTAGAAAAAGACCTGGGTATTACAGCAGCTCCCAGTACCCCAGTACAGGTATGGGTCATGGGTTGGGGAAAGGACAAGAACACTAGCTATAACGCACCTAAACAGCCTTTAATCTCTGATGTAGGCTAGGCCCAGCTGCAGTGCTACAACCAGCTTTGCACTGTGCTTCAAGAGGGAAAAGGATTGATTGGAAGGAGTGCAAAATAGAGCAACAAGAGGATCAGTGCTCTAAAAAACACTGCATAAAAAGGAACAGTTGAAGGAACCGGCCCTTTCCAGTCTAGAAGAGAGATGATTGAGGGAGTCAAAATAGCCTCCTGAAAAAAGAAGTGTGGTTCCGTGAAATAAGAGAACCCATAGAAGATAGCTGTGAAGTTGCGGTGCACCACCACCGCCATGCAGAGCAAATAGAAATAAGCTTCAACTGCTGCAAAGCAAACTTAGTGTTTTCCCCAGTGTCTAACCAATAGTGGGAAGATATGAATGTTACAACTCATTACCTAGTAAGGCTGTGGAGTCTCCATCACTGTGTATTTTAAGAACAGCTTCAGCAAACATCTAGCAGGACCGGATTAGGAAGAACTGACACTGTGATTGGGCAAATGCATGGACTAAATCTCTGAGTCCCTTCCACTGTCTGTTGTCATATACTGCAGTTCACCTGAGGTCTTCTGAATAAATTTTCTGTCTAAACTCCAGCCCTTGGCTATACTTACACAATTTTCTTCACCCCAGTCACATAATTTTCTTCACCCCAAACTGACTGCCTATATTTGATACTTTGAACTCTACTCATGTGTTTCATACCAAGAAGTGAGAGAGAATGGTTCCAGTAATACCGTAATTCTCACTGCTGTATTTAGGTAGATTCATTCATGAGCACAAAACCCCCTTATTGTTAAGATTTGGGTCTTTGGGTACCACCTCCAAAATAAACATACCTGTTTGCAGACGACTTCAGTTCTTGTTGATCCCAACGAGTTGTCTGGTCGTCTCATGATATTGGTATTAGTTTCATCTCTCCCACAAGTACCATAAGCCTCAGAAAACGATGGCCATCCAGTCCCAGAATTGTACTTCTTTTCTGAGCTAGAGCGGAAACCAGATCTTCTTGTTAATTAATAACAGATACATTACAAAAACGTCTGGTTTTAATAAGAACAATGGCTTTTTTCCTCATCCTTGTCTTGTACTACTATTAATAATATTTGGCACAATGAAAGTTTTCTCACTGGCACCAAACTGTGCTGGAAGCTCTTTTCCAAAGGGAATTCTTGATCAGCCCACAACAGGAGCTATTGCCTCACCATTTCTATTGCACTGACAATTTGGCACTTTATAAAGCTTGAGAAAAGGTTTTTCCAACACCTGAGCACATTCTGTAGCTGAATTACACCTGCAAGTTGCAGTTCAAAGCGTGGCCCAATACAGCACAACCTCAGAGAAGAGAGTTTACAAGAAGAAACGAAGTATGGAAAGTGAGCACGGAAAATGGCTAGGTTGTCCCACCGGACCAGGCTCACACCCGATGATGGCTTTGGCTTGCAGTCAGGCATCAAAACGGTTTGGTAAATCGAACAGAGATTTTTTTAAACCATCGATCAAGCAATGACAAATCCTCATAGCACAAAGATCTACTTTTCCCGAGCGGTAATCGCGACCATCAGAAACAGTACTACAGATTGTCAACTTGTGGGTGCCTCCTGTTGCCATCCCGGATTACCAACCCCATTGAGTGGCATATTAGAACCTAGAGCATACTGGAAAATACAATTGGAAGATACTTGGGGGATTTAGCATACAGAAATGAGAGAATCCCTCCTATTTAAAGTTGTGTGAGTCTTGATAGCCATAAGTACTTTCTTCTGGCGTTAGAGTGACCTAGTGTGAGTTAGAGCGAGAAATGCAGACTCACGAGCAGAACAAATGTCCCGGAGCCTCCCTGGGCCGCTCCCCGCGCTCCCCTGACCGATCCCCTGTCCCCAGCCCCGTGCTCTCACTGGCACCTAGTGGTGGCCGGGGACACCAGCAGCAGCTCGGCTGTCACCAGGGGGATTAGTCCCTCAGCCGATATAGACTTCAAAGCAAAACATCTAGCATATAGCACGTGTATTTTGGTGGGATATTAATACAGTGAAGAAAAACCTGAAAATCTTACTTGCGATACCTTTTGGAAAGACAAGACAGACAAGCTGAGCAAAGAGCTTGAAAAATCCGACCCAAAGAACAGTGCATGCTTCAGCATGCATTTCATAATTAATTGTACAGAGCTGTCTTTGACCAATGAAGCGGTGGAAATAACAGAGGATTTACAAACACAGAATGACCAAAGGCTAGTTTTTGTGCAGGCTGTTGCCCAGTCCATTACGTTACTCCACAAAGACCCATGAGAAATGCTCTCCTACCTCCTCCCCTTCATAAAACCAGGGAGAAATAGGACACAGCACAGACACAGGCTGCACCGAAGCAAATGCAGCTTGCAGACTCTGTGTTTCTATAAGAAGGTATTTAGGGCTCCAGGCGTATTTCTTTCCTGCCTTCCCTGCTACAAAACCACGTGAACACTGTGCCTACCTGCCACAGAGGCCCAAAGAACAGCCTGGGGGAACACAAATGTCCCTACATCACTTTTGAGTTTCCCTGACATACCTGTGCTGTTTCTTTCTTATACTCAAAAGATTCCAATCAGAACTCTTCATTTTTTGACACAGGGATCCTTCTGCTTATGCGTACACAGATACAAGGATCCTGTCTGAAACCCTGTAGAGTCAAGGAAGGTCTTTAATGCTACGTGGGTTTTGCATCTGACCCTGACTGACTCCATCCCTTACATGCCACTCACAATACTTAAGTTTATTGTAGATACTTTCCACTGCTAAAGGATCAATCTTTTGAGCTGTTAAACTAGTTCGCAAAAGAAATGGTCTCTGTGTGGTTTTACTAACAGTAATATCACTTAGATTCCCTAATAGAGACATTTTAGTACCCAAAAATATTGCTGTTCAAGATCATATTTGTCCTTTGAAGTATTTTACCACCTAATTTATGGATAAATGGACTTTCCCTAAACATACGCATTAGATTAGCCTTCGACACACCATTCCTCCAGCACATGTCATTTACTTTGATCCCTATTTCAGTCATCCTGGATGGAATCCAGATAATTCTAAAAAGTGCTTTTTGCTGTATGAATCTCAGCTGTAGGTTTATGGTTCGCTGAACGTTTGAGATTTCATTAAAGCACCACAATTTGCTATCTATAAATGTTAGAGGTTTGTTCCATGTATTTCCAACTCTTTCAAATGAATATTTGGCAGCAGAAGGTAATAAATTCTGGTATAAATATATACACACATGTGTACTTTGAAAGAAAGGAGGAAATGCTTCATGTTTACCTGTAGCTAATGATCTAATGCATTTGAAAAAGAAAGGACATTTTTAATGCACTAGGAAATAAACATGATGAATGAATCTCTTATCAAATAGCATTTTTTTCCCCTTGTTGTTAGTGTCCTCCATAACATAATGCAATCATGGAAAAAATATTTTCAGACCATTTTGCACATTTAATAATTTTCAATTTCCCTAGAAGCTTTTTTTCTGTAAGTTTGTATTTTTTAATTTTCTTGTATCAGCCTGTAAGGCTCAGCATTATTATATGCTTTAAACAAAAGTACCTATATTCTCTGAGAGCTGGATACTGCAAAAAGCAGCATGACTGTTTGGTTATATTGTTGTTCTGTTATTAGTTTAGCAGCAGAAGCAATTCCCTCCAATGCTCATCTCTCTTCACATTAGCCTGTCAATATCTATTGTCTAATATAAAGGATGCCTAAATTGAAGGAACATTTGAAGGAATTGAAGAAAATCTTCCACAGCTCAGTAATTTTAAATTTCTCTAATTTATCTGAATTTTCCAGAGGTATTTTTAGGCTTTGTATTTGTCTTCAGAATATTCTGCAATGCTGCACTAGCTTCTGAAATGAATTTATTTAAAAGCGTTTATTAGCAAACCTCTATAGAAAAAGATACATTTAAGCAAATGTTCATTTGCATTACAATATTTTTATGTATTTGGCCAAAGGAAAACTAACTATCCACAATTATCAGCCTCCAATTTTACCATTTAATTGCTTAGTTTATTTTTAATACAGATGTTACATTTCCCCCCCTTTTTTACTATCCAGCTCTCTTGTTCCTCAGCTTCCCATTTGAAGTTCTGCTCTGTGATGCATCCTTCAAAGTCTTCATAAAAATGGGTGTATCAGCTGTATTCCATTGAACTCTCAGCTGGGAATATATAAAGGCTATTTTCTAGATCAAAAATATGAGGAGCTGTCTTTTCTGGTTCAGTTACAGAGAACAGAACACCCTCTGCACATCCTACTGCAAGACACTATTTCCTTTTGACTTAGACTTTAATGAAGTTGCAAAATATATAGTATAAGTAAAGAGCACAGGGAGGTTAATAGTACAGTCGTTTGCCAGTCGGGTTTTAAAAAGTAGATGGAACCAAAAAGGTAAAAATAGTGGAATTTAATTTAGGGAACCGGAAGAAGGGGGTGGGGGTGAAGAGGAGGTCTCAGGTCCAGTACAAGGGACGCAGCAGTAAGAACATAGCAGCAGCCAGACTAAGGCAGGCCAAAGGTCTCTCCAGCCCAGTAGCATGTGTAACAGAAGATGACTGAGGAAGAGCACGAGAACAGAGCAAACATACAGTGATACTCATGCGTAAACACATGTATTTTGTGGCAACTTGTGGCTTAGGGACCTCTTAAGCAGAGAATTATCATCACCAAAAAGTACAGTGTGCGTGGCAGGAGAAAAGGCAGACCCTAATGTAGCAATTCCCTGCCTGCTGGCCACTGGAGACCCTCATATGCTCAAGAAAAGGGCATACCATGTACCTGTATCACCAAGGTATCCTGGAAAATCTTACACATAGCACTCTGGCACCAAAAGGGATTTGTACTTCTGGCCTACACATTTCCATTCCTCTCATGAAAAGACACTGCCACCTCCTGCCACAGTACGTCATTCTAAGGAGGCTGTGAAATCAAAAGGATGTTACCTGAACAGTGGGGGCATCACAGCACACGCAGCAGTATATTCCCGATGCTGTGTTATTCCGGAATAGACGCCCACTGAATGGCTTTTTAAAAAGGCAGAAAAAAAAGAGAAGTTAATAATTCAGGTCTCTAAAAGCTCACCATCTGGAACCAAGCATGTAGGAATCAGATTCAAAACAGGAGAAAAACCATAAAAAAGAAGGCTTCACAGGGGGCTTTGAAGAACAAATATTAGCAGCCTAAAGAAATGAAGGGGAGGATGCCTTTGGATTAATAGTGAAGACTACCCCCTGCCCCCAGAAACTTCGAGACCAGTCAGATGCATAAATCAACCAGGTACCAGGGCTGGAGTCATGACCTCTGAGGAACTTCTGAAAAGTGCAGGATCCCAAAGACCAGGGCTCTGCTATGGAGTGCCACAGCTTCAAAGTAGCTCTACAAAGGGACTTTCCTCCTCCCTGCGTGGTCTGGAGTTGGGATCCTTATTTTACAGATAAGGATTTGGGCACAGTTCACGTGATTTAATCCCACAGCGCATGTTCTGCACGCACAGAAACCCTGGCTCTTGGCTAGGGATGCCAGCACTCCACTCACAACACTCCTTGGCCTCCATCAGAGGAGGAAGCAGAGTGGGGGGACAAGGTGGGTGGGTGATCTGGCACGCAAGGGATAACCTGGCTCCTGCATATTGCATGGCTAATCTACATATGGTCAAAAAAAGGAGACTTCAGGACAAAAATATGATCTTCTCCCTCCCCTCTGGAGAGGCCTCCACCACTGCCACACAGACAGCTGAGCTGGCAGTAAAGTATCCCAGAACAAAAACACCACCCAGTTCAGTATGAGTCTAACTTTCATCCACAGCGTCTCCATTTAGCCCACACCCAGGGCTAAACAATAACCAGTTGTTCTATCACCCAAGACCCCTCCTCAGCTAAGAAAAGGAATTGGGAACGAGGGGGGACTCATAGGCTGAAATTTAAACAGGTTTAATAAAAAAAGAAAACCAATATTAATACTTATACAAAAGACACTAAGTTATACTCAGCCCATAGAGTGGGGGCAAGTTCCTCCAGGGATCACAACCATCGAGGAGAAGAAGGAAGAGAGAAAAGAGAGCACAGCAAAGAGCTCCAGATCCCCACCAGCTTTCCCATTTATAGTAAACCTGACGTTAGTGTTGCAGAACACACCTGTGGGCCAGCCTGGGTCAGCTGCCCTGGATCTCACTGCTAATGGCCTTGATCACCATAGCACAGCTGGCCACAGACTGAAACTAATGTAACAGAAAAGTGATTCTATAAATTTTATCCCTGCAAAACCAGAACACACAGGAAGGCAGGGGCAAACCTGTGGAGCAACTGGGTGATGAGAGCTCCCCAAAGCAGGTTTCCTCTGCCCAGCAGGCAGAGGGAGGTGGCTTAACTTGGACAGAATTAGAGCTTTTGCTTACCGGTTCAGTTCCTTTTCTCTTGTAACATAGAATTGCTCTGGAGTCAATTTTTTTTCCAGTCTGTAGCAACAGTTGCTTCAGCTTGTTTAGTCAGAGAGCCCGTGTCTTCAATTAGATATAGAAAGATAATTTGTATTATTTTAAAAACCGTTTTAATCACTGTTAAGGTGATGATTTCCATCATGACCTCAATTATCCCATAGTTTCTGTGGGTACAGACAGAACACAGGAGGGCAGTTCAGGGGCGTAACAGCAGGGGCAAGTGCTGGACTTTGCATCTGCTTTCCATTCTCTGTGCTACACATGGGGAGCAGCTCCAGCACATCACTTGGGAAGGCTCTGAACATAAACAGGCACCTGTGAGCCAAGGTACCATCTGCTCTCCCAGCTGAGCTCTCAGTTCTGAATGCCCCATCCCTGGAAGTGTTCAAGGCCAGGTTGGATGGGGCTTTGAGCAACCTGATCTAGTGGAAGGTGTCCCTGCCCATGGCAAGGAGGGTGGAACTAGATGATCTTTAAGGTCCCTTCCAACCCAAACCATTCCATGATTCTATTCTGCCTTGGGATAACTGCTGGTCTGCTGGTGCTCCTTCACTGCTGAAAGGTTTGGTAGTTTGCCTCTTGGAAACCCTCAGAAACCAGAACTTGTGCTCATTTATGGGCTATCAAAGATTATCAACTTCCACAGGACTCAGTGAAAAGTAACGCTAAGAAGGGGCACAGGAAGAAAGCAACACCTACAACCCTAAAGAAATGGGTATACAGTTAGATGGGGGACACACAACAGGAGAGCAGAAGTCACCCAACACAGTGCAAACCTCCAGCAACACTTGCTATGAGTCTGTGCACACTGTGCAGAACATTTATGGTGGTACGAGATTGGCACAGAATTAACAGATTGGCTGAAAAACAGTGAGTGAAACAGCTTCATTCCTTCTTAATCAAACAGTCTGATGTAGGAAAGCACCTCCACGCTTATCTCCCATCAGCATAGCATATGTGAAAAAAAAACATCTCCCGAGTGATGAGCACTTGCCTGGACTCATCTCTTGCAACGCAGAGATGATATTGGGGGGGAAAACAGGAATTTGAAAATTACAGTTTAGCTATAAAAACTATAGTCTAGCCTGCCAGTTCAAGAGAAATACCTCCAGCAGGCTGACACAGCCCTTGCCAGCAGGCTAGAGGACACGGGGGACTCGGATGCCCTCCCCTTGGAAGGCAGCTCCTGCCCTTTCCCCCCGCCTCCCCATGCACCGGGCAGAGGGTACCTGTGCCACCGCGGTTGCAGCCGCTGCCGGAGCTCCGCAGCGGGGAGTGGAGGAAGAGGAGGTGACTTCCGAGCATCCTCCGGAGCAGACAAGCCGCCATACCAGCGGGGTGGGCCGGGGGGAGCTGCCGGCCGCGGCCACTTGGCAGCTGCCCGGGTCCCACCCCACCGGTTTGCACATCTAATCCGTACATTCAACCTAAATAATTGCACCTTATAAAAGCAATGAGTAAAGCACCTGCTTAAACACCAATGCAGCATTTGCAGGTAAAGGTTTCAATCACTTCTTACAGAGAGGCAAAGAGATGGACTTAAAAATTGAACAATCCCTGCAGCCATAAATATGACAAAATCCTGTCGAGGCATTTGCTTGCAGCTGTTATAGGTTGTTTTTAAGGAGGATGAGTCTGGTATTTGCATGCAAAAGTGCTCTTGCTCTCCTAAATGCATGTTATAGGCATTGCTCTTAGTTGTATTGATCGAGTAATTGCAAAGGCGACGTGCTAAGTGGCTACTTGTTTATGTGGTGTGATTTGCAGTCACAGCTGCTTTGACTTGACCTATAAATATACCTGTAATAGGACCCGTATTTTAGTTTGGCCTCCTGTCCTTAAAAGGTAGACCCAAACACAGGTCAGTGTGCCAGGGTAAGCCTTAATGCTGTTGTCTGCTTTTTTTCCCAGTAGCTCCATTTCTGATTGAAATTCGTTCATCATTACTGAAAGGAACTCTTTTGATTGCATCAGATAACAAGGCTAATAATGGTGTTTAATACAAAATGACCTTCTTTTTAGTCTAATTCTTCTAATCTAATTTTTAAATCAAAGCTAAAAAAATAGTGTTGTGTGATCAGTCCTGTGTATACACACCCTTTTGTATTGAAACATCCTCATGTCTAAGATGGTGAGCACAATGGCAGACGAGGACATCCAGCACAGTGTATGATCGGTACCCTGGCTGCAATCAAATCCTCTGCTTGGATCCACTAAGCCATGCATCGAAAGACAGATAGCAGCAAGGCTTGTAGATGATCGCACTCGCTATCTGCAGCAGCGGGGAGAGGGGGGCACACGGTTGATTAATGGCTTTGTCCTCTATAATAAGACATGATGGAGTGAAGCCAGAGTACCTTGATAAAAATCCTGGAGATGTGATGCCTGTGAGTCCTCTGGACCATGATTCAGGATGGTAGGGGAGCGGGGCTGCTGGGCACAGAGGAGAGGGCTTCACTGGGGCTCTCAGCGCTGGTGGAGGGCAGCGTCTATGCTGTAGACAGAAGGGACAACATTTTTCCATGTTCAGCCATTTGGGAAGTGAAGATCAGAGAAGATCTTTCCAAACCCTTTCTAACTTACTGCTATGGCATCTTGTATCAGTCATTTAGCCACAGTTTAGAGGGAATTGAACATGTTAGGCAGGCTTTGGAGAGGAGAGACCCAATTTGACACTCCTCCAGTTCTGGCAAATGGTTTTAGGGCTGGAAAAGTGGTGGCAGGCTATGGTGTTGCTCCCGGGGCTCACTGACGCTGTCTCCAGCTCAACCGTGGAAAAGAGGCATTTTCCTCCTGCTCCTGGCCTTGGTCTCAGGCAGTGTTTGCTGCTGAGGAGGACAGGTAATCAATGCAGTTCTCCCTGAAGTATCTGGGAAATGAAGTAGGGTGAGCGAAAGTGATTAGTCCTGAAACTTGCATGTTTTAATGTAATTGACATTGATTTAACTGGTGCTTTTTTTAAAGACAAAATTCAATAAGAAATGGACTGTCAATATCTTCCTTGCGGCTCTCTGTTATTGGTACCATCCCAAAAGGCAGCAATTTCGAGGCAGTGGAAACTGAACCAACCCAGGTCCATTGCTGCACCATCTTCCTCACATCCTGGGGGAGAGGAGCAGGTGCCTGGGCCATGCACCCTGGGGAGCAGCAGGAGCAGAGAGCATTAGGCTCATCAGCCCTGGCCTCATCATCCTCTCTTTTATCCAGCTTATTGCAAGCCACTCCCTGATTAAAATGAGCATGGTGGTGGGAGAGGCAGATCCTGTTCATCCCAATGGCCATGATCCACATTTGAGGTGGGGCATTGGCAGATTACATCCTTCATTTCTCCCTCCAACAGAAGCCTGACCTGCAGTCCTCTGAACTGGCAGGACAGGTCTTCTTCAAGCGGAAAACAACGCCCCCGGCTGGAGGTATTTCATTTTTCAGATCTTCAGTGCTGAAAAAACAAATCATTGTCCTGTTATGCTTGTAATATTGCCTCCCATGGTTACAGCACATACCGAGCTTCATAGCTAGGCTGAGAACCGGCCTGCATTTCTCCCCATAGACTGTTGTAAAAGCCAATTAGGCTGTTACTTAATTTTCCTCCTTTTTTTTTTTTCTCCTCATGCACACAGAGAGGCAGTTAAAAGTCTCCCGTAGCTACGTTATGTAAATTTTCAAGTAAATTCTTTCTGCATTGTAGTTCAGCGGGTTTATTGTTAAAAATGTCGCCTGACTCCAGCACATACACAAGCTGCATCCAGGAAAGGGTCACTCATCAAAAGCACAATGTCCTATTAGATGTGTGCAGACGGGGGAGAAGCTCCTCAGCTCCTCCGGTAGCGTTACCCTGCACCGAGGCAGCAGCGTGTGTGTAGGCAGGTGAAGGCGAGAGTAGGAGGGAAGCGGTCACGGTCCAGACTATCCTGCTAATATTTATTCGGGCTCTAACCATTTCCCAGCCCAGGCTCTGTCTTGACTGACAGCTTTGGAGACAAGCAGAGCATCACATAATGCCTACGCTGGCAGATACTGAGCAGTCAGCCAGGGAGCGGTGAGGTGCAGAAATCAAATGAACCCTGTTCAAATTCAAACTTCTGCTTAAGCAGCTTTTGTTAATAAAGCCCCTTGACATTGCTACGTACGGAAGAAAACAGTGAAATAGTGGTATTTTTATTTTATATGCATTTGTGTGCAATCAGCTTTCCTCTGCTCATTTGTCATACCTAATTGTCACGGTTTTAAAGCTGGGCCAGCTATTAAACCTGCGGCAGATGCCCTCTGTTATCCCCTCCCCTCCCCCCAAAGGGAAAGGGAAAGGGAAAAGGGAGAGAGACTTCCGGGTTGGAAAGTTAAAACAGTTTTAATAAACTATAATAATGAAAAAGAGTATAATAATAATAATAGAAATAATCAAATATATACAAATATATATATACAAAACCAAGATTGAGCTCCCCTGAAGTCAGCCACGTCACCACCGGCACTGCAGGGCAGGCTCCGGGAAGGCCCAGCCTGGGCCTAGCGACGGTCGAGAGCTGGATTCAGGGATGCACGGATCGGGATCGGGGGCAGCAGGAAAACAGACGGAGTCCTCCTTGGACACCGGCCATAGCAGAAAGAGAGCGAGACCCTCGTGATCCCCCCCCTTATACCGAGAATGACGTGTGTGGGATGGAATACCCTCGTTGGTCAATTTTGGGTCACCTGCCCTGTCTGCTCCCCCCTGCAGCTGCGACCCCCCTTCGGCTCTTCACTTGTAAGCAGTGAGGAATTCAGCAGTGACCTTGGTTTCTCTAAGAATAAGTACAGCAAGAGCCTTACTGCACAACATCCCTACCGGTGCCTCAGCGATAACTACAAACTTCGAGCATTATCAGTCCTGGAAGCAGACACTGTCTGCAAACATGCAGTTAGTTTCAGAAAGTGCAGTTACTTAGAGGAGACTTAGCTGAAAGTAAAAAACACTGAAAGGAAAATCGGCCTGGTTTAGGCCAAACCAGGACATTCCACCCCTTATTCCATACCATTCACGTCATACTCAGATCACCACTAACTTTTTATTTTAAAATATATACAGATAACATTAGTTTATGATTCATCTCTATACAGAAAAAAAAAAGTTCATCAAGTTCATTTAGTTCAGGATTGTGGGTTTCCATCTGGCTAGGAGTCTCCCAGGGTAGGAGAGATGGTATGAGCTTTGTCACGGTTCATGCCCACGGGTTGCAGGTTAAAGATGTCAGTCTCGAGGAGGTTACTGGACACCACTCGCAGCTAGCTCTGGTCTCATCACCACTGCTTCAACCTGAAAGATACTTATGAACACTGTTAGTATTATGCAGCAATTAACATCATGCAGTTCAGAATTAAGTATTCTCACCCAAGATCAGATCACCTTCAGGGACACATCGGACTCCACCATCCTGCAGCATCACCCACCAAGTACATCCAGGTCCTTGAGCGAAAGCAATCCCATGAATGGGTTTACCTTTGCCCATAGCAGGAAGAACCCAGACAGTTTTTCCCAACAGATTCCTTTCATGCACCACAGGGATTTTATCCCCTTCTACTGTATGTAGAAGGTCTGACTGAGAAGGGCCAGCTCGATTGATAGATCCCCTGGTGTTAACTAGCCAGGTAGCTTGTGCCAAATGCTTATCCCAGTTTTTAAAGGTTCCACCCCCCATTGCTTTTAGGGTAGTTTTTAACAGCCCATTATACCGTTCAACTTTCCCAGATGCTGGTGCATGATAGGGGATGTGATATACCCATTCGATGCCATGCTCTTTGGCCCAGTTATCTATGGAGACTGTTTTTGAAATGAGTCCCATTGTCTGACTCAATTCTCTCTGGCGTGCCGTGTCGCCACAAGATTTGCTTTTCAAGGCCCAGAATAGTGTTCCTGGCAGTGGCATGGGGCACAGAGTATGTTTCCAGCCATCCGGTGGTCGCCTCCACCATGGTAGCACATAACGTTTACCCTGGCGGGTTTGAGGGAGTGTGATATAGTCAATTTGCCAGGGCCTCCCCATATTTATATTCAACCACCGTCCCCCATACCACAAAGGTTTTAAACCGTTTGGCTTGCTTAATTGCGGCGCATGTTTCACAATCATGGATAACCTGTGCAATAGAGTCCATAGTTAAGTCCACCCCTCGGTCACGAGCCCATCTGTATGTTGCATCTCTCCCTTGATGAACCTGAAAGTGTCATGAGCCCACCGAGCTAAAAAGAATTCACCTTTATGTTCCCAGTCCAAATCTATTTGGAACACTTTAGCAGCTTGATCCGCTTGTTGGTTGTTTCGATGTTCCTCAGTTGCCCGACTTTTAGGTACGTGAGCATCTACATGACGTACCTTCACGACTAGTTTCTCTAGCCGAGCAGCAATATCTTGCCACAATTCAGCAGCCCAAATAGGTTTCCCTTTGCGCTGCCAGTTGCTTCGCTTCCACTGCTTTAACCACCCCCACAAGGCATTTGCTACCATCCATGAGTCAGTATAAAGATACAGCCTTGGCCACTTTTCTCGTTCAGCAATGTCTAAAGCCAGCTGGATGGCTTTTACCTCTGCGAATTGACTTGATTCACCTTGTCCTTCTGTGGCTTCTGTGACTCGTCGTATAGGACTCCATGCAGCAGCTTTCCACTTCCGATGCTTTCCTACAAGACAGCAGGATCCATCGGTGAAGAAGGCATACTGCTTCTCATCCTCTGGTAGTTCATTATATGGTGGGGCTTCTTCAGCACGTATCACCTCTTTTTCTGGTGGCACTCCGAAGTCTTTGCCTTCTGGCCAGTCCATGATCACTTCTAAGATTCCTGGGCGATTAGGGTTTCCTATTCGAGCCCTCTGTGTAATTAATGCAATCCATTTACTCCATGTAGCATCAGTTGCATGATGGGTAGTGGGAACCTTACCCTTGAACATCCAGCCTAGTACTGGTAATCGGGGTGCCAGGAGCAGCTGTGCCTCAGTACCAATTACCTCTGAGGCAGCTCTAACTCCTTCATATGCTGCCAGTATCTCTTTTTCAGTTGGAGTGTAATTGGCCTCAGAGCCCTTGTATCCTCGACTCCAAAATCCTAGGGGTCAACCTCGAGTCTCCCCTGGCACTTTCTGCCAGAGGCTCCAGGTAGGACCATTGTCCCCAGCTGCGGTGTAGAGCACATTTTTAACATCTTGTCCCATACGGACTGGTCCAAGGGCTACTGCATGCACAATCTCCTGTTTAATCTGTTCAAAAGCCTGTTGTTGTTCAGGGCCCCACTGAAAGTCATTCTTCTTTCTGGTCACCTGATAAAGAGGGCGTACAATCTGGCTGTAATCTGGAATATGCATTCTCCAGAAACCCACAACGCCTAAGAAGGCTTGTGTTTCCTTTTTGTTAGTTGGTGCGGACATAGCTGTTATTTTGTTGATCACCTCTATTGGGATCTGGCGACGCCCATCTTGCCATTTAATCCCTAAAAACTGGATCTCCCGGGCAGGCCCCTTGACCTTGCCTCTTTTTATGGCAAAACCAGCTTTCAGAAGAATTTGGATGATTTTCTCCCCTTTGTCAAAAACTTCTGCTGCTGTATCACCCCACACAATGATGTCATCAATATATTGCAAATGTTCTGGAGCTCCACCCTTTTCTAGTGCAGTCTGGATCAGTCCGTGGCAAATAGTAGGACTGTGTTTCCACCCCTGGGGCAGTCGATTCCAGGTATACTGGATACCTCTCCAGGTAAAAGCAAACTGTGGCCTGCACTTTGGTGCCAAGGGAATAGAGAAAAATGCATTAGCAATGTCTATAGTGGCGTACCACTTGGCTGCCATGACTCCAGTTCGTATTGAAGTTCTAGCATGTCTGGCACAGCAGCACTCAGAGGTGGTGTAACTTCATTTAGGCCACGATAGTCCACAGTTAATCTCCATTCTCCATTAGACTTTTGCACTGGCCATATAGGACTATTAAAGGGTGAGCGAGTCTTGCTAATCACTCCTTGATTTTCTAATTGTCTAATCAGTTTATGAATGGGGATCAGGGAGTCTCGATTGGTGCGATATTGTCGTCGGTGCACCGTGGCAGTAGCAATTGGTACCTGTTGTTCTTCAGCCTTCAGCAACCCTACAACAGAAGGATCCTCTGAGAGGCCAGGCAAGGTAGACAGCTGTTTAATGTCCTCAGTCTCTACAGCTGCTACACCAAAGGCCCATCTATATCCTTTTGGGTCCTTAAAATACCCTTTCTTAAGGTAGTCTATGCCAAGGATGCACGGAGCATCTGGACCAGTCGCAATGGGGTGCTTTTTCCATTCATTTTCAGTTAGGCTCACTTCGGCCTCCAATACAGATAACTCTTGAGATCCCCTTGTTATTCCCGAGATACTGACAGATTCTGTCCCTTTATGATTCGATGGCATGAGGGTGCACTGTGCACCAGTGTCTACCAGGGCTCGATACTTTTGTGGTTCTAATGTGCCAGGCCATCGAATCCACACAGTCCAATAAACTTGGTTGTCCCTCTCCTCCTCCTGGCTGGAGGCAGGGCCCCTCTAATTAAAGACTGGATTCGTGCAGCTCACGGGGACTGGACCTTCATTTCCCCTATTCACTCTTGGAAAAAAAAGGATTTGAGGCCCATCTACCCTGACTGGGGTCCTGCTCATTGGTAACTGGAGCAGCCATCCTCCTAGGAAAATTCTCTCTGGTGTTTCTGTTAGCTTGCAACTCACGTACTCGTGCCTGTAGGGTACTGGTAGGTTGTCCATGCCATCTGCTCATGTCCTCCCCATAATCACGCAGGGTAAACCACAGGATACCTCGTGACATGTCCCGTTTCCTTTGAGCCAGTCCAGTAGGAGGGCATTTCCTCCTAAAGGCTGCAACACGGGCCTGTGTAGGTAGAGAGTCAAGTTTATTCTCGATCCTGGACAGTTTGTCTGACAGTTGTTTAAATGAGTCCTTGTTCTCCTTAGTCAGTTTTTCCACAGCCGAGACACGGGCCTGCAGTGGGGAAGAAATACTATCTTCATACTGTCGCATATAGTTAGCCATTTCGCCCACACTAGGTCGTGCCATAGGATCTTCTCCCCAGACAAATATTGACAATGTATGGGTATGTGTTGGTGGAGCACTCTTCACAACCTTCCGGAACATGGATCGGTTGCATTCCACTTCATTAGGATTTACAGGATCTACAATGTCCTGAGGGTGTTTATAAATGATCTCTTGCACAGCTAGTTCTCTAAGGTAGTTAATACCTTTTTCTATAGTGGTCCATTTGCTTAGGTGGCTCATAACATCATCTTTATAGGGATACCTGCTCTTTACAGCTGACAAGAGTCGCCTCCAGAGGCTGATAGTGTTCGACCTTCTTGGAAGCATCTTATCAATACCACCATCTCTGGACAGGGATCCCAACTGTCTGGCTTCTCTACCATCCAATTCTATGCTATCTGCCCCATTATCCCAGAATCGGAGCAACCAGGTAATAATTGACTCACCGTCATAACGACTAAAATCTTTTCTTATATTTCGCAGTTCTTTCAGGGATAAGGAGTGGTAGGTTATCTCTACTTCCGAGTCTGAGTCCTCCTGTGATTGTTCTGCTTTAGAAGGACCTTTCTTGTCCTTCTTGTGTAATGGGTCTGCTTTAAAAAGACGATCAAGGAAACCCCCCTCTGTGTCAGGCCCTGACTCTGACTGAGAAGGGCCCTCACCTGGGTCCTGTGCTGGCTCTGCCTTAGAAGGCTCTGAGTCATCATCCTTCACTTTACTAGCTGATTTCTTTCGGTGTTTTCTCCTGGTTACAGGGGCAGCATGATACCTACCGCTGTTGCTGCACTGACATCTAATCACATACCACACCAGAAACACATTCAGGACAAACGAAAATAAAACCATGCCACCTAGACAGCGCCATCCTAATTTCGCAAAATCTAGTGGAATCACCTTGGCAGAAAAGGAGAAGGTACTATCCCAAAGTAAAATTGGAAGTATAATCATTAACAGAATCAGCTAAAGGACTCCCAGAGTGCGCAGATAAAATCTCTGCTACCGAGGTCAGAGTAGTAACAACCCAGTTTATCACGACATAAATCCGTACGAAACGCCATAACAAAACAATGCATGTTGACCAGTACCCAGCAATGATAAACTGCACATAAACACTAACAAACAACGGCAAGTAAGGTATTATTACACTTAACTCTGTAAAAGGCTTAATAAAGAGACGAGATAGCACAGCGATCAAAAATGACATTACCATCTTCGCTATCTGTTTTAATTTCCAACCCCTCATAAATCTCAAAGGAAGAACTCCGATACTCTCTCAGCTGAGCTCTCCGGGTCTCCTCCCACTGGAGCTGGGATTCGACTTATCAGAGCAACCTGTCGGAGCTTCTTTCGTGCCCCACGTTGGGCGCCAATAAATCTGTCACGGTTTTAAAGCTGGGCCAGCTATTAAACCTGTGGCAGATGCCCTCTGTTATCCCCCCCCCTCCCCCCAAAGGGAAAGGGAAAGGGAAAAGGGAGAGAGACTTCCGGGTTGGAAAGTTAAAACAGTTTTAATAAACTATAATAATGAAAAAGAGTATAATAATAATAATAGAAATAATCAAATATATACAAATATATATATACAAAACCAAGATTGAGCTCCCCTGAAGTCAGCCATGTCACCACCGGCACTGCAGGGCAGGCTCCGGGAAGGCCCAGGCTGGGCCTAGCGACGGTCGAGAGCTGGATTCAGGGATGCACGGATCGGGATCGGGGGCAGCAGGAAAACAGACGGAGTCCTCCTTGGACACCGGCCATAGCAGAAAGAGAGCGAGACCCTCGTGATCCCCCCCCTTATACCGAGAATGACGTGTGTGGGATGGAATACCCTCGTTGGTCAATTTTGGGTCACCTGCCCTGTCTGCTCCCCCCTGCAGCTGCGACCCCCTTCGGCTCTTCACTTGTAAGCAGTGAGGAATTCAGCAGTGACCTTGGTTTCTCTAAGAATAAGTACAGCAAGAGCCTTTCTGCACAACATCCCTACCGGTGCCTCCGTGATAACTACAAACTTCGAGCGTTATCAGTCCTGGAAGCAGACACTGTCTGCAAACATGCAGTTAGTTTCAGAAAGTGCAGTTACTTAGAGGAGACTTAGCTGAAAGTAAAAATCACTGAAAGGAAAATCGGCCTGGTTTAGGCCAAACCAGGACACTAATGTATGTCCCCTCCTATGGGGTGTTCCCATTGAAACATATGGGAGCTCAGCATACAGGAATTTGGCCTGGACCTGTCATACACAGTGATACTGTGTGCCCAGGTCCCCAGAGAATGAAGAAAAGGGGACCAGCATGAGCACTTTGGGGGGTAGGTTGTATCTGTGGCGGGCTCCATTTTCCTCACAGAAATCCTGTTTCTGTAGGAGATCACAGGAACTCCACATCCTTCCTCAGCAGAGTCTTCCCTCTCCTCTAACAGACTTCATACAACTCCACACCTAATTTCTAGCCCCTCAGATGTGATGAAACTTTGACTCTTGGTATACGGAGATACTGTTTCCTCATGGAAACGCTATCCAAAGATATGTGGTAATGCTCTGGTGCTGAATTCCAATGATGGAGAGGGATTTCAGCAAAAATTATTAGTAGCAGAAGTACCAAAGCATCTTGGAAAAGGGTATTGGTGGTTTCCAGAGGCACAGAGAGACTGAATGCAGATCTGAACCTCCCTGAATCTGATCCACAGATTCTGCTGAGATTCATTTGTGGAGTAGCCTGATGTGATTCAGGTCAAAGACATCATTAGAAATAATGAACACACAACTTCTTGCCTTGTTTGCTTTACAGTTTAATAACTGTTTTTGCTAATCATAAGCTATAGGGTACCTAATTATTCTGACCTCTGATTTTAGGAAAAAATAGGTCATATTTGTGGACTAGCTTAAGCAGGAGCCTTCTGCTGAAGTCTAAGGATGGAATTTGGATAGAATAGAATAGAATAGAATAGAATAGAATAGAATAGAATAGAATAGAATAGAATAGTTCCAGTTGGAAAGGACCTACAGGTTTGGTCCACTGTAACAAATGCTTTGAGTTGGATTAGATCAAATGCCCTCCATAGGTCCTGTCCAGCATAAATTATTATAGGATTCTAAATGCTTTGAGAAATTTTTTGCAAAATGAGTGAAGACACGAATTCAAAGTGAAATGGATATTCTGCAATCACTCCATGACAGAAAACTCTATTCTGCAATCAGGCCATGCTTTTTGAAAAGCAGACACACCCTGGGATGGAGTGAGTGTATCTGCAGGGGCAGCTATTGGGAAGCAACAACTCCAGGCTGTTTCTCTGGCTTGCCCCATGCATCCCCTATATGATACCATCCAAGTTCCTTGAGCCCCATGGACAGTAATAATACATTCACAGAATCACAGAATCACAGAATGTTAGGGACTGGAAGGGACCTCGAAAGATCATCTAGTCCAATCCCCCTGCCGGGGCAGGATTGCCTAGACCATATCACACAGGAACGCGTCCAGGCGGGTTTTGAATGTCTCCAGAGAAGGAGACTCCACAACCCCTCTGGGCAGCCTGTTCCAGTGTTCGGTCACCCTCACCGTAAAGAAGTTTTTCCTCAAATTTAAGTGGAACCTCCTGTGTTCCAGCTTGCACCCATTGCCCCTTGTCCTGTCAAGGGATGTCACTGAGAAGAGCCTGGCTCCATCCTCTTGACACTTGCCCTTTACATATTTATAAACATTAATGAGGTCACCCCTCAGTCTCCTCTTCTCTAAGCTAAAGAGACCCAGCTCCCTCAGCCTCTCGTCATAAGGGAGATGTTCCACTCCCTTAATCATCTTCGTGGCTCTGCGCTGGACTCTCTCTAGCAGTTCCCTGTCCTTCTTGAACTGAGGGGCCCAGAACTGGACACAATACTCCAGATGCGGCCTCACCAGGGCAGAGTAGAGGGGGAGGAGAACCTCTCTTGACCTGCTGACCACACCCCTTCTAATACACCCCAGGATGCCATTGGCCTTCTTGGCCACAAGGGCACATTGCTGGCTCATGGTCATCCTGTTGTCCACTAGGACCCCCAGGTCCCTTTCCCCTACGCTGCTCTCCAACAGGTCTGCCCCCAACTTGTACTCATACATGGGGTTGTTCTTGCCCAGATGCAGGACTCTACACTTGCCCTTGTTATATTTCATTAAATTTCTCCCCGCCCAACTCTCCAGCCTGTCCAGGTCTCTCTGAATGGCTGCGCAGCCTTCCGGCACATCAGCCACTCCTCCCAGTTTTGTGTCATCATTCCCCAAACTTGTGTGTGATTTCTTATCCCTCGTACCTCAAGGTAGTGAAGAAATGTGATGGTTCTTCTTCCACCCAGTGCCCAAACCTGAACAAAGCATGGAATGAACAGTTATTTGGCAGCAACCACTGTAGCAGCAGCTTTCTGTAGGTTATCTTAATGGATTTATCACCCTGAACTAAGCCCTGACCATCTGTTCCCTCCTCTAATTACAAATGCAGAAAAAGCTAATTCACGATTGCATCATAAAAAAAGTGAAATATAAGTGATTTAAGAGTGGAGTATGTCATGCTTCACACTCTGGGAGAAATTGCTCTCCCTTCAATAGACTGATTTCCCTGACAACAGAGTTTACCTCTTTCCTCAGGAATTCCTCACCAAAACAGGTTTTATTCCTGCTCATTCATCTTAGATGTGTTTTAAAATTTGTGATTCTCCTAAGTGCAGTTATGAGCCTTCTTTCATTCTGTCTTAGATGAGCCCCAAAAGATGTATGTTTAATGCATTTTCTAATCAGGGAAAACACAAACTCTTGCTCCTTAAAAATCCCCTAAAACTCCACATTTCTTCTGTCTCACTTCTGCTGTGATGAAGGCGTGTTGGGTAGAGCTGCCCACTCATTTTGTGCTGGTAGCTCATCTTCACTCTAGTGCTCTTGGTTTGGAAGATAAGCAGAAAGTGGGGGGCTGAGTGCATGCCCTGCTCATCATGAATGACCTTAAATTCTTTTGTCCTACAACTGTCTGAGCCACCAGCGGGGGTAATGGTTTAGCTGGGAGCTCAAGTTCTGATTCACTTGTGTTGTGTGGGTAAGGATTCCTGGCAACATCTGTCCTCTGTCCTCTGGAGTCTTATGCTAAAAAATGCTGCAATTGAACAAGTTAAGTTGAGGAGCCAAGAAGTAATACCTTGGTCCTCTCTGTTTTTTATGGGATGCATGCTCCTGCCACCAGCGCTTCTCCCCAGTGTGAAGCGCTGTGCCCTGGGTCTGCAGCAGCTTTGGCAGAGCCTTCAGCAGCCCTAAAGGCTGTGACCCGGCTCATGGGGGAGTTCGATGGGGCACTCGAACATGCTGCTGGCTCCCCGCGAGAGATACTGATCTCATGGCCGGACAGGGAGGCTGGACTCGCCTCTTGATTTCACTCACGTAAGAATTATGGTGTAATGAACAGAACTGTTGGTAAAGTAGGTGGATAGTGGAGGGGGGGAAATACCTTAAACTGAATTTGGCATCTGGGTTTTTGGAGGCTTTTTATTTTTTTTCCCCCTCAGTTATTTAAAACTAGGTTGTGATTGTTCTCAAATGTATATGTTATTTGAAAAACAGGAAACACATAGTAGGGTGGAAGCAGTGCAAGAGATCACTCTAATTCCAAAAATTGCCTGGGGGATTCTCAGGCGTACAGCGTGCAGTTCTGCTTTGCCTAGCATGATTTGCCTGCCTTAAACTCATTCTTTTAGCAGTACTTCAAGACTGGGCTATAATCCTTGGTCTCCAGCATGCTCACCAGTTACCTGTTGGAAAAAACAGCATTCTGTCCTCAAGGCATGAGCTGGTTTTCTGTTTCATGAAAATGGAGTGCCCAGTGGTGGTCTGGCCCAGCACCCCCCGCTCCCACAGGAACGGGAGTTGGGGTTTCCTTTCCAGGGCCCATCTGAACAACTCTGGGCTGAGCAAAAACTTCTACTCCAGCCTCATGTGATATCAGGACTGGCCAGATCTGCAGGGACAACTACCCCTATGGGAACTTTGGGTTAGGAGCCTTTTAAAAGAATGTACTCAGTCAATGCTGCTGCTGTAAATGTTGTGGTCCATATTTGCTATGTAGGAAGAGGGTAGAAAGGATCAGATCAGGCTCCAGTTTTCATACAGACCTCTTGTTTCCACACCATACTGCCATTCATCTAGCAGGGAAAAATATCAGTACATCAGGTATTGCTAGCATGTTCGTAGCATGCCTTGCTTTAATTTTTGTGTGGCAAGCACAGACACCTTCCCAGCATACCTAATGTTCCGTGGCATTTCAGTACCAAAAATGAGCACAGACTTGACTGGAATCTGTGCCGCTGTTTGCTGTTGTAGTCCCCTGGTCAGCAAATACACCGCAAGTGGCAACAACAGACTAAATTGGTGGTGGCCCCGTTCTTATCTGTCTGCTATCCCATGGTAAGCAAAGCTACAGCCTAATCCCTGAGTGAATGATCACAGCTTTCTGATCAGAGGTTTTGCTCTGAAGAAGGCACCCTGACCAAGGGAGCAGCGTGCTCCTTAGCACATGTAACACTGCATCCTGAACTCACCCTGCATGTCATCTTATTTTAGAAGCATACCACATGCTGCACAAACACTTGGCTTGCGGAAACTGCCATGAGATTCTTACACCCAACATAACACTTGGCCCAGTGCTGCAAAGCCCCCGTCCCTGTTGATTCCAGGTACTTAGCTTTCTTGTCGTTGGGAATTCCTAGAGGAATTTAATACATGAATAGCTCTAAGCTCATCCAGTGTTTAGTCTTAAACTACCTTTAATAAGTTTAGACTTATTAAAAAATCTCATGACTTTTTAAAAATACATTAATACCTAAGGGCCAGCCTTTAGTCATCTAACTCTCTTTTTGGTACTGCAGGTCCTGTTAATAGCAGGTGGATCTAGGGTTAAACTCACTGACATTAGAAGTCTACAGCAAAAATGGTGTAATGAAAAGAAATTGGCACTCGCAGCACGTGATTCTGCTGTATGATCTACCATAGATAAAATGTGTTTTAAGAGTGCCCATTTGTCAGAGAATACTTTAATTTTCCAACTTTGGAAATTAGATATCATTACCAAAATCTCTTACATCTTGGGACACACCATAATTTGTTCCCTAATGTCAATTAAAACTAATGACTTGACATTTTGAAAAGCCTTTTGACTCTTGAATATCTGTCCTGGTTTCGTGGGGATAAAATTTATAGAATCACTTTTCTGTTACATTTAGTTTCAGTCTGTGGCCAGCTGTGCTATGGTGATCAAGGCCATTAGCAGTGAGAGCCAGGGCAGCTGACCCAGGCTGGCCCACAGGTGTGTTCTGTAACACTAACGTCAGGTTCACTATAAATGGGAAAGCTGCTGGAGATCTGGGGCTCTTTGCTCTCCTCTCTTCTCTCTTTTTCTTCTTCTCCTTAGAGGGTGTGGTGCCTGGAGGAACTTGCTGCCACTCTGTGGGCTGAGTATAACTTTGTGTCTTTTGTATGAGTATTGATATTGGTTTTCTTACTTTATTAAATCTGTTTAAATTTCAGGCCCTGAGTCTCCCTCCTTTTCCCAATTCCCTTTCTCAGCTGGGGAGGGGTCTTGGGTGACTGAACAACTGGTTATTGTTTAGCCCTGGGTGTGGGCTAAATGGAGACAATATCTTTTTGACATCTGGCCTTTATGATATCTTCTTTCAAACTCTGTCATTAAAAGCATCTTGTTTAGAGAAGTTTGTATTAAAAAGGAATTAAAAACATGCTATAGGATGTTGGGTTTTTTTTAAATCCTTCTTATAACTAGGAAGCACTGCTGATCTGTAGAAGGTTGTCGGTTAGAAAACACAAGGGATGAATATCAGAAACAGTGACAATCTAGGGACACCTCCTGGAGATGGCAAGAGAGCAATAACAAGGAAATGGGGAACACTGAGTCTATGAGCTGTAATTTAGATGTGGGACCAGCGTGTGCTGAGGTGTCTGGTTGGGTAGTTAGCTCAACCTTTTTTGCAACAGGAGGGTGAACTGGTTTTGGAGCAGTTTCTGGTCCACAAGAAGTTAGCACCATGTTTTAAAGCAAACTTGCACAATGCTGGCACCACAAAAGGGAAAGATGTTACACACTACAGCGTCTACGGAGGAGTTTGTTATTTTTGGCAGTTTTATGCAGCATGGATGAGGGAGTGAGAGCAGTGGACAGCTTTATGTAGACTGGAAAAGGTTTGCTCACAGGTAAGACCTCCAGGCAAAACCTAATGGTGCTGCACTTTCTAGAAGAGTCTTTTGCTGAAGAGCCTTTTTTATCTCTCAGTCTAAAATAAGCAAGGCAACTTTGCACAGACCAAGCACTAGGACTGCTAGAACACAAGGTCAGAGAAACCCTCTGCTGTGCTCACTGGCAAGGCAGGACTAGAAAAAGGAGAGCTGGTTGTAAACAGCAGTTAAGTGGGTGGGTATAACCTGGGCAAAAGACGGCACGAGCAACAGGATCTGCTGCCTACTTTGATATGATTTGTTTTCTCATCTTGCTGTATTTCCCCCAACATTCATCCAACTTCAGGCAAGAGCTGGCTTCAGTTATGCTTTGCCCATGGTTTCCATAGATGACATCTCAGCATGTCAGTGAAACATCAGTGAGCTGGAAGAACAAGCTGGTTCATTAGCATGCAAATAAGCTCACTCCTTAATAAGAGAAAAGCTTTTACTAGCTCATTGTGTCTCCAATACACTAATTTCTTCCATGTCCTACAAATAACTTTTTTATAGGTCGAAGACATGTACATGTGTATGTGTCTCCCTCTGTGTTTCTGTCATTTCTGCACATATTCTACCTACACCTGAAATGTAAATTCTGCCTGGGTTATGGTGGACAAGAAAGGCCAGATAAAGTCATTCCAATATTTCTGATATATTTCAGTGTCAGAGCCATTTGTACAATAGAAAAATAATTAGCTCATTAAGAGGGCTAAAGAGCTGTTAATTTATCTGCAAAGTTCTGCTATAATAGCTGTACTGGTAAGGAGTGTGAAAAAATCATGCCCCAAGTCCACACAGCTGTATTGCAAAGCCCATGGCAAAATGCTAGAGCAGAGTCCTTTGGTGGTTTCCCTCTGTGCCGTTTGGGGAGAGCTGCAGCTGCCTGGGAGGAGAGGAGACACCTTGGCACAGCCGTGGTGGTAGAGGGTTTGCTTTCTGGATGTGCCAGTAGGCGTTTGTCCATGTGTATCTGTGCTGTATTATGTGTTGTCATCTCTGCGTAGCACTTCATGTAACTGCACTCAGCAGTTAACGCATGTTAGCTGACCACGGATTCCCACCCCTGCTGTCTGCAGGCAGAGTCCTGCCTCCCTGAGCTCCCTGCACGGCCAGCCCCACTTCTCAGTGTTTGGGTGGCATCGCTCTGGTCTGTAGGGCTGAAAATGTCCAGTGCCTCATGTAGATCCAACGCATGGCATTGGAAGAGCTCTTTTTTAGCTTCTGTAGTTCAGGGAAATAGTTTGCACAGGCGAAAAAGAGGTCTTTTGTCATGGTGTGGTAAGGGTTTTGCCATTGCTGCACTATCAGCAAAGTTTGTTGAGGAGAGACTGGCCATAGATTTGGGGATTTTTCTTGCAAAGTCATGCCCTATGGTTCATAACCACCCTAGCCCACAACCAAACTGATGTCTATCAGCGCTGTTTCTTCCCTGTGGTTACAAGATGAAACCACAGGGTTAGAACCCCCCTTTTCAGAATGAGCCTCTGAGTGCAGAGAAGGAATTGTAACTGAAGAACACCTTTGGGAGTTTGTGGAACCTTATAATCCAAAATAGTCAAGATGACTGTGAAAGACTGTTTTCCCATTTTGGCTAGCTGGTTAGTCCTCACACCATGGGAATGAAAACATGGCAACGAAGGAATGAAGCTTGGAGGATGTATTCTCGTTAATCAAGGAAGATACCAAAGGCATAAGAGCTCTGTTTTTATTATTATTTCCTAAGTCTTGAACTCTGGACTTGTCCTTACTGGATACATCCTATTCTTCATACTTTCTCTGGTGTGTCTTCTTTTATCTTCCTCTAAGATCAGAAGTAACAGAGCATATACATGAAACGGGCTAAGTCCATGGAGCCAAAAAGGCATCTCCTGGAAATTTGGACCTTCTACCTAGTGAAATATAAGAGCTGTCATTTACTGTTGTGTTTAGCAATTCAGGATGGCACAAGAGCACAATGGCCAAATCCTTTATTGCATAAGGAAATTGTGTATTTTGAAGGCCTGCAGGATGAACCACTGTGTTATCTTGAGTATATAATTTCCAGAGATATCCTTTTTTTTTTTTTTTCATAGTGATGACTGAATTTGGTATCTCCTGCTTGTTCACCTGTCACATGGCAATGGAGTTCTCTGTCATGGAATCGTAAGGAAACCTTGACTCACATTAGGGTTCAGGAAGACCATGGAGCTATACAGAGCATCCTGAGATCTACGATATTGATACAGGTTAGGCTTCCCACTGTAACCACAGACTTTCTTTAAAGATACCTTATTAGACTATGCATAGTAAGATTCTTGAAATGAGCTGCACTTGCTCCTCCATATCCCTTTATTCTAGGTAATCATGTAGCTAACTGTTCAGTAATTGTCAATTGTAAATGGATTATTAGAAGCTATTAGGAAAAAAAAGAGAATGCATCACAAACTCTTCAATATTGTATTGAGGTCTAGTTTTATGTCTAAAAATACAGTATAACTGAAAGAGAGACAAGTAAGGAACAGCACAATGACCAAAGGTATGGGTGGGAGGCTGCACAAGAAGTGATTAAATATACTCTGCATGTAAGTATACTTAGGGAAGAGAATACTGAGGGAAGATAGGATGGAGGTCCATAAGAACACAAGCTTTATGGTGAAGCTAAGTAGGAAATGAATGTCCACTGTCTCTTCTACTACAAAAACTAGGAGATATTAAATTAAAGCAGCAGATGACAAGTTCAGAATAAATGAAAGAAGATGCTGCTTTGGACAACTGTAAGGGCTATTAAATACATAGGCACATCGCAAGTCCCTGAACTGCAAACTGCTGAACAGTACCGCAGTACTCCAGAAAAGTATAAATGTATTTGTGCCATGTTCTTAACCTTTTCTATATTGACCATTGATGGAGATGGGCTACTTGGTTGAACAGATTCTTTGCTTGAGCCTGGATGTCCATTCTTATGCTTTCTTCTTTTACTTTGCTGTGATGGCATACGCTGTCTTCAGGCTTTGAATTATATGGGAATTTTTTTGCTTATTTTCAGTCTTCTGAAGGAAAATAGGTACTGCCAATGAGTTGCTGGGGGGAAGACTCTTGTATAAACCAGCAAGAGAGCTATGAATATAATAAATGTATTAATGCACTTTTCTATCTTAACTAAGTTGGCACGTTAGCCAGTAAAAGTCTACTGCTTCTGCACCGTCTGCCTTTTGACACTCTGTGTGGATAATGAGCTGGATTTATGAAGAAATGAATCATGTAGTAGAAGAGGTGCAGATTCATGCAAAGAAGCTATGGATGAAATAATATGTCACCATTCAAAACCCATATTTACTAACAAAATGCTTTTTTTATTTGTTTGCTTTTCCCTAAAGCCAAGTTTGATGTCAAAAATTACAGAATAGAAGTTCCTCTTGGATCTGAAAAGAACACCTGTTTTGCTCTCAGAGCCCTGAATTCTTCTCAGGATCCATAGTTAATCAGCAACAGAGATTTACTGGAGGAAGAGTTCATTTCAATTTCTACTACGCAAGGGAATACAGAGTTTGAGGGGTGATGTTCTGCCATTGCTGTAGTTTAGCGGTGGGTAATCAGAAATTATTTGAAATGTGTTAACTCTGTAAGTTACACAGTAGTTGTTCCCTGCTAGCATACAGATAAAACGAGTGTAAGTTAACCTCAGTGCTCCTACTGCTCTGGGATCAAGGGCAACAGAAGGGAAGCATGGAAGTGCTGGTACCGCTGCTGCCAGCACTCTGTACTGCCTCTGCACCTGCTTGGGGAAAAACAGAAGAATCCATTTCTGCAGCAAGGCATTTACCAGAAGCACCCCTCAGAAACAGGTCTCAGCCAAAAACTGGTCTGAAAAGCCTGGAATTATCCACTTAGAATCCCCTTAGCCACAATGGTTCCAGCACACACAGAACAAGCAAAGGCAGAGAAGCATGCAGGGTCAAAGCGTTAGACTCTCTTTTACCAAAAGCTCTGTTGCAACTTAAAATCACATTGACGGCACCATCCATTTTGGTTTGCTGCTTTGCTGGTTCATGTTCATTAAAAAGTTAAGAAATCACGTCTGACCTTTCGTCAACACAGGCCAATTTTGTATTTCTTGATATGCAGATGTGCTACATATTAAACATTGTGTTTTTCAATGCCTAATCAAAGCAAAAATTTTTTTTTATGAAAATGAATGGAGGGGGTGTGTGTGTGTGTGTGTGCATGTGTGGTGTGTCAGTTCCAGATGCCTTGGAACAGATCCTGCAGTAAGCAGCAAGCAGAGCAGGCTGCTACCTAAGTTCAGCACAGTCAGTATGAAGCTGGGTAGTTCCAGTGAACGAGAGGAACCAAGACTATGTTGTCTTCATGCTAGCTTCTCTCAGAAGCACACACATCACAGTAAGGATGACTTAGAGGTGCCTCTTTCAAATCAGGATCTACAGTCAGCATCACTGTCTTGGGGTAATCTTCTACATACCCTGTCTTTCAAGAAGCTGAGCACATCTCATTTGGTTTTCATTCTGCACAGCTGCTGGCCATGATGCCTACTTTTGTGTAATTGCCCAGTGGTGACAGCTGTGGAGGAATGAACCTAGTTTCAGTTCCTGTCTTTACTTAAGAGAGCCTCTCACCTTGCAGGAGAGTGCCCAACCAACAGGGTGTTGTTCTAGGTAGGGCACAGTTTCTACATTTTACAGTACACAGTAAACTACAAGAACATTTCTGGCAGTGGGCACTAGAGACCCAGACTCTCTTTTCCCAAAAGAAAAACCTGTTACCCCAATATTAGGCTCAACTTTTCAGTTTCTGTAGCCTATTAATCCTGCGTTCTTTTCTACACGATAGCAGAGCTTCAAAAAGAGGGATGAAGAGTGCCTCGTGCCTAGAAGATATCATGGCAATTAGGGAGCTGCAGACTGCTTTGCTCATGCTTAGGAAGGCATCAAGCCTGACTCATGTCCTGAGTGAGTGACCTGCTCACTGAACCATTATGTAAAAGGAAGTATGAGGCCCTTCCCCATCTGCTCCTTAAAAGAAGGTAGGGGATCACTTCACTCAGGCATGGCCCAATGGTGCATGCTGGGCATGTCCTGGGAATATTTACCCAGCTGAGCCCTGAAGAAACTTTTGAACATTTTGTTTTCCCCTTCAGATCTGGAATGAATGTGAGTGGGGCTGCTCTTGTCAAGGCTGGGGGAATTCGTCAGCAGGGCATGGGCACAGCTACAGGTCCCTGGGAAGCATCAAATATAAAATTGTGGCATCTCTTGACTTACTTGACAACTGAACTGCAGTTTTCAAAATAACAATTTGGGATATAAGTGTTTATACTCTACTTAGATCTCATTTCTGACACCCAAGTGCATTACAATTTTGAAGTGACAGAACTCAGCTAATACAAAGTTAAAAATTGTGAGAGACATAAAAGAACCTCCATCCAAAATTTTTTTGATCATCAAAGTCTGTGTTATAAAAGGCTGTGTAGTATTTTTTTCGTTTGTTTAGCAAATCATTTTATGTAAAGTAAGCTGGTATGTCTAGAATAGAAGTTTCCCAATTTTTATTTTGAAAAACTTAAATTTTGTCTTTTCTTTTAAATATTGACTTCTATTAGAAACAACAGAAATGGCTTTGTTTTTCAAGACCTTCTCAAACAGGGTAAGTCACACTTTAATGTTATGGTTCCAATAAAAATAATGGAATTCTAATGTAGGAAAACTATACAACATGATAGCTAGTAGGAAATTAATTCTTCTTTTACTTCCATTTATGGCACTTTCAAAGTTGCAGGTTTCTATATCCAGTCATTCCTGTCAGTGACAGCATATAACTTTTCATCAGTCCCCTACCTGCTACATAGCAATGATAAGAATCACATCCTCACTTTCCACTCAGTTCTGCTAGTACATCGTGTATTTTGTTTCCAGAGTTGTTCTCATTCTGATGTCTAGAGTACCGCTGAACATAAGGTAAAAGAATGAACATGAGGCCATGTAAGTGAATTTACAACAGAAAGATAAAATGTTCCCCAAAGGGCTACCAGAAAATCATGCTGCATGTCAGAGGAGGACGGAGGGGGATCATGCTCATAAGCAGTAACGAACACAAAAGATTTAAATCTCTTCAAACCAAAGCAGACTATACAAGTGACTGTGCTTATATGAACATTAAAGACCCAAAAGAACACAAACCCCAAATTTCTTTATCGCATTTTTGGTGGGCAGGAAGTAAACACCTTGTTGTTGGCGTTACGGTCTTCTGAAATTCAGTTTTGCACAATGTCGTCTGCATTGGCCTAATTTCCATACAGGACTTTTCCTCAGTTTTCCACAATAAAGTAAACTCACTTGATAGTGTTGCTCCCTGAAATACTCCAGTACATTCCTGACAGCTTTACCACAAAGTGTTTCTAGCCAGTGTTTTATCTCTCTTAGATATAACACCACACTTCAGCAGCACCATGTTACCCAAGGCTGCAAGAAATACAAATTCCCTGTCTAAAACTGCTGCCTTCTCAGAGTCCATTTTATCTTCAAATGAAAAATGAAGAATTTAAAGGGAGATTGCAAGCAATAACTTATCAGTCATCTGTCTTCCCTGTGCCAGGACAAACAGTATTGACTTTCATCCAGAGTATGTTATTACCCGTAATTATTAACTCTGCCAAGTTCCAAGAAATATAAATGGGATTTTTTCTACAGAGGCTGTTAGTTCTTCTAACTCTCAGTTCTTGGGTTGTTTCACACAAAAAATAATCCAGTTGTTTTTAGGTGACTTGTTATTTCACGAGATGTCACGTTTTCTTGCTTCATGGACATATAATTCCTATAAATGTGCATGGGAGTTGAAGGAACATAAGAAAAAAAGAATATACTGTATTTTGGAACTAATTTAAAGCTATTTAATAAGCATTATAATGTCAACACATACCAAATATTCTTGATCTACCAAATTTTAATCTGTAGTTTTACAATTTAGTCTTAAAATAGTACCAAAAAATTAACAAAATTTCTAAGCATTGAAGTCGGATACCTAAAATATGTTTAATTAAACGTTTAGGACAACATACCAGATATGCTGCTTCTTATAGCTGGACCTGAAACTCCTTATGTTTCATAAATATTAGCACTGCAAGCATCTGCAAAATAGTTATTTTGGCAAAATTTGTCACAACGATTAAATATATTTGTACTGATCTGCCTCTGCGCTTCCCAGTTTTATCAAAGAGCCTGGCTCAAACATTAGATCTACAATATACTCTTGAGGAGGAAGTAGAAGCCCAGCTATTCCTTGAGGAGAGTCATCAACCAATTGAACTTCATTCCAAGCTCTGTTATAATCGCCACGAACTAAACTACAGCCAATGCCAATTCTGTCTGCTATCACCTAAAAAGGAAAGAAAAAGGAGTTAATCGCAGTTAATACATGTAGCTTCTGTGATATACAGCAAGACTAAGAGATGCTTAAAAAGGAAACAAATACCTGAAAGGCCAAGAGCTTTCTTGAAACAGACTTTGTAAATCTCTAAAGTGTTCCAAACTGCAAATCTTTATTGTTGGTTCTGCCTAGAAAGTGTTGGCTTTTAAATGTTATTTCTACCATATTCTATACACATGAAAAAAACTCATTTTAGCTCTTTTCAGACACTGATACATTTGTTTATCAGCCAGTCCTTCAGATCTCAAATGAAGTGCAACACCCACAGCACCCAGCAATGTTTTTTTCTAGTTGGAAGACTTATTTCCGAATAACATTTTGAAGAACTGCCTATACAAGCAGTGAGGTGTAGGTACACTGCACACATTAGCTAGTATGAAATATTAAGTGTAAAAATGTAACATTTTTATCAGTGTAAGTGTAGGACTGCTGCTTCACTCCAAAGCACACTCCTAGCTTTTCAGCCCTGCAAATGTGGGAAGCAATAAAATGCAAGGTAAGTGTCTGCTAGATGAAACACCCGCCTTTCCTCTGCACTGCGCTATCACTGACAGACCTATAATGGTTTCCAGCTACAAAACTGCTTTTGCAGAATGTGTCTGCTGCAAAGGAATGAAATCCTGAAAGATTTCTAACTTGTTACAAGTGGACAAGGATATCCATTGCTTAGACTGCTGTGGCTTCAAGAGAGATGACCCATGCCTACAAAGGCTTCTTAGGACAGTGGAGGGTAAGAGAACATCAGTGCTCCTTCAGCACAACTAATTCATGCCCTCAGACCTCCACAAAATGCGTCAGGAACTTTCTTTCCCCGTGGATACCATAAATTTAGGATTGTGGTCTTTCTCCTGTGTACTGTTTCCTAGGTCCTTCCCGCTTAATGTGCTAGGTTCTCTTTTTCTTTCCATCCAAGAAGGAGAAAAGTCCAGCTACCCAACAGCCAAGGAAAAAGGACGGGACAGATAAGCAGGCTGTACCAGTACATCTTCACATGAAGACAGAAGAAATGAATCCTCCTAGTCTAAGAAACTAGACCATAAAAGCTGTTATATCCTGTCATAGAATACTGGATAGATACCAAATAAAAATTGTCCCAACAATTTTACATTTGCAGCGTAGAAAAAAAAGGAAGCTGCATAATTCAATATTTTACACTTTACAGAAAAAGTAAAATGTTTTGACTCCCAATAAAATATTCTGGCTTTTTGCCATTTATCAAGTATTCTGCTGATATCACTTGAGACAATTTAATGACAACAAGAATGTTCACAGAAAGAAGCGATGCTGGCTTTCATTCATTGGGAAATCAACTTTGCCAGTGAAAAACGACTTAAGTGTATACAAAAGATTTTACATGAATATAAATATTATATTATACTGATGCAAGTATACTTTAGTTTATAATATCCATTTAACATCAATAACGTTATGTTGTAAAATAAATGTTAATGTACCTTGAAAAGTAAAGCCCTGTGATAGAATGTCCCTTTTTTGACTTTCCCGATAGGCACAACGTTGCATTTCAGTTCAAATTCTATTTCACTTATGTGAAGTTCCCAGCTGAAGTCATGTAGGTTGTCTCTTTCAATTGGGCCACCCATCTTGTCTGCAACAAACCTGTTCCAATGTAGACTGGGATTAATTACATCTATAATTCCTCTTGTACTTCTCACAAAAATACAGCAAAATGAAGTGTATACAAGCAATAAGTGAATGACATATAAGACTAATACTTTTGCTATGTTTGCTTTAATTATTTTATTTAGTAACTCATATTTTAAATATGCTCACTGTTAAATACAGATAACCATAACTCAGGTCATTCACATTTGTCACAGATGTAAACCAAGGTGCAACAGCTGTCAGCAGAGGTTCTGGAGAGGTCTAGTATAGGCACAAAGTCCTCAGACAAAATCACCAATAATAGTGTAATTACTGAGGAAGTAGTTCAGAAGCTAGTGTTCATCCTTACAGCTAACAGATTACATGAGCTGCATATTACAATCCCCAGCCCTACCACTTGTTTCAAATAGTAATAAAGGTGTGAGAATCCATATGACAAAAATACAGCCACAGGTAATGACCCCAACATAGGAAAGCAACTATATCCAGAAAGGGTACTTCAACTTCTACGTGTTCTTTCTTATTCAGTGTTAGGGTTACGGTTGGACTTGATGATCTTAAAGGTCTTTTCCAACCTAAATGATTCTATGATTCTATGATTATATTGAAGCCATTATTTATGGGTAAGGGGCATGTATTTATGCATTAAAAAGAATGGCTCAGTCACAGAAACAGAAGATCAGAACTCACGGACTGTGCAAATGCTGCCAAAAGCACATGTCTTTGGGTGATTGTGCACCCACAAGGTCAAGCCCCTACCTCCTCATACACGCACCTTCACCTCCCCTATGCATGGCTCCTGTATGTAAAGACCTTTGTTCTTCAAAGTGTCCCCAGCCACAGGCACAAGTGTTATTGAGGACTCTCACTCTGGACAAGGTGTTGCAGAGCTGACATGGGAATCACAAGCCACTGCTTCAGGCAGGGAGCTAAAATCTGCATCACCTCCTCTGCAGTAATTGTGAACAGGTTCTGCCCCCACAGTACATGCAAGGCAACCTCAAATGCTGTATTTCTCAAAAGCTAGGGCCTGAGGAGGTAGTGGTTGTAACAGCATGGGTACAGAGAGTTATCACCGAGCAGGCTAGACGTAGTATCTTGAAGTTGGGAATTACTGGATGAGCCTGAAGAAGGGGGGTGCTTGTGCCTACAGCCAGCCCTCAGCAGAGAGAGCAAAGCTTCTTGAGCCTATGTGCACACCACTCCCGCGTGCACACAAAGATGTGCTGCGTGTGTTTAAAAGGAGACAGCCAGCGCTATGGTGTGTTCCATCCTCTACCCTGGCTCCCTCCCCGGTGAGCAGAGCAGGAGCCCTGCTCGAGCTGCCAGGCTGCCGAGGGCTGCTGCAGCTGCCTCCTCCTCCCCTTCCCATTCAGCACACGCTATTCAAGCAGCCGCTCAAAACGGAACATACACATAAAAATCCCCACAGAAAACACTCTACTTAAATTTCCCGTGATTGCTTCGCTGGTTGTGTGTCTGCAAGTATTTCATTGGTTTGTTTGAAGAGCAGATTTGAAAGAGCATTTTATGGATTCCACCTTGAGGAAGGCAGCATGATTTATACACAGCTGGATAGTTAAGGATGAATATCTGTCAAATTTTGCAATCAACAGAAAAGTCATTCCTCATATCACATTAGACCACTTCATTAAAATGGGAGTTAGTAGAAGTCACAAATTTTGTGATACTCAGCAGGATCTGATGCCAAACTCTCCAGGTTCAGGAGGTAGCCAGGAAGCTGCTAAGACAGTAAAGGTTAAACTAAGGAGAAGATGAAAGCAGACACACTGCTTGGAGATGACAGTGATTGGTGCCCAGGCTGAGTAGTTAGTGAATCTAATCACAGAATCACAGAATCACAGAATGTTAGGGATTGGAAGGGACCTCGAAAGATCATCTAGTCCAATCCCCCTGCCGGGGCAGGATTGCCTAGACCATATCACACAGGAACGCGTCCAGGCGGGTTTTGAATGTCTCCAGAGAAGGAGACTCCACAACCCCTCTGGGCAGCCTGTTCCAGTGTTCAGTCACCCTTACCGTAAAGAAGTTTTTCCTCAAATTTAAGTGGAACCTCCTGTGCTCCAGCTTGCACCCATTGCCCCTTGTCCTGTCAAGGGATGTCACTGAGAAGAGCCTGGCTCCATCCTCTTGACACTTGCCCTTTACATATTTATAAACATTAATGAGGTCACCCCTCAGTCTCCTCTTCTCTAAGCTAAAGAGACCCAGCTCCCTCAGCCTCTCCTCATAAGGGAGATGCTCCACTCCCTTAATCATCTTCGTGGCTCTGCGCTGGACTCTCTCCAGCAGTTCCCTGTCCTTCTTGAACTGAGGGGCCCAGAACTGGACACAATACTCCAGATGCGGCCTCACCAGGGCAGAGTAGAGGGGGAGGAGAACCTCTCTCGACCTGCTGACCACACCCCTTCTAATACACCCCAGGATGCCATTGGCCTTCTTGGCCACAAGGGCACACTGCTGGCTCATGGTCATCCTGTTGTCCACTAGGACCCCCAGGTCCCTTTCCCCTACGCTGGTCTCCAACAGCTCTGTCCCCAACTTGTACTGGTACATGGGGTTGTTCTTGCCCAGATGCAGGACTCTACACTTGCCCTTGTTATATTTCATTAAATTTCTCCCCGCCCAACTCTCCATCCTGTCCAGGTCTCTCTGAATGGCTGCGCAGCCTTCCGGCACATCAGCCACTCCTCCCAGTTTTGTGTCATCAGCGAACTTGCTGACAGTGCACTCTAATCCCTCATCCAAGTCATTAATGAATATATTGAATAGAACTGGTCCCAGTACCGACCCTTGCGGGACTCCGCTAGACACAGACCTCCAACTGGACTCTGTCCCGCTGACCACTACTCTCTGGCTTCTTTCCTTCAGCCAGTTTACAATCCACCTCACTACCCGATCATCCAGACCACACTTCCCCAGTTTAGCTGCGAGGATGCTGTGGGAGACCGTGTCAAACGCTTTACTGAAATCGAGATAGACCACATCCACAGCTTTACCATCATCTGTCCACCGGGTAACATCCTCATAAAAGGCTATCAAGTTGGTTGAGCAAGACTTCCCGTTGGTGAAGCCATGCTGAGTGCCCCTAATGATCCCCCTATCCTTGATGTGCCTAGAGACAGCACCAAGAACAAGTTGCTCCATCACCTTTCCAGGGATGGAGGTGAGGCTGACTGGTCTATAGTTACCCGGGTCCTCCTTCCTGCCCTTTTTGAAGACTGGAGTGACATTCGCTTTCCTCCAGTCCTCAGGCAGCTCTCCCGTTGCCCATGACTTAGCAAAGATGATGGAGAGTGGCCTAGCAATGACTTCCGCCAGCTCCCTCAGCACCCGCGGGTGCATCCCATCAGGGCCCATGGATTTATGGACATCCAGGTTGCTTAATTGGTCCCTGACCCAGCCCTCATCAACCAAGACAGATTCCTCCTCTATCCTGACTTCTTCTGAGGCCGCAGGGGTCCAGGGCTCCTCAGGACAGCCTCCAACAGTATAGACAGAGGCAAAGAAGGCATTCAGTAACTCCACCTTCTTTTTATCCTCTGTCTCCAGGACCCCCACCTCATTCATCAGTGGGCCCACATTACCTCTAGTGTTGGCTTTACCTGCAATGTATTTGAAGAAGCCCTTTCTGTTGTCCTTGACCTCTCTTGCAAGGTTTAATTCCAAGGAGGCCTTAGCTTTCCTAGTTGCCTCCCTACATCCTCTGACAACAGACTTACATTCCTCCCAAGTGGCCAGCCCCTCCTTCCACGATCTGTACACCTTCCTCTTCCACCTGAGTTTGCCCAGCAGTTCCCTGTTCAACCATGCAGGTCTCCTGGTACCCTTCCTTGACTTCCTACCTGTTGGGATGCTCTGATCTTGAGCTCGGAAGAAGCAGTCCTTGAATGCTAACCAACTATCTTGAGCCCCCTTACCTTCTAGTACCCTGTCCCATGGGATTTCCCCTAGCAATTGCTTGAAAAGGCCAAAGTTGGCCCTCCTGAAGTTCAGGGTTGTGATTCTGCTAGCTATTCTGTTCCTGCCACATGAGATCCTGAACTCTACCATCTCATGGTCGCTACAACCAAGGCTGCCCTCAACCTTCACCTCTTCAACCAGACCCTCCTTGTTAGTGAGGATCAGATCCAGCAGCGCTCCTCTCCTAGTTGGCTCATCCACCATTTGCATCAGAATGCAAATGATTCACACATTGATAACAACAGTCTGTATACGCACCATTGCAATGTTCTGGCACTATTAAATCATCAGGATATTAACTACAATAGCACCTAAAAACTACACTAGAAAAATGTCTTGTGCTTTTGGCTCTACAGGAAAACAAAATACAAGAGAGTTTCTGTCCCGAGGGGTTTCCAAACCAACCAGGCAAGCGCGATTGTAAGAGAAAGAACAGACATGATGCACATAAGTTGCAACAGTCTCAGTATTAGGTTAGGGTTTTGGCCTGTGCATTTAGGCTCTGCAGCACCTGGGTCTCTCCTGTTCCTTGATGATATAGATGCTATATGCAGCTGATGTGTTCATTGGAAAGGATCGGTACAGATATATAAATGTGAAAAAAACTGAAATTGTCCATATGAATATTTTCAAAATGAGAAATTTGTACCCTTTTTTTGCAAGTATATTTTATTTTAAAAAAATTAAACTAATTACAACAAAATTAGAAACAAGTAGCTTAAAATCTAAAATTACATCAAAATTCTGGACCAAAGCTGATTTGGATTCCAATTAAGGATAGGAAAAATAACAAATTTGGAAAAGTTGTCCTTGGATGAGAAAACTGTTATTTTACCAATTCAACTTATTTGCATTATTTATGGAAATACAATTCGGTACTCACTGTGCAAGAGCCACAACCTGTTCCCGGGTAGTAGTTAGTGGTAGAATTGTTTTGGAAGCATCATTAATGTAATCCAGCAAAATGAAGTCAGGTGGTGGTAGCCAATGTGAATTTTCTAGATTTATTTCATCCTGGACTTTAGATACAATCTGAGTAACTTCTTTCATTTTTTCGTCTTCTTTTTTCCCCTTCCCTTTTCTTACATGGAAAACAATAGACGCTTATTTAGAATACTGTAATCTCTAAAGTCCATATTCTAATACAGTAGTTCTCCAACAGGACATTTTAGACAAACTGATTTTGGGGGAAACATAGGGGAAATCTTTTCTCTTGATAATGAATAGTCAAAAATCTACAAAGCTCTAGAGAATATTTGTGGAACATGCCCTCAGGAGATGGTAGGAAATAAATTACACTAGCTCCATATTAATATTCCTGTAAATTATCATTTTATGTTTGTTTGTGGCTCTGATATGCTTTTCCCATATGTGGATTATCTAGGGGAGAAGACACTCAGCTGCGTACAGCTACATAATAATAATAACAAGTTTTTAGAGAGTATATAGGAAACATTTGTAGGCAGTTACCATTTGGTTGCATATGGTCATAAAAATCATGAACTCCCATGAGTTTTTACTCGATAGAGATCTAGAGTTCAAATAAAGGAACAAATGGTATCAAGAGCACAGCTGAAATCTTGACAGGACATGCTAAGTGTTAGTCTCTGTAGTTGCAAATCCATGTACTTCAAGCATTATACAAACTACAACATGGTTTGTCAGACGAAGATTTTATACGAAGACATCTGTTTTTTCTGACTTTTTTCACTGTACACATGACATTTCTCACTAATGTTCAGAATCTGAGAAATGACTGTGATCCTGAGCAGGCACCATAAGCACCTAGCAGAGGCATAAATGAAATGCTTGTTCTGCTTAGCAAGAATACTGTGCATTTCACAAGTTACGCAGCAACTATAAAATCAGTATCTCACCAGAGGTATCGTTAAGATCTATATAATCAGACAGTTTAGGATTTTTCATTTGTGGGAACACATGGAACTTGTGTTTTGTAAGCATTATGTCTTTTTTCAGCATAGGTCCTGAATAGTTCTAATGTGAAATATGACAATTTCTTTCATTTGTTTAACAGTTCTGGCTTATTTTTTTAAATCTATAATAATTCTGGCATTCTTGGAAGGAAAAAAAAAGAAATAAAGAACCACTAAAGTACATGGCTCCAGGGCACACTATCATTATTGTATGTTTTTCAAATTATTCTTAACATTTTTACAAAGAACAGCATTCTTAAGACAGAAGGCATTGGACAAAGCAGAAGGGCATATACCATTATCAGTAGCCTAATTCAAGCAATTTGTCTTCAGAATACTTTGCAAACTTTTCTTTTACCTATTGAGATTTATCATATTCACAAAAGCCCTTTTCATAGATTTCATAAAGTACGTTTTTTTAGAAGGATAGCCAATTAAGATTTAATCTTCAAATTATAGAAAATTCACCACCCTCTTAAATAAACTGTTCTGGTTATTAATTACACTTATACTTGAAAAAAGCAGACAAACAGTTTTCTTTATCTAAGGTGACTCTATTTAACTATAGCCAGGAGACCTTACAATGCTAGATTGAACAGCTACTTGCTTCTCTATTTATACACTTATGATTATGGTTAAGAATACCCTGTTTAAAAAAACCTGAATTATTCTCACCTGTCTGGTGTCTGACTTAGCAGGTTTTCAAAACAACAATTTCTATAAATGGTACCATTCTTGTTCCTTAACCATTCTGCTATCTTTTTCCTGTCCTCTTTTTTATCCCCATTTTATTTACCAATAGGAATTGTAACATCAGAAAAAAATCACTCTTTCCCAAAGCTGTCTTACTACTCGTGAGACATACATGCTGCAAATGCAGAGGAACATTGCAAAGGAGAGCTCATGGAAGTTAATAGTCTCCAAGCTGTTTCTGATTCCTGTTGCAACTTCAGTATAGAAGTCCAATGAGTCACCAGAGAGCCAGTGTGAGGAAGAAGGCAGCCAATACAATATCCAACCACCTAAACACAGCCACGGCACCTATTTTCTTTCCTTTTTTTGCACAGCTTAATGCCTTGGCTGTCTTTAGAAAAGGAGTAAATGAGCATTGGAAAGTATTTCGTTAAATGCTGTACTGGAACATAGCATCGCATAAATGCACATTTATCAGTCTACATTAACTATTATCTTTTAGCCCAGTCAATGTGTATATCAGATATGCAACTGTTTGATCAAAAAATGTTGCTGTCTATGCAAAATATGTCAAACTATCAACTAGGCACATCCTCTACATCTAATTCAAACACTTCCAGCAGACAATTACAACTGTCCTTTCTCTTAGCTTTCAACTATGGTTTATATAAAGTAGTATCAGTTTTTCAAGACAATGGCTTTAAACTGTGTTCAGTAGTACTTTGCAAAATAGTGATGAACAGAAACATATGATGAAAGGAAAAAATTATGTAGGGAAAATGTCTAAGCATGTTTGAGACTTGGAGTCAGATACTGACCTTCAAGTAACTCCCATATATCTCACAAGTTAGTAATAATAATGATGTATGAATTACGGATTCAAGATGAATGACAATGGGGTTATAAATCATACAACTTGATCATGACATTCAAAAGCAATTATTTCATACTTGAAGAAAGAAGTCTTCGTACCCCTGCAAGTTTACTATGGGAAATTGAGCGAGGTATTTGTTTTTTTCTAACGAAATTTTTTGGCTTTCTGAAAGTGTTATGTTTGCTAACAGAGCAGTCATTTATTGTGTAATCGACATAAATTACATTAAAAAGCAACTATCCAAGGTTATCCTCATCTTGCACTGTAATAAACAAAACATATTATCATGTCAGAACAGGTGTCTCAGCTCTGCACAGCTGCTTGAGACTATGCAACATGGTCTATGACTCTAGAGCATCTTCTGAGATTAAGGAATCCCCCACTGGTGCAGAGCAAACATAACTGGAGCTCAATATCTCCCCTTGCCTCCTGCTCCCTTTGAGTAAACTGGCATATGCACGGTGGGTCATGACCAGAGCATTCTGGGCATTGGGAGGAGCTGGTAAATGAGCAGAAGTTAGAATAGGGCTGGTAAGACACTCAAGATGCAGTATCTACTTTTCTGCATCCTGAAACAGGAACCTTCCACAATGAGATTCATATGATCCATTTCAGGTATCTACTACAAAATGATTTAGACTGAATTCCAGAAGTGCTTGCAGTCCAAACAGCTAGTCAAATGTAAACGTATGCCATGTAAGTCAATAACTTTTGGATAGACTTACCTCACAATTCGGGTCCTGATTTAAGTCAGAACCTCAACCCTTCACAGTCAGTAGCTATTATCTGTCAACAATTTGCATGTCAGTTCTAAACAAACGGATACACATACAATTCAAAGTATAATACCTTAAGCCTTTTTCTCTAGTGCTGCTTTTGCTCGATGAAGACCATGGTCCAGATAACTCCTGCTTTTCCTCCATTGGAGATCCCATTGAACTATTGAGATGACAAAGCAGGTTCCAATTTTCTCTTGATTTCATCTCTCAAGCACACAGATACATACATACACAGAAACATATAAACAGTCTAAGAAATCAACCACTATCTCTACGATAAAAGGCCTGTACAGACAGTAGCATATCATAGTTTATGGATGAGCTCCAAGCTAAAAATTGCAAATATAGTACTTCAGTTCCTACAACAGACACTCCATCTCTCCCATTTTTTTCAAACTCTGCAGCGCTTAGCATTTTGTAATGCCCACCACTAACTAGAATTAACAGCCCTGAGGCATGGCCAAGGTGCCCTATATCATAAAATAAGGAAAATTATGAGGTAAGGACTAGGATCCACAGAAACCAGCATAATAAATGGTCAGCTCACTAAGTAAGCTAATAGAAAAGCCGAGGAGAGTTGTAGGTTACATCACGTTCTTATCAAGGACTAGACACCAACCCATTGATGGCAAGGAGGCTCTATTTGGACTGGTTTTGGAATCCTGAACATTCCCCTAGAATTCTCTGAAAGGCACTGTTGTGGTCGTGATTGTGCTGCTGTTTTACATCAAGAGTTGCTGGTTCAGTTGGGAGACCATGGTTCAGTTTTCTTCCACAGGAACAAACTAAGGGTTAAACATTTTATATTAAAAGTCATCAACACAAGGACTAGAACTCCAGACTTAACTCTCTCAGATAAGTGCCCTAACAGCTGAAGTAGAAAGCTCTGTTCATTATGCCTCTTCGTTGGTGAGCAGTTACAACGAACTAGAATGAGACTGCTAAACCCCAAATATCATGTGATCAGCTGCCTGCAGGTGGGAGGGACGGGCTCAGATCCTCTTTCTGTAAAAGAAGGAAATTAATTTCCCACAACCAGGTTAGAGATTCTGACCTATTTGGTATGAGCAGACACATCCACCAGATCAGTTCCACAGAAAGGACTGCGGGACTGTACCTAGTGTATGGTATGGATCAGAAGGAGCCCTGCAAGAGCAAGGCATTTTTAGGTTTGTTGCTGTCAAAACTGGGACAGTTCGGAGCACACCCTTCTCAGCTTTTAGTCATCTATGGAATTTAAGTGGAAGAAATTTCATCTAGAAATAAGGATGCATGTAGGCAGTGTAGGAACTTTTCATGGGTCTAGGTTCTAAACTGAGAAAGAACTTCTACCCTAATTTGCCCGTGTCTTGGTTGTCAAGCTGTAAAATAACAGCATTTCACTGCCTCCTAGGGATATTGAAAGGAAAACCAGCCAGATAAATGGGAGATGTTGAAATACAGCATGAGGAGGGAGGACAAATAATTACTAAGATAGACAAAGGAAGATTACTGCAATTAGGAGGTGAAAGAAAGACTCCGAAAACATATTTAACATCGTATTTGAGCATTTCTACTCTGTTAGGAAACTTTCCATAACTATTTTCAATCAGAATTCTATTTCTAATGTTAGAGAGCAATAACAGAACATTGACAAGTAAATCTTAAGATTACACCCTGCTTTTTCTCTACTGCCTTTTCTTGAAATAGAAGGTGTCAAGATAGTCTGTTCATAAGATTAATCTTGTACCTTTTCCTCTACTGCAAGGACACTGAAACTGAACAAGATATTTTTGCATATTATTTGCAGAGATAGTATTTGCATGTTAAGCTATTAAAACGGAGTTCTAATCTTAAAGCACAGTAAATATAGTCATAGGAAGTACATTAGCAGAAGAAATAACACCACCACTAATAAACCGGATACTGATTCAGGGATCAAAAATGAAGTACAGAATACCAAATGATGGACACGAGTAACTGGGGAGTAAGACTGCTGCCAAGCTGCAAAGGCAAGAAGCTGTATCAAAGTCAAAGAAAGAAAACCTGATAGTTAAAGACAACTCTAGGGATCAACAAAGAGCATGGAAGTTTAATTTGTCATAGATATTCTCAGACATCTTTATGGTGTCATATATAAGCTTAAAAGGGAAGCTAATTATACTGTAAACCAAATATGTGATGTGTTGACAGAGAAGAAGGTTTTGGACATGCAAAATATTGGTAGAGCATTCTTTGATCTGTGAGACTGTTTACAGGAAATGACTCCCAGTTAAACAAGCCCAATACCAACTTCCTGCATTCAAATCTAAGAAGATTTGTTAGGGTGGCTTCAACTTAAACAGAGAAGAAATGGACACAGGTTCTTTATCAAGCCTGAAAACTTGATGCTTGGCTTTGTCCTGCCTCTTGGCATGCTGTGTTTAAAATTCCATGCATTTGTCTGTACAAGAAGATCATCAAATCATAGGTTTCATTGTTGCGTGTTGACAGTCAGCTTAGATGACATCATTATTATGGCAGATGACAAGCTTTGCTATAACTAATAAAACACTGTGTGTCCCACCATCAGCAAGGGTGTTAAATGAATGAGTCTTAATGGCTAAGTTAAAGAAAAGCAACACAACTGAATACATCTTTTTTGTCTAGAGGGAAAAAAAAGTTATTTTCCAAATTCGTGTTTTATAAAACACAAATCTCTTGCCTTCTACAACATGAAGCACTATGCTGAGATCTCTCTATTTTATATATATGTGTGTATATATAGACTACGTAGTTTGTACTGGAAACAGTGGAAACAACGGAAAAGATGAGCTATTGCAATAAATGCTGGTAGATCAAACATGACTCACTCTTCTTGTGGTTTAGCATTAATGAAGATTATGGCCCGAGCGTCAGTAAGCTCTTGCATACTCAGTTCCTCCAAAGATAAAAATTTCACTCCAGGTTTTACCTACAAGAAAATTAGAATAAAAGATAAGGTGTTCTGTTCAGTTAAAGATGAAAAGAAAAAAAATATTTAAAAGATACCTAAAGAGTAATTTAAAATTCCTGATCTTAAACAGAAGACTTATATAAGAACTTATAAAGACATTCAAACTATGTGAAAGTGATTTCTTCTTCATTTGCATTTTCTTCATCCATTTTCTTAGAAAATATTATTTATAAATCATTTAGCCTGTAATTATTGTTACTATGTCATTCCAAATGGTCCTAGAATAAGGAAATGTTCCTGCCTCTGAAGGCTTTACGATATAGGATAGAATTTTCAAAAGTAACAAAGGGCTTTAGGAGCACGTATTTCACTGATTTTCAGTAAGACTGGTATTTCTAATTAATTTGGGCATTTTGAAAACTCCTCAAATTTAAACTGAACACAGCACTAGCAAGTGATAAACAGTGGAGTCATTCTTTATATATAAACAGTGCTTTGTGAGAGAAAGGGTCATGACCAAGGTGAAAACATGAACTCTCTCCTTCTTTATGTAAAACTAAACAAACAAAAAGTCTATAGGTCATTCAGTGTCAGGTTCATATTAAGTATACTGCAGGGAAAGAGATCAGAAGAACTAAGGTCTGAGAAAGGATCTGGAAAGGAACTAGGAGCTGCACAGCTTACATAGGATTGGGAAGAAGATCGTAACTGGGGGATAGCATGAAGATGATAAGATTTCATCCATGAAGAAAGATAATAAAAAGAAATTAGTATAAAGCTGGGAAACTTCAGGACAAGAAAACAAAGTATCTTATGTAGCCAGATTCTGGCTTTTGCTATAGTGCTCTTGCTTTTTTTAAATCAAGAAGAAAATTTTACTCTGAGCAATGTATTTGAAGTAGCTTACCCGACCACAATCATAGAATCCATCGGTAATGATGTTACTTGATGATAAATATCCCATCTGGCTGTACTTTTGGGAAAGATTGTTATCAAGGAGCTTTTCTAGAGCAGCTTCACTAAAGTTATTTTTGCGCCCTGTTGATCGATTAATTTCTTCTAGGATGTCTAAAGCACTGTTAAACACAATACAAAAGCTATTTCATCATTAAATATCAATTAATTGTTATTATACAATTCAGAGTTAGTTTTCTGTTGGGGTCCGCGCGAGGAAGGAACTACAGCACACCAATATGGTGCTCTAGTAGCTTCTTTTTTTTGGTTAACACACACTTTTATAACCTACATACTCTCTTATGTAACGGTCACACACTAAGCTATTGGCTACAAGTATTGTCCATAATCTGGCTGCATGCCACCTCTACTGTTCTAATTGGATACTTACTATAAACTTAAGCAAGCCACATCCCTATGCTTTCTTGCTATTTCATGCTGTTACATAACAGTGTACTGGTATGTTCTCTCTATAACTTTCCCACGGTCCAGGCCCCTACAGTTTTCAGCATTGCCAAGGCCAAGTCAGATTCATTTCCAAGTGCTAGTGTGGTGCCCTCTGGGCCAGCAAGGAGCTGGCTGTGCTGCACAGAATTCTTTCTCTAGGGGAGGAAAATGCCTTGCAGTGCTTAAAAGCAAAAAGCAATTCCTTTAGGCAGTTAAGCACTTACATAAAGAAATGCTGACAGGGTGCCACAACTTTTTATCAGAAGGATGTTAGGTACCACAGAGAACTTGAGAAAAAGAAGGATGTAAAAGCAGAGTAAAAGGAATAATGTTCAGAGCTGACCATATGACACAGTTCGAGGACTCTCTCCCTCTCTGTCCCCGCAACTTGCAAGGCAATTTGCAGATGCCATTATGCAATGTATGAATCCTTCTGGTTTAGGACTGTTACTGTGTTTGGGGAGGGATAGTTGGCAGAGATGTGCCAAACACGGATGAGCACGGAAACACAAGCAGTTGTGACAGCATCACCAGGTGCAGGATTTTTGCAGCATGGAGGTAGAAACAAAAAATCATGGGGACACCTGAGGACAGGAATTCATTCTTTAAGCTGGTTTTGGTGCAGAAACCTACATACTGATAACTTCTGACCTGAGAAACTTAGGAAAAGGTCACTAAGAAGAAAAAGGGAGCTGAATCAGGAGAACGTAACATAGTGCAGTTTTGGAACTGTTTAGGAATGAAAACAACAGGAAAAAAGAGGGCGATACATTCATATGTGTGTGTGTGTATGTGTATATTCAAATTTATATCTGTGTCTGTCTACACACACATGCAGACATTCTTCGCATCCTAAGGAATCAATTCTATATATACATATATAATGAACTCCATGTTTAGACTGCCCATTTCTCTCTGTGAACTATGCAGGGAGCCTCAGCTGTGGACATTTACAATATAGACTTCTAAAGGTACCTCAGATGGATTCCAGAGAACAAGTTTTTCAGGCAAGGCAAATGACAATCTTCTCTTTTAGAAGAGAGCAATGGGAGAAAATAGTAGAACAGCAGTACAGGCTATTTGTCACACAGCATACTGCAACAAAGTCAGGTAACCAGCAAGTAATGCAGGGAAGAATTTTAAAGCGGAAAATGAGTAAAAAAAGCCTAATGAGTAGAGCAGTGTCGAAGACAGATGACATTACAGGCACAATGGCACATTATCCTCATGTGGAGGAAAGACAAGCCAAAAAGGGACAAACACAGCTGCACCAAAAATTCTGTGAAGACCCAAAAGCCGAAAAAGGGCTCATACAGAAATGGAAACACTGACGCTTCCAACTGGGAAGAAAAAGTAAGGGAAAAAACCAAAAGACCCACAGGCAAAGTGAGATACAACTATTCAGGGACTGAAACAAAAATAAATGTTTCATATGCTGCAAGTCAGAGAGGAAAACGTAGGCCTATTACTCAATGTGGGAAGAAAACTCGTAACAGATGGCACAGAAAAGACTGAAGTGTCTGATGCCTTTTTTGCTTCAGTCTTCATAAAAAGGTTGCAAGCAGATGCCTGGCAGCAATATTAACAAGGAGGTGGAAACAGTAGGCTTAATACGTCTAGAATAAGAAGAGGCAAAGTTATCAGTGCCTGAGGAGACTTACCTCATACTACTCTATGAACTGGCAAAAGCAACCTCTGAACTATTTATAATTATATTTGAAAATTCAGGGAGGACAGGCTCGGTGCCAGAAAAGTGGAGAAGGGTGAAGATAGTATCTAGATTTAAAAAAGGAAGAACAAGGAAATAATAGAAATCATTCAGCCAAATTTCAATGTCCAAAGGACACCATATCGAATTATTAAACAATCAGTCTGCAAGCAACAAGAGATAAGATGGTAAGAAATAGCCATTATGTATTTGTCAAGAATAAATCATGTAAAGCTAATCTAATCCTTTCTGCGATAGGGTAACTGACTTAATGTATAGGCAGAAGAAGCAGATGTGAAATATGAGTTGACTTTGAGATATGTGTTGACTTTAATAAGTCTTTTCACATATTCCTACTTGAATACTCATGAGCAAGTCAGGGAAATATGATATACATGAAAATAACGTGAAGTAGCGCCTGACTGATTGAAAAACTATGCTTAATGTATTATTATCAATAATATGCTGTCAAACTGGAAGGACACATAAATTAGAGTCCTACTCCGATACTGACACAAAGAAGGGATTAAATAAGAACAGTGCTATATGCAAGATATAAGAAATAATTACTGAGCTTTATTTGATGGTGGTATGACCTCAGCTGAAGTACCTCATCCAGGCTGGGAGATGGCACTTCAAAATGGCATAAATAAATGAGAGAAATTCAGACATGTGTGACAAAGTGAGACAAGATTTCAAAACAAAAAGAAGTTTAACATTTTTACTTTGTCATGAAAAGGAAACTGAGAGACGGACATGGAACACGAGAAAATTCGGTGAGTTAAACTCAAATTGCTATAAAAAGGTGGTTATGCGATCCCACTGAAAGTAGGACAACATGTAGTTGAACTGATTTGCTGTCAGGGACAACTCAGAAACCCCTTCTAATTCTAAGGATAGTTCAGCACTAGAACAGGTTACCTCGGAAAGTTGTGAAACCCCCTCAGAATTGGTATTTACACTTAACAAGTGAAAATATGTCAGTGTACTCGATTCAGTTTTACAGTGGGCAGAAGGATAACATCACCTTTGAGGTCCCCTCCAGGCCTAAACTTCTGAGATCCTCACTTTGCAGAATCCCCTCATAGATGGATTTTAATTATCTGTGCGGTAATCAGAGAAGTGTCCAGCAGAGGGAGCAGGGCAATTACATATATTTTAATGTAATGATATCTAAGAGTCACCTCATATAAGGAGCCCTGTGCCATAATTCTTATAACCTAAAACAGCTTTTGTAATTCCGATATTAATATATGGAACTTGGAGTTTCTAAAAAGAAAAAAAAATTGAGTCTCTCTTACATGACACTTCAGCACACCTGCAGTTAACCAGAGTTTGTAAACCAAATTTAGCCTGTGTGTAATAAATACAATGTCCTGTATATTGAACTTAGCCTGAAACCTTAATTTCAGTTTCATATGTATGAGGCACTGTAGTCCCTAATTTTGACTGATAGAAGCACATCTTCAATATAAAGCCTAATTCAATCACAGAAACAACAAACGTTTTTATAACTGCAGACAGTTCTCTCTTCAGGCTTGCATTTTTTCTTAAGACTTCTGTTACTTAAAATCAATACCATTTCATCTGTAACATCTGTGGTGGAAAAGTAGTTTCTGCTTACCAGAAAGTATAGCTTAACTTCGTTATTCCGTTATAAACATGTAAAGATCAACAATAGAGTTTTCTGATCAAAATCTTCTCTCTGCCCTTTGATACTATTTCTACTCACCCTAGCCTGCATAGTTCAACAGCGGTTAGTTCATCACTTGCACAGACCATAATAGCCCTACAGGCATTTCTTCTGACTTCTTCATTCTTAGAATGCAGCAATTCAACGAGTGGTCCCAGTCCACCTGCATTTCTTAACTATAAAAAAAATGAAGACATTGTCCCTTACATATTACTTCTGTCCCAGCAAGAGCAGCCTGTGAAATTCACCTTCGAAACATATTCAAGCTTTGTAGACAAGCTATGCTGGGCTGGTAGAAAGGCCATTTATGGGGATTCTGTGGTTCTGCATAGGCTGGAGCTGAAGCGAGCTTCAGAGCCATACAAGGCACACATCACTTCTGTCTCTGCCTTGCTTTTCAGTTATTAGATTGTGGTGGGAAACTGAAGAGACTATGCAACCCAAGCCTGCATGGAGAGTTACACAGCTTTTTCTGTGTTCTGTTGCCTCCTAGCAACTAATTTACATCACAATATATTTGAATTTGTATCATATTGTATGTATGACAATCTTACTAACATCCTATTCTCTTGTGTGCTACAGTATCTTTCCTATACACGCTGGAGGAAATATTGCTCATTTGTACTTTTGAAGAGAAAGGCATTTTAAGGACACTGAAAGAGGTAGATTAATTATCTATGCCCCTTATTCATGTCCTAATTAACAGGCTTGACCCTTGAGAAAACCCCAGCTTATGATCTATGAAAGCACATAGCATCATCCTTATTTATGAAAAGAAAACAGTATGACCGTTGATAAACAGTGAAAAGTTCAACTTGCTGGATGCCACTGATCAAGGGATTAATTATATTTTGAGTTTTGTCTGAATCACATTTACTCCATGCACATCCACTATCTTATTAATCAAGGTCAGACATTGCTGTTCAGGCCTTGAAATTGGGCAACAGAACAACACTGAGGGAGCATAAAGAGGAGAGAACTTCTCACCTTCAAAGTTCAGCTGACAGTTGCAGCTGAAAGAAACCTTAATGTTTAATGCTAATAAACATGGGGTTAAGATATAGCCCTAGTTAAAGCTCATTGAAGCCACTGGAAAGCTGTAAAGCATTAATTTGGTGCAAGCAAATACAGCAGTAAAAATACAAATTAAAGGAAACCCTTTCCCGGTTCTCATGACAAACTGAGCTAAGTTCAGCTGAACAAGCCTACGAGGAAAGTGAAAAATTAGTTACTATCTAGAAAGCCCGGACTTTTAGGACAGACACAAAATACAAAGATTCTACAAAAGTATAACACCAAAGTCAGAATCTAGAAATGTTATAAATAACCACAAAGAGTAGTTTTACCTCCGTTCTTGCATCAGCATCACAACCAAACACAGCCACAGCGAATGCTGCTTTGCTTTGCACTTGGCTGTTGGTTGAGCGCAATGGTTCTGCAATCGCACTCATAATGCCACAGCTCTGGATATTTACGCGGAATGGCTCTTGCATGGCCAGATTTGTTAGCACTGTAGCAGCATTAGCAATGGCTCCATCTCTCTGAGCGTTCAAGGTGTTTACTAATGGCTCAATTCCTTCAGCCTCAGCAACAGCACTAGCAAAATGAAGGAGAAAAAAAAAATCTTTGTTATTTTAGGACCATTTTTTCTTCTTAGTGTGGTGTATTTACCAACTAAATCAGTATTACATTTCAAGATTTTTTATATATTTATATATATGTGTGTGTCATTCATATATGACTCATGGTGAGAAGGTCAAGAGGCACAACCTAAGCAGACAAACCAAGTCACAAACTTCTGGATTCTTTAACTTACTAGGACATGGATTCTTTCTGAGGTTTTGAACAAGTTAATTAAATCTTCCATCTTTTCAAAGATGCAGAATTTCTGTATCTTTAGTTCCAAGCAAAAGCCTCTGCAGACTCTTATCACCTCTTCTCATTATCATTCTAGCACTACTTCTAATGATGATTATAGTGCATAGAATATCATGTTGTTGTTGTTTGTGCTGTCTCCATAAATTTCTGTGATCAAATACCTAGGTGTGCACCAAGTTGCTGCCACTCTTACAGAGTAGGTGTATATGGTACAGTTCAGTGCAATGTAGAAATTATTGAGCTGGCTTTATACAAGCTGATTTAGACAGCAGGAGTACAACAGACACATCAGCACAGAGTTCAGGGCTGGCTATGACTGTGGTTCCACATCAACTAGTCTGTCAGCAACAGATCCAGTTTAAATATCCCCTCTGCTCTGAGATATTATTGTAGCTGTGGCTGAAGGGTGCCGCCCCTCAGCAGTGCTGGGACAAATGCTGGGGTGGTCAAGTTCTGAGCTAGACCTGCAAAACAACCTGTTTGCAAATAAAATTGGGGAAGATAGTTGGGATTTTTTTTTTAGGATCATTTCATAGATTTAGGTTAAAGAACAGCCAAGAAAAAAACAGTTGAAGAAGCACCTCTAAGGAAATAGTAAGTTCAGGCAGAAGGTGCAGGCAGCTGCACTATTAGCGGACACATTTACAAATGACTTAAATCTGATGTGTCGCAAAACTAGTAGTCACTAATAGACTACATCTCAGTCACAGCAGAAGGAACTGGCCTATGAGCACTTTGTCTTAACACTGCTATTCTGCTGCTGGCACTCACTGGGATGGTGCCTTTTAAAAGAAAAAAAAGTCAACTTCATATTTAGTGTCTGGGATAAATAACATATTTAGTTTATAATGACAGTAAACTCTTGACTATAACTGATGCAGACCCTGAAGAGAGCAGCTGGCCTGGCTGAGGGGAAACTACCATGCTCTAACCAACCTGAAAAGGCATACGCTTCCGAGTTACCACCTCATTATATCTTCTGCGGTTTCTTTGCCATAGGCAAAAGAGACTACTGATACAAATGTAGTTTACACTCTTCAAATGCCATTAAGATATTCTATAACTTAAGTTGTTGACCTTCTTGCCAAAACTTTGCTTTCTACTAAACAACAGAAACTTACTTGTCTATATCATCTTACATTCATTTCAGTGGTATTTTTTCCAATCCCATTATAAACCAACACATTATAAAAATTGAATTGTCTTCCTTCTGAGTTTGTATATAAAACTTGATCAAATGATTTGAGGCATATGTCCAATTTACTATCTGCTTTTCGTAATTTTACATTGGGCTCATCTGTTTGTTAAACAAAAGTTGGCAATATTGTTAGCAATGGAAATGTGCAGATGGCAATTTGAATTTTCATTGCAACTGCTTTTTATACTCCCTTTTAGTACATTTTGTCTATATCAAAAACATAACAAACTCTCCCACCTCTATACAAGCATATCTAAGCACTTCAACAACAGAAGTGTAGATTTTTTATGTTTTGCTAAATTTCTGTCAACACATTAATAAATCTGGATGTGAAAATCTTATGTTTACTGTAACAGTGTCTTACCAAAAATCTAACTAACCTTTTGTCAGCTTTCACAGTTACAAAATAAGCACAAGCTTAGAAGTATTATATATACAAGAAACAGTTATGCTATCAAAGACTGTCAAGGCACTGATAAAAACAAAAAAACATCAGGAATGCTGACGGTCACACTCTTATGCAAACAGGACAGAAAGCAGAATACCTTCCAACCTGTGCTATATAATCCCATTACACGGGCAACAGGACATAGATCTTACTGTGAACTGATCTTAGTGCAAGTACCTCCAAACCACATTTTCAGAGAGGGGGATGCAGGTACTCCTGAGCATACCCGGAACGAATCAGCAGAGGCCAACAGGATTTGTTAGTCTCATCTCTGCCTCAGCTATAAGGTGATGGGAGCTCACAGGTAGTGCTGGATCATGGGTGTAAGGAAGGCTAGCAGGCAGGCAGGCAGTAGCTCCCAGTTTGGAAAACCAGGGAAAAGGCAGCAATCCAGGGACTGAAGGTGAGCAGGGTTATTAGCTTGGGTGCTGCATTAAGGTATAGGGCCAGTTTGGTGTTGGCTAATTAATCCTCCTGGAGCACAGTAACTTTAATGCAAGCAGTTCAGTCTCTGTGCAGGACTGAATCCCACGTTTTCAGATGTCCTGCACTGCACTCCTCAGATTACCTTCAGTTAGCTGGATTTCCCCTTATCTGGGTGCCCTCCCTCCCCTTCCCACCTTGACTAGAAAAAGAAGAGCTGAAAATGTTTTGTTTGGGGTTTTTAGTTGTTGTTTTTTGGTTTGGTTTAGTTTTTGGTTTGGTTTTTTTTTTTACTTCGGTAACGCCACTGTATTCCTAGGTTTCCTGGTTAATATTGTCTTCTCTTCCCCATGAAAATTTTATCCAGATTTCCAGCTTCAGGAGTGCTGTAGCTCTATCCAGGCTGCTGTATATGAAGAAATCCTGGACCCGTTGATTGCACGTGTAAGGATCAGCTATACACCACATGTATCACAGGTTTACTGGAAAACATCCCATTCATAGCACGTGTAACAATGACAGACGCTAGCAAAGCGTGGGAGAGACTCACCATACATGCATACAGCCATGCACAGTAGGGCATGTCCATAAGCTATCAGATTTACAGCATTACACAATATATACACACATACCTTATCCAGGAAAAAAAAACACAACAAAATCAAACGTTTTTTCCTGTACAATGGATACACAGAAATTCCAGGTTTTATGGGACAGATCCACTACTCATGAAATGCATCACTGCATCTCACAGGTGTAGTATATCCAATACTTTTGCAGTAAGTATAGGACTTAGTATTCCTATACGACACCCAGTAATACATGTATTCTCCCGTAGGAAATTCTAATAAACACATAGTCCCTAACAGACTGATTCCAGGATGGTACACAGAGCTGAATGACATAGCCAATCACATTATAAGCAGATTTACTATAATTTCCATAAAGCCAGCAAGTACACAAGTACTTAACAAAAGAGCAAGGTGACAGCTCCTCATGTGTTCAGAGCTGACCTCAGCGAGGTACAGAGCACAGCCAATTTCCTCAAGTGCCACTCAACTTCAAAAAGGTTGAGAACCACTGATTTAGAAGATCATACATATTTATTTCAATCCTGCGTTCTGCTTCTGTGCAGATTCATTTTGAATCACAGTTTCATGAGTATAGTTTAATCAAGTAGCACGATGGATCACAAGGCAAAAAGAATTCATGTTAGAAGTGACAACAGCAGGTAATGAGAGTCGAAGGTAACCAGCACCTTTGAGAATAAGATTTTAAGAGGGCGTGAACACCTGAGGTAACAGAGATGCGTACAGAAGAGGTTATGAGGGAAGAAGGAAGAATGGGGAATCCATAATTCAACTCACTCCTACCCCATAGCCCTCCGGAGTAGCACTGTCACGCTGGGCCATGGAGCCCCAGCTGCTAAAGAGGCAGCAGTGCCTGACCTCAGAAGGGAGCTGAAAGAATGAATATACTTAAGTTTTTAAGATGCTGAAATACTACAACATTAAAATCTAAGTACGGAGGTCCTCATTCCCTTCCATCTCGGGCAGAGTTATGCACTGTGTAGTTTTTTTATTACAAGGGAACAAAAGCCAGAGGAAGGAGGTTTCACCAGCATTGTCTTTGCCTAATGTAGATCAGCACTAGCCTCTCTCCCTGCCTCCAGAACACACTCTGCTTCAGACACATCCTGCTGAGATGGTGGACTTTATCAGTGCTCCCAGTACAGGACTACATCCTCAAGGAAGAAGGAAGCCTTGGTTTAGCTGAAAAAAAGTACACACTTTTTGATGTGGAAAAGGAGTAAATTTATATAAATCCACAGCTTTTTTCCTCCATGTTGTGCAAAGATTCAAAATACATCAACTTACCTAATCATGGAGAGAAAAGATTAGGGAAAAGGAAAGAAGACAATGACAAGGGGAAAAAAAAAGGATGTTGCATTTGCAATATCACTAAATGGAAGCTGACTATCTGAATTACAAAAAACAAACAAGAAAAACCAGACAAGATAGGTGTAGAAATTACAGAGCTCAACTTAAAGGTAAATTAATTCAAACGTTATGATTTATAAGCACATGGTTATGATCATTAGAGTGCCTAACCTAACAGGGTTAGGCATTTACCTTAACCAGGGTATACACGGTTCAGGTACCCTAATGACCTTAACCATGCTCTGTAGTGAAACAGTAAAATTCTGATTAGAATTGAATTCAAATTACTGTATTCACAGCATCACAGAATGGTCAGGGTTGGAAGGGACCTCTGGAGATCATCTAGTCCAACAAAGAATATTCAACAATAGCTAAAATATTTTTCTCAAGTGTCATTGGAAAGGCAAACATTAAAAGGTCAGATAATAAGTATTTATTTCAAATTATTAATTTTAAATATACATTGTAACAAGTTATTAAGAAATGTTCTTAAAAATCCTCTTAAAGATCACTCAAGACTCAAAGAATTAATGCTGAGAGTTTGAGAAAAACAAATGTTTTCTTTACTGTTTTTACTGCAAAAATAAATTAAAAGTTGACAATAAAATCATTACCAGAAGTTTCACAACACATACTTCTTTTAAACAGTTACTTTGGAGATGCATATGAATTTCACTGAACTGAATATTTTGTTGCTTTAGTTGTCTGGGGTGCATCGGGGAAGCTCAAACTTTGGTAGAGTGTTGTGAAAACAACCATCAGTAAAAACTGGACCAAAACTCTGTGGGTTTTTTTTATTTTATTTTTAGGCCTGTAAGTTCTCTGGGGCAAGAACCAGCTCTTTGTTGGCATCACATCAAGCATAATAGCTCTGGTCCTCACCCAAACCTCCCATTCATGGCAAGAAAGATATCAGATTATTTACTTAGTGCATAGGGAAAGGTCCAGATAGCTTTTCCTCCTGAAGAGAAGGTCTAGCCCAATGGAGAAAGCAACTATCAGTGTTCAAAGGGCTGACAAAGCAATGAGACTGTCCCCCAAACCCCTAACCTAAGCAACCTCCCACGGAGTGGGGACAGAGGGGAAGAGCAGTGGTGCAGCTTCATACCACTGTTTACCCTGGATTGTGCTTAATTTACACTAGTGAGATTGACACTTCGTAAAAAATGGTGAAGTATGTTTGGTTTTGCTGCTTCTACCACAACTGAACATAAACTTGTTTATATTAAATTATAATTTTATTCACTTCTATGCTGTTTACTTCCCTCCTTCTGACTGAGGATTTAACACAATTTCTGCTCAGAAAAAATTCAGATTTTTCCTCCTCACAAAGGCCATTGGACTCCTTATGGACTTCATTTTCCAAATGTATTTGCAACTGCATGTTTAATTTCTGTGCAAAATTACCGTGATTGTGTGTGAGGTGCTTAGCTAGCCATTTATGCCTGTGCATATCTCATTTTCATACATAATTGCACGTAAATTATGCATAAGAATTATGCATCTAATTACACACACATTTTTTAAAATCAACTCTATCTGTGTTAAATCGCATGACTTCTTTTCCACACAAGGCATTTCTGATCCAGCTCTATTAAGTAATTTCTGACTGAGAAAGAATATCATAACCACAAGTTTGAAAAACCTCAAGAAATATCTTCCTTTTTATCCCTTAAATGTATTTAGTATTCTTCATTTGTCTTGTTATGCCGTCAGAATAATCACATCCAATAAATGTCTTCTGCATTTACAAAAAATTTCACTTTGCTATTTAATTATTTTCAAAAGCAATTGACTGTTGTATATTGTCACTCGTATTTTATTTAAAGACTAATATTACTTCCGTTTTCTTCACTATACAAAGGAAATTAATGTCAGTATGTTTATTCTGAGTAAGGGAATCTCGCACAAGAGACTCTGATCTACAATTTGGGGCCCCTTTGTGCTACAATAAAAATATTGATGATCTCAACAAACCATATTATTTTTTCATTTCAGGAACTGAACCCTCTATTCCCATTTTTTAATGACAAGTATCTTGTTAAAACATCAACAAACGCAAAACTCAATAAACCTCACAGTCTGGAAGCAATAAAACCTTAAACTGTCTGGGTTAGCAGCGACTGTAATACCTGACTCTCATTTAGCGATACACATAGACCTTCTAATGGCTGTCATTGAATTCATCTGACAAAGTTACATAGATCTCAGTTCTAAAACTGTACTATACCTGATTTAAAATATTACAGGGGCATTGGTAATGAACTATCTACTCATGATATCTGAGCCTTTCAATTATAATATTATTTCCAACCTTTATTAAGAATTTCTGACTCTTCCACTATTATGAGAAAGGCTTGAAATTCAGCAATAGAAATGCCTTTTTGCCCCTTAAAAATCCCATGTAGCTTCAGCCAGGATAAGCTAATGAAAAAGACACTATCCCCCTCTCTTTTTCCTGATCCAAGAAGTAGTGCATGCAAAAATCAATAACTGAGCACAAATGTTGAGAGTCTGGTATCCACATTGTTACAAAAGCAAAGTAACAGGGATCATTGAGGAGCTGCCAGAGCAGCCTTCGTGGAGGCATTAGGGAAGGAAAGAGAAAGCCAAAGCAGGGTCCTCACAACAACCCATCTGAACACAGGGACTGAGGAGACAGTGGGTCTTCAACTTTGGAAGCACCAGCTGAGGAAGGACAAAAAAAGCTGTGCCAAGTCAGTCTCTCCACAAACAGTACTCGGACTGTGAGACTCGAGCCCATCTTTCACTTCTGGATGAGTCTTTTCTGGACAACTGTGAACTTTATCTCAAATGGCAGCAATCTATTTTGCTTTGCTAAAGGCTCAAGCTCTTACAATGATTCAGAATGGAGAAACTTATGCTTTTATTTTTCTCTCTTAAAACTAAATCTCTAAGAAAGTACACATTTACTACTATGTTAAGATAAAATTACTGAGGTTGCAAGTCAAAAGGTTTAAAGTTACTTGTGAAAGCTTATTTTTACCCCCTTGTGTGTATGACAGTTCAATTAGACAACATGCCACAGTCAGTGCACAGGTTAAATTCACAGCAGAACAGAATTAAGCTTGCGTGATCAGCCATAAACCTGTAATTCCCTTATATACACCTAAAATAAATATCTTCACGCTATACTAAAGTAAGTTAAAACATATACTTAAATAATTTGCATTAAATTTAGAAATATGCTACAAAGAAAACGTGCATGTAAAAGCACCAATACATTTGTCTGAAATTTACCCAAATGTAAAATAACCCTTGCCGCTCTGAATTCATAAAAAGTATAATTAATCTCAGTGCATATCACTGAATACCATTGTAGGGATACACACTCAAGAGAAATCATTGTACTTGTGCCACTACATAAAACACAGTTTTCTCTCCCAGGCTTAGGAGTCTCCATCTAGGAAGAAGAGAGTTTCCCCTGATCCCACAGAAGTCTACCACGGGAAGTTACAAGTGACAACACACCTGCTCTGAGTGGAATTCCAGCCTTCCACAGCTAAGATAAATAGGGATCATACTGTAAGGCTTTAAGGTAGGAGAGTACAAACAGCCCCCAAAATTTTGCTGTATCTATAAGGGGTAGAACATCGATATTGTTGATAGAACATCTATATTGATTCTGGGGCCCCCAGTTCAAGAAAGATAAGGAATTACTGGAGAGAGTACAGTGAAGGGCTACAAAGATGATCAGAGGACTGGAGCATCTCTCTTATGAGGAGAGGCTGAGGGAGCTGGGTCTGTTCAGCTTGGAGAAGAGAAGACTGAGGGGGGATCTTATCAACACTTACAAATACCTTAGGGGTGGGTGTCAAGAAGAGGGGGCCAGACTCTTCTCAGTGGTGCCCAGTGACAGGACAAGGGGCAATGGGCACAAACTGAAACATGGGAAGTTCCATCTGAGTATGAGGAGGAACTTCTTTACTTTGAGGGTGACAGAGCACTGGAACAGGCTGCCCAGGGAGGCTGTGGAGTCTCCTTCTCTGGAGATATTCAAAACCCACCTGGACACAACCCTGTGCAACATGCTCTAGGTGAACCTGCTTTGGCAGCGGGTTGGACTAGATGATCTCCAGAGGTCCCTTCCCAACCCTTAACCATTCTGTGATTCTGTGATTCTGTGATTCTGTGTTACTGTTATCCCAATTTAGAAGTGTCCTGTTTTCTGTCTGAAACTATTTTGGATATACTTACATTCTCATGCACTTTAGGATGCCGTGAGATGAGATTTGTGTTAGATAGAGATGAATGCTCTATATTGGCCTCTGTCTTCAATATAACCTCTGATAGGTTTAAAAACAAACAAACAGGAAAATGCATAACATTTTTTTTTGTGAAAGAAGAGCTGTACTGGGAACAAAATGCAGTTATACAGCGTCTGAATCTATAGAGGGACTTTTGCATATAGCCACACCTTCACAAATCTAAGCAAGAGAACCAACAGCTGGCTGAGCGAAAGAAACATTTTGCACCTGCCAGCAGGGCATGATTTAGGGTACTGTCCATGGGTTGTCTATCAGTCATCTGATGTGATGTTAAAGTCATAGTGGGAACCCACTTCTGAGTGACATCCCAGCATTAGGCCTTGATTCAGCTTTTCTGCCAAGGGAGAAATTTACCATAAAACATTTTGCAGTTTTCAGTGGAAGTCAACATGTAACTTGTAAGGAAAAGCTTGTGAGCTCTCAGGTAATGACCGTGTTGTCTTTTTTCTTTAGAAAGCACCCATCACACTATGGATATACAGCAAGAGAAAGTCAAAACAGGCATATGTTCATGGCATGAGTTAACTGTTTCCATTTGCATAGTGCTCAGCAGAATGGGTGCTAATGTAAAAAATAACAACACAAATCACAAAACCCAACAAAATCCCTTTACCTTGCAGCACAGTAGCTCAAAAATAGAATTGTGTCACTAGGGGTCAGTATTAAAACATATTACCTTTACACAACACAGCCAGGGGCATTCTATTGTTGATTCCCTCCTTCAGAAACACAAACTTATGTTATAAAGAAGCACTATTAAACCATAAGAAAGACAAAACCTATACAATGGATTATTACCTGTTTCTGTTCTTAAATGTAGCTCTCATGTACTAGAAATCTTTGTTCCTGTTCTCATAAATTAACACATATATTCACGCAAATGCATTATCTTACGTAATACCGACGCTTCAATATTGATCCATTTATGTGAATTAGGTTCCATCTACAGTCTTGAAAGAGAAAAGCCATGATTAAGTTTCCCAACATGGAAGATTACTACCTAGTGATATTACTACTCAATGGTAATAATGATTACTTCCTAATGATAATAACAAAATTTGAAATGTAAGAAAACTGGACATTTTAAAAATTTATTCCTTGACATCCATACCCATCTTAATAAAAATCTGTTGTGGATATAATCTCCATTTAAGAAGGTGAGAGGCTCACACTACAGGTGAGCATTATCCACACGGAATAGACTGAGGATGTATCTTGGGTCATTAGATCAGTGTATGAATTTCCATTTGGAATAGATGCAACACCCACTCAAGTCAAGGGAACAGCTCACTTTCTCCTCACTGGGCACTGCCCATAACCAATGAGTTCCCAACCTATTTTCCTATCCCCAACCTACTCCCAAATCTTGGAAAACTTGATACATTTGAGAAAACACACATTCAGATGCCGTGATAATGCCTCTAACTGCCTACATGGACATGATTTTGCTAATGTAAATAGGTCCACTGATTCCTGTGAAGAATTAAAGAATTAGAAAATTAAGTAACATCAAGCTTGCTGACTTTGCAATTTTTGCGATGATACTTTACTATCTTGAATCCAGATAGAATACTTAGAAATATGTAACACGACACTAACTATAAACCCCAGGAGAAACATTCTGCCAGATCATAAGTCTGTCATGTACCACAATTTCCTGCAGCTCCTAGTACAGCCGAACAAAAAACATCCCTTTCCTTCTTCCCCCAGACCAAACTCTAACTGAATGCTATAAATCTTGCACTTAAAATAAACAATTTAAGATAAATATTATTGAGGCTGTTTATTAGTTTTCATGTCCAGTACAAAGCTCTAAATTTCAGAGCATATGTTTTTCTTTAGTGGTAACTCCATTAGGTGCCCAGAATTCAGACGCTGCCAGATTTATGAAGACAGCTATTAGAAATGGCATTTCTGCTACAACAATACTGATGAAAAAAGCTGGTCAAATGAATGTCTGACTAACTGGTACACTTGAGGTCTTATTTCTATGTGTTACTTCTAACTCATATTTATATTTAACACGATTAGCTTATCCTAAATACATGAAAAGCGAAAATATTTGATTATACTTTAAATGGGAGAAAAATAGGCAGAGGCTGAAGTGAAATGTTTGTTCTGTGGTTAGTTGTAGCACAGCAGAATTTATTTCCCTGCCCAATAGATGGCACTGCCGCTTCTTTGCCTGGGTGTCATTTTTCAATTTGTGCATAATGTACATTATTGAAGTGCCTGTGCCTACATTTCCCCATGCTTGGACACATCAAAAATAGACAGATTTCATAGATTCTTTAAAATGGCATTCTGCTGTCCAAATAACTGTATACAGTTTTCAATAAAACAAGTTAGTGTTCTGGATTAAAAAATGTGAAGTGGATGCAAATACCCAGCTGAATATAATTCTCTTCTTCCCAGAAGCAGACCACAGAAACAAATTCTGACACATATGTCAAGGATGGCCTCGGAGCTATACAGATAGTAATAGAACAAAATAATTTCTTTATCATATGTTAGAATACATAAATAGGATTTTGAACTACAGTACACTTTGTAATTTTATTTTTATTTAGCCTAATTATTAACAAGTTTACAAAGAATTTATCATCAACGTACAGCAGCATTAAAATTCTGTCATTACTTTGTGATTAAATTCTGATAAAAGCATCATCTGGGGCTGTCAATCTGTAAACTAATGAGGCATTTGACCACCGTACTTTTTTCTATGTGCTACTGAAGCATGACACAACATCAGGTCTGCAGCAAAAACTTAAATGCTGAAATATTTTAGAAATTATTTATAGTAATTTTTATGTGTTCTGGTAGAGATCATATTGAAAATCCATGTTTTCCAGTGAACCTGAAAACTCAAACTGTTTGTATGGGACTCATGTTCTCTTCTGCTCTAGATCCTTGGTTAAAATACTACAGGGGCCAGAGTCATTCATTAATTTATTTATTTTTGCCAAATCGTGGTTGCTTGGGGACTTGTGCGAAATGACAAGCTGGTCTCAGTCCTGTTCGTCGTGAACAGGTGTTCTAATTGCAAAGCCTCCACCATATTTGACACCTTTATTAGCTGTCTCAGTTGAGAAACAAAAGATTGATTGGGTAGGGGTATAGAACTGGCCTTTCATTGCTGTGGGGAAGCACCTAAAGGTCAAGGTTAATATACATTAGTGGGGGGTAGTATTGCCCATTGCCTATGCTGTTCTTGTGTTATTAATCAATGGAAGACTTTATTCTTACGAGCTAGCTATTGTGGGAGCCTTAATTACACAATTTGTTTTAACTTGCATTTTTTTCCATATTATATGAAAAGCAGACACCACTTCTTGACCAAATATTCCTACCAAGAACAGCAAACCTCCGGCAACAATAGCCGTGTCTTGTACTCTGTTTATATTCTGTAATATATACCTTACAAAATGAAAGGGCAAGTACCCATCCTTCAATCAATATAATACATGCAAAAAACCTCATGAAATGAAATATGGCAGAACACATGTATATGAGTTCAACAAGATTTAATTTTTGGCCAGCAGGTAAAATGTGAAAACATTTATAGTAAATAGTCTTCCCCTTTACTGTAGCCATTTTGTTCTTGCCACATAAGGTCTACCTGCTACTACTAGTTTTATGATTTAATATTCTTGGAAGGTTTATAACAAGAATCTAATATATAACCAATAAAAGGGCACTAGTCTCATTAGTCTCATTTGGGACCAGAATATTGTCAACATAATTACACAGCAAAGTCACATTATTATAAAAGTATATCAGCATCTTCATTATATATATACTTATTTTCAGTGGTTTACAAGACATACACACAAAATATTCCAGAATGAAATATGATGATGGTAACTCAATCTGGAATGCAATTTCTCCAAACTATTTTTTTTCCTACTACATGAATGTAAAATAAAGATAGGCCAGATAGTCAGTGAGCTGGAACTATACCCATTTGTCTCAGCTGAGAGTTCAACTCTATATATTCATTTATAGATCCTAGACACACTTGGACCCTTCTATGACATTAATGGTTTTGATTTAGAAGTGAAGCTTTTTAGTAATTACATAGTCACATGGCATTCATCCAATATACATATTTAATGTAAATGATTGCTTCCTGATTTTCACAGAAGACCTGTGATTAGATTATCTGGTGCTTCCATATCGTACTTGGAGCTGGATTGCAAAGAGAGAGAAGTACACATTGACAGCAGCGGCAGCAGCGACAGCAGCGGCGGCAGCGACTGAGGTGAGTGTGGGGCGAAGGCGAGATCGGGCTGTACCGGGCGGTTTTCATACTCTGGCCCCCCCCCACCCCGAGCAGCAGCCCCGAGCTGCTTCCCCCGCCCCCGGACCCGAAAGTTCCCAGCAATGAATCAGGAGAGGAGGGGGTGTAGCACCACCCCCTGTTGATCTGGTGATAAAAAGCCTCCTGGAGGTCAGGGACTAGTCCCTGCCCAGAGGGGAGAGGGAGACTTAGCTGTGACTGGGTGTGTCCCAGGGCAGGAGAGGCCACAGCAGTTTGCAGCTCGTTGGGGAGGGCGCTGACTCCCTCCCAGTGCACAAGGCGAGGAAGGCGCCAAGGAGCTGTGAACCAGGGGGGTCACCAACAGGTATTTCCCAGCTCAGTGAAAGAACAATGGTCTCCACCAGGCGGAAGAAGACCAAAATGGATGTGGGAACCCAGACAGAGCTCCCACGGAAGGAGGCAATTGTGCAGGTCGCAGGCTGCAGGGAATGCTACAGCGTCTCTGTGGTGGCAGGGGGCTGTGTGCGCTGTGAGCAGGTAGATGATCTGCTTGGCCGAGCGGCACAGCTGCAAAGCCAGGTTGAAAGGCTTCAAGATGAAGTAGAAAGGCTTAGGAGCATTCGGGAGGCTGAAATGGAGATAGACTGGTGGAGCCAGGCTCTGCCTTCCCTGCAACAAAAATGGGAGCACCTGCCGGAGAGCTCCCAGGATCGAGGGACCCCTGTACTCTGCCCCTCTCAGGTGGAAAACAATAACCTAGAGGAGAGGAGTGAGTGGAGGCAAGTCTATGGCCGTGGCAAAAGGCGAGTGCCCTCCTTGCCTACCTTGCCTCCACAGGTGCCTCTGAGCAATAGATATGAAGCCCTAGTGGAATACAGCCGGTCCAATGGGGATGTGGTGGAGAGGCAATCTATATCAGAGGTCCCACCACAGTCAGAAAAACCTGACAGGCGTATAGCTACCTCCTCCACAAGGAAGAAGAGAAGAGTTTTAGTGGTTGGAGACTCCTTCCTAAAGGGAACTGAGGGCCCAATATGGAGAACTGACCCCCATCACAGGGAGGTCTGCAGCCTGCCTGGAGCCCGAATCAGGGATATCACCAGGAAACTCCCCAACCTGGTGAAGGCCACAGACTACTACCCCCTGCTGATCTTCCAGACAGGTGGGGAAGAAGCTGCATCCCGTAGTCCGAGGGGGATGAAGAAAGACTACAAGGCCCTAGGACAGTTGGTGAAAGAGTCTGGGGCACAAGTGGTTTTCTCCTCCCTCCTTCCATTTTCAGGTGATGACGTGGGATGGAATAGTAGGATTCTCTCTATAAATGCCTGGCTACGAGACTGGTGCTACAGGCAGGGCTTTGGGTTCTTTGATAATGGCTGGTTTTATAAGACACCAGGCGTGACGGTAATACATGGGAAAGGTTTAGGTCGTAGGGGCAAAAGGGTTCTGGGACAGGAATTAGCAGGGCTCATTCGGAGAGCTTTAAACTAGATTCGAAGGGGGATGGGGTAATAGCTGGGCTTGCACCACTGGGGCAACGCTCTAGTGTTGAGGCAGACCAGGAGGCCTCCCATCCCCCTAGGGTGAAATCGGTGTGCTCAGCTCGCTCCCTGAAATGCCTGTACACCAATGCACGCAGCATGGGGAATAAACAGGAGGATTTAGAAATCCGTGTTCGGTCGGGGGGCTATGATCTAGTGGCAATTACAGAGACATGGTGGGACACCTCGCATGACTGGAATGTGGTCATGGATGGCTATGTCCTGTTCAGGAAAGACGGGACACTAAGGAGAGGTGGTGGAGTTGCTCTTTATGTGAGTGACCAGCTAGAATGTATTGAGTTCTGTCCAGGGGCGGATCAGGAGCAAGTTGAGAGTTTGTGGGTGCAAATTAAGGGGCAGGCTGGCAGGGGTGATACTGTTGTGGGTGTCTATTACAGGCCACTGGATCAGGATGAGGAGGGTGATGAGGCCTTCTACAGGCAGCTGAGAGCAGTCTCTCAATTACAGGGCCTGGTTGTCATGGGGGATTTCAACTACCCTGATATTTGCTGGGAGGCCAACTCAGCCAGCCATCCCCAGTCCAGGAGGTTCCTCCAGTGCATTGATGATAACTTTCTGATGCAAATGGTGGATGAGCCAACTAGGAGAGGAGCGCTGCTGCATCTGATCCTCACTAACAAGGAGGGTCAGGTTGAAGAGGTGAAGGTTGATGGCAGCCTTGGTTGTAGTGACCATGAGATGGTAGAGTTCGGGATCTCATGTGGCAGGAACAGAATAGCTAGCAGAATCACAACCCTGGACTTCAGTAGCGCCAACTTTGGCCTTTTCAAGCAATTGCTAGGGGAAATCCCATGGGACAGGGTACTAGAAGGTAAGGGGGCTCAAGATAGTTGGTTAGCATTCAAGGACTGCTTCTTCCGAGCTCAAGATCAGAGCATCCCAGCAGGTAGGAAGTCAAGGAAGGGTACCAGGAGACCTGCATGGTTAAACAGGGAACTGCTGGGCAAACTCAAGTGGAAGAAGAGGGTGTACAGATCATGGAAGGAGGGGCTGGCCACTTGGGAGGAATGTAAGTCTGTTGTCAGAGGATGTAGGGAGGCAACTAGGAAAGCTAAGGCCTCCTTGGAATTAAACCTTGCAAGAGAGGTCAAGGACAACAGAAAGGGCTTCTTCAAATACATTGCAGGTAAAACCAACACTAGAGGCAGTGTAGGCCCACTGATGAATGAGGTGGGGGTCCTGGAGACAGAGGATAAAAAGAAGGCGGAGTTACTGAATGCCTTCTTTGCCTCTGTCTATACTGCTGGAGGCTGTCCTGAGGAGCCCCGGACCCCTGAGGCCCCAGAAGAAGTCAGGATAGAGGAGGAATCTGTCTTGGTTGATGAGGGCTGGGTCAGGGACCAATTAAGCAATCTGGACGTCCATAAATCCATGGGCCCTGATGGGATGCACCCGCAGGTGCTGAGGGAGCTGGCGGAAGTCATTGCTAGGCCACTCTCCATCATCTTTGCTAAGTCGTGGGCAACGGGAGAGGTGCCTGAGGACTGGAGGAAAGCAAATGTCACTCCAGTCTTCAAAAAGGGCAAGAAGGAGGACCCGGGTAACTATAGACCTGTCAGCCTCACCTCCATCCCCAGAAAGGTGATGGAACAACTTGTCCTTGGTGCTGTCTCTAGGCACATCAAGGATAGGGGGATCATTAGGGGCACTCAGCATGGCTTCACCAAGGGGAAGTCATGCTTAACCAACTTGATAGCCTTTTATGAGGATGTTACCCGGTGGATAGATGATGGTAAAGCTGTGGATGTGGTCTATCTTGATTTCAGTAAAGCGTTTGACACGGTCTCCCACAGCATCCTCGCAGCTAAACTGAGGAAGTGTGGTCTGGATGATCGGGTAGTGAGGTGGATTGTGAACTGGCTGAAGGAAAGAAGCCAGAGTGGTGGTCAATGGGACAGAGTCCAGTTGGAGGCCTGTGTCTAGCGGAGTCCCTCAGGGGTCGGTACTGGGACCAGTTCTATTCAATATATTCATTAATGACTTGGATGAGGGATTAGAGTGCACTGTCAGCAAGTTCGCTGATGACACAAACTGGGAGGAGTGGCTGACACACCGGAAGGCTGCGCAGCCATTCAGAGAGACCTGGACAGGCTGGAGAGTTGGGCGGGGAGAAATTTAATGAAATATAACAAGGGCAAGTGTAGAGTCCTGCATCTGGGCAAGAACAACCCCATGTACCAGTACAAGTTGGGGACAGACCTGTTGGAGAGCTGCAGAGGGGAAAGGGACCTGGGGGTCCTAGTGGACAGCAGGATGACCATGAGCCAGCAGTGTGCCCTTGTGGCCAAGAAGGCCAATGGCATCCTGGGGTGTATTAGAAGGGGTGTGGTTAGCAGGTCAAGAGAGGTTCTCCTCCCCCTCTACTCTGCCCTGGTGAGGCCGCATCTGGAGTATTGTGTCCAGTTCTGGGCCCCTCAGTTCAAGAAGGACAGGGAACTGCTAGAGAGAGTCCAGCGCAGAGCCACGAAGATGATTAAGGGAGTGGAACATCTCCCTTATGACGAGAGGCTGAGGGAGCTGGGTCTCTTTAGCTTGGAGAAGAGGAGACTGAGGGGTGACCTCATTAATGTTTATAAATATGTAAAGGGCAAGTGTCATGAGGATGGAGCCAGGCTCTTCTCGGTGACATCCCTTGACAGGACAAGGGGCAATGGGTGCAAGCTGGAACACAGGAGGTTCCACATAAATATGAGGAAAAACTTCTTTACGGTGAGGGTGACTGAACACTGGAACAGGCTGCCCAGAGGGGTTGTGGAGTCTCCTTCTCTGGAGACATTCAAAACCCGCCTGGACGCGTTCCTGTGTGATATGGTCTAGGCAATCCTGCTCCGGCAGGGGGATTGGACTAGATGATCTTTCGAGGTCCCTTCCAATCCCTAACATTCTGTGATTCTGTAAGCCACCTTTACAATTTCCTCACTCTGCCCAGCAAGAAACAAATACGGACTCCATTATAATGCAGAGGAACAGAGATAGCTATTTTTCTGCCTGGGATCTCAGAGAATTGTTCCAGCAGTTCAGCTAAACAATGTCCTGACTATCTCCTTGGCAAAAGAAACTGAATGAGTTGGCATAAGCTGCTATACTAACTCAACACTCTCCAGAGGAGATTCCCTTTTCACAATGTGAAACCTCGAAGGGCTGCGCTACGAAAAACAGCTGTAGCAGAGCTGAAAGTTTGACCCCTAGGCTCCATTACTGTCCTCTTTTTATGTGTGTGTGACTCCCACTGACATCAACTGAAGTGGCATGCACATGAGGAGAGAAGAATATCACACAAAAAAATCTACTACGTGAATCTGAGAACAGAGTACTATTCTCTTGTGTCAAATTATGGCTCCATCTGGTAACATGAAGTGAATACTGGTGACTATTAGAGCTGAATCAATAAATTAAAACAAATAATTTATTTGGTGAGTTATTTTACTTTTTCTTTTCAAAGAATGCCTGTGAATGGATTACAACTTCCTTAAGTATATTCCAGGAAACTTTTATGGAATTTTATTTTATGGTTTGTTAGTTACGTGATTGCTCATATACGTCAGACTGCTCTGTTTCTTTTCCCTGAACAGAACTTTTAATAGAGTTGGGATAACAGAACTCTGCAACTGACAGTAGAATTTAGTTGATACAACTATTTTGGAACTTATAGTTAGCTAACCATCCTTTGCTAGTTATTTTGGATACTGAAGTTACACTACTTTTCTTTTAGAGAATGCCCTATGAGCATTCTCTATTACTTCAGAAACAATAAAAAAAATAAAGACAATGGCAATATTCAAAATATCTGAGTGCTATCTCCTTCAAAGACTGGGTTTAAATCAGTCAAAAAAGTTGCATGAACCATCAAATTTTAAAGGATACCTTACTGATTTTGAATTTTCAAAAAATAGTCCACATCGAATGTCTTAGATTACAAGGCATATTTTCCTCATATGTTTTCTTCAAAACATAATTTATATCTCTGCTTTCTTTACATCTGCTTCATTTCCTTGATAAAGCAAACATTAGTAGAGATAGCATAACTCTTGTAACACTGATGAGAACCAACCTGTTCCAGATGACTCATAAGCACCAAGAAGTGCCTTAGAGTCAAATTCAAACAGACCGGCCTTGTAGGGTAAGGACAAGATGAAGCATTCTTTAAAAATCAGAATATTATCACTTGTGCTCAGATTACTGTTTTAAATAATTTAATTATTGCAGACTCACCTTGCATTACTAGGACTGGCTGCTGTCAAATTAGCTAATGCTGTCACTGCAGCTTCTTTTACCTCTTCATTGTCACTGCTTAGCAACTGTACTAGCTGTGGAATCCCTTTGAAAGAAATAATGGTATACATGAACATTTAAATAAACCATGGCAGTCCGCAAAATTATAATATGCTCCTTATAAAAGGAAAAGCACAGATTCTCAGTTCATCCCTTCCCACCTTACTTACCCTGGAGTCCAAATGCACGTTTGCTAGCTAAATTCTCACACATGGCAGAAATTGCTTGGGAAGCAGCAACTTTAACTCCATCATTATCAGTTTCTAAAAGGTTTATGAGACACTTCTCAACCTCTTCCTCATTTAAGATTTTTCTGTTTTCAGCTTTAAACAAAAAAGAACAATAACATTAATCTGCATTCACTTTTCAAATCAGTGAAAGGACATGAATTTGATTTCATAGAATCATTTTGGTTGGAAAGGACCTTTGAGATCATCAAGTCCAACCATTAACCTAACACTACCAAGTCCACCACTAAACCATGTCCATAAGCACCACATCTACACGTCTTTTAAATACCTCCAGGGATGGTGACTCAACCACTTCCCTGGGCAGCTTCTTCCAATGCTGGATAACACTTTCGGTCACGAAATTTTTCCTGATATCCAATTTAAACCTCCCCTGGCACAACTTGAGGCCGTTTCTTCTCGTCCTGTCATTTGTTACTTGGGAGAAGAGACCAACATTCACCTCACTACAGCCTCCTTTCAGGTAGTTGTAGAGAATTATAAGGTCTCCCCTCAGCCTCCTTTTCTCCAGGCTAAACAACCCCAGTTCCCTCAGCTGCTCCTCCTAAGACTTGTGCTCTAGACCCTTCACCAGCTTTGCTGCCCTTCTTTGGACTCTCTCTAGCACCTCAATGTCTTTCTTGCAGCAAGGGGTCCAAAACTGAACACAGTATTTGAGGTGCGGTCTCTCCAGTGCTGAGTACAGGGGGGGCAATCACTTCCCTAGTCCTGCTGGCCAGATAGATGTTTCCAACACAACACTTGCTTTTGATACCATGGAAATGGAAATATTTTGGTAACAGAGGCATCAGCAATTAAGAAATGTGCACCTGATCCAAAACCCATTAGACTTCAGTGAACTCTGAATCAAGCTCAAAAGATGACTATTAAATACAGCTTTAAGCATACATAGCCCAACAGAACGCAAAGTTTGCTCTCTATAAGACTTAAAACCACAGAATGCATACACCCTTGATAAAAACAGCTTTTCCAGTTCAACAGATCATACTTACTATGGATCATGCTTAACTTTGGTTTATGCTAACAAAGTCCAAATGCATAAAATTGAAGAACATACCAGTAAATGTACAATTGAACTTGGTGGAGTACCAGTTAACATACTACACTAGCCAAAAAAAAAAGGAAGGGGTGTTAAAAATTGAATTTTAAATTCTGCACAGCTTGCAGTTCTTCATTAATGCACACTTTGCAGAGAACTTCAATTTTGTATTTTAGCCTGGTAACACAGGTTCAGTGCTGACCTATATTGCAGTGATCGGCGGCAGCAGCTAAAGGAGGACATAGTTGTTCCCTTCCTCTACACAACACAGAGCGTCTGCAAAGTATCTACAGACATCTGACAATTATACTAATAAACTCACTCATCCCAAAAGGCACTGGACAGCATAGAAGCTCTACAGTTATGAGGGTCAATAAACATTTAACCATATGCATAATTTAAAGCTGATTAATTACATGCTTGAAGTTATATCTACATGGTAAAATTTTTGAATGTATCAAAGAAATTCAGGAACTGAGAAGACAACAGGACTTTGAAACATTTGGAAATCTTACCAGTGCTTACTAATGCTTTGAGGGATCATTCCCTTATTTGGACTGTTGTCTTACGAATAAAATGTTTAACAAGGAAAGAAAAATACCGTAAGTGTTCTTTTGCATAAAACTGAATCTGTAGTGAATAAAGTAAACAAATAGAAGTCCACAAAGCCAATAAAAAGAAAGTTTGACTGAAAATCTAGTTACAGCAGAAATGACTCAATGCACACACGAGATGGCTAGCCGTTTCCTCCTCTCTAGCTCAATTTGAAATATTTTTAGAATCACCAAACATACACAATTGAAATAACAAAGCAAAAGACGCAACAAATAAAACAGAGGATTTTAAGTGTCAACAGAACCTTGGCCACAACCTTGATGCATATTAGCCAGCTCTCAAGAGAAGGCCTTAATTGGGATTACAGACCGTTTTGACAAGTTATCAAGTATGCTGTTGGCCTGTTTATTGCCAAAGTAGTCCATAATCCCTAATGATCTCTAGAAGATCTTCACGCCTCACTAACTACAGCAAGTTACTTATTACTATACAGATTTTCTTAAAAATTATTCTTGCTTTTAAAGGCAGTTATGATGATGGGTAAGCATTTCATTTTACAGATAATTTATGCCTATATGAAATAACAATATGTAGAATTCATTTGAATGAGTGAAAACAATGATTTAAAATATTTTGAATAGAATAAAGAACTTTTCAATAATGCGGATAAACAGATTTTGGATTTGAATTTATGGTAAAGAGTATGCACCTATATTTAGCTAGCTAGGCACACAGATGAAAATGATTAATATTTTAAGATCGAGGTGCCAATTCTCTTTAAGGGATGAATATTTTCTGTTGATCCTCTCTGTTTGTATGAGCTGTTTCCTTTACTATAGAAAAAAAAGAATGTACAATTGAAAATAATCCTTTGCACTTAAGCACTTCTGATGTCAGTGCCAACACCATACTTACAGTGATGAACTTCTTGACCCCTAATTAATTTGAATACATTGATTTAACACAAAGCAAAATACTCAGGCCACCCAACTAAAAGAGTCTGGAGTACTAATACTTCGGGGTCCAGTTTTTCATGCATTGACCCCATCATGAGCCAACCTTTGTTCTCAATGTATTTTCCTACTTTCCCTTCTTACCCCAAAATCATGATGAGAGTTCTGCTGATTACCTATTCAGCTCACTGTCATCAGCTTCTGGAATTACTTATACCAATTTCAAATGAAAAAAACTTAAGGCTAAATAGTATCATAACCTCTCACTGATCCTGAGTTGAGATAACCCAGATAAATAAAAACCTGTACTATGAAAAAGCATATGTTAATCAGGCCACAGAGCATGTTTAGTATGCTCCCTTTTGAAAGGATTTGCATTTAAATACACGTAAAGAACAAGGAGAGCTTCAAACCAGAAGTCTGGCAGAGTGAGGCCAAACTTGAGTGAGCATGATCATCACTTTCTCCATATGCACCCCACAGCATTTTGTTGTTGCTAGTGTGTCTGGCATTGTCAGGGGAAAGTCAGGCCCTCCTTAATAAACAGTCCAGGTAATCCACTCACAGATATTCAATAATTTATACCATTAAATTATATTTTGCATTCTGAAATGACTGCACTATTTGCTGGGCAAGGAAGGAATCACAGTAAAATTCAACACTGTAATTCTGAGCATACAAAACAAAACCATTGATAAATTAATAAATTCAAAATCATGTTACAGAACAAATTTTCGGGGGCAAAGGGATAATGATTATGTATAGAAATACAATCAATTGTAATTTACTTAAAATTGATCAGCTTCCTAAAGATGCTATTTAAAATTGAATATAGTGTTTGTACCATGTAACTTATTCTGATATTGAGAATAGCTCTTAAGGGATACATCTGTCTTACAACAACAACAACAAAAAGTTACAGGAGTCCCTTTCCAAAGGGTTGAAAGGGACATAAAACAAAACTGCTACGATCACATCTATCAGGTAAAAAACAAAACTAAATTCCGTCTGTCAACAATAATAATTTCAGAGCCAGACACTGCTGTATACTCAGCTGCCAGGATTAAAAAAATAGACAGATACATGTTCTATCATAGCAGAAGTAAGTTTTTCATGGTATTTTTTTTTTCTTAAGTATGTGGGAAATGTTGGTATATTGCAACCACGATTATCGGGCCTGAAGAATGTGAGCTACTGTATGGCTATTGCAAATTTAATTAAAAAGTCATAAAAGAACATAGACATGTGTTGCATTATATTGGATTTACATCAAGGCAAGTATTAGTATAGTATACGTTAGTGTCGCAGTCTGGATAGGCTGTTTAGTACATTTACAAGTAGAATCGTAGAATCATTGTAGTTGGAAAGGACCTTTAAGATCATCAAGTCCAACCGTTAACCTAACACTACCAAGTCCACCACTAAACCATGTCCATAAGCACCACATCTACACGTCTTTTAAATACCTCCAGGGATGGTGACTCAACCACTTCCCTGGGCAGCCTGTTCCAATGCTTGATAACCCTTTCCGTGAAGAAATTTTTCCTGATATCCAATCTAAATCTCCCCTGGCACAACCTGAGGCTGTTTCCTCTTGTCCTATCATTTATTACTTGGGAGAAGAGACTGACACCTGCCTCGCTACAACCTCCTTTCAGGTAGTTGTAGAGAGCAAGAAGGTCTCCCCTGAGCCTCCTTTTCTCCAGGCTAAACAACCCTAGTTCCCTCAGCCACTACTCATGACTTGTGCTCCAGACCCTTCACCAGCTTCATTGCCCTTCTTTGGACTCTCTCCAGCACTTCAATGTCTTTCTTGTAGTGAGGGGCCCAAAACTGAACACAGTACTCGAGGTGTGGCCTCACCAGTGCTGAGTACAAGGGGATGATCACTTCCCTAGTCCTGCTGGCCACACTATTTCTGATACAAGCCAGGATACTGTTGACCTTCTTGGACACCTGGGCACACTGCTGGCTCATATTCAGCTGGCCATCGACCAACACCCCCAGGTCCTTTTCTACCAGGCAGCTTTCCAGCCACTCTTCCCCAAGCTTGTAGCGTTGCATGGGGTTGTGGTGACCCAAGTGGAGGCCCCGATACTTGGCCTTGTTAAACCTCATACAGTTGGCCTCAGCCCATTGATCCAGCCTGTCCAGATCCCTCTGCAGAGCCTTCCTGCCCTCAAGCAGATCAACACTCCCACACAAGTTGGTGTTGTCTGCGAACTTACTGAAGGTGCACTCAATCCCCTCGTCCAGATCATTAATAAAGTTACTAAAGAGAACTGGCCTCAATACTGAGCCCTGGGGAACACCACTTGTGACCGGTCACCAACTGGATTTAACTCCATTCACCACAACTCTTCGGGCTCGGCCATCCAGCCAGTTTTTTACCCAGTGAAGCGTACGCCCGTCCAAGCCATGATCAGCCACTTTCTCCAGGAGAATGCTGTGGAAGATGGTGTCAAAGGCTTTACTAAAGTCAAGTAGACAACATCCACAGCCTTTCCCTCAGCCAGTAAGCAGGTCACCTTGTCATAGAAGGAGATCAGGTTAGTCAAGCAGGACCTGCCTTTCATAAACCGATGCTGACTGGGCCTGATCGCCTGGTTGTCCTGTACATGCCCCATGATAGCACTCAAGATGATCTGCTCCACAACCTTACCCAGCACCAAGGTCAGACTGACAGGCCTATAGTTCCCCGGATCCTCCTTCCGGCCCTTCTTGTACATGGGCGTCACATTTGCTAATTTCCAGTCCTATGGGACCTCCCCAGTTAGCCATGACTGCTGATAAATGATGAAGTGGCTTGGTGAGCACTTCCGCCAGCTCCCTCAGTACCCTTGGGTGGATCCCATCTGGCCCCATAGACTTGTGTGTGTCTAAGTGGTGTAGCAGGTCGCTAACCATTTCCCCTTGGATTATGGGTCTTCATTCTGCTCCCCATCCCTGTCTTCCAGCTCAGGGGGCTGGGTACCCAGAGAACAACTCGCCTTACTACTAAAGACTGAGGTAAAGAAGGCATTAAGCACCTCAGCCTTTTCCTCAGCCTTTGTCATTATGTTTCCCCCTGCATCCAATAAAGGATGGAGATTCTCCTTGGCCCTCCTCTTGTGGCTAACATATTTATAGAAACATTTTTTATTGTCTTTTACAGCAGTGGACAGATTAAGTTCTAGTTGGGCTTTGGCCCTTCTAATTTTCTCCCTGCATCTTTGTAGTCCTCCTGAGTGACCTGCCCCTTCTTCCAAAGGTCATACACTCTCGTTTTTTTCCCAAGTTCCTGCCAAAGCTCTATTCAGCCAGGCCGGTCTTCTTCCCCGCCGGCTCATCTTTCAACACATGGGGACAGTCTGCTCCCGCACCTTTAAGATTTCTTTCTTGAAGATTGTCCAGCCTTCCTGGACTCCTTTGCCCTTCAGAACTGCCTCCCAAGGGACTCTGGTCAACCAGGCTCCTAAACAGGTCAAAGTCTGCCCTCCGGAAGTCCAAGGTAGCAGTTCTGCTGACCCCCCTCCTTACTTCTCCAAGAATCGAAAACTCTGTCATTTCATGATTGCTAAACAAGAATCCAAACAAACAAGAACTGCAAATATTTCTGTTTTCTTTTTGCACTTGGACTATTTCTTATAATGGCCCCAATGTCACTTTTCTTTCCACTGGAAGGCTGACTTTAGATCAGTAGCTCTATGCATCTGAAATAAATTCAATAGTTCTGGAGGCCATGTTGAACAGCAAGTTTACTGGACTGTGTTTTCCACTGCACCAGTACAACATGTTGCCCTTTGTCTAATTGGTTGGCACCAAAATTCTACAGCTTGGAAGCAAATATCTTAAATCTTCTTTTGATCTATTTTCCCAGCTTGCTGCATCCATACCAGCTGTCATAGGCTGAAGAAGAGAGCAAACCTTTATAATGAAACCACATTGACTCCATTTGTAAAGAGGTATGACAAGAAGATGCATCTTCACTGATGGTAACATCCCATGATATAAGATCATAGCCAGTACTGTAATATATTATGTGTAGTTCTTGCCATCATGCTTTAAAAACGTGTTCAGTCATGCTTCTACTAACAGCTGCTAAAATATTAGGCCACAAAAACTGAAGAAGGTCTGAAAGAGGAAAAGAAGGCTATGCTTATTTGAAAATAAATATGAAAAAGGAGTAAGATGCAGTAGAAAGCAGTAGGAGCAAATATAAATCTGCTTAGCATACTACTTACAAGCCTGTCACAGGACTATAAAAATTATACTGGCAGTCCTAAGTAGCATAATAACAATACAGGAAAATACACAAAGAAAATACTGGCATAAGAAGTCCCTTCCTATCTTTGATACGTAAACATTAATGAAAATAATTTTCACTGACTTGCAAAGCTTCCAACAGATAATGATAAAAGCATACAGAAGCCCACAGAATACTAGGAAACGTAGATTCCACTCTTTTCATGTATCATTTGCGATCCAAATAATTACAAATATTCAGGATGTCAAACTAAGGAAGGTGAGAAAATAATTGGAAAGATAGGACGGGGATAGAAGAAAGGAGATCTGAAATACTGTAGAAAGGAGAGATTATTTTAGCCATGTATTAAATTCGATAACATATTTGTAAAATACACATAAATTAAAGCCATGATTCAACTATGAGATGATAGAAATATGAATGAAATATTTAAGCTCTACTGTCATAGTTACTGTCACCAAAATCCCTTGACAGAATTAAAATCTTCTATAGACAGAAGTACGTTATTTCTTACATTGCATTTTGTTACATAGCACTACTAGACATATGTTGCAACTCAGGAGCCAATGTACGGAAGGAATTTCAAATCTAGATTTACTCAAAGAGCATCCTTGTGGGCAAAAGTGACGAGCATGTTCTGCCTAATTCAGAATTCCTTGGTGAATTAAAGAAAAGTGTATAACAAAAAACTATAGGATGAATAATTATAAAAAGATGACAATGAAACTCTTTTAACTCCACTGGGAATATTAATCTGCAAGCCATTTGAAAGGCTTTTTATCATGTCCCTGTTAAAGGAATTTGTATTTGAAATTGCCTGACATTTAGATGAGCAGTTGTATGCAAAAGGAAGTAAGCTTGAAATTAAGACTTAACTGATAGTGATGAGAAATAGTGCCAGCAAAGGTGGCTTAAGATGGCAGTTATCTGGCATCACTGAACAAAAGATAAAGATCATATTTTCAGAGCTCCATTTTCCTTTTTGAGGACAGCATTTTGCAATAATATATTACATTTAAAAATAAATTGAGGCAAAATCTTAACATTTTCATATATATATATAGCACCTAGCATCCAATTGCTGCTCTGATTGGCAAGATTCATCACTGTAATTCATTCTTGCCAGTGTTTTCCTTGGCACAAGTATTACCCTCAACCAGATAAGATGGCCTCATTCTGGATGAAAATTTACTTCATAAACAAATTAATGTCCATGGACTTTTAAAAAGTCACATACAGTCATAAGCTGCTTTGGTAATTGCCTTTGCTGCATTCTTCTGAATATCAGGAACGGTAGAGACTCCTACAAATGAAAGTAGCTTTTTAAGGCCTCCTGTCTGCTGAATCAGTTGCAGAGTATGCACATCTTCAAGACAATTTCCCAACACGGCAAGAGCTTCCACATGTAGATCGCTGAATTCCTAATAAGGAAAAAACCCCAAACAAATAACCTTCAAATCAGGATTAAAATACCTTTGGCTTTGAACTTTGTAGGATAGTTATCATAACTTTCTTTTGCACAGTTTATTCATACTGCAAACTACATCTTTTCATACTCATATTTTTTGTATAATTTCTTTGATGTGCCTTAGGATGCAACACAATTTATCAAAACCAGTAAAAACACCGAAAGTTTCTCATTAACATGAAAGTGGGTTAGGCAGGTATTCAGAAAAGACCTGTCTTCTTAAAATTTCAAAAACTGCACAAATTTCTCTATGCATTATATTTTCCATGGTGACATCTGAACTCAAGAAGCACTAAAATGAGTCTCATAATAACATAAACATTGAAATTTCCAAGGTAGGAAATTATATTTAAGGCCATTGATATCGAAGTAAATTCAGAAAAAAAAAGATCAATGTCCAAACTAGGAACCAGCACCAGAGTTCAGCATATAATAAAAAATTTTGAGAAAAAATCATATAAAAAGCTATATGGTGATTTTTTCTGATATTTACAACAGTTTGAGAAATGGACAGTAAATGCAAAACAGTATTACTAATAGCAATAAAGCAATAAAATGAACATAAACATTTTGGTGAATCCCTTTGCTTCCTTTCTTAGTAAGCTAGGTATCCTAGCTTATCCTATTTCTATCATAGTTAGCTCCAAGTAAGGAGCTCTGTCGTCTTTTATCACTCTTCCATAACATGAATAATATTTCTCATTAGTCATACAAACATTAGCAGCAAGAACAAAAAACTTTTAAGGCACGTAAACTGTACATTGGTTTCCAGTATCTGCAGAAGACCATCTAATCCTTTATTTTCTCCCAGCATTATCCTGGTTTCTCTGCTTTTGCTAATTACTTCTAAGGTTTTAAGGGCTAACAACTGAATAACTGGGTATTCAGATTCCAGTAGTTCCAGCAAGGGTGGAATTACATTCAGCGCACGAACTGCAGCACGACTTTGAAAATCCTGCAGTAAAATATACAACAAAGAATGTTAGTGATAGAGAATATAATAGTACATCAATTCCTGACTTTACAGAAAGAACACCAAAAATCTGATTTCAAACATACAAAAATAAGTCAATATTCAGAGCTTCCAGTTCTGAAGATTTTTTTCTTTTCAGCTAAGCATCAAACTGAATATAATCAAGCACTACCAACCTTAAATTCCAATTTTTTTGCATGGCTGAAGTACACACTACAGAATCTAGTCCTGTCTAAGGAAGCCTGTTTACTCTTGTTTTTCCCATGTTTGTTTCAAAATACATGTTTCTTTGAGAAAGTTTTTTAAATTTAGTTTCATCATTTTTATTTACCTCAGTGGGGGGAAAATAGTTTTCGCACTCTACTGTGGTTGCCTTGTTATATCTTCTGTTTTAGTAATTATAAAATGACAATTTAAAATTTCAATTTTAAACAGTGTATATGCAGCTTAATAAAAAGACAGTAGCAGATTATATTGAAAAAGAAAAAAAAATACTATTTGCTTTTAAATAGCTTATTGCACATGTGCAGCATGCAATTATCCTTATCAATATAAGCAAGCACCAGGTGCAGTTATCCAGATATACCCTGCAACAAAGACAGTGAGACAGTAAAAAAGGAGAAAGAGTAAAATGTGATTCTGAATAGACATGCTCTGATGCCCCAAAAGAGATAGAGTTATAAACTGAATTCATTATTGAATTGATTCGCTTAAGCCATGGAAGAGAACTGCCATACAAATGCACCATTCTTTTGCTAAGCAGCATACGGATGACATTAGCGCCGAGTGTGTACGTAGCCAATAACAAATCTATTCCTCCCAGTACGGAAAGGAGCTGTTGACAGCATTCACCTGTCATTAAAAAGATGTTCAAAATTGTGACTATAGATTTGCTGACCAAAACAAGGCACAATGCAATTGCTAGTTCTTTAATTTACAGGATTATTCCAAACTTTTGGATAGACAGGTTATAACTCTCATTACCAAGATTAACATTTTCCAATTAAGAAAACAAATTCATATTTAATTAACAAAATCTGAGTCTGATTCTGATCTCACTCACATTGCTGTACAGCATGGATACTTGCATTAAGTTCAACAGAATTAAGAGTCAAATCAGCTATATTCATAACTAATATAACAATCAAGGGCACTGGAGAGTAAAGGAACCAAATATTTTAAAATTATTAACCCCACAGAGGACGGTGGGGGTGGGGAGGAGAGTGCTTATCTGCCTCTAATTTAAAACAACAACAACAAACTTTACCTGCACCAGGAGGTAGATACATTCAACTGAATTCTTCTTAACATCAGGATCAGGGCTACCTAGCAGTCTGATAAGTGGTTCTAATCCACCTTGCTCAAATATTTGTACTTTAGTAGTATATTCAACAGCCATATGTGCTAGACACAGAGTAGCAAATTCATGGATAACTACATCTTCTATGGGGAAAAAAAAGAAATATTTTGATCAAGTTTTATTCAGCACAGTATATGTTCACTAATCCAGTGATTTAAAGTATTATTTGAAGTCAATAAACAATAGCTGTTAATCATACTTGACATCTCCATAAACATGTTGCTCCATCTGTACAACACAAAACACTACTCAGTGAGTAACAGAGCTAGCCCTATAAAAGCAATTACCCATTTAACATGTAGTATGACAAATCATAAGTTACAAGGAAGATTTAATTAAATTGTCCAATCAAATGGCAATTATAAATTATTTCTGAGTGTATTTTTACACAAGGAACGAATACTGCAAGCTACCTTCTGGTGCCAGCTGTGGTATAAGTGAATTTGTGACATCCAGTTCCCTCAGTAACTTCTTGACATCATCTACAATGAAATAAATACAAATATGAAATCCTTAGTTTGGCAGTCTTGGCTGAGTAAAGAAACAGATTCTGCTCCAAGGGAAATGTACTTATGGTTACTCCCTGAGTGACAAAAAGATCTGACTGAGAATGACACACAACTGAAGTTATACCAAGTTCATAATGGGCCCAGAAAACATACAGATTTGAAAGTAGCAGACAAGATTCTTCGACATTTGATGTATATGAAGTTCCTCAATACTTCATTGAAACTTTATTCCAAGTACTTGCATCTAGCAGGTTCTGATTAAATGTTTCACAGTTTTAGTTGTCAAAGAAGTCATATCCCAATAGTTAAAATTATTTGTGGTTAAAATTATCAAACTAAAAGCAATCCTTCTGTTATTTAATTTTCAAGCCATCACCTTCGAATTTTATGCTAACACAGCCCGCATTGCAAATTGAAAACACAAATTATATAGGTCTTATTAAAATCACAGTAAAGACTTTCAGAATGTATTTTTATTGTTGTCAATGGCAAACTAGCAAAACCACAACCACCGGATAGAATAACCAAAAAACATTCTTTGGGACAGGCTTCATGTGATCTTACAGGGCTGTGTTGTTACTATCAACACTTACAGTGTTGAAATGTAAGAAAAAAGGCGTGAGCTGAATATACTTTTAAAGAAAAAAACAACTAAGATGTGAATATAAATGGCAAGATCCTCAGTCATTCAAATCCACATTTGTGCAACAGTGTTGGAAGCCAAGGTCTGAAGGGAATGACTATATGCTAATGCTGAGTTGAAAGTAAGGTAAAGAGCATAAGGGCCAATACAACATGAAAAGCAGTTGATAAGAAGACTTAAATAGCGGTTAGGATATCACCATGGAAGACAACCGGGTAGAACATCTACCAAAATAAGACCTGATTAATCATATTCATTAGAGGTAGGTTTATAAAGCAACGTAAAAATAATAGCCCCTGAAACTCAACTTTACGTCACTTATTCTTTCATCTTCAATTATGTCTACATACCACTCACTGCAGCTTGATCATTTGTCACTCAGCCACACAGCATGGATGTAATACATTCACTCTCACCTTATACATAGGCACAAGAAAATCTGCATATACTGCGGTTAACTCATTTAATAATGGCATGGCTACAGTAGATACACTACCTTGCCGTGAATGCAATATCTCTGAGAGATACTCAAGACCGCTCGAATTTCACTAGCTCAGATACAGATAACAAAACATTTACAGCAGCACTGACCTGCCAAAGAAGCTGGGTAAATATGCATGCCAGTGCTTGATAGTTCAGGGCTTTTTTTGCCATCAATACTTGAGTTAGCTACTTGAATTTAACACATTTTCTCCCTTATCACTGTAGTTACACTAATGTCTCAAGTAACAACTGATATTTAACAATAGCATTTCCTGTAGATGATAAATACTACTTTATACTTCTTTTTCAATTTTTGTAAAAGAGAAGAGTGTGTCCTGTCCACATTGGCAGGCATCTTATGTCGTCAGGCTTTCCCTGATAGACATAATTCCAGTATTAAACTGTTTCAATTTGGCCCTGTCAAAACAAAAATAAGGGTTGGAGGAAAATTAACTTATCTTGTAATTTTTTTTTCAAAATCAGTGGAGTTCACTCCAGCTGAATTTGTTCCTTTATTCTGGGCAGTTAACATAGGGTTTTTTCACACAGGCCACCTATTGCTTTGATGACCACACTTATACACATTGAAAAATATGATAAAATGGAGACTCTTACGATTAGAAGCCATGATGCCAAATACCATGATGGCATTTCTGCGTACAATTGGATCTTCATGCGAGATGAGTTTATACAGATGTTCCACTGCTCCAAGACCAAGAAGTGTCACTTTATTTTCATCATCTGAAGAGTAATTAGGTTAAAAGTTCTGTAAAAATGCAACAAGCTCACACTTCTAATGTAATAAAGTCAAACAGCTACCAATCTTTTATTGGACTGTAGAATCAAAGAACAAAGGCCTGGACAGGATCTTGGGAGATTGTCTAATCTATACCCCAAATAAACATGTGTCAAAGAGTATCAAGGATTAATAGTATCTAGGATTAATTCACATTTGTAAAGCAAAAGATGCTTCTGTCTGTTGGACACCCAACTCACTTGTTGGAGACTGCAGTGGTAGCACAAAGGACAGCTTTCTACTTAGCAAAGTACAGCTGAATGATATCATTAAGAACCTCATTTTATGTTCCTCTTGCCTCTCAATTTTATTTTCCTCAAAATAACAATTAATTCATTCTGTGGATCTGCACTACTCCTCAACTGAAGCAACTACAAGGATTTGGATCATTAAATCCCACCTAAGATTTCTACTACCTGAAAATGGAGCACTTTGTAGCTGAATAGGCTCTGGCCATGCAAAGAACAGAAGCGTTTTCTATGATTACAGCCTTCTGTTCCTGCTCACTCAAAAAACACCCAAAACTCAAGAAACAAAATCCCCAATCTACTCCTATTCTCAGTTCCCACAACAGCTTTACAATTCATTTTCTAATGAACCATGCCTTTCCTTTTCTGCTACAAGTCAGCAATGTGAGAAGAAACTGGAGAACTATGCTCATTCTCAGGCCAAAACACAATTAAAATACAAGAACTACTTTTTATTGAGGGATGGGACTTAATTTACCAGCAACATTCAAGAAATAAATTAACTGCAAAGTGAAAACAACTCCTTCTCTTGTGCCACACTGCAAAGTTACAGTCCAGTCTTCTGGAAGATTGCAGGAATATCTACATTAATGTCCTGGTTTCATTGGCATTTGGTTTCAGTTTGTGGCCAGCCATGGTGATCAAGGCCATTAGCAGTTAAATCCAGGGCAGCTGAGCCAGGCTGGCCCACAGGTGTATCCTACATCATTAACATCAAGTTCACTATAAAAGGAAGGGCTTGGCAGGAAGAGGTGGGGTTCTTTCTGTTCTTCTTGTGTTTTCTCCTCTCTGTATCGTTTCCAATGACTGTCATTCCTGGAGCAACTTGGTTGTGCTTTGTAGGTAAGTATAGTTTTGTCTCTTTTATGTTGTTATTTATATTGATTTCTTTATTTCATTAAATCTATTTAACTTCAACCTACAAGTATCCTTCCTTTTCCCAATTCCCTTCCTCATTTGGGGAAGGGACATTGGGTGATAGAAAAACTGCTTATTGTTTAGCCCTGGGTGCAGGCTAAATGAGGACAATTAACAATTTAAAGGATTATTTATTTAGTTGAAGCATAAAAATTAAATATCTGTCCTCTTGCAGTATGCCATGTGTTACTGTGGGCAGCAGGGAAGGAGCCAACAAGAGTTTATGATGTGTGGTTCATAGCTGTCTCCCAACAGTCCAAATTATCTCTTCACATATTCAAAATTTGGTTGCATGCCCCTAGCCAAGCTTGCCGTATTAAGCTGAGCATAAATGTGATCCCATGCCAACTGTCAGAGCCTTCAGCTCTCCTCTCAGAACTTTAGCAGTGTAGATAATTGCCATCAGTACAACAATCAGCATATAAAAACATGATTTTTAAAGAAAACATAAATTAAATGGAGACTAATATTAAAACAGATTAATTATACCAAGAATGCTACCGTGGTGTACCAGTTTGAGTGGCTGACATGGAACGAGTAGGAGGCAACTTAAGAAATCATAATTTTGAGCCTTTGTTATACAGTTGTCTTCTGAGTACCCAGAACATGATGCTTAGCTATAGATAATACAGGAACCTTTGGAAGATTTGGAATCTTGGAGACTTGTTAGATTCCCAACACATACAGAAATAAGCTTGATAAAGGAGGCTGAGTGGTCTCCAATAAATCACCTGTCACAGAAGTACTGACACAAGAGATATATGCAAAAATAACAGAAACAGGCTTAAAAAGTAATTTTCATTGAAAACTGAACCTTAAAATAACTACACTAGTACAGAAGTTTAAAACCGTAACGTAAAAAAGAGAATTCTTACTCAGATGCAGGTTTGTTCCTCATAACAAAACAGATCTAGATTATACCTAAACCAAGCTCTATTAAACAGAGAATATAAAATTCTACAACAAAATGATAAAAGTTTCCTTCACGCTAACCACAGGAATTCTTTATAACTGCAAATATAGGTTTGACAGATATTTCAGAAACCTCTCAAAACCTTGACAGACATGAAGGTTTTCATTTGAGATGAAATGAAGATTTCAGTGCTAGGAAGCTAAAAAGTTGTAAACTATCAAAATCTAAGCAACACAGAGGAAAGCTCATTGCAAAAAGACTAACCTTTTGATGCAAATTTATATAGAGCATCACATGCTTTGGCCAAAACTTCCTCTTCAGAAGAACTAAGCATTAGCACAACTGTTGCTGCTGTTTTGCTTTCAATCAATAAAGGATCAAACTACAAAGAAAAAAAGAGCAAGAATAGTTTGATTTATACTGACCCTTCCCCTGTGCTGCAGTAGACTCCCACATTTCATTTAAAAAAATCTAGTTTGAGACCTACACTGAGTTAGAAATATTAACATGAGCTGCTATTTACTTGGAGAAATCTAATTTTTAGTAACAATTTGCAACATTGTTGAAAAATAAGAAAGAATAATTGACTTCCAAATATAAACATGATTTCATCCTGTATGAAGATTTTGGAAAAACCTTGACACTTCCCTGTACATTTAGGAAGTCTTGAAGGCAACAGACTATGTAATTCTCTTACATGTGTAAGAGCTGTGGCTTCAGAACCAAACATGAGAAGAAGTTTCTTTTGAGCAACCGTGCACAGAGCCTATAAATGGAGATGTTGTATGAGGAAGAAGATTTGGTTACTCTGTGGTGTTAACACTGTGGTTGCTTTACAAAAGTAAAAGCACCCTTCCTGTGCCTTTGTCAACTCAGTTCACTAGCTTACCATGATCTTGTACCAACTGAAGGGTTTCCATGATATAATGCCTGCTCAGCCAGCTAGAAATGATACAAAGTGTTCATTTCCATTTCTGACCTCTCTGATACAGAAAGAAATCTTCCAACAAATCTGGCAGTTTTCACCCTCTTAATAGACTCTTTGGGACTAACATCACTTGAAAAGGGAATCTTCTAAAAAAGCCTTTCGCTCTTTAAAAAGACTCAAGGATTTCTGAAAATTCTACCTACAAAAAGGTTTTAAGCTTATTTGGATTTAAAATAATTTTTTGATATGGAAACACTGTCTTCTGCCCTCACACTTTAGGCCTACAGAGTATCTGTATTACATACAGAAACTACTAGATACGGGAGTCATGCAGTCTCTCAAAATCAATGTATTTATCTTAAAATACAGTAGATTAGTCATTTAAGATAGCAATACAAATTATTTAAAAATATTACAATGTATATTTATACTGTATATATTTAAAAATGTATATGATTTGGTTTACTTCATTTAAAAACCCTCTAATAGCTATATCAGAGGCACATGTTGCTGAACAACAAGGGCATGAAGATATATACAAGTCAGTTGTCAAGCAAGGAAATAATTTGGAGCAAGTCTTCAAAAAAGTTATGAGTGTGCTAGAAGGAAAATGAACAAACAGAAGGCTTTTTTCTTCTTCTTCTGACTTGTTAAAAAATAAGGCAAAATATGATACTACCCACACTCCTAAATTCATATTTTTGGTAGGTTTTTAAATCTAAGTAATTTCATCATCTTCCATGATGATTTCTTTGCCCCAAGCACACATTGCTGGTGTACGTCCACCAGAATCACCACGTCCTTTCCCGTAAAGCTGCTTTCCAGCTGGTCATCACCCAGTCTATACCAGTTATTCCTCCCCTACATGCGGGACTTGGCATTTCCCTTTCTTGAACTTAATGAAATTCCCATTTTCCTATTTCTCTAGTTTGTTGAGGTCCCTCTGAAAGGCTGCACAACCAGCTGGTCTGTTAATCACTCCTCTCAATTTTGTATCTTCTGCAAACTTCCTGAGGGTGGACTCTGTCCCATCATTCAGGTCACTAATGAAGAGGTTAAACAGTACTGACCCTGGGATCAACCCCTGGAGCACAACACCAGTGCCTGACCTCCAGCTGGACCTCAGGCTGCTGATCACAAGCCTTTGAGTCTGGCAGTTCAGATAGTTTTCAATTCACTTACACCATCTATTTATCTTGTCTGTACTTCATCAGTTTGTCTATGAGGATGTTATGAGAGACAGTGTTGAAAGCCTTACTAAAGTCAAGTCAAATTAATACTTAGTCATTAATTGCTCAAAAGAAGGTGTTTCTGTGGAGACTCAATTTCAGGAGTTGATAGTGCCATTTCATATATTCTACCTTTTTAACATCAGTGTCATGAGTGAAGCCATTTTCAAAAATACTAGGGTATCTATAGCTTTATTTCAGTGATAATGCCTCAGTATTTTTACAGAATCACAGACTCAATCAGGTTGGAAGAGACCTCTGGGATCGAGTCCAACCATTTCCCTAGTGGTAATCTCAGGCTTCCCTTTTAATGTCTATGTCCTAGCTGATGATCAAATAGTAATATTGTCTAGACCAAACTTAATGAAGATATCATATGAAAAGTTCCTATCAATCTATGTCAAAGATAGCATATTTTATCTGCCTGAATTACTGTCTAAGGTCATCCATATAGAGATAGAGGCTCAAAGCAATATTTTTCCTGGAGAAGCCCAATTCTCAGAACAGATAATAGTAAAAGACAAATTATGAAAGGCAGGGAAAACAGAGTCCTCGGGAATACTTTCTGAAACATATAAGCAGTGGCTAGGCTCAGAGATGTGTTTCTAGAAATCCATAAAAATTAGTGGTCATCTGCAGTACCATATATTCCCAGAGCATTCCACAAGCACAAAGGCCTTCTTTTATAAGCCTGTCCACATTATCTCAAGGCTTCTTTTCTTTGACTTGACATTTTCATAAGCAGATTATCAATCAGAAGATAATAGCTAACACATCTTTTATTTTGTCTGCATCTCATTTCCTGCCATCTGAAATGTCCAGGTGAAATTCGGAGTTTTGAGATTTGATTTTACATGATCACTATTAACAATATTCTCACAGCTAGAAGATTTTCTTTGTTGATAGTTACAACTAATTGATGATCTATTTTCATGTTTAATACTGTTTTGCTATACAACATTCAGGGTTTTTTTTTCTCCTGATAGGACTGCTAGAAGAGAGAAGCTAGCCTGAAGGACAATAAGGGTAAAAACTAAGCCAAAAACTGCAGATGCCATCTGGACTTCACTCTTCCCAATTCTTTCCTTTTTAATAGTTTTATTGACCTTTTCTCTAAGTTTAACTTTTTCAATTGTTCAATATCTCTTCTAACATTATTGACAGTTTATTCTAGTAGTTAGTAGGCTGTACCATACTTTTCTCCAGAAACTCTAATGGTGTCTTTTGGATTTAGAAATTGTGGTGCTGCTCCTACTGACTTTCTAGATATTTACTCAAAAAGTCAACTTTTATTACTTTGGAGGGGGCTAGCTCATCCATATACCTTAAATCTACTGTCATGCCTTTCAATTTTTTTTCTTAGACTGCAAAGATACTTAGTTTTAATTCTTCAGGCCTGTTTTAATTAGTCCTATCCACATATACCTTCTTTGTGTCTCCTCCTGGCTTTCTAGGTTATTCCATACAGAAATGGCTTTAGATCAATTTATCCTCTCATGTTGATGTTTTATGTCAAGTCTCCTTTCATAAGGATTTATTATCAATTGGAGCTTATGAATTATGTTTGTAATATTCATCTTTCCACAGAACAGTTGGGTAAAACCTGATATCAATTGCTATGCATCAGTGACATCATGGCTGTTGGATATTACTGTCTTAGTCAAAATTATTTATGCTTATTTAATATTGAAATTGTGACATAGTTTTTGCTAATCAACTTTTCTATGACCTTTGAAAAAGCTCTTGCAATACCATCACTCTTTACAGACAAACCCATTGTTTTTTTTAAAATAGTGTGCTAAACTTTGCATTTAGTTTCATGCTCCTCTGTGGGACTTGTTCAGGTCCTGATTTTCATTAACTTAGTTAATGTTTCTGTCTTACTTCCTCTACTTCTTTCTGAATAAACAAATTAAACTTTTAAAATACCTATATTTTGAACCTCTGTCTATTTGGGGGTCTCTTTGTACCTTGTGAATTTACAGAAACTCTTGAAAAGTGTGCTAGTGTCAGACCCTTAATCTCCACCTTCTAAAAAAAAGTCTACCACCATTATTCCACATTTGGCTTCAGCTCTTCTACTTCTCACTGTGTCACTTCCAATGATACCAGAAAAACCTGAACCGTTGCAAAAGATCCAGAATATGTAGTACTGTCATTCAAAATATCTGTAAGATTTTGTATTTAGTAAAAAAACTCTGCAGATCGATCTACGCTCTTAACTCTTTCATCCTTAAAGAAAGGGAATGTCTCCACAGTTGAAAAGGCAGGCAGATTTCAGGTCACAGAATCACAGAATGTTAGGGATTGGAAGGGACCTCGAAAGATCATCTAGTCCAATCCCCCTGCCGGAGCAGGATTGCCTAGACCATATCACACAGGAATGCGTCCAGGCGGGTTTTGAATGTCTCCAGAGAAGGAGACTCCACAACCTCTCTGGGCAGCCTGTTCCAGTGTTCAGTCACCCTCACCGTAAAGAAGTTTTTCCTCATATTTATGTGGAACCTCCTGTGTTCCAGCTTGCACCCATTGCCCCTTGTCCTGTCAAGGGATGTCACCGAGAAGAGCCTGGCTCCATCCTCATGACACTTGCCCTTTACATATTTATAAACATTAATGAGGTCACCCCTCAGTCTCCTCTTCTCCAAGCTAAAGAGACCCAGCTCCCTCAGCCTCTCCTCATAAGGGAGATGTTCCACTCCCTTAATCATCTTCGTGGCTCTGCGCTGGACTCTCTCTAGCAGTTCCCTGTCCTTCTTGAACTGAGGGGCCCAGAACTGGACACAATATTCCAGATGTGGCCTCACCAGGACAGAGTAGAGGGGGAGGAGAACCTCTCTTGACCTGCTGACCACACCCCTTCTAATACACCCCAGGATGCCATTGGCCTTCTTGGCCACAAGGGCACACTGCTGGCTCATAGTCATCCTGCTGTCCACTAGGACCCCCAGGTCCCTTTCCCCTACGCTGCTCTCCAACAGGTCTGTCCCCAACTTTTACTGGTACATGGGGTTGTTCTTGCCCAGATGCAGGACTCTACACTTGCCCTTGTTATATTTCATTAAATTTCTCCCCGCCCAACTCTCCAGCCTGTCCAGGTCTCTCTGAATGGCTGCGCAGCCTTCTGTTGTGTCAGCCACTCCTCCCAGTTTGGTGTCATCAGCGAACTTGCTGACAGTGCACTCTATTCCCTCATCCAAGTCATTAATGAATATATTGAATAGAACTGGTCCCAGTACCGACCCTTGAGGGACTCCGCTAGACACAGGCCTCCAACTGGACTCTGTCCCATTGACCACCACTCTCTGGCTTCTTTCCTTCAGCCAGTTCACAATCCACCTCACTACCCGATCATCCAGACCACACTTCCTCAGTTTAGCTGCGAGGATGCTGTGGGAGACCGTGTCAAACGCTTTACTGAAATCAAGATAGACCACATCCACAGCTTTACCACCATCTATCCACCGGCTTATGTCCTCATAAAAGGCTATCAAGTTGCTTAAGCATGACTTCCCCTTGGTGAAGCCATGCTGAGTGCCCCTAATGATCCCCCTATCCTTGATGTGCCTAGAGACAGCACCAAGGACAAGTTGTTCCATCACCTTTCTGGGGATGGAGGTGAGGCTGACCGGTCTATAGTTACCCGGGTCCTCCTTCTTGCCCTTTTTGAAGACTGGAGTGACATTCGCTTTCCTCCAGTCCTCAGGCACCTCTCCCGTTGCCCACGACTTAGCAAAGATGATGGAGAGTGGCCTAGCAATGACTTCCGCCAGCTCCCTCAGCACCTGCGGGTGCATCCCATCAGGGCCCATGGATTTATGGATGTCCAGATTGCTTAATTGGTCCCTGACCCAGCCCTCATCTACCAAGACAGATTCCACCTCTATCCTGACTTCTTCTGGGGCCTCAGGGGTCCGGGGCTCCTCAGGACAGCCTCCAGCAGTATAGACAGAGGCAAAGAAGGCATTCAGTAACTCCGCCTTCTTTTTATCCTCTGTCTCCAGGACCCCCACCTCATTCATCAGTGGGCCTACATTGCCTCTAGTGTTCGCTTTACCTGCAATGTATTTGAAGAAGCCCTTTCTGTTGTCCTTGACCTCTCTTGCAAGGTTTAATTCCAAGGAGGCCTTAGCTTTCCTAGTTGCCTCCCTACATCCTCTGACAACAAACTTACATTCCTCCCAAGTGGCCAGCCCCTCCTTCCATGATCTGTACACCCTCTTCTTCCACTTGAGTATGCCCAGCAGTTCCCTGTTTAACCATGCAGGTCTCCTGGTACCCTTCCTTGACTTCCTACCTGCTGGGATGCTCTGATCTTGAGCTCGGAAGAAGCAGTCCTTGAATGCTAACCAACTATCTTGAGCCCCCTTACCTTCTAGTACCCTGTCCCATGGGATTTCCCCTAGCAATTGCTTGAAAAGGCCAAAGTTGGCGCTACTGAAGTCCAGGGTTGTGATTCTGCTAGCTATTCTGTTCCTGCCACATGAGATCCCGAACTCTACCATCTCATGGTCACTACAACCAAGGCTGCCCTCAACCTTCACCTCTTCAACCTGACCCTCCTTGTTAGTGAGGATCAGATGCAGCAGCGCTCCTCTCTTAGTTGGCTCATCCACCATTTGCATCAGAAAGTTATCATCAATGCACTGGAGGAACCTCCTGGACTGGGGATGGCTGGCTGAGTTGGCCTCCCAGCAAATATCAGGGTAGTTGAAATCCCCCATGACAACCAGGCCCTGTAATTGAGAGACTGCTCTCAGCTGCCTGTAGAAGGCCTCATCACCCTCCTCATCCTGATCCAGTGGCCTGTAATAGACACCCACAACAGTATCACCCCTGCCAGCCTGCCCCTTAATTCGCACCCACAAACTCTCAACTCGCTCCACCACCCCTGGACAGAACTCAATACATTCTAGCTGGTCACTCACATAAAGAGCAACTCCACCACCTCTCCTTAGTGGCCTGTCTTTCCTGAACAGGACATAGCCATCCATGACCACATTCCAGTCATGCGAGGCGTCCCACCAAGTCTGTAATTGCCACTAGATCATAGCCCCCCGACCGAACACGGATTTCCAACTCCTCCTGTTTATTCCCCATGCTGCGTGCATTGGTGTACAGGCATTTCAGGGAGCGAGCTGAGCACACCGATTTCACCCCAGGGGGATGGGAGGCCTCCTGGTCTGCCTCAACACTAGAGCGTTGCCCCAGTGGTGCAAGCCCAGCTACCACCCCATCCCCCTTCGAATCTAGTTTAAAGCTCTCCGAATGAGCCCTGCTAATTCCTGTCCCAGAACCCTTTTGCCCCTACGACATAAACCTTTCCCATGTATCACTGTCACGCCTGGTGTCTTATAAAACCAGCCATTATCAAAGAACCCAAAGCCCTGCCTGTAGCACCAGTCTCGTAGCCAGGCATTTATAGAGAGAATCCTACTATTCCATCCCACGTCATCACCTGAAAATGGAAGGAGGGAGGAGAAAACAACTTGTGCCCCAGACTCTTTCACAAACTGTCCTAGGGCCTTGTAGTCTTTCTTCATCCCCCTCGGACTACGGGATGCAGCTTCTTCCCCACCTGTCTGGAAGATCAGCAGGGGGTAGTAGTCTGTGGCCTTCACCAGGTTGGGGAGTTTCCTGGTGATATCCCTGATTCGGGCTCCAGGCAGACTGCAGACCTCCCTGTGATGGGGGTCAGTTCTCCATATTGGGCCCTCAGATCCCTTTAGGAAGGAGTCTCCAACCACTAAAACTCTTCTCTTCTTCCTTGTGGAGGAGGTAGCTATAAGCCTGTCAGGTTTTTCTGACTGTGGTAGGACCTCTGATATAGGTTGCCTCTCCACCACATCCCCATTGGACCGGCTGTATTCCACTAGGGCTTCATATCTATTGCTCAGAGGCACCTGTGGAGGCAAGGTAGGCAAGGAGGGCACTCGCCTTTTGCCACGGCCATAGACTTGCCTCCACTCACTCCTCTCCTCTAGGTTATTGTTTTCCACCTGAGAGGGGCAGAGTACAGGGGTCCCTCGATCCTGGGAGCTCTCCGGCAGGTGCTCCCATTTTTGTTGCAGGGAGGGCAGAGCCTGGCTCCACCAGTCTATCTCCATTTCAGCCTCTCGAATGCTCCTAAGCCTTTCTACTTCATCTTGAAGCTTTTCAACCTGGCTTTGCAGCTGTGCCGCTCGGCCAAGCAGATCATCTACCTGCTCACAGCGCACACAGCCCCCTGCCACCACAGAGACGCTGTAGCATTCCCTGCAGCCTGCGACCTGCACAATTGCCTCCTTCCGTGGGAGCTCTGTCTGGGTTCCCACATCCATTTTGGTCTTCTTCCGCCTGGTGGAGACCATTGTTCTTTCACTGAGCTGGGAAATACCTGTTGGTGACACCCCTGGTTCACAGCTCCTTGGCACCTTCCTCGCCTTGAGCACTGGGAGGGAGTCAGCACCCTCCCCAACGAGCTGCAAACTGCTGTGGCCTCCCCCGCCCTGGGACACACCCAGTCACTGCTGACTCCCCTCTCCCCTCTGGGCAGGGACTAGTCCCTGACCTCCAGGAGGCTTTTTATCACCAGATCAACAGGGGGTGGTGCTACACCCCCTCCTCTCCTGATTCGTTGCCGGGAACTTTCGGGTCCGGGGTGAGGGGGGAAGCAGCTCGGGGCTGCTGCTCGGGAGGGGTCCAGAGTATGAAAACCGCCCGGTACAGCCCGATCTCGCCTTCGCCCCACACTCACTTCAGTCGCTGCCGCTGCTGCTGTTGCTGCCACCGCTGCTGTCGCTGCCGCCGCTGCTGTCGCTCCTGCCACTGCTGTCCTCTTCCTTTCTCCTTTTTTTCCTAATGGAAAGTTCTTCAAATAAAAAGAAGTCTGGATTGTTTCATATATTACTATTTGCAAAGCCTGCCAAAGCCTGCCAAAGACAACAATCTCCACAAAGAACTATACATGCCCAGTCACTCTGGTTTGTATGCTGTCCAAGAAAAGCAGAAACAGAATCATCTTTAAAAGACATTTTTAGAATAATGTGGGTAAACTAGGAGAGTAAGGAACTATGTAAGGATGGTAGAGCTGGGCCTATAATTGTGTAATGTTTATTTTATAGCACACAGCAGTTTATAAACTTACCACATCCTTGGGTGGAGGTTTTACTTCCTTCTTTACTTTTTTACCCATTCTAAAAACAAAAAACAAGAATAATAAAACCAGACAAACAAAATCCCTTCTGTGTTTTAGGAATCAGTTTACCAGTGATTTAGGAAAGCTTGTAAGACAGACTTTCTTATTCATTTGACCCACCTAATCAGTTTGAAGATTTCTTTGACATAGTAATTTCTATGCTGAAAGTTGTCCCCTATAAACAAAACACTTTAACACTTGAACACGTTTGGTAAAATACATCTGTCAACAAAATACATAACTAAAAAGAAAGATGTGAGACATCACAGGCTCAAGTTGTAATGTGGTAGAAATACAAAGGACAAGCATTTCTGTAAGTTAGTTTTATCCACATCTATAAATCATGTATGAACTTGAAGGTCCTATTAGGGTATTTCCCCATGTTTGTCTAGACATTCTATGTCGGCAAACATTCTATGCAACTGCAGAATGTACAAATAAGTTCTACCTTGAAAATATGGTTTAAATTCAATTTGAATTCTCTCTTCGTATTTCACAGAAGACAAAAATCAGGTCTGCAGGTATTAAGAAACAGTTCTGCACAGTACAAATTTCACTGATTTTAAAAAAGTTACATCTATTTACACCAAGTCCAGCTTCTGTCTTCTGCTTTTTTTGTATCAGCACATGAGCACGTGAACCAGGAAGACCTTCTCAGCTGCATCTAATAGTAGCTTCTGAAGCATATGGATGTAACACTTCATGTGGCTTGCAAAACTTCAGCAAAGCCTTCCACTTAAGCTACAGGCAAAAGTAATGAGCAATATGATCCACTAGCACTAGCTATGCATAGAACATAACCCAAGTTATGCCAAACTTAGGTTTGTTTTAGCACTGTGTAGAAGTGAAATGTGCACTGTTAGTACCCCTTAGTAATTCCTCAGTTAATTCTCAAAGGGAAACCACACATTCACCCTCTGCCAGGACTATCTTGACAGCCTCCCTGTGGTGTGAGAGATTATTTTCTAGAGCAGTATGAGCTGTAGCCTGGCTGGTTACAAAAGTCAAGGCTATTGTTTGTTGTGTTCTACAAAAATTTGGAGCTCTTCTTGAATCCTCTGAATTTTTTCAGGCATTGTTCCTCTGCTGGCCTCTCAAGTAAATTGTAACACAGCAGTAGTAAAACCAGTTGATAAGCACATCCTAAAAATGGACTGGAAATTGGAAACTTCATAGTTTCCATACACACTAGAATTCAGTGTTTCAGAAAGTGCAGCTTTGGCTAAAGACAAATTAACTTACATAAGAAAAGCATAAGGACAAATTATTGACAGTATATTCAACAAAAATGATAGACATGTGACCTGATTTATGCAGTCACTCTAGAAAGTCAGCATCATGCACACATACAAGGATCAGATTTACAAGGACATTCAGGAAATCCGGGTTATTTGAATTGTGTTAAATCCTCATATGGAGATATGGACACTTATTTAGAATTATTCAGTTCAGCTCAATTCATTTCTGATATAAATTAAGCTAAAGTCATAAAAAGCAATTTTAATTCTGAATGAGTTTAATTAGGTTTAAACCAAATAATTTTAGAAGTTAATTCATGTAGAAGTATTTATAATGTTGTAAAATTAATTTTCACAAATTCAAATAACTATACATATTCCAAGACTGTGAATAACTAAAGCCTTTAATTGTAAATATTTCTTCATGCTGTATAAATACATCCAACTTCTGACAATATTTTCAAGAAACGTATACATTTTTATACATGTTCAGAAATATTTGGTTCCTTGGTTAATATTAAAAAAGCAGTATGATCCGTGGCAACAAGCACAAACAGGACAATTACTTTATTTTGGATTATGCCCCTCAGTCTGTTTCTTTGTTGCAGTTACTATTCTGGATTTCAATACATGAGACAAAGAACAGGAATAAGTCAAAGAGACAGCCAGCTGTGGAACTTACCTCTTAGTCAAGGAAGCAAAGGTCTCTTCTGAGAGCAATTACTCCTATGGAAAAGCAGTGCAAAGAGAAGGATTTAAGAATAGCTTCTAACCAGTTATTTATTACATGATCCATTTTGCAAATTAACGGTCCCATGCTTTAAGACAGTCTGAAATTGTGTTACTACAACCTGGCCATGATTTTCAGGTTCTTCCCAAAAATGATGCACAAGTGAGATTCTTTTTGCCTTCCAAGTGACAATGACATAATCTCAATTTAGTCTAGCTAGTTTAACTGAAGTCTTGCTGTTTCTTCTCGTCTCACAGAAATTAATTTTTTTTTTTCCTGTGGTATCAGTGAAAATTGCCTATAAATTGGTCATCTTCATTGATTAATTATAATCGTAGCATTAGCAGATAATCTCACTCCTTTCTTGAGTCCATAAACTAGTATGTCCTCTGTATGCCATCTTAAATATCCTCCTCATCATTCTGAGGTAGCTTTGTCATAATTAAGAGAACAGTGTGGAATAATCTTGAAACTCCCTCCTTTCTTTCTCCCAAGTTCTTTTTCCAGCTTTCTTCTGTCCTACTCCTTAAATATCAATCAACAGACTCCCTTTGCCCACTGTTGTAATGCCAGTGCAAGCATTAATACATTATAAAAAAACTTGGCTTCATAGAAGAGGAGAGTTAAAAAGATATACCAGGTCCAATTTAATATTCAGATCCTGAAGATACATGCTGTATGAAAATAATACATGATACGAGAGACCAATTAAGTCAAGACCTTTGAATTTGCCCACTGTTTTATCTGTGCCCATGTGTATATTACGCAAAAAATTATCAGGATGAAGTCAAGAATTAGCTACTGTGCAACAGATGTTAACTAACCAAACTTTACTAGAATCTGTTCCTCGATACAAGATAATTTTTTCTATTTTGATTCAGCATTTTGATTCAGTTCATCCCACTGCAGAAAAAAAAAGACTAAATATACTCTAATAATTCTCAGAATTCATTTAAGGATTCCATTTTTTCAAATGATCTATGTGTTTATAAATTATACACACACAAAAGAATCATAAAAAAAAAATAATGACAGATGCAGAGCGGAGTACTCTGCAGACAAATCCTTAAAATCAAAATGAGTTTGTAGTTAGATGCCAGGTTGAGGGAAATAGCTATGAGAGAGAAAAGGTGGGGATTTTTTGTGAGCTAAAAAATAATACGATAATTTATTTAAAATCTCAGAACTTTTAAGATACATTGATACTTTTTATTTACATTCTGACATCACATTAACATTCAGCTGAGTGTTACCTTCAAAAGCCCAAGGGTAGATCCTTAGATTTTTAACAGAAGCCAAGAATCTCAGGTATTTGATTCCACAACCTGATGCTGTGAAAATATGCAAGATTTGCAATAAAATCTTGACTCTCGTACAGCCTCTGATTGATAGCAGCGCCTTTTTTCATACGTCCCAAGGGCCATACTTCACTGTTTTCTGAAGCTGAACAGCTTGGTACACCTAGTAGGAGGTGTACTAAGTCAGGAGTGTTTCAGTTGTGTTAAGATCCTAAGCTGTAGAGGCAGAATGTATACTCCAACTTGTACAGTGTAAAAGATGATGTATGAACGTTGTTAAAAAAGAAGTAACAGGAATTATAGAACATGATAGCATTCTTTCCAAATCACAGAATAACTAAGAGGCCTCAGCATAAAAAACCTTCAACGAATAAGAACAGTCTTCCATGGCAGATCAGTATCCTGCCTCCAGAGTGGTAAAGAGCCAAGTGCTTCTGATAAATGCATGAAACCAATCCCAAAAGTCAGATTTCCTCCATCTGTTACAGGCTTTTTATTTCCCTAAAGTATGAAGGTTTAGATCTCCTGAAGTTTTTATGTTCTTTCTAACAATAGTAGCTATTTTTACTGTCCACATAAATGCTTAATCCTTTTACTCTTCATTCTTAAGTCTGACATGCTATGGCACAGGTCCAATTGTTAAGTGTACTGTATAAGGAACTACTCCTTAGATTTAAAAAATATGTAACCAGTTTAAATGTGTTATTCAATTCAATACAACATCCCCTTGTTCTTGTATTACAACTTTAGTTAAAAGATGCCCTGACTTGATCTTTTCTACTTTCTTTTATAACTCCCTGTACATTCTGATTTATCACCCTTCTAAGATGCCTTAATTATTTTTTCCACATAGCTTTTCCAGACATACATGTTTCTTGTCTCAGAGTCCCTCTGTGACTGTTAAATCTTTCTCAGATATGATGAACCTAACCTGAAATACCATAATCAATTCTATAACACCTCTGATTTATTCCAGTGACATTATAACTTTTGGGGTATTAATTTTTACCCAATTTCCTCAGTGAAGATTTTCACTAATCTATCCACATATGGTAAACAGGTTGCCTTCCCAGTTGATCACAATTAATTTAGGTTCACTACTGAAGAGTATATTGTTCCAAATATTCCTGACAGTGTAAATTACATTGCTTTCATCAACAATGAATTTCATCTGTCACAGTGTTACCAGTTCACCTAATTGCAGAAGAGCTCTCAGAAGTTTCTACCAGTCTTCTCTAGTCTTAAAATAATTTATTTTATCTAACCAGAAAATTTTGATTTCTCTGTTACTGCTCATTTCCAAATTCTAATGAAAATATTAAATAACATCAGACCTAGGATCTACCCTTGGAGAATCCAAGCTGTGACAACCTGAATGAAGGAGATCTTTAGAAATTATGTGTGTTATTTTAAATGTCTCACTGAGACACATCGTGAAATCCCTCATCCCATGAGAAAGAGACTAAAGAAAAATCGACTTAAATGAAAACAAATGAGACACAGTTGTTATGCAACCATTGGTTGAGCAACAATAGCTGGAAACTTTTCACACAGAAGTCAAAGATGGTCTGCTTTAGGAAGAAAGATATTTTAAACACTAGTAAAAAATTAAAGACACTTCTAAGTTTTTAGCCAGCTGTGCCAATCTACATGTCTTAAAATAAATGCCTCCTTCTGCCAGTTTCACAGGGACATTGGGCTGAAAGGGACATTCTGCATGATCAGATTCATTCTCTTCCCCTGTCACAGCCACCACATCACATTAATCCCACCAGATACCCATCACACTGTATCTTAAAAACCGTTTGGTATTTTGTTCTCACTTCTCTCATTAAGAAGCTGTTCCACAAACTGATTGCTCAGATAGCGAGGGACTTTTTTTAATTTAGTCTACATTTATTCACTACCAGTTTACTGTATTAGTGTCATGTTCAAACATTTGTCAATTACTTTCTTTGCTGGCATGTATAAAAAGATATTTTTCACTAAATATTTATACTATACAATATATATTTATTATATTCTATACATACTATACAGTATATTATATGCACACTATATATATTTACATACATAGAATATATTTGAGGATAACATATCCCCACTCAGTTTTCATTTTTGTTGGGTTAAAGAACTCTTCTAATTTCCTCCAAAAAATGATTTTTCATTCCCCACATCATACTCATAAGCCTTTTTTAAGTCAACATCTTGAAAACATGGATGACCTCAACTGAACACAACATCCCAGATGAAGCCTCTCCTGTCTGGTACAAAACTGTACTCATACTTCTTTGTCGACACTGGAAATACCTAAACTGTGTTCCTATCGCAGTTTTATGGTTATGTCAAATTGCAAGGGTAGCCCTATCATTTAATTTTAACTGCTCATTTACCAGCCTTTAATATGTTAACAGTTTTTTAAAAAAAAAGAAAACAACAAAAAAACACAAAAACAAACAAAAAACCCCACACATTTGTTACAGTTCAGAACAAAAATACAGGTAGCAGGTTTGCAAACAAAAGTAGGAACTACAGGACATATAAGCTCAACCTGGCATTCATCATGTTAGCAGAACTTTAGATAATCAGAAAATGGCAGCATGACAAAAATCACAAAAATGAAAGGAAATAAGGTTTTTAAAAAGTTGCTTCCATCAACAAAGGTGAGAAAGTGAGCTTGCTCACAACCAATGAACAACAGAAAGCAGGTGTCTTTATCTTGCATAGGTGAAGATGATACAATATCAGACTACCTTATATAGATTATAATTTCAGATTAACAATAAGATTATAAAAGAGTTCTGTTCTACAGATGATGCTCCTCTGACAGCACATCCATACTTTGTTTTGAAATTCCTGTCTGCCAATGCCCCAAAACCTTTGAAACATCAATAAATTAGGTGAGATTTCCTCCCTAATAGCCTAATCACCTGTTAGTGTTCTTTAGGATAGAACGTCTGTATTTAAAATTTTATTATTTTTCTTTTTTTTTTTTCCTTCTCATCTATTATCCATACAATTTTAAGTCTCATACCTTTCATGTTACTGTCACACATAAATTCTACATATCTTACCTGTACTGCACCGTTCTTTATTCATACTACCTATCCAAATTTCTAAATACAATTATTTTTCTCTACCGTATAAGTTTCCTTAGGGCAGGTCCACTGCAGTTTCTTGCTTCCCAGTTCACATCTGGACATAGTGGTCACAGTTACCCTCTGTTGAACTAGTCCACCCATGTCTTTCCCTACCTTTGCTGACACCAGTTCCTAAGCTCCCAGTTTCTAGTTGGAAGTCGTGTCAAGAGCCTCTAAGTGCAGGATTTGCTCTGCCTCGTTTTAAATGTTATTTATGTTCACTTTGATATACTTCAGCTGTTAGGAAATCTCACAATTTTATAATAATCTTGCAATTGTCACTATTTTTCTTAAAGGTGTAGATGCCATTACTAAGCACACAGTAAGATTTTAGGGGTTTTTTGGTTGTGGTTGGAGGAAACTTCAGCATATGCTATTAAAATTATTAATAACAATAAATAATTATTCTTTTTAAACTCAGACTCATGACTTTTGAAAGCCTGGAGGCACGCGGGCCTCAGCTCGGTGACAAAGCGCCAAGGAACCAAACCCGTCACGGGGCGAGGGACGAGACGGGGCCCGCCGACCCGCAGGCAGCAGCCTCCAATGGCCCCCTCCCGCCGCACCGGCAGGGCACCACCGCCCCCGATCGCCGTCGTACCGTTAGGACTCCAACCGGTGACCCGCCAGCTACACAAAACGGATTATTTCTGCTCACTTGGAACCGACAGCGCCCGAGCCCTCCGCCCTCGCGGTACCTGCCTCCTTCGCCGCCTCCCCTCAGCCGCGGAGACCCCCCTCGACCCACCGCTCCCTTCCCCTCGCCCGCTCCGGGCCTGCCGCCGGCCACCCTGGGCAGCCGGGCCGGGAGCAGCCCCCGCCGGCGGCGGGGCGGCGCGGACGCCCCCACTCACCCGCTGCGGCCGGCCACGACGCACCGCCCAGGGGCGATCACGCAGCAGCAGCCCGCGCCCTTGTTTCGGCAGTTGCCAGGAGACGCCCGCGGCGCATGCGCCGGCCGCCGCGCGGGGCAGCGGGCGGGAAGGTGGGGCAGGCGGCGGGCCGGGCCGCGCCCGCCTGAGGGGAGCCTGGGCCCGCCGCCGCCGCGCCTTCCCTCGACTCGCCTTTCCCAGTTATCCCTGGGCAGCGGCTTCAAGCGTGTTCGTTTAATATGAATTTCCAGAGTCCTTGGAGAGTGATTTCACCATGACACGCATATTAATCAATTTCTTCACAATTTATCCCAACCCCAAAGTGCTGGTAACACACCTTTGAGGGAAGTACTAAGTCATTAACACTGATGGGCCAGGGTAGTGATGAGACAATAAATTCGTTATTTCTCAAAAGTAAAGGAAAAGGCTACTTTCTCACCCAAAGAACAGAGTATTTCTGAAAATGAAAAAACATATACAGTCTGCCTAAAATTTTAAAAGTTGTGATATTCATGCCTTCTTTTTGCTTGTTTTTTTTTATCTTCTTGTTCCTATTTCACTATCTTTTCGGTGCATTCATGGAAAAAAGAAAAGTTGAAAAAGCCATCTGTTCTTGGGATAAAACAGGACTCAGAGCAAGGCGCAGGCAAACCTCTATCAGAGCATTACCGGTTGTGGCCCCACTGGTAAGGCATCGGCCCAGAGCTTTGTCAGAGGGCTAAAAAGGGTTGTCTCCTTTCTATTATCAGCTCTGGGTTGATGATGGAGAAGGCCATGCTGTACAGATAATTGTGATATTCTCAGAATAATAATTCATTGTAGTATTTTCTTTTGCCAGCCACAGCTATTTTGGAAGGAATACTAAGCCGAATTCTGAAAGCAAATAACATTTTCTAGCTTGAAATGCAGCTTAATTGTTATCAGTAACTGTAGAAGTAACAGGAAACAGGCAAATATAATCATTTTTGGGCCTCAAAGTCAGGTAATAATAGGTAAAGAAATTACAGCTGCTATCAACACTCTCCTGTGATTCCTTTTTATCACAAATCTCATTGCTTTCTCCCCAGATTTCTTATAATGTTGCACTGCAAGTATAAATTGAGTTCTATTTTTATAAGCCATATCAATCTGTTGAGATCACAGCACAAACAGATCCTAGCCTTACACTATGATAAATGTATACAGTCATAAGAGAAGAGTTGCTGAGTCACTTTTAGGTGTAAGCAAGCCACATGTAAAGGTGTCTCATTCCACTTTTAACATCACCACTCCCACAGAAACTTTGTAGAGATTTATAATTACCTTCACTGGAAAGCAACTGCAATGACAAGTCAAGAACCATTTATACTGATCAGTATCTAGGCAGACAGGAGAAATCACACCGAAGTTTTAAGGCCAATTTATGATGGACTGGCTCTCCATGAAGTCTAGCTGATCAATCTTTCACACTTAGAACAGTTAGTAGAGGCTCACACTGGCAGGCAAGAAAGGGAAAAATTTTGCAGGAGCTTGGTAGAGGCAAGTCACCTGCTTTGCAAATTTTTTCACGGATCTTTATTTCTCTAAACAGACTCAGGCACCGCCGTGACGAGCAGGTGATAGAAATGCAAGCGATGAATGTAAATAGTGAAGGCAAAGATTTGGTTTTAACTGTGCTGGTTCTGGCTGGGAGGGAGTTAGTTTTCTTCGTACCAGCTTGTATGTTGCTGTGTTGTAGATGTGTGACCAAAACAGGGCTGATAACACAGCAATGTTTTAGCTGAGTACTGCTTGCAAAATGTCAAGGCCGTCTCTATTTCTCACGCTGCCCTGGCAGCAATTAGTTTGGGTGTGGGCAAGAGGCTGGGAGGGAACACAGCTGGGAGAGCTGACCCCAACTGACCAGAGGGATATTTTATGCCATAGAACATCAGGCTCAGTAATAAAACTGTAGGGTGGTCTTTCCAAGGTAGCTGTTGCCTGGGGACTGGCTAGGCATTGTTTTGCTTGTGGGATGTGGTGAGTGATTGCCTTTGCATCACTTGTGTTTTTTTAAACTTTTTCTTCCTTCATTTATTAAGCAGTCTTTATTGTGACCTACTGTTTTTTTTTCTCACTTTTGCTTTTCTAATTCTTTCCCCCATCCTGCTGTGGGTGTGGGGGGGTCATGAGCAAGTGGCTGGCAGGTACTCACCTGGGATCTACTCACCAGAAACCCAAAGATTTCCATGACTGGTAAAGCTTTTCTTTTTCTTGTCTTTAATGATGGTAGTTCTTATGGCTATTTCAAAGATAATTCTGGCCAAACGTTAGTTGGCTAGGACTTCTCTTTATTTCGTATTAATGGTAACATAAAATCATAGAAGATATTATCAAAGATGTATGATGATACAGAATCCATGTGAAAGAAGAGGTATGTGGTAATTAGGTGCATGATCACCATGTGTTTCAATATACTCCTGGAACAATGGGCTCATTTGTCCTTGAAGAGTAAAGTGTCTTTAGATAGGACACAAGTGGGTAGTCTCAAACTCACAACCAGCACCTTCTCACAAATTTTGTGAAGAGTATGCATCTGTATTGTGAAGTAGACAGACAGAAAGAAAGAAGTACAACAGCAGATGACCAGGCAAAAGACAAGCATGCTCTTCCCTCCCCAGCTTTGTTATTCGTGCCATGTTCACGTGTCTAACCTTCAGGACCCAGAAGCACCTCCAGCTATGTGCTTTTGTGGCATTTTTGACTCCATCTGAGGTGAGATTTGAGCACATCCCTTCTGTGTTCCTTAGTCCAATGTTTTCTACTCAGTTGGGTGCCTGCGTGTTAAGGACCATGAGCACATTGTGGGCACTACCTCCTCTGTAGTCTAAATAAATGTGGTATTTTCATTCCATGGAAATGATTTATGCAGAGTTTATCTTTTCTGTCTTTATTTTCATCTGTGTTTACCATGGGTAGAGACAATCAAGCACTGTGTGACAGCCATATCATTCCAGTATTATGTTTTGGCACAGTCATGTAAATATATCAAGACAAATATTTTTAAATTTAATTTTGTGAAAATATTCTGAGGGTGTCATTAAGTAACAACATAGTAATAAGGAAGCAAAGGAAGAGGGATAATGAGAACAGTTACAAAATGTCACAAGAGTTCACAACCCTACCAAATAGTCACAAATGACAAATATTTTGTTGAAATATAATTTATTCTAACATTAAAAATACACAAACCAGAATAATACAAATTGTATTAAAGATAGGAGATTATGAAATTAAGGAGCTTTCTAGAGACTAAATACTTAATAAAGTGAATAAGGACTTTATTAACTACACATTTTAATGAAATTTCATGACTTAGCTTTTGAGAAAGCCACTATAGAATCTGTATGCTTTCCTATGAAGGAACGGGGCCAAATATCCTATCAGTTTGATTAAGTTAAGGCTTCTGCAAAAATAAATCAAGTATGGATTAAAAACATATTTGAAAGAATATTGTGGAACAACATTTTAAACATTTAATTTCATAAGGGATTTAAGAGCATAAACTCCTGCTAAATCAAAGTATTTGTTGAATTTAAGTGTTGGAAATTTGCATGTCGAGGTGTTTTATATTATCTTTCTAGTGTTACTGAAAGCACCACTGGGGGAGTAATTTCTCATTTCCTGAACATCAGAAGTGGAATTATTGTTTGCTGGATTGCTTGTCTGAAATAATTCTTTTTTCCATTTAAAAAAAAAATCAGTCATAATTTATGCTTTAAGAAATACCTGATGACATACAGTACAAACAGTCTTGTCATGTAACTTGTTTTATATCAGTCTCAAAAGACACTTAAAAGGAACTTTCCTTTTCTGACAAGAAGCAGCTGGCTTAGGGAGTGATGAATTTACAACATATCATCTTGGCATTTCAGTTTGCTGTATTACTTCACACATTAAAATACTCAATATCAATGTAAATGGACCTCTTTCTCTAGGAAAAAAAATGGAAATCAAAACAAAGAACAAGCCTTTCATTCTTTTGGCTTGCAAGAGAGATTCGTAAGTCTCCATTTTTCGCAGGCACCCTGCCTTCCCCAAGTGTATGCTGTGGGAGTACTGAAAAATGCCCTCCCAGTGTAGTTGTATTCTCTAGTCGTTTTTTCTTCTATACGACATTAAAACTAAATTAATGGATTATTATTTTTAGCAAATGTATTAATCATAGTTTTTAAATGGCAAATTGCATAGCACTATTGTTTAGAAACTGATGACTAGCAGCCACAGCTTGTACTTAGATCTGCAGCCTAGACCTCTGACTGCTGGCAGTGATATGTAACACCAGTGCATGTATGCGTATGGACTTAACATCTTCAGAGGCACTCAGAAGAAGACAGATTGTTCAGCAGTGAAAGTTTTAAGCTGGGAGTTGAGACCATAGGCTTCCTTCATAATCCAGAATAAATTGCATAAAATGAAACCAATTTGGTTCTTTTAACTGGAATGACCAAATACCTTAGTATTTTTGTACTTGAATTTCTGCCTATGAAACTGGACACTTCTGAAGTCCTCGTCACGCACAGTGTTTTGAGCGGAAGCGCATTAAGGTCCTCAAATATTGTTGCTGGAGCATAGAAGCAATACAAAATTAGGAAGGGTATGCTTAAGCAGTATCTGGTAAATCAATAGGTGGCACGCTTGTTTCTTAGGGCACATGTATCCTAAGAAAACAAGATTGTGTTTTAAGTCACATTTTTTGTTTTTAAAAACCAGTAGGTTAGGAGTGACCACTGTCAGCTGACATGAATGAACATACACAAGTGTGGTTTTTATCTAAAGTGGTATTTGAAAACTGTAGATGTTATCAGAGATGTTAAGGGATGGCTGTAAGGAATGACTGAAGGAGGGGATAACTGAAGAAACCACCTTTCTGACCTTATGTCTAACACAGATCAGATAATTCTGCCTAAATACTTTCACAGTCTCTTAGCAAATATATTTTAAAACATCACTTGTTTTCCCAAGACATAGATCCTTTTTAAGGGTAAACTGAATCAATTCTCAGTGTCATCGACATGTTAAATTTGAAATCAGGTGTTCTCAGAGGCCATAATCTCATGTGCTGATGAAGGAATACACAGATTGTGTTTAAAAAAGGACAGTTTTCTTGCCCAAACTTCAATTTATGAATTCAGTCTTCAAAGATTAAACATTCTGTAGTGTCCTCAGGACAAATTGTGCTGTATCAATTCCATTCTTATAACAGCACTGATCCTGGGAAACTTTGCCAAAGGCTGTGTTCCAACAAGGAATGACAACTCTCTTCTTATCTTGGATTTGAAGGCTAAAGTCACAAAATATAGAAGATAGCCCAATGAATATTTTTAAGTTGTTTCAATACTGTAGCATTCAAAATGGAAATTTTTCTTGGTCAAAGTCTTTGCTCATTTAATTATAGATTTACAATTCTCAGAATTTGAGGTTTCAGTCCCTTTCTTTTTTTCCCTATGTTTCTTCCTGGTTCAGAGGGGAAATTGAGCAATTTTTTCACTTTACTTCAGTTCCTCTTCATTAATAATTTACATAACTCTCTCCACTCAGAAAATAGTACAGAGTACAGAGTTACAGTTTCATTTTTATTTTGCTTACTGTGTAACTTTTAAAAACTTGAGGCAAAATAGGTCTGCAGCTGAGAGAGAGAGAAGAAATCCTCCATGCAGGGATTTTTTTGAGCTTGGAAATCGGAAAAGAAACAAACATTTTTAAGTTTGAAGTTATGCACACAAGTCATAGAAATCAATCTTCCTGAGAAAGATACTAGTTTGGATGAAAGTCCATATATTGCGTGATTTTTTTTTTTTAACTGAAAATGCCCTTTATGTCTAGAAATTGGGTTCAGAGATGAGAAATTGTATCTAAAAATTATTTAAACTACCAGTCTATATATTGCTTTAAATATTATTTATCACATTCCTTAATCTTAACTGCTATGTCTCTCTGTTGTGGTTTCTGATGTTTAGCTGTGAGAATATGTAAATAGCCTGTTATTACTGAAATATTTTTAAGTCAGATACATGTATTTAGGGATACCTAAGTATCTTTAAACTGGTTTCCTCTCATTGTCATTTAGGGGAATTTTTGTAAAAATCAGAGCATCTATTTCTTCCCACATCCTACTAATTTTTAAGGAAACACTTGTTTTGCAGTGCTGTTGCCAGACTCAGACCAGATATGAGAATCCAGCATCTTGCTGACCAACAGCTTAATGAGCCCATGGGTAACTTGAAAGATGCCAGCACTGCTGTCTCCGAAGCCTGTTTGTGGTGCCAGGCCTTATTGTTAGGATAGTGTAATTCACAGCTTGAATTAGATCTAGATATAGATCTAGACTTATCAGCCAAGCTCTTCTTATATTCTTGCTCCTATAAAAGCTAGACAAAGTGGAAGAGGAGCACAAAAAGCGAGACGAGCTGTGCTTTAAGTGAGAGACCTTGAAACTCCATGGCAGCATAAGAGGCTCTTGTTTTAACTTGAAATTATTTTTAATTTGACATGTTTCCTAGCTTGATTGCTATCCAATTCTTGTTTTGGCATTATTTGTGTTGAAAATTACCTTGGCATATTGTCAGCCTACCAAAATGTTACCTATTTCTGGATATTAAGAAATTGGTCATCAGCCCAGTCATTTTAGGTGTTTGGCATGGTGCACTCAGGAGCGTTTGGTAGGGCATCTGCACAGAATTTTTTCAGAGCTGTGTTTAGTTTAGGATGCTGAATAAGGTGCTCGCTAACATATTCTGCAACACAGCCCTCCTTTGTCTTCTGCTTTTCCTATGTTCAGTTGAGGGTTGTTGGACCTTGCACTCCCTTTGACTCTAGAAGAACTACTTTTGTAGTTGCCCAGTCCTGATTTCTGAACAGATACATACTAACGCACCTTTTGCTATGCTTAAATCACAATAGGACTCAATGCTGCGTGGTTTTGCAAAACCACTGTTGTCCAGAGCAGCAATAATTTGAGTTCAGTTGCCTTACAGGGTACGTTGATGGATAATAAGAACACAGCAAAAACTTTCCAAGCAGTTTGGAAAGTCTGTGACCTGACGGTGTGGTTTCCAATGCAGAGGGTAATGGTATTGAAAAAGGCTTTTAGAGCATATAATTGTGTTACCTGCTTTATAATTAGGTAGATACGTAAATGACTGTACCTAGACAGAACGAGGACTGTCTTTGTTATACCTCAGGATCTTGTTCTTTTCGCCATTTGGATTCAGGTACCATCTTGCAGAAACCAAAGCAGGGGGTGAGAAGGGAAAGGATGCAAGCTGGAAAGTTGATGGGTTTTAGTCCCTGACACGGACACATGCAGCCGAGCACACTCAAACCAGGGAGCTCAGAAGCACTCCTGGGCCTCTGATTTAAGCTAATGCAGGTTTGGTTCTGTACTGATTCCCAGGACTTTTGTTCTTGGGAGTCTGGTTTTGTGCAGCATTCTTTTATTGTAATGTAGATCAGGATCTGAAAAGTTACCTATTAACTGCATGTCCCTGTGTTTCGGTGATAATTTAAAATAATTTCTTCTTCTTCACGTGATATGTACTCTTGACAGATCAACTTTTACAGAAAATGTGTTGCATCTCACAGCGTTGCATCTCAACCTGTAAAATTTTGCAAGTGATCTGAGATGTACTAAAAAGATAAAAGCTGCAATTGTATATATTTCCATAATACGTGCCTCATGTCTTCACTAACCAATCCAGGAAGCCACCAGCAGGTGCACAATTCTGTATCTAAAAGCTGTTTTTAGGCCAGGTGGTCCTGTCTCCTTTTCCATTGTGGTTACCCTGAAGTAAGAGATGCCATCACAGCCAATGTAGAGTTACTAGCCAGTGTTTAAATACTGCTGGTTTGTATACTGTTTGTGTATTTTCTCTGTTGCCTTCCCTGTGACGTGTGGAATTGGTTAATATTCAGGTTCTGTATGCTGGAATCAAAATAGACACCCACTTTCAAGATATAATCTTGTGTGTTTAGAGGCAGTTCCTCTTTCCACCACAGCAGAAGTTTCTTTGCTCATTATGCCTCTCTCCAGACAGCCCTCTCCCAAAAACTGTTCATCCCTGGGCTACACTACTACATGCTACATGTTGGTTTTTCTGCTACTTTCTATACTTGCTTTGGATCCTCAATCCATTTCTCCATTCAATAATCCCTAGTATTGGCACCTACATCTAGATCCCAGTGCCTGGTATGCACGTAGCTCAGTCATTGGTAGGATCTAGCTGTGCCCTATATTTTGGGTGATGGCTTTTAATGTTTCTTGGTTTTGGAAAGTCTCTTACTCCAAAAAAAAAGGGACTTGGTGACTTCTTACATATATGGTGAATGTATGGCATCTGTCATGCCTATGTACTTACATGAGTGAGTTTTAACAAGCTCTCTTCATAATGTGTCAGCTTCTTCAGTGGTTTATCAATTTTTTTTTTAACAATATAACTGCAAGGTAATAAGAGTTAAAGATAATGGTTGGAGACTTAGAATAGCTCAAGCAAAAGGACAGAAAATAAGTGGTGAACAACAACAATAATAATAGTAAAATAAACTTTCAAAGAAAATAGCCTTGGATTTAGCAAGGGGACTAAGTTGAATTTGGCCCTCTGCTTAGGACCACATGATGCAGCGTGCTGTTCTGTTCATGATACGTCTGTGTAGTTGCACCAGTCTGTCTCTCTACAGACTGTACCTGCATCAGCCTCGATAATACGGAGTCTTTTAAATGCTAGGATTTACTTGATCTGCATGGCAATTCAGTGTTGCACTGGCATTCCATTATAGCTGTGAACTGCTGCCAAGCCCTAGTAAAACAGGAGCACATGAAGCACCAGACAGAGAAACAGGATAAGTTGGGGTTTTACTGGAGTTACTTGTAGGCTCTCTTAACTTAGCTGAGTGAAGGTGCCAGCACTGATTCTGAAATAAATAATATTTATATTTACAATTGCAATTATTTTTAATCTTTCCCTAAATTTCATTATTTCATTTTTAATGTGCACTGCTGCCTCAGAAATCATTGCTTGTATATAATTTTACTGTTGATAATCAGGCTGGTGTGATGTGTTTAACAGACCTATATCTTACAGCTCTATCTAATTTGCTCTTACAGGAAGTCATTTTGGTGATTGGTTGGTTTTTTTTTTTTTCCATTCACTGTGCCAGGATTTAAGATGTGGCAGATAGAGCTACACTTTATTCTGAGCTCTTTTTATAAAGATGCCTGATTTGAAGATGTCTGGATTTATGATTATTTACCTTCTAAACATTTAAATCCGTACAATAGAACTGTGCTTTTTGTTACTTGCTGGTTGATTGTGGTTTCATGTTAAACTTGGGTAGGGAGGAGAGAAACTTTCTTTCTTGCAAAGGGAAATCAGATTTTAAAGCATTTAGAAAATGATGGCTGGTGTCTGCTTGCAGATCTTCCAGCATATTTTAATTTTTACCTTCATCAAATCCTATTGGACGCCTTCTAGTCTACTGATATCAAAGTGTGTGTTTAATAGCTTGTCACATAAAATTAGGCAAAGATGACTGTGGTCATTTTTTTTCTTGATCAGCCCAAGTCTTGAGACATGTATTTCTGCTGCAATAGCTGGTCACGCAGCCCATGCAGTTAAGCAATGAGTTAACTGCTTCTCTCCTTGTGACAGTTCCTCAGTTGCTATAGATTAGCAGAGCTGACTTCAGCAGAACCAGATCTATTTCCAGCAGCTCAGGATATGGTCTCTTGAGCTATATTAGAATTAAACAAACTTGTTCAATTAGCAGCAATTACTTTTGACAGTGAAAGGATAACTGAGGATTTTTGCTCACAGGTGTCTGTCTTTGATCTTAGTCCACTGAACCATTTAATGATTCTGTTTGGTTTGGTGCTGCAAGCTATCAACTAGACAAAAACAATTTAAAAAAAAATTAGTTCTATAATTTTCAAAGGCCTTTGCCATTAAATGTTCATGCCTAAATCTCTTTGCCTGTGACTCAGGAGGTGGTAGCAGCAAGAAGAGCTGCGATGAGAAATGGCAAAAAGAGAAGAGATGCAAGGTGCACAGAGGAGGCTGAAATGGATCGCTTGTTGACAAAGCTGAAGCACGAGCATTCAGAGAAATAAATCAAAGGATGGTATTGCTTATTCTGTTGGATTTTCCTGTATTCGTGCAGAAGGCAGGGACATATGCTTAGGATTAAAGCTAATGTGCCTTTCAAACAAAAAGTCATTCTCTGGGGTTTATGTTTTCTGTTCTCAGAACTCTTGAATTCAACATTGAAGTCATTAGCAATTATACGGGAGAAGATAAATCTCCCTTCAGGTCTCCCTGACTGGACCTAAAGAATCTGAATGCAACATTTCCCCAAATGACAGCTTAATACCACTTCTTATCTCTAGCTAGCTCAGCTCTGCAGCACGGTGTTACAGTAGTTCCTCTATTTCTTCTGTAAAGTGTTTGTAAATTTATACTAAAAAAAGGCTCAGAGTAACGTAGGTACTGAAGACCAACACAGACATACTGACATTCTTTAAAACAAGTATTATTTCATATTTGGCAGGCCTGTAGATAACTAAAACTTTTTTTTTCATTTTCAGGAATACTCCATGCTAATGCCAGTTTGCTTACTTCACTGTCATGAACAGTAAATCTGTGAGCAGTAAGTCATGATCAATCAATCATGCTTATTAGCAATTAATACCTGATAAGATTTCAATATTATTAGTAAATGGAAGCCACTGGTAAGGATTTATATATTGATATAAATTATATTTAGAGTGTTATTCATAATATTCAGTTCTATCTTTCTCAGAATAATATGGAAACCCTATCACAATGATTAACTGTATGTATATCTATTATTATTCTGACAGGTTTATCAGAACAGCGTATTTCAGATTTCTGTAAATTATAACAAGATATGACAGGCAGGCTAGATAAGAAAGGATAAACATCTTCATGAGGAAAAATTGGAATAATTATATATTGTACTTGGTAAGACAGGGATCTTGTTGGAAAGAAAGTCGAGGAAAGAAATTATAACAATTTCAAGGCCATAGACAATTTTAACTAAAGATTCTACTTATTTTTCCACTTGGCAACTATTATATTAGCTATAGCATAGGGAGATCTAACGGAAATAATAGAAAACAGGAAGCTCTTTCACATTGCAGGCGACCGTAATGGGTAGTGCAAACAAAACCTAGCCATTTTTATTTGTCCCTTTCATTGTGCTAATGAGACTCTCTTGCTTATAAAGGGTTTCACTTGGCTATTGAGCTTTCTGCCAGTTTAGAAATTGGCTGGTACTATATCGTTGTATTGTATGTTTTAGCACCTGTTGTTATGGTCATTACTCAGGGATAGTGACAATTGCCCTTTGGTCTTTTTGTACATGCTGTTCTTTCCAGCTTCTCTATGACTTATTGTTTTTTGTGCTCTGAACCTGTCATCTTCCCAGCCTGAATAATTTTCTCGCTGTAGGACAGTTAGTGTCTCATCAGTCAAATACTTCACTATGGAAGTGATTTATTCAAAGCCGCAGGGTTTTACAAAACTATCAAGATCACTTTCCTGAATGACACAGATGATATCATTACTAAATATAATACAGAGGGATTTATTGCACTGTCTGCTTTAGAATTTTTGTCTGCAAGTTTTGTGTGTTGTATGGTATCAGATATCAGTGCTCTCAGGTCCCGTTCATTTCAGTACTTGTGAGAATGCTGTGCTAGGCCAGGGGACAAAGGGAGCACTGAGTGATGGGCTAACATGGAGCTGGGGAACTGGGCTGCACCCAGAGAGTATATCTGCTAGCAGGACCTCTGTGAGCAGGAGGCTCCATTAGGATTGCGTGGAGTTGCAACAGCTTCATTCCTGCTCCATGATCTCATGCACCAAATCAAAGGATTTGTGCAAATGCTTAATAAAAGTGTGTGTTGCATCCCTAGCTGCAAGAAACTGCCAGGCGGGAGCCAACTGCGTGAACCCTGCAAACAGTGTGAAATACTTGGCAGGTCCAAAGTCTAAATTCAGTGATGTAGTGGATGTGATTGCCACAGACTAGCATCTTGTACAATCAATCACTCACGTCTTTCAGATGAAAAAGATAGAAGGCCATAACCACATAGTGCTTACTATGCCAGAAGCAAATAAAGCAAGAAAACAAGTTGAACACCATTGGTTATTTTTAAATTCTCTACTAAGGAAGGAAAAAATATAGTAATGATAGTCCAAAAAAGACAGAGACAAGTGATTTAAAACCAGAAAAGAATCCTTTACTATAAGTACAATCATTGGTTAAACTTTATGTCAGAGTGCTTTTATGAAGCTGGTCATAGCTGTCAAGTTCAATCTGTAATTAATATATTGTGCTGAATAATGATTATGTGGATGCATTTGGGGGTATTCTGGTGAGTTCAGTATGCAAATGTTTTGACAGATATAGACAGTATTATTTAAGATTTTGCCAGTGGTTATATTCACACTGAGTTATGCAGTTATTTATGGTCTAGCACCTCGTAGTTGTCTGGTGGGCAAAGCTTTCTATAATTTTGATAAACACTGCATTAATTTTTTCCAAACACTGAGTTTGTATTCATATTCCTCCTCCTCTACCTTATTTTGAACTTTCCAGTAAAGAGTTTCAAGCAAAAAATGACCAAAGATGACCAGTGCTCACTTCCTTTGAAATGAGAATGAAATCCACATCTCAGTTCCAGTTAGTGGGTTTGAGTTCTGTTGACTATGTAGTTTGAGGTTCAGCCACAAACGTTTCTGACTTCCCATTATGCAGAGAGTCCAGTACAAAGCTAATTTATTAGTTATTTTACTAATCTTCCCTTACTGGAGCTATTGTTTGCCAGACCACTTTGAAAATGAGGATAATTTTTTCTATGTTGATGTATCAGTCCTGAATTTATTTCTTCTCTTTTTTATTTGGGATAAGGTAAACCAAATGTCAGGTTTTAGACAGCTGATTGTCAGTCCAAAATGGACAGAGGCAGTGCAAAAGGAGATGTCATTATTTGTAGTTTTTATTCTGAAGACATGACAAATATAGAGTTGTTGTCTAGTAAGTGCTTCCACTTTCTCTAACAAAGTTGCAGACAGATAGTTGAAGACAAGTATCCCATAATCTGCAGCTTGATATCCAGCTTGACTGATACAGTACTTTAAAATCATGGTCTAAACACACTCCAAAAAAATGGAAAGAGCATGAGAAACAATAAAAATGTAGATCTTTCCAGTGAAATATACCCCATATGTCTATCACATATATCTATGGGTTATAACTGATTAACACGTTTGGTTGTTAGTTTGAAGAGCCGTAGGTGATATATGCTTAAGGACAAAACTTGTGTTTTTAGAGAGGATTATAGGTTGTCCTGCCAATGATGGCAGGGACTGGACTCACTAACACTGGAAGCCCTTTCTACTCCAGTGTGCCAAGTAGTGATTCACATAACATTTGAAACTGAATACCTGATGAAGACTTTTTTTTCTTTTTTGTTCCTCTGGATTTCTTACAATTTTCTTTTAATCATTTCAGTGTATTTTGTAGGATTAGCTCCTTTGTTATTGTTATTGTATTAATTATTTTACAAGTTATGTACAGACTAGGGACTACGGGCTCTAATTTAGTTGCCTGCACATAAATCTTTTCAGACATCCTAGAGGATCTCGGACATCCTCAGGCAGCTGCCAAATGCAGTGTATCATTGGTTCTCTTTTTATAGTGCTCAGATAGAGGCCATGGGATGTACGCAGGAAGCTAGGACATCTCAAATGGCATCATCACGTGCCTATGTACAGGTATGTGAATCAAACCTTTGCAATGGACATTAGTTTGCAGATTTATCACAGAATCACAGAATGTTAGGGATTGGAAGGGACCTCGAAAGATCATCTAGTCCAATCCCCCTGCCGGAGCAGGATTGCCTAGACCATATCACACAGGAACGCGTCCAGGCGGGTTTTGAATGTCTCCAGAGAAGGAGACTCCACAACCTCTCTGGGCAGCCTGTTCCAGTGTTCAGTCACCCTCACCGTAAAGAAGTTTTTCCTCATATTTATGTGGAACCTCCTGTGTTCCAGCTTGCACCCATTGCCCCTTGTCCTGTCAAGGGATGTCACTGAGAAGAGCCTGGCTCCATCCTCTTGACACTTGCCCTTTACATATTTATAAACATTAATGAGGTCACCCCTCAGTCTCCTCTTCTCTAAGCTAAAGAGACCCAGCTCCCTCAGCCTCTCCTCATAAGTGAGATGTTCCACTCCCTTAATCATCTTCGTGGCTCTGCGCTGGACTCTCTCTAGCAGTTCCCTGTCCTTCTTGAACTGAGGGGCCCAGAACTGGACACAATATTCCAGATACGGCCTCACCAGGGCAGAGTAGAGGGGGAGGAGAACCTCTCTTGACCTACTAACCACACCTCTTCTAATACACCCCAGGATGCCATTGGCCTTCTTGGCCACAAGGGCACACTGCTGGCTCATGGTCATCCTGCTGTCCACTAGGACCCCCAGGTCCCTTTCCCCTATGCTGCTCTCCAACAGGTCTGCCCCCAACTTGTACTGGTACATGGGGTTGTTCTTGCCCAGATGCAGGACTCTACACTTGCCCTTGTTATATTTCATTAAATTTCTCCCCGCCCAACTCTCCAGCCTGTCCAGGTCCCTCTGAATGGCTGCGCAGCCTTCTGGTGTGTCAGCCACTCCTCCCAGTTTGGTGTCATCAGCGAACTTGCTCACAGCGCACTCTAATCCCTCATCCAAGTCATTAATGAATATATTGAATAGAACTGGTCCCAGTACCGACCCCTGAGGGACTCCGCTAGACACAGGCCTCCAACTGGACTCTGTCCCATTGACCACCACTCTCTGGCTTCTTTCCTTCAGCCAGTTCACAATCCACCTCACTACCCGATCATCCAGACCACACTTCCTCAGTTTAGCTGCGAGGATGCTGTGGGAGACCGTGTCAAACGCTTTACTGAAATCGAGATAGACCACATCCACAGCTTTACCATCATCTATCCACCGGCTTATGTCCTCATAAAAGGCTATCAAGTTGGTTAAGCATGACTTCCCCTTGGTGAAGCCATGCTGAGTGCCCCTAATGATCCCCCTATCCTTGATGTGCCTAGAGACAGCACCAAGAACAAGTTGTTCCATCACCTTTCTGGGGATGGAGGTGAGGCTGACTGGTCTATAGTTACCCGGGTCCTCCTTCTTGCCCTTTTTGAAGACTGGAGTAACATTCGCTTTCCTCCAGTCCTCAGGCACCTCTCCCGTTGCCCACGACTTAGCAAAGATGATGGAGAGTGGCCTAGCAATGACTTCCACCTGCTCCCTCAGCACCCGTGGGTGCATCCCATCAGGGCCCATGGATTTATGGACGTCCAGATTGCTTAATTGGTCCCTGACCCAGCCCTCATCTACCAAGACAGATTCCTCCTCTATCCTGACTTCTTCTGAGGCCGCAGGGGTCCGGGGCTCCTCAGGACAGCCTCCAGCAGTATAGACAGAGGCAAAGAAGGCATTCAGTAACTCCGCCTTCTTTTTATCCTCTGTCTCCAGGGCCCCCACCTCATTCATCAGTGGGCCTACACTGCCTCTAGTGTTGGCTTTACCTGCAATGTATTTGAAGAAGCCCTTTCTGTTGTCCTTGACCTCTCTTGCAAGGTTTAATTCCAAGGAGGCCTTAGCTTTCCTAGTTGCCTCCCTACATCCTCTGACAACAGACTTATATTCCTCCCAAGTGGTCAGCCCCTCCTTCCATGATCTGTACACCCTCTTCTTCCACTTGAGTTTGCCCAGCAGTTCCCTGTTTAACCATGCAGGTCTCCTGGTACCCTTCCTGACTTCCTACCTGCTGGGATGCTCTGATCTTGAGCTCGGAAGAAGCAGTCCTTGAATGCTAACCAACTATCTTGAGCCCCCTTACCTTCTAGTACCCTGTCCCATGGGATTTCCCCTAGCAATTGCTTGAAAAGGCCAAAGTTGGCCCTCCTGAAGTCCAGGGTTGTGATTCTGCTAGCTATTCTGTTCCTGCCTGTCCTGGTTTGGCCTAAACCAGGCCGATTTTCCTTTCAGTGATTTTTACTTTCAGCTAAGTCTCCTCTAAGTAACTGCACTTTCTGAAACTAACTGCATGTTTTGCAGACAGTGTCTGCTTCCAGGACTGATAACGCTCGAAGTTTGTAGTTATCGCTGAGGCACCGTTAGGGATGTTGTGCAGTAAGGCTCTTGCTGTACTTAGTCTTAGAGAAACCAAGGTCACTGCTGAATTCCTCACTGCTTACGAGTGAAGAGCCGAAGGGGGGTCGCAGCTGCAGCGGGGAGCAGACAGGGCAGGTGACCCAAAATTGACCAACAAGGGTATTCCATCCCACACACGTCATTCTCGGTATAAAGCGGGGGGATCACGAGGGTCTCGGTCTCTTTCTGCTATGGCCGGTGTCCAAGGAGGACTCCGATTGTTTTCCTGCTGCCCCTGATCCCGATCCGTGCATCCCTGAATCCAGCTCTCGACCGTCGCTAGGCCCAGCCTGGGCCTTCCCGGAGCCTGCCCTGCAGTGCCGGTGGTGACGTGGCTGACATCGGGGGAGCTCGATCTTGGTTTTGTATATATATTTGTATATATTTGATTATTCCAATATTATTATTATACTCTTTTTCATTATTATAGGTTTATTAAAACTGTTTTAACTTTCCCACCCGTAAGTCTCTCTCCCTTTTCCCTTTCCCTTTCCCTTCGGGTGTGGGGGGGAGGGTTAACAGAGAGCGTCTGCCGCAGGTTTAATAGCCGGCCCAGCTTTAAACCGTGACACTGCCACATGAGATCCTGAACTCTACCATCTCATGGTCACTACAACCAAGGCTGCCATCAACCTTCACCGCTTCAACAAGACCCTCCTTATTAGTGAGGATCAGATGCAGCGGCGCTCCTCTCCTAGTTGGCTCATCCACCATTTGCATCAGAAAGTTATCATCAATGCACTGGAGGAACCTCCTGGACTGAGGATGGCTGGCTGAGTTGGCCTCCCAGCAAATATCAGGGTAGTTGAAATCCCCCATGACAACCAGGCCCTGTAATTGAGAGACTGCTCTCAGCTGCCTGTAGAAGGCCTCATCACCCTCCTCATCCTGATCCAGTGGCCTGTAATAGACACCCACAACAGTATCACCCCTGCCAGCCTGCCCCTTAATTTGCACCCACAAACTCTCAACTTGCTCCTGATCCGCCCCTGGACAGAACTCAATACATTCTAGCTGCTCACTCACATAAAGAGCAACTCCACCACCTCTCCTTAGTGTCCCGTCTTTCCTGAACAGGACATAGCCATCCATGACCACATTCCAGTCATGCGAGGTGTCCCACCAAGTCTCTGTAATTGCCACTAGATCATAGCCCCCCGACCGAACACGGATTTCTAACTCCTCCTGTTTATTCCCCATGCTGCGTGCATTGGTGTACAGGCATTTCAGGGAGCGAGCTGAGCACACCGATTTCACCCTGGGGAAATGGGAGGCCTCCTGGTCTACCTCAACCCTAGAGCGTTGCCCCAGTGGTGCAAGCCCAGCTACTACCGTATCCCCCTTCGAATCTAGTTTAAAGCTCTCCGAATGAGCCCTGCTAATTCCTGTCCCAGAACCCTTTTGCCCCTACGACATAAACCTTTCCCGTGTATTACCGTCACGCCTGGTGTCTTATAAAACCAGCCATTATCAAAGAACCCAAAGCCCTGCCTGTAGCACCAGTCTCGTAGCCAGGCATTTATAGAGAGAATCCTACTGTTCCATCCCACGTCATCACCTGAAAATGGAAGGAGGGAGGAGAAAACAACTTGTGCCCCAGACTCTTTCACCAACTGTCCTAGGGCCTTGTAGTCTTTCTTCATCCCCCTCAGACTACGGGATGCAGCTTCTTCCTCACCTGTCTGGAAGATCAGCAGGGGGTAGTAGTCTGTGGCCTTCACCAGGTTGGGGAGTTTCCTGGTGATATCCCTGATTCGGGCTCCAGGCAGGCTGCAGACCTCCCTGTGATGGGGGTCAGCTCTGCATATTGGGCCACTGTATTTTGTATATACTCAGATGAGAGGGGGATATGTATAACAGATGGCCTGAAAACTGCAGTTTTAAATTAATCAGGATGCAAGATTATGAGGATCTAGATTACAAATTTAGTGTATTGATGCAGAAAAGCTAGATACAGCGGTAGAAGTAGCAACCCATGCATACAGGTTTAGAATTTAATTGGAAAGGACTTCTAGAGGTCATCAAATCCAGCCCCTTGCTCAAAGGAGGACCAACTTTCAAGTTGCAGTGGGCAGTCCAGCTGAATTCTGAGTATCTTCAAGGTTGGATTCCTACCCTTGCTGGGAAATCTGTTCCTGTCCTCAAGTATCCTCACAGAGGACTTTTTTTGTGTCCACTCGGAATTTCCTTTGTTGCACCCTGGCTGTTGTCTCTTGTCCTTTCCCTGTGCAGCTCCGAGAAGAGTCTGGCTTCATCCTTTCTATAAGCCCAGTTAGGCAGTTCAAAGCAGCAATGGGATTCCCACTTAGCCATCTCTTCTCCAGGCTGAACAAACACAGATACCTCAGCTTCTCCTTTATGTTATGTTTCTGGTCCCTTAAACATCCTGGTGACTGCAGGACTTGGTCCAGTATGCCCAAGTCTTTCTTGTACTGGGGTTGCCAAAACTGGACATGAGCGTTGAATGGAGGGGACCACTCACTTCTGTCAGCCAGACAGCTATGCTGCTCCTAGTGCAGCCCAGTATGGCATTAGCATTGCTGCTGCACTGATATTCAGAGCCAAAGAACTGGGCGTATGCAGAGAAGTGGTCTTTGTAACGCTAGTTTCTAAGAACCATTAAAAAATCCCAGATCCCATAAGGGCCCTTTTATATCTATCATTATGTTGGATAACTCATTTAAACAGACAGCTGAGAGTTCTCCTAGCATAGATGAGTAGCCTAAATTGTATAAAGGAACGTGTAACTGCAGTGCTCAAGGATAATATGTGGTTGTTCATTGATTTTTTTTTTGCTATCAAAACCCAAAAATAATGAATTCACTGAAGCATACAATGCAAGGACATTGTGAAGTCTGAATAATTAGACAAAAAGTTATACAACCCCAACAAAAAAAGTGCATGAATTTCATATACAGTGCATAAATAAAAAGCTATATGTATTTTAAATCCAGTTTCTCTGAAGTCTAGTATATGAAAATTCAGCATGTCCATCCATGACTAGAAAGAAACAAATACTTTGTTTTTATGAAGTTCTCCATATAGTTGTATGACAGAAATTTATCAGTGAACATTAAGACTGAAGTTTATTCTTTGTAACTTATAGGATATACATGTAAAATATGTAAGTAGTGCAGTATAGGTAATGGTGATTGTTTTTACAGGATGCAGGCAAGAATAATGTATATTAGGCTTGTTTTTCATTTACAGTGCTATCATGAAATTGTTGAATGTCTCTTGAAAGATGCTAAGGACCCTCAGTTTCCACTGTAGGACTTTGTCTTTAATTTCAATATATATTTTAAAGGAGTATGTGAGCTCTTAAGATTCTTAATATATAGTAATAAACTTGCCTTAAAATATTGTTCTTTTTCAATACAAAACAGATGGTACAGATCCATGATGTATACAGAGAACTTAATCTAAAGCAGCCTTGTTCTGCGTCTGTAGTCCTGCCACAATTTGTTTTCTTTTGTAGATTAATTCTATTGCAGACTGAAATCACAAGGCAGAAGTCAGAGATATGTGGAAACCTTCATTTCCACTTTTTAAATTCTGACCAATAACACTTGGTCAAAACTTTCATGTTCCCTTTTGAAACAGACCATGTAGGATAAGTCCTGGGCTTTGCACCAGATTAATTTTAGATCTTATTGTGATTTCCTCTTTACTTTAGTATTTACAGTCTGCAACAGCAGAAGTTGCTATACTGTTAGAGGACAACCTCCTGATACTATCTACCAAGTGCACTAGTACAAACTCTGGAAGTATGTGGCTCTGATTTTTTTCAGTTGTTTTATTTCTGATTAATGCTAGCATGAAATCAGAATGAGACCAGCAGAATTATGGTGGATTTGAGTTCACTTATGTATTTATTTATATTCCAGTGACTCTACTTTTAATGCTAGGTGATATACAGAGATAAAAAAATACATAAAATCTAATCGGATATAGAGCACATTAATAAAATAAAACTGCATTTGCAGGATTTAAATAAACCATCAGTAAAAGCTGTATGACAGAATTTAAGTCTTAACCGAGCAGAGCTATGAAAACTGACAGCCCTTCTCAGCCCATTTTAGGGTTTCCTTAGTGGCATGTCTCCCACCCCTCCTTACTCACAGCCTCGGCATCAGTAATGCCATAGAGTTAAAGCAACAGAGAGATGAACGTAAGTGTTCAGGTGTAAAAAACATGATAAAACTGCATATATCTTTTTAAAAGGGCTACAATATCTGTCCTCTGGTTAGCATGACTAAGCATCAGAGGCCACTGTTTAAAGGCAAAGAGCACTCTGCTATGTCCACAACAGCAAGTAATTTGGTGCAATAAAAGGAACAGTTAATGAAGTTACCAGTACTGAGGCCTGTACATCTACATCATGTTCAGCTCAGGGGCTTTACTTTACAGCAGTTTCAATTTGGTTCCCTGGATGACCACAATCACCATCATCACACATGTGGTCTGAAGATGAGGCTGTGTTTAAGTTAGCAAGTAGTGTGCTGTGAGAAAAGCAGGTCTGCAGAGTGAAGTAGCTGGTGCTGAGGACCACGTTATATGTGTTTCAGAGGGTTTACTTCAAATTAGATCTCATCTGGTCTTATATAATGAATGTCCATTAGTAGCTGAAGTACATTAGGAGAAACTCTTGGAGTACATTTTCCAGTTTAGTTTCACCTAGAAGAAATCCAGTTTACGCTCTCCGAGACCACTGCAGTATGAATCAAAGAGTAAGTGGGACAGCCAGGACATCCGCTTCAAATGCACATTTGTGATCTGAACTGACTAGCGGTAATGTAGACGTACCCTGAAGCAGCAAGCACTGTTACAGGCTCACGTGAACCCATTAGGGACTGAAGTGCAATTGGTGGCCATATGGAGCACAGCCATCAGGTTAGATTTCTCTGAAAGGAAACCCAGTTAGTATAAACACTGTTCTGCAGGCTGCACCAATGTGCAGTAAACGAGGACTGTCGGGATTTGCATTGCCTCAAAACGCAACACTAATATAGATGCAGTTGTAGCCTTGATTTTGTGGCAGAACATTCAGTTCTTCTCAGCATCTAAAATGGAGCCTAAGCAGACCAAGCCTCTGTGCTGGGACTTGGGACATGAAGATGAAAATTGGAATTATTTCTGGAGATGGGTTTGAAAATTAACTTTGTGCAGACGTGACAATCCAGTACCCTTACACAGCCCTAAGCATTCAATGAGATCATACACCAAGCAAATTTGCCCTCTGTAGAATACCATTGGTGGAGGAACTTCACTGGGCTCCTGAGCCAGTGTTCCCCCTTCCTGCCTGGAAGATCAGGGCCAGTGCCCCCTGGAAGTGGGCCAGTGCTTCATTCCAGAGTTTTGGGATTTGTTTGGGGGGTTTTTCTGTTGGTTCATTGGTTGTGGTTTTTTGTTGTTTGTTTTGGGAGGTTTTTTTTGACTACACAGTTGCCATTAGGTAAAGAGTCGTTTTCAAAGATCTTCAGCAGCTCATGGGAGAAGGTTACAGGTGTTTAATGGCCTAGAGCTGTAGTCTAAACATGTGGTTTTGAGTTTAAGGAAGGCTATTATAGCTGTCATTGAGAAGACAAAAGACTTTCATTATTAATTCCGTTTCTAAGATACTTAAAAAGTCTTATTATAAACTAAACTCTCTTTGCGTATTTTTCAAATATTCATTTATCATTCTTTACACATTATAGCTTTATTCCAACAAAATACAAGTGCCCCCAAGAACAATTGTAAGTAAATAAGAGTAGTATTCACCTAACAAGAAAAATAAATACTTTTTTCTGTGTCTAGACCAAATATTAAAATTTAACGCATTATACCTTTTAGCTAAGGAAAACCATCGGTAAATTGGAATGCATTCATGTTCTAGGCCTTGTAAGAGACATCAGGACTAGCTGGTAGAGAACTATGTATAATTATAGAAAGTAATGGGCAGAGACAATCTTAGTAGTGTCAGGATTGATTAGTTAAGTCTTTTTAATTTTATCTAATGGCATTTTCTTGAATTCCAGGTTGTTTGTTGAAGGTACTTCAAGTACTGCTAATAAATCCCTTCCTCAGATTGTATTTCCAGTGATTCCACTGAAACCAATCCAGAAAAACATATGTTTATTTAACTTGGAAAAATTCTGAAGAATGCTTCTATACTGAATTAGCAGTCATTAAGAACTATTTCAAAAATACATTGATTTTCATCCATGCTGCTTTTTAGAAACTCTTTATTTTACAGACTTGCTCAAGAGAACTTAAGAAAGGTTTTTAACGGTGAACATGCTGTAGCTCAAGCAAGATTTTTGGCATAATTAATGCTAACTTTTGAAGCATTTTGTTTTGTTTTATATGAATCTGCACTTCTGCCCTAATGTTTGCTATGTAATAATTCTGTTTTCTTCTTTAGCAGTATAGATCTCGCCCATTAAACTAAACTCATGAGACCATACATTTGTTAGAAATGTAGCAAATTATTTGTGTACAAGTATTAAATGGAGACGAAAGTACGCAGAGAAATGCTAAAGCCAGACACTAAAGTCACTTCAAAACCGTAGATCTTATAGAGACCTGATTTGCTCACATACAGTGCTTTATAAAATGTTTTTCATAGAGATCCTGATGTTTTTCCTGTGGAAATTAATGGCAACATGTATGTTGCTTTACAGAAATTCAGGATTAGATCTAAGTACTAAGGTAATTATAACAGAGACACGTAGGCTTAAAGTAAAACAAAGAAAATTCTACTCTGTTGATTGATACACTGTGGCAAGTGTTTAACCAGCTCACTTATTAATGGCTGTCAGCTAATAAACACTACTTTAATTAGTTTAATCAAATACCTTATTCAGAGTGGTGATAGCTGAAATTGTAAACGTGTTGTGTAAGGTGAGTATGCTAGAGCTTTCCTAGACACCCAGCGCGCGAGTGTGGTCAGGCCAAACAAATCTCAGAAGTATGTGGTATTTGCTTTATTGTTAATCCTCCCCCATCCTCTCAGAGAGTTAAACCTTGCACAATTTATTTATGAACTTGCCTATTAACTTCTTAAAAGAAAAAAACATCCTACATGTCTATGATGTAAAGACTGGTCCCTTTGGAGAGATAGACATGTACTTCACGTACCATGAGTGCTAAGGAATGATCAGCTTTGTCCTTATTACAAGGGAAACACTGATTACGTGCATACAAAGCAGTGTACGGTACATAGGTAGGGCAGATATTTGCAGGAGGGCTGCATGCCTGTACCAAGTGATGCAAGTGCATGTGCTGCACATGCTACCCTAATGGTGCAGCAGCAAGGAAGGAGGGATAATCTGCACTTAAAACAATGTGACAGAGACAAAAGAGAGCAACATTTGGGATCACCAGCATACGATGAATTTCAGAAGCTTTTATCTTTGATGAAATGGTGCTTTAATTGTTTCTCTTTGAAATGTGTCTCATTTCTGGCGGCTGTTTGTGTGGAGAAAGAACAATGTTGAGTGCTTAATGCACTGGATGGAGAGATCTGGGATTTATGTGTCGCTGATTCCCCATGTGACCTCCAGATAATCGTTTCCTCTCCCTGTCTCAGTTTCCTTATCTGTAAAGTGGAGTTACTAATCCTTTCTATCTCCCAGTGTGTAGTGAAGTTAGACAATTCATAGTTGTAAAACTAATTTAGTTTCTGGGGCAGAAAGTGATAAAAAACTGGAAGAAATTATTCATAAGTGCAGTAAGCCATCACTGTCCAAATCTGAAGAACATATGTTCTGCTCCTTGTTTTTCCTAACTTCTGTTAACTTACTTGCATCACCATTTCTCTTTCTTTTTGTATTACTGTGTTACTGTATATTTGTATTACTGTAAGTGATATCCTTTCATATGGAATATTATAGTAGCTAACTGCTAATGTCAAACAAAATTAAAGGTGTGGGCCATATTCTCCCTTGGTAGAACACCACTGATTACAAGTCTGAAGTTGACACACATTGAGCTATTGGGTGAGTTTGGCTTAGTCTTTGGTGTGGTTTTATTTGTTTTTTTAAACTAAATGAAATATTATCAGACAATGAACTGCAAACAGTGTTTCATACTGGCAGTAATTTAATATATTTTGATTTTCCATTTTAATAAACATACATCCTAAAGACTGCCAGAGTGATTAATTTAAACGAGTCATACATAGTTTAAAGCTTTCCGTTTAATACCTAGTTGTACAGGCTTCTGTAGAAGTAGACAAAAATCCATTGTGTCCTTAAATTACTTCTTCTCCACATGCAATCGTATGTATGGGAGGAGGGCTAAAAGCAAGTACAGTATTCTACTAATTAGCTGCACGGCTTTGATATGCAGGTCGCAATAAACAATAATACGGAGTATACTCGTGGAAACAGACTTTCCTTGAAATTATAAGGCTTTAGAAAAAGCTTAACTGAGCTATTGCAGGGATTTGAGGGATGAGAACAAGTTAGAAGAAACTCTTCAGAAAGCTGGGAGAAGAGAGTTGCAAAATTTGTGACGAAAACCATTGTTGAAACTTTTTTCCCTCAGAAAATGTATCAGTTATTAGCTGTGATTTTTTTTTAGGATGAATATATTATGCTGCTTCGTGACACCAGCATAAACACCAGCATACACTGTCTGTGTCTACATTTCTCGTAAATGGTCTAGAAGGCCCTAATAGTCTAGACTGTCAATAAATGAAGTGTCTCCTGATGCAGAGCACGGTAACAATGCTGAAGGTTGCTGGATCTGCTGAAGCTCCTTGGATTCAAGGCTGATTCCATATTAGCCCCAGCCTCAGCAGATGATTCTTTGTAGGAACACAGAATTAGGTGTAGCCTCCCATCCATGAAACGTCAACTGAAGTGGCCAGGGTGCAAAACTACGACCAGATCTAAGACTCAAGTGCGCTTCCTACATCACAAACTGAAGGATGGGGCTTGGTGCAAGAGCCTTAAGTCCCCAGTGAAAGGGACTTGCATCATTCCTGAGTTTTGGGTGACTAGAGCAGAAAGAAGGAGATCAGAGGGGAAGGCAGGAGAAAGTCAAGCTGTTGCATGCATCCAACACTTACAGTGTCAAGAGAAGGAAAAGTAATCTGTGTTCCAAGTACAGTGGTACAATCTTGGTTTTGTCTGTAGCAAACAGGTATACAACATTTCAAGTACCTAGTTTGATGAGAACTTAGAGATATCTAACTCATTGTGCTACAAGTGTTGTGCCTATAGGTCAGCAGACGATTATGAGGCAGGGCAGAGAGCAGCACAGTTATTAGGGTCAGCTGATACTTTCCCTTATAGATTTTTTTTTTTCCCAGTTACTTGTAGCTTTGCAGATCTCCAGCAATTTGGCCTGAAATTGTCCATCTTGCATGGAAAAAAAAAAGATTCAGCCAGTCATTTTTTCCTTCTGTAAGATTCGTAAATTCTTATAAAATCACAGATTGCTCCTGCTCTGTAGAGGCATTTGCATTTTGAAACTAAAAAATGTGAAGATTCTACTTTCCCTAGCATGCTCAAATGTCTGGCAGCTCCCAGGATTGCCAAGACTTCACAAGAGTTACATCCACAAAATAAGTGAGCATCTTTCCAGCCTGAGGACACAGGGACAAAGCTGAACTTTCTTTATGATGATCTACACTTTGGAAGAGGTGAGGCTGAGCTTGAAGCTGATCCTGTCCTATGTGGAATCCATTGATACATAATAAATAACAAGACAGATGGAATTCTAGGCTGAGAAGTAATGAGAGCTGAGAGTATTTCTCTGGGAAACTTGCAGGTTGACTGCAAGCTTGCCCTGGGCTTATATGGTTTCCTAAGCATCTATCCCGTCAGTGGAGAATGAGCCAGAAAAGCACAGTGGAATAGAAAAGCATGGACAAAAAAAACCCCAACAGGCAAATGGGAGACTGGCAGTCTTAACCAATGACACGGGGATTTACTGGGGTAAGAGTCTCAGAAGCCTGTAGAGCAGTGACTTGTAGAGGAGTACGAGATGCCGATGGGTAGTGAGAAGTGGAGAAGAGGACTGGGGTAAGAACAAGCTGAAGGGACAGCAGAAAAGAGTTCAGGCCTGGGAGCAATAGGAAGAAAAAGTCATTCCAATTAAATGACACTTCCTTTTCAGAGACTGGAAAAGAATATAAGATTTTTAAGCCTTCTTTTGTCACTGCCAACAAAAATTGGGTTAATGGTTGGACTTGATGATCTTAAAGGTCCTTTCCAACCAAGACAATTCTGTGATTCTGGGAAGAATCAACAATATTCATACAAAGGTGTGTCCCATCCTATTCCAGTCTGCTGTCAGTCCATGCACAGACAAACAACTTATGACTGCAAATTACTCCACAAACTTAAATGGCAGGTGTCTCTCGAGTAGATCTAAATTTGATCACCTTCTACTGGTCTGTTGTGGGTCTCAGTAAGAAACTGGTGAGTTTTCCATCTCTTTAGATTACTTTTCTAAACTTGTGTCATTAAAAATGTACAGTCGAAATTCTCTGTAATTTACATTGACCATCTTTCAAAGCTAGGATTAAACTGAATTTACCCTGCCCTCTTCTTCCTCTGTATATATACCTTATGGTCAGTCTTTCATTTCATTATTACATATTATATTTTTCATAAAAAGACTTTATTTTTCTGGTTCCAGGATGGATAGTATTCAACTAATGAGCAGCCCTTCAGTCTCTCTCTTGTTCTTTTGTTCTCTTCTTCTGTTGGAACAGCTCCACCTTGTATAAGTGAAATATTCATTGGATCAGAGTGGGTCTGTAGGTCAATTGCTACAGTGTTCATCTGAGATGTGGGAGTCAAGGCTCAAGTCTCTATTTCAATGACTAATTAACTATTTATATAAAATGCAATGACTACAACAGGAGAGAACGAGAGACCCTTTCCTCAATAGCCATTAGACCAAACGACGGGGCAGTCACAAGAGAGGTGTGACTCCAACACAGGTGTTGGTCAGCAGCGGGCAGAGTGCAGATTTGGACTTTAGTTTCCAACATCACACCAGAGTGTTGTGACTACTAGGCTTTTGGCTTCTTAGGAGAAGGCCAGGTGGTTTTGGTCAGATATTTCATTCTTGTTCAATGTGGTACAAATATTCCTGAAAAAAAAAATTATTTTTTTTTTACTAATAAATATTTCATGGCAAAACAGTACATTCTGAAAATCCCCACTCAGCCCTATAAATAACATTCCAAGTCATGAGGACTTCTGAGCCTCTTCACTCAAGGACTTCTTTCTCTCTGGGTATATCTGGTAGGTTAAGGCAGCTACTGCACCTTTGGGGCAGACTCAGGTACAAGAAGAATGACGGTGGCTACATAAAAGCAGCTGCATTCCAGTATAATCATGCAAATTGGGTTGGGAGTGATCCCCTAAAAATTCTGTCCTGATATAGACTATTCTATTGAATGACAATATGAACCAAAATACCAATTAAACTTTAAGTTTAATACTGTGAGGTTTGGGGGTTTTTTCCCCTTGAAAAAAACACTCTAGATAACACTCTAGTTGCCAGTCTAGATAGGTGCATGATCGTGCATAGTTCCAAAGTCATAAAGTGAAAGCATTTGAAATAGAAGTAATTAAAAAGACAGCCAGTACACTTCCTGTAAGGAAATTAATTTCTCATGGTTGTAGCATTGACCTGTCCTTACTGTTCCCTGTAATAGGAACCAAATGCCAGCTGCCTGATAATGTTACTGTTTCTAGGTTGCCTCATCAGAAAAAAATCTTTCCCCATGTGTTTTTTTTAAGCAGGCTGATCTTTCTTCATAACCTGAGCTGACAGTTTTCAGTGGCTTTACTATAGCTTATATACAGAAAGGGGCTTTGGGAGGGCTTCATCTGCCCTGACTTTGGATGGCAACAACAAGAGGTCTCTGTCAGACCAAGTCATCCTGTTGTATTCAGCTGAGAGGAAACACTTTCAGGGCATGGTCCACCTGTCCTGCTCTAGGACATGATGACTGGATCTTCAGTGCTTAGAAAGGAGTCCAGATGAAGAACACAACTCTTCTGAGTTGAAAAAAAACTTTTCTGAGATGAAAACCTCCCTTGTCTTTGCTATTCTACAGATTTTAGAAACAATGTCCTTCTAAGTACAAAAGTGAAGCTTTTAGAGAATTACAATCTCCCAAATCAAAAAGAAAGAAAGAGAGACAAAGACAGAAAGAAAGAAAGAGGAGCTTGAGGCAAGTGCTGAAGAGATATCAAATTTATTTGAGTTATTAAAAGCAACTGCATTTCTTTAAGAGATTATAATAGTAAGTGATATATTTAGCTTCCAACACTTCCAAAGGAAAAAAGAAAACAGGTATATCTGAATAAACATACTCAAGACCATAGATGTAACAATTTGTAATGCTGATGTTAGCCATGCTGTAACAAGAGGAAGAATGAGTGACAGCAATTTATTGCAGTGACATGTTTTAATTTTGCAGATCAGGACATCCTTAAAATGATACTTGCACAGTAAGTACTATATGAACTCATGACATTAATAGAAAATATAATTGAAATTATATATTTCAGCATATGAAATATGAAGTATGATATGCTTCCCTAAGCATTTATTTTCTATATCCAACAAAAGGTAATAATGCAGAATAATTGTCATCATTTTCTGAATAAAATGGGAAATTCTGAAATTGCATCAAAAGTTCCTGAAATGAGAGTTTAAGTAATTGGTCTGACAATTCAAAGAAAAAAGTTAAGCCTTCTTTTTTGGTATTTTTCTTTGGTACTATTTCCTAATAGTTATCTTCTCCATTTCAATCAGCCTCTTGAAAATGGCAATTCACTGAAATAATCCAATCTCAAGAAAGCACAATTTAATCTGGGAGCAGAGAAACCATTGAGCTTTATTATAAGCTATTAAAAAATGCCTGTGGTGTAAAGAACAAGATACCCCCATTTGGTAAGAAGTGAACGGTGAGCCCAGGTGCACAAATTCTACAATGATTTGACATGAATTTTCCTTCATAGTTTTTGCTTTTGTGATATCGATTATCTAGTCAAGATTTAAATTATTCACAAAATTATTTAGAATCTTCAAACTTTCATACCAATTTGTAACATAAATCTAAGTGCTTCAGATGTTTGAGTTTGATCTTGGCTATCATCAGTTGATTATTCAGGTTCATTAGTTAGTCAAATTACAGAAATGTCACTAAAGTTACCTTATAAATATCAAGCTGAATGTCAGCTGACAGCTGAAATGGTAACATTACTAAAATGCTTCATATGAGGGTACTGTTTGTCACAGTAACAATATTTTCTGTCCACTGAGATGGCTGTGACTCAATGGCACCGAATGTTACACGTACAGAAGAACAGGAATGATGGCTTTTGCTTTCAAAGGCTGCAGAGGAAACAGTTTTGTGAATCTCAGTATGAAGATCTTATCTAGAACCTCTTCAACATTTCAAGTTGGACACTTAAAAATAATTACTTCATATGTAACTTAATATTACATTTGTGACTTTTGATGAAATGAGATCAACATGTTTATGTTCCAAACTCAGGGTTTCTTTTTACATATATTAGTACAACCCCTAATTTGGGGATGAGGGGGTTAATTCCACCCTAATTACCTAATTGTCTAATCACGCTGAAACAAGCAGAGCAGCAGCACTGCACTTGACTGTAAAGTGGTGGGGTTTTTGATTCTGCTGGCACATTGGAAGGCTTTTGGACCATTGTGCAAATTATAGTATAATGCAATACTCTAGAAGAAATAATTATACTCAGCCTCTGTAAGCCAGGAATCGCACACAAAAAACTTGAGCCTTTTAATTTGGTCACGTATAATGTATGAAACACAGTTCTTCTGAAGCTAATGGAACCAGAGGGAGGATTATAATTATGACTCTCTTAATATAATTTTCCATTTAAAAACTGGGGTCAGGCTTGAACAGAGCAAAAGGATGTAGTGTGATTTAAGTGCTAGACACTGGCATACAGGATAATAAGAAGTGAAAACCACAGTTAGCATATGAGTAACTCTTCAGTGCCATTGCGTGTCTGAGTATCTGCTTCATAAGCTGCCGTTTCAATAGCAATATATACATCACTCGTATGGCAGGTAATACTCAATCATTCCCTGCTTTTTGGAAAACCTTCAGAAAGGGTAATGCATAATATTATTGTCTGCGTGGTGGGGGAGGAGGTCTTTGTCACAGAATCACAGAATCACAGAATGTTAGGGATTGGAAGGGACCTCGAAAGATCATCTAGTCCAATCCCCCTGCCGGAGCAGGATTGCCTAGACCATATCACACAGGAATGCGTCCAGGCGGGTTTTGAATGTCTCCAGAGAAGGAGACTCCACAACCCCTCTGGGCAGCCTGTTCCAGTGTTCGGTCACCCTCACCGTAAAGAAGTTTTTCCTCATATTTATGTGGAACCTCCTGTGTTCCAGCTTGCACCCATTGCCCCTTGTCCTGTCAAGGGATGTCACTGAGAAGAGCCTGGCTCCATCCTCATGACACTTGCCCTTTACATATTTATAAACATTAATGAGGTCACCCCTCAGTCTCCTCTTCTCTAAGCTAAAGAGACCCAGCTCCCTCAGCCTCTCCTCATAAGGGAGATGTTCCACTCCCTTAATCATCTTCGTGGCTCTGCGCTGGACTCTCTCTAGCAGTTCCCTGTCCTTCTTGAACTGAGGGGCCCAGAACTGGACACAATATTCCAGATGCGGCCTCACCAGGGCAGAGTAGAGGGGGAGGAGAACCTCTCTTGACCTACTAACCACACCCCTTCTAATATACCCCAGGATGCCATTGGCCTTCTTGGCCACAAGAGCACACTGCTGGCTCATGGTCATCCTGTTGTCCACTAGGACCCCCAGGTCCCTTTCCCCTACGCTGCTCTCCAACAGGTCTGTCCCCAACTTGTACTGGTACATGGGGTTGTTCTTGCCCAGATGCAGGACTCTACACTTGCCCTTGTTATATTTCATTAAATTTCTCCCCGCCCAACTCTCCAGCCTGTCCAGGTCCCTCTGAATGGCTGCGCAGCCTTCTGGTGTGTCAGCCACTCCTCCCAGTTTGGTGTCATCAGCGAACTTGCTCACAGCGCACTCTAATCCCTCATCCAAGTCATTAATGAATATATTGAATAGAACTGGTCCCAGTACCGACCCCTGAGGGACTCCGCTAGACACAGGCCTCCAACTGGACTCTGTCCCATTGACCACCACTCTCTGGCTTCTTTCCTTCAGCCAGTTCACAATCCACCTCACTACCCGATCATCCAGACCACACTTCCTCAGTTTAGCTGCGAGGATGCTGTGGGAGACCGTGTCAAACGCTTTACTGAAATCGAGATAGACCACATCCACAGCTTTACCATCATCTATCCACCGGCTTATGTCCTCATAAAAGGCAATCAAGTTGGTTAAGCATGACTTCCCCTTGGTGAAGCCATGCTGAGTGCCCCTAATGATCCCCCTATCCTTGATGTGCCTAGAGACAGCACCAAGAACAAGTTGTTCCATCACCTTTCTGGGGATGGAGGTGAGGCTGACTGGTCTATAGTTACCCGGGTCCTCCTTCTTGCCCTTTTTGAAGACTGGAGTAACATTCGCTTTCCTCCAGTCCTCAGGCACCTCTCCCGTTGCCCACGACTTAGCAAAGATGATGGAGAGTGGCCTAGCAATGACTTCCACCTGCTCCCTCAGCACCCGTGGGTGCATCCCATCAGGGCCCATGGATTTATGGACCCCTTTCCCCTACGCTGCTCTCCAACAGGTCTGTCCCCAACTTGTACTGGTACATGGGGTTGTTCTTGCCCAGATGCAGGACTCTACACTTGCCCTTGTTATATTTCATTAAATTTCTCCCCGCCCAACTCTCCAGCCTGTCCAGGTCTCTCTGAATGGCTGCGCAGCCTTCCAGTGCGTCAGCCACTCCTCCCAGTCCTCCTGAAGTCCAGGGTTGTGATTCTGCTAGCTATTCTGTTCCTGCCACATGAGATCCTGAACTCTACCATCTCATGGTCACTACAACCAAGGCTGCCATCAACCTTCACCGCTTCAACAAGACCCTCCTTGTTAGTGAGGATCAGATCCAGCAGCGCTCCTCTCCTAGTTGGCTCATCCACCATTTGCATCAGAAAGTTATCATCAATGCACTGGAGGAACCTCCTGGACTGAGGATGGCTGGCTGAGTTGGCCTCCCAGCAAATATCAGGGTAGTTGAAATCCCCCATGACAACCAGGCCCTGTAATTGAGAGACTGCTCTCAGCTGCCTGTAGAAGGCCTCATCACCCTCCTCATCCTGATCCAGTGGCCTGTAATAGACACCCACAACAGTATCACCCCTGCCAGCCTGCCCCTTAATTCGCACCCACAAACTCTCAACTCGCTCCTGATCCGCCCCTGGACAGAACTCAATACATTCTAGCTGCTCACTCACATAAAGAGCAACTCCACCACCTCTCCTTAGTGGCCTGTCTTTCCTGAACAGGACATAGCCATCCATGACCACATTCCAGTCATGCGAGGCGTCCCACCAAGTCTCTGTAATTGCCACTAGATCATAGCCCCCCGACCGAACACGGATTTCTAACTCCTCCTGTTTATTCCCCATGCTGCGTGCATTGGTGTACAGGCATTTCAGGGAGCGAGCTGAGCACACCGATTTCACCCCAGGGGGATGGGAGGCCTCCTGGTCTGCCTCAACACTAGAGCGTTGCCCCAGTGGTGCAAGCCCAGCTACTACCGTATCCCCCTTCGAATCTAGTTTAAAGCTCTCCGAATGAGCCCTGCTAATTCCTGTCCCAGAACCCTTTTGCCCCTACGACATAAACCTTTCCCATGTATCACTGTCACGCCTGGTGTCTTATAAAACCAGCCATTATCAAAGAACCCAAAGCCCTGCCTGTAGCACCAGTCTCGTAGCCAGGCATTTATAGAGAGAATCCTACTATTCCATCCCACGTCATCACCTGAAAATGGAAGGAGGGAGGAGAAAACAACTTGTGCCCCAGACTCTTTCACAAACTGTCCTAGGGCCTTGTAGTCTTTCTTCATCCCCCTCGGACTACGGGATGCAGCTTCTTCCCCACCTGTCTGGAAGATCAGCAGGGGGTAGTAGTCTGTGGCCTTCACCAGGTTGGGGAGTTTCCTGGTGATATCCCTGATTCGGGCTCCAGGCAGGCTGCAGACCTCCCTGTGATGGGGGTCAGCTCTGCATATTGGGCCCTCAGATCCCTTTAGGAAGGAGTCTCCAACCACTAAAACTCTTCTCTTCTTCCTTGTGGAGGAGGTAGCTATACGCCTGTCAGGTTTTTCTGACTGTGGTGGGACCTCTGATATAGGTTGCCTCTCCACCACATCCCCATTGGACCGGCTGTATTCCACTAGGGCTTCATATCTATTGCTCAGAGGCACCTGTGGAGGCAAGGTAGGCAAGGAGGGCACTCGCCTTTTGCCACGGCCATAGACTTGCCTCCACTCACTCCTCTTCTTTAGGTTATTGTTTTCCACCTGAGAGGGGCAGAGTACAGGGGTCCCTCGATCCTGGGAGCTCTCCGGCAGGTGCTCCCATTTTTGTTGCAGGGAAGGCAGAGCCTGGCTCCACCAGTCTATCTCCATTTCAGCCTCCCGAATGCTCCTAAGCCTTTCTACTTCATCTTGAAGCCTTTCAACCTGGCTTTGCAGCTGTGCCGCTCGGCCAAGCAGATCATCTACCTGCTCACAGCGCACACAGCCCCCTGCCACCACAGAGACGCTGTAGCATTCCCTGCAGCCTGCGACCTGCACAATTGCCTCCTTCCGTGGGAGCTCTGTCTGGGTTCCCACATCCATTTTGGTCTTCTTCCGCCGGGTAGATACCATTGTTCTTTCACTGAGCTGGGAAATACCTGTTGGTGACACCCCTGGTTCACAGCTCCTTGGTGCCTTCCTCGCCTTGTGCACTGGGAGGGAGTCAGCGCCCTCCCCAACGAGCTGCAAACTGCTGTGGCCTCTCCTGCCCTGGGACACACACAGCAACTGCTGACTCACCCAGTCACTGCTGAGTCTCCCTCTCCCCTCTGGCCAGGGACTAGTCCCTGCCCTCCAGGAGGCTTTTTATCACCCAATCAACAGGGGGTGGTGCGTTTAAATCGCCCGCGGTGCCTCCGGCTACGCTCCCTCCTCTCCTGATACGTTGCCGGGAACCTCCGGGTCCGGGGTGAGGGGGGAAGCAGCTCGGGGCTGCTGCTCGGGGGGGGGCTCGGGGGGGGCCCAGAGTACGAAAACCGCCCGGTTACAGCCCGATGTCGCCCTCGCCCCCGCACTAACCTCAAGTCGCTGCTGCCGCTGTCGCTGCTGCCGCCACTGTCGTGGTTCTCTTTTTACCATTTCTTTAAAATAACACATGAAAAAGCTACTTTGTTTTGTTGGGGCTAAGGGGGATTCTGATTAGTTATGTACCAGTACAGTTCTCAGGTTTTTTGAGTATCTTTTCTTTTGACATCTTTGTAGCCAGCACTATAGCAGGTTCCTATATTGCAAGAGGTGGAGGATATATTCTCATTCATTTAGTAATATTGAGTTGTAGCTTATTTAGCCATTAGCACTTTTTGCATTTAATAGCAATATTTGGTGAATGAGGTGTCCCAGTTTGGCCCTTTGCAAGGGAGGGATGCATTCAAGCCTCTGAAAGTGCAAAAAAGCAGCAATGTTTCAAAGAGTACAAATGGGACATGGAGGCAAAGTGACACACTGGCTTCTGAAACTAAAACTGTGGTATTATCATGGCACGCGTGATATATGTAAGATGCCAGTAATGCCAAAAGACAGCTGAAATTTCCACACAGTAAGCACATTTTTGTGATATGTGATTCTCAAAATCAGTGAAATGGCAGTGAAATATGTCTAAATTTCAATACCTAAGACAAAAGAGGGGAAGAAACAGAACTCCGCATTTCACAGGAGGGGCAAGCTCAAGTAAATTTCAGGTTATTCCATTTCATTCTCACAGATGCTGAGCAATTAATCCCATACCTTTAATCACAGTATAATGAGAGAGATTGGGAGATAGAGAAATACAATCTTCCTGGAGAAACAGAGAGTTCTTCAAAGATTCATTGGTGGACTCTGTATATCCAGTGGCAACCGGAAAACCTCCAAGTTGAATATAGATTTACTGAAAGGGAACTCACTGCTAAAGAAGGCATTTTAGAGGCATAGTGCTGATGAGTTGGCTCCTGGCTACTGTGGCCAAAAGACACCTCAGAGCATGCCTAAGGCTGTGATTCCCAGATAAGTTAACCCTGCCTGCCTCCTCTCTTACGCTGGTGTTGATGCTCATCTGATCCACAGTGTACCAGTTCATGGACTTAAACAAGTAGAAAAATGGTTGTTTTCTTGAACTGGATCCCCCAGGTTGAGACACATGCCAGTGGTAGCACAAGGGAGGGAAAGGGGAACAGGCAGGTAGGGGTGAAGGGTAAAGAGTTGCTAAATTGTGATGAAACTGCAGCATAAGCGAAAGTTAAGACAAAAGATTGGTAGTGGCATATTTTATACTTGCAATTACAGAACCATAGAATGGTTGAGGTTGGAAAGGACCTCTGGAGGTCATCTGGTCCAACCCATCTGCTCAAGCAGGGCCACCTAGAGCCAGTTGACCAGGAACATGTCCAGAAGGCTTCTAAATTTTTCCAAGGAGGCTTTTCTTCTGTAGTTATGTCAAGAATAAAATTGTTATTTTCATATTAAAATTTCTAGGGGTAAAGTGAACTCATGTGAAGCAGACAGATAGGTGGCATGTTGCTTCCCTGAAAGGAATGAGTATGGCCAAGTGATCCTAAGAGAAATGCTTTGAACACCTGCAAAAACAGTGCAGATTCAGGACTCGCAGAACTTGGTTTTCCCCTCACATGGAAAAGTACTGACAACTGAGTACTCTAATTTCAGTTCAGGAAAACTGTTTCCAAGGATCTAGATTTTAATCCAGACATCGATGCTTAGGAACACTGAATCAAGTCCATCCCTACCACCAGCAACTGTCCCTGTAGGTGCCATTAGCCCTACTGCTGGTTGAGCAGAAATCGAGCCCAAGGGGCCAACCTTGCAAAACTACATCCTTCCTAGAAGGTAGGGTAAGTGTTGATGTTGTCATCCACAGATGTCAATGAAGCGAGAGATGCTTCATCTCTACAGAGAAGGGGAGTGCATCAAGAGAGGTTTTTTTTTAAACTGTGTTTAAAGGTTGTGTGTCACCCAGAGAGACGTGCAAAATGGATTGTCTGATTCCAGCCTGAAAGGGGAAGGCTTGACAGTTTTAACAAAGTGATGGCAGACTAAGTCATAGATTATAAACTGTTTGAGATGGTTGTATTGAACAGTCATCCATCATACCTGAAACGTCTTGGCTGAAATTCAGAGATCTCAAAAAATTAATAGTTTGAATCACATAAATAATCTCATAAACTAGATGACTATTTAGACAGTAACTAAAAGGGTTGAGGATTAAAATGCATTTGTAAACCTAATTGCTGTGGATCAGGTCTGCAAGGCTTTTGACAATGATGTGAAAAAGAAGCTTGAAGTTAAGCCCACAAAAGTCAGCAGTTAAGGCTTTTCCGTACATGCAAAGTAGAGTCCTTCACTGAGTAAAGATGGCTGGGGTAGGGCAGTGACTATGGCCAGGCCACACCACATGCCAGGATGAGGACCCTCCTGGCAGGCATAATGCAGTGCCTCTTGGCAGGAGGCAAATATGGAGAGAGCGAGGACATGATCCCAGATCAGCCCATATTGTCACAGTGGCACAGCTGGCAAAGACTTGCGCCCTGTTTGCCAGAAGATACTGATTCATGTTCCTGACTGCCATTAACTTGTACGGCCAATTTATTCTAACCTCTCAATGTCTGTTCTCACCATCTGCTGAAAATCAGTTAATTAACAAGTCAACTATAACTTGTTCCATGGTTTATAAAGCTAATATGATATATAAATGTCAAATAATACTAGTAACTTCCTTTGGGATACTTTATAGAAGTTTTCCTAAAATAACAGGTTCTGCCTAGGAAAGGACACGTGTGTCCTAATAGCTGAAACTTCAGGTTTCTCTCAGCAGAAAAGGGCCAGCAGGCAAAATGTCCATTTTGGAAAGGGCCAAAATATTGGAAATTTCTCTCTATCAGAAAGCTAAGAATGCCCAAAATAGTCATTTCTAGCCTTAAAGGTTGGAGGTGCAGGGTTTTGTTTCATTTCAGACATTAAGGCTGCCTGCAGCTTGCTCCCTCTTTTCCCTCTTCCCATTGCAGCAGTTTCCCATGGCATGGTCGTCTGCTGTGCACTGAGGTCTGACCGTACCTGACTCCACACTGGTTCCAGTGCTCCCTTCCTTTTGGGCTATGGCTTTTCCTTTAAACCATTCATTTTCATTTCCAAGGCAAAAATGTTTTTACCAAGGCCAGTGTAAGTAGATCCCAAGTCACCCAAGCAGTCTCATGCTTCTTTGGGCAAAATTCTCCTCAATTAAAGTTGTTCTCCTGAGTAAAAATCAACAGAACCAGTCCTCAGGTGTCATTATTCACATTGTCTTCTCTCTAGGTACCAGATTGAAGTAGTTTTACTGTAGAATAGCTATTTTTGAGGTAGTTCTTTTTATCTGAATGCTTTCCAAGTGCACTTCTACTCTGGTGATAAATATCTCATCGATGACACTTTCCTTCTCCTCAGTTCCCTCCTTTGTGCACATTCGGCACAATGACTCTCTACTAAAGTGGTTAAAATATCATTACAGCACTTCACTACTACATGCAGTGCAGAGCTAACCTCTCTGAAAGGACTTTGTGTGTGACCAGAACTCTTTACTGAGGTCCAACCCTGTCAGTTGACCAGGCGAAGTCAATGAGGGTATCATTTGTGCTGCTGAACTTTTAGTACCAGACATGGTAAGAAAAAAAAAAGAAGGAAACCCCTCCAATTGGAGGCTGAGTTCTGACACTGATCATTACTCGTAAAGTTGACAAATTTCACCTGGAAATCATGGAAAATATGTCTGCATATTTATGGATAATTAGATTCTAAAAAACCAAAATTTTCTGCTCCTGTAGAAATCAATTATGAAACTCTCCAGGACAGTGGTGGAGCTTTTAGAAACTGGAGTTTTAACTGGTTCAGCCATCAACCTTAATCCCTTATGTTCATGTTATTTACATGGCTGTAAATGTTCACATATATCCTCTATTAATCTTATATTTAATGCGTCTATCCACTTTGTTAGGCTGTTGCATAAAATTGTTAAAGCGTAGTTCTTAAAACACTTAAATGTGGGAACAATCTCAGAGCTGCAGTACAGAGAAATGACTGACTTTCACCTATAAATTGCTGACTGTTTTGGTAATTATTTATTTCTCTTTTCAATTTTTAATATTACTATATTAGTAATTACTATTTAAGTATTACTACTATTATTAACTAACAAGTGCTGTGGTAGTTGGAAGAACATTAAGAATTTAGTATATAATTTCCTTGTGTACCAGCTGGGATACTCTAAAGCTAGACAGCAGGTACTGTCAGGGAACGGTGCCTTGGGGATGGAGTCTGTGATACTCCTAAAATGTAATGAAGAGCTGAGCAGTGTAACTCTCTCTGTATGGAAGAGAGGGGATTGCATTTCCCTCTCCAGCTTGTCAGGGCTAACCACAACATGGACCATCCCTTTGCCATACCCTATGCTCTCTGATGTGCAAATACTATTTTCTTCATAGAAACCAAATTAATATACAAAAGATTACGTGTATTTTTAAATAGTTCCTCATGCAAAAGATATTCAGACTTGGCTTTTTTCCTACTTTCCCTTAAAGACTGTTAGAAGCAACAATATTTCAGACTTATTGAAATGCCTAGAGAAATACATCTTTCTCCTTGAGAGATTTGTTTCAAGCTAATAATACTTTCTGCCAGTGAACATGACGAAGGACAGAGCCAAGAGGAACCTGGTAACTGATAGCAAATAACCCAGTAATGGATGAGAAAGCAAATTAATAAAATACTGATGTGATAACTCATACAAATTGTTTCTTTGCTCTGAACAAAAGGGGAAACATGACTTGCTATCTGACAGAGTAGGTCACTTTGACGGCATACTTCATGAGACCTGCTGTCCCAGCAGAAGCTATTTGATTTCATTTATAAGGTAATGCTTGTTTCAAAAGATCAGTCTCATTCATGCTTTCTCTGCTATTCCTTTTTAAATATCTAATCTAATGCCTAAACCTCTGAAGTCATTTTCTTGTCACAAAGAGCATGCAGAAGAGGGAAGAAAACACCCAGTGCTTTCACCTTCCCTCCCTTTTCATTGTGTTATTTACTTGTCTCTCCTTCATTTCCCTTTTTGTCAGCTCTTTCCTGCAACAGTCCTTCTTCTTTCTGGCTGGCGTATTCGTGTCCATGTGTCTGCATAGTTGTGCAAGCAATAAATGACAAGGAATAATATCTTCTTGTAATTTTTTTTAATGGTGTCTTCACTTTATTCTTTGGTAGTCAGATAATGATCCTGAAAAATAGATTCTGCCTGCCAATTAGTGAAAAGAGCTGACCTTTTTGCTATGTGTGAGAATGGCTAAAGCCTCTCCTTTGCAATATTCAGCAGCCAAAATAGTAGGGAAGAGGACACGCAAATGTCAGGTTACATGGTTATGTTTACTGAAGTTTTCTCTGCTTTGGAAACAGAAGAGACCCCACAATCTGCCACAGGTGTTCTTTCCCTGCAGGAACCTGAACAGAAACCATGTGGTCTGCAAACTGTGAGCAGCATGGAAATGGTTTCCCTCCCCATCACAAATATTTAAGCATGTCTGACTTTTATTTTTGTTTTGACAATTTTCTGTCAGTAAATATTGGTTTTAAATGGCAAAGTAGGGTCTGCAACAGTAAGTGTGGTGTTGGTCCAGTGTCACCAATACTCTGCTTCTTGTATTGAGCACAGCCTTCAGGCCTTGGAGCCCTTCCCTACCATGGGGCAGTAGTTTAAGACATTTTTTAAGCTTGAGCTCAAATCAAAATACAGTTGTTCAAGGAATTGAAAAAACACACTGGAAGGCATGAATATTTCATTCATAGACAGTCTTTATTCATCCTTGCTTCAAAGCAAAACAAAGCCTCTTGGCTTCCTCGTTGTGTTCTTCAGCATAGGATGGGAACTCTGCCTTAATTTTTGCAGGACTGTGCAGTAGCTAACATCAAAGACCTGCCATTTATATCAATATGAAAACTCCTGCAGAGCTGTACTTACTCTGCAGTTTGCAAACTTCTCAGCTGCCCTTTCTGCCTGCCTTGCAGAGGAAATGTGCCTGCAACTTCACCTGCAAATGTAGAAACAGTGACAGCATAAGAAAGTTGAGGGCCAAATTAGCTGTGGTTTGTGGTATGTCTTTTGCTGCCATTTTCTTCCACTCCGCTCCTACCCACCTCACACACGTAAAACTGTATACTTTAGAGAGAGCTTTGGGCATATATCAGTTGTTCACCTGTGATTTCAGTCCTTTTTCCCCCCCACTATTGAATTAATCACCAAACCTACTTTATATGTAATCACAGACAAGATGCTCTCCTGGTATGAAACACTGTAACTTTTTTGATTTTAAAAGAACTATGCCTTTTTATGTGAGAAAAGGAACTAGCTGGGGTTGACATGTTCTGTGCTTAGAAAAGGCATTCCTTTTTGCCTATAGTAACTCGCATGGATAATCCTGCCATCATCTGTGTTATGCCAATTGTACATCCACTTTCTGCTGGATTTTGCTCTCATGCAAAATAAACACAAACTGGGTTCTGGAACATTTGTGGAAAAAAAAGAAAACAGGTAAGAAAAGTAGTTTAAAAACAATGTAGAATACACTAATAACCAATTATAAGCTATTGTAAGTCACATACCTATATTGTGTCACTTTAAGATAAAGCATGGCTCATATTATTTGACCATATTTTTACCACCAACAAAAAAATGGGGGAAGTCTACCTTCATTTACTTGTCAAAACAATATCTGCAATGTAAATGGTTCTGGCCCTAGCCCTGGCCGTATGTGCATTCCCAAGTCCTCCACTACATATTGAATAATTTTTGGGAGTGATGTAACACACTAATTTGGAGCAAACTGATCAGACTCCTGCTTAGAATGGCTCTTTTTTTTCCACTATGGGACCACTGGCTTTCTCCAAAGCTAAATTCCTGGAAATTATCATGCTTCCCTAGTGAAACTGAGAGGACCTAAAGCCTGTTATCTCTGATAACAAACCTGGGAGATGTGCTGCTGAAGACTGCTATGAAGTTTTCCATGACATTGTGTAACGATCAAAGCTTTGTCTGCACACAGGTCATGCTGTTCAAACAACACTAATTAATCTCATACCAGGACTCTGATTACTGACAGCAAGCCACATGTGCAGACTGAGCAGCAGCTTATCATCCCCATGATTGCCAGGACGTGACACCTCCACTGCTAAAGCTTACCAAAGAAGAAACCTTGGGCAAAGAGGCACCTCCTCAGCTCTAGAATAGCTGCAATTATTTTGTTTAACCTACTTTTAAAAACAAGAATAGGCAAAGCGCTACAATCTCTTAGGGCAGAGGATGTCATACTTGTAAAAAGGTGCTCTTATGGTGTAGCAGCTTCTCCTAAGAACAGGAAATAATCTACCTTTGCTAGTAAAATTGTTTAGTACAAGCAGCTGCAGTCACCTCTGCACTTGAGTAACTATTTGCGTTAAAACTTACACTGCTCATTTAATTACAAAACATTAACAAAAAAGAATTGTGTAGATCAGGCCTCATACACATGTATTTTCAAACATGTACGAGAGGGAAGAGTTTTAGTAAACTGAACTCAAGCATTACCACTGCCTCACATAAAACAGTGGTGGTCGTGTGGCTTGAAACTGCTTCGTCATATCAAAGGTGAGTCCAGTCTCAGGTTTGCAACACATTACCATACATTCAGAAACCATTCTCTTTATTCAGGTCTACAGCATTTTATGCAGTTTATTGGAGATGTCACTAGAATCTCTTTCAGTCTTGTGGCTAAGCAGCTCTTACACCATTCTTCCTTCTGCTCTTGTGAGACATGAGTTTCATTTTCTCTAAAGTTCTTTGAGTTTTACGTAGCAATTACCAAGTAGTTAAGATGGACAAGTTTTTCTTCATATCGTTTGTTTCTTGCTCCTTCTTATTCTGGTGTTTATCAAGCTGATAGTTCACATTTATTTTATATAAAATAATATTTTAGATGTCGATTGGCATCAGGAAAGTTTTTTAATAATTAAAAGAGATTTAAGGAAGTGACTTCATCTAATTTCCATTTTTGTACAGAATATTTCTGGGAAAACGTGTCTTTGTTATGCATATCAAAAGAATTTGAGACAAGATTGTTACCTAGGGTAAAAATTTCTCTAGCAGAACCATATCACAATTTACTGAAACCTAAATATTGCAAGTTTTTTACATTAGAATATAAAATTTCCTTAAAAGGAGAGACCTGATAGATTCTAACCCTCTAATAGCATTGTCCCATTGTCATTTTTTTTATTGATTGAAATAATAATATATTACAAACAAGCCAGCCATAGAGAAGAAAGAATGCAAACTCATATCCATCTGGGAGAAGGACAAGAAGGAGAATCTGAGGAAGTACGGGCCACGCAGCTAAACTGCACTCCCTGGGAATGTTATGGACTGAATTCTCCTACAAGCTGTTTCCAAGCGCAGGAAAGATAAGAAGGTGATTGGGAACAGCCAGCACAGAATTATCAAAGGCAAATTATGCCTGAACAACCTGATTGCCTTCTGTGATGAGATGACTTGCTCTGGGGTGAAGGGAGGAGCACTGACTGTTGTTTACTTTGATTCTAGCAAGGCCTTTGATACCGTCTCCCATTATCTCCTTACAGCCAAATTAGTGAGGTATGGACTCTGTAAGTGGATGATAACATGGGTAGAAAATCATCTCGACCACTGTGCTTGAAGAGTTGTAATCAACAATATGAAGCAGAACTGGTAACTGGTTGCACAAGTGGCATCCCTCAAGGATTCATAGTGGGGATAATACTGTTTAATATCTTTATTCATGACCTGGGGGGTGGGATGGAGTGCACTCTCAGCAAGTTTGTAGGCAATATGACATTGGAAGGAGCAACTGTTATGCTGGGAGGACAGGGCTGCTGTTCAAAGGGATCTGGATAGACTGGAGAATGATCTGAGAGAAACTCATGAAGTTCAGCAAGGGCAAATGGGATCTGGGATCTCGCATCTGGGACAGAATAAATGGGTTATATTAGCAAAAGTGTAGCCACCTGTTTGGGGAATGTGTTTCTTCCCCTCTATTCAGCACTTGTGAGGCTGTATCTGGGGTGCTGTGTCCAGTTTGGGGGTACCCAGGACAAGAAAGGCATTGACATACTGGAGTGAGTCCAGTGGAGGGCCACCAGCATGGTTATGGGGCTCGTCTTACTGCTGCCTCCAAATACCTAACGGGAGAGGAGCATAGAGAAGACAGAACCAGGTTCTTCTCAGAGGTGCCCACCAACAGAACAAGCAGCAACAGACACAAGTTGGAGCATAGGGAATTCTTGTAAGATATATGGAAAAATGTTTCCCCTGTGTGGGTGGCCAAATACTCGAATCATAGAATGGTTTGGATTGGAAGAGACTTTTAAAGGTCATCTAGTCCAACCCCCCTGCAATGAGCAGGGACATCTTCCACTAGATCAGGTTGCTCAGAGCCCCGTCCAGCCTGACCTTGAATGCTTCCATGGATGGGGCATCTACCACCTCTCTGGGCAACCTGTTCCAGTGTTTCACTACCCTGACTGTCAAAAATCTCTTCCTTATATCGTCTGAATCTACCCTCTTTTAGTTTAAAACCATTACCCCCTGCCCTATTGCAACAGGCCCTTCTAATAAGTCTGTCCCCATCTTTCTTACAAGCCCCCTTTAAGTACTGAAAGGCTGCAATAAGGTCTCCCCAGAGCCTTCTCTTCTCCAGGCTGAACAACCCCAAAAAAGGGGAAGGTTGCAGGATTTCCGTCTTTGGAGATTTCAAAACTGGAATGGATGAGGTCTGGAGCAAACTGATGTGTGGTGAAATGCTGACTATGTGAATTATTTAAATGTACATAGGGCCAGATGTTTTAAATGTTACTTTGTTTAGATACCATACGGATATATGTGAGAGCTGGTTTTCACAAGGACTGTGCTGCTAGAGCTTCAAAATTCAGTTATTGTTGTCAGTGCTCAGGGTCTTGGTGTCTGGTGTTTTCTGTCCAAAATAGAGGCATCCAAAATAGAAGGATGCTTTCGTAAATTGAGCTTTGAAAAACTCTGTATCTTACTTTTCCATGACTTTCACAAGACATTTCCAGGGCTGACCTAACTGGCATTAGTGTAGCTTTTCAATGGCTCCAGAAGAAAAATGCTAGAAAGTCCTATAGCAACATGGAAAGAGAGCACAAACATAACCTCCTTTTAAAGCAAAACCCTCAGTAACAGTGGCAACAGACTAAATTAGAACATGTGGGAACGACTGTAGTTCTCTAAGTTCTTCGGCTACTGTAGTTCCTGTGATTAACCACACTAAGCAAGAAACGCTAAAATGACACATGCTAAGGAAGCTGTATTTCTGGGCTACAAATTGAAAAGGCTGCTGAAGTGATGGAGCAGGAAGTAAAATTCTTCTGAAATTTTACAAATAATAAAAATAACAGCTAGAGGAAAATGGAACTTAGTGTTTTTTACCAAATAAGACAAGCTCTGCACCAAGCATTTTTTATTAAAGGATGTGCAATTAAAGAAATTAAATACTACATTTTATTTCTTAATCTATTATTAAAATGTGTGTCCTTGTATGTTTTAAAGGTTATTAAAATCAAATACAGGAAGCTTAATGCTTTCAATAAGAAAAAGAGCATATTTTGAAAAAAGATCAGCTTTTAGACAGGCACAAGTGCAATTAATAGATCACAGTGGCATTTACTACCTAATGTTGAGCAAAATACCTTTCAAGTTGAAGAATAAACAAGAAGATGTATATACAGAAAGTCCTTATTAAGTTTACATGCATTTGATACCATTCATAAAATATCACTATTTTAATAGTGAAATCTATTAATTTGAATCTATTTGCTGAAAAAAAAAAAAAGGTTTATATATTGTTTATATACTGCCTTCTAACCTCCCAGCTGGAGCAACAGCGTACAGGAACAGTTCTGCCATTTCCTAGCTGACTGCACCTGATACAAGAGGAGTTTGGATCCACAGAAAGACATTAGAAAATCCCAGTTACTCTAGAACGCCGCACACAAACAACTCGGAAGTTTGAGCTGTAGTCACAATGAACCTCGAAAGGGTTAAAAGCCTTCACTACAGAAAAAGGAAGAGGTTAGCCCTTAAAGACTATATAAGCTGCAAAACCTGGCAGTTGTGGCTTGTTAAACTGTTGGGAGGTGGAACTGGCAGCTGGGCTGCCTAAGTGGGGGAAGTCATAAAAGGGAAGCGGAGGGCCCCAGAGGGAGTGGGATAGTGGGGCTTTAGCGTTCCTCTACCTAGGGAGAGTTGACTTTGAACTAAAATGGACACTGCTACTGCTGATTGTAGGGAGACTTTTAGGTGCCTTGTTTATGGAGAGTTGAACAAGGTGAAAAGAAGTTGTCCTGGCTTCCACTGCTTTTAGGATCGTGACTAACGGAGCTACGCCTGGCTGTACTGATTTCCCAAGCCTAGACTGAAGTGGGCTGTCTATTTTTTCACCTTTAGAAAAACCAACCAACCAAAAAAAGAAAGCATCACTTAGGTTAGATGCCTGATCTCTAATTGGGGATGATAGTCTCTTTGTAGGCCTTTGGTTATGTACTGTGCTTCCTGTTGAGCAACGAAAGGGAATTGGTAGTGCTTAAAATGAAATGTCAGAATGCTTTCTGCTTAAGAAATTATTACATTGATCTTTTAAAATTAATTTTTTTTTTTTTTTTTTTTTTTTTTTTGTATTTTAAATTTTGTTCCATAGACTGTTTGGAATCTTCTGTAATAATGTGAAATTCTGTGAATCCTGTAGCTCTTGATTGCACGTCTGAAAACGGGCAGGCGATGCTCTCTGCCTGTAAACATATGTAGTCAGTAACCATTCCCACATACAGATTGTATTTGTTCTTCTAAATACAGAGCAATTAAGGAGTCTGCATTTTAAGTAGTTTATAGATACTGGTTTTCTATTTCTCCTTTTCTGTTTTACAAATAAAGGAAAGGCTTTGTCTTCAAAACATTTGGTCTGGTCTTTATGTATTCCCAATGAAATGGTTAATAATTTGACATCCTTGTAGGTTTCACGCTCTTGTAGAAGATTAACTCACTTCAGATACTATTTATTTTCATCATGTCTGTAAGATGTGTTCTGTAAAAAAGTGGCAGTATTTTAGAACTACAGGCTAGATTTAAAGTAACCCAGCTTGGCTTGAAGTGACATGTGCCCAGACCAATTTACAGAGTAATGGAACAATTTATGAGTCTGCCTTAGCTGAAATTAGTTTCTATGGCAGTTGGCCCAGGGAAACTCTGTGGGCCTTCTGTTCTTTGCAGCTGCAGAAAATAATTGTAAAGGGAAATATTACCTTCCAGTAGCTAGGCAAAGCCTCACTTACAAACTATGTGATATCTCTTTCCTTAAAACTAGAGACCCTAACTCACCAGTGGAATTGTTCGTGATGACCAGTGAAACAAAAAGCAAGTGATTCATATACTGTTTTCATACTGGAATAAAGTAACAAATTAGAAAGTGTTATGTTTAAAGAATAATGCTAAACAAAACTTTGAGGCAAGCATCAAAAAGAGCAAGTAGATTTTAAAAGTGAGTTTGCTAGTCATGGTTAATCCCAGGCTTTTCTTAAAATTCAAGATAAGAGCTCACACCCTTTTAATTTATTCTAACTATTGATGAAGTCAGCCAAGGACAGCCATTCATTAGCACGGTCTTGCTAGATCATTCTCTCCTCTTCTCCCTTGTCCACCAGCTTCCAGCTAAGAGCATCTTACACCAGAAGTGGGACGAAGCAGAAATTTCAGTACCAATGGCAAGAAAAAACCTGAAGCAGACAAGACAAAACAAAACAGTTTTTCCCCCAAGCCTATCTTGCAACCTGTTACAAGGCCCGAGGATCTTCCTTTCAGCCTCCACTGAAGCTTCCAAATACACTCTGTTCTGTTAGGGATAGTAAACCACTTCATCAGAGGCAGAACATGTTCTGTGCTTGCAAAAAGATTAGCGTAGTCCACTGGTGATATCACCCGTTTAATAGTTTCCAAGCACTGTGAACTGACCCTGACTGTGCTCCCCTATTCAGTCCTTGTGGAGTGCAAAAGCTTCACAGTCAGTTCTCAAAAAACTCTGGACACACTGAAGGAGTCTCAAACACTTGTACATCTGTGAGGGCTGGATTTCTGCTCCAGCATGGATGGGGTCCCTCCCACAGGAGACAGTGCTCCACAAACTTCTCCGAAGTGGGTCCTTCCCACTGGCTACAGTTCTTCACAAAATGCTCCAGCAAGGGTCACTTCACAGGGTGCAGTCTTTCAGGAACAGACTGCTCCAGCGTGGGTCCCCCATGGGGTCACAAGTCCTGCCAGCAAGCCTGCTCCAGCGTGGGCTCCTCTCTCCAGGGGGCCACAGGTCCTGCCAGGAGCCTGCTCCAGCACGGGCTTCCCACAGGGTCACAGCCTCCTTTGGGTGCATCCCCCTGCTCCACCCCAGCCCATGGGGTCCTCCATGGGCTGCAGGTGGGTATCTGCTCCACCGTGGACCTCCATGGGCTGCAGGGGGACAGCCTGCCTCACCATGGTCTTCACCACGGGCTGCACAGGAATCTCTGCTCTGGTGCCTGGAGCACCTCCTCCTTCTCCTTCTGCACTGTCCTTGATTTCTGCAGAGTTGTTTCTCTCACATATTCTCACTCCTCTCTTCCAGCTGCTGTTTTTGCAGTGTTTTTTCCCCCCCTTCTTAAATATGTTATCCCAGAGGTGCTACCACCGTCGCTGATGGGCTCGGCCTTGGCCAGTGGCAGGTCTGTCTTGGAGCCAGCTGTCATTGGCTCTATCGGACATAAGGGAAGCTTCTGGTATTTCCTCACAGAAACCACCCCTGTAGCCCCCTGCTACCAAAACCTTGCCATGCAAACCCAATACAGGCCAGGGTTAGGATTAGGGTTGAGAGAAAGAGCGAGCCTAAAGCTGCAGTGAGAGTGCAGCTAGAAAGGAGGTGGGCTGCAAGTAAAACTTGCCTGGAAGAGTGTTTTGATGTGGGTATTAAGAGGAGGGCCGCAGCATACGGTTAGGTTTACGTCAGGGTTAGTTAGGGCTGGGAGAAGGAGAGAGCCTAGCATACCAGCTGGAGGGGTGTTAGAAAGTGGCTTTGAAGGGGAAGTCTAAGCTCAAGGAGAACTGGGCAAGGCTGCCTGGTGTGAGGCTCAGCCTATCATTATGGTTGGAGTTACAGCTGGGGTTAAATTTGACAATAACAGAGCCTAGTGCTGCAATTAGAATGGGCCTAGAAAGCGTGGGGTGCAGGAAGAATTTGTTTGCAAGAACTTTTTGTTGTGGATACTGCTTGGCAGTCCTGGTCTGAGGCTCAGCGTACAGCAAGTGTGAGGGTTAGGGTTAGCGTTGGGAGAAAAAGAGAGCCTAGAGCTCCAGTTGGAGGGAGGCTTGAAAGCACCTGCTAGTGAAAAGGCTGGGCCACAGAGATAATTTGGCTGCACCAAGTTTTAGGTGGAGGCACTGAGGGGCCTGGTCTAAGGCTCAACATAATTGTCAAGTTTAGGGTGAGGTTTGAGGTTATGGTTGACAGAAAGATAGAGACGAGAGCTGCAGCTGGCTTGGGGCTAGAAAGTGACTATCCCAGGGAAGCGTAGGCTGCAAGGAGAACTTGGCTGCAAGAACTTCCTGGTGTGGGCGCTGGCTGGAGGCCATGTTCAAAGCCCAGCATACGGTTTGTGTGAGGGTTAAGGTTAGGGCTGAGAGAAAGAGAGGGCCTGGAGCTGCAGCTGGAGTGGAGCTAGAAAGGAGCTTTGAAAAGAAAGAGCGTGGGGTAGAGAAAACGTGGCAGAGGGAATATTTTATTGAGGGCACTGGCTGGGGGTCCTGGTATAAGGATCTGTGTTAGTGTTAAGGTGGCCATTCAGACAGAGACAGCCTAGAGCTGCAGCTGGAGGGGAGCTTAAAAGGGAAAGAGACAAAGGAAAAGGTGGACTGTGAAGAGAACATGGCCGTGAGAATGTTTTGCTGTGGGCACTGTCTGGGGTCCCTGGGCTGTGGCTTAGCATAAGATTAGGTTTGCTCTCATGATTAGTGTTAGGACTGGGAGAAAGAACCCTAGAGCTCCAGCTGGAGGGTAGCTAGAAAGGGGTTTGAAAGGGGAGTCTAGGCTGCAAGAACTTGGCTGGGGAAATTTTTGCTGTGGGCACTGGCTGAGGGGTCCTGCTCCCAGACTCAGTCTCTGCTTAGCTTTATTTTAAGCGGTAGGGTTAGAGTTGAGGGAAAGAAAGAGCCTGGAGCTCCAGTTAAAGCACAGCCTGAAAGAGACTTCCCAAGAGGAATGTAGGCTGCAAGTGTAATCAGGTTTTGTCTCTTCAAGAGAACCCCTGTGTCCAGCTGCACGTGTATCATGGATTCAGCAGAAAACCTGTGCTCACGGTGGTCCCTACAGGATAGACAAGTACAGGCAACCATCCTGTTCTTGGTTCTTAAAATAGGAGAGGACAAATCTTTGCCCCAGACCTTGTCATGAAGATACCCCAGGCCCTTGATTTATTTTAATTCTGCTGTGAAGGTTATGGTCAACATCTTTTGTGCCTCTGATAAAACAACCTTCCTTGGTAAGGATTCATATTTGCAGGAAAGAGCTCCATAAAATCTAGGCCAAGATGCCAAGAAAGTCTCCTAGAAAAAAAGAGCAACTTCCTTCCTCAGCCTTGCCTTCCCTCTAACAAATCTACCAGAATGTTTGTTGTTTATTACACATTTATACACCAAAATGCTTCACTATATGGATTTACTCTGAAAAGAAGATGAAAGACATGTTTGTGACAGATGTTAGTCACGTTGATGTGTGCAGCATTGTACAATGCTCAGATGTCATGTTCTAAGCATAATGTAAGGAATAAAATGGGTACTGAACTCTTCTGAAAGTCTGACTGAAATCTATATTTAGGTATCTAAGTGACCTGCTTTTATTCAAAGGTGCTGACTATTCAGCTTCTTCCACTGACTGCAGTAGAAATATAAGGGATTTTTTGGTTGTTGTTGAATCTATTTTCAAGAACAAAAATTACAGATTAGTCTCTCTGTAACTCCTAAGTAACTCCTTGCTCTAAAAAAAAAAAAAAGAATTACAGAAAGTGAAATATAGCATCTCTGTTCTCTCCTGCTCTCCGTAAGATGCAGAAAAGGGACCATATAATAAATCCCAGTAACTGCTTCTATGCAGGAGGGAGATTAAACACTACTGGTTTGGATTCCAGCATGATAGATAACTTTGCTATTGAGATCACAAAGGCAAAAGAGAAATGGAGAGGATGAGACACTTGAACAACTGTGTTTGGTGCAACAAATTCTTAAATTTATGAGCAGCTGTGTGAGTCTGTGTCAGGGCCCTGAGCTCTCCTACTGACCACCCTCTGACCAAGACCTCCATTTAAGTGCCAGGAGGGCTCAGTTTAGGTCTTTGCCTGAGCTATGTCGTAGGTGCACCTGTCTCCAGCACTGTATTCTGGCTATACCTTGGGCCTATACTGTAGGTAGCTTGCCTACAGTCCTGTTTCTGGCCCTGTCTCCTGGACGGACCCTATGCCTATGTTGTGCCTTCCTGGATGGACCTGGTTCATCACCTCAGCTTCTCTGGGACTGCTGATGAGTGCTTTGCCAGCACCTGGCCCTGCCCACTGTGCGTGGACCCTGTGGGACTGGGCCGCATTGCTGAGGGCACTGCTTGGACTGGGATGACCCTCAGCTGCTGGTTTGTCTACCCTCATGGAGCAGCCCTGCTCTGGCTTCTCCCCAAGGATCTGGTCACCTTGCTGAACAATCAGCCAATGAACAAAGCAAGATCTACAGCAGGCAGGTCATAGATTGATAGTTGATAAGTTGATAGATGACATTGTAAATGTAGAGATGTATGCTCTGTGTTGTCTGTATGTATTAACCCTGAACAGTGACTGCAGTTGTCATTAAGGTTCCTCATCATACAGTACAGGAAAGTCTATGTTGGGTACCACGTTTCTGAGTTCCGCAGATGTGACTTTGCAGGATGTCATCTATCACTGACCACATCCTCTGTGGCCACGGGGAGAGTTAAGAAGCATTTTAACTTTTTTTGCTGTCAATATGAATAGAGGAGTCTGGCTTACAGGGGTGCAGTACCTTTAAAGAGTGAAGCTTCTGCAGGAGGCAGTTTTGAGTCTTTGCTGTATGCCAGCTGAAACAAATCGCTCTGCTCACAGATGGGAGCTAGGTCAGGAGCAGTAAGCAAAGTCCTACCTCAGAGTGTCCTTCTCACTCCTAGAGGTCTCTTTATAGGGAGGGGAACTGGAAACTTGAGTAAATATTACAGAAACGGCACAAAGTAACGATGTGCATGAATACTTTGATAAAGATTAGGACGATGATGGGTTTTGTTTCCCAGACGACTTAAGAGATGAGTGTGAGGGTGGGAAGCGCAGCAGTGGACAGGGAGGGGATGAGAACCACCTTCTTCCCCAGGCAGGCGCTGAGTTGGGGTTCGCCTCCAAAGGCCCCTCTGCCCCCGGTGAGGGGAGCCAGGGCCACCCTGTTCCCAGCCCTCCCCCGCACCCTCCGCTCCTGCCTCACCCCACGTCCTATCTCTCGCCTCTCCGCTGAGGGCCGCCCTCAGGGTGCTGGTTCCCCTCAGCGGCCGCGCAGGCGCGAGCCGGGGGGGGGGGGGCCGGAGGGGTGGGGCATGCGCAGTGCAGGGGGCGGCAGGAACCGAAACTCCGCCGGAGTTCCCGTGCCGGCCGCGGGGGCGGGGCGCAGCGGCGCGGTGCGTGGCGGGCGGCGGCTCCTCTGCGGGGGGGGGGGGGGGCGGGCGGGGGCGGGGCCGCGGCGCGCGAGCGGGGCCATTTCAGCGCGCGGCACCGGTAGCCAGGCCGGGATGTGCGCGGCGCCCCGCGGCTGCCAGCTCGCTGCCGGCCGCCTGCCCCCTCGGCTGCAGCGCTGACTCGTGCCCTCCTTTCTCTTTTCCCGCCGCTTCCCTCCTCCCTCCGCCGCCGGCAGCGCTATGGCGGCCCCCAGCAGCATCGTGCCCGTCATGGCGAGTAAAACCAAGACCAAGAAAAAGCACTTCGTGGCGCAAAAAGTGAAGTTGTTCCGGGCTAGCGACCCGCTGCTCAGCGTCCTCATGTGGGGGGTCAATCACTCGGTAAGCGCTGCGGATCACCCCGCCAACCGCCCGCCCGGGCGCTGCGAGGAGGAGGGGGCGATGCGGGGCGGCTGCGGGGGGTCGGAGGGGTCCGGGGAGGCACGCGCCGCCGGGAGCCGCCCGCCCGTTGTTGCTCTCCGCCCGGGCGGGGGGCTGGGAGTGCCTTATCGAGCGCGGGCGGGGGCGCCGGGGGAGGTTGCGGTGCCCTGCCGGCTGCCCGAGAGGCGCGGAGCTGCCGGCGGCCGCGGCGTGTGCGGGTACCTGCGGCAGCCGGTGTCCTTTCGAACCGCGGTTCGGCTCGTTCAGCAGCGTGCGGGTGGTGCCGGTGAGGGGATGGTGCTGCGAGCGGAGCTAGAGCCGCTCCCGCCGCCGGCGGGTGTTGCGTAAATGTGCTGCGCGGGGCGGGGGGGGGCGGGAACCAAACCACCAGTTATTAGCATTTAACTAGCGAAGTTTTTACCGTCTTCCGTGCAGTTTGCTTAAGCAAGTGTCTCTTGATGGTTTTGTGCGCTCGGGGGAGGGGAGGAGGGCCGGTGTTTGATGTGGTAAAGCAGCGGAATTGCAGCGTTCGCGGAGTGCTCCATCACCCTGCGGATGACGGGCTGCTCCGTCTCCGGAGGAGCCCCCGTACCGGGTGCGGTAACGATGAACCGCTGCTGTTAGACGTTAAAATCAGCCTGGTAAAGGTGTCACATGCTTTGGGCATTATGAGGCTCAAGTCGCAGCTTTACACCTTTAAATAGCTGCCATGGCAGGTTAAAAGTGTAGAGCCCAAAGATCACTTAAAATCAGGTATCAAGGCAGTTAAGCCAAAAACTTCTCTTGGTGATGCAGTCTGTATGTCCAAACGTTGGGTTTATGTTGTTACTTCTTGTTGCTGTTGAAGACCTTCTAAGAATGACCGTCAACGTGCAATTTGAGGTTAGACTACAAATTTTGTAACAGCTTCATGAAATGCGCAAAGCAGTCTGTAGTATAACTTGGTATTCCGTATGGTTCCTATGCATCCAGATCCCGTGAGGTTTTTCCCTTTGTGTACCTTTTGGTGGGGTTTGCCCAAAGCCTGGAGGCTGAGCATCAAGGCTAAGGACTGTTAGATCTGTGTTAAACAGCGCAGTGCCTGAAGTGATAGTCTAGGGGGAAATGCTTTAACTGCACATACCAATATGGTGTGGGTGACGGAGGAGAAGCTCTAGTGAGGTTAAATAGTCTGCTTAAGACACCCCTGTGAGTTTGTAGGAAACGGTGACAAAGGATTTCAAGTATTCTGTAGGTCAGTTGTAAGCAGTGACATCCTATGGCATGAACTAATAAGAAACTAGATATTTATCTACAAAGCAAAAAGATTGCTAGTTGTGGAAGTGCATGGGATGCTGTTTGCCAGAATTGGCCTTAAATACATGAGTTTCTCTTGCTCCTTCTTTAGTAGCTAGCATTATTCATCGAAAAAAATCCCAAACAGGCCTCTTTAATGAAAGCAAGCAAGCTGGTAATTACAGGGTGAGAGACTTCTACTGAATGGCAGCACGCTAGCTGTCGGCGGTCTCCCTGGGGAGAGAGAGGGAGAACATCTCTGATGAGAACAGATTTTCCTGTTGCAACAGCTCGTTGCTACACGTGTTTGTACTGGAAATACCACTACTTCCAGAGGAAAGAGCTCTCCAGTACAAATAATAACAAAGCAAATAGTGACAAATACAACACTGTACATGAGTCCTATGATCATGTACTGTGGCGTACATGGCTGTTCCCATTAGAAAATGTAATGAAGAGTACTGGTTTATGCACGTAAAATTAAAAATTGTAAACTAAAATGCTTTCATTGTGGGGTTCAAAGGGCAAGCTCAGCAATACAACGGACTCAGAAATGCAGCTTCGTCTTCATACGAAGATGATGGTTGTAGGCATGAGTATCTGCTGCGTGTTCTGCAGATACTCTCCCATTTCTTTATCCTGCTGCAAGGTGTAATCATGAATAATGCTTTGGGCCTCATGGAAGCAAAATCCCTCTGAATGAGAGAGCATTAAAAAAAGCTAGTTTGATGTGTCCAAATCTAAATATCTCTTCTTATCCAAGAACACAGCCTTGAAGTGTTGCAGGCTCCTGTTAGGTGCTTACCCGTCAGTTTGTGATGCTTGATGTGATGTTGCCCAGCAAATGAAAATAAGTGTTCAGTGTGGTTGGACTCTGTTATCACAAATAAGAGTTTCTCACAGGAGAAATACAGATTATGTGTGTATATTCATTAAGAGCAGGAATTGGGGATCCTTAAGTTTCTTAGCAGAATAAACAGAAATCCATAAAGAAAGGTTAGACTAGGAAATGAGCATAGATCATCGTTCATGATGATAGTAATTAAATAAACTTAGAACATAGTAGTAATTTGAAAAGTCTTATTTAAGGCTACTTCTAGTGTGGTGCATATCAATTAATGAGACAATAGCAGTCTCTGAGTCTTACTAGCTGTCTTGGGGGATAAGTATGTATTGAAACGATGAAGCTGAGATGCAGTTTCCACATTTCTGACAGGATGCAGCATGTACCGGAAGGAAGCACTTGGTGAAAATAAAAAGGGAAAAGCAGATTTTTTCTGCAGGCTTTTTAGCTTTTTGATCATGGGGCCCAAATACCACTGTACTCGATAGTTGAGTTTTGGAGGATTTTCAGATTTTAAATTGAATGTGTGAAGAAGCTCCATCTAAAGGAAGATTTACAAGAACTGTTCTCTTAACTTTCCTGTCCTGGGAGGAAACATGACTCTAGAAAGGGAGATCTCGAGCATTGGTGTCACCAAGCAGAGGGCTTACAGAAAAGGTGTGAATTCCTAATGGGGACAAAGTCTCCAGGGAGGAGCCTGTTACCCAAGGTTCTCAGAAATTACCCCCCCATCCAAGAAGCTGTAAGCAAATTGCTTTGGTGGTCTCAGTTGTTGTTTACGTAGAAGTAGAGAGATACCCAATGCAAAATCCTTCTTGGTAATGCAATCAAATTCAGTAGTTACTTAGAAGGGCATGTGAGGGGAAAACATGAACATTACCCAAATATCTTAAGAAGCAAGAAAATATGTGCTTACATTCAGAGCTGTAAATTCATTTCTTGGTATACTGAAATATGCTGTTGAATGAAACTTTCTGCTGAGTGAAAGGGGAAGAAACTGTGTCCCATTATGTAGCTGAGATTATAATACTGATGACTTGTAGCAGCAAAGACTAATTCTCCGTGCGCTTGTATCTTGCAGGCATCTACATCATTAAGAGTTGATCTTATCTCAGTCTTTTACCCTGTGTCAAAGATAATCCGTCTGTGTTACGGAAACAAATACTTAAACTCAGCAGTTAGTATGACCTAAAGCTATACTTTTAGCTAGTTAATGTAATTGTAATAATATTTCATATACAACTGAAGTGGTTAATAACGTCCTTATTCTTACCTCCATATTGTCATTGCTGATGGGTTTCCAGTAACTGTGGAAGAAGGAGAGGGAAGGAAGGTGGATGTAACTTTTTTTGCCTAATGCTTTTGGAAGTAATTCTTCCCTCCTTGCTTTCTGTGCCAAAAATGAAACCCAGACATTGTGTTTTCTGCAGCCTACGGTGATCGTCCCAGGCACAATGATGGTGAGTCTGCTCTTGCTCGTGTTGGTTGTCTGCTTCTGCTAGAAGCTTGTTAGGAAAGCTGGGAATTTGTAGGGAACTAGGCTTACGTCCTTCAAAAAAAAAATATCATCCCCAAAGATGGAAGAAAATTATTAGGAGTGAGGTTTTTGTGTAACTAATTTTGAGATAAAGAATGGACTGCTGGAGACGTCACCTACTGTGTCAACCATCAAATGAAATATATTTGGGAGAAGAGAATGAATGCCTAATGAAGTTATTTAGCATACTGTACAAATTTTTTTTTAAAAAAAGACAACCAAAACCAAACAAACTCCCCCCCGCCCCTGGAATCTGTAATCACCATCTGTTTCTTGGATGATTACAAGCTGATCTAAAAATTTAGCAGCGCCTGACTTTTCAGTGGCACTTGCTGCTTAATAAGCAAGTGGAACAATAAGAATACATGGATCAAATGACTTCCACTCCCCCCCCAGTATGTTGCAGAGTACATCAGGAAGAGCGTCTGCTCCATGGGTGAAGAATTCAGCAGATAATAAACTCCATGACCTCCTTCAACTGCTCGCGTGAAGCACTGTGAGCCTGATGCTACTGTTGCACTCTTGCCTGTAATCTGGCATGATCTTTTTAACAAAAGTGGAACAGCACCAGGACAGAATAATAAAAGGAGTGAGAGCTGTGGGACTCCTCTGTCTGCCAGTGTAACTCCTGGATTCATTCACTGTTACAGTTAGAAGTGGGGAGGAAAAAAAGCGTGCCAGTAAATGCATCTTTCCCCCTTACATGTACCAGGGTATATTTGATCATGTTAGGAAAGCTTCTGTATCCTACAGAAGGCTATAAAATGTGTTCCTGTCAGTTTTCAGTCTGGGGGTTTTCTCTCAGGTAGCATACTTGTCTTTTCTGTCACAAACTTTTATCTGGACAAATACACAAATAGCTCACTTATTCATGCGTGTCCTTATGTTTTAATGTGGCACTGGAGAGCTTGTTAGGTAAACGTGTACCCTCTCAGTTTGTGGCATAAATCAAGTTTCTTTGTACTGACTTACCTAGCCTCTCTCCTAAGAACTTCCTGTCCTGAAACATTGTACACTTAGGAAGGGGACACTGAAAAGAACTTATTGAGTAGATCCTTAGAAAGATGAAGCCCAAAATAATTAAAAGCTAGGTTATGCTCTCTGGAATAAAAACTACTGACTTATGTTTATGATCAGTTTCCTTTAAGGGGTGGGGGGGGGGGAAATTCCACAAAAACAAACCCACAGTGCTTGTTGCTAGCAATATATCTTAAGTTGCAGGAGTTGGTAACTTCTGGGTCCATATTTTTAATATACTCTTAAATAATGATGAGACTAGTGAAACCCTGAGGATATGGAACTATAATGTTGACTCGTGGCATCAGCTGTCAGCACAACAGGTTGCTTGGAAACTGTCTTGAGATGGTGAGGGCTACTCATTGGCTGTGTTGTCAGCTGTGTTGCTAGTATTTGTATTTAATGCAGAACACCACTACTGTGGTTGTGCTCTAAGTGGCCTTTCAAAATGACTGAGACAAAGTAAAACTGAAGTTGCTGATCTTAGAGTTAACTTGAGATTCATAACAGTGAGCTTGGAAAAAAACAACACAGCTTATTAATTGTTTAATGGAGGTGGTGGTAGACTACATGGGAGAATGCTCTTTCTAAGAAGCAGGAAGAAACACCATATTAAAAAGCATTGATTACAGCAGAGCAGATAATAAAGCAATTAAAACTATTTTAAAATAAAGTCAGCCGGGCACTGAGCCCAGATGTTTGTATATAGAAGGAAGTAGAACAGGAAGAGCTATTTATTGAAAACTTGGTTCTTTTTTGGGTGTCAGGCTCTGTGTACTGCAGAAATTAATTTGATACTGCTTTTGTAACTGAGTGGATGGACTAGTAAAAATACAGATTGTAAATTCTTATTATGATCAGGTTAAAGGTAGTAAACATTCCTGCATGAAGTACAAATGGGAGTGGTATTTCATGGCCGCCTCTGAACTATTGAAAGGGACACATAACGATAGCTTCCTTTAGGGATAAGTTGGGAAAAGCTATAAGAGCAGCTCTGCCAGCAGTTTCAAAGCTGCTTTCTGTAGTTTCTTCTGCCCTACGAGATAAGGAGTTGTAAAGGCTAGGGGGTTTTTGCCTATAGGTTTTTGAAACTGAATTTCATTTTCCAGCCCTCCCTGCTGTGATTAACATTCAGTGAAGCAAACAGGCAACACAAATTTGGTTTGCTGACTCAACTTGGTCATCTTATTTGAGTATCCTGCACCAGATGCATTAAGAAAAAGTCTCTAGGGGATTATTTTTTGTCTGCTTTAACAAGCAAGGAAATTTGCATTATGTTCATTGGCCAGAGCCTGGTAGATGTTTATTTTCCTCCTGTAGTTTCAGGGTGACAAACTTTGTTTAATATAACTGACTCACCCCATTATGCAGTTCCTGCTGTACAGTCCTGTTTTCTGCTCTTCCTTGAAAACATCACATGCCATAGGGTTCCACAGGCTAGCTGTACATTATGCAACTTCATGGCAATTTTGGAGTAAGGTGAAACTACTTATTATTTACAGATCTTCAGTGTAATCTTGCCAGAGCTAAGCACTCGGTTGTAGTCATGTTGGCTTACAGATATCTTGACTTGTTGAAAAGTTAGTCATCTTTGTTGTTGAACTATGAAGTTTTAAAGGCTTGAGAGAAGTACATGTTCATTTTCTCTTGACTTTTAAGTGATTGACTGCTGTTGTGGGTAATGGACTCCAGGATGAATTCATTATTTTGTTTACTCTTGAGGCCTGTTTCCATGTTTTTCCACTTCTTATACTTGATGCTTACTGTTTAGATACCTAACAGAAGTCCTGATTTCTCTTCCTCATTTTCACTGTTGGTAAAGCACATGTTTGCATTTAGCAAAATAGCTGTAGCAGTCTAAGAAATTGCTACCTTGGCTATGGGATGGTCACAACAAACCTTGTTAGATTTCATGGTCTGCATACCGGTATGTGGTGAAACTGGTTAGCTTTGAATTGTTGAGATGGTAACTTCTTGCATGTGGTTTGCTATGTGAACATCTGTCTTATCTCTCTATAGAGCCTGGGCTGTTCTATAAGAAGTTAATTAGTTTTGTGTTGAGAGATTGCTTAATAAGGGTGTTGTGAAAATTGTTTGAAGTAGCTGAATGCTGTAGTGATGGATGTCACAAACTGAAAAGAAAACATTAGCGTTATCTTCAAAGAGCGGGGTTGAATAGTTTTCAGTAGAAATACTTAAATGGCCATACACCTTCTAGAGTACATATTTTTCATCAGACTTGATGAACAACTACCTTGTGTACTGAGGCAAGGTAATTAGTCTAATCCAGCTCTTGTGTGCATTGTAAGTTCCCAAGGCAACCTTAATATACTTAACACAGCTGTGAGTATATGCATGGTCCTCTTAGATTGTAAGACAAAACTGAAAAAAAATCACATTCCCTTATGTGGCATTATTAGAAAGCCTGTGGAGCTCCTTGGTGAGGCTGAGACTTACAGAACCACCTTGCAGCTGCTTGAGCTAACTGGTTTAATGTTTCACTTATCCCAGTCTCCCTCTTGATGTCTCAGTCCTGTGCTGTCTTACCTCTCACAGCTCTGCTATTCCTGTGTTTGCATTTTATCAATCAAGTCCCTGCCATTCCAGTCTTCCTGGTTAACAAGTTCAGCCGTACCTGTTTTCCTTATCAGTAATTACCCAGCAAAAATAATACATTTGGAGGAGTTTTTAGATGGACAATAATTCACTGAAGTTCATTGTCCAGCTATGTGAGCAGCTGTGCCAGCACAAAGAATGTGGAGTTGGTGCAAAAGCAGAAAAGATGGGGCAAAATACCTTCTTAGTAAGGAAGTGCCAGTTTGAGCTAGTGTAAGGTTAGTCAAACCACAGCCTCCTTAATACCGAAGCCAGCTAAAGCTGAGGCTGCTGGACTTGTTTCCACTCTCTCTGGCACTGATCTGATCCTGTGGTAACTTCAACTGGGGAGATGCGCTAGAGGAAAAACTAATGCAGAAGAGTGAATAGGGCAGGGGTTTTATACCACAACAGGCCATATCCACAAGTGTCAGTCCCAGCTTAAGAGGAGCTGCAAACACACTGCGGGGAGAGTGGAGGGGAGAAACTGATGTATGTGTACTTTAAAGTGAGGTTTTTATAGTTGCTTACAACAGTTGGGACTTGGATAGCGCTGGTGTGTACTCTTTGACTGACCAGTGATCTCCTGTTTACAGCTCAATTTCATATTTGGTAGCCTGGAGTTACACTGTTGCCCATAGTAAAAACCACTTGACTAGAGAACTGTCACTGTGGATTCTACACTTTCAACATGGAGACCTTTCTCAACTATTTTAACCTTTTGAAATAGTCATGTATTTTATAAGAGACAGAACTGTCTATATTGTACCTGTTGGTTTCTGGTCATCTCTTCAGTCTTGGTCTTTGGAACATACTGAACCAACTAACCTCATAATTTGCCTGTACAGGTAGAGAGTAAATGTCTTCAGAAAAGTTGTAATGGCTTCCTAGGGGCTGAAATTTTTGAAGTTGCTTTTAGAGGTAAATGTCAACATTAGGAAGACCTTCTAAACAATCGTAATTATTGAGAATCCTACCTTAAATGTTTTCTTGCAGAATGTGAAGCCTGGGGCTGTAGCAGCCACTAACTTTTTTGTTTTAGGAAGAGAGGAAAATACCCAAGTTGGTTAGCTTAAGACCAGTCAAAAGAAAGCAGCTTTGTAACAATTTTATTATACTGAACTGAAACTGAGCAATATCGGATCAGGTTGTGGTGTCAAGCCTCAATAATTCTGTTACTAAACTAATAGTTCTGATATAATGTCCTTCATCTGTGGCGTGTCCTGTTGCAAAGTAGGCTTAAAGCCGTTTTGCAGAGTTTAGTTCTGCTTTACTCGTGTTGCCCAGTGTTTTGTAAACCCTTGCTAGATCATTTAGGTACCCAAAACCATTTTTGGTACAGCAGGTTCTGATGTAGCAATGTTGCTGGCTGTATTTCTGTTCAGTGTCCTTGTTTTCTCTCTCAGCCATGTAAGCTGACTGTAGTTACAGGGTATTTACTGGTGTTATGGTGTGGTGTGACCCTCGTTGTGGCTTGGGTTCTGGATGTTTATGACAGAAAACTTTCTAGAGGAGCTCAGAGAGAAATACTCTTAAGTAGGTAACTGTCAAGGCCTTTGCAGCATGCAAATCTGGTGTATTATGGTTGCCTGGAGATGAGCAAAAATCAGAAGACTGACATAACAAAAGCAAGGTTGCTAATCTCTCTGCTTCCTGCTTCAGTCTTTCTAGCTTTCTGTATTTTGATCTAAATCTAGAGCCTGGTCTGGAAAACCAAATTGCAAAATACCAAAAACTGAGAAGGCAGTTGAGTGAGTAAAGGGATATCTTTTTATTTTAGGTTTTGAAGTTATGATCCTAATACTGCTTTTTGCTTTTTTCTTTTTTTTAAATGAAGGCCTAATGGTAGACAAGGTTACTTATGGCTTCTATATAGTTCTGAAAACAGTGGGACAAAAACTGGCATTCAGGGTAGCAGTTCTACAATTTGTGCCTCTTTAATTGAGTATCCCTTTTTCATGATTTTGTTTGGGTAGATCTGTCTCCTCTGGAGTTTGTACTTCTCATGTGCTGTTCTGTTTCTAGGGGTTTTCTGTACCTTTTCAATCCTGAAAGAAAAATAACATGGTCTCTTCCAGACTTACTCAGACAGCTATATAAAGATATACAATTCCAGTTTTAAAGATGGTATGCAAATCAGTTATTGATTCATAAAGTACATATATGAGACTACTTGGTCCAAGTAGTGATAATATTTAAAGGCTTATACTTGAAATAAAATTATTTTTACAGTAAATCCTTGAAGAGGAATTATTTATCAACACATTCTGTCTCAGTTGGCTATTCAAAAGTGCTGGTTGTCTTTCTGGGAAAGACAGCAGTCTCAAACAAGCTGACTTCACTGGAAAGCCCATGCCCAGCTGCCACCGCCTCCTCAGTCACCGCAAACTTGCAGTTGGAGGACTCAGAAATGACTCACTCGAACTGAAACGCAGTGTCAGATGCTCGGCAAGGTGCTGCAGCTCAGCACCACCCTCTTGTGCAGCAGCTTGGGGCTGATGCAAACGAGGGTTTCCCTGCTGTTCTTGGTGTTTCTCCTTCCTCTGGTGATAATAAAGGTACCAGAGGAGGATGGAAGAGACAATTTCTGGCATAATTATTCTTTTGGGTCTCAAGCAGAATTGTTAGATTATTGAGTTTTCAGTCTGACTCATGCTTCACTTGTAGTCTGTGATATGTAAACCAGCCTTCTCCTGCGCTTGCACAGTGGACAGGACCAAACAAACAAGAAAAGCTTCCTGGATATTTCCCCAACCCACAGAAGATGAGCGGTAAAACTAATTTACAGAAACAAAATCTTAGTGCTTGTTATCAAACCCATGTACCTGCTTGCAGGCAAAAAGCACTGCAACCACTGTTTTCAGAACCTCTTGCCTAGTTCCTGATATAGCAGTTTCTTCAGCTGTTATTTTAGGCTTCAGCTGATTCAACAATGCTGCTTTCTCTTTCCTACCTACAGCTGCAGGCAGTTGTAGCTGGCTATTTCATTTGAGTGAGCAATGTCCTTCAGGCTGTGTTGGCTCAGGGATGTTAATAGGGTTCAGATATCTCTGGGCTCACAGAATCCTGCACTCCTTGTCCCTCCTCAGCTTGTTCTGTTGCAGTACATCAAAGCAAAACAGTATTGAAACCATGAGCATCCTGAATCTTGCTAGTGCTCTACACCTCTTTCTGGTTGGAGTGGGGTGGATTTTTTCCTTTCTACCACATGTCCAGGTACCACTTGACAGGATTTTTTTTTTTTTCCTCACATACAGCAGTTGTCTGAGGTTGGCAGTGGTGTTTTTAGTTCGCTCTTCAAGCGAATTACTCTTCAGACATTATCTTGTACTTGCTGAATCTTTTAGAGAAGGTATATTGCAAGTCTCTCCTTGCAAGGTGTCATTTGGTAGGATATTTTTTAATATTCATATCTTGTTGAGGAAATCTCCCAGGCTTTCATATTTAAGTCATCAACTTTTTCATTTTCCTGTGAATGACTTCCTAAGGTTTTCTGATTGAACATGACTTGCTTCACAATTAAAGGCTGAGCACCTAAGAATTTACTGGAAGAGCCTGAAAGCAGTGGTTCCTCCTGCATGATGTGTTGATCACCTGGAAGATGAAGAAGGTCCACTGGATGTGAACAGCAGTGACTCTTTTTACAGTGGGATTGTTCTTGCTAACTGATCTGGAGTGATGTGCCTGAGGTCTTGTCGACACCATTATAAATGGCCTTCAAAATGCAGAGACTCTTCTTTCCTGAAAAGCTATGTTTCTAATCATTCTGCAGTAGAATGTATGTAATGACTGGTTGTTTAGATGGTGTCCTTGTGCTGCTGAAGTGGCTAAACCATCCTTATGTTACTTGGCATGTAAAAGTACTTGTTTATGTACTTGTCTTAAGAGTTACAACAAGAATGTTTTCCTGCCCCCAGTGTGGCATTGTCACAGGATACTGTACTATTCTTGTGGTAGCATGTTGCTGAACAAAAGTTCAGCAATTAACTTTATTAAAGAACAGAGGGAGTCAAGGGGCATAGAATTATGGCTGGCTGGCAGACAGTAATTCAGTCACTTAAGTAGCTGTTGCTATGCATGTATGTTTACCTCAAAAGCAAGGCTAAAAATTTTTAAACTACCTTTTTTTTTAATTCAGGGTTTAAGGGAGCCTGTGTGACTTTGTTTACAAAGTGGAATTAAAATGTGATGGTTTAAATCAATGTGTTTTTCTTGTAGTTGAATTGGCCAAGGGCATAGACATCCTTGTATTCAGCTGGTGGGAAGTAACACCTTAACCTGAAGTAACCTGGTTGCTTTTATTTGTGGTGCCATGGCACCCCTTTCTGAACTGAAGACATCAACCAGGAGATTTGTGTCACATATGAACACACAACTAATATTTCAGGGTTGCTTGTTCTTCAGTCAAACTTGTATTCTGACCAATATTAGCCTCTTGATAAGCAAAAACGAAAGGAACCTGGATCGTCTGTGTCTTGCTGATAGACTCTGACGTATAGCCTGTTCCTCAAAAAAAAAAAAAAGGGGGGGGGAGAGGGAGGAGGAGGTTTGAAATATTCTGTGAATGTTGGACTTGCTGGTCAAGGCCTTTGAAAAGAGTTAACTTGGGAGATTAACTCATTTCTGACATGGCAAGCACTGTTTGTATTTAAAAAATAAAAAGACCTAGGCCCTTCGTTAAAGGAAGAACATAATTTGGTTGTGTAGAGTTCTCAAGATGGAAGTTGTGTAGCTACTCATCAAGACAAGTGTTTTTACTATGAAGGCTTCCCTGCTTTTCTTCACCTGCTACTGAAAACTGACTCAAATAGTGGTGCAAGCTGGCATGGATCACTTGGATCATGAAATTTAATACTACGTCTTCAAGTAGGTGAAAGAAGCAACAGAAGGCTGAGATAGTAAAGCATGATCCTTGAGCTACATGTTCTCCCCTACTTACCATTGCTTTCCCAGCTGACAAGTTTGAGCTCGGAACTGGTTTGTCGTATTTGTGCTAGCTATATTTTGTGCTCTTTTCCCCTTATTTCAGGTTTCAATTCCTTTGTCTATCAAATAAGTTTTTCACAGAAGCTATTGTTGTGTGTCACCTCCCCTGCCATGTGCCTCTGCTGAGGAATGCAAATACTCAGCTTTCCAGATACCGCAGAGTATATCTGAAGCTTTGCTCCATTATTCTGATGCAATCCATTTTTTCCATACCAGATTTTGATATGGGCTAATAGTAGTTGTCTGGGTAGTTATGTTTTTCCCCTCTCTTCATGTGCTTGATGTGCCAAACATTTTAAATATAATTCTGAGTTGTAACCATATAGGGTACTTAGTTTATAAAAATGATCTCTTGGTTGTTGAAATTTTTTCAGTCCAGGAATGCTAAACCTTGTTATAGTATTGTTGTTGATGCAGTTGTGCTGTACAGTAACTTCTCTACATTTTGTGCCAAACTCCATCACTCTTGAAAAACATACATGTCTGACAAAACTAACTTCTAGCATTAGCCAAGTCTTCAGATATATATTGACTTAGAGCTGGAGGTAGGGTGGACAAAAGCATCCAGTCCCACCTTCTGCATTTGATGTTGTTTGGGATTATATTGCTGTATTCACTCTTCTAAACTGAGGCCTCAGAGACTGTTTTTTTTTTTTTAACAAGCCTGACAAACCAGGAATGAAAACACTCAACTTTTAGACTCCTTGAGCATAAAATAAACAGTGTGCAGTGAGTCATAGCACTACCACTGCATAACTGAGGGGAGCTTGCAGTTTAATTCTAAAAAAAAATTAAAATATTAGACTAGTCAAAAGATTGCTATTGTTGAATTTTACTGTATCTTCCAGGACAGAACAGCTGATTTTCTGCTTGATTAACCTATCACTTTGGGAAGTGTTTTCTAAAGCCTTGACATCCTGTGCATTTACATACATTTGCTTAAGTAATGCAAGGAGGAAAGTGCTCTGGAGAATCTGACTGGGGCTTCTGGTGGAGTTGGCCAGATTTGCTGTTGCACTAGTTACCTGTTTCACAGCTCCTTCTGTGAGCAGACAGCTTTGCAGCTGCCTTGGAAAGGCATATTAAATGAAACAGTGATGAAACAGTGATAGAAATGCAGTCAAACAAATCGAGCCTAGAGCTCTGCTCCTAGGCCAGTCACACTGGCCCAGGTTAGAATGGGAAGAGTAAAAGTGAGAAAACTCATGGGTTGAGATAAAGACAGTTTAATAGATAAAGCAAAAGCTACTCGCACAAGCCAAGGAAAACAAGGAATTCATCCACTCCTTCCCATCGGCAGGCAGGTGTTCAGCCATCTCCAGGAAAGCAGGGCTCTGTTAACTCTATCCCAGCCAAAACCAGCTCAAGAGTGTACAAGGTGACAGATCAGATGGAGGTGCTTATGTGGATGTCTAAAGTTTTGGAAATATAATTGCCACCAAAAATTTCAATGAAACAAAAAATAGGGCAAGATTGCTTCAAAGCTGAGTTAAGCTAACAACCAATGGAAATTCTCCACAATGTCCTTTGTCATCTTTAACTATCCAGGCTGTGACTGCAGAATAGCTGCATTGCTTTACTGGAAGCATAAAATATTTCCTGTGTGAATATAAACATCTTTTATGTAAGTGACATTTTCCTTGTCACTTAGCGCCAACACTAGGAAACAGAAGGCATTTAATTAATCTTGTTAACTTTCCACGGTGATTTACTAATGAACTATTTCAATTATTTATTAGCTCTTTTTTCTTTTTCTCCTCCTCCAAGGGGTACTTAAAGTCAGGAAGCACAAAATAACTAACCTGAAGCCAGTAAAGCTGCAGTGTAATTACTTCGCTGCTAAAGATTTCCAGAGATCTAAAGCTGGCGCTGCATCTTCCCTCTCTCCGTTGGAAAGGGGAAGAGGGTGTATCTGAGGAGAGAACGTAATTTCATTTGGGATTTTACATCTTTGGGGACAGTTATGTGTGTCTGATTTCTGGCCAATTTGTTAAATAAAGGCTTGGCTTCATTGTCAGAGTGGGCAAATGTGATGGAACGGTAGTGCAGAGGGGAGGTCCTGCATAAAACCTCGTGTTCCCACGTTTCCTCTCTGCGAGTGTGGCTGTGTGGTCAGCCAGATTGGCCCCGTGTCCTGCAGAACACCAAACCCAACTAGAGGTGAAGAGGGAGGAGCAAAGAGGACAGGGATGGGATGTGAGTTGCTCTTGTTTAATGAGAAAAGTGACTTAGGTCTCCTTGTGGCCTTTTTCAGTGCTGGTAGGAGCAGTTAGCGGGCAAGGCAACGGGTTGGGAGTTAGGCTGTGTGATTCCTTGCTGCAGAGGAAAGGCTGAGTCTCAGCCTAAGCCAGCTGTGACCCACATCCTCTTCTGGGCTGTATTGGTTTCTCTCCCTGCACAGAGGCTAGTGACCTTGAAACTTGGAAAGTATTAATTCTGGTGATGGTCAAGAGGAGGAACAATAGAAGAAAAAGCGAAATCTCAAGTCAGTTGCTGCTTGAAGTTTCTGCTGGTATAGGCTTTACCAGCAGGCATCCTAATAAGCCAGTTTATTCTTGACCTTGTTGTCCTCTAGCAATGGACACCAAATTGTATGTGATCAGGTCTTTTCTAATTAGCTGCACCCCTCTTAACGCTTAATCAGTATTGTACTTTCTATGTCATGAAAAGAGGCAGTAAAATCTGATGACTCTGATATTGCCAGTTTAAATGCCAGTCTATTAGCGGAAATGTTTTTAAGACGTATTTGCAGCAAATACTAGCCAGCTAAAGTGTAAAGGAAATGAAGGTGTAGTCTCTGTATGAGATTTTGTAAGAAAACATTTTGGAATACAGGTAGTCCATATCCATGGACTTTTGGGGATCTTGGAAATGCTTTTGTGTCTCCCACTAGGAGACACTGACACCAAGTCTAAGTCTATTGCTGAACCTAAAAATGAATGTGTTAGACTTAATACATCTTAGTATTCTGTCTTTAATGCTGTGGGTTTTGCAGTAAGTGGTAAAGAAATCTCAGCAAACTGTTCTCCTGCATCTCTGTCAAGAAACGGGAAAATTATTGTAATTTTTTTTCCAGTTAGTCCTCTGAGACTCCTTCCTGGCATTATATGAAACTATGGAGAGACTTCTTTACAGAAAAGAAATTGTATCCTTTTCTTCCATGCTTAGTTTCTTCCCTTCTATTTTTGAATGTGTATCACTTACGCTTCTGTGGCTGTGTCCCTTTCCAGTCTAGGGTTGTGTCTTAGTAAATCTTTCCCCTGAGGGACAATTTATACTTTGAATAACAATTTGCGGGATAGGTAATGCTATATTAGCTTGTTTGCATCTACATGTCTTTAGGGAATCTGACTATATGGTCCCAGTAGGAGTCTTGGAAAGGATAACTGTAACTTGTCATTCAGTTTTATACGTTACTTCACTTTTACCTCCTTTCAGCAGCAGGAGTTGTTGGTCTTGGTCCTTTTCTTTCCTTCCCTTTTTCACTGTTCTCAGTATTGTACCCTTGGCCAAGCTGTTTAACTTAACAGTTCAGCAGGAAAAATATCTTTTTAGGGAGGAGGAGATATTTTTAGGAAATTAAGTGATTGGTTTCTGGTAGGATCTGACAAGTACCAGAGCCAGTGCAAAAGAGGCAGGCAGAGCTGCCCGGCAGTGTGCAGGGAGTAGCTGGACAATGAGTCTGTCCCTTTTGCGATGGGAGCAAGCTGTTGGGTTTTGTGTCTTGCATTCCTTCAGCTTTCTTCTTTTCAGTTTTAACTTCACTCATATAGGGTACACTTGAAAACTCTCACAGCAGCACTACTGCATAGCTGTGTTGAGCAAGCAGGTATAATATCTACATGGGCAAAAAATGTAAGGGGACTCTACTTGAAATGACATACACTTTTCTGTGCAGATACAATCCACTGCCATGTGTTTTATATGGTACATCTACTAGTTAACTGGCTTACTAAAAAAAACCCACTTCTGCATCTACTGCTGTTCAACATGCTGTTTTAATTTCTGTCTTTGTTCAGAGACTGACTTAAGTATCTTCTCTTTGCCACTCCAATAAAAGACATGCTTCAAATTCAAGTGGTTTCTCCCCTGGGTGACCAATTTGTCTTTCCTTATGTGGTCATCTACTAAACTGGGTCTCATCGGTACAAATTGCAGCAGATCAGCAGCACTACCTGTGGTGTAAGGTGAAGGGATAAGTAACTCTGATCAAGCCCTTCTCAACTGTCTGTGGTTTTAATAAAAGGAGGCCCAGTTCCTACTGCATAGTTTATGCTGGCTCTAGTATTTATCTGATCATCCAGTAAATCAATTCATCTTGCTAAAAGACCACAGACTAATCTGGCAAAAAGTCTGTGATTTGGCCTTTTTTGTTGTTCTTGTTTTTGCTGGGCTCACAGGCTGAATTGACTTGCTTTCTGATTGAAGGGATTGGTAGAGAGGGGAAGAGAAGGCAAGACTGTTCCCACTTGCCAAGCAGCAAACCATGTAATTCAGCTCAGTTATGAAGCAAAAGGCTGGAAACCCGCAGCCTGCGCTGATCTAACTGCTGGGTACTGGTTGGTTCGCTCTCCACCAGCTGAGCTCAACAAAAGGCCTGTCAAGTGCCAGAGGGGTAGGAAGCTGGATCCAGCCATGGAGCTGGCTTAGATGGCCATGGAGCTACAGTCAGAGAAGATGATGACCACAGTTAACACTGTAGTGCTGCATTGTACAGTAGTCTTTTGAGTTTAAAGCAGTTATTCTGACAATGAGTATTTTCACTTATGCTGTGAGACTTCCATATGTCAAACCTGATACCTGGCAGTACTTCTGTACTAATGTGCTTTCAAGACCAGATTCTAGGCTATGCGTGAGTTACGATGCATCCACTTTGTGCAAATATTCTAGCTCTTCCTTTTCTTTAATGGTGGCAGGTCTTGGTATGGGCTTGAGGACTTTTCAGAGTTGAGTTGACTCCACATGGGACATGTGCATCAAATACTTCCAGAGTATTGTGGACCTGCTACTGAACCAGTGTTGTATTTTGGCTTTTTTTTTTTTCCTGCTTCCCTTTCTACCATTGTTTCTGCAAGAGTTGTTTCAGTCATGGTATCTACCTCAAATTTTTTTTTCATAACCTGGATGTTCTCTGATATCTTAGATCAATAAATATTATCATCTGAAGGTCTTTGGAGAGAATTGTAACTGCATGTATGTGCAGATGTTCATGGGAGATGTAACACTCCCCAGCTTTCTTGGGATGTGGCTGAACTAGCTTATCTCATTTTGATGTTGGGTCATAAAGATTTTTTAGTTATTGTGATTGGTTTTAACACTTCTTCCTTCAGCACTTTCTGCACAATGTTATTTAAGAGCTATGTGTTAGTGCATGTCGTGACTCCAATGAGCAGTAGACTTGAATGAATGAGGTTTTTGGACAAGAATTTTGATGCTTGGCTCTAGCGTACTTGTAGGTAGCACTGGCAAGTGCTTGGGAACTTTCATTTTATCTACATAAGTTAAATTTCATACTTGAATTCAAATCTTGGATGCTAGCTATAGTTTGTTTGTGTTAGGTGTCACTAGTGCCTTGCTTTCTTATGGTTCAAGAAGCCTGGAAATGTAAGGGTTAGTAGCAGCTTTGCAAAAGGTACCAAACATATTTGAAATTTAGGTGACATTAAGTATGTCTGACTGTGTACATCTGTAAAATGCAAATATATTGGTGGTGAGGTAGACAGCTACTTTTTATATGTGCAACAAAAGAAAATTGAGTACTGTACCAAAGGTGGAGAATGGCATATTCGAACACATCCTTGTAATTTCAGGGGACTTAAAACAATATCAGTGGTCTTGGCAGATGGCCAAGGGCACAGGTGGCTTCTGGAACTCTTCCAGCTGCTAATGGAGTGCAGATTCTGATTAAATTTAACTGTGGCCACTGAGTCTTGCTCTGCATGTTTCTGTGTGTGTTAAAATGTATGTTTTTTCTAACTATTGATATTTCATTTAAAAATCTATTTTAATACTCAAAGGCAGCTGCATAGTATCCTCACAACATGGATCTTTCCTATATGTTAAGCACAGTAGAGACTGAAACACCAGCGTTGTGAGAGGATGCAGTCCACTTAATCACATTTTCTAGGGTTCCACTAGAAAAACTAGCTGTTCTAAAAGCTTTAAAATATTTTTGTGTTGGCAGCCTTAAATCCTCCCAAGAAACACTGCTGCATTAGCTATATGAAGTCTGTTCTATTGTTGGCATAATTAACTGGTTAAAAAAAAATGAAATCTAATATAGCAGAATTGTGGCATGGTGGATGGGGCCTTTGACAAAGCTTCAGACTTGTTGTCTGGACACAAGCCTGCTGGATCAGTTGCCTGCTCATCCAATTTGCTGCAGCTCAAATGGTTCTAAAGAAAAGGAATGATAGGGCAATCCCTCATACTTCAAGGTGTGTCAGTGTAGGGAAGAACATATTAAAACAAGGTGGTAGGATGAGGTTATTCTTTTAATTTAATTTAGAAGAAATGGGGAATTTCTCAAGTGTCAGACCCCAAAGAGTAAATACATAAGACTTACTAAGCTAATGTCAAAGACAAGTTTAGTTCTGCAAGTGCATTCCTGTTAAAATATTTACAAATGCTTTTTGCTTTGGTACAACAAGTAGTTTGGGAGAAGGGGAAAGTAGATTATTGTAGCATTTGTATGAGTGCTGGTATGATCGTACGGAGTAGGTGACTATATATTGGATTAGTTCAGCTGTCTATGTAGAAGTACATTAGGATTTTTTTTTTCATTACGGGTTTGTCAGCTCGAGGAGTCAATCTAATTGAATTCAGGAGCAATAGAAGGTGAGGTAATACTTTCTCTGGAAAACATCTTGGACAACTGATGCAAAAACGTAACTGCATAAGTGTGTACAAAAATTAATGACTATGCCTCAGTAAACCTGGAAGATTGTTGATGAAAAGACTTCAAATAATGCTGTATCTGTAAGAGAAATAAAAGCCACCAGTCTGAATGATTTGAGAAATTCTTTAGGTTCTTGTTTCTTGCTTAGGTGATTTTTGTTCCCAATTATTAGTATATCATTTTACAATACAGTGATGTAACTGCAGTGATGTCATATAGGTTTTAGAGTCTTTGAACTGCCCTTCAGTATTGCTAAATTCCATAATAAACTTTGCGATGTTTTAGTGCACTATTATATATGCTGTTGTTATAGAGGTCTATGGATTTTAAACAATGACTTTTTATTTACAAAAAAAAGTCTGACTCATTGCTGCATTTCTCTCTCCAGTCTTTCTGTCCTTGCACCTGTTAGCTTGCAAGTTGTTGGAAGTGAACAGGCAGAAATCTATTTATGTGTAGCAAGGCTTTAAAGTTCCTGCTGAACTTCACGGTGTTTCTGATGAAACTCCAGCAATACTTACCACATTATATCTTTAAGCAGGACTCCTGTGTCTCTGCTGTGCATTTTTTTATGCTGAAGAGTTGAACGAAGACTGTATAGTGAGAGGAGGCTATTGTGTGCTAAACAGTACCTTCACTCTTACAGAAATGGAAATGTGTATTGTGCAAAGGAGAACTTAATTTTTCTATCTTGAGACTAAGGCAATTAAAACTAAGGCTAAAGCTAAGGGAGGTGAAACTAGGGAGCTATGCTCTGTCCCTCACTGAAAAAAAGATAAGGGTTAAGTGACTAGTTATGATGTGGTGAGCATTAGATTTATTTCACTGTTTTAAAGCCACTGTTCTAGTCTGAAGAAATATAGAATACTCAGAAGTCAGGTGTGAATATCAATTGGATGTTAAATGTGCCAAGTACTACAATCTTACTTTAAACACTGAGGTTTTGGGGAAGACTAAAGAAATGAAAATCAAATTTATTTTTAGTATTTCTGAACCCCCATTGTGTCTTGTGAGTGAATCAAGGGCCTGCCTTCACACTCTGGAACTACAAGGTAAACTGTTTTGAAATGCATTAGTCTCATTCTAAGCACCATTATTCTAGAAACTGATGAGAAAACTAATTGTATAGCTAATGCAAATTTAATGTTGTGGCATAAATTATAGATATTCATGTGTCTCTTGTATAGGAAGTGATGCATAGTCTGCAGCCTTTAGGTGGGAAAAATGAACAAAATTAAGACTGCATGACACTGTTCAGGTCTTTCTAGTTCTTGCAGACTTTAACTGTTGTTGTTCACCACAAGTTTTGTTTTCTAATTTGAATGTAACTTTATAGTTTTTCTTATGTAAAGGCCTTCCATGCATAAGATGAGTTACTTGTCACTACAATGTGTGTGCGTGATATACATGAACTAACACCTGGAACAGTGAAAGAACAGTTATTCTTGTATGTAGTAGTTGTATTAATTTTTTTGAGGAGAGTTACACCTACCTGTCAAATCAGAACTGACCCTTTTAAAGCTGTCATGATGTGTCAGGTGAATCAGTAATGGGTCCCTGAGTAGATAACACAAAGCACTCCTCTGTTGAGCTACTGTTATGAAGGAAGAGCAAATGTGTAGTTAAGTGCTTAACTAAGTACAGTTTCTTAATGTGAATCTCATAATGAAGATGTTTTTTCTTATTTGTTTTTTAAATCCTGGATATAACTCCTGTTTTGAGAACATAATCTGGGGAGTCTTCCCCCCTCCCCTCATTAGAGCACTAACCTAAAAATAGTTTGATGCTTCTCTGAGATAGCCATCTCTTCAGCTTGTGGAGCATCTTCTGTTCCTACGTGTTCTGCCTGCACAATACCTGTGAAGGGCTATTCTCCAATGCATGTATAGTCTGGTACCCTTTGGAAAACCACTGGCTTGCTTGAAGCAGGGAATTTGGCTGGTTCCACTTCTGCCTCTCTCAAAAAAAAAAAAAACCCACCAAAAACCAGCATCGTGCCCAGCGCCCAGTCTGGCTTCTGCTTGTCCTTACAATGTAAATCACTGCGGGGCTGGGGGGAAGTACCAACTTATTTCCAGTAGTACTTGGAGGAAGCAAGCTTGATAGAGAAATACCTCTAATGTGTGGGTATTTCCAGCTTTCTCTACCTATAGTATGCTTTATAATTTCAAAAGGCTTAAGTTGCCTTTTGTCTGATCAGAGCATTTGTGTTTTAAAGGATACTTCCTGCAACTATTTCCTTACTGATGCAAAATGAAAGCAAGGTGAAGTTGAGCGGAGAAAATACATGAAAGGAAAATGATACTCTACAGCGAGTGGTTTAATGTCTGTAGTGTGAAGCATCAACTGAAGCATAAAAGCAATAAGTGTCTGTAAATAATCAAAATGTATGTTTTCCTATACATAACTCTAAGTGAGTTCTTAAGACTTTTTTTTAGTAATTTCAGCAAATCTCTTCTCTTCCCCCATCCCACCTTTTAGCAACTATTGGAAAAGGCATGTTTTATCAAAGATAAAGTACTCTAGTTAAAAATTAAGTTTGGGGTATGTGGCTTCTTTTTGTTTGAGGAGGAGAGAAGATAGGAAGGGACCATTTAAAAACTGAACAAAAAAAAAACCCTTTAGCCATAAACTGCAACTCTCTTAGCTGTTGCGGTTGGTTTCCTCATGCATTAAGTAATTATTGCCTTATGAATGTTCTATAAGGGTTGGAGTTTCTCCTCTGTGCTGGGATCTGTAGGTCTTGGCAGTCATTTGACTTGTGAGAATGCCAGCATATATAGTTGCATTGAAATAAACACTCTATTATGCATGTCAGGCTTCTGCTTGATGAGTTGAAATAGCTGCTATGACCCCAAAAGACTCACTGAAAATACATTTCTCCTTTCTGTGATTTGGAACATGCAGTCAAAAGTAGTATTTGCTTTATAAGGCATCTTAAATAAGACTTTTTCTAAATAAAGAACTTTTTACAAGGACTACACTGGAAAATGAAATATTGAGCTATATTCTTCTCCACAGTATAGCTGTAAAGCTTTTCATGTTGTATGACTTGTCCCAGCTAGTGTATAGCAGTACCTCCTTTATCCATATTTACTTCCTGTTGCTTACATTCAGTTACTCAGTGCATATATCTGACCAAAACAAAAACATTGATTAACTTGTGTGTCATCAGTTCTAGTCATAAAATGCTTCACATTGTTATGGTGGGTTGATCCTAGCTGGAAGCCAGGTGCCCACCAAAGCTGCTCTGTCACTGCCCTTCTCAGCTGGACAGGGGAAAGGAAATATAATGAAAGGCTCATGGCTCAAAAGGTAAGGACAGGGAGAGATCACTCAGCAATTGCAGTCATGGGCAAAATGGACTCGACTTGGGGAAATTAGTTTAATTCATTACCAATCAAATTGGAGAAGGGTAATAAAAAAAAAAAAAACAAAACAAACAAAATCTTAAAACACCTTCCCCACACCCCTCCCTTCTTCCCAGGCTCAACTCTCAATTTTCTCTACCTCCTCCCCTCCAGCAGCACAGGGGGATGGGAAATGGGGGTTGTGGTCAGTTCATCACACATTGTCTCTGCCATTCCTTCCTCCTCAGGGGGAGGACTCCTCACACTCCTCCCCTGATCCAGCGTGGGTCCCTCCCACAGGAGACAGTGCTCCATGAACTTCTCCAAATGAGTTCTTCCCACGGGCTGCAGTTCTTCACAAAATGCTCCAGCAAGGGTCCCTTCCACAGGGTGCAGTCCTTCAGGAACAGACTGCTCCAGCGTGGGTCCCCCATGGGGTCGCAAGTCCTGCCAGCAAACCTGCTTCAGGTTCCATGAGGCCACAGGTCCTGCCAGGAGCCTGCTCCAGCATGGGCTTCCCACAGGGTCACAGCCTCCTTTGGGTGCATCCACCTGCTCTGGCATGGGGTCCTCCACAAGCTGCAGGTGGGTATCTGCTCCACCATGGACCTCCATGAGCTGCAGGGGGACAGCCTGCCTCACTGTGGTCTTCACCATGGGCTGCAGAGGAATCTTTGCTCTGGTGCCTGGAGCACCTCCTCCCTCTCCTTCTGTAGCAACCTTGGTGTCTGCAGGGCTGCTTCTCTCACATATTCTCACTCCTCTCTCCCAGCTGCTGTTTTTGCAGTTTTCTTTCTCACCTTCTTAGAAATGCTATCCCAGAGGCGCTACCACCGTCGCTCGCTGATGGGCTCAGCCTTGGCCAGTGGCAGGTCTGTCTTGGAGCCAGCTGGCATTGGCTCTGTCAGACATAGGGGAAGCTTCTAGCAGTTTCTCACGGAAGCCACCCCTGAGGCCCCCTGCTACTAAAAACTTGCCGTGCAAACCCAATACAATTGTTTACCTAAATAACTTATTTATGCAATATATTGGCAGATAAATTCAAAGCAGTTAAAGTAATCAGTTTTAAGTGGTGTCAGGAAAAGTTCCTGAGGTGCACGGGGGCTTCAAATTGTGTATACATCACAATACATATGAAAGGATCAGGTTAAAGACCAGCCATTAGTAGTTCCTTCAGGAAATGCTTCAGCTCACAATCTGTATAAATCTGATCTGCAGACTTAAATAGGGAAATGTCTGCTGAAAATGGTCTTAAGTCTGCTCCCTTCTGGACTTCTCATCTATTTAAATCAAGACCCTGACTCACAGGATTTACCTTTTTTTTTTTTTGGGACCAGTTGCCTGCTGTTGTACAATGCTGAGACTGAGTCTTCGCAGCTTGAGGCTTGGCTAATGAAGGCATGGCTGCAAAATGAGGAGCAGAGCTGCCCTTCTAGGGTCTGTTGCACCCTGGTCAATACTGGGAATGCCATTAGAAGGTAGACTTATGTTGGAAGGAAAATGAGATTCTTATACTGGCAGAGAGATGATCTGGGTCTAAGGAGTTGCAGAGTGTTGGGCACAAGTGGTTTGACAGGAATACTTCATTATCAGCCAGTAATTAATGTAAGCAGTTCACCTCAGCTTGAGTTGCTGTGCATTGACTGCTTCCAGCACATGCTGTTAGTTTAGCACTAGCTCTGGTATCTTCCTGCTGTGTTGCAGCCTCTGGGGCTTTTTTGTTTGTTTTCTGGGGTGTGGGGCTTTTTTTGTTGTTGTTTTACATTAGTGCTTGGACATATCAATTATGAAAAAAGGATGATGGAGATATTTCTCATGCCTTCATTGCAGAAGGTTGAAAAGAATGGTTCTGTTCATCTACTTTTGACTGGTATACTCAGAAATCTTAAACTCTGTATTTTAAACATCTTCTGATTATGAAGGAACTTCTCCAAAAGGCATAAAGCAAGAGCTCGGCTGCCCCCCACCTCTCTTACACAATTTCCATCCATGAAACTTCATACACAAGGATAATTCCTCAATATATGTCTCTCTCTAGGCTCTGTTTTTGCTCTGCTTCTACTGGGGAGCCTGACTTTGTCTTTTTCCAAAGCTGCATCTTTAACATAGAGGAAAATATGTAGCTTGATCACTTGCCTAGGGAGCAACTGATGTGATTAAAAGACTAACAGGTCAGATTTTCAGTTAGTGTAACACCATGTGTGTTTATGAACTGCTGACTTACCTATATTCTCTTCCAGAGGAATCCTTTCCATTCCCATACAAAGGGATTTCATCTTTTCCTCCTCCTTAAACTCCCTATGCTCCAGATTTTGGAGTCATCACATATTTGAAATGAAAATCCATGCTAGTGCTCCTGTATCTTATCCCACAACTGTAAATTCATCAGTGTTTGGCAGCAGACATGTATTTAGCCTATCTGCAAAAACTTTTTAAAATAAATGTGATAGCATTGAGATAATGCTAATGCTTGTAACTAACCATATTTTTGAGCACAAATGCACTGTTTCGTCCTGTCGTCTCTTCTTTGAAGACATGTGTTTCCCAGATCAATCTTGTTACTGTAGAAACCCTTTTGAAGCGTTTAAAACTAACCTTGATTTAGCATGTGTACCATGTATGATCGATGTAAAGGCGCTGTCTCTCTGTTCAGAGTGGTTCACAAGTAACAAACTACTGCCATGCTCTTGTTTCCTCTAACAGTCTGGGTTTGTAAACAAAATAGTGTTCTTTGTGAATGGTTTTGTGTAGTTTGTCAGTAATACACATGGACCATGTCTACAAGGGTATGTCAAGTGGTTTGAATTTATTGACTTTCATGGAACTACTCCACAGTCTGGATGATAATGTTGTGGGTTTTGGGGGGGTGGTTTGATCTGGGTGGTTTTTAAAATTCACATGTAAATTACTTATGTGGAAACTGGATTTATTCTAGTGCTTATATCTTGCAGTGAGACAAGGAGTTGGTGAACAAATAAAGTTCAGCTACCACTTTATATATTAAAAAACAAACAACACCGCCCCCCCCCCCCCCCCAAAAGCCAAATAAACCAATCTGTCAGTTTTAAGAGAGTCATAAATCTAACTTTATCAGATCCATGCTTTTGTGTCTTTGCATTTTTTGTCCTTTTTTAAGGGGATTGAGACACAACTTCAGAGTCAATGGAAGTGTCTGTGTAACACAAGTACTGTGGTGTGGACCAGCTGTGCTTATTACACACTTGTCATCACACAGCATGGCTCAAAGAAATGGTAGGTGAGAGCAGACTATTTGTATTCTTTAAAGGAAGATTTAAGCCTTTCTAATCTCTTGTACATCATCGAGTACATAGACTTTGGTACATCTCTTTGAATGAGATGCTATGAAAAAAATATTTTTAAAAAGGCTTCTTAAAAAGAAACTAGACAGCTCTTAAGACCTGAATCTCTCAAGGAGACATGGAGTGTAGTGAAGGAGATGGGGCTACAGGACATGGAGATCATATCTGAAGCAAAGCGCCAGTGTATGCCATCTAGCAAGAGAATTACAAAAGGGCAGAAGAAAGCTGGATAGTATGAACGAGAGAACTGGAAGCAAGACAACTGCCTTCAAAACAAAAAAATGAGCAGGAGGAATGTTCAGATGAGTTAAATAAAAATCCTGAGTCTAGTAGTCTAAATGTAGAAACACTGAAAAGTTTGTGGTTGACAAAAGGCATCAAAACTGTTAATGCTTTCTTCCTACAGATCAGGAGGTTTCCAGACTGCCTGTAGGAGTTGCTGATGATCAGGACGTAAATGGAGTACATGCAGTAGATACAGCCTTTGCAGAGAAATTATTTGTGTCTTTGTTCAGTGGGGAGGAAAAGGGGTATTCCAGTTTCTGAAATCTCTGTTGTGAGGGACTCCTCAACTGGTGGGTGTAACACAGTAGAGACAGGAGAAGAGTTTGTGGCAGTAGCTGACATGGTCAGCAGCAAAGTACCAGGACAGGGTGGTGTTCACTCTGGTTCTAAAAAACCAAGGATGAAATAGCTGAATTGCTGATGGTGGCATGTAAATTCTTGTCTAAATCTACTGTGATACCAGGGGTATAGAGAATGGCAGGTGTGATGCCAAAATTTAGGTAAGGGAGATTGTAGCACTTGCAGGGCTGTAATCCTAATGTCTGAAACAGTCACATTAGTAGTGTTATTTGCGCAGTTATCCACCAGTTCTGTTCTTTATTATAGTCTGTGCTTGGGAAAAGTCAATGTGACTTTTGTAAGGAAACCTGACTTGTGACCTTGTGGAGGCTGTTGGAGGGCCAATAACCGTGTGGGTATGAGTAATTTAGATTTCTCTTAATTTCCAAGGGGATTTTGAGAGGGTCCCTCACCCAAGGCTTTAAAGGAAGCTAGTAAGCCATAGCATAAGAAGGGAAGGCCTTTGTGTGGATAAACAATTCCCTAAAACATAAAGAATATAGGGTAGAAGTAAATGCATGGGTGTATCAGTAGAGAAAGTCACTTCTAGGCAGGACAAATTACTGTGGGAATCTAACATTTTCCTAAATTACCTGGAAGAGCCCTGGTGATCAGTGGGGAAAAATCTTGCTGATATTAAATTATTTGGGATAGTAAGAGCAAGGTACAACTGCAAAGAACCACAGAAGAACGCAAGTGACTGAATTTCCAGTGTTGTCATTTGTCAGGGTAGGTGCCTGAAAGCAATGCATTGAGGAGGACAGCCCCAGCTTTGCATATGAAGTGATGGATGCTAAACGGGCCCTAACCATTCAGGACTGAGGTCTTAGTATTATGTCAGCATTCAATAGGAGTCAAACAAGCAATTGTTGTGAGTTATAGAAAAGGAATAAAGAGCAAACCAGAAAAGATTGCTGTGCTACTGTGTAAATCCAGCTTGCATCCACATTTTGAATGCTATGTGTGGTCCCCTCCTCCTGCTAAGAGGTATAGTAGAGCTTAAAGCTCAGCTGAGGGCAACAAGGATGATCAAAGATACAAAACAGCTTCAATAGAAAGGCTTGAGTAAGAGTCAAGACTTCTCAGGCTGGAAAAAAGATGACTGAAGGAGATGTGAGAAGCCTCAAAAATCATGATTTCAACTGAGGACTGGGTGGAAAGCTATTTTTGCCTTTTTCCATGAAAGATGTAGAAGCCAGATTCAAAACAACCAATTGGTTCTTCGTGCAGCAAATTTGAGTTTTTGGAGGATGTAATCTAACAATCTTTATTTGATCTTCAGTCACAAATCATTGTGACATACTATAGACTTGCTATCTACATTGCAAGAAGAGCACTGAATTTTAAACTATCAAAGTGATAGACATCTGCTTTGTCAATGAGAAGTTATTGCTACTCCAATTCAAAATACATGTATGTTTTCTGTATTATTTCTTAAATGTCTTACAGCACAGTAGAAACTTAATTGAATTCTAGTGGTCTTGCTGTAGTGAATTTGAAACCAATCTATAGTGCTGCCTTTGTTTTTAATGTTTTTGTTTTGCTTGCCTTAAAGGTTTTCCTAGCTAATTCTTTGCTGTTTAGTTATGTATTTCATATTTTTTATTAAAATCTAAATAAAAATACTGCTTATTGAGAAAGTTGCAATATGTAGTTACTCGTACAAGTTTAAAAAAGGGATGCTACTCTGATAGAGCTTAATGTTCCTTTCATCAGTTTAACCTGTAAGACTCCAATCAATTTTATGTTAGACACTGTATAAAAGGTTCATCACTGTGACGGGGGCAACTAATAATCAAGACCTGTGTTTAGTCTTCGCTTTACCATCTAATCTTGGTGCTTTCAGTTGTCTACCTGGATAATCAAAATGATGAACCTTACTTTCCCTTGTAAAAGGACGTATGGAGGGAAAGCTCTGCTGAAGAGTCTATAGTAAGAAGTAAATCTTGCCCTTATCCTTGACACACCACCTCAGCTAAAATTAAAGATTGTTTCCTTGATTCAAGTAGTGTAATCAGCAGCTAGGTTAATAGCTTTTTCAAACACAGGATTTTTACAGTCAGTGAGTTTCAGACCTTTACCTCAATTGCTGCATCATCCAGCAGTGACTGGGTGCTTGCTTACCTGGACCACTGGCTTCCTTCGGCGTATATATTTCTGCTGCTGTGTTAGCTTCATCTCATTCTCCTTTTTGAAAATGTAACTAAAATCTGGTCTTGCATGGAGTGATATCATTGTCATTTACTTTGTGTGTTAAGAGATTTGTAAGAATGAGTTACAATTTTAATTTTTTCCTACAGCTTGTAGCTGAGGAGATGAATAAAGTACAAAACTATGAGAAGTGACATTTTATCAAAGTCCAAAGCTGCCACTTGTTCCATTTGAGTCTCAATGAAAAAGTGTAAGGCTGAAGTGAAATAAGGAATTGCAAATGAGTGGTCCGAGGTGAACACTATATAATCTCTCTACAATATCTAACAAAAACAATAAAACTGCTTTGATGGTTTTACTTAGGCTTTAACAGGATCGGAGCAGAGTAACTAATCTGACTTTTGGGAATAAAACGTCAAAGTATTAAAGGAAAGTAAGTAATGATTACTTACCTACTTCTGTATGTGTGATGTGTAGAGTTAAAGGCTTTATGTTCAGCGTAGTCTTGTTATTTATGTGAAAAGTTTTTTATTACTTATATGAATATTTTAGTAAACAAAAGAGGCTCTCATATGACAGCATGAGGTTTACATGTCTTGCGTTCGTTATGCTCACGGTAGACTTGAAGTCTCTGGATAGTTTGCGATCAGATTCTGTTGCCCTCTTATAAAGCACACCTGATGTGCTCTGTAAGGCTATCATTAAAGTTGCTCAGTTAGATTGAGTTTATAGGAAAAGATTACTTGAAAAACTAGTGATTGATATTGCTGTAAGTTAGAGACATACTTCTTGATATAAAACCTCATAAACCTCACTGATATTGCCATGTGTGGTCTCAGTTATAAATAACCTCCCATGCATTCTCTGCAGTCTGTCACTCTAGTTGCTATGCCTGAGAGATGATGAAAATGTACTTTTTTTCCCTTGGTGTGATAACTTCTCCCTTTTCTGTATTTCTTAGTTATTATTTTATTTGAAATTCAAACATGTTGCCTACACACTATAATCCTATCATATTGTGTCATCTTTGGTTTGCCCTGTAGTTTTGCTTTTTAGGGTCTGTTTCTGTGAGAAAGCGTTCTGTATCAAAAGTTGTGCTGACAGGTCTACAAATTGAAATTGAGAGACAGTGCTTTTGCTTTTCTTTAGTCAACTTGAATCATCTAAACGTACAAAAGGAAAATTTGACTTTGTATCTTCCTTGACTACCTGTAAGTGAAAGGAGTTGTTCCTGGCACATCAGGGTGACTAAAGGCATCAGTTGCTTCTGTGAGCTTGGCAGCATCAGGCTTCACCGATATGGACGTCGTTGGTTCTGTTCCTTGACGAGGTGGCGTCACAGCATATTATTGAAATGGGAAAAAGTGTTCCATTTAGTAGTCCTGAAAAAAATACTGTCTGCATTAGCAGACTTTTAATCTGTAGATTTATTTGAGGATATTTAAGGTGTGTTTTAGGGTCATAATAGGCTTATCCCTTTCTCTTGCCCCTTAATGCATACTTCCTACCCTAAAGCAGTGAATTCATGGTTGCCCAATACCTTTTCCTTACAGAGGAAAGCTATCCTTGTCAGATAGCTGATCATGTTTCTGCTGTTTGTTGTAAATTGCTTTAAGGCTTCAAAGTGTCTAAAAGAACCTAAGCTACAGCTCTAACACCTGTAGTTTACTCATTCATAAGCTGAAGTATCTTGTTAGATCCATAACATAAGTGTTTATAATCATTTAGGTATAGGTTTCCAGACTAAGTTAAAAAAAAAAAAGTGTTTTAGAGGGATCAATAAGAGCAATATTTGTTGACCAGGGTCATTGGAAGAAGGTCAGAAGACAGCTGTATGACTTGCAATCAGGGAAATGAATGCTAAGTGACCTTGTTCCACTTTATGAGATTGTTAAAGATCTGTAACATTTTTGAAGAGACCCTTTGATAGCTTTTGTTGCACAAATTAATTCTGTTATTCCTGAACTAAGACTGTAACTGTCAGTTTAAAAAAAATTATTGATATTTATGTATTACTGAGTCTGTAGGAGGAAAATTTTTTCCCAGGAGATGGGATAGTTAATCTTGTCTTTTAAGTATGCACTTAGAAGTCTCAAGTTAGCTGTACAGTAGCGGCAGGAAAGGAAGATAGATTTTCTTCACCCCCAAGTGCCAGCACATGTGGGAGGAGAGACTGAAACTGCTAAGCCCTAATACCTTGACCTTCCCCGTACCCATATTTATAAGTCCTTTAGTCTAGTATGCACTATATCTTACCCTTTTCTTTGCTTTAACTGTTTGTGTCTGTTCACTCCTTGTCCATTCCTCTAGTGATCCCAATAAATGTGAAGGCATATAACTTTGTTTTTCTGTCCTGAATTTTGTACTCAAAATTACTTTGTAATACTTAAATTCTAATGAATTGTAAAATACCTCAGACATAATGGGATTTCAATAAAATGTCTTAGGGTTTTTCTTAGCCTTCTGTTAAGATCTGTCTTTCATGGAGCTAAGAAGAATTTTGGGGGACTTTCCAGATACACAAATATATTTTGACTTCAAATTTGAAGTGCGTATCATGGAAGTAATCTGCAAACTAGTTGGGCAGAATACTTCTGTACTGTAATATTTGCTGCATGGGAGCTCACAAGTGACATCCAGCTGCATCGCTAACCAACCTGATCGTGCTTAAAAAGAGACAGGGTCCCATAAGCTCCTTCAGCTCCTTGGAATAGCAGAAAACTATCCTGTTCCTCCTCTCCATTTGCAAGCTCATGAAGAGCGGGCAGAAGGTAGGGGCGTGGGAGTGTGCGGCTGGAGCAGGTGGGAGGAGGCAGCAGGAACTTCCCATATTGGCACTGCTTGAGCTGTTATATAGGCTCCATAAAATGCAATGAGCCGTGCTCTTAAAATCCTCATGGATTTTCAAGAATTTAGCACCTTCTGAAGTCTGAACTTAAACTGTTGCTAAAATTTGGAACCAGACACCTATCTTTAAAGTAAAGAAGTCTCTACTTTCTCATTCTTTTTCCATGTGTAAATGCAAGAGATTGGAAGAGGCAAATGGAGAATAAAATGAAGCCTTGTTGTGACATGGTGTGGTAGAAGGAATACGAGCTCTGTTCCTCTGGTTAGAGAATCCTATCTGGGCAAAGTTGATCCAGTTCTGGGCAAAGTTGATCCAGTTATTCGGTAACTGTCAGCCCTGAAAACTCTGCATTGAACTCCTGCATTCAACTTAATTCTGATAAGTTGAAGGAAAAACATTCTAGTGCAGATTTATTTATCATAATCAAGAGAAGGTGAAAGGAAATAACTTGTATGTACAGTCTTATCTGATGGGTATATGTACAGTCTTATCTGATGGGTATATGTACAGTCTTATCTGATGGCTTCTCTAGTAGGAACACAAGCTTAATGTCATTTAGCATTACTGGACTGGGTAGAATACACTTGCAGGGTGGTGGCTGAAGGGCAAGGGAGGAGATATTGCAAGACTGATTCCCCAGCAGAACTGACCTCAATAAGGAGCAAGTATTTTTGGACTTCAAAAACATTTTGAGAAGCTTAAAAGAAGTATAAATGTGTTTTGAGTCTAAGGAAAGAGAAGGCAGCTGTGCTTGCATTCTTCAAGACTTTCTATGCAAAATTAATCGGAGTATGTCCTCACATATTAGTTATTGATTACTATATGCTGGGGCTGGAGGGGATGTGGAGAAATATGCCTCAGTTTCAAAATGTTGTGTGTTGAAAACATCTGTTGAAGTGAATGAGAAAGATCAAGTTAGGACTAAATTTAATGGTACCAACAAATCTTTAGAAAAAACTTCAAAATTGATTTCCTGATAATAAAGCAAGTTAAGTTACTGTCTTCTGTTCCCCCTTGACACATACAAACACATGTGCAGTTATACTGTTTAAGTCCAATGTTATGCCTACAAATATTTTCACTTTGAGATTTTGTTAGTTAGGAATTTTTTGCATTAATGTTTTGCAGCCCAAATACAGCAGTAACAGCTGTAAGTGCCCCCCTACCCCCCCCATGAAAAATACCTATGCCTTGTTTAGAGGGGAAAACAAACAACAAAACCTACAAAAATAAAATCTAAGAGCTTTGTAATGCCTTGGAACTTTAGTTCTTAAAATGCCACTTCTGCAGCTGAGAGGCAGATGTAAGAACCAGGTTGAGCGTTGGTTCCCTGAGGAGCTGATGCAAAGGCGAGCCTCTTCTCTTGGAGAGCAGGCTCTGCGCTCCGTGCCTCCTACCTCAACAGAATGTGCCCGTCCTGTTTTCCAGATGGATGAAGCGTTCAAATGGTTTCTTTCAGTTTTTGGAGGTTGTATGAAATATATTTATGAAACATCTAGGTAACAGTGCTGTTCGTAGCGTAGGGGCTTTAAAAATATGCAATGAGAAAATACATTAAAAGGCCTCGCCTATTCCAGCCTACTTGTGGCTGTACCAGCAGCTGCCCAGCAGAACTGTTTCGCTGCTGATTTAAAAACAGACAAGCAACAAACTATCCACTGCTGCCTTTCTGCTGCCCTTCTCTTCCTTCTCCCCCCTCTTGCAAGAAAGTACTGCCTTACCCCATGTCTGTATTCCTAAAGGGTGATTTGAAGAAATCTGAGTGATTTCACATGAAGCTTGGGGGAGGGGATAGGATGGGACATTTTTCCTCTTCCAGACATTCTTTTCTCTAAAACTAAAAAATAGTAAACATAAGTACCTACTTGTGTTGTTTTGAGGATCTGAATTAATCCTGCTGTATCCAGCTAATTATTGATTGTACAAAGCAAACGTGGCCAGAAGCTCAGGCCTTTTCCTTGTGGAGACACTGGATTGCAAAAGATAAAAGAGACTGTTTGAAAAATAAAACAGAACAGTTTTTAAGTAAGTGCTTCTTTAAAACCTGGAAGAAAGTCATCATCCTGTTTAAATTCCCTTCAGGTTCCTGCTACCTACAAAGCAGCATCAACTGGCTAGTTCCATCTGGAAAATGTGAAGACTAAACGTCAATAAGAACAACACTGTCAGTTCCCAGGTACAGGAAAATAAGACGAGGGGTAAAAATTAAAACTCATTCAGAGGCTGTTTTTAGATTCAAACCTCTATGGGTTATATACTCGGGCTTCTTACTACAAGTATGTGGGCTAGACATTTTAACTTCACTCTTATGAAAAAACAGATGCCAACAGTGGTCCTAGAAACTGGAACTTTCCTATATGATAAGACTTATTTATAAAGAGCAGGAGTTAGTAACTTCAAACCAATGTTGCTCTGCTTTAAAATTCGATAGTAATGGATTTTCGTACGTTGTTGGAGCAAGTAAGGGTTTTATGTAGTACATGTACCTACCGTGGGTTCTTTCTTTAGATCTTTGTAAGTGGAAACAATTTTGTTGTTTTGGAAAAAAAAAAAACACAACATACTCTTATGTTTTGAAGATAGTAACTCTTAACCTCTTGCAACTATACCATTTTAGATACCTCTCGAGACAATTGCACAAAACAGATGGTGGGGGTAAGTGCTTATGGTAAAACAGCAGAGAAAGAAAACGCAGCAAGCAGTGTTTGTCAGTTTGTCATGGATTTGCCTGGGGTTTGTTTTGGCAGAGAGTGTGCATTCACCTGATTGCCAGCGCTGCCTGTGTCTTTCTAGCAACAGTCGCCATCATCTTAGAAGTGCAGCAGTAGAGCCCAAGCTTTTAATATTAAAGAAACATTCTTGAACATGTAAATGGTCACATAACTTCATTTTGGAGTAGGAGAATGAAGAGCGGGGTAAGAGTATAAATATGGCTTGTTTTTGCTAATAAATTTATACTCCCAGTTGACATGCATTCACCACTATTGGATATAAATACAGTAAGAACTGAAACAACAGCAAATAGTGATTCCTGTGAGAAGGTGTATTGTGGCTTCCATATAGAACAAGCCATGGTTCGATTGAAGCATGGTAGAAAGCATTGTTATAGAATCAGATATCTAAGGCTCTATCTAGTTTCCAGTTAAATCAATAAGACTGATCCTAATGGAGTTTTGATTCTCACTCTGCCTATTTGCTGATGGGTTTGGGAACGCAAGAGACTTGATTTTCCTCTGATCTTAATGTAAAAAAGATTTCCGGCACTACCTTCTCATCCCAGATCTGACTCTGCCGCCAAACCAACAATTAGCAGCTTTGTCTGGACCCAGAGTTTGGACTGCAAAAGCAAAGCGTGGCTTGGATTTGGGTTTGCTTTATTTAAAGCAGAGGTGTGAAGGTACGTCACTGCTGCACATCCCCCTTGGCTGTCCCCTGTCTTTGGAAGGTGGGCTCTCTACTCCAGCCTCTTCAGACCTACTGCTCACCAGATCTCCCCACCTAGGCATGGGATTTCTCATAGTACTTCAGGAGGTGAAGTGTATGGTTGAAGAATAAAAAAAAAAAAAACAAAACACCAAACCAAAAAAAAAACACAACAGATTTTGCCTGGAGTTTTAAATAATAATTTTTGGAGAAGACAGGTGCCTCTTTAGAAGTGGATGCCAAGGAAGGCATCATCTAATGCCTTCACCCCAATCAGTTACTCAAGCAAGCAGTCATCTCTTTCACGATATGGTTAAAAACCCATTTTAAAATGTGGGGGGGTTTTAGTGATTAATTATCTTAATAGGCAACCCAGACGCAGTCTTTTCTAAAGTTGAAAGTGTTAGTGCGAGTAGCTACAGTAGTTGAAATTTGAAGGTATTGTATGCTTATTTCTTCAGATTTTAAAGATCAGAGTACTAAACTGGAATAAGAGCTCATTTACAATAAGTAGCTTGATCCAAACTTTAGGCTGTTAAAATCAACTTTGCCTGGCAGAGGCCTATTTTGTAGGTATTAAGAGGACTTTTTTTTTTTATTTAAGCTTACTTAGCTAGGTAATTTAAAGTTGCGAAAGTTTTTTTTTCTTGCTCCACACGTAAATAAAACTGAGGTATGACAGAGTGAAATATTGCTGCCTCAGAAATCTTGAAAGATGATGATTAAAAGTAATCAGGTTGGATAGCAAAGCACAGATAACTTAAAAAAGGCAGCTTTGCTAAAATCATTAAAGTATAGTCAAGACTGTTTAAGCAGTTACCTTTAGCTGTTATCCATTTTTAAAATATTTTCTTTTTCAGTATGTTATACAAATTCTGAATTAAAAGGCTGTGTTTTTGTAAATAATTGTTAACCGTCATTTTCTAATATTCTAAGAAGTCACGGAAGTCTTTAATTTCTCTGTGCTCCACAGGTTTGTGTGTGTGCCTGCATGCACCCTATTACACAGCAAAAAAGAAAACTATTTAATTTAGTGGAGAGTCATAGGTAAATGAGAATAATAGTTAAAGCTCAAGCATTAAGATTAATATGTATTATATAAATCAAGGGATTTTTGATGTAGGTGATGCATCCCTTCGTGTTATACCTGTGGTCCTTTTTTTTATTTTTCAATTTTGCTTTACCCAACAGCCGTCTTCTGTTCTGAAACAGGCTCTTACTCTGATCTGTTACTGTTTTGTTACTGAATAACAAGCTTCAGAACTTCAGATAGTTAGGTGTGACATCCCTAACATGGTTTTCAGATTGAAGTAGTGTATATATACTAATGGGAATTTCAGTGCAGAGGTGAAAGGAGAAAAAACAAGGTGGCATGAACTCTGTGGTCATTTGAAAAAGCTGTGGAAATGTATAGTTCTGTAACAGAAACATTAAGATTGACACGAATGCAGTATGAGTAGAAATGTGTGTGGTAAGGACCAACTGCAGAATAAAGGGTTAAAAAAACTGGGCCTGTGTTGATGACCAAGGACGCCATTCCTAGCTGTAAAATGTGAGGAATGCGTTGTTTATGTCAAGACCAAAAGGCTAAAACGAAGGCCCTGAGGACTGGCTACCAGAAGACGCTGCATCCTGGCACCAGGAGAACTGTAACGAAGCTGCAGCATGTCCCGTGTGCTCTCCCTGATCCTCTTAGCTGGGGAGGAAAACCAGATAAAGGGCACACAGCCTGACCTAACGCTTACAGAAACTGAAGGTAAAGTGATTTTGAGACAAAGGGCTACCCAGTGTCAATTAGTGACTCCTAAAAATCTGTCTAAAATTCAGTTTTTATTCCCAGTTGGGAACCCCCAAAATTTCAGGAGGACAAGACGAGCAGGTTTCCCTCTGTGGTAAAACCATGTGGTGGACCCAACATTCTGGGATTATGTGGGAGTGAGCGAGTGAAATCTGAGAGCGTGAAGGCGTAAAATCAACTTGCTGCTTTTTTTTTCCTCTTTTAATCTTATCCTTCCTGTAAAATCTTGTACTGAGCTGTGTGGTAGTAATTTCCCTACAGAAGCTTTTGGGAAGATGTTGACTATATAACTTGCTTCTGTTTTATTCTTGTTGACAGCTGAAGTTGTCAGGGAAATTTAAGTTCATTAAAAATGGGTTAAGAGACCCCCACCCTTGCAAAGGGAAAAATAGGATCAAGTATCTTTACTTATGAAATCCAACTTTCTGCAAGCAGGGATCTAGGTATACAGCAGGGTATCTAAAGAACTCTGTGAGCTTTATTACACAAAAAAGGAAATTATCTTATATATTCGTTCTTTGTCATGCTGATAGTACTTATTGCAGGGAAGTATGTGTCCTGTGGGAGAGGCTAAGATTTCCTCTGGGACTTATTAAGATACTCCTACTGATAACTATTGTAAGTATTCATGACCCTCATCCTTCGTGTTGCATCTTCTTTGCCATCCTCATTTAGGGATGGGCTATTCTAATGCTCATGGTGTATCTTGTTGAACTTTCAAAATTTGTCTTAGCAGCACTTATGGTGATCAGCTGAGAATAAGAAGGAGGTTAAGAGCATCTAAGTTGTTGCCTGAGTATGTTAGTTATGAAAGATCTCTGGAGAACAATTTGCAGTAAAGCATTTGAGGGCTCTTGCGCCTTCTCTAAGTGGTATACTTCTGCCCTTGGGGTTGCAGCATTACAGGAGCCTGCTGAAAGCAGTGATGAACGCAAAGTGGCATAATAAAGACATGCCAGATATACTGGCATGAGAAGCTGCCACATTAAACTGTAAAATAATTAAAGCAATTACAGGAGCTTCCAAAACCTTCAACCTCCAAAAAAAAAAATATGCTCTAATTTGCAGGGGAGAAGAGGAGGGGTGGTTCTTGGTGGACCAGTGAGCAAACACTAACTGTGGACCTGCATTTCCAAGACACTGTATGGCCGAATGTAAGCACAGGGAGAAAGGAAAGCTGTATCTCTTCTTAGGAAATAACCTTTTTTTCTTGCTAGAAGCAAAGACTTCGGTCAAATCTACTGAAGCACTGTACAATATTTAATACTTCTGTGGAACTAAAAATCCTCATATTACTATAGCATGATTATAAGTATGTAAAGATGGTTTATGAACTTAAGAACACTTTGCAGCAAAGCATTTGAGGGCTCTTGCCCTTCTCCAAGCGTTACGCTTTTGCAGTTACTCAAAAATACTGATGAACATAGCTAATTCGTATTTGTTTGTCATCATGACTGAGAAAGGAGAAGAAAAAATAATCCAAAATTCTCTAACAAAACCTTCGGACATTGTTCTGTACAGCCCTGGGGAAGCTGATTAGAAAAAATTTACTTTCCCTTTCCTCATATTAATAAAGCATTTTTATTTAAAAGTCTGAAAGACCACAGAGCTGGTTTATCAAGCTACCTGCAACGGGCTCAAGACTTGCTACCTCTCTTGAAAGAGGATTCACGCTCACACAACAGTTATTCAGTATGGATGTTTGATCTACCGGTGAAGCTGGACTTCTGCTGACCACTGCAGGTCAGGTCAGTGTGCTGCTGCACAAGCCCAACCGTAGCCACTTTATCTGGGGGGAAGGAATTGGTGCAGACTGGTTAGTGGGGGGGGGGGTTTAATGTCTTAAATTCCCATAAACTGTAAATTTTAATCCGCATGCATTAGAACCTGAAAAGCAGAAGATCTAAGTTGCTTTGGCAGTGCTCATTGACCATGTGTTTCCAAATGGAAATTTTACATCGTAACGCCGGCATTGTATTCTGTTTTATTTTCTCAGCTGAGTTTTACTGCAAAATTCTTGTCCATGCAGGGTAGTTCTTACGACAGCGTCTGACTCAAAGTCTGGATTGTGGGGTTTTTTCCCTGTAAGCAGAAAAGGGTCAGGCTGTACCGTGGTTCTTTATAGGATTATAATCACTTTACACTGGAATTTGCCATCTTGGACTGAAGTGTTACAGTTCTGTATGGTTGCCCTTAAAGCATTTTAATCTAATTTTGTTACTGACTGTTCCTAGTGCATGTTTTTCAGCCATTAAAAGGAAGTTGATCTTCACATTCTTACAGAGGACAATTTGGATTAAAACAATATTGCAAGAGTTTTAAACAGATCATAACAGCTGTAACAACTTCATCGTGCCTGCTTTTTTAAATGCTTGTTGCAAGTGATGAATGTTTGGAAAAACATCTTTCTGTGACCAGTTCTGTGTCCAGTTCTGGGCCCCTCAGTTCAAGAAGGACAGGGAACTGCTAGAGAGAGTCCAGCGCAGAGCCACGAAGATGATTAAGGGAGTGGAACATCTCCCTTATGAGGAGAGGCTGAGGGAGCTGGGTCTCTTTAGCTTAGAGAAGAGGAGACTGAGGGGTGACCTCATTAATGTTTATAAATATGTAAAAGGCAAGTGTCAAGAGGATGGAGCCAGGCTCTTCTCAGTGACATCCCTTGACAGGACAAGGGGCAATGGGTGCAAGCTGGAACACAGGAGGTTCCACTTAAATTTGAGGAAAAACTTCTTTACTGTAAGGGTGACTGAACACTGGAACAGGCTGCCCAGAGAGGTTGTGGAGTCTCCTTCTCTGGAGACATTCAAAACCCGCCTGGACGCGTTCCTGTATGATATGGTCTAGGCAATCCTGCCCCGGCAGGGGGATTGGACTAGATGATCTTTCAAGGTCCCTTCCAATCCCTGACATTCTGTGATTCTGTGACAGGAGAATTGGAAGAAATCTAGCTTATAGAACAGCACTGAATTATTTTAACATGTAAATTAGTCTAGATCCTACAGTTGCTTCTGTAATGGTGGAAAAAGAGCAGAAACTGGACAAGCCTGACCCTGTTTATGCAGCCTCAGAGTGCTGTGTGTGACAGTTAATGACACCATGTTTCTCCCAAGACAGGAATGGCTAGTACAGATCCAGCTACAATGAAAAAACATCCTTGTGTAAGGAGGCAATTGAAGCTTTTCATGAAAGAGTTCAAACTGACAATAATTTCCATTGAAAACTCATTTTAAACCCTAAATATTGAGGTCACAGAGGAAACAATAGTCAGCCAGCTGTAGCGTAACCTTTACTCATTAAGTTAATTGTTTTTTAGAATATAGTGGTTTGTTCACAAGTTTCTGTGGAAACTTAAAAACATAGGGAGTATGAAATCCAGAGTTAAATACCTTGTAGAGACTTGAAGTCTAATGGAAGTGGAATGACCCATCAGTTACTGCTTGCTTAGAGAATGGATGCTGTCCTTCAAGAGGATCTGTTTCTGCAGTAAGCAGCGCAGGTTCCTGCAGCAGGAGTTGCTGCTGCTGTGACAGCAAGCGTGGACGTGCGGCTGAAGATTGCAGATTTGTGCAACAGGCGATCACATCGCTTCCAACCCCCTCCCAGTCTGCCCCTTCAGACACCTCCAGAAAGAAGAGAACGAGCGGTTGCCAGATGAGAAACTTGCTGCCCAGACTTCCCTTAATCAAATAGTCTTTACACATAGCATACCCCAGTGAGCAGGTTGATTTGCAGTCCTTGCTCATGCTGGTAATGTATTGAATTTATGCTCTCTATCCTAGATATTTATTATAATCAAAAAAAAGGATGTTAGTAATTGTTCTGGTATGTGATTGTGGCTGCTTCTGAATTGCGTGTATGGTAAGGTTTTATCATACTTTTTTAAGCATCTCGGAGATAGAGATTGCTTAGCAACGAACACCTGAGAAAAACTTACTGCGTAGCTCTCTCTTTGTGCTTGAAACAGCATGCAATTCCTGTTTTTACTGTTTCCGTAGGGGCTAAAAATGCTAATAAACCAAATGGTATGCCACAGTAATGGTGTTATCTGCGCTGCTTTCTCCTTCCTTATGAAGCTTTATCAGTGAAGGGTTTAAAGTTTTTCTTTCTGTGTGAAGTCGGAAAATAAAGCAGTCTGTTAATCTGTTTGCCTGAAGTTTGCTGCTATATTAATATAATAGTTTGTACCAGAAAAAGCATAACTGATGGGTCTTGTTCCTCCTGTACATACCTTTCCTTTCTTCTTCCCTTTTCCTCCTTATCATATGTCTCCTGCTATGTAATATAATACAGGGTGCAGTGAGGGAGAGAGAAGTTTGTTGACCATGCTTTCCCTCCTTTTTCTCCTCCCCTGCATTATTTATATACTTGCATGGCCTTAATCCCCCCTTTCATTTGCTTAACACTTTTGGTTGTTTTGCCTCCATGTGTATATAATAGATATTATTTTATATTGTCATTAAATATTGGAAAGTTACTTATTAACCTTGGAGTTCTTTGCGCCCAAATGGGTTTGATTTTATCAGCAATGTGGTAACTGTGTTGAATGAGTAAAGGCAGTTCAGAGCTTCAAGATGAAAACTGCCACCTCCCAAAGACCAATTTAGCCCACATTCTGACAGAAGATAATGCATGTTGAGAAAGAGGATGTAAATGAAAAAGGATGTTCCCATTACTGGCAGTAGATGTTTTAGGAGTGAATTTGCTTTCCTGAGAAGGACGTCACTCAGGAGTGGTAGTTTGTGTTGTAGCAGGAGGTGTTCCATTGCTCCAGAGTTGAATCTTTGTACTTTCACCTGATTAATCCTCCATAAGGTTTTCCCTTCTTTATATTCCATGAAACATTTGAGATAACATGAAGCTATAATTCACTGCAGGAGGACCTCAGGAGTTTCAAGCCTCTCAGTTTCATGTCACCTATTGCTACTCTTCCATACACTTGTATCACAGTCTGTAAAAGTTGGATTCTTTATATGATACAAATAACCCGTAAAGAGATTTCTTCAGTCAGCTGATCGCAGAACATAAGTGGAGCCTCCAGGGACTAAAGGTGGAATGCTGGAGCATGTGAATGCTGCTGTTAGCTGCTAGTGAGCTGTAAAGTTTCAAAGAGAAACAGGCAAGGCTCCTTAAAATGGTAATGTTCTGCATTTCTTCCATAGAAGTGCTTGGAAAATGGGATGGTTTGATCAAGCACCAGAGCACACAAAATACTCTTCTGTTTTTATGGGTTGAAGGATGTAACAAAAATAGCAAATTCAGTAGTGTCAATGAAAAAATCGTACACAAGCACAGTCATGTTCCTAAGAAATATCAAGTCATTATCTTTCTCTTTTAAATTACGTGCATCCTTGTCAGAGTAGCTGATCTGACAAGTGGTTAGCAATTAAATGGATCCTTTGATTTCTACCATGCTGTCAGCTGGTGATAGTCGGCATGAAACAGAACAGGGATTCCTGTGGTATTGTGTGATCTCTACAGCTCAGGATCGTACCGAGGGGAAATAAAATGCCCCTTATCATTCTGGCATCGTGCAGTAACTGATCAGAGCAGTATGGTCTGCTTCTATTAGCCTACGCTCATCTCCAATGCTTTAAAAAAAAAAGTCACTGCATCTTTCTAAGGTAACTAATGAATATTGTCATTGTCCTTGTCATGTTTCACTTTCTCGCTGTACCAGGACTAGGTGCAAGAGAGTGGAAAGGCAAGTGGCAGTGCTCCTGGCTGCTCCAGAAAAAGTTCCAGGCAGCTCCAGTGCTCGATGGCGTGGGAGTTCATCTCCTGAAACTGCCCTCATCCAGCAGCCTCGCACAAGCTGCATAAGCCGCTATGTTTTCCTTGTCGTCAATACCGTAGGAGGAACAGCAATCTCATCTGTAGGAATCTTAGAGATTTGGAAAATGGTACTTCCTCCCCTAAGAGGAAAAAAAGATCACTCAAACTCTAAATAGCCCATAACTACCTCTGACAGTGCGACGGGCAGCTAACTGCCGCTGTGTTGTCTTGTGCTCGCTGGTACTCACCTGAAGGGTGGTGGGACCTGGGGTGAGCTCTGAAAAGCTCTGAAACTGTTGTGTAGTTGCAAGTTCTTGAGTTGTTAGGGGTTTTTTGTTGTTTTTTTTTTTTTAATGTGATAATGAAATATCAATAGTTGAAGGCAGACTCTACCAGTCTATTTTTGTCCTAATTCTTTTTGCTTTGCAATTATCCCAGCAGTGGAAGATAACATCCAGCCCAAAGACTTCTTCTTGCTTGGTTAGGGATTTCTAATAGAGTTATGGACATTGGTGCGTCTGCCTTCGAGTTGGTAGTGTGTTAGTAACTTGAACTGATCTGTTGCCACTGCTAGTAGTGTAATTGCAGGAGCAATGCACATTTCTGTGCTTACTAGAAGTGTGAGCTTTACAGCTCCTGGGGTGGGTTTTGTAGCCTGGGTGAGGCTCTAAGTGGGCAGCGTTTCACTGCTGTGCATGCGTGGGCTAATTCAATATACGCCTGTGTGAGCTCCTGTTGGATCTGTCTAGACCTAAGTAAAATTTCAGGTCTGATAAGGTTGAAATTACTTCCATGTATGTTCTCAGCTTTGCAACTTGCTTCCCAAGTACTGCTGGAGTAAACCTGAAAAACTTGACTTGTGTTTTCATATTTTGTTGAAGACCTGCTTTGGATTGATTTATAGTATCTGACCCAACTGGGGGGACTTCTAATGCATTTTATATTGTCAGGTTGGGGGTGTACTTTTAAATGTGTTTTTAAAGTTTCAGGAAGATTAGTGCTATAATTAAATATAGGATTTTTCATGAGACACCCTGATTTCATTGTATTTTCCAGGGAAATAGGGGTAGTTTACTAATCAAGAGTCTCCAGTTCCATGCTGTTTGGTGTTACACTGTCTTAAAACACCAAACTCCCTATCAGGCACTGAGACATAATGGTTTAACAAAATGTGATTTTCCTAGCACTATTCATGCATTATGGTTAGCTGTAGGTAGTATAATGGGAGTTACTACATGAGCTTAATACCAACCAGAAAATACAAATAAACATAACTTATCTAAAGAGGTAAACTAAAAAATTGAATATATCCCATGTAGAGCTCTAAATGCCCTGTTAAGCAGGTTACAGAGTGATTTGGTGCAAATATTTATTTTTGTTTCAGGTTAGGGTTTGTTTTAATATATAGGAAAAGCATCCCTGCATTTCCTGGTTAACCAGAGATATCCCAGAATAATCAGATACTAGAACCTATTGCTAGCATTCTTTTCCATCTAAAACTGTCAGGATAGAATGAGAAGAATTAGTTGTATGAATTCAGCGATTGAAACCTAAAAGTAGATCTCGGCAAGCTTCTGGAGCTTCAGAAAATTGCGAGGCATGCTATGTCATTTGCCTATTTGTAACTGTGGTCCGCTGAGAAAGTTCCCTTGAACTCGAGGCAAGGCACTGCTTGGTTAGATCCAGTTGATGACTTGGCACCAGAAAAAAAAATGAATGAAAAGCATTTATATGGGCTTGCCACAGGATTACTGCAGGGTTATGGTATGGACTGCTCAGGATGAAATACTGTACCACAGTATAATATTGTGCCTAATTTGCTGCTTGCTGTCATGCCATGTATCCCCCCATCCTGCTCTCTCGTGCTGGCTTTGGTGCCAACGTGGCATGGTGATGAGCCATTTCAGCCTGTTCACTGACTGTTTACGCAGATGATAGGACGAGAGGAAATGGCTTCAAGTTGCGCCAGGGCAAGTTTAGATGGTATATTAGGAAAAACTTCTTCACTGAAAGGGCTATCAAGCATTGGAACAGGCTGCCCAGGGAAGTGGTGGAGTCACCATCCCTGGAGGTATTTAAAAGGCATGTAGATGTGGTGCTTAGGGACATGGTTTAGTGGTTGACTTGGCAGTGTTAGGTTAACGATTGGACTTGATGATCCTAAAGGTCCTTTCCAACCAAAACAATTCTATGATTCTGTGAAAGGAGAAGGCAAAACCAGAGTAGTTGTCCCTGTGGCTCAGCAAGAGCAAAGCACCTTTGCAAGGAGGGGAGGAAGGGGAGAGGCACAGATTGGGGATGCACCAGGTTGGCTTGGGCTGGTTGCAGCTCCCCACCTTAGTCAATGCAGGACCAAAAAATTGCCTTGATATTACATACAACAAACTATTTGTATGCAAAGTCGTTTTCAGGAAAAAATGAAAGGCCGTTTTGAGGGCCCTTTGCCATTTCTTCTTACTGAGGCTTTAGGATTTTTGTTGTCCAGCTTATAGAAAAGCAGTTAAATTTAATTCAGAAAGCAGCTGACTTAGCTCTTCCTTGCAATAACAAGATTTGGGTCAGAAAAGATTGGAACAAGAATAAGGCTTTTTTCTGTTGAATTTGCAGTGCTTTACTTACAATCCAGAATTGCCATTTTACCCGTATTATTGGTCAGTCTCCTTTCGTTTCCTTTCCGAATCACTGTGTATGAAAGGCCAGGTAAGCTGCTTCTGTTGGTTTATTTATTTAGAAACATGCACAAAGGCAGCTGGGCAGATGATGTGCCCAGAACAACTTGTAACCCCAAAAATAGATGTTTTCGCTTGAGCATCACACTGATACCTTGGCTTTTGCCTGGATTTCCTTGTCTTCCTTACTGTCACTGAGTTTCTCTTGCCTTCATTAGTTTCTTTCTACAATTCTTGGCTTCTCTGCCTGTTTTCCTGTCAATGTCAGTGGAAATTTCCATTAAGTTTCTGTAGTTGGAATACTGCAGCCTAGGCCTTATTCTTGTGGATATAGGGAAGACAAGCACTGAGAGTCTGATTCACCTTTTGTATTTCAGTGGGTTTATGAGGCAACTCCACAGACATCAGTGCAGATATTTTTGATCCACAGCCTTTGGGATGAAAGGAACAGTCAAGCCTGTGATCCTCAGCAGAAGCCTATAACATGATGGCTGTACATCCTGTCTGGTATCAGGAGACACCGGAGTCTGCTACATTTTGATTGAGACAGTCATAGGTATAGTTACATCAAACTCAGAAACACTAAGGGTGTCTTCAGCACTGCTGTGTACCCGAGCACCTAACTTCAGACTCTAGGCAAAGGCACCTTTACTTGGAACATCTTGTCTTCAAAATATCCGTCCTACGTTGTACATTTCGTACTGTATTAGTTTGTCTTGCAACTGAATATTGACATCAGCAATTAATTCTATTGTGCAAAAAACCAATGTCTTTTTTCCTTACTAGATAAAACCATTGTTTTGTATTTCTTTTCTGTTTTAAAGGCCTCTGCCTTCTTTTATCTTTAATCTAATGTCTTGGTTATGGCATTTCAGAGAGAGGGAAGGCTACCCCAGAAAAAAAACTGCTGTGACACTAGTTTAATCAGTTCTGCTTCCTGGTTGCTGGTGGTTCAGCAGAAAACTAAGAGGATATTTTGGAAGAGACCCTGACATGCATTTAAAAAAGACACCACTGAGATGAGTCCCCATTCTTGAATGCCAAAAAGTGTTTGCGAGGAATCTTTCTTCTGGCTGTAGAATTTGGCACACTTGTCATAATAATTGTTTGCTCGTCTTGGTTATGTGCACAACCACATACATATATGTCACACCCAGTCCAAGGCTTCCTGCAGAGTACAGTTTGGGATGGAGTGGGAGAAGGAAATCAAAGTGTTTGAACTTAAATCCTGCTTTGCACAAAGGCAGAGACCTTCACTAGAGCTATAAGACTGGAAGGTGCGTGACAGTGTGTTGTGAGCAGAATTTCCTCCTGGGCTTGCTCTGGTTTTCTCAAAGAGCAAATCCAGCCTGTAATCAGTTAATTATTTACATTGCACATAGAAACAATCTTTAGGACTGCCCAGGGAGGTTGTGGAGTCTCCTTCTCTGGAGATATTCAAAACCCGCCTGGACACAACCCTGTTCAGCATGCTCTAGGTGAACCTCCTTTGGCAGGGGGTTGGACTAGATGATCTCCAGAGGTCCCTTCCAACCTGAACCATTCTGTGTATATAGCACTAGCCTGCTTTCTAGGTTGCTGTTCATCATCATGTTGCTAAATGGCTCCTCACGAATGTGGGAGCAGGTTTTTGCTTCTGTGCTCTTAGGATATATGTGTGTTACTTTTTGTAAGGGTTGGTCTAAGTCCTGTCAAATCTTTCCTAAAGGTGTGGTTAAGCTCTTTCAGTTGGTTAAGCATTTCTCATGGGTAATGCTCCTGCTACAAATAAATACTTTCATCCAGACAGTGGCAGATAAGAAAAGCATGGCTTCTCCTTGAATGGCAGCACTCTTCATGTTGTGTAACTCAGGTTCCCTAACTAATGAAAAGAAAAAACTCACTAAATCAAACTTGATGTGATTAGAGGTTAAATAGTGCACCCAGGGTTTTATATTTAAAATATTTGGGAGCCTTACTAAAATTACAGTGGAAGTAGGCATGGATTAGTGCATGAAATATAAAAGATTTTGCATGGAAATGATGTGTGGTAATAATTATATACTAATCAAAGAATCAGACTCACTCCATATGAGGTGGAAAGTCTTCTGGGATGGTTAAGACTTCAGAAATTAATAAGTACTTTTTGGTGGTATAAATGCATTTGCTAGTTGCTCTTTCCAGTCTAGCATTATTTTAGCTAATGACTTTTTTTTTCCTTTTCCCTACCTGTCCTTTTATTAAAAACTGGATAACAGTCTGTGACTGGTTGTAAAATACAAATTTAAAACATCAGAAGAATGTTCAGGAAGCATAATCCACTGATTTAAAAATAGAACAAATCTCAGGCTAGTTACAGTGTAACTGGCTGATAATTTGGATGTAAATCTAGGGCCAGGAAAATATCTTCTGTCAGTAACACTGCATATTTCATGTAGAAGTGTGTTGACAGATACATGCCTATGTATAAAAGTCGCATCAAATTAAGTTTAAGAAACCAGAACTGAGGCTTTGTATTTTTTCTCTTCTCTCTTCCTTCTCTTCCCCCTCCTCAGCCTGCAGCGAGCAGTACTACTAGGTGAAAGCATTTGCACAGGTTTAGTTTGCAAGAAGAGCAACTGCTTACAGGCCTTCTGCTTATTGTGTCTCTTTCCAGCATTGATGATTTGGGTTTCTTCTCCTAGCACCTTTGCATGTGCTCTTTGCTGTTTGCTCATGTGACTATCTGTATTTACATTCTCTGCAGGGTAGAATGTATTTTGCATGAGTCAACAATCTTTATCCTTGGTCTCCAAAAGTTGTTCATACTACATAACAGTTCCAAGTAAGTAGGTTTTTTGCAAACATTTGATTAGCGGAATAGCGAAGGAATGGTAAATGAAATACATCTCACCTCTACAGTAGCAGATGTCTAGAGCCAAACTAGTCATCCTCTGCTCCACTTGGAATTAACGCAGAGAAAGAGGTGCTTTAAGGGCATTATCTTATGGCCTGTTTTAAACACTTGACCATGACAAGATCAGTCTGGAGTGTTTGTTGTTGACTGTATCTGCATCATGCTAAGTGCAGCTGAGCCTTATGCCTCAGCTCATTGTATTTCCATGGTCAGTTGAATTCTGCTCTGTGTGAGTATTGCTGCTCTGATGCTTTATTAATAGTTGCACAGACTATTTACAACTTTAACAATTGCCTTAAATCTTAAGGCAGCCTAAAGTTAAATCCTTCAATGGATGTAGTATCTGTCTGGGGAAGACCAAAGTTTGATGAAGGAGGGTGGAGTGGGGAAAGTGAAGCAAGTGAGAAATTACTTAGGTGTTGCCATACTTTCTATGACTCAGAATTTACTAAAGGCTGATTTTGGTTAGAGTGGACTAAGAAGAGAGGAGGTTAAGAGGCTAGTGACAACTCGGTATGAACACTTCAGGTGCTTCCTGGTCAAGATGTAACCGTGAGCTGGTAACAGACTCTGGCAGTTCGGATTTACACTTGTGAATGGGAACTGTTTGATAGCAACTGAAATGGCAACCAGTCTGAAAGGTATGGAGCTGCTAGTGAAGTGCCTCCTGGTTGTTTTGGGGATGGGGTGTTTCATTTTTAGTGAAAACACACAAGTAAGCTTCTTTGGAAGTGCCCCCACCTCAGCTAGTGAGTGCCAGGTTTGCTTTTGGTTTTACTGCTTGCCAGGAGACATTAACATAAGCAGGATACTTAAGCGCACTGTTAAAAAGCACTTTGCTACTCAGATGCATTAGTACCGTAAGGAAAGAAGGCAATCTGTAACTCGTAGTAAGGTAAAAAGCAAGTTACATAAATTTCGTTGTTGAAACAATTTACTTAATGTTTCGGATATTATTTTCCTCTTTATTGCACCAAATGCTTTCAATATATTTTTAAAGTGTTAACAACAAAGTGGATGTTTTAAGGATAAATTACACTTGTAATCTTCCCTAGCTTCTGTAAAACAACAAATATAGTAATTTGTGAACTCAAAACATTTTTCCTTTAGGTACTCTCCTTTCAAAGAATCTGCTATAAAAAAAATTAAAATGACCAATTGTATAAAGATGGGATAGATGCTGTTAAAGAGCCACATAAGCATTTCAATAATTTTACTGCAAATGCATTTCTTCTCTCTTGAGTGGAGCGTTAAGTCCTCTCATGGTCTGGACTTTTCCTCCAGAGCACTTATCAAACCAGAGTTCAAACGTCCGGTGTGCTGAGATGGTCTCAGGAGCTGAAAGAGATTATTGCAGTAATGTTTGTTTTAGCAAATTGTTCCTTTTTTTTGAAAATGACAAAAAAAACACACCTTACAGCTGGTGACAGTTTGTGGGTTAGAGGTTCTGAAAGGAAAATTGGACAACAGGGGTTTTAATGTAATTATAACACTATTTCCAGCATTTGCTCTATCAGGAGATTCTTTAAATATCAAAATTCATACTTTATAAAGTTAAAGTTCCTGGTTTATGTCACCGGCTTTTTAATGCTTTCCTTAGGCTGTAAGACCTGTATATTTTATAGGAAAACAATATTATTGGCTTGCAGGGTACCACTAGTCAACAGTAAATTCATCACTTAATGCAAACTTATTTACACAAGTATTTGCCTAATATCTGTTGTAGATTTTTATTTTGACTGTAACTGACAGGGTTTTCATAGGAAAGAGGTCTCAACAGCAATTAATGCTACTTCAGTTTGAAAACTTTGACCTAAATAAATCTCCACTGGTAAGGTTTGCCTTCCTATTCAAACCTCAATCAGAAACACCGTCTAGCTAGCTCTTGGGAGTATAGACTTTCCCAAACTGAACAAAAGTCAGCGGGAGCTGTTTTTGTGGGGCATTCCTGAAAAACAGACCAGAAATACTCTAATGTGAGCACACAAAAATCCATGGACGGTTGGGTGCTGAAGACACAGGTGCACCAACCCTGCTTCTGATTGGGAACTGGTTCCTGACAAGCATAGCTAATGGACAGGACCCACTATGTGTTTTCAGTTTGCTTGTGAAACCACACTCCTTTCGAAACAGCTTTGTACCAATGTCCCCAGCTCACGTGAGATGAAGCAAGCTACAATGGCAAAAGTGCAATTTTTTTTTTCTGGTGTAAATTAGACCTACATTGTGGTTTACTGGTGACACTTCTCAAGTGCAGAGCTAGCTCTAACTTTATTATGACCTAGATAAAACTAATAACTTCCAGATGGTAAACCAAAGTGAAATATTATGAGAATACAGCATTCTATGTGTATATAATTTTCATGTGTACTAAAATCTCAAAAGAAGTAACTCAAATGTCTTTCTGGGTGGTACTAGTCCTTAATTTCACCTTGCTGTTGAGGATTGCTGTGGATTTCATCTGAGCTAGTCTTATTCAGTTCTTCATGTGTTTGATTTCATTAATGAGTCACTGAGAAACAAAACCTCTGCTTTGATGGAGGGGGATAAGTTATTTCAATTCTTTGTGTATACCTATACATTGGTCCCTCTAGAGCTTATGCCATGGCATTTGCATTGCAGGTGATGCTCAGGGGCCCTTGTCTCAGAGGAAATGCAGGACCTTTCCTCTCCGAGGTGGTGTACAAACATGGAACAAAATATTAGTTCTTGCTTCTAGGTCTTTGAATCCTGGATCTGGTAGGCACACTCACTACTATGGTTAGAGGGATCACAGTACAGCAGCATCTGTTTATCCATCATTCAGTATTCTAACAGAGATTAATACGAGGCTATTTTTAGCACTGGCGGGGAGATGGTATGTTATTTTAGAATGTGTATTTATTTAGTTTTTTCTTTGATGGTATCTCTGTTAGTATTTGAGGTCACTTGAACCAGCCAGGGCCATTATGAGTCATCTTTATCCCACTGGGTTTACACATTGAGGTCTAAAACATTTCTTTTTAATCTCTTTCCCTGCCTCCCCCCCCCCTTTTTTTTTCCTGGAGTATGTCCCTAGAAAAACAACATATTTCTCATGTTGTGCCAAGTGCAGCTCTCCTGAAAATTGGCTTTAGTTGATCTGTCTTGCCTTCTGGGCTTATCTACTACTAGACGGTAGAAGTGGGAGGGAGACAATATGGAAAGCCTGAAGACAAGACATCATTACGTTGCTGGCAGCCTTACTGTATTTGAAGCCTGCAAAGTAGTCTTCAGTCTAAGGAAGAAAAGATGAGCATTGGAAAGATAATTTTCCAAACCGAAAGTTCGTCAGAGCTTTTAGTTTCACTGCTGTTTGAATTCAAATTTCAGAGTTTGTGATATAAAGTTTGCTGGTTGATGAAGAGCTTATTGATGATCTGAAGGTCATACGTAACTGCAACTGTAAGCCTAGGCAGAGATAGTGTGCACTTCAGAATGTATTAATTGCTTCAAACTTTGAAGTTCTACAAACCTAGTCTTAAGTCTTTCTTTCTGTACTTAGAGTCATTGGAGTAAATGTATTTTTTTTTTCTCATATCTGCGTGTCTAACATAGGGTACCTCTGTTTTTCATTTGATAAATAATGCAAAACTTGGCATCAGTTTTCTGTTATATTGAGACAGTAAATTTACCTGGGAAAATGTAAATGTTGAAAACATGTCGTACAGACTTGAATTAGAGAATGACAATATTTTAAGACTTAAAAAGAAATCTAATTGCTTTTATTTTCAAGGATGTATACTTTTTCAGTCTTGCTGAGCCTTAGTCATGGCAGTTCTTAGCCAAGCATCTGGGATTATTTAGTTTTCTTCAGTACTTCTTAGCAGTTGTATGTGTTCTTGCTGTGAATAGATAAAATTCTGTTTACTTGGGAATTAGAGAAATCTCATCCGTTGAGATTGCAAAAGGTAGCATGAGACAAAAATGTCAAACAAGGCTCTCCTTAAGTGAACCTGTAGAGCTGAGGCAGAAGACTAGAGTGAATTTTAAAGCACAAGTTTAAATTTAAATGAAGCTTAAATTGATAAGCAACTGATTTTTGTTAATATATAACCAATTTTAATTCTGTTTTGCATTTGTATTTAATGAAGTGAGTACTGTCTTTCTAATTAGGAAGATGCACTGTATGCCTGTCTCCTTTGAAGATTCCTGACAGTGGGCTGGCAGGCAAGAGTTTGTTTTTTAACAGAGAGATCCTTTTTTAAATAGCTTTTGTCAAGCTCTGTCTGATATATTGCGAAGCAATGCACTAAGCTGGCATTCTTTTTCCTAAGTTAAGTAAAACAACCTTAAATATCCTGGATCCATAAAGTGGAAAATAAGTTAATCAAAGCAATTTTTATACTTGACATCGTAATATTTTTTTTAAACAAAGAAAGTATTATCTGAAGACTATAATCAGTTCAACTCATGAACATGCCATACGATTTCAAAACTAAATCTCATCTTCCATAACATTTTTTTAATTTGGGGACCAGAAAAGGAAAACAAGTCGTCTTGCTTTTTTGACTCCCAGTTGGTTTTTCAACTCTGAATGACCTGTCTGTTCAACTCTGTTAGCTGAATGAGCAGAAATGAAGAAAATATTCTGCCTGCACCTGTGAAACAAGTTAGTTACCCAAAGCTGGTTTTGCAGTTCAGCAAACTGATTTTTTTAAGTACTTAAATGTTGGCAGCAAAAAGAAATGTCAAAATTGTTTTGTGTGCAGGAAGTCCAGTCATTAGTACAAGTTACTGCTGTTTCTCGTTTTACGATACATTTTACAAGGTACTGAAGTTAAAACTTCATTTAAATTTCAAAAATACATTTTTCCAATGAATCTTTATTCACCTTGTAATAGCCAAATCTAAGACTGAAGGCAGCGCTTCCAACTTGAGGGGTTTTACCTCAAAAACCTGTAGTAGTCCAAACCTTTTAAGTTCCGAAATTGCAGAAGGAAGCATTTTTCTGCTGCCTTCGCTCTCCTGCGACCTCGCAGTGAGTGGGATTGGCAAAATTATCCAAATAAACAAAAATCCCTTTTGGCAGGTTTGGGTTGGGTTTTAGCTTTGGTTCATCACATGACTGACCACATACCCATGTAGGTCAGAAGAGGAAAAATGATGGTGTAAAAACAGGGAAAAATGGGGAAGATCAGAAGTGCTGCTTCTGGGGGTGATGTTGGCAGTCCTGACTTGTTTGAAGCACTGGCCTTTATATGTTTTCCTGAAAACACCTGTGGCTCGCTGAGCCTGTTTTCCTCTTGAGTCCTTTCTTTTAACTAGGTAGAGGTGTCTATTCTAGATTTCCTGAAATATACCCCAATATTAACTGTGCAATTTCAGTCAAAAGTTGTGTAAAATCATAAATGCTTCCATAAATAATTGGGTGGAAAAATCAAATGCAAGAAAAAAAGGCTGAGCTTACAAGCTTGAAGCAGATACTTCTAATCCATCCTAGTTTTTATATCTTTCCTGATGGCGGAAAAATGACAAGCATGTTCCTTAACTTGCCGCGTGTGCCGTCTGACTCCTCATGACTTGGACGGCCACCACCTCACCCTTCAGGCACTCCACCTTTCTGCCACTGCAGAAATTAATTAACAGTAGAAATTAATGTCTGTCTTCTGTGCAGGAAGTCCAGTCATTAGTGCAGGTTACTGTTATTTCTCATTTTATGATGCATTTTACAAGGTATGGCAGCTTTTGGTCTGTCTCCTTGAGAAAAATGGCCATAGCTTTTACTGTGAGTTTCTCTTTCAAAAAAAAAATAAATCTTTTTAAGTTCTTTAGGTTTATATTCAAATTAAAACTAAGGGCAGTGTTTCCTTTTCAACATTGTTTTTCAAAAACTATTTCTTAGTAAGACTGAAAATGGAAAAATGAGTATGTGTGTGCAGAGGAATGTGGAGGGCATAAGGGTGCACATTCCAGATCGCCTGTGCTGCTGCGGTGATGCAAAGCAGCTGCAAGTCGAGTTAACTGGCCCTTGTGCGGCGCAGGCAGCCTGCTCATGCCTCTGGTCCCAAAAATATTACTTGGTTTGATACTACATGCCTTCAGATCTTCAGACATGCGATGTTGTGCTCACTGTGGGTGCATTATTCAGAACTTATATATGAGTATGTCTGTGTAAAATATGCAGATGCGTATGAAATTCTTGCTTAAGAAATAAATTAAATCTGTTAAATGTTTTTAATTTGGATTTTCAAGCATGGAACTAGTGAAAAAGCTAGATTTTCTTTCTCATACTGTTTATCAGCAATACATAGCCTGAGTCAAATATCAGTGGTGAGAGAGTTTCTGGGGGCTGGTTCTGCTCTCTTGAGTCTTGGAAATGTGATTCTGGAGTCCAGGAGAGGAAATAAGTGGCAGCTGATCAAATACTGGCATCAACCACCTAATCATGGGAAAATGCTTTTTGACGGGATTCGGAACAAGGTTACCATGGATAGTGTAGTAGAAACTACTACAGAAAAGGTCTTATCTTTACAGTTTGTTTTTGTCTTTATCTTTACAGTAAAAGTGATATTTTGTTGTCACCGTGTTAACTGAATGGCAAAGTTTGGTAATTTCTGTTTGATCTCCCTTCAGAGAGGCACTGTGACACTGGTGCATGTTCAGATTAACAGCACTGAACAACCACCGGAGTTGCTTTTTATTTATGGGCTATGACAAATATAAATAGAAAGCGGATTTATGTCCTCTTGCTTCTTGAACGTGTCCTGTTGTTCCCCTAAGCTCTTGAAATCCTCCTGTAACAAAAGTCTGACCTGTAAACTGAGGAAAAAGGTCATGCAATTATATTATGTTGCTTTTAACAAATTGTATTTTATTTTGCTTCAGCGGATAAAAAAAATGTTTACCTTGAGTTGTATAATCATTTCAACTCCCAGTTTAATCGGACTAGGAGGGTGATGGGACTTGAGAGTCGATGAGCCACCGGCAGCTCTGCTGCACGTCCCCATCCACTCATGCTCCTCCTCTTCTGCAACGCCATGAAGGCTTTCTGGGGTTACGAAATGCCAGACAGGAATTTAAATACTCGGCCTGCAGCAAAATGAACATTGTGGTTGTTATATCTGGGCAGTTAATATCCAATAAGTAATGATAATAAATCCATGAAATTTTGTGTATAACGTTGCTGCCAAAATAAAGTGGGATTCTGTGTGGAAAAAGGATATCCAGAGCAGAAGCAAAACCCAGCTCATTGTAAACACACCAGGATACTGTTCTCTCCCAAATACCGAACAACTGGCACATAAATGGCATGAGTAGCAAGAAGCTGCAGAGTGTATATATATATTTTTATATATATATAAATTAATGTGTGTTTTTAATATGTCTGTCAGAAGGGAAGAGTGATGCATGTTTAGAAACTATATTTGAGAGAACGAGTAAGGATTCCTGCCTCAGTGACCACAGAAGAGGTGGACAGGAAAGTGCTAAACCAACACTTCAGCAATCCCAAATGGCCATTCTGAGGTTGCCACCCAGCTCAGGCTCCTTTTGGTTTCCTTGGGCCTTAAGGCCTTTCGCATCTTCTCACAGGAGCTGTCATGCTGTCACGACTAGCAACAATTTCTGCTTTTGCTCTGACAGCATTTTTATAAACAGAGTCCATAGAGTGGCTTCATGTAGCAAAAAAATGTCTGGATGGCATCCTGACAAAATCTGGAAGACTGGTAACCCTCCCAGTGACTACAACCCTGTAAGCCTCACCTCAGGCATTACACTACTTGGAAGTGAAAAATTACATGGTAAGTGCAAGAGGAATACAGTGCAACCAAGATGCATCAGGGGGATAAATGAAGGGATTTCTCTAAACCAAGGAAATGCAATACTTGCCCATGTGGACTTATAGTACGATATTTTGCATGGTGCCGCACGGAAAATGATTGCTTCTTCTGGAGGATATAGATGGAGAAGTAAAAATGTTGTTTTAGCTGACGGCTAATGCGTGCTGGCAGAGCAAGTTCTGTATGTTGCGGTCTCCAGTTACTCTATAGGGTCCATAATACCAAGAACAACTGCTGTACTGCTTTACAGAACAGTTAAATACTTGTAGTACGACCTTCGTGCACTTGCTTCTGGTGTCACTTATCTTCAGTTAATTAACTTCATAAATTAGATTTATATAATGCAAATGGTATTGCTTCTGTTTTCAGAAAATTTGCCACATGGCTTCAGCCCTCACCTAGTCCATAATCAGAAATGGCCAGAAGGGATCATGTTTTAAAACGTCCTCATTTTCACAAGTCAACAATTTCCTAAATATTAACATATTTGTGAGGTTGGAATGTGTGACAGCACGTTAAAGTGTGTTACCCAAAAGCCTATACACAACTTAGTCTTCTTTCTCCTTAATAATTAATAATAATAATTTAAAAATTACTTTTGTTATGCCAGTGTAAAAATAACCAAATCATTTGGCTTTTTCTATGTTTGTTATTGCTTCTGAACAATGACGAAGCCCATCTGATGCCTTAAATTTTTGCTTTTTTTCCCCTATTAAATTTCATTTTGTAGTTATAGTGTTAAAGGTAAAGCTACAGCATCTCTGTATTTGTTCAACTGCTTACTGGAATTTTACATTTAACTGTGTGGACTCGTTTTTCCCATTCAGAAAAGTTATACTTGAAAAATATGATCTTAAAAGCTGTTATGAGAGATGAACATTATTTAATAGACTCCTTTAAGTCTGTTTTTTGGTTGGTTCGTTGGTCGGTCAGTTTGGTTGTTTTCCAAATCTAAGTAACATGATTCATGGAATACAAGTGTAATTTTATTTCATTTTGTTCTTGCTTGTTGAACTTTTCCAGAATCCACAACAGAATCATTAGAAACTCGCAGAACATCATCGGTGATGTTTGTGTATTACTTTGTATGTAGAGTTGAACTTATTTTCATTAAACCTTTCCCAATGTCGTAAATAAATACTTGGTGCCTCCTAGCATCCTTCTCTTCTTAGGTATTCTCTTGTGAAGCTTTCAGGACAAAGCCAAGTGAACTAAAGTTTATCTCTTGCCAGATAAGTGTTTTGTTCTTAATTTAGAAAAATACAGACAAGATTGCTATCAGACCTTGTGACAAGTATGTGTATTTTAAATCAGTATTTCAGACAATAACTGACAACACCTATTGCTATGAAAGATTGTATTAAAGTGCATCAACATCCCAGCACACAAATTGAAGTTTAAAAAAGATGTCTTGAGATATTTCTGCTAAAAGAATAAAATGTTCTTTTATCAATTTTCTGGCAAGCCCCCCTACCTAATCGCTTGTCTTGTTTTCTTCTTAACCATTACGTTAGCCAACAAGGATGAGCTCATCTGTATTGTGTGCATCACAACTTCTACGAATCTGAAGGACTTTCATTGCTTTACAATATCCTTTTGGACTGAGACTGCACTTTATTTTTGCATTCCATTTGCTACTCAAACTGTTTTGCTTGTCAAAAATCTCCACTACAAATAAGTTACATTTCTATTACTTTATCTTCCATTTCATTAATGTGCACTGGTATCTTTGTACACACTATGGCATTTGTCCTAGCTTTTTGGGAGAGTGGGGGATTATCGTGACAGGCATTATACCCGAGCTGCTTAATTTATATTTGGTCTTTGATTATTTGGCACATTATGAAGTGTTAATTTTTGCACTCATTGAAAGGTGTAAGCAGATTCACAGGAAGTTTAACCAAATCTGTAGAAATATGGCTTTACGCTTGTCTGACAGTATACAGCAGATGTTCTGGATTTTCTAGACTGTGCAAATGTTCAAGTGACTCAAAAGGCTTAAAAACTTGCATCGAAGCATTTGTAAAGGGAATGTGATTTTGGTGCTTTTATTGTAGGTTCTTTAAGCACTTTCACTCCAAACTCTCTGAACAGGAGTGATGACCAAGCTATAAAATCTTTCGTTTAGGTTTTGGGCCCTGATATTCCAAATTTAAAGATAAACACCAAGAAATAAATGTTCTTCAAAACCATTTTTTCCCCACTGTTTTGGGACTATATTCAGTATGTCACAATATCCTGTTCGGAGCTTTCTCAAGTATGTCACAATATCCTGTTTTCCACGTGGATGCATGAACTACAGACCTTCCCTCCTCAAAGATATCCTTCTACTGTTGAAAACAGCAGCTAAAAAGTCTCATGAAAACATCTGGGATTTGCTGTGAACTTTTTTATTTCATTTTGTTTTTTTTAATTCAAAATGAGACCATAAGACTTTAGAAGTCTTGCTACTTTTTTGATAAAAAGTAAATAAGCTGTAATTGATGTGTTCATTTCTCAGAATTTCTAAATCCATGAAATGTATTTATATTTTTGCAAAGTATTTCAGATAGTCTGTGTTTTTTGCTTTGGGAAAAGTATGTGTTTCTCCATTAGGCAATTTTAAAAAAGATTTGGTTCAAATTGGGCCAACTTTCTAGCATTAGTTATTGAATTTCATTGAAAGCAACATCTAATTGACAGGTAATCCACCTGAACTGTAAAACATGAAGTTGCTCTAGTAGTTACTGGTAGATGTTTTGAGACTGTAAACTTTAAACACCTGGTACTCTGGCACCTAGGTGGGCTTTCATTTTGTTTGTGTTTTTTCTCTATATATACACCTTAAATTAAAATGATCCTAAAGACTCAGAGAAAGTTAAATACTTTACCCTGTGTTTTTCTTAGTCATATGATTGCTTTAATTTCAGGACTTGTTTCTGAACAGGTAACCAGAAATTACTTATATAGAAGTCTCCTATGCCACTTAAACTCCTAGCCCATTATATAGTTAATAAAAAAAAGTCTGGATAGGTATTTTTTACCTTGTGCTTTTAGGGAAAAAAAAGAGATGAATTTTTGTGTGATTGAAATTATGAAAACCTCATTTAAAACAAATTAAGGAGTATTTTGCTGAACTGATTTATTTCTCTACAGCAGAACTTAGCTTAACCTTTTATTTCTCTTGCAAGAATGGCTTTGAGTGTAATTTAAACTGTCAAATGACATTTATCAAATGATGGTTTTGCCCTGTAACAGGCAAATGTCTTCCACAAAATTGATTAGCTGCTAACCTCATCCACCCTTTTCAGACCCTTCAAGGTAGATTTCAAAGCGTTGTAAAATAATCACTTCACTTTCAGTTTATACTTCAACACAAGGCGTTTACTGTCCCGGTAGCAATACTGCAGCGTGTTCCACATCTGGGAAGGAGAGGATGTAAATGCCTGCCTATAGCTCTGCCTGTCACCACCCAGCCCGTTGTGCTTTAACCTAAACCCTTACTCCTTGCAAAATGGGAACAGCTTTGGAAATAGCCTTTTATGGGATAATAGAAAGAATAAGATTAGGAAACTTTATCTCCTGGATGATTATGCTCTAGTAGTCAGGAGAATGCTCTGGTAAGACCTGCAGGGTGTTCAGTTATCAAGAAGGTGTCAGAAGAATGAAGGATAGCAGTCTCCTAAATGTGAAATTTTTACCCCAAACAGTTTTCCTCTGTTGTGTTCTTGTTGTCCAGCCTTGCTTTGTAAGAGCAATCCATTACAAGCCGATAGGGTTGCTTTTGTAAGCATTAACCTACCAGTAAATGAATTAACTGTGCCTTGGAAGAAGTCTGTGGTCCTGTCAAAATGGTGGCTCTGTGTCTGAACGAAAAGTACTGTCTGATATTTTTTTCTCTTCAGAGCTCTGTGCAAGTTTCCTTGCCAAAGAAGAAACAGATGCAGAAAGTAAACCATGAGCATAAAAATCTCAGAGCTGCTGATGGTGTTAAAAGTTCAATTCTATTTTTAGACCTCAATAACTTATTTCTTCCATAGTCTCTTCCACTCCCACTTCTTCCAAAATCTGTGTTTAAAACTACACAAATTTCTGAAAAATGCACTTGACTTTCTCTCAGGGTAACAAACCAGTTGTAGCTTTGTTTGTCTCAGCAGCTCAGACTGCTGTGAATTGGCTTTCAGTTCAGAGAGAGAGTTGGGAGATAAACAGAGCTGAAAAGACAGTAGCACTTCCACAGCTTCAGCCTCATCCAGCATGGGGAGGAGCAGGGGTTTTCCAGTGTGAAACTGCCAAGAGCCATCACTGCGATTGAGATGTTTTATCAAGCTGTTCGGTGTGAAAACACCTTATCCCGCCATAGGTTCAGCCAGCGAGTCTGGCTGGGTGGTATGTTATGTTGAAAGGAAACGGTATCTGTGCTGTGTATGAAAACTGAGATATTAAATACAAGAAACCAAATATAGAATAAAGGCTTTAAATAGGAAGAGAGTTTCAAAAGGAACCTCTAGGCATTGCTGTGATGTGCTGCATGTGATTTGTGATGTGTTTGGGATGAAATTTTGGACATTGACGTACATGGCTCCTTTGATTTTGTACATTTTTTTGTTGGATTTTTTTTTTCCATTAATAATACCAGATGTAGTGTGTTACACAGGTTTCTTACTGCAGCATCGTAGTGATAGGCGTCAGCTTGTATCTGTCGGCGAACAGGATCATTGTTCTGGCTCCTCTAGCTAAACATGCAATATATGCTGTAAATTGCCTTTATTATATGCTGCTTAAATATCTCATTGTCTGCTTTGCATACAAGCAATTTATTGCTGCTTATGTTCTGACAGAATGAAAACTAATGTTTAATTATGCATTCCCCTAGTAATGTGGTGTTTAGGGTGAATGTATCTGAATTAAATAAGGGCCATTAATAATGCCTAACAATTTATGATATATTCATTGCTTGATTTCAAATCATATAAATTAGAGAAGCTTATTTGAAATGTCACCAATATAAGATGTCTTTGTGGGAACACCTCTCTGTGTGCTAATTTCAGAATCATTACCAGCTGAGTCTTACTGTTTATTCAATGTCCAGTAGGCTTTTATTATTCCCTTATTTGCAGTTTAATTGCAGCCTCTGTTTTCCTGACAGTGTGAGTTCAATCCTAAACCTGCAGGAGCAAAATGAGTTGCAATCAGTCGGTTTTTGCCTGAAAGCCTCCTTTCACCTCAGCCCCCTCCCACCTACCATGGCCAATCCGCAGCCCTGAGCAGGTCCCTACAGCCACAGGTTTTTTGTACCATGTGTTTAAAGGGGCGATGCCAGTCTAAGACTTTTAAAATTGTTCTTCCTTAAAGCTCCTAAGTCACGGGTGATGTCTCTATCTCACATAACCATCTGATTTCATACCGATATCACAGAAGATACATGAATAAATTACTTAAAGAGAGGTTTCTGGGTCACTTATTAATATCTTGTGTGCATGAGTTTACAAATGTTGTTAATAGACATGAGCTATTATACATAATATGCATGGTTACTGTGCAACAAAAATCTTAGTCATTCATATTTAAAATAATCCATTCTCTGAGGCTATTATATGGGATTTAAATTCCTCAAAGATACAGTAAGCATTGTCTGTTTCAAATAACAAGACAAACTGCAGCAAAATTTTGTATTGGCAACAACAAATCAGGGCAGTTAAAGGATGTAGGCTGCGGGACTAAAAACTTTCTTTCTCAGTATGATGCACACGCATTTATCGTAGAGATGCTATAAATGTGGGTTCTCTTAGAAGTAATTGTAATTAAATGAACGTTTGATCCTGAGAGCTCAGTAACAAGTCAGTCCTCTGTCCAGTGAGCTCTTTCTGCTTCATTCGTGCATTGTGATTATCTCTTGTGGGAAATTATTTCTTGCTTATGATTTTGTTACCTTCAGAAGCACTCCTTAGAGGAAAATGGATATTACTTATTTCTTATGTAATTATTACAGCTATTGTAACACAGTTTGTGTTGTAATTTGGAATACTGAACTTTAATCCTCACAGGCACATTTAATTTGCTTATTGCTAAGGGCGCTAGCTGTATTTAACTGGTAACACAAAGAGATGCACCTAATACTTGCCAAAGGTATCACATGCACCCTACTTAAAATTTTGTGTCACGCTTGACTTTAAAACATAGAGAGAAAGAAGCAAAATTTTCATCTGAGATGAGTTGGAAGGCTCAAAATATCTTCTTTGTGTTTCATATTTAGTTTCTTTCAGATGTGACTGTTTCTTTACACGGTGATGGCAAAGTGGAGAATTGATCCCTCTGACCTTTCCTTTTTCTTTTAGCTTTTCAAGAGCTGTTTGTGGGGGAGTTTTGGATATTGTTTCTTCTCCCTTCCCCCTGCAATGTGGTTCCAGTTTCCACCAAGATCTAATGACATGGGTATTCCTTTCTGTCTTGTGTGCGCTTTCCAATCTGGCCTCATCAAATCTATCCAGAAGATGTACTGTTGCACAAAGAACCAGACCTTATACTTGAAAGGTTTAAATTAATTAATGGCCTGTGCCGCTGGGACATGCCATTACTCAGCTGGTGTGCTATACCAAAGGTCATTTCTACTGTGTGTTCATCACCTGCTTTTTTTTTAACTTCTCCTGCTAGAGAGGAATTCCCTAAAATATTAGAGAAATTGCTTTTACATACCTCAGACTTGAATGAATCTCAAACCCACATCCACCCTCCAAAAATAAACCAACCCTGACCCTCCCTTCCCAAACCAAAAAACTTCAGTTAGCCTGCATTTTTTTCCTGATTTGATGGGGGGGTGTACATTCACATCTTGTAGGGAACTACCTGGGAGAATTATTTTGGAAATTTTTTTAGAATAAAATAATCTCTAATGTATGCAAATATGAGCACATCTGGCTATGTTATTCTGCTATGCAAATGACATTTGTAAGGCCTACAGGAACAATTAAAACTGTGCTGTTATAGCACAAATTTAAATATCCACAGTGCGAAAACAAATCTATAAGTGTATTCAGGGAAACTTTATATCAGTAAATTAAGAAAGTGAATGCATGTGAAAACTTGCTCAACACAATTTTGATAATCTAAAATCAAAATTTTGAAGCAAACTTGCAAATTGTAGGTGGGTCATTTGAAGATGTGTGAATTCAGCATTATTGACAGTATTCAATGGAAGATATTCTTGGGATCACTTCTGGCTAGGATGGAAATGCATGTAGGTCTCTGTTACCCTCTTTCACACTGGAATTTGTTGTAAAAGCTGGCAGTCTTAAGAGAGTAGGTAATTCTGTGTAAGCAAATCTAAAATTTCATATCTCTATAATTATATCTACTTGTCTCTAGTTTTATTTGTACAACAGCTAGACTAGTTCTGCACACTCATGAACCTGCCCTGTGGTTTCGGGGTGAGATTGATGTACAGCGATATCAATTGTAGTAAAAAGCATGTATGTTAAACGTAGTGATTTTTGATCAATGTTTTGTTATTTTATGACATTTAATGAGCCCTCAGCAGGATTTATTAGGTTTGTACAGCTGTGTTTTCAAAAAAATTACTGGAGTTTCTTCTTTCTCTCCCTTTGGAAGAAGGAAAGAGCGTTCTCCCTACAGCTCCAAGGAGTAGAGCACATTCAGCCCATCCCAAACATCTTTTTGTTTCCTTTCTCCACTCTGCTATATAACTGCCATGCCTCTATCTAGAGTGTTTCAGAGCTTTCTGAAGAAGCATTCTGTAAAGTAAATTCAACAGATTTTATCCATTTTCATGTGGGCTGCAAGGATCTGAATAGTAAAAATGAGACATGGCAGGGGATATAACTGGGACATGAAAGTACTAAAAAGTGATGAGGCTGCCTGACCTGCCTGCTTGCATTGGTTGCTTTCCTCTGTTTAAGAGCTAAAAGGCTCGTTGCTATTTTCTTATTTTGTTTAACTTCAGTTCTGCAAAATGTCAGACTTGCAGTGAGTGCATTTTTTTTTTCCTCCAGTATTTATAACCTGTAGCCATTTCAGTGAAGGTTTCTCCAAAAGCCCCTCTTGAGCAAGCCAGCATTTACAGGCAACTAACAGCTTCCTCGTTGGAAAACAGTGTTGGATAAGCAGTGCTAAGAGCAGAGGAGCACCCCAGTGTTGTTATATCCATCCATTGTGTGCATTTGTATTCATATAGAGTGGGGTTCCCCCTAAACCCTGTAGAAAACTGCTGAAGCAAAATGTGCTCCGCATGAGCAAAAATATTTGACCGGGTATTCGAGATGCGTGACCAGAGTGTAGAGCACTCACTGTAAGAACATAGGTAAAATGTGTGTCGTGTATTTGGTGACTCTTGTTGTAATGGGGATCTCATTTGTGATTTGAAAGCACTGTTGCAAGCTCACAATTCTCTCTCATGTTTATCATATTTTAGTTAAAATTTACTAAAGTAAAAGTAGATAAATAGATGCAATAATAAAAACTTGCTTACAAACTAGGTAACAGTAAACTTGTCTACGTTTTATCATAAAGATGTGGCCAGAAGTGGATTTCAAATACATATGAAAAATCCTAATCTTGAGAAGACTGACAGTATTGATTTCAAAACTAGAAGTAATAGATGGTCAAAACAAAAGGACAACCTTAGAACTTACTTCTGTGCCTATTTCTAAGCAAAAATTCAGCTATTTAAATAACTTGTCTGACTTGAACAATCAAAAAAATGCCTGAATGCTGTGACTTGCAAAAACTTGGCAGAGGTCTGCACTGTTGGTAGAAACAAGCCTCTCCTTATCGAGCCCAAAGCATGTGCATTCACACGTAAGCAAAATTTCATTTTATTTTCACTATATAGTTCAAGAGACAGACATGTGAGACTAGCTCATAACTCAAATTCTATATTTCAGACAACTATTTACTTTTGCAGTTTATCTTTGGAGAGCATAGCTCAGTTGACAAAACGAGAACAGTGTGTTGGGATTAAAGACCATTTTGCTGGCATCCTCATTGACCTTCCATAAAAAGTACTCTCCAGGTGTGCTTTGAAGCACTTTTTTTTCTGAAACTAGTATAAATATGGAATGCTGTTTCTTCTTTTCCGAAGTGTCTATCTTGTGATTGCTTTTAATCTGGAAAGAATAAATCTGCTTTTGCATTCTCCTTTTACTTACAGTCACTCAGGACATATACACACGAAATAGTAGACTGAATAACATTTTCGTAATTAAGACATATGCACCATCTTTGCAAAGACATTAGCAACTAAATATATTCTGTTTTCTCTAGATCAATGAACTGAGCCATGTTCAAATCCCTGTTATGTTGATGCCAGATGATTTCAAAGCGTACTCAAAGATAAAGGTGGACAATCACCTATTCAACAAGTAAGTACAAGTAACAATTCTTTGTAGAAGTGGATAGTGGCAGTGATGTTTTTTGTGAAGTACTGTGAACTCTTATTTTTCAGTTGATGGGACTGAAGTTTTGATGATTAAGTTAATCCTGCGATAAACATAACCATCTGTGCTGGTCTGAAAAGCAACAGCAGAGGCTGCTGGGTAGTATTTTTCCTCCATGTGGTATATTATTGCCTTATGAGTATCTTCCATATTGAAGGTGATCCTTTATTGGTGTGATTATTTATGGCCGATATAAGCATTTATTTGGGTGTTTTTAAAAACGTAAATTCATGTGCATTTACTTCTTAGTAAGTGAAATATTTGAACAAGAATGAGAATTTAAAGCATATAACCAAGCCAAATAATGTTCAGCTTTTTGTAATCTGTAATAGGAAATCATACCAATCATACAGAAGCTCCAAAAGTATTAGGAGCATTTAATGTAATATCTACATCTCTTAAAAATAAAATGCTCCATGAACAGTATGTACAGACACACAAACCTATTAATGCTGTTTTGTGTATAACCTGAATTTTATTCAAGAATATATTTGGAAAAAGGAAGAATTCTGCTACTTTGGGTCCTCTGTTCTGGGGCAAAGGTTAAAATAACTTTTTTTCACATATAAGTCTGAAATTAACATTAGGATATTAAAATTAGCCCTGTGTTAAACTAGTCCATTTTTCCTGAAGCCTTGGCACTTTCTGGTGTCACAGATGGTATAGTAATTCTTGTGTAGTCCAATCTAAGATTTCACCTTTGAAGTAATTTTAGGGCAATGGGAAAACATCCTTTTCTCCTTTTGAGTCCATGTTCCAAAGTTATCAAAACATAGTTTGTGTTTATTTCATCCAGTTATGTTGTAGCTTGTTAGAGACAAACACGCATAAATTTATTAAACATTATAAAGAAAAAGAGCATGGTGAGACCAAATCTCATTGAATAAAAGAAAGCATTAGAAGAGAGATTGTAAATCTCCTTATCCTCTGCTTCGTGTGAACAGAATTGAGATAGAACACTCTAGAGTTACTTATTTCATATGCAAGTGAATTAAGTTGATTTTGTTTCCTGTCCTTTCAGAGAAAACATGCCAAGTCATTTCAAATTTAAGGAATATTGTCCAATGGTTTTCCGTAATCTAAGAGAGAGGTTTGGGATTGATGATCAAGACTTTCAGGTAAGTTCGCTTTCCAAACACCTAAACTGGTGATGTATACAGATTTTTAAGGTTAGTAATGCTGCAGTTGTGAGCAAACAGGCCAAGGTGCTGAAATAAAGTTGTTTTATTTTTATATAAGTTGGAGGAAAAATATGAGAAAAAGATGACATTCTTTCTACTCCTTCCCCCACCTGCAAGCAGAACATTTCTGTTTTACCTCTTTGCCTGCCCTAGCTGTCTTCTGGTTCCTACCCTTTTCCTGTCTTTAGTCCTCTGTGTTTCCTGTTAGAGTACCTCCCAGTCATAAGCCATGTTATTAAAACTGCGGAGTGATACCTCTTGCAATGAGGAATGAGTTAAAAATGTTTGGACACTACTGACAAGAGATGCTATGTTCAGCTGCGTCACTTAGATAACAGTTGCTTCAGTGGTGTGTCTATGTGAGATGTGGTTTCTGAAAAGACCACAGCCTTTTTTTTTCTTCATGCACTTTTTGTTTAGAAAAGAGTGACCTGTGGCCAACCAACTTCATACTGCTTCATTATGTCTCCGTTTCCTGTTGTTAAGAGGATCTGGATACAAATAGCTTGTGTAGAGCAGATACAGCAAAAAAAGAACTTGCTCTAGATTTGGCAGGGTTGTTCCTTGCAGTCAAAGTTTCTTTATGTCTTTGCAAAAGAAAGTTCTTGAACTCTGCTTCAGTCTGATTTGCCAATACTCACTGACATTTGCTTTTCCATTGACTGCTCCTAATGCACACTATTTCAGTCACAGGGACAGTTTCTTATGCAGTCACAATGTGAGATGTCCTGTCCTAAAGAGCACTTGCTGTATAACCCAGCATCTGCTTCCTGTTGTGCTCTTTTGCTCTTTTAAACTATTTTGGTGTCGGCTGCAATTGTGTTTGGAGCCTGTTACTAAAAGATATTAGAAGATATTTAATAAACAGTTTCAAGTAGCTAAACAAATTGTACCAAATGCATTGGTCATAACACTCCCATTCTTGCTACATAGAGCAGACTGAATACTGCAGCAGAAATCTAAATCTAAGTCCTTCAACTATCCCTTTTACCAGTTTTCCCCTTCTCAATATCAAGCAATATGTGTTAAAAATGCGTAGATGGGTTAAAAAAAAAAGCTTGCAGGAGTGTAGATGGAGATTAGGTTATGGATCTCAATATATGGCCACTGTTAACTTTGGTGAGATGTTTTGCCAGTAGGTGGAGAAGAGGGTTGGGTTGGGTTTGCGTTGGGTTGGTTTCTTTTGGTAGAGCTGACATGATCCTATCACGTGATTTTTCATTATCCTGTTTGCTGAAGAACTATTTAAGAGGAAATACACCAAGACTCAGGCCAACAGTTAAAACAGTTATATCAAATTGCATTTGATCCCTTTGTATGAAGATTTCCTTTTTCTTGACAAAGAAGGAACAGTGTGTCAAGGAGGAAGGACATGTGATTGTTCCTAAATTTAAAATTATGGTATCGGCTCATGCTTGAGATCTTTTAGAAGATGGAGTGATGACGTTCCTAGGCAGTTATATTTCATAAATATATTAGAAGGCAAGATGCTGTCATTAGTTAAAACTGGCAAACTTAGCATAGTCAGAAATGCTGCATTCCACAGCACGTTTCCATCTCCACTACTGTTCTACAACAGAAATTCCTGTTGTAACTATGTTATACTGCTGTTTGGATTTATTAATGATAACAGTGATAAAACAATGTTAAAGGATTGTCACTAAATAAAATGTCTGTATTTTCAGATTAAAGACAAAAATACTTGTTTGTAGCTATGTGGTTTCAGTTTTTTGACAATGTAACCAAACAACAATCCAAAAGAAGAAAATGCAACCACATCCTGGTTTTTGATTCAACAAAATGATGTAGTAGTTGGAAAAAATTCTTCAATGCTGTTTAGTATTTCAAGTATATTTAGCAAAAAACAGAAGATAGTTAATACTAATTTTGACCCAAGGGAAGGCAATGTCTGCATTCACTGTTCTTTTTTTCCTCAGTCTAAGCGGTTTGTCACTCTGAATTCTTATTCTACTGGACTGTTCTGATATTTTTTTTAAAATGCTCAAAGTAGTAATGTATTTTGAACACACTTTTTAAATTAAATTATTTTTACGGAAATAGCCATAAATGAAAATTCAAGTCACTCCATGTGTAAGATAGGGATTATCCCTATTAAAAGTAGAAGTTGCTTTCATTTTAATGTCACGTTCTTTGTGATTCAAAAAGGGAATCTAATTTGACAAAGGGAGACTCACTATATGGTTTTTTTTTTTCAGATAATCTTTGTCTTCAAGGAGGTTATTCCAATGAATGTTGGTTAAAATGCTTGTCTTATACTCAGAGCCAAATATGAATTGGAAAAAGCCTGTGCAGTATTGAACTGAGTGAAAGCTTATGCAAGAGATAGCAAATAACTTTCTCTAGATAGTTTTTCTTATATAATGATTTTCAGGAGCAGAGTCCTAATCAATTGTGAACAATGTCATTCCCATTATTAAGCAAGATAGGATTGGTTTAGATAAATAAACCCAATTACCTGGTTCATTAGTCAGACACATCAGTTTAAATCAGGAAGAACATTCATTTTAAATGTTTTTGTTTTCAGAATGTTCTGCAGATATCCTTGATGAGTTGTTCCAGAGGGCAGACAGTGCTTACTCATAAGGAAAGACTAAAAAAACCTTACCTCATGAAAAGAATTTGGTAGTGTACGCTCTAATTACTGGGCTATACTAATTTTAATTTTTGACATTGTATTGTTCACCTTGTACAGTAATTTTGTGGACTGCTTAACACATAGGCTTAATTCATATATGGAATGGTTAATATAGGGGTCTTCTCTTACAGACATCTCTTATCCCTGAAGAGAGGTTTAAATCTCATAAAGTACAGGTTTTTTCCTTCAAATAGTCTGACTTCAGAGTCAGGGGAATTCCTTAAGTTATATATGGTTCATGCCTTACAGGAAGCCGTTTCTAGTAATGGCAATTACAATTCCTATAATGGACTCCTTAGCTTCACATGATGAAAACCAACTCCTTTTTTTGAGATATCTTTGGTAATCTGTCCTATATCTGTCTGTCTTTCATAGCTGGTTGGGCATCTCTGAGACTTTTTGATACGTACTGAACTAGGATTAAGGTTTCATGGAGATACATGTGTGGTTGCTAATATTGAGTGGGGGTTTTTTAGTGATTCATTCTTTATTATGGACAGCAGTGTGGAAAATGTAGTATGAAGTTAGTTAAACCTTGAGTTTTATTCAAAGGTTGCCTATAGAAACTTGTTATGACAAATTAAGTCTTCAATCTTGTTAAGAAACTTTGTTCTTATGTCAAAAAAATCTTTTATTAGACCCCAGTCTTCCTTCTTGGTGATTACATATTGCTAAGATATTTATTGCATCAAATTAAAAAATGGTCTGGCTGTTTTTTCTTAGAAAGGGGAACACAGGTGATGATTAGTCAGTATGAATCAAAATTGCATTTGAATAATGGGAAAACCACTTATATAGATTATAAATTATCAAAGGGAAAGGGATTGTTATGTTTTGTGCTATTGGATGTTACAAGTAAGTACATATGGATCTCAGATTGAAGATAATTTTTTAAAGTGTCAAAGTAATTCCACAATCCAGAGCATTAAATAATGACAAATTTTGCCTTGATAGGGTAAGTTATCTTGATATTATATTTTTTTTTTAGTGTCTTCTATTTCATTGAAAAAGAATCCCAAAATTAAGATCCTCCTGACATTGACAGGAAAATACTTGAGAGCTCCTAGCAGAAAAGAAAAAAAAAAAAAAAGGAACTGGAAAACAGATGTAGTAAAGTAGATCCCTCACTACAGTCCTAAACTAATTTTTTATTTCAGCATTCCCCCATAGCTTTAGATATTGGTTTTACAAAGGTTATTCTACAGAAAGGACTCTTTTTCCCAAAATATATGGGATAGCTCTGGTACCTTTGGAGTTTCTTTTCACCTTGGTTGGCATAGTTTCTTATCTTACAAAATCCAAGAGTACAGTTCTGTCAGAAGAATTAGAGGAATAGCTTCTGTAAACTGCAAAATTATAAGAGATTAACAGGCAAGCAGCTAGCTTAATGCTCCCCAACAAACTCTAGAAAAATAGGGTCTACTACAGTTACAAATGCTTCTGCTGCTGTTACTCTGGAAAGGGAAACGTACTTTATTATGCTCCAACACATCTGTTCTTGCTTAAAGCTATTGCTGAATCCCACATCTAGATTCTGCTAGGCAAAAGAGGGAGACTGGATTCTTGCCCATTAAAATAGAATTGCTCATACCAGAGGGCACCAGTGTCCCAGTGTACCTAATGAGCCTTTGCTGGGGACAAGGGAGAGCACAACTGATTTTTTCTTAAAGTTGTAGTACTTAGTGTAATAGGAGACATGCTCAGATCTGACTTTGCCTGTCTGCAGGAGCAGTTTGTAGAGGTTCTCTGTACAGGACAAAGAATTCATAAAGAACTTTTAGCAGATGACCTAGAAGTTCTTTTTAATTTAGAGATGCTTGTTACTTCTCTATGTGCTTTTTTCCATATAAAAGATTGAAATCTAAAATGAAAATTGGTAATTCCTGCTTTTAAGCAATTTCCCTAATAACAAACCGTATGAACTCAGTATCTTTCACTTCTCCTGATATGGATGTCTCCTTACATTTCGGGATCTCTCACAGCTTTCTATACAGAAGGATTTATAGTGCAGACTCTAATATGGCATCAGGCAAATAATGCAAATTCTAGGTTCCTTTTTCAGAAGGCAACCTTTAATATAATTTTCTTTTTAAGTATCTAAACTTAAGATCACCAAAATTCTTGTCAACCTGTTAATATTTTTGCTCATTTTGTGTGACTTATCCAATCCTAAGACATCATATTAAGAGCTTAAAAATAATTTTACAATCCAAGATGATATGTTTCTTCACACAAACTAATATTAATCAGAGCGCTCTGCTGGTGCTTCTGCACTGAAATTCATGCCTTCATTTATTGGCCCTTGGTTTGGGAAGGAACAAGCCACCTCTAGCACCAAACTACAGGCAACCAGGTCAGCAATAAATATCTATCTCAGCAACAGCTATGTTAGGAGGTGGATCTTCTTCCTAAGACATGATCTTTTCATTAAATATTTAATAAAATGCATAAAAAAATCATGGAAGCAAAAACTGTCTTGAAAAGAAAATTACTGGGTTGGTCATTTTAGCATGGTAAGTCTGTCAGTGCATGAGAAGTTCTTGAGCTCATCTGTCAGATGAGATACCTGTAGTGGTGTATACAGTTTGTGGATCCCGAACGGACATTGGCACCAAGATGTTCAGAACTGCTGATGTCTTGTTTGACATGGATATAGGCAGTAGGGTGTTGAGCCAGCTGTACTAATAGAAACTGTGGAGTTTCTGGTCTTTCCAGCATGTAAAAAATGAAGCTTGCAATCTGAAAATTATGTTCTAGGATTTGGTGCCTTGTGAGCCCAAATAAGAACTTAGTGACTGTGGGACTTAACCTTAATATGTATGGCAACAGAAATGTTAACCTCCAGTTTCTCTTAGTTTTCCCTAGAGAAAACATTTAATTTGCCTTGCTTTCAGCAGTTCCTTGCCTAAACTAAGTATCTTTCACAACAGGGTATTCAAACTAGAAGTAAGTAATTTAGCATGTGCTGGCAATATCAAAACAATGAGCTGCTAGGCGCTCCCTGAGCTCTTACGGAGATAGCCATTGAAAGTGAGGCATCAAGCCAGGCTTTGCAGGGCTGAAGGGGAAAGGCTCCCAGAAAAAGAGCCCTACCTCTTTCCAAAGCAAGTGCATGCCTTAAGCTGACAGCTCCAAATCCAGACCTACAGTCTCAATAGGATAACTTGATTTAGGAAAGAATCACATGTTTTATTCATTAAATTCTCATTCGACCAAGTCAAGAAACCCATAACCTTTCTCCTGAAAGTATAGCTCAGTGCAAAAAAAGAAAAACTTGGTGTTTTGCCTTTCTCTGTCAAAGTTTTTCATGTCTTTCACCACAGTAATCACTCCCTGAATACAATTTGCTTATAAATGTTCATAGGTGTTCAGAGTGTGTACATCCACATCTTAACAAGGTTATAGAAGGGACTCGATATTTCTGACGGCTGCACCACAGGACCAGTGGTGTCCTGTTTTCATCTTTTGGAGGTCTCGTGACATTCACCATAGGTCTTTTGAGAGCCCTGCTTTTGAGCTGACAAGAAATCGTCATGGAGTATTGTGCAGACAGCTGCCAAAGGCAAAGGGAGGTCTTACCACTGAATGTGCTTTGCCTTTCTTCTCTCTGGAAATCACTGGCAAAAAACTGTCCCGAACACCATCCCAGAAGTGGGCTGCTTGTTTCAAATTACAGCAAAATAAACCTTGAAGCATCTATGTCCAGTTGTATGACACTGTGTCTCTCTGATATGCTTCTTAATCAGTAATCCAGGTCTAATTCATCCATATCCATGATTCCTGAGGTCTTGTAAAAAAAAAAAAAAAGAGGTTGGGGGAGCTGCCAGCTTGTCTTCATGAGAAGCTGTGAATGGGCCAGGCAGCACCGCTGTAGCTGCTGTCACAGAAGAACAGCCAGACCGTGTGTGCGTAGTTCTCTAACAGCGATGAACCACTGCCAGGCTTTTCCACTGACCTATGATTTCAGTCATCACAGAGCATCATCTGTGCACTTGTTTTTGCCTATTCATTCATGCACAGCTTGCCCAGAGGCACTCATAAATAGCCTAGGATGTGATCCGATTTGTCTTTAGGGTACGTTGGGCTTGTGAAGCTCGTTTTAGCATTCCATGGACTCTCGGATGAGATCACAGTACCAGAAACCATTGTTTGCCTTTGCCCAGACATCGCAAAATGGGAAAGATTTAAATCAATGAGAAGCTGTTAAGCCAGTCCGTTTGAAAGATTACTGTTCTTCTCAAGCTCTCCGTGCTTTATCACCAGAATTTTCCTCTTACCATTTTTTTCTTTTTGGGGAAAAACTCTGACTCAATGACAATTTTTATTAGGCTCCCTTTTCAGATTAGTTATGTGAAGCATTTGTATTACATGCAACACACAGTTCACATATTCAAAGTTTCTAAAATATAATCTTGTCTGCTAAAGTAGCAGTTAGAAAACAATGACATTTACATTAGATGTGTAAGCGATTATAAAGAGCTAATTAAACTGACCTTTAAATGTCTTCACCCTCTCAGAGGCTGTGGCTAATCCTTGGCCTCCCACTGCGGAGGTAAATATCCGTGCTGTGAACGTTTTAAGCAAAGTGGGCAGAGGAGGAAGAGCCTCACCAGCAGTTCGTCTTTGAAGAGGAGGGCAATACTTTGCCAGTTATAAATATAGCTTTCAATTACAGAGGGAGGGGAGACGACAAGCGCTTCCTGTACTTTAGTGGCTTTGCTCCATGTGTTTTCTCACAAAAATGGTTTCAGTTCAAAAAAACAACTCCAAACAGCTTAACTTGTTGCTCTTTGAAACAACCAAAGTCTCTCTGGAAATCAGTTTACGTTTTTTGATATCTGGTGTTGGTATAACTAGCATTATCAATAATATCATTAGTGTTACTTAATTACAATAGGCTGCTATTTTTATTGACCGATGTGCAAGGTAGAAACAGACTTCCAAAGGATAAAGCATTAGGTGGTGTTTTAGCTGGCTTCTAAGGACTCTTGAGGATGACTCTTACAAAGTATTTGGCTTGATATTTTGTGACTTTGATTTTTAAAATGCTAATAATTGTGGGGCTCTATAATAAAAAATAAAAATTATGTGAATAATAGATGATGAAATGACAGCAATCAGAATTTAATTGTCAATGAGCAATTGACATTTCATGTAGTGAAAACTTGCAGAATATGCAAAATCCATCCAAATGGCAAAGTGGGATAAAGACAAGGATTTTGTACAAAACCCACTTTGATCGCCTGGCATTCTGAGCCTGTCCAAATGAGATGCCTTTTCATATGGTCAGATGAATATGGATAAAAAAGAGTGCAGAACCACAGAGGGGAAGGCTGCATTCACGGAGGCAGTAGCTCTGAGAAGGAATAAGAGGTCAAGGAGGACAAGAATTTAGCACTAGTGTGAGCTCCTGACTAGTAGGAGTAACTGCACCCTTGGGTGGATAAATTGGAAGGTAGGAAATAAGACCAGAAAGAGCTCTGACCTTTTTTTAACATCTGTTTATTTTATACCTGAAGCTAATACTATATATGGGTTTGGTGCTAGTCATCTTAAAAAAGGAAGTTGAAACTTGGGATATAGAAAAAATACAGAAAAATGGCATCAACGGAATTTAAGGACATAGAGAATGCCTTGTGGTGGGAGTGACAGAGTTTGACCTGCTGCACTGGCAAGAATTAGAACTGAGAAGTAAGTAGTATATGAGTATCCTTGCAGAAAAACAATACTAGGTACTTTAGGAAAGAATGAATAGGAACGACCAGAAAAGGAAATAATTCAAATTCAGAATTAGACTCACCTTTTCAGCAACACAAATGGTTAAATGCTAGAAAAACTACAATGGTCAGTCTTGGTCTTCTGAAGTTGGAAAAATCAAAACTGTCTTTCTGGAAGTTGTACCTTGACCAAAAACAGAGATTGGGGTTCAGTTTAGGAATGGCTGGCTGAAATGGCTTCTGATGGGTAACAGTTGTGTTGGATTCTAGTTTATGAAATTCTGTTGAAGGCTCCAGAAAAGCTCCTGTGAACTTCAAGGAATTGTGGATCAGGTCCTAAGAGCACTTGTGGAAAAAAACTTTTCCTTACCCAGTATATTTTTACTGTAGGAAATAAAACTCTGTGCAGATTGCTGAGAGTTTGAGAAAGAAATGCTGAGGGAAGAGCGTGAGTCTATAGTAAAACTAAATAACCTTCCAGTTGGTTTGCTAAAGAATGTGCTGTTCTTGGGTGAAATGATGACATGTAATTTGGGTGGGATGATTACCTTTTTGTATCAAGAACTCTTTGGGAAATGAAATACTAGTAAGTGGTGCCGCTTTCACCCATTTATATTTAAAGCTGTGTCTTTATTATTTTATCAGAAATTAATTATGTGGTATGGGACAAATTCATTGTGATTTGTAGCCTCTCAGCACTGAAGACCAGATGAGTATTTCTGGTTGCCTGCTACTCAGTGCAATATAGGTGATATTTTTTTATATTGATTTACGTAAGGACAGTGAGACTTCCAGACAGTGATTTCTCAGAGGGAAACTATTTGGGAGAGAGGGGGAGGTATGTGAAAGAGAAATTTATCTAGTAGAGGTATCTCTGACCTTGGCATGTTAAATGTGTCTTCAGTTGTATAAGTAATTAAACAAGTAATTTAGCGTAGTCTTTAAATGACCTCAAAAGTATTCACACTTTAAAAGTACAAAACCTTTTCTTTCTCCTGAGACCAAAAAAACAGCAGGCACAAGATTAAAACTTCGCAAATGAGAAGTGAATGGGGAATTGGCAGAACACGCACACTCGGAGCAGGAGACTTGCAGTGAGTTGCTAAGTGAAGCTGTTAAGTGGAACAGGGTATGTGTGGCTGACAGATGTTTTAATTGTGCCAGAGGACCGAGGCACACCGTGGCGGAGTTGGAGAAGTCTGGGAAAATGTGAAGGGCACAGGGCACTGGGACCCTCTTTTCTTTGAGTTTTGTGCTCACTGATGCTGTAGTATAAGCAGGTGATATTTTTTTAACTTACTATGACTAATGCTCCAACATTGTACAGCTAGATATGTGCTGCACTGGTTCCTGACACAATATGGAAGTGCTGTGTAGTAGCAGTAACTGATGGTAAAAGGGTTGTTTAGACCATTAAACCCCGTATCTTTTGTAGGATGAGAGTTGGGTGGGTTTCTGTCTATATCTGAAGGATATCCTCCCTGTTCTGGCTTTGTGGCTCATAGATCCATGCTAAGTGAGGAGTGGCTTGTTTCCCATCTGTTCTTGTTCTGCTTAGTCTTCCCTTAATTAAGAAGCAGAGCCAAGAGGGAATTCAGTCTGGTATTTGCTCATGATCTATCTGTCTCTCCTTTCCCCCTTCCTCAACTGTACTTATATTTTCCCTTTTGGAAAAGGCAGATACTTGAGTGTCATTCTTTATTTCCTTCCCAGTCCACTGTAGACAACTCGCCTAAGAAGGAGATAGAGTTGCTGGGGGCAGTGGTGGGTCTCTCTTAGCTGAGTTTAGTGCTGAATGAGGAAGCCGAGGAAGAAGCCCTACACTGCTCTTCCTTCACGCAGGTGAAGCATTTGTGCACAGATGTCTATAGTACAACTTCTCTTACTCACTTTTTGTACAAATCATCACTGAAACCTATATGCGTGTTCTGGCAAAAGTCATCGATCACAGGAGTGTTTTACTTCATTTGACAGTAAGAGACAAGTCTATACAGTGCATCCAACAGCCTGAACTACAGAGCAGTACAATTCAATTAAATGCATGTTTTCAGTCTGTCTGATGAGCACTACTACATGTTTCTTATTATTGTTTACATTAAGATAAATGTGATTGACTTAAAAACGTGGTTTAGATAACCCCAGAACAAGTCAAACTTTTTTACTTATCTAGATATGTCTAAAATCTAGTTTTAAAAGTGAAAAATCCACAAACTGTCCACAGTCTTTGTGGTATAAAGTGCGTATTGGATGTCACACATGGTGTTACTAGGATTTTTGTCTGAGATTTCTTACCAGTTACAGGTTTACTAGTGGCTGTGCTTTAGAGGCTTAAGTGCAGGACTTTCTTAGCCATTTTGTGTGTTAACTTACGAGAAACATTTTCCAACAAAGAAACTCTTCACTTCTAGTATATGCACTATTAATTTGTTAGTATTTGGCAGAATTGAATGGGGTGCAAAATGCTTTGATTTATACTTAACAGTGTTGGGTCAAACAGGTAAGTTAGCTTCAGCTATATCAAAAGGGAAGGATCTTAGTGGTTTTAAAGTATTTTTAAATAGCCATATTGTTTTCCCCTTGAAGCCCCTAAACTCTTCTGGTTTGATGCTTTCAGTGAAGCTGTTCCTTGATCTTACTTGCTAATGATGACTTATCAGGCCAATTCTTGTCATCTTTTTAAATATTCATTGTTGTCATGATCAGGCAACAGTATATGTATTTTATTGAAGACTGATTTCTAACTATAAACAAATCTAACTAGTATAGTTGAGAGGTAAGATACTTTGCATCATACCTAGAAGCTTTACTTTAGAAGGAATTGAACTGTCTACAAGTACCTGAGAGGAGGTTGTAGTGAGGAGGGTGCTAGTCTCTTCTCCCAGGTAACAAGCGATAGGACGAGAGGAAACGGCCTCAAGTTGCACCAGGGGAGGTTTAGATTGGATATCAGGAAAAATTTCTTCACTGAAAGGGTTATCAAGCATTGGAACAGGCTGCCCAGGAAAGTGATGGAGTCACCATCCCTGGAGGTATTTAAAAGACGAGTAGATGTGGTGCTTAGGGACATGGTTTAGTGGTTGACTTGGTAGTGTTAGGTTAATGGTTGGACTCGATGATCTTAAAGGTCCTTTCCAGCAGAAACGATCTGTGAACTTTTCTCTGTTCACAGAAGTGAGAGTTAACAATTACAAATAAAACTGTCCACAGACAAAACTCAGCCATGCATTTATCAGCACAAGAAAGTGGTAATGCAATTACTAGTAATCAGCACAATATGATGGAATTAGATTTATGTTTTCAGCTTTTTAAACTGTACCTTATTAAATAAACTTATGCAAGTAACAAAATCAAGCACAGCAAATAGTAGTATTAATGATATCCTTCATCTCCCACCTTCCTTCAAAGTTCAAAGGAACTACGTTCTGTATATGAGCAAAACATTATATTGAGAGAGTTATCACAGGAATGGAGGGAGTAAAAATGAAGTGTCAAAGATTTTAATTAGAGGTTGTTTTTATCTTAAACATGTTTAATGTTTAAACATCTGATCTTAAACTCCAATTTATTACTAGAGTCAGAGTATTTTGTAGACAGGGCATTTGGGTTACCTGTGCATGTATGTAACTGTACTGCTTAGCACAAGGTTGTTTAGTTTATTCTAACAAATGAATATGCATGTGGTAAAATGATGGCTGTATGCATTCTTGATTGTTTGATATAGCTAACTAATAATAAAATAGCCATCTACTCAAAAATAAATGCATCACCATTTCTAACCCATTAAAGCATTAAGAAACAGTAAATTGTGTGCTAAATAATTATCTACAGGTGTATTATATTCTCTTGTTAGCAACATTTTTGGTATGATAGTTGTATCTGCAAATTAACTTGTCATTATACTTAGCAATTAGGCAGAAATCACTTCTGTTAGAAAAAAACAGCTATTGCTGGAAAAAACAAGAATCTGTAAAAAATCAGTGACTTAACAAGATTTCCTCCAGTTGGTTTAAAATATGACTAAATGTATTAATTTCTATTTGAATCTGTCTATCTTCTATTTTTTTTCTGTCTAGCCTGAATTGCAAGGAAAGCAGCATGATAAAAGGAGTATTAGTTAATTCATTCTCTTAGTGTAACAGCTATTATTTCTTTTTAAGTCAAAATTTCTTATTGCTTATGCTATCCATATTTTTAAATGCATCAAGTATCATATTCCATCATGGGGGAAAAAAAATCTAAATTTGTTTGTTTTGATGGGTTGCTACATAAATATACCTATATACTAGATATTCCTGGTTAACAACGGGTTGAAAGGAGGTTCCTGGAAAGCAGGAAGAACTTTATTTTAAGGCCTAACACTTAAAAGAAGTCTGTGCAAATAGTGCTTATGAAGACAAAAGGAGACAGATTTTAAAAGAGCAAATGGTTATAGGAATAGCATTCAGAAGGTTTGAAATCAAAAGTGGTTATTTTTGTCCCTTTCTGGCCACAGAAGTAGTAACTGAGCTTCAGCAGCTGAAAAGTGCAGAGAAGAATCATCTCCCATGTGTTGTATCTCAGTCAAGACATGACTGGCAAGATATTTCATTCATACCGAGTATTCCCAGGTCTGAATTTCACTCAAATCTGAGAAGTCTTTTGGTGAAAAATATTAAAATATACCTTAAAAGTGTTTGAAATTTGGGAGAATAAGGCTAGTTCAGGTCCTCCTTCCCATCTTCCCTCCTTCCCTCCTCCTTCAGAGGTTCAGCGGCAGGCTAGCAAGTACACTTTTTTGTGACGTTTTATAGCAAAACAACTTAAGGCTCCCCCCGGGTTAACTGCTCTCAAAGTTTATACCACGTAGCTTACAGTTTGAAGATTAGAGTTCTCTGGGAAAAATACATTCAGAAGACTGTGGTTACTGCTTTATTGCAATAGTTAACCTCAGAATAATTCACCTTTTTCTGCTGGGAACAATAGCAAATAATTACCCAGTAGCCTTTATTCTTGCTAACTGAATTACAGCCTAATAACTTCGCAGTAGTTTAATTCACTACGTACACTGATGATCACCCGTGCTTTATCTTTTTTCAAAATTAAAAATAATTATTATGTTACATCATATTTTCTAGTTTGTGATGAAGGTAACTGAATTTGTACAATTTTTTTTAAACTTCTAATATCAGTTCTTCCTCTTAAACTATTAAATATATAATAGTTTCTACAGTGGGTGGTTTCTAAGACGAACTCTATGATTCAATTTGAAAATTAGTGGAGTACTGATATCAAGTGTAGCATCAAGAAAATTCAGTCCGTTTATGATACCTGTTCTCTTGAATAGACTCCATCGGTACATAAAACATTTCAGTAGTGGAGTGGTGGGAAATGAATTTGGGTGGGAAACATCTGAAAACGGGTGAAGAAAACTGCAGTAATACTTAAATTCCCTTCTCTAGTATCTTCAATACCATGTGAGGTGGTGGTGTATCAGGACCCGCATCTGTTAAAATTGTCTGTCCAAAAGCCAGTGCAGAGAAGGAACTGACTCTGCAATGGTTGTCCCTAAAGCTCTGTTCTGATCAGTCTAGAAAAATGGTTTATTTACAAACATTAGGGGAGCACCCACATCCTTTCTTTCTTTAGTGAACAGAGAGGATAATAGACATTGGTACTAATAGACATTAGTAATTATTCTAGATCGTTGCACAAGCCTACAGATATACAGGGAGAAGGGTGCAAAGATTTATTTCTCCTATGTCTCATAATTAAGGTTTTCATTCTAATAAGACCTTGTAGAGATGTGTGCTTTTGGATCATTTACTGTTATTCCTGCTGCTCCTGAGTATTTCAGTTGAACAAAGTAACCTTGTGGGAAAATGTTTTTATTTCATATTAAAGTGATTTCAAAAAGCATCCCACATTTGGCATAAGATTTAACTATGCTGAAGGCCTGTTGAAGTCAATGGGTCGCCAAAATACAGAGACATAACTGTATGTGTTCAAGTGCCTTCTTAAATTGGCGCTTTAGTTGCCCTGACCTCTTGGTTGAGGTTATTACTTTATAATAATTACTGACCTTCTGTCACTGGGGTTGAATTTGCATGTCCAGCTCCTCCTGAAATCCATAGAGCTTGTGAACAGATTTATCAATGGTAAAACTTCCAAATAAGACATAGCTCCTGTAAAATTTTATGGGTTTGTTACCTGGTTGTGGTCAACTAAGCCACAGTAATTACTTTCTGAAAGCATCAACAATTCCAGTGTAAATCTGGTTTGTGCCTTAGTTCCTGGTGCCTTATCAAACCACACAAACATGTTGTAGTCTGTAGCTTCCGGAGCTGAACTTTTGCTGTTTAGGAATCTGCAACATTTACATTTATGTACAACATTTTATTAAACTTTCTGTGAAAATGGCTTTTATTCTAGCAGGGAGAACATTACGCTACATTAGTGTGGAAGAGGGGAAGTGTATTTCAATTTAGCAACAGCTGCTCGTGCAGCGTGATACAGTGAGGAACGATAGCAGGAGCTGGGGTTTTTTCCTACCAGTAGGGATATACCAAATGGGTACTGCAAGTTTATTTCATAAGTATAGAAGTGTTCCAGCAGTCTGTAATTAACTCATTCAACCTTTTCAGAGTATTGAATTTTTATGGAAGTACGTCCATTTTTATGGAAGTACGCATGGGGTGTAAGAACGTGTTTGTGTTTTCTCACGGCTGTGCTACTGCTGTTACTACTTATTTAAAAAAAAAAAATAATGGTGTAATTCAAGTATGTAACAATTGGCATAAACTCTTATTGGTAAAGAAAGATGTTTCCAGACAAAAGCAAGTTGTTATACTTTGTGTCATTTAGTTTTTACTGTTTTTAAATATAAAGAAATCTAGTCTGAATACTTCTTGTTTTCTGAAAAAAGTCAGCTGCTTTTGCTAGTGTTGAAGCGCAAGCGATTTTAAGCTTCAGTCTAAAAATGGTCACTAATCTCTAGCAGTTTTTCTTCTAACTACTATACAGTCATTAATCTTCCCCTCTTGAGTCTGTAGGAAGGTAGGTCTATTTTACAAAAGGAGGTACTGTACAATAATATTACTTGCTTAACACTAGGTATGAGATCATTGGAATAGCTCTGGTACTAGAGCTCAGAAATCTAGCTATGATCCTGTTTGTGTACCAGATCACACTGCCTCAAGAGCAAATCCTGTGCAGTTTTAAAGTGATACTGTTACTACAGATGAATCCTCTGTTTGTAGTTATTACAGTATAATACAGTGTTCGTTTTGCATTTTTAACTGACTGTGTGTTTTCTTCCTAGAAGCTGATAATGTATACATAACAAAGTGCAATAAATTCTCATTCAGCATTGAGAATGACTTGTGAACCACTGATGGTCAATACCTTTCCCCAAACATTCTTTTTGTTCTCAGAATATTTTTGAAGTGATTTGTCAAGATAATGCCATATGTGATTACATGCTTTGCAGAATTCAGCTTGGTGCAGATGTATTGAGAAAGATTTCAAAATAAATCTAAATGGTTTATATTTGTTCTAGTTAAAAGTTGTATATTTTTGCCTGACTTGATGCTTTTTTGTTTTAAATCAATTGACAGAACTCATTGACGAGAAGTGCACCCCTTTCCAATGATTCCCAAGCACGCAGTGGTGCCCGCTTTCATGCATCTTACGACAAAAGATATATCATCAAAACTATAACGAGTGAAGATGTAGCAGAAATGCACAACATACTGAAGAAATACCATCAGGTAATATACTAATTATTAACAGGGTGTGGGAGCTCTTCTTAAATATTATAATGCCAATCTTTTTTAGAGTATTAAAAGTTTTATATGACTAATTATGGAAAAATAGTCATTTCAGACTTTTTCCCTTTTGCATGAGCAATTTATTGTATGTCTGCAATTCACAAGGCTGTAGTCTTCTAAATATTTCAGCTAGCTTTAAGTAAAGTTATATGTCTACGTGATACAGAGGTACTTGGAGGCCGTAAGCTCCTTTGCCTTACTAGGACGATGTCCTTTCTTTCAGCTAGCTCCAGGCTTGAAGCTACTTTATTCTGAGCTGGCTTAGAGATGTCCGTGTACATGTGTACGAATGGTGCAGGTGACCTCTTTCTTCCTGGTCTGATCACTGAATGTTTTGTGTTTCACTAACAACAGATTTCAAACAATTAAAGTTGTATTGTATGAGAAAATGTAAAATTCCTCATAAAGAAAAAACAAGTTTTGCTTATGTGAATTTCCATAAACAGCATTAAAGTCAAAAGTGAATAGTGGAGATCCCTCAAATTAGCCATGATAGCTGTCATACTGTGCCAGGGTATAACTTGTGTGGACAGCGCAGGGGGAAGCAGAACTTGGGAAATACGAGAAGCCTTAATAAAATCAGTGCTAATTTTCTTAACCTCAGATCTGTTTGAATAAACTCTAAAGCTGCAGAAATCAGAAAAGCCTCTAAAAAGCACATAAAATGAGGTACCCAAAAGAAGGGGTTTTTTATCCTTCTTTTCATCTTCCTGCTCACTTCCATTGGTTGGGTTTTCAGGTAAAGACTTCAGTTGGGGTTTGGTTTTTTTTATCGTTTTGGGTGGTTTATTTTTTGTCTTGGAATGTTTTTGTTAGGTTTTTTTTAATACTGTTACTTTTGTAAAACCAGTTTTAAAGCCATCTTTTGAGGTGGAAGGGAGGCAAAAGCATGATTTTGAGGTGCTTAGGATTGAAGGTGTTGCTTGGCTGCCCTCCTCCCTCTCTATTCTTCCTGTGTTGAAGGGAGATCTCTGAACACCATCCAAGTCCAGAGTAGCTTGTGAAGCCTTCAAAGAGTTAGATATGAACTCTTTTCTCTCTCTGCATGTTGTCTTCTGGTTAAATAACATGTAGGACCACCATGTGTTTGTTTTAATGTAGGTAAATATCATCACTATCAGAAATGTTCATAAGGCCATCTTTTACAATTTTACCAACAAGAAATTTTAAACTATTATCTAATTGTAATTTGAGGATTATTATTTATTAGAGTTTTCAAACTTACAATTCTAGCTTTGATCTGAAAGGATTTTGATCTGTGAAGCAGTGCAACAGAATTAAAGTTTTAGTCCATTTCATATTTGGCATTAGAAGCTAGTATTAATGATCCAGATTTTGAGACTTAATCCAGCTGAGAAGTTGTACTGCTTTTCAAAACAGTCATCTCCTTTCAAGGGTGTTAATCAAGACAGTGCTAACATGAATGAACTTAATCATTTGGGATCTTTTTCATTAATGCTTTCAAAACATCAGGGTTCATAATAGGCTAGCTTACAAGTAATAATGATCTGAAAGTTATCTGTACCAGGCATCTGATTTCACTTTATGCTGGAAAAACATTAATATAAGAATGGAAGCATGCACGCACTTGGTATTAAAAACTTACGCATTTTTGCTTCCATATCTTAAATAGCTCGAGTCTGAAAGCTTTCATTGGTGCCTCCAAAAGGTTCATAAAGATACGACTTGCATTTCTTTTTGTCTCAGAACTTGAGAGCACTTTACAAAGTGTAGTAAATGCTGAGTAACTCAAGTACAGAGACAGTTTAATAATTGGACTTTTTAATTAAATAAATTAATTTCAGTATCTTCAGTAATGTGTTGTTAGAAAAACAAAATCATTTGAATTAATTAAAGAAAATCTAAATTAAATCCCATTAACTGGTGATGGCTTATACCGTGTCCTGTGTGGTGCTCCTGGGAATTGAATGCTTGGAATCATTAGGTACAGCAGCTTGTCCTCCCGTTTCTCTAGATGTTTTTCAGACAAGTGAAGCTTATCTTAGCCTGCTGGACAAAGTCTGGAGAACCCATTGTCCTGGTGGGAAGGTTTTAAATAATTCTCTTGACAAAGTCATCCCACAGAGGCTGGGCCTCTTAGACTAATTTCTACTAGCAAACAATGCAAAGCTAGATAACAACCATCAGCAATTGAGCTTGTTAATGGTCCCTACTGTGGTTTTGCTTCGGGCCAGCTAGCAGTTTCCCGAATAATTCTGGGCAAGGTTCAAGGTAGTAACTCGGGCCAGTTACTATTCCTACGTAGGAGTTCGAACATGAGCATCATGTTTTAGAGGACAGCTTGATAATTTGGATGTGAGCTATTCCTTTCCAACTAGAACTGATGCCAGAGAACAGTCCAAGACCTGTCTAATTCACGAGTGTGGATGTAACTTTATGGTTCTGTAAGATGGCTTAGTTGCAGTAGTACAAAGCTTTTCAGATACTGCACTAGTACTCCTGTGGAAATCTTTGGCAGTAAAACAAGTTCTCTTGAGTTCAGTTTTATTTTTCACACTTTCTTCTGCCAATAGAGTAAATATCAAGTTCCCTATACTGATTTACGTACCTAGCTTACTGCCTAGTATCTTCCTTAACTGTAATTGTTGCTGCAGTTGGAGAGGCTAATTGTAATTACACACAGAAGTACCACAAATACGGAATTTTCAGGGAAAAGTCTGCTTGTTAGCTTTTCTCCTGTTTCAGTTCACTGATCTCCAGCAGCACTTACCACATACGAGAAAATTTCTGGCCCAGCTAAGTTTGCTTCACAGCCCAGGTGTGACTGTTTGTGGCTAGTTTGGGACTTCTCGTGGCATGCCCTTCTGTCATACCCTGTGCCAGACTGCTCCTAGAGCAGAGCTGTATTTGAAAGGTTCAGCCTTCCAAGGAAGGGAGCATGCAGACGTGTTCAGACCCAGTTATGTAGTGCAGGGATCATCCTGGGAGGAATAACCTTTCTTATGTGCATGAAGACTAGGCAGGTGATTCACGTGAATTTTAGAAGACTGTTTCTCCCATTCCCAGGCCTCCCTTATTAGAGATCTAGTACCTCCAAGTTAGATCATCTATCCATTATGAACAGTAACTTGTAAACCCTTGGTATCTTGCACCCTCTTTCACCTGCCCAAAAAGGCAGTAATTATTTTCCAGTTACGTCTGACATGATTATGAGTGAAATTCATGCCATTTATGACAGATCATCAGGGTGGGTTTTTTGTCTCTACAAATTCATTCCAGGTTTCTTCCCCACGCCAAAACTCTGAATGAAATTCATTTAAACCATAATATTTACTCACCTGTTTCCTTATTAAGTCTAATGGCTCCAACCTGATAGAATCATTCTAGACCTTGGAAGTACCTGTCCTTGCTTAGAGACCAAACAAGCCTTATGAAACGTTTTCTAAGACTGTTTGAACTGCTTAAGATAAATACAAGAGGATGTCTACCTTTAAACAAAGAATACTGGGGAGGGGACCATGTCAAGTCAGAAGTGTGAGAGACTGGATATGTTCTTCATTCACCCAAATAGTCTTTAATCCCTGGCACTTGCGAAATAGCTGTCATTCTCCTTGCACCTTTTGGAGCTATGAAGCTACTGATGAGGCATCTGGGAGTTAGTGTGGTCAGCAGAGAAATGTAGCAGGGTGGTTTTCCCATGAACAACTCTATTACTTGGAGTTGTATTTCAATGATTTTTTTCTAAGTCACCAAGGTTAGAAAGAGATGTATAGACTGCCACCGAAAAATAGAAATAAAGATTATTTTATCAGTAACTGGAGTTCGTGGAGATGTATAGTCCACAAACCCATCCAGTTCTTTCCGTCCTTCCTCTCTCCGTCTGTCTGAAGGTGCAATAGCCCGTCTGTTCTTTGGAGCTGTGAGGAGCTGAGGTTATAGTTACACAGTCTGTATGCTTAGGTATTTACAAAAGGAGCAGGAATTGTGCTTAGCCTGTAAACACTTGTAAGTCTAAAAATACCAAGTCTAGATTGCGTGGTTTTTAGTTAACTGAAGTTATAATGGACATGACCATACATCTTAGAGAAATCAGATTATTTTCAGGAAACGGAATGGCTAGTATACTTGTTAGGAGTGAAAATAAAATAAGTTAGTTTGAATGAGTTATTAGCTTTCTCCTTTCTAGGTATAGTTCTATTGCAATATGCGTGGCATTTTTCAAAAACAATCAAGTTGAGTGCACCCCAATTTACATTATTATTACCACTATTTAAAATTAAAAAATTATCAGGAGTAAAACCAAAAGACATACTAGAAATGTGTAGATAACTAGAAGTGAACCAGGCTTTGAAGGAGTGTCAGGAGAAGTTACTATAGAAACAGCATATAAGTGTATATATATATATATCAATTCCAAATTAAAACTGTTGAATTGTAAATAATAGCACTGACAATTGTAAATTATAGTTGCTATCCAAAATTATAAGTTGCATTCATTCATTTACCCTGTCTGATGCGATGCCTTTTTTTTTTATAGTGGCAGTCAAGCCCACAACCTCAGACAGATGGTGAACGCTTCAGTCTAAACACTGACGCTTTCTGTCAACTCATCAGATGAGTCTGACGCTTTTAGTACTGAGTAGGAACACTAGAGATCATTATTTTCTCTTGCAAAGTTAAAAAAAAAACCAAAACAAAAAAAACAAACAAAAAACCCAACAACAACAACAAAAAACAACAACAACAAAAAAAAAACAAACAAAAAAAAAAAACAAACCACTAAGCCCACCACTTCTAAGCAAACAGGGGGAATAATATCTTTCTCCATGCTTAAAGTTGCAAAGCATCTTGTCATGTACGACTATAGACTATAAAGTCATAGAACGGTTTGGATTGGAAGGGACCTTAAAGATTATCTAGTTCCAACCCCCCTGCCATGGGCAGGGACACCTTTCCTCTAGACCAGGTTGCTCAAAGCCCCATCCAACCTGGCAATAGTGCATGGACCAGCTTTCTGTCTGCATTTAAAGACAAAACGGCCTAGAGCATGAACCAGCTAGGTTTCTAAGTGTTATGGTAAATACAAATATATATGATACGTTAGGTTCTTACGCTGTGAATTTCCATGCTAGCCAGTTTCTAACTACTGTAATATTTTCTGATGCATAGTGTGAAATACTGCTTTTAGTCACGTTTTAATGATAATTTGCAATTGGTTTTGGCTGCTTATATTATTGGTATACTATCAGTTATTAGTAGAACTCCTCGCTGCTCTTCAGGTGTTACTTCAGCTGAACATCATTTACTTATCAAATGCACTAGAACCATTGTTATGCTCAAATGAGTCAGACTTTGAAATATTAGAAAAGCCGTTGCTGTATGGGCTCACAGATGCAGGTTGACCATTTAAAATTGTTAAGTTAATCAAGCATGTTGGTGTTAAATACTTAAATAGTGTTTGAGGGCAAAATCAAATATTCATTTGAAATACCTCCAGATCTCATGCAGTTTTAAACCTCCTGACCCCAAGAGCATGGACCAGAAAAATGGAGTTAAACCTACTGCTCCCTTTGGTGTTGTTAAAGGAGAGCCCAGCAAAGTCATCTGTGACGATAAGTGCGTTACCAGGGTTTCACCCTATGTTTAAGGAACAGGTAATACTCTGCTTCCTCCTAAAGGAAGGAGAGTATTCATTTCAGCATATATTCAAGCTGTCTTTATATAAAGTTTCTTCTGGATGTATTGTCCTGTGCAAAAAGTTTAATTTACATAAAATACAGAATATACTATTGTAGTTACTAGTATATATGTAGACATTTTCTAAACTACAAATACGATTTTCAAGGGCAGAAATCGGTGACAGTTGAGTAAAATTCTGTAGGCAGATGTTGTAGTTTCTGAAACGTCTGAATCAAGATATCCTGCCCTTCCCAGTGAGATAAACTTGCTTTAAATCTTAAATTGATGTAAAAGTGGAGTCCTGTGCTCTTTGAGAGTAGATGACAGGCAGGATAGAAATTTTTTAAAAATAAATGAAAGCAACTTGAGTGTCTCAGAAAAACCAACACCTTTTGAACACCTTTTTTTTCTTTTTTGTTAAAATGGACTTCAAAAGGGATTTATTATTCCTCAGTGCTGACACACAGGTGACTTCAGTAAAGAAAAGAAATTGAGAAGCCATCTCAAAGCAGGTGACCAAGAGGGAATTGTTAGCATACAAGCCGTCCAGTATAAAACTGCTCATGAGTGCAGGTACCCTTTAGGTTTTCTATAGGTGGCTGTCCCTGTTGACTGCACATTCTCTTCCCTAGGCAGGTAATTGTATGCAGAACTGACACCTATTGCAGTGCCTGTTTGTCTCCCTGGCAACAGGCAGAAATAGTGAATAGTGGTAAAGGAGAGGGACTGCCCATTTACTGGAGGCAGCGAACAGCAGAGTGATGGGGAAGTGAATGGGAAGAAAGGAAAGAATAGAATGAGCTGAAAAGGGGAGATGACAGCATAAAGGAGAAAACAAAAGCAGGAAAAAAAAATGACCTTAGCTTCTGGAGAGCTGAAAAAAAAAGAAAGAAACAGGAAGACAAATGAAAGAAAAAAAAACAGACAGTAAGGTGAAAAAAGGGGAAATTGCACCAAGAGCAGGGTTCAGGGCTGTGCAGGAATCAAGGAATAGCACAAGGTTATTGAGCGGGAGGTAGGAGAAAACGTTCGAATTGTAAATAGATGGAAAAATGTTACTGTAGGCTAAAAGCAATTTTGTCACAGAAGAGGTGACAAGATAGGCTGGAGAATACCCCAGAAAAGAGAGTGGGGACTAGGTATCTAGAGATTTGCACTGAGATAGGCTGACATCAAGCCAGTAGGTTGCTAAAGCAGAGCTACGTTTAAGTCTCTGTCATCCTCTGTCCACGTCGTTACTTGCACAGGTTATTAGTGGCTTGCTTCCCCCTGCTCCCCCTCCATTTCTTCGTGAGTTATGTCTGTACATACCACAAAAAGGAAGGGAAGGGGTAGATAAAAAGGCAAACCAAGGCAATATAATGTACTATTAAGTGCAAATGCACATGAAGAATGATGCATATCATGTAACGTTGACCCTGACTCTCTGTGTCCTAATGTGGTAAGAGGTGAAGATTTGTGGGAGGTTTGCGAAGAAACATAGTGAAGGAAAGCCCTTCAGCCAGTTCCTCCTGTGAATAAACAGGCTGTGCAGAACGTGGCCCACGTTAGCCAGGGATAACATGGCTATCACTTTAGGCCTGCTAAGATAACTACTGATACCAGCTTTGATATGAAAAACCAGGAGAAGCATAAAAAGCAGAGATGAGAATATATGTGTTCTCATCCAAACAGTCTGCATTTCCCCTGCATCCATGGGCCCGCTGTTTCCTATGGGAGAGGTGTCCCTGAAAACGGGAAACTCTAATATTAGTGTGGGTGTTAGATGGAATTCGGCCTGTGCAAAAGGGTTGTACATACTATGGGCTGGAACTGTTACTGAAAAACACATCGGAAAACTTCACTGAAGGATGTGAAATTCCATAGGTAAATACCTAACTACACAAAATGGCAGAATGGACTTGGCTGCACTGGCTCTGTTGAGGCTGGGGTTTCACCAGCAGATGTTTTCTATGTATTTATTATATTTTGTGTATATAAGCTATTGATGCTGTGCAGAGCACTTTCAGAGGAAACCAGCATGCCCAGTGACTCATTTGATTGTGGCAGTAACAAGTATACCGTTCCTGGTAGCAGATCTGCAGCCTAGATAATCGCATGCAGTGGTGGCATTTAGATTATGTTGCACTTAGAAGTAAAATTAAGTACTGACCCAAGTCTGAAACAACACGAAATGTAAGCCTGTGAATCATAGCCTTGTATCTTAAAACCTGTATGTTTATTGAACACTTCCTTAAACAAAATTACTTTCTTGCATGACTTACTAGAAGAAAACAGCTTTATATGCCTTGAAAATCTACATCTAATGCTGTTACAACTTTCTGGTTTGTGTTGTAATTCAGCTAATTAATCCTTTCAGTGGGTCGCATAAGTACCCAAGTGATATTTTTCTGTGAAATTATTAGGATTCAAGAAAACAACAATAATCTGAATATTCTGAAACTTGACATAACTCTTTGGACAACTTTTCAGCCTCCTTTTTGGGGAGCGATTCCGTGTGCCAATACATGTGCACACAACATGTTAGCGGAGGGTATTGTCTGATTGCAGGCGAGAGGACTTGAAAGAGAAAGTTGAGCTCAAAAAAGGAGTATCAACCTCTTGTCCTTCACTATGTCCAAAGTGTTTTTAAGGAACTATATTGCTTGCTATTTAATTTCTTTAATGAAAGTATCCTTTAATGAATGTATAGACTTGTCACATAAGCGTTTGATAATTTAAACATGATTGCCTTAATCATGATGTAGAAAATCATGAAAATAATACATAAAGGGGTAACAGAATGAGTGTGTTGTGTATTTCTGAATTGTTTGCAAAACAGGGCTACCTGTGAGAAATAGAAATGTTGAGTTTTCACATAGAACCAAGACAGGTATAATTTAGAATTTAGTCTTCACTGATGTCAGATCATTCTACAGATTATCTCCAAAGTGAGGAGGAAAAATAGCAGAAAAGGGAATTTTGCCCGGTGTTTTTCCAAAAAGAGCCAAAAATGGCGTAACTTCTTTGCCAATAAATTATATGCACTATGTTATCTTTTAGTCATCCTGATATCTTACTGGCATTACCATGGGGGAGCAAGAAGCTAAGAATCTTATTTTTCATGTCTAATGAGATAGGAAAAGTTCTGTTCTTATTGAGGAATCTTGAAGCTGTACTCATACAAAAAATTAATGAGAATATAGGGCCATAAAGAATTTCTTACTCATTTTCAGCTTTAAGCATGGAGTTCAAGAGAGCTCAGAAAATTACATATTTGAAAACTATGCTGCACAGCTGATAAAATGTGTCAACATGCTGATGATACTTTATTTTGTTAATGGTAATTTTGTTAATGGTAATATTGTCCTCATGCTGTGCAGAAAAATGAAAATTGTCTGAATTAACAAAAAACGATGGGGTGTTTATTATAACACTTTTAAAAAATTGATTCTGTTACTGCATATAAGGACTTGTAAATATATTAGCTAAATATTACAGTTTTATTTAGCAAGGCTGCTTGATAGAATTTTTTTAATGTTCATTTCAGAAAGAGTGAAAATAAAGGAGCGAAGGTCTTTTCTTTCACTGAAATTTAGCAGTCCTGTTAAGCATGTACCGGCTTATTTTCTAGGCTCACTTTTATTCCAGCTGGGAGTGGGAAACTCCAGGAAATCATTCCTAAAAAGCACCTTGAGGTGACTAAATTGCTACTTCATTTATTTCAAGATGGACAAATTGAAAATCTGCCAACCACAGTCACCAGTGCAAGTCCTGCTGGACTCCCACCCAAACAGATGACACGTTTTGCCTCCTCTGTGATGCAGATATGGGGGATTGATAGTTTCAAAGGTAGGAAGTTCTAGACCAACCTTGTAGATGCTGAAAGCAAGTGGCATTCCTCCCTCTTTCCTTTGTCTCCCCATCAGGATAAGAAATGATGTCATGGGAAACACTGAAATCATGTTAGGGGCTTTTCTTTAAACTGCAATGGCACGAGTGTCCGCAGTCAGCAGCGAGTAGGAAACAACTGTTAGGGTACATGGTCTGCTTTGAGAAGGTCTCTTAGAAGGCTGCAAGAACATGGCCAGGTCCCTTTTTTATCAAGTGAAGAGCGGTACTAGCAGAGCTTTTCATGTCCTGTGTTGTATGCTAGTAACACTGCCCTTTCAGAAGGCATGTTTGCAAAATTTTAAAATGAAACAGCAGCATTGGCAACCCTAAATTGCTAGGCTAACCCTAACTTGCAAATAGGACTTAAGCCTTAATTGCCTTTTTCCCCTTGTCATGTAATACAGAACAGTTCGGGAAGGGGTTATCTGCTGCTAACCAAAAGATTTATTTTATGTTATTACATTGGGTATGTTGCCCATGTTCTGTGTTAATGACATTGCTGTTTTACAGACACTCAGAACCAGAAAGGTTGAAATTGCAGTTAGCAATAGCTAGGGTTGAAGAGATGGTTTGTGTCAAGACTATGCCCTAGCAGCTGGGAGGAAGGGCAGGGGATTATTAGTCTGGTACTCGTGATGTCTAGCTGCCATTCCGTCATGTGGCACAAACTCTGATTGCAGATAAAGCTTCTGCATCTTGGATCCTCATATGGAAAATCGGAATACCAGCATTTATTTTAATGCACAGGAATTCAAATTCTGTAGTTAAGAGCCATAACATTAGGAATGGCTGGGTCCATTAAAGAGTTGAGTGGCCTGAAATTCCTTAGCACTAAACTCCTTGGAAGCTACATTCATTTTTATCATCCTTGCAGAACCTAATCATCTTAGAGAAGGAATCACTCAGTAAATATTTTTATAAGAACAACCCTTCCCACCTTCTATAAAGCATTATAAAAGTATTTGCCTTTAGGATAGTATTTGTTGTTTATAACAAAATAATCAATGTAGTTTGAATAACAGAGGCTAGTATTTTAAACAAGTTTTCTGTAACTATTTATTAGCACTAATAGTTCTAATTTCACTTTATGATCAGATCTCTAAGAGAAACTACTGATAGTCAGAACGAGCGATGTATCCTGTAATGTTATAACTGCTTTGTGAGGTTGGTAACAGCCCTATGATTGAAAATCCTTCAATTCCAGAACTCCACCTTAAAATTTCTGCATCTGTTAAACACAGGAGTCTTTTCAGGTGCAAACTGATCAATCTTTGTGCGCTGCTCAGGACTGACATTGCTTTTGTGGGCTTTTACTGTCAAACTTCTTTGTATTTTAGGGTATACAAACATATTCCTTCCTAAGGTTCTGATTTGCATTCACTGAGCCTCTGCAGCAGCTTAAGGTATTTTGCCCATCCATCGGCAGTTTAAGCTTAAAATGCTACACTGTGAACTGGGACAACTGTGGCATGAGTATGTGTTCTCTGCATTGGGCTTTTGTAACCTCCTGTACAGGAGGCAGGACAGACAGAAAGGGGCGTCACAGCCCAAACTGTGCCAGCAAGGTTCAACAGAGCTCGCGCGTCAGAGTTGTTAGTCAAAATTAACGTTCGATTCACGGTCAATGGTTTCCATCTTTGTTGTTCATTCACTTTGTTTCTTGCTGAACAGGATTGTTTTCAGGACTCTCAGATCTTTCTAAAAGGCTATTTTTGATTTTGCCGTTTAAAAAAAGAAAGCCTGTATGTGATATTTGCAGATTCCAGTATTAAGTTAGTGAGAGAAATTCCTTAAAATTAGCAGAGGAGCCCAAAATTGCAAAATCTCCAGGTTTCCAAGAGCTTTGTTATATTACATGTTACCGAATGCTAACTACCTTTGTTAAACAATTCAAATGGCTTATTCAGTTAACTTGTTCTAAAGTCTCCAGTATTTTAGAATAATGTGTTTCTAATATCCAGGTTGCTCTGGCACAAAAGAAACAGCGGCTTCAGTATTCAATGAATATTTAAAAGCTGATCCGCTTTAAAAGCTGACTGTTGGTTAGTTTTCATGTTTCCTATATCGGGCTTGAATTTTTAACTTTTCTCCCAGTTCCTCTATTTGAGACTTGGTAGTAATAGAAAGAGGAAAGCTGGTGGGTCCTTTTCTGGTTTGCATCATTGCGGCTTAACTTTTCCTTGGTTCCACAAAATATGAGTGGATGTGTTTGAGTTGGTTTTAGGATTAATACAGTATTCTGAGAATAAATATTCATTCTTCAATAGTTCTCGTCATCAATGTAGTCTGTACTTTTTCTGCTCCCTCCAGTAGTCTTTGCATAGAAATTCGAACTATTAGTTATAAGGCAAGTGATGAAAAAAAAAACCCAAAAGTCAGGTTTCAGGTGCAGGTGGCAAACTTTTCAAGGTTAATAGCCTATTTGTAATGGAATATGGTGACCTTAAGGAAATACAATGATTCATAAATAAAAAAATACAGGGATTTTGCACTTTACTGCTCAAGTCTATTGACGCTGAAATGCAGCCGTCATGTGGGAACTAGCAGAAAGTTGGTGATAATAAATAATACCCCTTGCTGGTGAAAGCACTGTAAATGTTCATTGTAGTAAACAAATACTGAGAATGGAGAAACATACAAATTAAATTGAATCTAGGACAAGAGAGTACAAAGTACAGCAGTGTGATGTTTGAAAAAAACACTTGTTTTTTGACATCAGTACCAAATATGTTACCTGCATTAGCTGTGTTTTTTGGACCACAGAAGTGGAGAGGTCTGTCAAATAGAGCCTGCTCTTTCTGTGAGATCATCTATGGAAGTCAAGAGTTATAAGTTAAGCAGTTCAAAAATTTTCTTTTTTTAAACACTGGCCTAAAAGCAGGATAACCTCCTGATGAAGGGGTTTGTTTTGACATGATTTTTGGAAGGTTTGTCTCCACACAAATACATATTCAGCAAATAGATGTGTTGTTTTATCTTTAAAAATGTATAAATATATGTATTTATATAATATATATCCATCCTCATTTCTGTTTTTTCTTTTGCTCCTGCAGTTTATTGTGGAGTGTCATGGGAATACACTTCTTCCCCAGTTTTTGGGCATGTACCGGCTTACTGTTGATGGAGTTGAAGTATATATGATTGTTACAAGAAATGTGTTCAGCCATCGTTTATCTGTTTATAGAAAATATGATTTAAAGGTGAGAAATAACTACTGATGAAAAACTGACAAAGTAGCTGAAAATCTTTACTATAACTGTTAGGTTATGCTGATGCTTGAATAGTGCTCAGAATTTTAATTAATTTTAAATTGTGTTATGTAAGAGCCAGCATTAACTGGTTTACATTCTGCATTTAGGTTTAGCAAAACTGAAGAATGGTTTTATAGAAATTGTACAAATTTATTTGTATTGTGCATGTTTTAAACAGGAGGCAAATTTAACTGGGTACATTTGTTAAATGCAACAATGGTTAAAGGTAAAACCCTTCGGAGAAGTACAATAATAATTCTGCTTCCTATAGTTTTTTTATCAACATTATGGAAAGCCACAGCTGATTCTGCAGAGGGCTTTTATAAAATAACTAAATATCATCATCATTTAAACCAATAAAATGCTACTAACAAAGTACATCACTACTACAAAAGCTTCGTATTTCATTCTATCTTTTAAAAATAATTCAAGTAAAAAAGAGAAGGTTCTTAAAAACAAATTTCTGTTGCTTTTATTACAAGGTGTGTTACAGTTTTGTTTCAGAAGGTTTATTTGCTCATTGTAATTTTGCCAATAGTTAATATACACAATGCTTACAACAAATGCCCAAAATACAGTCTTAGTCTTTCTACCCTAAGGGATTGTATTTTAATTCCCTCCATATAGTCTTCCCTTGGAAACCTACTTCTTTCTAATAAGTTTAATTTCTATGTGTTGAACCACTAAGTGCATCTGCAAACTTGTTTTAAGATGTTTATTTAGCATTCTATATTAAGAGATTTGTAATGCTGCACCATCCTTTCCTACTGTCAAGTATCTACCTAGAAATTGCTTAGACAGTTGACTGAACCTGATTTATAAGAACTGATTTCCAGATTGTCAACAATTGCCTTTTTGGTATTTAGTGTTATTGGCAGCAGAGCTTACCCAAGAAAGATATTTTTTGACACCAGGTGAGAGCTCACTTGTAGCACAAGTCTCTACCTGTGTAGGTACTAAGAAAAAGAGACCACAGATGGGCGTAGGATTTCAAAGGTATTTTCCTGGCCACTGAGGCATTTTATTAAAATGACTTCAATGTCAAATTTGGCAATTTCCCTAATTTTTACTATTGTAAATCTACTTTTTTTCCTCCGGTTTGGTTTTTAGCTGATCCTTTTTCAGGCCCAATAGTCTGCTGGAGCACAGAATACAACGTACAAGGTGCATCATCAGTAAACTAAGATGTCAGACTTTTACCAGGCTTTATTATCAGTTAACGATATCATGCAATGAAATCCCTGCTTGCTGGGCCGTACATAATAACTATGGGGTACTGTCCCATTTATCTTTTCTCTCCATCCTTTCGAAGTTTTCTAAGTTTCTTTCTGCAAACAGAGTAAAACATGGTATATAAATATGTGGTTGGGAATCCTCACATTCCTTAAACTAGAATCACTCCACTCCAGCACTTCTTTACACAATGCACTCCTTCCAATAAACGATAGAGCTAATTTACCTGTCTTTCAATATCCAATGCTTGTCACGTTATTGTGTTTATAGTTATTGTTTCTTGCAGTGCTATTATGTGATAAACAAACACTGGGTACTTAAAGGTGTGGTCCTGCTCCAAGAAATTTGCAAGGAAATATATACAGCCATTTTTTGAATAAGCCACCTCCAGCTTATTCAGAAAGCATCATATTGCCTACTAGTTTTAAGCTAAAAGATAATTTTTTTAAAAGAACCTAAATATCCAGAATGTCTGGCAAGCACTGTAAATCTTGTGAATCCACAGTTGGTCTCATCTGTTCTTTTGACTTCATGTTGCTGTGCGGTGCTTTGTTCTTGTTTGTACTTTGTGATCTTTTAAATATTTTTATTTGTTTATATTGTGTGACATCCTTTTCAAATGTGTATTACATATGTCCAGATAGTTATATAGAATAGGCTATTCCATAACCATACAGCGAAACTGGCACAAAAAAGATGAGAAGTCTGCCAAGCAAACCGAACTTCCAGAGTGATAATCTCAAAATGAGGATGAGACATGAGGAAGAAGCTCCAGCAGTCAGGAGAACAATAGATGTAGAGCATTTGAGGATTTAATCCATCTTTCTTCTCTTGCGATACATCTTCTTCAAGTGATTGCAGCAGTTGAGTGGCGCTGGACATTCTACCTACTGTATCACCTTTCTTTAGAAGAGCTCACGAGTTCAGAAGGATGCGGTTCAGCTGCTTTTTGACCTGTTATCGTAACATTTTCAAATTAGTTTCTGACGTATGCACATTTTTAGATCCATTTTTTCTGTTTCAGGGCTCTACTGTGGCTCGAGAAGCCAGTGACAAAGAAAAGGTATGGTGCATTTCTGTTTCTTTTTCAGTTATCTAACCTGCTAGCTAGTCTCAGGACAAACATAACCAGTGCTGTTCTGCCCCTTTTCTTTTTTTTCTGTCATATTCTCCCCTCTTGAGTTCTGCCTTCTTCTCTCCTTTATCTTTCCTCTGTTTACTGCAGACCTTTGAATATTGGTTTGCAATGGTGTTGAGATTTCAGAGGTAAGTGAGCCAATCCTCTACCTCCTCCTTTTCCTTTTCTCTCTTCTTAGTTTCTTCAGGGCCTGCCCTGTGGTAGGAAAACATCAGGACTTTCTTCTCTTCCCTCCTGCTTCTTCATCTTCTTTCTCTTGCTCTTTAATATTGAGATTTATCGATACTCCGTGTCAGTTAATGGAATGATGTGATGTGTCACCACTTCTAATGTGAATGCAAAGATGAACCAAACTTTGAATTGTGAGAAACTTTGGGTATGTAAAGCTCATACAAACAACCAAAAAACTGACAGGCTTAGATGTACATGCAGCTATAATGAGAGATAGCCTGCCTCAAATTCTGGGCTGAAACTTTGCTGTAAAAGGAAACTGATCACTTTGTTTTTCTCCATCTCCAACTTAAGTTCATTTGGAAAATTTAATGTTCTCAAAATCAACATTTCTCTGAGGTTTCAGTGAAACAGCCTGATGGCACTTTAGGAGAAATTTGTCTAGAGATGCTACAGATAATTGAAGGTGGGACATATAGTCTTCATCATCTAAGACTTCTTAGATTTCCGAATTTGAGTGAAGTCTAGGAACCCATTACACTTGTTTTCTTAATTTTTCCAAGCACATTGCTTCTAAATTAGCATAAAATCATTCAGCAATTCACTTAAAAGACTTCATTTTATGTTGTCCTCAAATTCCATTCAGATCATTTGTTTTTCTCCTAAGCATTAGTTCTGCCATACCTGCCTCTCTGAGTCTTCTACAGATCACTACGGAGTAAGGGACATGCAGTAGCTGTCAGTCCTACAGTTCTCGCTGCGTGAAAAACTCTGTGCAAAGTTTTTCCACTTTGTCCTAAGGCATGACTGAACACTTATAATTCTTCTTCCAGTATTAGGCAACTACCATGTCCCAAATGCCAACTGCAGTCACAATAGTTGGCATTAGCTCTCTTTTGCTGTACTGGGCCCTCAAGATCGTGTCTTGAATGGTCTTCATTCTTTTCTTGTGGTCTATTTTTGTTCTTGTTTAGTAGCATAACTCTAGTGTTTTTAAAGCAGAGGGATTAACCCTTCAGTGTCTTACAAACAATACCTAGTGTCATTGAACACCTCTGCTGGTAGTACTAAAATGATCTGATAGAAATGAGGAGGGCAAATTATTTGGATGGGACTACTTAAGATTGCAACATTAATGCTTGGAATAGTAATGTAAAATTTAACAATACTATGTATATTCAGCTCTACAGGAGCTGATACTGTACAGATATTTGTGCAGTGGATTTGAGCAGTTTTAAGAATATGTCTCATACTAATGAATAGATTAATAATAGTACACATGTGCTGTAGTTAATATGTTGAGTGAGAATCTCAAAGAAACAGTGCCTTAATTTTGTTCCCATCTAAGTTCATGGCAAAATTACTACTGAACTTGATTATAACTAAGTTGAAACAAAGTTGTGTAGTTTTGTATAACTGTATACAACAATTATTCTCTAAATTTAATGTGAAATCATAACTTGAGTAAGGCCAATAACAAAAATGCCTATCAACTTCAACACATCTAGACCCTCCCCTTTCATTTTGAGTACTTCTATAAAAGAAATATTGAAAAACCTGGTCCCCCAAATTATTCTTCTGCTGTTTTAAATCTCACACATTTTCTTTTCAGAGGAATTTGATTTCTTGGAGACAGAACTACACTAAGCTTATTGATGTTCCAAGCAGACGGTCTGAGGCTGTTAGAACAGCCTTCTGTTACTCATTGTTCCCCTCAAACGCCAATGCGGTGCAGCAGGGAAGCCACAACTTAACACTCAGAACAAACATTTCTAAGAAAGGGAATTAATTGGGTAGAATTCTAAGTTCATAGAGGGAACAACATTTTATAAACGCTTTAAGAAACACTCTTAGGGATTCAAGCAAGGGAAAAATAATATTTTGCTTATTACATGCTTTTTGTCTAAGTTTTGGAGTCTGCTGTTTGATTGGAAAGGGTCAGAAGAAAACGCTGCCGCGTGTCTGTATTGTAGGTGTTCAGAACATTGATCGTCACTGTCATCTGAATCTCCTGCAACAGGTACTAGAACTGCAGTGGTTTACTCTTCTAAACTACTCAAGTGTTTCTAAAGCATGGGTTTTAAGCTTAAATAAAAAGGGGGTTGTGTATTTTCTATGATTCTATTTATATGAATAGACAGGGAAAGTTTGTTTTTGAAACTCAGAGCAGTGCTAAAGACGTGCTATCGTGAGATGTATCTGTGCACGTGTGGCACTAAGTTCAGGGCCTTTGAGGTCTGTGTGGACATAAGTATGTACATGGTCCACTATTTGTAACTGGCAAGGGAGAGCACTGTAGCACGTTTTTTCCCTTAAGTAGATGTCACTATTTCAAACTTTTTGTTGCCTTCTGTGGGAATCTCAAGCCAATCTTAAAGATGTTAAAAAGCCTGGAAAATTTTAGCTTGAAAAGGCGGGGGGGGGGGGGGGGCGGGGAAGGCATTTTTAGCAAATGCTCTGAAGAGATTTTGGCGTCTCCTATGTTAGAAAAAATTGCTCTGAATAATTAAAGAAACCCAGACAATCTCAAATACTTAGCTGGTGTAGTAACTTATTAGCTAATTTTTAGCCAGAGGCAAGTTAAATCATCAATTTATTAATATCACCCTGAAATTACATTAATAATAATAGAATTCCAATTAATGGCAGTGTTATTTAATTACTTATTATAAAGGTATCCACTACTATTCATATCTGAAAAACAGAAAAGTAATAAAAGACAGGAAGCTTTTGGTGCTAAAATGTCTGGCAATGCTGTAGTTTTTAAATGGGCTTTTAAGTAATTCATATTTAATTTCAAAAGCCAATATTCAAGTAATCAAATGGTTTTCAGAATATCAAGCATAATATGTTAGCTTCTTTTAAAGCTGCAGAAACCAGAAAACAGAAGAGCAAGTCTTTCAGTCACATTCTAATGGAGACTGCAAATTTTAGGTAAATTACTTTGAAATGGCAACCTTGGCTAAAATGATGATGTTTGTGAATCTCTTTCCTATCGAGCTACTCTCTTCTTATTTAATCAGTTAATAAATAAGAGGCAGTCAATTATGCAGAAAAATTTAATGGACTGTAAAATAAAAAATCAGGAAAAAAAGTCTTTTTCTACTTTAGTTTTGTAGTGTAAAATAGGTATTAGTATTCAGACATTTTTTTAATCAGTTTTTAGGAAGAAAAGCTGGCTGGAATGACTTTAAGAATGTTACTTTTCTGTCCTGTTTTCAGTTTTATCTTCTGTCTGACTGTCTGAAGACATTTTAATATGAAGACTGTTTAATATCCTAACATATTGATGATAAGCTCTGAAACTGTCATTTCAATATTTTGTGATAATTAGCACAGAGACAAGCTTCATTCCTCAGATTTCACCTTAACACACAATTCCTCTCAGTTGCATTATATGCGATGCTTTTAATAATAAAGGCATTACTTTCTTTGCAACAAGTATCATAACATGCACTTACAGATGTCTTGAATTTTAAGAGTATGTTGCAACAGTTGTCAAATTCTGACAGGTGCTCCTTTATTTTTTTCTTAGGCTTTAGCTCTCTTTTTATTTTTATTATTTTAATAGTGGGCATTTTCTATTCATTCCTTGGACAATTTTGCCCTCTTAAGTGAAACCAGGATAATGCAGAACTCCCCGGGTGGGCTGCCTGCTCACAGTTATGCTATGCTTGCGGTCCGACAGCAAATTAGCAGTTACGGCTGAGTACTTATGAAGAACTTGTACTTACAAAGAACTTAAGCAGAAATCTGAAGAAGAAAAATAAAACCTAACTGAACTGAAGCCCACCATATTTCATCTTTCTTGAGCAATTTCAGAGATCATTACATGTTTTTAAATCAATCCAAAACTGGTTGCATTGCCGCCTCTGTGGTATGTGTTGTTTCATAAATAAGCATAAATTGCAGAAAATTTACAGTAAATACATTTGAACAAAGTATCTTCTATTCAAGTTCATTTTGGGGAAAAAATTGCCATAGTTGACGGCTATGTAACATCTTAGTTAAATAGTACATAAAATACATAGCTCTGATAATTAGATTGGAAGATGCTGCTAGATGTTACAAATAGCTTCTTAGCTTTACTTTTTTCATTATATAGTACAACATATAGTAATTAACTGATTTCTGAGAGGACGATTATGACTAAAGGAAGAAGGATTTTGGTACAGGAGCATAGCAACAAGATTACTTAGTCTTGAATTACTTTTTTTTCTTTTGATGTCAGTAGGTCAGACTTCATTTGTTATATCACCCAAAATCTGAGCTATATTTCCCTGCTATTTTAAAATTGCTAATTTCAGAACAACATTTTTTTACTTATTTCTATTAGTGATTTCAATCTGCTGCATATGCCAGTCTCACACAACAGACATGTGAAGCATGTCTTAGATTTCTCTGTGAAATGAATCTCAAGGTTGCATATACAGAGATTATAACTTTCTAAAACATCCCACTGCAATACATCGCAAAGATAGAAATAGACATTCCGAGTTCAGATTCCTATTTCAGTATTTACCCTTCACATGACACCAACCCATTATTGTTTTTTCAGAACAAATTACTAGATGGCCTTTGTTTGGGTTTTTTTTGTTTAAAAGTCTGTTTTCCATATGTTAAAAGAATTTTAAAAAAACAAAAGGGGAACTTTGTCTTGCATTTCGTGTGTTGCATGTTCATTTTGCAGCAGGAAGACATTAACCCTACAGATAATTCTGGATGCATTTCCCTGAGCATTGAAAAGACGTATAGTTACTGTTTTGGTACGTGCTCGAATTCCTAATCCAGCTACAACGTCCTGCACAATTTTTTCTGTCCTACAAAAATGCCTGTTATACTGGCTAAAACCATTCCAGTGTTCCCTCTCAAACCCCATTTTGGGGTTACAGCTCGATTTCCATTGCCACTTACAGTCCAGTGATGGCAAGCGGAGCTGCAGACTCTCGTTTGGTTAGAAACCCCTGTCTAGGGCAAGGTGAATTGTACAACAAAAGTTTGGACCCAGCTCCCATAACTACTGTAGGGAATAAGCTGCAATCTTCAGACTTCCAAAGAAAGCTCTAGTTGTTCTTCCATGTTGTAGATGTAGTGACTCCAGACTTTTGATTCAGTTCAAAACCACCTATGCCAAATCATTGCAAACTATATTTAGCATAATATCCTTTTTTTAAAAATACTGCCTTCCATATGTGCTGGTGAGCCCAGTCAGTCTAAAGTTAATGCAACTTAGTTAATTTTAAAAAAAAAAAAGAAAAGTTGTGTGTGAGCCATTTGCTGTGATAAGAAGTCCAAGGTGAGGAGCTTCACTCTTGGCAGATGTTTTATACAATTTTCAAAAGTTATAGACTCTTAAGTCCAATTTTGGCATGATTAACCATGTGAATAATGTGACTCATGGCTAGTTCCAAACAAACGATAAGACTGCTACGCAACATTTCTCCTACAACCTAATCTTTGCCTTTGTTAGGTAAGAAAATGCTGCCAGGTTGTAAAGACAATTAGTCTCTTTCCTTTTTCAATCCAAGATTTATTCTGAAACTTTACTACAGCTGTTTTAGCGAGCTTCTTCCAAAATGTCAGCATTAATGTTAGCCATGATCGTTATTTTTGGTCATGATGCACAAAAATCCCTCTGAAAAAAAAAAAAATTGCTAATCTTCATTTCAACAGATTAGGATAGGATGCTGAATTGAGATGTGTTAAGAAAACTGCAAAAACTATTTCCATGTTCATATAGAAATAAAACTTCACCTGGTTCTTTCCTTTCAATAATTTATTTTTTTTTTAATAACAATGTCAGTGGGCTGTTTCACTGTAATTTTAGGTTTTTAATCAGGCTTGATCATTCTGTCATCTTAGTCAAAGAAAGCTTTATTGCTTTTCAGCCTTTTCAAAGGCAGTGTGAAATCCTCCTACCATTGAAATTCTCTGTGACCATGGCAGACTTTGGAATGCAAACCTGAAGTGTGCAGAGAACATGCTTTTTTAATAAATAAATACTTCATATTTGTAAAATCTATTGTGCCTTTCTTGCATCTTTAAGTAGGGGATTAAAAACAATGTAGATGGTTCAGAAAGAAAATCTATTATTAATTTAGTGGAAGTAGTTAGATGTTCATCTCCTGTGCAGCTCTTAAAATATTTAGTTCTTTAATGATAGTAATATGTTCATTATAATGAATTACAATCTAGGAGAATCTTTTTCCAATAAGGATTTTGCTTCATTGGAAATATTTGAGACTTCATGAAAAATTAACCGTATCAATTATTTCATTAAAGCAAAGTCTCGATTTTTTTCATTCAGATAGTGTTTTAAACTGCCACAATGTGGTTTTCTTTGTATTTATTTAGTTCAGTGCATAAGAAAAAAATGTACATATTAGGATTTTTCAACATGAACGCATATATTATGAATTTTAAATAACTAAGAGAGCCCCTCCTAGTCGCATATTTCATAGGTTTTAATTCCTAAATTCACAAATCAATTTTAAGACATGAATTTCAGTTAAAGTACTACTAGAATCACTACTAGTGCTGGCTGTCATTAGCAATATTTGGGACTGCAACAGTATCACAGGGCTATTCAGATTTAAATAAAGAGGACGCATGATATTTCCTAGCACACCAAAAAAAGCTTTGTCTAATAACACCTAGAAAGATGGAAGAGAATAGGCTGGGAGACATCATACAAATAATGTGGTGAGGACAACCACTGGCACGTAGCTTTTTAGCTTCAGTTTCTCATATGGGACCCACTGATTTTCTTTCTTCTTCCTTTTTTCTTCACATGACTCGGTATTGGCGTTTAATTTCTGCAGTTCTGTACTTGCCAAGTCTTCACAGCTACGGGCATTTGGGTGGAGAAAAATGAGTTCAGATAAAACTCCTCAGAGGGATTATTGAGGACTGGGGGAGCTTGCATACAAGGCAGTGAAGAGTCTGGCTTTTTGGGAGAGCTGATTCACTGCCCTGAATGTCCTTGGGAGTACCCCTTGGGTCTTGTGATGGAAGGCAAGAAATGCGGCTGTGTCGGCTTTGCTAGCTCACTTCTATTAAAAATAGATTAGAGACAAGGTTAAAGTGGAGCACGGCATCTGCACGACTGGCTTACCAGCTCTAGCATCTTCCAAAAAGACATTACTTGTAATGTAAGTTTATTTGTACTGCATATAGGACTCTTCAGCAGAGAAGCGTGCTTCCCCCTCCCACCACCTGCTGGTCCAACTGGCTGGTGCTGTGCTGGGCAGGAAGCCTGTGGCAGAGCCCAGAGATGAACCTGCATCTCAGCATCTTAACCACAGGCACATCCTTCCTCTTTACCCACCCCCCAGCTTTAAACAGCATTAATAGGGGTTTTTTTCAGAGTTAATGGGTTTGTTTCACTTTAACCCCTGCCTAGTTTAATAAGTAACTTGGATATAGCAGGTGTAAAGATAATACGAGATGGGTTGTTTTTTTTTTTTTTTAGTGACTTTGGGCTAGAAATGAAGGGAGCTTGGTTTCCTGCATTCTTCTCATTATTGTTGCATCTTAAATTAATTCATCAAAATCTCCTCTCCATTCTTAAGCATCCCACGCACTGGATTCCATCCTCTGACATTGGCAACATCCCTGGATCCGCAGTCCCGCCTCTGCAGAATTAGCCCTTGTCCATGGGACAGTTTGCTCAATTGTGTATGATAATCTCTACAGCTGTTAGTCTGGAATGCTTATCTGATGTTTCCCCTACTCGTTTTCATCCCAAACCACTTACAGAGTAGGCCAGAAAGAAAATCGATGCATACTGCGCTGTCATATTGTAGTGAACAATTCATTGTGAGCTTCAAGAAGTGTCTAACGTCGTCTTTAAGCAGCGGAGCACTGCAGCATGACTCCTCTGGGGAAGGAGTCTTGGACAGATGAATGGTTATAGCTCCATCTCAGCTGCTAAATAAAAGGGGTTTTCCTTTTATTTTAAATTAAAATAGAGGGTCTGTATTAGAGGGTATTTTAGTATATCAGAATGTTCTAGATGCAACACAGTAATAATTCAGAGCAGCCAGACTAGGACCTTATTTTTTTCCAGAGTTCAAAGGTGTCAGGATGCAATAGATTTAACAATGGATTCATAACTATTAAAACATTATTAATTGTTTGAGTTGTTTTGGGCAGTTATTGGAAGAGAAGGGTTGCTTTTCTAGACAAAAGCAGCATTGTGGGATCTTGAGCAATTCACACATTTCAGGTCCAAAAAATAAATTTTGGCAGTTGAGGAACTGAGTATTTCAGCACTTCCATGCACAGCCCACCAGCAAGAAGAACTTTTGGCCATTGTGAATATCTATAAGGGCATTTCAGGGTCTGCTGTGATGCTTACATTTTAATGCTGTGCTTTCCAATATGTACATTTTGGAGAAGAGAAAAGAACCTCTGACATTCTTTTCCTTACTGTGTTGTAGGAAGAAAATAAACTTTATGAAAAATACTGTCTCCAGTAAGGTTATGAGCAATGTCTGACTAGTTAAACTTATGGAGGACATTCCAGTAGGCTCATGTTAGCTGCCTTTTATTCCTAGCGGAAGCACTTTCAGATTAAGGGGAAATTATTTTATTCCAAGTGCCCATTAGTTCATGGTGATTGAGGGTTGCAGCACTCGGTTCTGCAACATTTTCTTTGTAAAGAAAACCTGTTCTTCCCTACTATTTATTAAGGGCGGATGGGGAGGAAAGGCTGTTCATTGCTCTTAATGGGCCAATTTTTTAAAGGCTCTGATTGCAGAAGCTACTATTACTTCTAGTGCTTGACCAAATACCCTGAAGCAACTGCTTTTTTGTGTGTTGGCTTGCTGGTTTTTTTTAAGTAAACTTCCAGGCACTGTCATCTGAAAACAGAGCCTGTTTGAGGGGTCCTAGTACTGAAACCAGTGGTTGCTCTGCACTGGTCATGTGAAAGTTTCTGGCTTTCCTTAGTGCTGTTGCAAATCATTTCATGGGAGAGTTAAAGATAAAGAGAATCAACTAATACTCCTACATCAAAAATGTTTAATTACTTATTTAAAAGGCAGTGGTCTTCTCTGGCATTCACCACTTTTAAGCAGCATTACACAATTCATGTTCACTTGATGCTTTTTAAATAATTATTTGGTATTAGGCATTATAAACATTCACAATAGCGAAGTAAAATGCAATCCAGTCTGACTTCATCTATAAGATCTGATGCAAGCACTTTGTTACGAGGTATAGATTGTGTTTCGACTTCACTTATTGCCAATCACTTTGACAAACGACGTCTTGGAAGAAGCTCGATGCAAATCAAGTATTGAGTCAGAGATTTTGCCTTAGCTACATTTGCTGCGCGCCTGGTAAACATACGCCTTCTAGACCATTTACGGAGGGATAAACTAAGCCAACGGCTCCGTGGGCGCAGTTACAGAGAGCTGCGTGCGATGGAGGTGCCTCTGCTTCCCCCGGAGCGGCAGCTCGGCGGTGCCTGCTCTCGGGCGCAGGGGAGCTCCGGGGGGGCCGCGCTGGGTCAGCAGCTTCACCGTGCTCCTCTTGTCCCGCTCTTACAGGAGTTTTGGTTTATTTTAGGCCAAAGAGCTGCCTACGTTCAAAGACAATGATTTTATTAACGATGGCCAAAAGATTCATATTGATGAGAATAACAAAAAGATGTTCCTTGAGAAACTCAAAAAGGATGTTGAGGTAAGAATGTACCTGTTCAGTTATATGTGATTAAAATGTGTGGCAGATTACAGATAGCCCAGGAAATCATACCTGTAATTCATTAATGAAAGCCCTTGTTTATAAGACTGTTTTAAATGAAACACAATTTAAACTTTCAGGAGTTGATCACTACTTTTGCTGATGTGATAAATGGCTTGCTGCCATTGCTGGTTGCCATACATTGTCCCTGCCTTGACGATGTGATGTTAAAATGATGGTACTGCTTAGTACTTAAGCGCTTTACAAGCCTAGTACTTCTAAATGCCCCCAAGAGAGAGGTGAGTACTGTTAGTTGTATTTTACAGGTGGAGGTACACCAGAGCTGAGACCATACACAGACTGTAGTCCATAACAGAGAATGTAGCATCCCCTACGCACAGCCATGCATGTTCTGTTTGTTTCATGTTAGTAGTCCAGTTTTAAATCTTCCTTAGTATCGCAACAGCAAGAGTGCTTCAGGAATTTGTATACAGCAGTTGGACTCGTTATCTTAATGTAGTCTGCTCATATAAATTTGTAATTGGCTGAATATAGTCAATAATTAATAGGAAAGTGTCAGTATGTGAATTTAATGTAATATTTTATTATAACTAATTTCAGCAAATAAAATAAATATTGCGCTAACTAGTTCACACAGCTTGACTTTAGTTTCCATAATTGAAAATATTGTCACTAAACACAATATTTTTCAATCCCTATACTCAGAGCCTAAAATCTGTTTTCCTTGTTGGAAGAGACCTGATAGCAAAATAAATCTGTGACTTAATAAGACTTTCAGGTATTTATATCAAAATGGCTCTGTGAATTGACTTGTATAGTTCTTCAGATCTGTATCTCAGTAGTTGCACAAAACAAAATACTGTAACTTTAGAATTTACCCAATAATTTGCTTTTGGGGAAACCTAATTTCCCATCATAATAACGATGAGAAATTTATGGTGATGATAATTATGAAAACATAAATATTTTGTGAAATATCAATGTGTTTATTTTATATTTATAATATTGTGCTGGAAAACTGCTCTACCAGTGTCACAGCTCTAGAGATAAGTTTATTTGTGTTTAAGTTTTGTGCTCTTTCAAGATGTACTGCTGTTGCTGACTAATGCTTTTACGGTAAGTAGGTTGCAGACAAGATCTTAAGTGTGTGCAATGAACATGGAAGATACTTTATTACCCCAGAAAGTGGATTGTGTGCAATCTTCTACATCATTTACTGGATTGTAAATATAATGGCAGATTCCAGATCATGTCTTGGAAGGCTATTTTTTGTGGTTTTGAAATTTATACAGAGCATTGTTAAATATCCATGTAAACCACTAGTGTGAAGTGATCTGGCACCTGATTTTAACAATGGCAAGCTGTTCTTTAACCTTGTTTTTCTTTTACTGGTTCTTCTGCCCTTGTTAGATAACTGCAGTTTGTACTCAATGTGTAAACACTCGGATTTCACTACAATGGAAAGAAACGCACAGCACTTGATATGATTATCTTAGACACAATATTTATAGTTAAACTTATTATGGAGTAGTATTCTAAACTGTGTGACTTTATATCCATTCTTATTTGTTATTAAATAATTTGTGTTACTATATTTCTCTCATAAATCAAGTCTTATGTCCCCTTCCTGTGTTCAGACAGACAAATATCTATTACTGCTGTTTTGATATCCTCTTGTCTATTTTCCTGCCTCCTCATTCCATCGAAAATGTCGTGAGAAAAAGCACATAAGGATATTTTTTTTAATTTTAAATCAGATGATCTTTTCTTTGTGCTGATCTCCCTAAGTCTTTTTGCTGTCAGCAGCAGCACACTTTTTTCCCAAGAACTGTTCTCTTCTAATTTGCAGTTCACTGTTTTTTTCCAAGAGTCTGTTCTCTTTCCTGCTTTTTTGTATTATTATTGGCAGATTTTTCTCCTGTCTCTCTTGGTATTTATCAAGTACCTAATGATATGCATGGATTCCTTCCACTCCATTGCCTTTGGCCAATCTCATCTGTTCTTCTTGTATATTGTACATCATCTCTTCAAACTTGATCGCTTCTAGTCTTGTGAAGAGTCTTTTCCTTTGTTATATTGAAATGGTTAGAAACCAATTTCTTCTTCCTTCTTAAAACCTCTTCTCACAATATCACAATATTTCTTCTAGCGCTTGAATTTACAGTCACTTGTTATCTCTGATTCCTCTTTTTTCTCAGAATCAGGATTCTGACGAACTGCAGTTTCTCATTTGCTAGTATTTTATACTCGTCTCATGCCTCTCACCGTTCCAAAGTCTGGCTTAATTCCCTTCTCTGGTCTGCTCTAACTTCCTTTTTATAGCCTTTTAGAGTTTCTGAAAACTGAAACAACTTGTATTTTCAGCCTTTTACTACGCATATCATAAACAGTGGTTCCACAAGTTCAAATCACAGTATTGCTTTCAAGCTGCAGCACCACTCTGCCCTGCCTACCCCTCACTCTTTGAACTATTTATCCCATCTTCCTGCTTTTATACCTTCCTTATTTCCATCCTCCCCTCTTAGCTTTCTGCCTTACCCTGTTCCCCTCAACTGAAATAACACTGTCTACACATCTAGTGCATTCATTTTTCAGTCTTCTTCAAATTCCTGTCCTCAGTCTTCATTCAAAACCACCCTTTCATTCGCATTCACATTTTGCTTGCATGATTTAAATTGCGAGCCTCTCACTGTTAAGAGAATATAGCATCGTTTCACATCTTCATGATGTAAAACTTCACTACTTTCTACTGCAAGAATATTTAAATGCTTTTTCACAATTCTTTAATCGTGGCTTAAAAGGGAGCGAGGGGACAGATTTAGCGCTAGATCATAGCACACCTGATAGCACAGAGGCTGGTCTGGACATTGAGCGGTGCCAGGATAAGCCCTAATTGAAACATGGGACAGGAGTGACAGTCATCGGCTTGCGCAGGCACAGGTTGTCACTACAGGAAAAATAACTTTTCCCTGAGGATTTTGGGAGAGTGTGCTACAGCTTTTTTGTAACATAAGTTGCAAGTGACCTGTGTGCTGTTACTACATCTTAAAAAATTCAAGTATCTCTCTGCTAGCTTTATCACTTAATCCTCCCTTTTGCTCTCTCTTAGAAGTGCCTGTTTTTCTCAACTGATGACATCTTTGTGTAACTTCTGTTTGTGAGTGGAGCTTACGTTTCTCAGTGATATTGATAAATTGCTTATTATCACTTTCTAGTTCCTTGCTCAGTTAAAACTCATGGACTACAGCTTGCTGGTTGGAATTCATGATGTTGAAAGAGCTGAACAGGAAGAAGTAGAGTGTGAAGAGAATGATGGAGAAGAGGAAGGTGAAAGTGATGGGACCCACCCCATTGGAACCCCTCCAGACAGTCCAGGAAACACGCTGAACAGCTCACTGCCCTTGGCTCCAGGGGAATTTGATCCAGCTATTGATGTTTATGGAATAAAATCCCATGAAAGTAAGCAGTAATAAATATTTTTATGTTAAGATGTTTTGATTCTTACACCAGAATCCTAAAGTCTTTGCAACCATGTAAAGGCAAAGTTAAAATGCACAATATAAATTTACTCTGTAGACGAGGGAATGAGTTGCTTTTCAGTGCAGCAGAAAGCAGAAGACACCTATAACGCTCAGCATATTTATGAACCTATTTCTTAAATATTGTGATGTGTGGGGATGCAGTCAAATAATTCACCTACTACACAATCAAATTGTATACGGGCTTAACTATTCAGATATAGCAGTTCTCAGGTAATTCATGGGGTTTTTCATCCTTTTCAGGAAATCTTATATCTATAATTGTCCTTTTCCCAGCAAATAAGATAACACTGTTAAAAACAGTCTAGAAAGAATGAGAAAAGCAGTGTTCTAACTTATATTTCACTTTTTTGGTTGCTTTTTGAAAATTTGTGCACTCATAACCAATTTCTGTGTTCCAGCTAAGAAAGTCATTATAAGGAGTGCGTAAGGAGCCTGAAACTGGGTTTGATGATAGTGTGTAAAACTAAGTATAACTAGTTACCTGTGGCTGTTCAAGACAGGAAGGTTATCTTTTTTTTTTCATCAGCATTTACATGGTTAAAGACATGTTTTTATTTATAAAGAAAGTACTATCTTGTTCGATGACACAGAAGCATTACCTTTCATATAAAACTTCATAGTTCTTCCACAAAGGAATATGAAATCCACATTACTTGAAGTGAGCAATAATTCCTATTCTGTACAGTGGTGTTTTATTTTACACTCATGTAGAGAGTTTTGCATTATATATGAGTGCAGTTAAACTCTCAATTAAGAACAGCTTGAGCCTGCGGTCTTTACAGATCTGTGATTCTGACCGACATTAACCTGTCTTAGCTGCTGATTGAGCCTTATAAAGTCTCCTTCGTTAGAAGGAGGACTCATGATAAAGATGTCTCAAAAGTCATTCTTACTGACATGTCTTTGCCATTTGCAGGTGCACCTAGGAAGGAAATATACTTTATGGCCATTATTGACATTCTTACTCATTATGATGCAAAAAAGAAAGCTGCCCATGCGGCAAAAACGGTAAAGCATGGGGTAAGTATCTGCGTTGTTTTTTTCCTCTGATGCCATTTATACTGCTGCATTTTTGTTTTTTAGTGCACCGATGCAGCATAGTTCAGGAAATCTAAGGAATGGGGAAACAGATCAGAATTTTTTCCGTTTTTTTTCTAGTTTAATATGTAATATAAAAGTACAAAGTAATGGCAACACATTACATACTGAGAGCGGACCTCCCTTTTCAGCTGCACGCATAGCTTTCTTACCCATAAAGAGCTCAGTGAGATGCCTTTTTAGGACTTTGTCCTAAATTTGTGAGATCCACCTTATTCGTGCAAAGAAAGCTGTTCGCCAGACACCTGTATTAGTACACAGCTCTATGAAAGCTGTTGTGAATGTTATTTCAGATGCAGGGCCCTAGTGATAGTTTCAGTACAGCCTGTGGAAAGTTAATTCTTCAGTATATACTGTGACTCACTTTTAAGACTTCTTTAAAAAAAAAAGTATGATTTGCAAAATTAAGCATAAAATGTACATATTAGATATTTGGAGACCATTAAGTGAAAGCTTCTGTTTGACTGCTATGAATTTCTTTATTTTGACTGAAATTGCAGCTTAGCAGCAGACACCAAAGAACCATGGTAAAGTAGCCCAGTCTTCCAGAATTACGATTTATATCTACCATTATCACTTCTATGGTGATCTAAGGTTCAAATTTCATAAACTTTTTAAAAAGAGCATAATTGTTCATGAGGCTAAAATCCTTCCTCTGTCTAAGTATCTGAAGGATCAGGGCGTTGTGGGAGGTTTTAAGCAAAGGGCTCAAGGCTTTTTAGTTTACAGTAGAGTGTGATGTGGAATGCTCAGCAATAAGCCCTGCACAGGCCTGTTGAAGGTATTTTTTTGTCTCTCTGAAACAATGCTCTCATTACTCTCTCTGCTGTCAGAGCAGCTGAAAGTTGATGCAGACCATATGCAGTCGTTATCTGGCAATTATTAATGAACTTTGAATGTAGCAGACTTTAAAAACTCACACTTATGGCATAAATAAGGGCTAGAAACATATTGTAAGTAACAACTATGATAATTAAAGCTGACTGTGATTAGAACTTATTACAGAACATTACTGTTGTACAACCATTTTGTTTATTTTGCTGTCTACATCCTGAGCCACCTGACACTGAAGTTTTTTCATTAATTGCATGCATGCAATTTTCCCCCTTTGTGAAATGGGAAAAATATAACCACAAATGTGGCCTAAGGCTCTGAAAACCTCTAATAAAAATCTGAACGGAATCGTGACTTCATTGAAATAGCAATTGTATAGCTTATTCAGTGAGTCCAGATTTAAATGCATATATGTTGAAAAAATGTTACTCATTGTTACCATATATTCCAGACCAGGTTATTTAGCATTCGGATAGCAATATACATTACACAAGTGTTGACACACTGGATCTGAGTACGATAATTTAGTCTTCTCTATATGAAGGCACTGCTGCTCTACAGACCAGAATCTATTGATGGATCAGTGGGTAGCGTGATTAAGTAAGCAGTAGAAATTATATAGGAGACTGAAGTACAATGCAAGTAAAGAGAAGTAAGGAAAGTAAAGACAATACAATTCAGAAATGGAAGATGGATGTCCTACAGTTACAGTGGTGAGTACCGTGTATCACTGTACTCACGTGAAGCCTAAAAAAGCATCAGTGAGACTCTGGTTGAGGGCCATTACAGTTTGTGTTTATAGCGTCTGGTTCTGGGACTGCAAATGAAATTCATTGAGTAAGTAACACTCTTGATGACAAAGCATCAAATAAAACACTGGTTCTTCCTTCTTTCCTCTCCCCTCTCCATCCTCTGTATAGGCTGGTGCAGAAATTTCAACTGTTAATCCTGAACAGTATTCAAAGCGCTTCTTGGACTTTATTGCCAACATCTTGACGTAACCTATCATGTTACATAGGACAGACACGAGACCTGGGGACAGCAGCAGTGGCTATGAGTGTAGGGAAAAAAAGGAACTCAGAGAAGCGCTCATCTTGCAGAAAGCAACCCCTTTGTTTACATCTGCTGGCAAAGATGACTGAACTGGGGTGGAGTACTCGCTTTAACAGCTGCCTGATATTCCCAGCATAGTTCTAGCTATTTCTGACTCTTCTGTGTGTGGAAAAAAAAAATAAATTAAATAAATAGAACAGCTTACTCAGAGTGCACTGTGACAGTAACGCTCTGATGCTACCAGCTGAAACGGAATAAATGAGCAAAGAAGTGTGGGGTGGGGGTGGGGAAGAGTAAATGCATGTTAAATCTACAATATTGATATCAAATTGTAAACTGTGGATCAGTTTATTTTTTGAACTAAAAAGATACATGACAGTATTCTTCATTATGATGATGATAATAATAAAAACCTTACTGCGAATGTTACACTTACACCCTGCACACTGGCACTCCTTCAAAAAACAGCTGCAACAACCCTTGGTGCCGGAGGCTTTTCCCATTCAGTTCCTAGCAGTTGGGTTTTTTTCCTTTTTTTTCTCCCTTTCCCATTTTTGTCTTCTTTTCAGCACATTGCATCAGGAAGTTCAGCCTCTCAGACATCTGAGAGCCAGCGTCTCTTATCTTAACGAAGAGCTAATGTAATTCGTGCTATGTGTACATTTTTGCTAGAGTAGACTTATGTTAAGGGAAAACTTTGCTTATTTCACTTTGTTACCTGAAGTTTTCGTTTGTTTTATATTCTTGCAATATAGGAACTAATAATGTTATAAGTGGGAAAAAAGCTTATCTGAAGAAGCGCATAGTTTGGGGCAATAGTAGCTCCATCTTTCACCCATCATGAAAGATGTGCACGCTGATAGAAATTCCATTCCCTTGTAATTTACTGGGAATTTGCAGTTTAAATGCTTATGTTATACTGTTGAAACAGCGGTATTTTGTTATAGATTATCCCTCAAAAAATGAACCCTGAATTTTACTGTTTACATTATTAGGAAAGCAGGGATATTTCTGAATTTCAGAACCGTGTACAATATATGACTTCTGAGTTTACATGTAAAGTTATTTTGCAGTACAAATGAAGTAATGTTTGTCATCTTCCAAGGTGTCATGTGCAGTAGTGTACTAAAGTGAATGTCTCGCTCACCTCCATGATGGACTCTTTTACAATAAAACGAGAAAGGATATTTCAGAGGGATTTTACCAAGGTCGTCTTTTAGCATCAAAATGACCTGTCCTGCCATTTACTCAAGTTTGATTGTATAGTACATTGCCTAAAACTGTGCTGATCATGTTTAACTTGTTTAAAATTTTTAAACAACAACATTGTATTTCTCCTCTTCTTGTATTTTTCCCTGAAAGACTCCATGCTTGAAAGAGACCAATTTACATATGCTTAAAAGTTTATCTACTTATACACTGTGCTAAAGCTGTGCCTTTGAAATTTCTTTATTGAAGTTGTTAGATTTTGTAGGCGACGTAAGAGAAGTCAAACCCTCTCTGTCATCATTTGTAACTCGAACCAGGAGTGCCAGCATGCCTTCTCCGTAACTAACGTCAGTGCTGTTAAGCCTGCAACTGCACGTAACGTCTGTAGTGGTTTACTTCAGAGGAGCCTGTACGATAGCAACCCATTACATTCTCTTCAGCAGCCAAAGGCAATACTGTCCCCGTTGCTGTGTACTAATTTTTTTCTCCTTTCCCCAACCTTTCCGACGGGATTTTTTGTTACATTTGACTTAGTGATGTCCGCAGCACTGTAATGTATGTGTATACTTTTGTATTGTATGTATTTAAATAAGTTGGTACTGTGGCTTGATATTTTTTTTGTCCTCTCCCTGTATACACCAGTTGTCTATTTTCTCACCCAAGTTTAATTTGCTGAAGCATGCTGTGGCTTCTTAAAGTATGAGGCCACAGGGAGACCCTGAAGTAAAAATGAGCTACACACACTTGGAGTACATATTTAATTGCGGCCAATGAGTGTACATTTTTAGACAATTTTAGACATTTACAGCCAAGCATTCTTTTTGTCTGTGTAGCAGTTTTGTCACTCATTCCTGTTGATAAACTGTTTATTTGGACAGGGCAAAGAAGACTCATTATTGTATATGTTAGTGCTTAGATTACACTCCAAACATGAGCAAGGCTTTATAAAATAAAGCACTTTGATGACTCACTAGGTAAGTCCTTTGTTCTTGTCTTTCAACTATGGTTTTGATCACTTACAGATGAATTTTGGATGTTAAAATGAATGTGTAGCCTATATCACAAAGGAAAAAAGAAGAAGAAACTTAAAACTTTTTCATTAGATTTTTACCGTGCTTCTTCCATGCATACTTCAAGTGGCTTGAAACATTTAGACTTTGGGTGTTTGGGCTTAGACTGTGCTCTGAGAGCAAATACTGAGGTTTGTAATTGACAATTCTATGGACTAAATCCTAATATTACTACAAAAACGGGAAGATTGTCCATAATAGTTAATTGATAGAAGGACTGGCAGAACTTTTCTAACGTGTAAGATCTTACGCTGAGCCAGTTATTTAAAAAGTACTTGCGAATAAACCCAAACAATTCATGGGGAGGACGGAGGGCTCTCTGTTCCAGAATTTCAAGGCTTTGATTGTCAGGGCTTTCAGTGCCTGATACAGCCTGTGCCGCACATCGTGGGCAAATGGCAGAAAAGTGCCTTTTTGTCTTTATTGTGACTAACTTTTAATTCTCTTAATACATTTGTCACTTTTCAGTTTCATTCAGTTTTTTTGCACAGATGTTGCAAGACAATATTTTCAGCAATATTTTTACCTGTAAAATACACAACAGAATTAATGATAAAGTAGACATTCCCCACAGGGTAGATGGTTGAGGAGCTATTTTATTAAAAGTAGGTGAAGTTATAGGGTGGGGAGAGATTCAGCTTCTTAATTACTCACTTAATGTTGTCTCTAGTATTTATCTAAGCCTGCACTTCACACAGCTGCTCCAGCTGCTTAGGGTTCAGTATGAACATGGTGCTCAAGGAATGCTGCTCAAGTTAGGTGGACACGTTAGCCACAGTGGACAGCAAGCTCCCTCGCTGGTTCTCTGTGCACACCACTCGAACCATCTACCATGCCCTCTGACCAGGCTGCTGAACTCTTGTGCTGCTTTTATAATACAGATGCACATGGGTTGTCAGTAGGTAATTTCTCAGTGCCATCTCCCTCACAACATAAAATGAGAGCTTCTAATATACGAAGCCAGCACAATGTGCCAGATCTAAAATCCTGCTCCAATTCTCTGCTCCAATGAACTATTCAACAGCTGAAGTGTTATTTAGTTAGGCTTTCCTCTCTTTGTTTTCCTAAGACTTCTGGACATGCTCAGATTTAACTTTCCAGTAAGTATACAACATTGAAGATTTAAGCCAGCCCTGTCTTTTGAAGCGATGGTTTAGTGGAATTACTCCTGCAGTGCCCTACAGCACTATTCTCTAGCTGACACGTCTTCATACAGCTACACAGCTAGGATTTGCAAGGCTCTGCTGCTACCTGTGGACATCCTGCTCATATCAACCTCTCAACACAGGGGCGTCCCCAAGACGTCTAGCTGGTGGTGTTTCCCTCCTGCCTCTCCTGCATTGATAAGGGTGATTACCATTTCTCTTTGTGGAGTTTGCTACAGGTCACGCTGTGTTTGACAGGCTTTACTGACTTCAGCAAGCAGCTGAAGGACCTTGTCTTTAGTAGACGTGTGTATATGACAATGCATAAGAAAAGAATGTCTTTTCTGATAAAATGTTTTCTCCCCCTCTCACCTGAAGAAAACCTGAAGGCAGTGATGATCTTCAAGGTAGGAGATCCAGCTGGCTTGTTCATGTAAGGACTGTGGCAATAGAAATGTTTAAATTAAAAATTCTTATAAACAATATTTTTCTATGTCAACTACATAACCTAAATGTCTAACCTGAATTTCCAGCTCCCTCCCTTGTGCTTACCTCTTCTTTTCCAATGTAATACTAGTTAGCAAGTCCCTGCATCAGGTGGGATCATTGCATTCTCGTGGTCTCATACCCCACTTTTATCCAGTGTCTGCTCTATAGGTGCTGTCCGCTTGGTTTCTTTCAAAATCTCATATATTTAATGGGGGGAAAAAATAAAAATAGAGAGCAGTTAACTTAATGGAGAAATCTGTTTCATCTCTTCCTTTCTGTCCTGATTTCTCTATGTCAGGTGTTGTTTCTGGAAATCAGCATGTCCTTTACAGTGCCATGTGGTAGCAAAGAGCAGAGGCTGCACAGACAGCAGTGCGCTGTCTTTAATCTAATCTGGACAATGGTGCTGGTTTACTCCTGCATGAGACTGACCAGACATCTGCTTTCATGCTACAACAAGGGAATGTGTATGAACAAGTGATTGAGGAAGAGCTTGAGAGCAGCATCTTCAAGTGGTGAAGATGGCTTATGTGAGATTAAAATCATGAACAAGAGCCTTATTAGAACTGTTAGAAAACAGGACTGGAAAGGACTTGGAGAGATAGTTATAGTCTGCCCCAGAGCAATTCAACTGTAGATAAACATTGGTGAAAATTGGGTTAATCTCTTCTAGGGAAGGCAGTTCCATGACTTCCCTGTGCTATCCCTTCCCATGCCTCGCTAGCTGTATCATTAGAAAGATTTTTTTCTAATACCTTACCTGACTCTACATTACTACAATTTAAGCCCATTAATATTTGTTCTATCTACAGTGGACCCTGAGAACAGTTTATTCTCCTACTCTTTCAGTTTCTCTTAATGTGATCCTGCCTCTGTGTACTGAACAATGTAAATATTAGCTTTTGCATATACTAAATTGAATATTCCCTTTCCTTGTCTAACAAAATAATCAGAATCACAGAATCACAGAATCACAGAATCAACCAGGTTGGAAGAGACCTCAGGGATCATCGAGTCCAACCGTTGCCCTGACACCACCCTGTCAACTAGACCATGGCACTAAGTGCCATGTCCAGTCTTTTCTTAAACACATCCAGAGATGGTGACTCCACCACCTCCCTGGGCAGCCCATTCCAATGTCTAATAACCCTTTCTGAAAATAAATTCTTCCTAATGTCCAACCTCAGCCTCCCCTGGCGAAGCTTGAGGCTGTGTCCTCTTGTCCTATCGCTAGTTGCCTGGGAGAAGAGGCCAACTCCCACTTCACTACAACCTCCCTTCAGGTAGTTGTAGACTGCAATAAGGTCACCTCTGAGCCTCCTCTTCTCCAGGCTAAACAACCCCAGCTCCCTCAGCCGTTCCTCGTAGGTCAGACCCTTCACCAGCTTGGTCGCCCTGCTCTGGACTCGCTCCAACACCTCAACATCTTTCTTGAAGTGCAGGGCCCAGAACTGGACACAGTACTCAAGGTGCGGCCTCACCAGTGCCAAGTACAGAGGGACGATCACTTCCCTAGACCGGCTGGCTACACTATTCCTAATAGAGGCCAGGATGCCATTGGCCTTCTTGGCCACCTGGGCACACTGCTGGCTCATGTTTAGCCAGCTGTCGATCAGCACCCCCAGGTCTCTTTCCGCCGAGCCGCTTTCTAACCACTCTTCCCCCAGCCTGTAGAGCTGCATGGGGTGGTTGTGGCTGAAGTGTAAGACCCGGCACTTGTTCTTGTTGAACCTCATGCCGTTGGTCTCAGCCCATCTATCTAACCTGTCCACATCCCTCTGTAGGGCCCTCCTACCCTCCAGCAGATCGACACTCCCACCCAGCTTGGTGTCATCTGCAAATTTACTGAGCGTGCACTCAATCCCTACGTCTAGATCATCTATAAAGATAGTGAACAGCACCGGCCCCAGAACTGAGCCCTGGGGAACACCGCTAGTGACTGGCCGCCAGTTGGACTTTACCCCGTTCACCACCACTCTCTGGGCTTGGCCATCCAGCCAGTTTTTAACCCATCGAAGCCCCGGGCAGCCAGTTTGTCTAGGAGGATGCTGTGGGAGACAGTGTCGAATGCCTTACTGAAGTCTAGACAGACTACATCCACAGCCCTGCATTCATCTACTAAGCGGGTGACTTTGTCATAGAAGGAGACCAGGTTGGTCAAGCAGGACCTGCCTTTCATGAATCCATGTTGGCTGGATTTAAGCCAGCCAACTTAAAATTTAAAATGGTTTAAGATTTAAAATGGTTTAAGCCAGACAGAATGACCTATTCTATTTTTTGTAATGCCTAATTTTTTAAAAAATCTTCTGTTAAAATGGTGCTTCTTAATTGTCAGTCACATTTTAGAAATTGATTTACAGGTTTCTATTTTGAGAATTTCCTAGCCATCCATTTGCCATCTAATAAAAAAAAATTGTAATAATTGCTGTTTGAACAGAGTGCAGTTTCAAAATGAGCACACAGCTACTGCTTAGCTGTAGTTGCCGCTATAACTGCAATAAAATACTGTTTTTCTCTTTTCCCAAAGTAAACAGTACCATGATCTTAGCTTTCCTAATGATACTCCCTTTTCACAGCTTCTGGTCTCACCTCTGTTAGTGATATGACATAAAATAATTATTTGGACCTACGTATTAAGATACAAAAAATACTTATTTGCGAGCTGGCATAAATTCATTCTTACCTAGTGCTCTGAGTATTTGCAGGCTTTTTAGTTATTGCCCAATATGCTCTGAGCTTATAAAGAGCTCCTACTTTGTTCCCACTTGATCTGATTCATTCATAGTGACTCATTTTATTTAGCGATGTGTATCCTATTGGAATAAATGGCATTTGTGAGAACCTTGTGTTTTGAAGAGGTTTGGCACTTGCATACAAGCCTGGAAGGTGATTTAAGTCATTACGTTTCTCCTTTCCTGCTGTTTCACCTTGCCTCTGCGTGGGAAGCCCAAGGCCACAGCACTCTGCTTTCTTTTCCGTTTTACATATTTTTAAGTGGATGCATAAAAATATTTTGTTTGAAGAATAACTCAGTCACTCTAACGTCTACAGTGTATTTGGCATACCAAGGCAGATACAAGCACTAGCTGCAGTTACTGGGCTGACAACAATTCTAGTTTGCCTTCCACCACCTGAGGATAACAGGGTCATGTTTGATTCTGGTTAAAAGAAAGTCTCGTGTTCCCAAGATGTGCCTGCTTATCCCAGGAGCTTGCATTCAAGCGATGCATAAGAATCCTTTCTACCCAAGTAGGTCTGATCAATTAGTGCCTACTTCAGCCGGGTGCATAATGCTAAATTGAACTTCACACTCTAGGTCAGGGCCCTGTCTTCCTTCGCACTATGTAATTGCATAACAAAACCAAAATATTTTCTGCCTTGAAGGGCTTTACTCAAGTATTTCCGCTGAGTTCACTAGTCAGTCTCAGGCAGAAGTTTATTTGTACATCGGCTGCACCAAAGACTTTGTATTCGGGGTGGGAGGCTGTTAAGATACTGAATTGTACTGTGCAATTATTATCATCTCTTTATAGGGCACAATGGAAAAAATCGGCTTTTAGCTAAGCACGATGATGAGCATGCTAGCAGTTAATACTGCTCTGCAGCTTCAGTCGTAGCAAAGCTCTGTGTGGAAGGAAAAATGACAGTGTTTGGCCAGATTACATTGTAAAGTGCTCTAGAGCAGAAGTTTCCAAGTCGTGTTTCACATGCCGCAAGCTGCAGCATCTCTGCGCTGGGCTGCTCTTTCACCCCAGGGTGCAGGAGAGTGGGATGGCACTGGGTCTGTTGGAAGGGGAGAAACTGAGTGTACATGTGTAGTCTCAAAACTGGGCCTAGCTGTGCAGTGGTGCTTTTGGAGGCCCCAGGCTGGAGGGAGAAAAACGTGCTTTCTGTACAACCTAGTGTTACTTGAGGAATTGTGGTGTTTGAAATTGCATTCTGGGTTTAAGTAATGTCCTTAAAAAATCCTGTATTGCTCCTTGTGGCACTTCCCCTGTCAGCCACCAGCCTGACAAAACTGAAATGCAGCTCCCTGCTTACCCTGTTACTGTTTTACTCTGAGGCAACCAAAGTGTGTTATGGGGCTGAGAAGGCTCCTGGGCTGATGGCAAGTCCAGCTCCCAGAGCGTTAGCAAGTGTAAGAAAATAGATGGTCTCCCCCTGTTATTTGAATGTTTTCTAAACATTTTCTCACACGTTATGTAGCCTGCTGATCTTCCACACCAGTCTCCTCATCAGACACGCTCCCCGTAGCCATGCTTTAGGAAAATGCTCATGTGGCTAATTGTCCACGTCTGTATCCCTCTGTTCCTGCCCCTTTCATTGACAGGTAGACATATAACTGTCTTGTTTGCCACCAAATTGCAGGACAAAGTGGATAAAGCCACAAAGTTTAGTCCTGCGGTGACTCAATTTATAAAGAGGAGAGGGGAAAAAAAAAGACACAAGGGAAGATGGAGTGGGGATGGACACACGGCACTGCCTGCTCCACCCAAAACTTGGCAGCTAGGGACAAGCGTGGGGCAGGCAGAAGGCTGCTCCAACACTGTAACACCGCTGCCTGCCCGCACAAGCCCTCCACAAACGATGGCATCTGACAAACATGTAATAAGCCACTGAGCAGTGTCCCACCACTGTGCTCCCAAGTTCTCAGCTTCCCAGGAGGACCAGTGTTGAGCACCGAGCTTCCTTGACAGAGGACTTAATCAAGCAGGACTAATCTGATAAGTCATTCATTTACTTCTAGAGAGAAAAAGAAACTCACACCACAGATTGCAGTAGCAAGGGTTTAGGGTAAGGGGAGGGCATAAATCAAAAACCTTAACCTTTTCTGAAGCAGTAAGGAAGAGACAGTAGTGAGGCCAGTAGAGGGATAAAGCTGAGAATGAGAAACGAAATACAGAGAAGCTACTGAGAACACACTCAACAAGCAAAGGGTGTCTGCTGGGTGTTCCTGGGTTTGGCATTAACTGCAGCTGCCCTAGGGCAGGGAGGGTAGTTCCGTATGGATTTGTCTTAAGGAGCAGGGAAAAATCTCAGACCATAAAGGTTATGATGCAGAAGGAAAGGCATAAAATATTATGTTGACAACACTATAAAAGCATTTTAGAATAGTCCCCTTCTCACCTGAAATAATGTGAAAGGTGCTATGGTGTAAGAGTAGAAGTAAAGCAGAGAGGAGAACTGATCGGCCTAGAGAGCAGAATGAAGGCACTCCATAAAAAAACCCCAACATCTTTAAAAGCAATGCAATAAAAGCTTCAAGGAGATACCCACGCAAAACATAAACTGCTGGGCTCATGTCACATGATAGTATGTTAATACAGAAAAAACTCTTGAGTAGGAGGATGGACACATGGAATATTTTCATCATCAAAATAAGCTGTTTGTGTGACCCAAACCAGTCTGTGGAAACACTGTTTATTTGGATGGGGTTTTCTTCTGACAGACCCAGAAATATTTCCTCATGCATTACGTAGCCTGCTGATCTCCTACCTTCTTAACCCAGTCTCTTCATCAGACACCTCCCCACAAACACTTTTGGCTTCAGAGTACTAAGTTGTCTGACCTAAAACAGCTGATTGTTTTCACAGGTACATTTGGGCGAGGGGGAGGGAGGACTAATCCATAAAAAAACAAGCTTTTCAGGTGAGAAGATGGATGTGAAAAGACTGTCATTCTCTTAAGGTCCACTATGAAGCAGCCTCTTCCTTCTCAAGCATGGGGGGTTAGGTTAGGACCCTCAGTCCAGCCTTTAGGTTGTTACACAGAGCTCTGACTGGCCTTCTTGGGGAAGGTGCATCAGCTGTCTCACCAGACCATGAATTGCAACCACTGCAGCAGTGAAAGAGCAGATCACAGCTGACATCCTAGAAGTCACCCAATCTGACATGTACATGTTGCAGGCTTGTGCTTTGAACACATGGCTATTCTGGAAGATTAGAACACAAATGTTTTAAACACAAAATGCCCTCATAAAACGGGTTTCTGTACTTACAAACCTCCAGAGAAGAGCTGCTGTGCCATACGTTCCTGTGAGCAGGGCTCATTATCCAGACCCTCTCCAAAGGCACAGTGCCCTGCATTACCACTGAGCAACTGTACATTTATTAGCAAGATTACTAAAACAGCATTTGTTGGATTCCTGTCAAACATGGCTTCAAAGAAGGAGGGAAAGCAGGTACAGAGCTGTTGTTAGTAATCAAATTCCATGACACGCTAAAAATAAAAAGAAGCTTTTTCAAAAAGATGAGAAACAAAGCAGGTTGCACCCTAGTAAAGATGAGTATACATCCCAATTTAGAGCAAGAGGGTTGGAAACATTACACAGTGAACCATGGCCAACCACAGATGCCCAGAAGTTGAAGGCTGAAGATGATCTTCAAGCATAGCCAAGCTTTATGCTATTAAGCACTTTAAAAATCAAAACTACCAGTTTAAATTAATCCGTGCTTTATAGGTGGCCAATGTAAAGAATGCAGCTGGGACATAATAGGATCACGGTAATGAGTTGCTGCACTCTGCGCAAGCTGTGAGCAAAACAGAAACCCTGCTAAAACCCTGCTCAGAGAGAACTGCACTCGCTGAGCCTCGTGAGCACCAGGACAGGCATAGCTCTTGCGAGGCAGCCACAGCCAAAATAAAGACAGGGGCTGTGCTCTACAGCAAAACCCTACAAGCAGCATCTGAGTCATCTGGGAGGAAGGAGCGGTCGGAAGGAAAGCCAATGTACTTAACCTGTTATGATGTTTCCAAATGTACATTCTCTCATTACATGGGGCAACTAAAGAAGCAAGTCTGCACAGTTACAGGACTTGCCAGCTCCTAGAAAACATAACTGCACAGACAGGCATTACTGGAGGGCTACATTTCACAGCTTATCCTGAAAATGAAAGGTGGAAAAGTTCAGATAGTTCAAAGAAACCGCCAGGGATCACATACAAACACACTTCTAGATATTTTCTAGATTTTTTTGACCAATGTTTGGTTTTAGGTCTTTCATATGATACAGATATTGCCATGAAGTCACAGCCAGGAAATTATTTTTAGATGTTGACAGGCAAACAGTTTCTAATCCTAATTGTTGCTTTTTTGCTAAACAAAGTGATTTTAAACAGACCTCCCATGTAGCTTAATGTTGTGTTTCAGCAAGCTGCTCACAATAAGTGCTTTAGCCCCTTGTTGCTTATTCCACAACTTGAAACGTTACCTTTCCAAACTAATTCACAGCCCAGAGTGCACTGCTCTGTTTTTTAATCACTGTAGTAGAAAATGGTCTCACCTTCTTCTCTTGCAATGCACTCCCTACAGTCACAGTCAGGTCTGGCTTTAACTATGACTTTCCTATAGCAAAGATTTACAGTGGTAAAAAGTAAGTTGTACTATTTCTAAAGTCCACTCTGTCAAGCACAAGCCATTCCTTCGAACCATTATTCACTTTGGAACACATTCAACACATCAAAAGAAATCCAAAGGCGTTTGAAATATATTCTCACTTCCAAATACCTTAAGTTAGAAATTAAAATTTGATCCAAAGCCCAGGAAAGGCTCCATCTAAATACAATAGTTATTGAACCAGGTTCTTCAAGCATAACCTTGTCATCATCAGTGACTCACACAACCAGTCCCCGTGAGACTAAAAGGTGTTGCTGTTTTAACAGTGCCAGCATAAACTCATATTTCCTGTCTTTCTTACCATGGATCTGGATATATCATGGTAAAAGTACTTATGTTGTTAGCCCATATTCGAATATTTATTTAGGATGCGTATTGAAGTATATTCTGCTTTGTACCAGCATAAGAATTATGACTGTACCTCTACTAAAAGCTTTACAGCATAACTGCAGCTGTAAAAGGAGAGTCAAACTTCTCACCAAAAGGTTTACTGAGTGTAACTGTATTAAGTATAATTAGTTAGCAAGACAGATGTTTGGACAGACTTTCTCCTGAACAGTATCTTCAGTCCCATTTGTCTAATGCTCCTGCAGTACTTAACAGCCAGCTCAAACATCCCTTCAGCTGCCAAATAAATTCCCATAGACCAGATGAGAGCAGAACAAACGGAGCTCCAGCACAAACACAGTATGTGCTAGCTTTCCTACAGCATAATTAGTACCATACAGCTTCTCTGTGCAGCAGGATAACTCTGTCCTAGCCAAGTGAAGGGAAAGCAAGCTCATACTGTCTGCGTTAGACCATCTTCTCAACTCCATAAGAAAGAGGCTTAAATATGTATTTAAAACACAACCATGAACATTTCAGCTTTGAATTGACTGAAGCAATGATGTAGTAAGATGATGCACTTGTGCTTGGATTGCTCTGAAACCTTCCATGAGGAGTAAGACATGGTGGTTTACAGCCAGATGGAAAAGCTTTAATGAAATTAAAGCATAGGAATAATACTTCTTTCGCAAATGTATAATATAAAACCAATTTTGCTCAAAACCTTTTCAATACTACTCATTTTTGATTGAGAAAGAAATACCACAAAATCAACTGAAAACAATTTTATTGAAAAAAAAACACTGGAGAGCAGACCTCAGTCTTAACAATGTACATGGCAGTTTGCACCACTGAAGAACCTGTTCCTTTGCTAAGTATCTTATCTGTAATGTAGACCTGTGTCAACGCGCTCCTCCTACAGGTTCCAATACAGCAACACAGGGAAGAACTTGCCCAGGTGTTCTGCTGACTCTGTTCTGCTGTCTTGCTCTGGTAAAGATGGAAAGAGTATCAGCAGATTACACTGGCACTTATCAAAATAAGTTCGAACAAGAGCCTCAACAATTCTAAACATCAAACTTTCTAACTCACCAAGTTGCAGCACGCAAATGAACGAGGTATGTGAGAGGTGAGCAGAGGAGAAATGAAAGGTGACAGCTGTTAACGTACTTGGACGACACACACCAATGGATGTTGTTAAAGATCAGAATGGTGTCAATTCCCACTTTCGCAGTTGTGGCACACCCCTTTATTCACACAACACATGATACACAATTATCCTGCAGAGGTCACAGAAGTCAGCTATCCCTTTCATCTCATTCACATCAATTAGAAAAATATACCAAAGTTCACTGAGATTGATTTTTTTTTTTTTTTTTTTACTTTTTGTGGCAGTTAAGGGACTGATTCTGGACTCCAGAAGCTCACAGCCTGCTATCACGTCCTCGCGCTGAGTGTCGGGGCTGAAAACAGAAAGAAAAAGGCAGCTGTTCTGGAAACAAAGTGAAAAAAACAGATCCCTTTGGTGCAGGTGCAAAGGAAACATTATTAATGATGCCCCTGGAAATCACAGTCATTCTAGGGAGAAATAGTAAGGGAAAAGAAAAAGGATGGTAGTGGCCTGAGCTGATTTTAAGGCAGCGATTTCACCACCCACAACCAGCTGTTTGTAGGGCAGAAGCACCAATTGTGCTGGTCCTGGGACAGCTACCAACTCTAGTGCCCGAAACATCCGTCCTCAGCACCAGTATCAGCTGTCAGCGCATATTTCCTGACGTGGTAACATTCCTTCTGCCCTCTTGCTTTTGTTTGGGCTTTACCCTTGTAAGTAGTGCCAATCTTCTTCAGTGTTTTGTTAGGAGCCCATCCTCAAATCCCCTCCTGTCCTCTGCCAGGCAGCTTTCCCTAGCTGCTTCTCTGAGATATTCTTTATGCAATATGTGTTTTTCTACATATACAATAAGATACTGGAACTGTATAACCCATTGGAGGACTGCATGGGATCCAAGCATTTCTTTGGCATATAAGCTGCAGTGTAATGTTCAAAATCATAAATACACATGTGCAGAAAAGTGAACATCTTTAGACCCATAAAGTTAACAATTTCTTTTCAAGCTTCCTTTCTCTATCACTAGCCTTGACTGTAAAACAGAGCCCCTGAATTAAAACATGCTGCATCAGATCCTCCAGTGCCATTTTAGGTTATCACCTCATCAAGAGAGAAATTCTCTTAAAATTAAAAATAGCCTCCAGGTTGAAGACTAGGCAACAAAATTATTCCCAATGAGATAAAAAAGAAAAAAATCCATTCTCCAGCTGATTTATTAAAACAGGCAAAGCACATGTACAGTGAGACGGCAGCACACTTCGCTTTCATGAGGAGAACCAGTCTGGACTCACTCCCATAGCTGTTCCCCTCAAACGCTGCCTCTCCGGGAGCTCCACATTCTCCACTCCATCACTGTCTCATACACAGCTTACGGGAAGATAATGCAAAACCATAGTGAAGAAAAAAAAACCACTCTATTTTTTTCTGTCCTTATACAGCCCTCTAATCTCTCTACAAGAGTTTAGTACCCCACAATTTTCACTTTAAGGAACAACAAACCTAAGACAAAGCCTGAAGTCTCCCCAGTTGCCAGAAGGCACTGACCTGCTCTGCAACAATCTGTGCTGAGCTGCCCTAGCCCAGGTCTCCCCAAACACATCCTCTTTTCCAGCTTCTTGTCATTTGAAAATGCAGTGAGTTTCTGAGGGTTTGTCCAGATCAGCTGTGATAGGACAAGGGGCAATGGCTTTAAACTAAAGGAGGGTATGTTTAGATTAGATATAGGGAAGACATTTTTTATGATGAAGGTGGTGAGACACTGGAACTTCTCTGGGTGCCCAGAAAAGTTGTGGATGCCCCATCATTGGAAGTGTTCAAGGCCAGGTTGTATGGGGCTTTGAGCAACATGATCTAGTCGAAAGGTGTCCCTGCCATGGCAGGTGTGGGGTTGGACTAGATGGTCTTCAAAGGTCCCTTCCAACCCAAAGCAACCTGTGATTCTAACTGTACATTCATACACCATAAGTCAGATGCTGCCTGGAAGCTTCAGATTTGCCATTAACAGCCTGCATGGCTGATTCACACATTCACAGTAAGCCCAAAACACTCCCTGAGTGCCAAATTTATTGCACATTTACAGTAAATCCAACACTTCCCAGAAGCTTCAGGCTCATTGCACATGCTATGCACAGTAAAAGCATAGCGGTTCCTGTCTGGGAAAGCCCTGCACACAGCAAACGGTGTGGTAGCCTTCACTCGGCGGCTAAAAGGAAACACGTCATGGCAGCTGTGTTGCTGATGGTGTTGGGCCTGAGACACACAAGGAGACTAACCCATGTTCCAAAATGTAATATGAAGCAAACCCAGGAACAATACCTCCCTCCACTTACTTCTCTAGATGCTGTGCAGGAAGGTGCCTCAACTGAAATCACTTTTCACTGGCGGTGGCAGCTTGACTTCAAGCAGCAATCCCTGAATTAGAGTCCACCAAGGACTGCTTCTTCCAAGCTCAAGATCAGAGCATCCCAGCAGGTAGGAAGTCAAGAAGGGTACCAGGAAACCTGCATGGTTAAACAGGGAACTGCTGGGCAAACTCAAGTGGAAGAAGAGAGTGTACAGATCATGGAAGGAGGGGCTGACCACTTGGAAGGAATATAAGTCTGTTGTCAGAGGATGTAGGGAGGCAACTAGGAAAGCTAAGGCCTCCTTGGAATTAAACCTTGCAAGAGAGGTCAAGGACAACAGAAAGGGCTTCTTCAAATACATTGCAGGTAAAGCCAACACTAGAGGCAATGTAGGCCCACTGATGAATGAGGTGGGTGCCCTGGAGACAGAGGATAAAAAGAAGGCGGAGTTACTGAATGCCTTCTTTGCCTCTGTCTATACTGCTGGAGGCTGTCCTGAGGAGCCCCGGACCCCTGAGGCCCCAGAAGAAGTCAGGATAGAGGAGGAGTCTGTCTTGGTTGATGAGGGCTGGGTCAGGGGCCAATTAAGAAATCTGGACATCCATAAATCCATGGGCCCTGATGGGATGCACCCGTGGGTGCTGAGGGAGCTGGCGGAAGTCATTGCTAGGCCACTCTCCATCATCTTTGCTAAGTCGTGGGCAACGGGAGAGGTGCCTGAGGACTGGAGGAAAGCGAATGTCACTCCAGTCTTCAAAAAGGGCAAGAAGGAGGACCCGGGTAACTATAGACCGGTCAGCCTCACCTCCATTCCCGGAAAGGTAATGGAACAACTTGCCTCTAGGCACATCAAGGATAGGGGGATCATTAGGGGCAGTCAACATGGCTTCACCAAGGGGAAGTCATGCTTAACCAACTTGATAGCCTTTCATGAGGACATAACCCGGTGGATAGATGATGGTAAAGCTGTGGGTGTGGTCTATCTTGATTTCAGTAAAGCGTTTGACACGGTCTCCCACAGCATCCTCGCAGCTAAACTGAGGAAGTGCGGTCTGGATGATCGGGTAGTGAGGTGGATTGTGAACTGGCTGAAGGAAAGAAGCCAGAGAGTGGTGGTCAATGGGACAGAGTCCAGTTGGAGGCCTGTGTCTAGTGGAGTCCCTCAAGGATTGGTACTGGGACTAGTACTATTCAATATATTCATTAATGACTTGGATGAGGGAATAGAGTGCACTGTCAGCAAGTTTGCTGATGACACAAAACTGGGAGGAGTGACACACTGGAAGGCTGCGCAGCCATTCAGAGAGACCTAGACAGGCTGGAGAGTTGGGTGGGGAGAAATTTAATGAAATATAACAAGGGCAAGTGTAGAGTCCTGCATCTGGGCAAGAACAACCCCATGTATGAGTACAAGCTGGGGACAGACCTGTTGGAGACCAGCGTAGGGGAAAGGGACCTGGGGGTCCTAGTGGACAGCAGGATGACCATGAGCCAGCAATGTGCCCTTGTGGCCAAGAAGGCCAATGGCATCCTGGGGTGTATTAGAAGGGGTGTGGTTAGCAGGTCAAGAGAGGTTCTCCTCCCCCTCTACTCTGCCCTGGTGAGGCCGTATCTGGAGTATTGTGTCCAGTTCTGGGCCCTTCAGTTCAAGAAGGACAGGGAACTGCTAGAGAGAGTCCAGCACAGAGCCACGAAGATGATTAAGGGGGTGAAACATCTCCCTTATGAGGAGAGGCTGAGGGAGCTGGGTCTCTTTAGCTTAGAGAAGAGGAGACTGAGGGGTGACCTCATTAATGTTTATAAATATGTAAAGGGCAAGTGTCAAGAGGATGGAGCCAGGCTCTTCTCGGTGACATCCCTTGACAGGACAAGGGGCAATGGGTGCAGCTGGAACACAGGAGGTTCCACATAAATATGAGGAAAAACTTCTTTACAGTGAGGGTGACTGAACACTGGAACAGGCTGCCCAGAGAGGTTGTGGAGTCTCCTTCTCTGGAGACATTCAAAACCCGCCTGGACGCATTCCTGTGTGATATGATCTAGGTAATCCTGCTCTGGCAGGGGGATTGGACTAGATGATCTTTCGAGGTCCCTTCCAATCCCTAACATTCTGTGATTCTGTGATTCTGTGAACCTCAATCATGCTTCTGTCGGTAGTTCTAGCTGCCTTCCTAGGGGAAAGGCTTCTTGCTGGCTGGCATAAAACTATTGACATTATATGCAGTTGTTTAATTACAACTGTTTCTTCCACTTGCTTATCAAGAATTATATTCTACAATTATAAATATCACAGAATCACAGAATATTGTATCTAAGGACTTTTATATTAATATAATCCTTCTTCCTGTTAATATAATGTATTTCATTGTAACTAGTGGAAATGGCGCATCAGCAGACAATTGAGGTTTTGCTCAGATTTGTGATTATCCGCACAAGAAGGTCACCATACAAGATTAACCTTCTTCAATTAATAAAACTACCTCTCAGCTTTCCTTTCCACTTCTGCAGTTACACAAGATCTATTTTTGAAGGTGCACTCTTAAGACTGTCATGATAAATGGAGCATGTTAGTGACACAGCTTATGATTTCAGTTTAAAAGAAATACATATAATTAAAGCAAAAAGTTTCTTTGCACAACAAAGATTGAAATTCCTAACATCTGGAAAATGTAAAAACTCTCAATTGTTATGCTACGAAGTCTCAGCAATTCCTAAAAATTATATAGATATTAAATACCACATTTCCAAAGCTTCAGTGCAGTCATCTATGAAACGTGCTCTTCCTTCACTTTGTATATAAAGCAGTTTATTTCAGGTAGTATATGAATTGATCATATCCAAATTATTTTCGAAAGCGTATGTTTCAACATAGCTTATCACATGCAATAGTAAGTAGATTTTGAAACCGTCTGGCAATTACATTTCTTAAAGCTTTTGTGAAAATAGATCAAAACTGATTTAAAAGCTGAACTATGATCTAGGATTATACTGCTTGTCCTGTGAGGAAATAATTTGCAATCTACATCATCTAAAGAAATGCCTTTTGGACTACCATGGTGTTCCATTTTTTTTTTCAAGATTTCTATTATTGGAGAAAAATCGAATACAGAGACAAAAATATTTTCATTGACTCCCACAAGTCTTTTATTAGGACTCAAGAGGAAAAGAAAACACGTAACGCCTGGAAGTCTGATGGCAAGAGGCAACTGGAATTATTTTTATCTATTTCCCCTCTACACCTCCACTACATTTCTTCAGCCCCTCATTAAGTCATATGTCAACTTGAGAAGATACTCTTTCTCTAAACACCCTCTGACAATGCGTTAATTCTCCAGCTCATTTCTGCAGCATAGCATTTTTCTCTCATGTTTAACCTTCTTAGAGAAGGATTTCACCTTTTTGCCCAAAGTAATGTGTTCACACACACACACCCTCCTTTGTTTTTTAATTCATCATTAAAATAGTATTCTGTGCTTCAACCAGGTTCATCTCAAGTGTGCAGCACAGACATTACCTCATCTGTGCAGCATATGCCGTTCAGTACATGCAATCTCCTTTATATGACAATCTCTTCAAGATTGCAAATTATCATTTCCCCATCAGAAACATAAAAGCATTTTTCACATTGTGAAGAGAATGATGGCACATAAAGGCACCATCAAAACTTGCATTATCTTTAAAGACAATGAATGTGGGGTAAAAAAAAACACATGTTCTTGTTCACATGGAGTCAGCAACGGTGTCTTTGGTTTTATAAAGGAATTAAGATTTTTTTTTTTTGTATGCATGCAGTTTCTTTTTTCTTCTGTAAAATGTCAAAGGCTGCAAACTTGTCTCTGTGTCCTAGCTGATAGATATTCCATTATACCTGAAGGGATAACAATTTTTAAAAATTATGCAACCTATTCACACAGCAGTTGTTCAAACTTAGCTGCCTGGTCCAATACAAGAGCAGTCAAACCTGCATTGAAACAATATTTTTAGTTCTTTGTGTTCTGGCACAAATTATTTATGACCCAGGATATCTGGAAAATGATTTCCATAAGCAGCTTGCTTTTCTTCTTTCTTTTCATCATTTTTCCTCTAACTGCTGAAGTTCACCATAACCCATATGTACACTCCTTTACATGTTCTGCTAGTGGTACTCAGTTCACTTTTGTTACTGTGTGTAATTTGTGGATATCTATCTAAATTGCATATATTTATCATTGCTAATTTTTAAGCATTTAAGGCTCAATCCTATTCATGTTGGTAAAACTCTACTGGATTTCCAAAAAGAACAGAACAACCCACTCAAAAATGAGCATTGTCTAGCTTGCCTAAACCTGAAGCTATTATACCCTCCTATATGTTGTATTATTTAAAGGACGCTTCATAAAGGGTACATTTTCTTTGCTATCTTTGAGAAGTAAAAAACCCGATACATTTGCAACAGTCATACATGATTTGTTATCTAGAAAACAGCCACATATGAAATAAAAACATCTCCAAACCCACATATATAATACCTCAAAATCTCCTGATCTAACCAAAGAGTTTGCATTTAGAGTCCACATCTCCACTAACACCATGGTTGCATCAGGACCATTACATTTAATAGTCCTCCGTGGACCTACCCCTCCCTGAACCCTTTAATACCTTTGGCCTCCACAAGTGTTGCATGTATATCCTACTTTCCTCTCGCTGCAGTCCTAGGAGCCTGAATTGGATGTATTGGCAGAAACCTCTGGGAGGTCTGAATAGTGTGTTTGGAGGATCAAAACGGTCAATACCCCAGAGCAGAATAAAATCTCCCTCTAACAGAAAAAAAAAAAAAGTAAGAAAGCACTACCCAAAAAAAAAAAAAAAAAAAAGAAAGAAAAGGAATTTCTGTCTTTACAACTTACATTAATAAAGCTTTTTGATCACTTTAAATATAAATTGGAAAAAAAGTCTGGAAAAAAAATCCCTGCACCCTCCCATCTCACTGATTCTACTCTTTCCTTCAAACTATTCATGGCAAACTCCAAAGAAAACAAAGAACTGACCTTAAGGCTGATCTCCGTCAAATGTCTTCTGTGTTGCTTTTAAGTTTGACTAGATCTAGACAGTATATAATATACAGCGCCAAAGCTCAAGGAAAGGAAGACATTTCATTCAACACAGATAACACCTATATTACTTATTAGGAGACATAAACTACACCCCTCATAGTAAAAGATAACTCACTCAGTATTTCCAAGACTATGCATTGACAAAGTCAACGGAAGGGTACAAAATACAAAAATGTTTATTTAAATAATAAAACGTAGCTCAGAAGAGAGACTGACTATGTATGTAAGCCTTAGTGTTCATTAAACCTCACGTTTCACCAAGGACAAAGAGAGGTTGAGGGAGAGCAAGTGCAGGGCTGTGGGGATGGTAAGGAAACATCCCTCCCAACAAATACCAGGGAATTATGATAACATTGGCTACTTAATTTCCAACATAAAACTCTGTATTCCTCAGCCTGAGAGAAGCTGAATAACACAAGAATTTTCTGTCAAGCCTGTTCAGGTGTACAAATACAGTCTGCATGTATTCAGCAGACATAAGCACAACAGCAACATGCGGGTAGCTGTAACTATGGGTTTTGTTAAGACACAAATTCTGCAGAGTATAAAATATTTATCATCGGCACAGGTGGTGCAACAGTTTGTTGTGCAGGTGCTCACAAGCCTGTCTGTGAAATCTATAAATGGAGCAGGTTTACCAGCTTTACCTGAACTCAGAGCAGTGACTGACACACAAAACCCTTAGGTAGAGTCCCCAGACTCCCTTCTCTTTGGGTCATTGTCTTTTGCCAAACTTTTCTTAACACAGACTACTGTTTCTGGACACCAGCGTTACCAGAAGGTTGGTAAGAACTGAAAAGGATCTAAAACTCGTGGCTGTGAATGTTGCAATTGGAGTTGGCATCAAAGCAACTCAGCTGTCTGTCCTTCCTCCAGACCCTCGAAATTGCACAGTGCGTAGTCCCCTGCCCAGAGCAAAGTCCAGTATGCTGGGGAACACTTCGGGGCACCTACTCAAAAGCAGAAAGGCCAGATCCGATTGCAAAGACCCAAGAGTACTAAATCAACCAACAACCAGAGCTCCAGCCCAGACTCCAGTCTCCAGATGCTCTTCCTCTTTTCATTTCCTCTCTGAATTGCTCTCTAACATCTGTGTTTCCTTTTAAATACGATGCTACGATCCAAAAGCATTCGTAAAATATGTTAGTTTATACCAGGGCAGAGTGCTAGTAGATAAATACAGGAGTTATGTGTAAGTATATACAGAAAGTATGGCAGAGCAAACGTCCAGAAGGCAGCATCTCCTGTTCATGGTCCATCCAGGCAGCATCTCCCAGCTCCTACACATGTTCGCCTCTGGTGAAAGTTTGCCTCAGTTCTTGCTGTTTCCTATTTTCCCACCTTCAGCTGCAAGGCAGCCTGGAGAGCAACACATCTGCTGAGGAAACGAGATTTCCAAAGGTTGCTATTCAGTTACATAGTTTTTTTTTCAAATCAGGTCTCCTCACCTTTAAATTCATTTTCAGAGTCAATGAGTTTTCAATTGCATGTTTGCATAGTGCTGAGCCCTTAGAAGGCAGATTTAACCAGAAAGACAACACCCAGGGGCCATCTCAGCTACATAACAGTTTAAAAACCCAAGCGGAGACACAAAAAGTCATGGAGAAACAGCACAAAAGCCTGCTGTTCCTGCCTATAGCAATATCTGCTTCTACCCCCACCTCATTAATTGCTAGTTTTCCTGATTACAGAAACAGCTTTTTCTGCTGCTGAAATGCATGGCGGCGTGCCATTTGCATATGCAAACTGACATATGAACAATGAACTAGTTGCACAGTTCCTTAGAGAGCAACAATGTAGAGGATTTACGACATGTATACGGCAACAGGCAGGGAGGTGAGTATGGGGAGATGGACACACAAAACAGCTCATGATGATCTTTATATTGTTTTTCTGATAAATAATATTTCATGTCGTTTCTTAAAATATTTAACACATTAGTGAATTACTGACACTGGATTTGGGAAAAGAATAGAACTAAATATCTGTGCAACTTTGCTTCCAGATGCATACCTGTTTATCAGATTATAATATATGATCTCTGATTACATAATTCCACAGTGTTCTTCCACAAGATCTCTGTGTTATTCATTGCAGAGAAGACAGAGTTTATTTAATGAACAGAAGCCTAGCATTTTGTTTTCTTTCTGTTATTCAAGGTATAATCCAAGACTTTATTTCTACATGCTATTTAAACTCTACTATCCAAAAGGAATCACTCGTTTCCTTATGGACATTCATTGCTGTATCAGAATGCTTTGCTGATATTTTATTATTTTGCTCCTAGGTTAGACGGCAGACACCACTATTACTGCCATTTTACACAACATGAATTGAACCTGAGACAGATTAGGAGAAAAAATAAACAGTAATTTGAGATGCCAGGAGCCTGCTTTTTCAAAGTATTTGACATTATATACGACTTCATAGATTCAAAGCACAGCTCTCATTATGTCAGCTTCACCTTTGAGTCGCTAAGTATTCCACATGTCTTTTTTCACAAACATTAAAACAGTGATTGTCTATAGAAGATTTGACTTAATTAATCTGACCAGGACCATGTAGAGCCCTGTAGCAATGGCAAGGGCAGGCTCCAGTTCTCCAGAACATAATTCAGCTTCCTTTATCATTAAACGATGGTTATACCACCTCTACAACAAATGAAGAAATTTTACTGAAGGCAAACCCCAAAAAAAACCCAGAAATTGTATCACATGGACTGATGCTGAACCACAAGTCTCACCACCAGAGCTGACATCCTTAGATCCACCACCAACACACCTGCCACTTGAGGTAAGAAACCAGCTGGCAGCAGAAGTAGGTTTTTGTATCTGCATGGACCATCACTGGAAGGGAACACAAGGCACAACTCACCAGAAAACTTCTCAGTTATTTGGTGACTGCAAAAGTAGGGTGAGATTTAGGAATCTTAGATCCCATGCTTGCTTTGAGCAGGAGCACGATCTAATGAGTACAGGCTTCCAGTCTTTCTCCTCGAGCTTGCCCTCTTTCTGCCCCATCCTCTGCAGTGTTTCAGGCACACTCACAGCCCTTGGTTCCACCTCAAGCTTCTCACCCTGAACTCTGCCTGGATAGGCCCAGTTCCCTGGGCAATACCAGAAAACGTCAAACTCTGCCTCCTCATTTTAAAACACAGAAAAATGGCTCGGAAGGTATGGACCATTTGGCCTGACATCAGTAGACAGCTGAGCAGAAAGCAGAAGACAGCCGCATCAGTACAGTACAGTTGGATCTCTCCCAGGCATCTGACTTGGTACCACACAACAGGCGAAACTTGCTTTACGTGAAGATAATAAGGCATACATAGATAAAAAAAAAACCTTACTGAAGAATATCAAAACATAAAATGCCGTTTAATGAGCAAGTATCTGAAAGGGACTCTTTCCTGGGTGAACCTTCTGGGACTAGTTCTCAGTCTATTTATCATTTTATCTGTTTATCAATGATCTACACAATGCCATAAGTTCTTGATCAGTAGAGCTTGTGCATGGCACTAAAAGCAAGGGCTGCAGAGAGTAACGAAGGGAACATGTTATTCTTATGTGCTCTGCTAAATGGTCACAGCCCTACAGGATGCTTCAGAACAGCCAAATGGTAATCAGAAATGCAGGTGATGCTCAAAGGACAGAAGACTACTTTGAAAATCAGTTTCTCAGAGGGAAGCCGAGAAGTCCGTTCAAATAAGCACCAGAGCATGAGCTTGTGGCATAAGGTGCAAATGGAAATATTGAGTGAAAGGAATTGATTTTGCTACAGTACAATTCACTCCTGAGACTGCTACTATGTGCAGTCCTGATGCCCACTTCTCCAAATCTCTCATCTTCCTTATAGACTGTTGCACAAAAGTGATAAAAATTTGAAAAACACATCATAAAAGTGTGAGCCCATGAACTGTATGCCTAGGTTGGGCTGGATAGCTGTTGTCCTTTCTGGCCCTGGAACTGGTTTTCAGCCCACCTCCTTTATGGACACTGGCAAGGCCCATAAGTTTTGCAGCTTCCCAGGAAGACAGCTGGGTTTTTTTTTTTCAAGTTTTGCATTTAAGCTTTCTACCACTAAGTACAGGAGTCATAAAGGAAGGATTTCCCCCCACACACAGATGTAATTATTTGGCTTCTGATCTTAGGAAAAGATACAGATGTCATTTTTAACTTCGTTTCCTAAGGAAACCAGGACGCACAGGCACCATGTGTCTCTGTATGTGTATGACCCACTCATCGTCCAACTCCTCTGGCCAGCTTTAACCAAATTTGACAGAGGAGTACAGATTGCTTTGAGTGGCAAAGTTCCTACACATTTTCATACAGACGGGAGTTCAGGTAGAAAAGGGGACTTCGTAAGCATCCTGTGCAAGGGAAAGTGATAGAACGAGCCCTCAAGATACTAGGCACTAAATGAGACACCACACAAATATCCTACTTATGGCAAAGCTTCACTCAGAGCTCAGAATCAATCACAAAACACAAATCTGTAGAAACTGCTGGAAGGAGTGAAGTCAGATTAACAGAATTACGTGTTTTGGTTTTCCTCAGAAATAGCAGAGCTTGGCCCCAGCTGTGGAAAGGTGCTGACAGACCAGAACTGAAGGGAGGGGAAGAAAGCCGCCCCTCAGGGCTCTGCCTGGCGCGGCTGCTCGAGCACTCTCAGGGACAGAGTTGGCCAGGTCCCAACCTAGCAAGGGGCTGCTGCCAAGTCAGAGGGTAGAGACCTTGGGGAGGGTTCATCTTCCCCTGCACACTGAGCTACACTTCACCTGCAGGAATCGCCAGCCTGCATCTTCTCTGATCAGCTCCCTGTCTTCACAGGAACCTGGTGAAAAACAGATTAGAAGTAACCCTGTCTATCAAAGTACTTAGCAGATTCTTCTCCATTTGACTCATTTACTACCTAAAAATGCAGTCTCCTAAGTACAGTGAAATGTCTAACAACTGAAATGTATCCTTCTGTTGTAAAATATATACAGAAGAGCTAGATACATGGAAAAATCCCTTCTTTTTTGACTAGGAGGATGTATGATCCAACTCACTGTACTGTTACAAAGAGTATTTTTCAGATAATATTTAATAAACTTCCTTAATGAACTAGCTTTGTAGTAAAGTATCTGAATAAATCATGACACTTTACCTGACTGAGAATCCACAAACAACAGTGGTACCAAATAAAAACAAAACTAGGAAGTTAACTCCATCTTAATATTTTTGTTGAAATTCTAACAAATACTACAACAAATTCCATTAAACTATTAACAGTGCTTCCCAGCAGCTCTGGAAACACCATTTCCCCAGTCATTCTCTCTTTTCTTCTTTATTCCCAAGGATAAACATTAAGCTTACACAAGAGTAAGCAATCCTTATATTATATTGTTATTCAAAATTGTTAGTGGTTTTCTCTTGTTAACTTTCATTTTCATTGATATAATTTGAAAAAAAATCTTTATTTTCTGTTCTGATCCCTTCAGACAAATATTAGTTAGAGGTGAAAGGTTTACAAAATCTAACACTATCACAAGCGTACAGAAAAAGCAAGTGCTCAAGCAGTATCGAACACTTATTTACCCACCTGTACTTCAGAGATGACACACCTGAGAAACAAATGTTTCTAGAGTTCATTTATCAGCTCTAAGACCACAAACCAGTCTCTTAACAGATATGTATTTAATATCACTGGATGATTTTCTATAAATAAAGCAAATGTTTTTGCTTAGACAGTTACACCATTTTCAACTGCTAAAGAGTTCTTTATCTACAAGCAAAACCTTTTGGGTTTTAATTGTGGGAAAATTATTGCTAAATCTATGAACTTTAGCACTAGTATAATCTGACAGTATTTCTAAAACAGAGCTATGTCACAGCAAGTACATATTTCAAATAGAGCTATGTCACAGCAAGTGCATATTTCTTTAAATACTTTAAGTGGAAAAATCCTCCAGGGGAATAAGTAGGACAAACATGTTTACAATTATTCAGCACTGTAGATTGCTAAACTGGTGATGTCAGCTGTACAAGGCATTTCTGCCGGGAAAAAAAAAAGAAAAACAAGATACCATTCGAATGGCCATATCTATGTCCCCACACCAAAAGCAAATGCCTCATCCTGCTGGCCCAGAACAGGTGAGAGGGATGTGCTCCTCACTGCTGCATGTAAGAAAAAAACACCAAAAGTAACATCAAATATATTCAGCTTCCAAACTAGTATATTTCAAAGTATTATGTATTAGCAGAAAGTATTCTATTAACAATAATTCTTTTATATTCAGTGCTTTCAAATGTTTTTCAAAAGGTGGAGCGAAGCTATTCTCTCAAATTCTCAGTGCTGGGTGTTAATCCTTCTGCATCGCACGTCCCTTTTGACGAGCACGGGAGCAAATGCTGTGTTCCAAGATGACAGGGGCTTGTTCCTGGTGTGACATGGGGCTTCTTGACAGGCCTTGCTGTCACTTTGCATCAGTGCCCGTGGAGCTGCCTCTCGGTTCGGCACCAGCATCAGCTGCTGACGGGAGGGCACTGTGCCGCCGTGGTTCTACCAGCTGTCTGCTTTGGGGCCCACGGCGGCGCTGGAGCTGCCAGCGCACCCGCAGTTGTACCACCTGGTGCTACACACCATGAGGCCAAAGGATTGCCGGGGCCACCAAGCTCCTTGAGCCACCCACTGCCACCGCAAGCGAAAAAGCCCCTTCCAGCAGGTATCGCTTCTCGCTTGGCAATGAGCTAATGCACCAACCCAGCACCAGATCACAGCACCTTTATAGGGACAAGTCGTCAAAGCCAGGACTTGATTTTCTGCCATTACACATCCCATCTTAGATGTTCATTAGGGAAGGCAAGTTAAGAGCATCTCATTACCAGGGCCCTCCAGCAATGACACTGTGCCGCCTGCAGTAGCCGCGTGACGCAGGCCAGCTCCTGCCATCCTCTTCCGAGCTGTGGGGCACGGGGCTCACTCACCAAAATCGCTTTTTTCCCAGCCCAAGGGAAGGCTGGTTTGAGACTGTGCTAGCACAGCTTGCAAGGGCTGCATTCTGGCAAGGGGGCACGGTGTGAGAGCTTGGGCAAAGAGGAGCTCTGCATCTCATTAACTGCTTTACATCGCTGTGACAGTACTCAGCAGAACGTCTTTATCAGTGCAAAAATATCTTTCCAGTGAAAGTGTCCTCTTTTCTCTGGAAGCTCACCCTCACTCCTTCCTTCTCTACCAAGCAGGCCAGAGGCACCCACGCGCCATTTCCATGCAGTCAGACCAACTCCAGACCCCGCAGAGTCAGCACGGCTCCTCGAGCACCCCTCCTGCTGCGCCGCCCACCCATCAGGGTGGGATGTTACTGCTGGGGCAAAGCTCAAATTCAGGGCGAGGGCAATTATACTTGCATGGCAGGGATTTCTAACCAAACTTGCTAATAAATAATATTTGCAAATTCACAGACAGTATGTTAGTGGCTGTATAACTACCATCCCAAATAATTTTCCCACACAGACTTAAGCACAGGTTCACAGCAATCCTAAATTATTAATATTGCAAACAATGTTATTAACACTATTGCAAATAATGTACAAAGCAAATAAAATACACAGCAGATGATAACTCTAGGGATAGCACAAGCTTCACTGACTCTGCCTATTCCTAAAACACTAAGATTTAATCTAAAACTTTCCTTCTAAACAAACTATGGTTTCTGTAACACAAATAAAACACTTCTCTGGCTCAAGCCCAGGCAGCATGTTGACCCATTTATACAATCATAGTTTCCTGCTCACAGGTAGCAATTATCACACCTGTATTTGCTTCTGAAATTGGAATTTAAAACACAGTTCAGTTTACCTAAAACAGGGACAGTTACTGCAGGCTCAAGGAAACAGCTTTCTGTAACACTTAGGGCTCACCAAATCCACACTGACCTTGGCTGAATTTAAGGAGGCAAAGGAGTGTAACTTTTTTTGCATCCATGTGAAATGCTGACTCTCACGGAGTGAGGGAAAAATTCCCATTGACTTCAACAGGGCCAGAATAGGGTCATCTGCCACAATATCCCCCTTCAGCAAGTAAAGTTTGGGGAGGAGGGAAGTAACATGCTGTGCATTGAAAAATATTAGAGTGTAATTTTTAAGTTTTACAGCTCAGCTAACATACCTGATGACTTTCAAAGGACCTTTTAGGTTTTAAGCAATTTAGCTGCTCAAGACAACAGCAAAGAGTGAAATGAGAAGCATGCAGTTCTTCACTCCCATATGGTTGCTTTAAGATGGGATCTGCTGTTCCTGTGTTCCAGTGAGGGCTCTCCAGACTCTCACTATACCAGTAAGTTCTCTGTGGGGCTTTCTCTGGTCTTCCCACCTCGCTAGCTCGTTTCATCAGAAATGCTAAATTATTTGCACTACATCACTGTGAGGCAAGGTGGCATTATTCTCTTAGTTGTATAGGCAAGACCTTGAAAGACAAAATTTAAAGCTGAAATGTTAGATCTCTCTAACAGTTTTTGTCAGGGAGCAACAAGGGCTGGCTGCTCCCTTGTGGCTGGCAGGGACTGGCATCCTACAGCATCACTGGGGCAGGGACTGATGGCTGCAGGCTGGGCTGACGTGGGGTCCTGGGCCATGGGCAGTGGGGGGGAAGCCCCAGGTAAGCCTGGGCAGGGACAGTAAGACCTGTTAGTGCCCTGAGTTTTGGATCTCCCAACTGGAAACACTGGGAGCTGGGTCTTGTGAAAACTTCATGTTCTGTAGTGCTTCACAGATTCGCAGTGTACCTCTCAACAACTTAAAACAGAAGCTTTTCCCAAATCAGATCCCTTTCAGCTGCCATTCTCTGAGGACCAGAAATAAGAACAGCACAAAATGACCATCTCAGAAAAGTTTGTTGCAGGGACCAGCTCAGGTGACAGATGAGCTCTGCAGCAGAGGCAAAGCCGTGCCCCCAGCAGCGTTGATCTGCTGCCCGCAGGGTTTCCCTCCCACGCTGCCCACTCCTGCTGCCCACACAACACCGCAGCCTGCGCGAGGGAAGGACGGTGATTGAAACACAACCTGGACTCACTTGCAGGGCATGGGGTATCATCTTCTGCATTCAATGAGGGAGTCTTGCAGCAAAGATGATGTAAAATGCCAAAATCAAAGTGAACCTAAAGCCCTTTGCAGTAAGACCGCGTTAACTTGTAGGGAAAAGCTTCACCCTGTCATTTCCTAATTTTTGAGTGCTTGATTTTTTTATACTTATTCTTTTGATGGTATTTTACTGTGGGAATTTCCTACTCAGGGAAAAAAAATTTCTGACTCAGTCTTCCCACTGAGAAGACTAAACATCATGAAAAATAAACTTTTTGTTGATTATAATTCTATCTATCCCGCACTCCATCACCTGACTTAGGACATCAGAAGCTGCAGGTGAGTCCTGTGTGACTTGTGTTAATGAAGATACAGTGTAGGAGTGTGCCTAGGGAAGGGAGGTGCACAATTTCCCAGTAGAATTCAGAGTTATTAGACCTGGGAGGGAATAAAAAATAGCCATAACAATTCTTCAGTCTGCGTCACTCACAGCCACACAAATAGCTCTGCAAGCACAGCACAGCGGGCAGCACAAGGGCAGGAATGAATAAACTGGAGATAAGAGGGGAAGAGCTCCTTACACTGCCTTCCCACCAAACGTGAGAGCATGAGCAGAGAAAGGGCATCTCCTTTCTGGCTAAGGAGATGGTGTGTTCACATGGCTCTTGTGCTTAGTGCCGTGGCAGATCCCTTCCTGAGCACCAATCTACAAACTAACCTTGAATTTTTAAGTTTTCTGAAAGCTTGATGCCACGTTTCCTGCGTAGAAACAATACATCAGACCAAATAGTAGTTCTCTCCCTTTCAACCTGGAAGGCAGCACACTGGATGAAGACTTTGTGAACAGTAGCACAAGCAGACCACATGCAACCGGACATGCTCTAGCATCTGTCATAAAGGCTGATTAGGTATTTTGTATGAAAATCACTGCATGAAGTGCATAAATCTCACGGGGGACAGAGTCCCAGGCTCCCTCTGTTCTGGCAGAAGGTCCTCAGCACAGACTTTGGGCTCCCTTCTTAATTGCTGTCTTGCTGGCCCAACAAACCTAGTATTCCTTTCTGCACAGCACCCTACCTTCATCCAGAAGGATGCACGCCCTTTGGCAGGAACAGTGCTCTCAGCTACTCTGAGCTTGGGGAGAAAGCCAAGGCTTATCTCATGAGCCTGAAGAAGGACCTACAGCCCAGGTGCCAGTTCCTTGGCAGGGAACCCAGGCCGCAGGGAGCAGCACCCTGTCCACTTCTCAGAAGGCACGTTGAGGAAAGAGGCACAACTACAACGCTTCTATTGCACACCCCGGCACTCGGCTCTCTGCTAGCCTCACCTATGGCGCAGCTACACAGGGCCGGGCCAGTCAAGGGATTTATGTAGGAGATCGACTCATCTCTCACCCGCAAAAGATGATGGGAACAGACCTGAGTCTGGGCAGCACCAGCAGACGTCGGCCCCAGCACCGGTATAAGAAGGCAGCACCAGTGCTAGAAGCTGGCCCCGGTTCAACACCCAGCTGAGGAGGTGGCCCTTCCCCAGCCCCTCCTGCCTGGCTCGAAGACCCCAGCCCGGGCCCTCCTGGGCCCGAGGGCTGCCGGGGCGACCCTCTGGCCCCCGAACGAAGGCCCCGGGGCGGTCCCCGCCAAACCCCGCCCGGAGGGCGCGGGCCGCCCGGCCCCGTCCTTCCTGCCCCGCCGGGCGGCACGGAGCGGCACGGCACGGCGGGGCCGGCAGCAGCGTGGCGGGGCGGGACCGGGAGGCGCGGAGGGGCCCCCGCCGTCCGCGGGCGGTCCCCGTCCCCCCGGCGCGGCGCCCGGGGCGGGCAGCGGGAGCGCGTCCCCGCGGCGGGGCTCCGCGGACAGCGCTCGGTCGGCGGGGGTCAGTTCTCCAAGGAGGCGTTGCCCAGCTGCCGCGGGGGACGGGAGGCCTGTGACAAAATGGGTTCACGGCAGCTGTGGGTGCCGGCGCGGAGCGGCCAGAGAGCCGCGGCCGGACATCGCCTTCGCTGCTGGACGGCTCTGTCCCGGCCGCCAGAGCCCGCGGGGCGGCATGCTCCGGGCGGGACCCCGGCGGAACGGGGCTCGCCTCGGGCTCGGCAGCTCCTCCCGCATCCCCCTGCATCGCGTCTCGCTTGGAGCTCAGCCTTTCCTCGGGAGTGGGGCCGGGGGGCCGGGCTTCCCCGGCGGTGGGGTTTCCAGAGCAGCACGGCCCAGCATATGGTTTACATGTTGCGCTGCTGCATACAAGGACTAACATTCAGCCCAGGGATTCACTTGACATTAAAAAAGACCTAATTACAATAATTTAGAGGTGCCTGAATGACAGCAGGCTCAATTTTTGGTTGAATTTGCAATTAAGGGAAGATAATTATGCCTCGCACTAGCGCAGAGTATTAATATTTATGGTACGAACCAGAGGCTTCCTTGGCTGGGGGGATGCGGCAGAGCGAAGGTTGAAGCCCCGCGGCATTGGGGAAGGGAAAGTTTGGAGCCCCGTGAAGCAGGAAGACCGCGGCCGCCTCCATACCGCTGAAGGAAGCCAGACCCCGCCAGAGCAGGCAGAGTTATACATATCCTTTTAGTTATATTTATATCGCCCGAGATACGGATACTTCCTCTGTAAACCTTTTACCATTCAGCAGGTGCCTCCTTCGCCTACTTCGTTTTTACGCCCGACTGTCGATCCCGGGGGCTTTCCATGCCTCATTAACAGATTGGTGACTAAATGAGTAGAATTAATTTTTAAAACCCTTTCATTTACTTTATTAATTATACAAATGCGCCCTCGACTACCTTGTGTGTCCGGCTCCCTCGGCACGCAGTATGTCGGGGAAGTAGTCACGTTAGGGTGGGAAGTGGATTAAATGGGGAAAGAAAGGGGTTTAAAACCTCCCCAGCGCGCCTCTTGTATGTCGGTGCTGGCCGCCTCCCGCCGCCTCTCGCCGCGCATCGGGCAGCACCTGCCACGCCTTTTTAAAAGACAATTTACTATTCATTTAGCGACGCCTTCGCCGGTGCCGGGCTCAGCACAACAAAGGCGAGAGACCCGGAGCGGGGGCGGGGGCATTTCTCCGACAATTTCGGCCACTTGATTTCGGCGAGAGACGAAGGAAAAGGCTTTAAAAATTAGCGCGCACACCCCAAAATCTCCCTTCTCCTTCCTGCAAGCAGCCGGCTCCGGGAGGGCAGGCGAGCCGCAGCCCAGCGCGGAGCGGGGCGGTGGCGGCAGAGCGGCTGCCCCGGGGGCGGCGGCGGCCCCGGTCCCATGGCAACCGGGCGGCCGCCCCCCGCCGGGCCGCCCCCGGGGCGGAGGGGTCGGCCGGGGGGGCTCCGCGTAGCGCCTGCAGCCCTCCGGAGGGTGCCGCGCACGGAACCGCCCCGGGTGGGGCTGTGGCTCTCGGTGCCGGTAAAGCGCTTCTGGCGCCGAGGTGGTGCCGCGATCCGAGCCGTAGCTGCGAGCTCTCGGGTAACGTGTCGTCTTCTTCCGCGGTGATGCTACTGCAGCTGCTGTGCGCACCTCTATCTGCGCGGCGTGCGTAGGCACACGCTCCAGCTGTTCGCACAGGCGTGTGGTGCAGATACGGAAATGATTCACGTGATGCGTGAACGCTCCCCTGTATTTATCTATGTCCATACCACGTTGCCGCCGGGAAAGGCTCGTGTCTCGTTCTCTAAGACAACCCCCAACAATTAAAGCAGAATATTGGGAGTGCGCAGCCATAATTTGTTTGGTTTTCCCTCTCCCAGGATTTCCACTTACTCGCAGTACAGCCTTCAAACAGTTAAATTCTCAACCCTCGGTTCACATGCCAGTAAATTAAAGAAAACCATCTTTATTTATTTATGTTTATCCTTTAAAAAATATTCTTTTAAAATCCTGGCTGATTTTGTAACCAAATTGTTGAAATACTACCTATGTTTTATTGTCATGAACTAGAAATAAGACAGTGTAGAGAGAAGTACAGCTATGAACAGTTACATCACTTACACTGAAAGTCAGAGGTATATTATACCAGTCACCATTGGCGTTGTACAGCTTGTATCCTTTTGTATCCTTGTCATTTACTGAATAAGCTGCTCTTTTCAGCGAAGAAGAAAAAAAAAAAAGATATGCAGATCAGTTTTTTGGGGTTTGGAAGATGAATATATATCCTGGTATAGATTTGTACACATACAACCATGCAAATATATTGTCTTGCTAGCAGAGCTGGCTGTGCTATTCAAATAGTTTATGCCAATAGGATGATTTATTAATGGAGTTTGCATGACATTTCCCTGCATTGCCTGCAGAAAGGCATCCCAACATCATTGTAAACTCATCAGCGCTGCATGGAGAAAAACAATCGGATGCTGAAACTGCAACTCGATGGAAGAGAGGACGTAGGTGGAGAGTCTTAAAGTATCTTCCAGTGAGGACAAATCCTGCCCCCCAGATTTCCGGATGACAAAACACTCTGGTCCAAAGGACTAACAAGAGACCTCTGCAGCTTTTAAGCCTAATGCTGAGAATCTGTGGGATTTAAATGATTCACCGACTTTGTACCTGTCTCTCTACACAGAATTAGGATAAATTTTATCCATGGCTAATCCCATTGACTTCAAAGGGAATGCTTGCATGAGTGAAGTGGTTGATGTTTATTTAAGTGAGATCTTTAATATGTTTTTAAAAATGAAACAGCTTTCCCATTTAGTTTCCAAGGCTGCTTTGATTCTGTTTCTCAGAAAGTTCAATTTTTAATTTTTCTGTAATCTGAGTAATTATCTCTCAACAGGTCTTCAATTTTTGGACAACAGTCAAGCAGAAAGACTTCATATTGTTCAGAATCCACTTAAAGTGAAATATGGTGCAATCGAGTCTGGGCTCAGAGACCCATGGACAAAATATGTTGTTTGCTTTGGTTTTTTTTTAAAGCACAACTTAAATGTGGAGAAAACAGCATGGTGAGATTTTAATCAATGCAATACGGTTTGAAATTGTGGAAGGAGTTAATTTCCACTGTTAATTTCAAGGAAATCTCTAATTGTATCTTTTTCCTCTACTTATCAAAATGTTTCTCAAGACAGTTTCTTTTACAGTAATGGAGATTCCCATTCCCAGCAGTTGGGTTAAGTAAAGTCTTTGATGTCTCTTCTCTTCTGATAAGTTCAATGTTTCCTGTTTTTCCAAGATCCTCAAGTGTTAGTTGCTTTGTTTATTATTGCTGTTTGATTGCAGTGTCATTCTCATCACCCCCAGTGAGCACCTTTTCCCAAAATAACTATGAGTTCCAAAAAGTCAGACCTGTCACCTTGTTCAAACCAAACAGCAACCAACTCTGTGACCAAGACGGCTATTCGCTGAGTAAAATAGTCTCCAGGCTTGCCCACAGGTAAATAGACAGTGCAGGGATGTTAACATCCTTTAGAATAATATCCTGGAAATCCTGACCATTCCTAAGTGCAAGAGACACAAAGCTGTGCCATTTCTTTAAAAAGCAGGTGAAGTGCACCAAACTACAGGTATAAAAAGCCCCTTCCCCTCCAGAGAGGAACATCTTTCACCATCTGTGGATTACCATTTTTTTAAGACAAGTGGGCAAGTAGATAAATCAAGCTGCAGAGTTTATCTGATGAATGCTGTCTTCATATGAGGTCCTGTTTGGTCTTTATCTCTTAAGCAGAGAGTGACTTCAATTGCAGTTAATATAACGATTTATTAACCCAAGAAGTAAATATTGACCAAGGTGAAGCCAAGGTCAATGTTTACCTAGAGGACTAATAAATCTTTGCATTACCCTAAATATGGAAGCCAGTGGGCCATATTTTGCTCTCAAATCAGTATCTACCCTAATTAGTCCCTGTAAGCTCAAGGTATTTGCACCAAATGTGTTCAGTACACAAACTGTTGTAAGATGCATTCTGTATGAATTTATCAGAAACACAAGAATTAGGCTTTTTTTTGAAGGATAACTGATCATTTCTTCATATATGAAAAGCCAAAGAATAAATAACAGCAGATGGCTAGTATTGTTTTTTACTTGAAGGGGAACAGTGATTTAAGTGAATATAGGTGCAGATGAGGGGTTTGTTTTATTTTGCAATTTGATTGGTAAATATTATAAATTATTGTGCAGAATAAAGGATACTGATTTGACATGACTGGTTTCAAGAAATGGTAGCTTTTTACCTTCTTGTTTATAGCTATACTAGTGCCAGCCCCTTCATTAGAACGTAAGAGCCGCCTGTTCTAGGTAAAACAGCTGAAATATTCATCAAATTTGCTGGCCTGCCTTTCTTCAGGCCCTCTTGAAATAATTTCAGTATTATAGAGCTTGAGAGCTTTTGTCTTTATAACATTTAATTTCAAATCCACACAGCTGTGCTGTTTTATTGGTCCTCATAGATGTAGCTGTTTAGCTGATTTCGTAGGTATTACCGGGCCTTTAACTAGTAAAAATGCCAAGAAATCACCAGTCCTTTGTACCTACCTCAAATATTCTACTGTAGCCTGGTCTCTGTGTGCCTCAGAAGAATATCAGCTTTATAAACCTCTCAGGATGCTTCATGAGTTTTGACAGAATTAGTATAAGTGCTTTTCCCTTTTGTTCTCTCTTTAATAGATATTTTTTTCCCTGGGTTCTCTGTCTCAGTTGTCTGGTTGAAATGCTGCTTTCTCTATTCTCAAGAACAAAGAAATGGCTCCTGTTTAACTTAATCAAATACTCTGGTCTCTTTCTGATAGAAAGAATAGTGGCCAATTTACCTCTAGCACTATTAAGTCCCCAACAGTTTTCCTGTGTTTGATTTCTGTATGTGCCTTCAGTACAGCCTTTTTTTCCCTACCCATTTTCCTTTGTCTCCCTCTCTCTAAGAAGACTGACACAAAAGAATATCGTACCCATAACATATTTTTGTTGCAAAATTTAGTAGTTTCATTAATTTATTTCTTGATACTTATTTGCAACTAAATTAATTCTACCTTCTGCACGCACAAGGTTTCAGTAAATGAAAGTATTGCTGCTCCGAGTACCAGATCTTTCTATCTTTGCTTTGCTGAGCCTTTGTGCAGCAGAAATTCTGTTGGCTGTAATGGAAAAGCAGAGTATTACTGACTTTAGCAGTCTTGCCTGTGTGGGAAATGAGTCTCGAGTTTTGTCTGTTAGTAAATGCGTTCTGGATCATATTTCACAATCAGACTTCCATACGCTCGCTGCTAACCTTAGGTTTCTAGGCTCAATTTTTTAGTTGCACTTCCCATTCATCACACAGAATAACTGATCCTAGAAAATGAATCTGTGTTGGATGAAACAATAAAACGAGCATCCAGTCTCTGCTGCTCACTTTTCCCATGCAAGTGGACCCCTCGAAATCAAGAGAATCATTCAGGGGAGTCAGACAAGCAAGAGCTAACTCAAAACAGGTACCCCGTGCTGCCCAGAAACAAAATGCTTCTGTCCTCTCTGCCTCTGTGAAATATAGGTGCCCCAGGTTGTATCAAAATTACAAAAGGAAACTAATTTTTTAAAGAAAAAGTCTGTTTAAACACTGATGGCTGGCTTTTGCATACAAAGAGCACAGTTTGGCAGATGAGCAAAAATGCTATGGTTAGAAAGTGTTAAGTGGCATTTTTTAAAGACACTGAACAACTGTAAGTAATGCACAGTTAAAGCTTTTCTAACTGGTTTGGAATAGCAAATGCAACCTCTAAATTGCTCTTTTTTGAACAGTGAGTGTTAAGGCAGAAGGCTGGGAATGCCTTAGAATGATGCTACAAAACGGTTCTGCTGTTTAATTAATTTGTTTTCACTCTGTTTGCATTCCTTTTGTATCTGGTGTTTTCAAATGTGCTTCAGAGGGACAAAATATTGTCCAATTTTTGTGAGACCATCACTGATACAGTCGTTTTTAAGCAAAGCGGAAAAATATTCACAGAAAGGGCATCTGGAATTTACTGCAGCGCATGGTGGAGACTCCGGTTTCCAGGGCTGTGTTTCAGGGAAAGAAACATTCCTTGGGGTCCAGTCAAAATACCTCAGATGTCTACATGCTCGTCAGAAACTTCTTGTGAAGAAACAGTACACTAAGGTTTACTTGTTCATATAATTTTAAATAACAAATCTATTCAGACCTCTCAATATGCATTCACAGTTAACATTCAAACAGGAGAAGAGATTAATTTTGTTCATATAATTGATGGAATATGAATTATACTTACAGGATTGATGGCACACAAGTTGTACAATATACTACATTTCTGTGGCAATGAAAACCTGTTCAGACTGTTTTATCTCTTAAGACCTGAATCTGCAGTTATTTTTAGATAGTTCTCTTAAGTGTGAACTGCTCCCATCAGTAAAACTATATACACATTTAGGCTGCTCTAATTTTACTGTATTAATCACGCTGATCTAAACATTTACAAATTGCCTTCTAATTTCTACTATATCATGATAATTAGAATCTTTACAAATACTACTGTGAAGTCAAAAGCCTGGCTAAAGCATCAATTAAAACCTTAAGTTATGTTACTGCCAATAAGTGGTCATTAAGGGCATGCGAGAGCGACCAGCGTTTTTGTAGAATCAGATTCTTAGGGGTTGGTCTCTAAAGCAGATGTTTTTCATTTTTATTTCATTTTTAAATGACTTACGAAATACTGAGACAGCTGTAAGGCTAGTGAAGATTTTTTATATCAGCAGTGCATTATGGATGCAGAGCTAAGCTTCTAAACATTAAATTTTTTTTTTGACAATGGAGGAATAATCCCTGATCTGTAGAGAAAGAAGCATTGCAACAATATGGATGGTTTCGGAGAATGCTCACTATGTTTTAATGGGGAAAACAGGAATTCATAGCTTTCTCTAGTGTGACAATTTTCCTGCAACGTGAGAAAGGAATTTTGTCAAATATAATAAAGGAGCAGAATACAATTTCTTCATACTTATTGGGAGGATACTATTAATTTCCAATACGTGTTATGAAAAGACAGAATTTTTAAGTCTGTTCAACGTGATTTTTTTTCCTTTAGTATGTCATGCATAGTCAATATGGAAGTAACTCTTTCTGATGTGATTGTGTTTTTGTCCATGACCTGCGAAGTGTAATATTTGCTCAAAAAGAAATATTACTGCTAAAATACAGTCCCAGAAAAATACTTCCAAATGGAAATAGTTAATTAAAGAAACCTCAGAGTAGGTGAAAACTGTTAATTTCACTCGCTTCCTTATTCCCATATCACATTGCCACCCTAATTAATTTAATCTTCACTGAAAATGAAGTATAAACTCTTGTTTGGGGAGTAATAATCACAGCATGTAACAGGCTGAAATACTGTTCTTAGTCAACACCAGCTGTTTGTCTTGAGCTAGTTTGTGGTGTTGAAAAAGCATTTAAATTATACAGCAGCAGTGGACTTTTAATGGAATATCTGTTTCCACTCAGTAGAAACTTCCCTGTTGAACCTCAGCGTGAAACAGAGAAAAAGGCAGACTCTCACCTCTTTTTTTGTCAAATTTCAGCATGAAGTAGATGAAGGTATAGGGGTTTAGTTATAAAGCGCAATAATGTAAGGAAAAATAGTATCCTTCCTGCACATGCAATAAACTAGATTCTGAACACAGTTTTGTAAGGCAAACCACAGAACAAACAGAAGTTAGTGGTAGGTTTATGTCCAACAAAGTGACTGGACAATTTAGCATGTCTTGTGATATCCTCAGTGTACAGCACAGAATAGCTCTTTCTGTTTCCTTTCTCCACAACTATTTTCATCTAAACTCAAGAACTAGGGAGTTAATGGAATGGAAAATTCAGGCAACCTCATGCTCCTGATTTATGCATGACAAGAGAAACAGTTCCTGTAGATTTCTATGATAAAACACTTTTATTACAATCAAGTTCTTTCCGTTTGTTTGCTTTTTGTGAGAGTGGATGTTACCCGTCACAAGTTAGACAGGACACAAGTGCTTATGAGCTACTACAGGGTTCTGCTGGCATAGGTATGTAGGTCATGATGGCTAATTCCCTAATATAGATGAAGTTTTACTACCCTAATTTTGCTTTTTTTTTTTACCAGTATAATCCGTGGAAAGCAATCCCGTAGCTGTGTGGTGTGCATTCACAGCCTTAGCACTTTACTGGTACATTATACCACTCTTCCTATTTTGGTAGCATCTTCCTAGTATAGACAGGACAAAAATATCCACCATAGCACTGCCAATGTAAGTGCATGCAGCTCAAGCAGGTGTAAGTCAGGCATCGTACAGAGCTATTTGTACATGCAAACCCTGACCTGCAGTGTGTTATTTGCAGCCCTCCACCAGATATCTACATTTGACCCTTCAATGTCAACAGAAACGTCTGACTACCAGAACCTAGTTGTCATCTCCTTTCATTATCACAGGATTTTCTTGGGCCTTTTTCTATTCTTCATATTCACAATGCTAAGCTTTCATATTAATTAAAAGTCAACATTCACTAGTCTGAGACTATGTTATCCAATAAATACCTGCCTGAAGCCAACTACATGAAGGGTAGAACTTGCATGATTTTTAATACAAATTATTTGTTCACGATGTTTGATAAAATTAATCAGTGGCAGAATAAATGGGAGCTGTAACCACAGCTGAAAAGGATTTGAAAAAAATATTAATGCTGCTGTTGTAACTCATCTCTCCACTTTGCCTCTGACAGCCATCATTTTGGGGGGTCTTAACCTTCCTCCAAGCCAGAGCTGGGTTGCTTGCCTGTATGCACAACAAAACTGTTAAAGACAGTAGGAAGCTTATCACAAATAGAGTCTTATTTAGATTTGGTGGTTTGGTGGTTTTTTTTCCCTCTTCCAGGTGCCTTATTTTCAGTTCACTTAGTTTTTTATTGCTAGAAAGTAGAAAAGGCAGAAGCCTGATGGGAAATCTAACAATACGCGGCCCTTTTCTCTCACTTGGTCTGACAATTTTAGCCGCTGGCTGTAACCGATGAAGCTCCCATGGGCAGATATTATTATCCTAATTCCCGAGCCGAGGAAGCTGAGTCACAGGAGGGGAGGGGGGGGCTGCCCAACTGCCCAAGACGGCGCAGAGAGGCCTACTTGCAGGGAAGCCCCGTGCTCAGGGGCTGGCTTTAATCTGCAGAGATTAAAAGCACCGTTTGGCACGTCAGAAATAGCACCTGCTGTACAGGGACCAGCTGGGAGCCCCAGGCCCCTCTTCGCACCGCCCGGGAGCCACCAGCGCTTTCTCGTGTGTCGGTGGGTCAGATTCTGCAACACGCCGGATCGCGCTCCCGCAGCCGGGAGTTAACGGCTCGGGGCTGGCGTCGGCGCAGGAGAAATTATATTTTCCCCAGCAGTGCTGCAGATGGAGCTCCAAGCAACTGTCAAAAGCGCGGGGACTTCCACCTCCTCCTAACTGGAGGCAGATCGAAGCCGTTGACCTACAAGCAGAGGGCCCTGTAGCGTTTTCCCCAGCCTCTGTGCCATCCAGCCACGCTGCCAGCTCGCTTTAATCTCAGCGGCCATCTAGGTTGTCATGGGGATGGGGAGCCGAGGGTGTGCTGCGGCACTTGAGGTCTTATTTCCTCGTCAGGCCCTTTGGGATTTCTCACCCTCCATGTGCTAGATGCCTTCGTTTCAATGGGATTTGCTGGGATTTGTGGTTGAAGCAGCCCCAGCCGACGCCTGCTGCCCTGGCAGCCCCCGAAGCACGAGGTGAGCGGCTTCTGCCACGTGTGGGACCCTGCGGCGTTCACTGCCCTGAACCCACTCTGCATCCGAAGCGGGAGAAACTCGTTTAATTGCTTCTTGTTGCCTTTTCTTCAGGGGCATCAGGGAAGGAGGAGGTAGCCCCAAGGAAGGACAGCGTGTAGGGGTTCAGTGCTGTGCATGAGTCTGACCGACACCTCCCTTGCTCCCATGCCCCATCACCACCCTGCCATACAGCGGGCTGCTGCCTGCTGCCGTTCTCTCAGCTGTGGCGGGGTGAAGGCGGGAAGGTGGTGGGATCTCATAAACAGTGGTTCAAAAGCCCTTGGAAAGGACCTGGGATTTCAAAACAAAATGCTGCCACTTACAGTGCCGCAGCATTTTAATTACAATTCCATGATATCTGTATCACAAAACCTGGCAATTTTAATGACAAAGTACTGCAATGCCACAAAGTATTTTCAGAACTAATGAAACCTCTGCAGAATATGTCCCTGGAATGTATTAAGATCCAATTGCTGCATTCATTAGCAATGATTGTTGGTGGATGATTGTTTGGAAAAAATGCATTGAATGTAAATTGATTTTGTATTATCAGGAATAATGTGAAGAGAGGCTTTTCCAGCATCTTCAAACTACAGCCATTCTATTGCCTGCTGCACTTTATGCCCTAATCTTGTGAGATTTACATAGCATTTTAATTTTCAGTCTTGCTTGTGTTTGCCAGCTGAGGGATTCTTATTATATTTTACATTAATTCCAAATTCACACCATAACAATAGCAAAAAATCGAGTGCTGGCAAAAGCAAGAGGCCAAACATGACTCCATTAAAATAATATGTATGACTATTAATCACCTCTGCCTGTCCGTCCACATTCCCGTGGCAGTGCCTCTCTCCTCAGCAGCAGCATCTGTGAGTAAAGCCAGCTCTCATCCCTCCACTCCTCCCTCCTCCCACCGCCTTGCTGAGGGATGACGAGGAGCCCGGCAGAGCAGGAAGGAGCCCCTAAGGGCAGCGCTGGGAGAAGCCCGGGGATGAAGAGGAGCTGGGGCTAGGGCCGACCCCTGCGCCAGCATGTGTGGGGCTGCCCTCCTGCCTCCCCTCGCCGCCTCAGTGGGAAGTGGCCGCTCGTACTGGCCGCCAAACCGAGTGCTCGGCATGTCCAGCCGCCTGCCACAGCGGCGAGCAGCCTTGTGCCAGCGGCCACGTTGTCCTCACATTTGTGCAGAGCTCAGCTGGTTGCCAAAACTTAACGCTTCACATTATTGTTAACAGTTAATCCACATAAAAATAAGGCAGGATCGATGACAAAGAAGAAAAGCAGACCAGTAATAACCACTCTCCACAAAGTAAACCTTCCTGGGTAAGCGAACCAGAGAGGGCAGGGCTCCTGCACAATTTGCCACCAGCCAGCCATCGGGTTAATAGGAGACCCATCAGGGACAGGCAATGACAAAGGGGACACCAGAGGCTGAAGAGAAGGGCTGGCTCTGGCTGTCACCTCCCCAGTCCCTGCCACGGCCCACAGTGCAGCAAGTGAGCTGACACGCAGAAACAGGGTGAGCTTTGGGGTGAGGGTCCCATAGGGCTTCAGCCTGGGGCAGCTGCTGGCAAGCTGGAAAATGGTGCGGTGAGCTGGGGGCCGTTCCCCTCAAAAGCGGTTGACAGACTGACAAAACCCAAATCTGCTTACTGCAAAGCCTCGCCTGGCCCCGGCTGTCATGGAGCACAGGTTTAACACAGACCACTTGCATGGGTCTCTCCCCTCTCCTGTGCTTTGTGCAATTACTGGCGTTTGCTGAAAGTGGGAACAAACCACCACTGGTTCCGGCCGACAGCAGCCCTATGCCTGCATGCACAGCAGGAGCCCTCCTGCAAGGGAAAGTCCTCGTACAGCGGTGGAGAGCAGGGCTGGTGCGTCTCTGCGTGACAGAGCAAAAACGCAGCCCCACATGCTGCAGACTTGGCCAAATGTGATTTTGAAGGTCATAATATGAGGCTGGAATTGCAATGCTCGTCCATTAAATTATGAAGCTTTAGAAGAACGATCTTACTGCTCTCCTGCATCTGTCTAGCCAAAGGCAGGTTCCCTTGCCCCCCAAAATCATTCAAATACAACCCAGGGAGCTTCACTTGAAAGGAGATTTGATGAGGTCTCAGCCTTTGATAGAAACGGACAGGACCGTGTGTGCAGGAAGCGATGTGTCTTCTGCTCCCCTCTCTTTTTCCAGATAAGTCCTATATGTGTCAGCGTTACCCGGAGCCTATAGCACAGAGGCAGCAGTCACCAGAAACCACAGACAGCTTGGTTCAAAGGAGAGCAAGGAAAACCACGCGACGTTTACTGTAAGCATACGTATTTGATCTGGCCGTGCTAGCTGCTTGCAAAGCGCTCCAGCCCAGTGCATACGGGCTCCATTTCATTTGAATAAAAACACTTTGGGTAGTCATGGGGGAAAAGAAACAACTTGCAAGAAGCACTTGCCAGCTTCACAGGAGTAATCGCTCGTCTGAAACTGGTCACAAAAAACTGGCCCTGTAGCCAAGTACATCAAACTTCAGCTTGACTAATTTGTGACTAGTTATCTCTTTGTGAACAGTATGTTGAATCAAATCTGGGGGAAAGTGAGTAATTAGTGAATCAGTCAATTACATCAGCTCAGTTAGAGACAAAGCTCAGCATCTTTTTTAGCTTGGGACTGTCATTTGTTGCAAATGACCAAACACCCAAAGAAACAATATTTTTGCTGAAAAACATACTGCGCTGAGCAGACCCAGAAGCGTTTGCAACAGAGCTGGGCTTGTCTGCTTCCCTGGGCTACTGCTGCACCACAGCTTTCTTGTACTGAGACAGCAACATGAGATGACACATCAGGCAGGTTAATAGTAAAAGAAATTATTTTTCTCTCCATTCCCGTTGCTGAAAGTGCTGGAAGAGGCATTTCCGATTTCCTTCTTCAGTAGCAACTCTGGCCATCATGTAGTTTATCTGACCTTTGGCTACGCTGCACCATGAAATCAGACACCGCTAGGAGGGGGGCCAGAACAAAGCCTGGGGAGACTAATAAGAGCATTATTTGCGAGGTGGCACAGGGCCATGAGTCACCATGCAGCCAGGCTGCTGCACCTTCTGGCAACAGGAGCAGCCCAAGTTCTGCATCAGGCTTTCTGCTTTAAAAAAAAAAAATAAAAAATCTTCACGTCTGTTCTTCTTTTATACAAAATCCTGGTCAAATGAATGAGTGGGAGATGGAGGGAAAAAAAACCACTCAAGTGGAGTGGAAGCAAAATATAAACATAAAGTTAATGTGTGACTTTCATTCAAAAAAGTCTATTTGCATGATTGTTTGGGGCTGTGGAGGATTAATCAATAAAGGAAAAAAATTCTGCTTGTTCAGCCTGATGTTAATGTTGGTGTGGTACTTTCATTAGTGCAAAGGTTTGCTCACGTGCCCCTCTAAAATACCTTCCATCTTCACAGCTGCAGCGTGCTAGGGTGCAAATGCAGCTCTCTATGGAAAATACAACTTCATCTTCTGATGTCATCATGTGCAAATGTCTTGACTTGGAGAACACTAAATTCCGTGCAGGTCAGGTTCAAAGAGCTTGAGGATAAAGAAATATATTTATTATTATTATTATTACGGTTCTATACCAGGCACGGATAATAAGAAGAGGAATTAGATTTCTTCAACTGCATTTGACTGTAAGGTTAGAGATCAGTGACATCTTGATTAGGAAACAAGAATGATACAAATCAAGAGATTCCGAATGAATCAAGATGATGCGAATCACTGCGAATCAAATGTGAACAATATGAATTGGGCTCTGTGTTAAGGAACTCCCTGACTGTGCCAAGCTCCAGCAGGAAAGCTGAGAACAGGGGAGTCTCTGGGTGAGGAGCAGAGGGGACAGTCCTGCTGGAGATGGGGCAGCCACTCACAGCACGCCCAACAGGGAGGAGCCTGTGAGCAGAGCTTTCTACAGACAACTGGCACAAGTGTCCTTCTTACCAGCCCTGATCCTTCTGGAGAATTTCATCCATCCAGGCATCTGCTGAAAGGGCAACACAGCATTGAGCAGACAATCCAGGAGCTTCTTACACTGCGCTAGTGATAATTTCATCATGTGAATGCTGGAGGGACCAGGCAGGGGTTACGCTTTACCTAGCTTGCCAGTGGTGTATGTGGTCACAGTATCAGCTTGGGCTTATCTTATGTGACCATAACTGAATTCAAGATCTAGAAGAAGGCTGGGAATGTAAGCTACAGAGTTATGACTCTGGATTTCAGAAGAAGAAAATTCAGTTTACTCAGGGATTTGCTAAACAAAATCCCCTGGGATGCAACCATGAAGTGGAAATGTGCCCAGAAGATCTGAACAATTTTTAAAGATATCTCACTGAGAGCTCAGCGAAAAACAATCCTGTTGTGCGGGAAGATGGAATTTTGGCAGAAGACCTGATTGGCTATGGGAGCATCTTCTTTATGAAACCAAACACAAAAAAAGGAGCATACAAGAGATGGACGCGAGGGATGGCACCCATTTCCTGAAAGAACAGGCAAATGTGATCATGAGACTGCTGTCTACTGTCTGTGACAACTGCAGCGACGGGGGAAGTCCCCAATGGCCGGAAAAAGTCTAACAGCTCATCTATCTTTAAAAAGGCGAGAAAGGAAACTGGGGAACTATCTGCTGATCATCAGCATCTCAGTCACTAGAAGATCAGGGAGTGTGTCCCTCTTGGGATCCACTTCCAAGGCCATGAAAGACAAGAAGGTATTTGGGAACAGTTAGTATGGATTTACTGATGGCAAATTGAACTTGACCAACCGGCCTGCTTTCTAAGGTGAAACCACTCAATGTGCAAAGAAGATGAAACCGCTGGGTATAAGCTACCCTAATGTTGGTAAGGCTTTGACACCATCTCACACAACATTGTTTGGAAGCTCAGAGGCCGTGGACTAGAAAGACAGGCTGTAAGAGGGGCTGAAAACTGGCAGGTCATGAGCAACCAGACGAGCACCCAAGGGGTCAGTACTGAAATCCACCTTATTCAGTATCTTCATCAGCAACATTGATGGTGACACAGTCCGATTTGTTGATGACTTGAACTGTCTGGACTGACAAACAGCAAAGCTTCGATGCAGAGGCTCCTTGATAAACATGAGATCTGGGCCAATGGGCACCTCATGAGGTTCAACAAGGAAGCATGGTCCATTACAGGCTGGGAAGCACCTCACTGAAGGGTCATCCCAGTGAAAAGGAGCTGGGGATTACAGGGGGCGCAATGCTGAATGTGAGTCACCAGCGTGCTCTCACCTGAACAGGGCACGTCACATCCTGGGCTACATTAGGTGGCCAGAAAACTGAAGGAAGTTATTATCTCCCTCTATTCAGCTTTGCACCCAGTTTTTGGGTCCAGCAGTCCAAGAGGGATGTGGAGAAACTGGAAAGGGTCCAGTGGAAGGTTACTGAGATGATCAGAGGCCTGGAGCAATGTGAGAGGGTCTGAGGGAGCTGTGCTTGTTTAGCCTGATCAAGGGGAGGCTAAGGGCTGGTGGAACAGCTTCCCACAGTTCTTTGAAGGGTGGTTATGCAAACAAGAGCCAAACTTATTTTCCTAGTGCTAGAGGCTGTAAGAGGGACCAGTGGCCACAAGCTGAGGTCTGGACATGAGAAGATATGTTCACCAGGAGGGCAGTGTAACCCTGAAACAGGTTGCCCAGAGAGGTTGTGAAACTTCTGCTCCTGGAGATGTTTCAAGATTTAGCTGGACCACAGCTGACCTCATCCACCGTTGGTGACAGCCCCACTTCAAGCAGGGTGTTGGACTAGATGAACTCCAGAGGTCCCTTGATTCTGTGATTAACTACTTGAAATAATAACTGTATGAAATTATAACAAACTATTATTATAAATAAGATTAAGTGGATTAGTTTCCAATTTGCAAGAAGAAGGTAGCTGAATATGCACTATTTCATCGCTTTGCAATGCACTAGAAGAAACTACACAGTGATTCCTAAGTAATATTTTTAAGAACTCCAAGATCAGGGGAACAGTAAATAACAAGGAGGAAAGATTGTAACCCGAAGAGTCAACTTGATCATTTGCATGGGCACAGTGAAACCATAAGCTTTCCAGTGCAGCCAAAAGCAAGCTCAGGCATTTACAAGGATGAAAGATTTACAGCAGAAGAGATGCCATGCTGATCAGCAGAGGTTAGGGAAAAAGACTTGGAGAGCACAGTAAATGAATTTGGATTTGCAGAGAATATTGCTGTCACAAAAGGAGCTAACATACAACAATCGGTGCACATCAACGCAGATAAAAGGAAACGCCAAGGATGACACGGTAGGTTACATCACGTCTGACATCAGCCTTCGTGGGCTGTTCTGCTGGCCAGCTCCTGAGCAGAATGTGAGTGAACAGGAGAGAGTGCTAGAGGGTACAAAACCTCTTCTGGTGAGAGACTGAAACATTTCAGTATGGTAGCTTTTTGAAGGTGAATATAATGGCGATTTCTGCACTGGTCTGAAAGAGATGATTCCAAATTTCTCAGCGGCATAGGGGCAAAACTGAGTTTTGCTGCTTCTGAGTTGAAAAGAAAAGAACTTCTACAGGCACTTTGGTGTGTCTTCCTCCACCTCCTGCACACAGGCAGAGCCAGCAAGCCCTGCAAGCCCGTGTCAAGCCCTGTGAGCCCCTGCTCCTGCCTCTGCCCCAGCACTGGGGGAGCAACTTCAAAGCAGGGCTGTGGGCATGGGCTGCAGGGCCATGGTTTTCCATCCATGGATCTGTTTTGCTGCTTCCACCAATTTGCTGCCTGGGGCATCTGCCTGTTCACACCCAACGCAAGCTTCGCTCTCTGCATATTTAGATGGGGAACAGCATCTCTTAAAGCTTTCCCAACGGCTGGAAGTTGAAGCTAGATCAGTTTAAACAGGAAACAAGCCACAGTTATGTACACAACATATATATGAACTAAATAATGGTCGTTAACTATTGAAATAAATTACTAGTGACTGGCGAGTGAATGCTATTAAATTGATCGCATGTTTGTCCCAAAAGCTGGTGTTTCCTGCAGCTATTAGGCTTGAAACATGACTTATCCCTTGGCTGGCTAGGTGGGAGGTCAGCTAGATGATCACGCTGGGTCTTTCCAGCCTTAAATTCTGTGGCTCTGTGGAAATTATGTGTCAGAGGGTTTTTCTCGTTGCAGCCAGACTGAGAGCTTGAAATCCACATGGTTACTGACAACTCCCAACTGTCAGTAAAGCTGTTTCACAGAAAGTGTTACATGACTGATGTCTCTACAACTGCACTTTTCCAAACAGATGGGGGGGGGGAAAATGGCACTAGTCTCAAATCAAATAAGTCTTGACGGATTACGCAAAAGAAATTTTACACATGCTCCACATTTTGAGAGACTTCTAAATATAACATCTCCATTGAAAACAAAGTATATGATGGTGCTAAAAATATGTAAATACACAGATATAAAACTATCTTCACATTACAGAATTAGGACCACTATTAGGGGCTGGAAAAAACAACATTTTCTTGATGCAGGAGACCCTTGTCAGGGTTGCCACACCTTGTTTAACCTCAGAGATAAGCTCATTTTTGAAAGCTCACTGTTTGACTTCTAGAGGTTTGTCTCTACAGAACACAGGGCAAAGATAAAAATGTTCCCATTGTAACTGATGTCGTCATTGCATTTAGAAATAATAAATCAATGACATTATGGGAAGAAATCATAATAACCCAAAAGGGAAAATGTGATATTTAAATTCTGTTGCAGCTGGAAACATACTGTAATAAAGGCTTAACCAGTGAGTCTTGGTCTACACCCTGGTTTTCTTTCATTATAATTAGGCAGGGGTGTAATTTTATTTTACTGAAGTAGCTATACTGGTAAAACACTTACTGCATATGCAATTTTATTCATATAAAGGTTTGATGCGTTAGTATATGTGATGCCATCACCAATTCAAGAAGGAGATACAGCAATGTAGGAATACCCCACTAGCATACCTGCAATTCTACCAAGAAATCATACTGGTTTAAATGGAGCCAAGTAGTTAAGGGGACACACTGTATGTGTGCAGATAGCTTCTTGGAAAGTTAGAGAGCGATATTCTGAAGATATAAGCCTTTAAAAATTACTTGTAGGAATTAATAATAGCAGAAAAAGGAGGCTCCGAAACATAATTAAAGGTAGAACTGAGATTTGCACAAACAAAAAAGGTAGATTTTTTTTTCTGAATAATTTCAAATTACACAGGTAAAACAGGCCGTGAAAAATATAGCAAATAGGTTCTGTATAACAGAGGAATTATTTTCTCAAGAAAATTACATTTGAATTCACTTATAGCCATTTTGGTGCTCTAAATGTTAAAAAGCAAATCACATCCGTGGGTTCTTTATTCCATGTAGAACCTGCTTTGAAAAATAATAATGACAGCTTCCTAATTAGTATTTTTAAGATAATTATTAAAATAAGAAACACAATCTCCCATGTAATTGTCAAAAAGAATTAATATCCTTTCAGGAACAGCAGCGAAAAATTGGACTGTAGCCTCCTACCTGGTACGGGGCCAGGGAGTTTGGTAAGACTGTGGCAGGAAGAAGACACATAAAAACTATCGTAGCAGCAGACATTAAGAGCATTAGCATGGGGGACAATTTTGTTCCACTTGTCAGTGAGCACACACAAGATCACCTTACTGGGCTCAGTAAAGACCAGTGTGGCTCCGTGTGAGTGGCAGAAGAAGAACATCCATTTCTCCACAAGAAACACCCAGAGTACCACTGCAGGGAAAGGCGCTTGCACTTCTTGCAACAGTAGTTAGAATTACAACTGGGGGTACTGAAAAAATATTAACTAGTGCCTAAGCAGGGCTTTTTTGTCTTCAGTATATTTTACAAACATTAATTTTGATTCCGCCCTGGCTTATGCCAGCTTACAGCAGCAGCCAGACAGAGCTTGCTGCCCTACCAGGCACCTACACGACTTCGCTGGGACATTTATACGGCGGGAGGTGCTGCCTGGGAAAGGATCTTGCTCGACCATGTGCTGAGTCAATGTATTTGTCTGGCAGCTTGTACTGGCAGAACAATTATAGTGGCCAAAGAGTTATTTATAACTGTCCTCCCACAACAGGATTCTTGAGGGAGGATGTTGGTACGAACACTGCTATTCCACATGCACACACATCTACACACGGCAGCTGCATCTCTATTTAATGAACGCAAAATACTGTTCTGACATAAGTCCTGTTTTTTTTTTTCCCAAGGAGGTCACTTGTATGGGGGAAAAAAGAATGCAGCTCCAACCACAGTCCGTCCACACCTCATCTGAAAGCCTGAAGGCCTCCCCACAAATTGCCATAACTTCTTCATGAACTCATCAGAACTGAAAGCATGGGTAAGCCTCTGACCATACAAACAAGCCCAAATACTAATGCGGCTTCACTCACTTTGGCTTGCCTTAGACTCACCTCCTCTCAGAAAGGAGCCACCATACAGCTTCTGAAAGCTGTGTGAGAGTGGGGAAAAGAAAATTTGCCTTTGAGAAACTCAGGGCTCCAAATTCATCCCCCCTCCAGGAAAGCCACCCCTGTCAGACACAGCCAAGCCTCATGCCCTGCTGGCTGCAGCCCCTTCCCTTGCTCTTGTGGAACGAGTTACAAAATCAGATCATTGCTTAACCAATTTAACCAGTAACCTACCACAGGTGAAGAAGGACCTTCATAGGCTTCTTTCTTTCTTGCACTCTAGAATATGGATGAACTAGCTAGAAAAAAGAAACAATCTGAAAATGCAATGGCAAATGCCTAATGTGCAAAATGCAGAGGTATGTATGCGGCCTCCACACAGCAGCATGCCTTCGTTACTGAACTGGCTGCAAGCAGGTTGGTGAGGAGCAGAAATAGTCCTTAGGCACTCAGGAATGCGTGCCTGCTAGTTTATTTTCTTTGTTTTGCAGTTTCAAATGCGAGTGTTCAGCCTGCCTGTCTGCCGCAAGAAGGCTCTGCAGCGGAGGAGACACTGCTTCCCGCGCTGAGGTTTTGTACATTTTCCTTTCCTGTCATTTTCCTGTGCAGAGGGAAAAAATGTGCATTTTGCTCTTTGTGTACAGAAAACATAAAGAAACTGGGAAACAGGATGGGATTGTTTACTAACCCTCTCCACAAGCCAATGTAACGGTAAAGGAAGACCGAATGCAAAATCTCCATGAGAGAGAAAACAAAGCCTGTCTCTCTTCCATCTTGAATCTCAGGGTCCTGCCAGGCAGACACGATGCTTTGCACATTTAAAGGTGCAAAGCACATAATAGGAGCTATATCATAGGGGAAGGAAATACGTCTGCATGCATTTCAGAGAAGGTAGGAATGGAAGCAAAAAAACCCACAGGCACAACCCTTTCTCTACCATTTTTCTTCGATACGCAGATCTGAATGTTACAAACTACCACAGAAGTAGGAGGAAATGTTGCAAAAGGGAAACAGGGGACTGATTCCAAAATTGGGATTCAAAACCTCTTGCATGCGGCATAGAAATTAGACTAGAGAAGTAACCTTTTGTACTGATGGGGCTGAATTAAGAAGGTTTCATTCACGGTCATTCTATATTTATTTCAGCTACACAAACCCTGGTTTGCTTTGGGGGTTCAAAGGAGCTGGAAAGATTTCATAACACCACTGTGTCAGAGTGTGATGGCTCGTTTTCGTTCCAGACAACATAAGGGATGTACAGCAGCTATCAAAGCGTCAGTAGCAAAGAAACAGCAGCGATGTTGCCCTTCACAATTATTTTTATTCTAAGACTCACGTGCTTTGTTACATTTTCTTAAAAAAAAAAAGGAAAAAATCCTCCTCCTTAGTGGCACTAAATTTAGCAATGCCAAGAATAGATACCAAAATCATCTTCTTCCCCATTTATTTTGCTCAGATGTGAATGACGCTGCATCAAGCACAGCAAAGGAGTATATTAGTCTCATGCCGCTGGAAAAACAAGTGTATTACATTGCTGAAATGTCAAGTTCCCACCACGCATTTGATAATAGTTGTGTGCTCAGTTTCTTGCATCCGCTGTAGCAGCTTACTGAAGATATGCTCTGCATTTGCCAACAAACCAGCCTGCCCTTTGGACTGAGCCATTCCAGCCAATGGTGGCTTTATCATTAGCTCGTTTCGGTGTGGCCTGGCCTGTCAGACAGTTGTGTATTTAAAAAATAGTTAATACTTTCTTAATCACAGAATCCTTCACCTGATTGATCTTTTTTTTTAAATTATCCCATAATCTTCCATCTTGCACTCTTCCTGCAAAGATTTTTGGCTACCGTAGCAGGTGGAAGGTCACATCTGGACATCATCCATCACGGCGGCATTTCTCCGCACTGCCATTGCATGGGTGGCTGTTTGTTTTGCAGGCGGCGGTAAGCAGGTAGGAACAACTCCAGTGAGGAGGGCTGCATGCTGTCAGTGTGGCTCCCCAGATGACTTCTATCATAATTTTATGGCTCTGCATGTCATGAAATGTCCTGACACTGAGCTTCCGTCTGTTTCAAATTATACCAAATACACGCACATAAATCTCCTTCAGAGTGGTCCTCCTCAGGCACAGGCTGTGACAAGCTCAGGGTGAGGAGACCTAGATGACTAGGTATGATTGCTTTATATCCTAGTTATCATTTGAAAAAAAAAAAGGACTTAGAGTACCTTTCTCCGACTCACCAAAAACCGAGACTGGAAAGCATCGATGATCATATACATCTTCTCCAAAAGCTCTGGAGAGTGACTGGCTTCTAGAAATTCTTTCCCTTCAGCTGCAGCCTTGTGAAACCTACTTGCCTCCAAAACCTTTCAGCAGTAGTTCAATGAGCTGTGCTGTCAGCTGCCTGGTTTTAGACACACTGCTGCTGCAGGCTAGAAAATAAACGTGGGGTCAGTACCTGAGGGATGGGTGCAGAGAGGGAGCCATAAGAGGAGAGGAAGGAGCCTGTATCTATGAGAAGTGACCCGCTTAAAGAGCCCCTGGTCGCTGCCTGCTTTTCTCCCCTGCCTTGCCCCTGCCTCGCACGGTGTGAGATGCCACTTTGTGCGGGAAAGATGAGCAAAAAGCAGTGTAGGAGGAAGACAGTAACACACCACCGGGCACTGGAAAGTGGTCAGCATCTACAGGAACAGGGAAGGCTGAAAGTAGCAGTGGGCACAGAGAAGACGCTACCAGCTTGATGAAGGTAAGAAGAGCTCTAAGAAAATAAGAAAGGAAAGTGAACAAATTAGCTGAATAAATTTTGTGGTGAAAACAGCTGGATGAGCATCTCTGGAGACTGAGAAAAACCAGAAACAGAATGGAGAGATCATCATCATCTGTCCGTGCTTATAACGATGACAGATATGACAGCCCGCCCAAGCCAAGCGTTCCCATCCTGCTGTGGCACTTTCTCTTCACAGAACAAAGCTCCTTGGCAGTCGCTTCCAGACCAACAAAAAAATTGACATCTTTTACTGCTGCCTCCTGTATTTTTATTTCCTGTTCACTATTTCTTTTTTGCTTTTGTGTTTTCCTTTCTCCCCATCTTGGTGATGATCAGTAGAGAGTGTTACCTGCAAAACTGCATTGCCTGTGAGTGGGCACAAGAAAAGGCTTCACTGCCTTCCAGCCTCTTTCCAAGCTGGATCCTCTCAGAGTCTCCTTAGCAGCATTTGTTCCTCATCAGGTGTCATGTAAGAAATATCTGTGTTTAATAGTTGGGCCAAAAACTTTTCATTGTGGTGTTTCTCTAGCCCAGAGGGTCTGTGTTTAGCTATGTTCTTCAGTTTTGTGCTCATGTCTTCTGTTAAATCCTAATATATACAATTTCAGTGTCGTTACAGTCTCTCTCTCTCCCCCTTTACTCCAATAAACTGCCAGTACAGATATTCCTGTCACACTGTAGGGAATATCCCACCAATTACATATCAATAGCAGGCATGAGACCTATGACAGAAATTGTATTATCACCTAGTCTCTGTCCATCTTCCCCGTATTTTGCAGACCATTGTATGGGAAGCCATGTAAAATGCCTTGTCCCTATGGAGGAAGAGCGGGAAAGAATAACTGGCACCTAAGTACTTGCTTCAGAAGTTGAGCAAATGTGTTTTGAAGTTAAAAAAAAATGAGTTACTGACATTTCTCTGGATGGTGGGTTCCACTCCTGAGTAGAGCTCCACTCTGTCCCTGACTACCATTCATCCTCACCCCTCAGCCTCGAGCTGCGTGGGACAGGGAGGGTAACCCAGCATGGCACGTACCAGGCTGTCAGAGGGCTGGCAAGCTGCCATTGCAACTCCCAGCCACAAGAAGGACTTCAGAAAGCATCCTGGGAATTGCAGACCAGCAAGTTTGCCATCCATCCTTGCTAACAGCAGTAGGGTCTGAAAAAATAAAATCACTGTAGACAGGGATAAACAAGGCAGCATGGCTTCTGCAGAGAGAAACCCTGCCTCACCAACCCACCACAGTCCTTGGAGTGCATCAGTATAGATGGAGAGCAGGTCCAGCAGACACAGAACAGTCCAATTTTGAAAAAGCTTTTGATGAAGTTTCACACCAAAGGTTATAAGAGAAACTAACTTGCTTAATAGTCACTTTTCAGGGTGGAGAATGGGCATCAACAAGGTCTTCCCACTATGGGACTGATGGTGGGACTGGGTTTACTCAACATTTTCAGTGAGTACCTGAAGAGGGGAGCATACAGAGAAGTCCTCAAGTTTGTATGTGACACTAAGCTCTTTCAGGCAAGTAACTCTAGAAGGACTTCATAAAATTGAGTGAGCGCGCAATGGGTCCATAAGCAGATACTGGAAAGGTTAGGCAGTGATGAGCCTCTAACATCCAACTTCAACAGCTGGGGATGCTGGGGGAGTACAGAGAGGAAGGGCTGCAAGATGTGACCAGGCTCACCTGCTCTCTGTGGGTGAGCAGTGGCCTCCTGCCACCGTTGGAAACAGAGTCAGGGCTGGACAGACCATTGGTCTGATACAGCAGTTGTCTCACATTCTTAAATGTGCTTCTGCACACCGTCCCAAGACACTTACTAGTTTCAGTGCAGGCTTTGATGGGGCGAATTCCTGGCCTGGCACTAAGCTTGCGATGTAAAAACCCATGGAGTCCAGTTGCTTGAGTCTCCAAAGCCAGTACTGCCTGCCTCGTCCACGTCTTCCTAGTAGCTGACCTGCTGGCAGGCTGACCTGTGAGGCACGCTAAATATAAAACTCTTCAAGGACCACAGGACAGTTAAAGAGAGAAGGAAACAGACTTTGCAGATGCGCTTTCGCACACATGCACTCTCTCACTTCCTCCTTCTCCATTAGCAGCCCTTGAAGAGTAAAGGTCTGTGCAAAAGCAACAGACTCGACTGGAAATCCCTGCTTTCACCTCCTCACCTTTCCTGGGATTTCTCTGGGGTTTGGAGAGCATCCTTTCAAAATCCAGGATCCCTCCATTCATCCTCTTCAGTCGGCTGGTGCAGGCATGTCCATCCCTGTGCTGCAGGAAGGCCTGTCCCTTTTAAAGGCAGGGTCTGCTGGTGCTCGTTCCTGCCTCTCCTCTACCCACGTCCTCTGCAGACGCTGCGTCAGAGCAGGTGACTGGTAGAAGCCAGTGGCTCAGCCTGCCATCTCCACAGCCACACTTTCGGTAGCCAAAAATGGCCTGATTCAGTTCCAAAGCACAGCCTGCCCTCGCCCATGACAGGGACAGCTTAATCCACACAGAAGGTCCCTGTCAGAAGTGCCATTAATGAAATGAAGCCGAGGCTCCGCAGCCAGCGGGGCAGACGCCCTCCAACTGTGGCAGCCTCGCAGCCCTCACACCGCCTGGCACAGAATCAGGGCCTGGGGGGGAACTGAAATAAAGAAAGCAAAGAGATTTAGAAGATTGTGTAGTCTGTCAGCCCTCCGTGCTGTGTGGTTTCTGCAGGGATAGGTAAAGGGTAAATTCTCTGTCTCTCCCAGCTCCTCCTGCTTCCCTGTTTGTTTGGATTGTATCCCGAAGCCTTTCCGGCATTACGTCCCCTTTTCCAATGCCCAGATGCATGATCTCGGAGATTCCTGAGCTCACTTTACTGAGAGGGAGGACTGAGGAGCCCAGCCCGAAGAAGAGACCTCTGCTACCACTTAGAGGAGCCGCATCCCAGCTCCCCCTCCCCCAGCCCCTTCAACACCACCCACACAGCAATCCATCAGCATCACGCATGGAGCATCTGGGGGCAACATGTAATTAGGAATGATGCTCTCTGTCATTTATAGACATACTACAGCAAAGAAAAGCTGGTGAAACTAATACCCACCAGCAGACATACCTTATAGCGTGCATCGAGCATTAATGGGGAAAAGTAATGGAAAGGTGGAGGGAGAAGAGAGAAGGATGAAGGCAGTAGCATCCTCCACACCGCTTTAAAACAAGGCACTCATTAAAATACATGCTCAGAGTGATCATGATTTAGTTGTCTGATAAAATAGTTTAGTTGAAGTAATAAATGAATTCTGTAAAACAAGAACACGCTGTCTTGCTGGGTAAGCAGAGCTGCATTTGCTCCGTGATCCCTTTGCTGGGATACAACCCAGCAGGAATTGTGCAGGCACCCCCATACCCCATTGCCTATGCTCAGGACATCATGGGGCCCATGGTGTTTTTCTCTCCTCTTGAAGTCTTTCACTGCAAGAGATCGTTGAGATTTTTCCACACAGCTGATACCGTGTGGCTCATCTCAAGTATGCCTGCCTCCTCAGTTGGGAATGTTTCTTTTCAATATTTCCTATTTTTAATCTCCACCTTAATTTTTTTAAAGGATTTTTAAAAAATTGGTTGTGCTTGTCACAGACACTGTAGGCATTTAATATGCAGGCCTGTGTGTTCGCTTTCAAGGCATACATCAGCCTATTGTCACAGCAAAAACCAGCTGTTTGTGAGATGCTGTAACAATTCTGCCAAGACTCAGTAACTAGCCTTGGAAAAAGCAAAGTCAAACAGAAGGAGTGTGAACTATGACAAGCAATGTGTGGACTAGTAATTTAGAAGGGCTGAAGGAGACGTGAAGAGTAATTAGCCAAATAAAAAAAATACAGGACAGATTATTTAAGTGCATCACAACCTGGAATCACGGAGCAGAGGGAGTACCTGAGGTCTGGAAAAGCATCAGAAGGAGCTAAAGGAGAGATTCTTGCATCTCTCCCACAGATAAAGTCATGTAGGAGATATGTGCATCAATTAATTGAGTTAAAGCAAATGAACTAATTGAAATACCAGAAAAGAGAAACAAGGTGAAGGAAACACAGAAGGAAAGTGACTGAACCACTGTTTTGTTCAGCAGAAGAAAGGGAAGGAAGCAAAATGGACCAGCTGCCTGCTCAGGGCACAACATGGCAACAGAAGACAGCAAAGTCCTCAGTACTGTGCTTTTGGAGCTATGGAAAATGCTCTTCTAATGAGTTTTTCAATTGCATTATGAAGCAAGATCAAATCTCTCTGTTGCTTTGTTCTTTCACTTGGTTTGCTGATCTGCAGCAGTAGAACTGATGGCAGTTAAACAGGATGGAATTTATATCAGGCTTAGAAATTGTACTTGCTGTGCCTACGGTTTCCCTGCAGAACGGCCTTCGAATTACAGCCACACTTGTGTGAAGTTGCAGTTTTGTCAGCTAACCGCTCCACCAGTCCAGAACACATCACGGGAGCTGCCCTGCTGTCATCTGACTGCCACATGCCTGGGAACCTTCCTTCAGTGCACAGTCACCCTCAAATTAAAAGCTTTGCCTGGCTGAGGGTTTGCAGGACCAGCTCCCCAGACAAGCAGGATGGCCTGTCTGCAGCACTAGTCAACTAACATCCATCTTTTATGTATTCTTCATGTGTCCACCACCCTGGGATTCCCACACATTAGCACCACATTTCATTCATCTGCAACACATCAGAATGAACACTCAGATGAAGTTGTGTTAGCTTACTAGTGAATTTCCCAAACTACCTTTCAGTTTTGTGGATTTTTTCAGTTCCTTCCATAGCTATTGCTAGGGGTTTTCACACTGCGATCCTGACAGGTGACTGAGCTGTGTATAAAAGGATCTCTAGCTCTGGTCCTTTGGACTACTCAGGTATATCCCTCTTCAAGATCCAAATATTTTCATTAAGATTACAGGAAAATTACTTGTGGTCTCCGAGGAGCAGGAAAAAATGCAGATTTCAGATTGCTTTTGTAGTTTTGTGTTCTTCCTTTAGGTGTGCAATGATGTAGCTCTATTTTCACATGGAAGGAATCCATCTGAGAGCACATTTTTATTATAACTACAGATGATGTTCAAGAGGATGAAAAACTCGTTTTTTCTCAGGTGGTCAGAGAAAAGTCCCAGTAAACTGGTATTCTTTCCTCTCTCATCTATATTATGCAGAGGAACTCAAATTGTTTATAAAGCAGTTTCAAAGATGTTTTAAAAAAGAAACACATAAAACACAAAAAAAAGGACAGTCCTGGACTTTTTCACCTTTTCAATTAGTTTTTAATCTCTTAAGAACAGTCATTGAGGTCAGAGTAGTTAAACTGCTATAAAACAGCTGCTAAAGCATTCTTCTATTGTAAATTAAACAGCAATTTTACCAAACATTCCCATTGCAGGACTACACTAGCATAAACACAAAATCATGATTTTAAAAAACACTTGGAGGGGAAAGGGGTAGGCCTAAAGTAATGATTCATGACCTCATGATACTTCAAGTCAATGGCAAAAATTTTAACGGATTTTGTTACTAGTAGGTCATGTCTGATACGGGGAGATGGTCCGAACTGCAGCTCTACACCTCAGAGAGAAAGCCACATTTCACACCCTTGCTGTCGGACAGGGCGATGTATCACAGGCATAGCTAGAGCTTCTGAAATGGCAGCTTCTTAAAACACTGTCATCAAAATGGTTCATTTTCTCCACTTTAACCAAGGGAATTACCACAAGAAAATGAATTACGGTCAGCTACACGTTGATCACATCGGTAAATGGTAATAACTCTTAGCACTCATAGCAGTTTTCAACTTCAAAGCACTAATGAACAACACCCCTGGGACATCCTGGGGAGGTGGAAGTCCTCCCTGTGCCAGACCCAACCAGGTAAGATTGGTGCACTGCTGCCGAACAGACATGGGATGAAGGAGGCGTCTATAATTCTTCTCAGCCCTATGGGTATATGCTGTACTCTGCCTTTTCCAGGGCACAGTGGGGTCTTAACCCGTGCAATTTCTTTCCAACCAAAATGATTCCACGATTCTATGAATTAAGGACAGACTGATTTCAGCTCCATCTCTCTGCCTGCGATGGCACACAAGCAGCACAGGCACAAGGCCTGTTCTCCTTGAACCTGCCCAGCCTCCCACTACCGAATTTCCCTGTCTCTGGTGTGCTCCAATCCCTTGTGGTCTTCACAGATAAGCTGGCGTAGGATTTGCTTTGGAGTGACTGGAAGCAAGAAAGTTTTATATTGTTAAACTGCTTATAGAATCGCTGGAGTTATCCTCCTTTCCATTCCCATAAAACAAAAATGTCTGTAGGAATCATGAGCCAACACTAGGCTGGCATGAGCAGCACCGCCACTGTGTCCCCAACTGATGCAACCACCTGGCCCCAAAGCAAGAGGCAGAGACAACAAACCCCACGGCCAAACTCAGAGATGGCTACAGCAAGGAGGTATTACTCATGAAAGGAGATGGAAAAACTGAAGCTTCCTTACATATTCATTTCCCAAAGCAGGTAATAGCTGCAACACCAGTATGTTACTGATTCTTCTAATTTCCCTTTCTATCTCATGCCCTGCACAGCTGGGGATTCAATCTCCAACACACAGTCTAGCCATTCCCCAAAAGCTCTAGAAAGATTTCCCTACCATTCCCTCATTTGAAGCACTGTTGGGGAAGAAAAAAAAGAAAGTAATTTTATCACTTCTGCTTTGTTTTCAGCAAGAAGCAGAGCTGTTCAGAGGACAAAGGAGTACAGGAGATACAGATCCAGTGCCTGATTCTCACTGCAATGGAAATCTGGTGGGTACAGCTGACCTTAATGGAAATTAGTTCCATAACGCTGGCATCAGTGAGCAGAGGACCTGCCGATGAGCTGCTCTCCTCCAGCCACTAAAGATGCTTTACAGAGGCAAGTCTTGTGAAAGTAAAGACAGAAATCATTACGATTACATTTTGGTTGACCATGCTTGCAAGTGTGTATGTACGTGTATACAGGGTGGGGTTACATAAAGATCAGAGCAGACTACAAATGGGAGATGTTCTTTCCAAATTTTATGCATTGCTTGAGTCACAAAAAAATTAACTTTGCCCAACTCTGTAAACTCCCCTTCCCTCTTTGTTTCATATTCACTCTAGTATATCCATCATTTTTTGATCCTCTACTGATTTCCATTGTTGGGGCTTATTTTCTGTGACTTGAGAACCTGAAATTATGCTATATATCTTTGTAGCTCATTGAACTAACCAGCATTTATTTTAATTTAGTAAGGAACCATTTGGCTGGGTGTGACCAAATAAATGCTGTGTCTAAACCAACACAAATATACTTTGCACAAGGCTATAAACCTGTCTCAGAGCTCTAATGATATTGCAAGTCAAGGAAGCTTGTGTTTCTCATTAACATGATTCCATCAGACCTCTATGTTGCATATCATTATTTTTTAACAATAGACTAATATAATTTATAGCACTGTGGGGCAACAAAGGCTGAATCTTGGTAGTAATCCAACCTTATAGGTTGATAATGGCTTTAACACTGACCTAATGTTGAAAGGTGAACACGTACAGAGGACATCAGACCTAATTATAAATAGGACAAAGGGCACAGATCTTGTCACATGATTACGCAGAGTTTTGTTGCTGATTTTGGTGCAAAAAAACAATCAAGAAGTTTGTTTTAAAGAAAGACATTAACATACTTTCCTCCCTCTCAAATTTGATTTTTGTTCTAAAAGGAACAAAATACAGAATAGCTAAAGTTAATCTGGGTACCTATTCTTTAACTCAATTTGAAGGTAGGAAGTAGTAGGAACAAGCATCTTTTTATGAAGAAAAAGCAAGCCTTCAGAATCTCTGTGGAAATGTGTTAAGATGATTACATTAGTACATTGCAGCATTGTTCCTCTCCCCAGCTTGCCAAAGCGTCATAGCGAACACAACCGGTTTCTGCTACAGACAGTAGATCTGATGGTCCTCAGCACTTCGCTGAGGCACATCAGCGAGCCCTGTGATCGGACCTCTGGGTGGGAGGGAACACAAACAACTAAGAAAAGTGTTTAACCCAAGTAAGAGTAACTTCTTGTGGAAAGGCAGCACAATACCATTTCCTGGTTTAAAAGGCAGTTCTCATGATCAAAATATGCTTTAGTATTGCTTACATGTATTTTCTAATTCAATCTTTTGTGCAGTATCTAGAAATGCAGTACAGCAGTAATAATGTAATTAGTATTTTCACTAGCTAAATTATAGAGCTGACTGCAGAATACAGCATAGTAACATCAACATTAACAGTTAAGTATTATACAAAAATGACACCAATAGTTTTAGTATAGTCATGAGAGACATTGTAATTTCCTCTTTCTCCAAGATCTCTTCAAATTTGTGTCAGATGAGGAAACTCACAGAATACACTGGCCTTTTAGTTTCAACTCAAATTCTAAAACATCAGCATCTCAAAGATTTCTCTTAGATAAATTTTTGTTAAGTTCTTGAATGATATTCCTTTCTGAATATGGTATTAGTTATAAAGAACTTAAGTTCTGCTGCATCAGCCTCTCATATGAATTTAATTTTCCCAGCACTTCTGCAAGTTAACAAAGGAATATAACAGATACTTCACAGCTGAAGATGATGATACTTAGGGATTTGTAATAATTACCCAAGACCATAAAAGTAGTCCTATGTCAGTGCAAGAAGGGGAACCACTGGCTTTGCAATCTAGTGCTACTCCATATTTCCTTTCTACCCTGGTCACAGAGTGAGATCTAAAACTCTAACAACCAAGTTACTGGACACCACACAGCCATTAAGGAAGGTTCTGAGGCAAGCATGCTTTCACAGCTTCCTCACCTGAAGGGACAATAGTCAGCCACCCCTATGTGCCCAGAAATCAGAGAACTCAAATTTATACCAGAAGCTGAAGGCTATCCCACAGCATCCTCCATGCCTACAACTCCCTTTTGGCCAAGCTAATTCACAACCCCTCAGATCAAATCAAAAACACTGAGGATCTACCCACACTCCATCCTCTTCCTAATTACAGTGACTTTATGCTTTACTTCACAAAGTGAAATTCATTTCTTCCTTCACCAGTTCCGTTCAGCCTCTTCAACATTTTGTTCATTTGGTTTTTAAGATGCAGATATCCAGCAGATTGATCACTTCAGATGAGACAAAGCAATCCCTTGGTAAATCCCTCTGGAAATGCAGAACATATTACATGCACAAGAGTTGAACTCCTTGAATTTCCACTTTTCAGATCCTGTTGGTTTCCAGTCATTCACATAAAGAATGGAGCTTTTGTAGGCCAGTTAATCCATCCACTGAATGAAAATATGGTAAAGTTTTAAACATCCACATGTTCTTTCAAGGCCCTGGTTTTACATCTGTAGATGTAATAATAGCTGTAGTAATGTAGAACAAAAATCATGGCTCAGGCCCCCAGAGAAGATCTTTAAGACTTGGTGTTGAAAAGTCCCAGTGCTGCAGTCAAAGGAACTGGCAAAATGATTTAAAGGCTGTCTCTGCTTACATTTATTTCTGCCAAAGCACTGGCTTAATTTCTTTGTGTGTCTTCCTAATAAGCCACCTCTGTGAGAGGGACTCTTACTTGAAATGCTTGTATGTCCTAAGCTCAGAAGCACTCACTGTTGAGTGGTAAGCCGAGACAAACATCCAAAGGTGGTGTCAGGCTCAAGCTGCAAAATGAGCCTGTTCTTCATCTTCTCTAGCATCACAGTCAAACTAGCGCGAAAACAGAATTTACACAATGAATTAAAATGCAAATCTACATTTTATTCTATGAAATCAAGACAAATGATACACAGTCAAAGCCTGCCAGAGTAGCAGTTACAAACATTAATATAGTTTTAGATGATGACTTAAGCCAAATGAGAGGATGGAATAGAAACACTGTATATCAGAGCTTATGAAACACTACAGGAAAGCAACTCTTGCCCTAGTAATGTAAGCCTAAAATACAAATCAGCGATAATTCTGCTGTAAAGGGCTAGATCTGCCTTGTGCTGACACGTACCTCCAGGGAAGCCTCCAGTCACAAGGTGTACGTACAATGCAGGGAAGCAGCCTGCCAGCAAAGGAGAGCTGAGGGGGTCTCCAAGTATGTGGGAGAGGACTTTGCACTGCCACAGCCTAATGGGATGTGGCATCGTCCAGGAAAGTCCTGTGACAAGAGGCCAACAGCCACCGGCCTAGGACAGAACTGCCTGGCTGGTGTAAAAATGTATTTATGCTAGGTCCTGATTTAGATTGTGCTCTGCACAATCAGATCACTTTGAAGGTTTGCCTTGTGCAATCATTTCCTTGTCAGGAATCAGAAAAGACTGTGAAAAGGACTGTGAACAAATTGTTTTAGCCATTGAATTTAACCCTGTGGAATCCTACAGTGTAGCACAGTGTGACACAGCAGGAGCATATTTGTCAGGGGACTGAAGCCTCTTTGCTCTCTCTGCACAAAACATATACATTAGCATATGTGTGGTGTGGGTGTGCTCCCAGCACATGATGCAGCTACGGTTACGCAGCTCCATGCCTACACTGCCTCCCATCTGCACTGCAACTGCATTCAGCCCTCCACACCATTTCTGTTCCGTTAGGGAAAATAAAGGCTTCAGATCCTTCAAGACCATCTGGAAGCCCTTCCATTACCATTTTCTTTTAGAGATTGTACAAGATATCATTTTTAATATCCATAAGCACGTAAGAAAATTATTGAGTATTACCAACAATCTTCTTAATAGACCTAATGTTTTTTCTGCTAGTGTACCTAGCATTAATAATGTCCGAATATAAACAAAAACAAAAAAGCCATTTGGTAGAAGCTAGTTAGTTCCAAGACTTTTCACTCTGATGTGGGCTAAGGAGAAAGAACCAAGCTGGTGGTGGTTTCTATATACCAGCATTCATGACACCAACAGTTTCCATCTCAGTTAGGCTCCATACAGCAAGGGTACTGTGCATCCCCTGCTCCTCCTGAAGAGCAGAGTCTGAGAGCACAAGTACCTCACAGTGGCAGGTAGAATTACAACCTTAACACAAGATAGCCCATCAATGTTTTTGTGAACTGTTGAAAAAATATAGCTGAACAAGAATAAAAGAAAATAGTAATTTGGAATTTGGCAGAGAAAAGGCCACTCTAAATCATTTCCAACTGCAATAAGTCTTTGCTCCTGTTTTACGAGTAATAGAAGAGACTATCCCTGTTTTATAAACTCATTTCAGTTAATATGTTTAAGAAGTACACAAGTTTCTCTCCTGCAGGGGTTTTCAAATATTGTCTTTCATTGTGGCTGCCAGTATTTCAACATCCTGTTCCAGAAACACTGTTTATTACTCTTTGGGAAGAAAAAAAAAACACAAAACAAACAAACAAAAAAACCCCCACAAAAAAACTGCTGCATACAAAGGAAAAGAAAAATGGTTAGAAACAAACAAAAAATGGTAAATGACAGTTACATATTAAGGAATACTAAAGGGGGTTGTATGCTGCCTCCCTGCTGCTACAGAACACCAGAGGAGTAAGCAGAATATAAAAATCTTTTCACTCTACGTAAGAAGGCAAAATATTTCCAGGATGTTCTACAGACAGGCAAGAGCTCATACCTCAAATAAACTCCACGGCGATGTGCATCTGCAACTTCAAGACTAAGTTCCAAGTGTGTTTCAACTCAACTCTGCAGCAATTTCAGCTCTTGATGAATAAGTATTGAGCAGCCTTAGTCCCTTCACTCAAATCAGTGTGACTCAAGTATCCTCAGGTTTCCTCTGAATGTGCTCAGAACTTTGCTAACAGTGTTCCTGCAGCCAAGCAATTTCTCTTTCTCTTCTGAGCCGCACAAATTTGCTGCTGACCCAAATGGAGCCAAACTTCCCACAGTGTCCTTCCCTTTGTGCCTGTGGACGTTCTAAGTTCACTCTGTCCTTTCCAAGAGGAACAACGATGCATACACCAAACAGGGTATTGCTCCTTCCCCTCCACAGTGAATTCTGCCTTAATTAGGAGGGACTTTTGAGAAGATGTATTATCTACAATGCCAGGACCACAACACTATCATATCATGCAGAATTCAGCCTTTTTATCATTATCATATTTGATTATTTCTTTATTTAGCAGCTACTAACATGTTTGGAGATGCAAAATCATATCACTTTACTTTCTGAAAGGTAGCAGTAGGAGATATCTCAGTGCAGAATGGATTCCATAATTAGAAAAAGCCCAGGGGCCACCTTTTTCCCCCTTATCAAGCTTGGGAAGCTGTAAACAATATGCAAAGGCAAAAGGGGGAAAATGGTTACAGTACTGAGAAGGCTAAAATTTGAATGAGATAATAACAACCTTTCTTGTGGAAGGAAAAGGAATGACTGATTCTAAAAAAGCTTCTGTGATAAATCATCACCCTTGCATGAAATTCCATTCATATATGCTGCAATATCTGGTAGTAATGTTAAAGAAAAACAAAAAGGAACAAAAACTTCACAACAAACAACTTTATAAAGAACAAAATACAAGCTTGCTGGAATTGCTGAGTTTTTTCATTAGTTCAAACAGTAAAAGGAGATTGGCAGAATCAAACAAGAGTTTCAACAGCTGTATTTGTATTACAGTCCATAAGGCAAAATGTGAAATACAGCTCTAATAAAAAACTGACGTTTATAAAACTGGATGTAATTTTCCAACCCTTTCCAGAAGTATCTCAGAATATCCAGGGGAAAATACCTGAAAGAGAAACATTTTGTTTGTGCATTAGGCTACAAGGCATGTTCTGTGCTAAGTAATGAAACACTATCATATTTCTCAGGATCAGGAAAAATCCTAGCATTAAACACTGGTCAAGGAATTTTACAGTTATTCCCTCTACAATGTTTTAAGAGGCTGCTTTTCACTACATATCCATTTATACTTGCAAGTCAGGTTTTCAAAAATATGTTTAGCTTCTTTTAGGGCATGTAGGTAAGTAGCTAGTTTTTAGATAGGTCAGCAGCCGTAAGCATTGTCTTTACTGAGGAATGTAGATGTTAACTTCTTTTGAAATTATGGCCCTTTAACAAAAAAGCATGAGTTTACACAGAACCATAGGCTTCCAGATGACAATAGTCTACTGCTGTTTGTCAAACATAAGCACACACCCCAGAGCTAATGTGAAGTCTACACCAATGTGAGAGACATTGATTCTGGAACAAAAAAATTTATCACAATGACCTGTCTCTAATGCCAACTCAAGGACAGAGATTATCCAATAGGTTTTCATTAGAGTAAGACTCTGTGGTGCCATTATTATCCTGCTGTCATTCAGTTGGGTCTTCCACAATGGACCAACTACATGCTTTCCAATATGCAAGCATCACCAAAGCTGCATTTAGTTCTTGTTTTGCAGGTTAAGAATATCTGAAATTTATTACTATGTTGTTCTAAAAACATAAATCTCAGTACACTTCTGGTTTTGCATGGCATGTAAATTGTAATCTCTGAGACCTGGAAGCTTTAACTAGAAAGAGAGAGGAAACACATTTCCATGTAATGCATGCCTAAAATGTATTCAAGTAGAAATCCCCAATGTTTTCCACACGGAAGGAAGATCCATGTACCTTGTTGATTTTCATTTTCTGGATAATTTCTGCATAATGTAACTATTTTTGAAACTCAATTAGTTCTCTGATTGTAAAGCCACCTTTTTCAATGCATTATTATATTCAGTCTGCAAAGAGCCTAAAATAACAGGTCTCCAGGACAAACCCAGAGCTGGAGTCTATTATAGCAGCTGTGCCTCAGGCAGCACAACCCAACATCACGGCAGTAGCACAAAGAGGCAAGAAGGGCCCTTTTCCTTGTTACATCCCAGCCTACATGAGTAACCTTGTTTTCATTTACAGGAAAAAAAAATAGCTGTAACAAAGGAACATTAATTATATCCAGAAAAGCATAAGCAAATGTCCTCTTTCCCTCTGAAGTATAGCTGCAGAGTAAAGTTTCTTTATGATTTTGCTTTTACCCATTTGACAGTCACTGGCTTTTCCTTGTGGAGACAAACAGGTGACTTCATTATTGCATGACTTAGTTTGCAGCTACTATTAGCTGAAGAACTCTGTCGCTGTAATTAAAATTGATGATGCAGATTTTCAGAGCCTGTAGAGGGAGTGCACGAGTACAACATCCTTTTGATGTGTTTATGGAATGAAGGACTGTAATGTATATCTAGAATCTAGGAGGGCATTTCTCTCATTATTACAATTATAGGTAGGTGACATTTGACTGTAAGCTATTAATAGTGTTTCTGTATTCATTAAGGGCAAAGTTCAACTTGGTGCAGACAGCTGGTGTATGGTCCTTTTATATAACACTTAAGCCTCATGATGAGGCTGGGGGAGGAAGGGCAGCTGTGGGCAGAGCAATGGTGCAGGAGAGCCTCTGGCCCTCTGTACATCAGAGAAGTTTCAAAGGAGCCTCTGAATACTCTAGTTCAGACTGGCTCTTAGGGAAGTCAAGGATGCAACCCAAGATTCACCAACAACTGTAATTTTGGAGCCTGAGTAATCCATAAATAAGTTACCAAGAGAAACTAAACGTCCCACAGTATATTCATTAATATTGAGAGCAGTTGTATTGAAGCCTCAGAGTCTGCCTGAGTAATGCAGGACTGACTTTTCTTCCAGTTTCCGCAAGAGCCTGATTATTTGGGCTTTGTTTACAGACAAAGAAATTTGATTCCAAAAAACAATCAGAAAAGAAAACGTGTTCAAACAGTATCGTGTCTAGCAGTTGTGTTACCACTGGGGCAGTTAAACAAAAGTTATGCGTTTTATTAAAAAATAAAATTCATGTAAAAGTTACATAATATTTTAAATCCTTGCTTTGTGTGGTTCCTGTGAAAAAACATCTAACAATGTTATAAGTATGCATTTTTTTTTATTCATTTTCCCTACCTTACTATTTCCTCTGGATAGCAATTGTTAATAATGTGATATATTCCTGAAGAGTGACCCAGTTCTGCTTTTATTCTTGAACCTTTTTAAGTCCACCAGTTGTTACAAAGAGACGACGTGCTTACTGTCATGTGGTAACGCCCCTACACACAGAAAAGTACATTAAAAAAAAAAAGAATATTTTCTTTTAAAGGAATCTCTATGCTACTGGGCTCAAATATTGCTTATCTGTTTTTTTATTCAGAGGACAGATAAAACGGAAAATCAGAGGTACACATCCTGTAATGGACTACTGTATTTTAACACCCAGGTTGTACAGGAAAAAAAAAACATAAACCAGCCCTTAACGGTTGTAACATAAATTTAAACATGTACTTTAATACATAACATATAAAAATAATGAATTGAATATTTATTCTTACGTAAATAATTATTTCTGAATTATTCCTACAGAGACAATAAGATTGTGGAGATTAAATAGATAATAAAAACATAACACTAACATGGAATAACAGCAGCATCTGTTCCAATTAAACCAAGTTATTCAGGTCTTTTATGTCAATTCCACAGTTTAATTGTAGAGCAGCATTTTATATCATTATAATGATCTAGTATAGATTAGTGCATGAAAACAATACTGAGAATTGTTGCAAGGTGAACAATGCAGCCTTGAAGCATTACATGCTACTATTAAATTCCTAGATATTTAAAATCCTACAACACACTGTGTAGCCATGGAAGCCTTTTACAAACACACACAGACACAAAGCAAAAATGTTAAGTTTCTGCAGCCAAAGGGGATGAGAAGCAGAAATGATCAGACAATACATTCTGCGCTGCCTGAGTGATGCCAATATGCAGCTCTGTCCAGAGGATGGGAGGGAGGGAGATGGGGGCTGGGCCAGGCGAGGGAGAATGACAGCATGTAGTCCATAGGCCCACAGGGCTGCAATAATATTAAAAAAAAAAGGGGGGGGGCAGTGGGGGAAGAGAGAGAGATAATGCAAGACGTCAGCTGCATCTACAATAAAACCAGACGTGTTTGAAACGAACTCCGAGAGTTACATACTATGGAGGCAAAAGCATTTTGTAAGCTTTCACACTGGTCAGACAAATCAAGCCATGAATTTGACTGTATCTCAGTGCAAAACAAGAGCCTCGAAGGAGGAAGGGATTGCCTAAAAGGATGAAGGAAAAGACAGATGAGATTTCTGCCACGTGTACAGGCAAACAGCCTTCATTTCTCTGGTCCTTCTAGGCTGTACAAAATTAACAGACAGGTAAAGAAAAAACAAAGGCGTATAGAGACTTCTCCCTATTATATACTCCACAGAAGTGTCAGGAACAACTGACACTCATTGTGGGAACTGAAAAGACAGCTGTATACACGTATCCCCCACAACAAGAACTGCCAAGGAGGAACTAGCAAGGAGACAGGATATGGCCCTTTCCCTGCCTTCCTCCTCCACACTGTGACTCTCAGGCTGGATAAGACAGCAGAAAACTCTTGGAAGAGGCTCTAAAGACAGCCAGCACCTATGAGACACAGTCCCCTTCCCCCCAGCAGCAACCTGAGACAGCACAGAACTGCACAGACCCTGACAACGATAATGTCTAAAATGACACAGTCCAGCACCAAGAACAGGTAGCATCCCACTCTGAAGCACAGCTCAGAAATAAGGCTTTTAACTGTGCTGTAAGTAAGCCTACAGAAGTAATATACCACAGCTCTAAGAACAGGAAATTCCAAGCTATGGTATAGGAGAAAAAAATGGTTTTACTGCAGAGAAATTAATTTTAATAGTTTGTTTAATACACGTAGGAGAAGAAAAATGAAACAAAACAAAACATAAGCTGATATGAAGGGTACAAAACCACTTCAACAGCAAACAACATTCAAATCTATACACGGGGTAACCAATTACTATGCATTCAGCTCATTAATAGCTCCAGTCAGCACACAGAAGCGACAGGCACTGCATTCTGTGCAAATCTCCAATCAGAGACTGGAGACTTAGCAAGAAGACAGGACAGACTTAGCAAGAAGATAGGACATCTGTTCTGGTGATGGAACAGATCATCCTGAGTGCCAATACACGGCACATGCAGGACAATCGGGGCATCGGGGCCAGCCAACATGGATTCATGAAAGGCAGGTCCTGCTTGACCAACCTGGTCTCCTTCTATGACAAAGTGACCCGCTTAGTAGATGAGGGCAGGGCTGTGGATGTAGTCTGTCTAGACTTCAGTAAGGCATTCAACACTGTCTTCCACAGCATCCTCCTAGACAAACTGGCTGCCCAGGGCTTCGATGGGTGGACTCTTCAATGGGTTAAAAACTGGCTGGATGACCAAGCCCAGAGAGTGGTTGTGAATGGGGCAAAGTCCAACTGGCGGCCGGTCACTAGCGGTGTTCCCCAGGGCTCAGTTCTGGGGCCGGTGCTGTTCAATATCTTTATAGATGATCTAGACGTAGGGATTGAGTGCACCCTCAGTAAATTTGCAGATGACACAAGCTGTGTGGGAGTGTCGATCTGCTGGAGGTAGGAAGGCCCTACAGAGGGATCTGGACAGGTTAGATAGATGGGCCGAGACAAACGGCATGAGGTTCAACAAGAACAAGTGCCCGGGTCTTACACTTGGCCACAACAACCCCATGCAGTGCTACAGGCTGGGGGAAGAGTGGTTAGAAAGCGGCTCGGCGGAAAGAGACCTGGGGGTGCTGATCGACAGCCGGCTAAACATGAGCCAGCAGTGTGCCCAGGTGGCCAAGAAGGCCAATGGCATCCTGGCCTCTATTAGGAATAGTGTAGCCAGCCGGTCTAGGGAAGTGATCGTCCCTCTCTACTCGGCACTGGTGAGGCCGCACCTTGAATAGTGTGTCCAGTTCTGGGCCCTGCACTTCAAGAAAGATGTTGAGGTGTTGGAGCGAGTCCAGAGGAGGGCAACCAAGCTGGTGAAGGGTCTGGAGGGTCTGACCTACGAGGAACGGCTGAGGGAGCTGGGGTTGTTTAGCGTGGAGAAGAGGAGGCTCAGAGGTGACCTTATTGCAGTCTACAACTACCTGAAGGGAGGTTTGTAGTGAAGTGGGAGTTGGCCTCTTCTCCCGGGTAACTAGCGATTAGGACAAGAGGACACAGCCGCAAGCTTCGCCAGGGGAGGTTCAGGTTGGACATTAGGAGAATTTATTTTCAGAAAGGGTTATTAGACATTGGAATGGGCTGCCCAGGAGGTGGTGGAGTCACCATCTCTGGATGTGTTTAAGAAAAGACTGGACATGGCACTTCGTGCCATGGTCTAGTTGACAGGGTGGTGTCAGGGCAACGGTTGGACTCGATGATCCCTGAGGTCTCTTCCAACCTGGTTGATTCTGTGATTCTGTGACAAGCCTAAGTGTGGCAATGTAATCAGGAATCTGCACTACAAACAGTAGTGTTTTCAGGTCTGTGATAATCAGAACTGATTATCAAGAGTGTTTTACTTGGCAATTTCCAGAAAGCACATCTCACCAAGAGAGCATGGTACCCCCTGCTAACAGATTATACTGCAGAATATTGCACAAAAGATAATCTATAGTTGAGCACAATTCCCAACAGCTGGTGAACACTGCAGACACTGGAAATCTCCTGATTATTTAACAATTACTTAAAAAATTTGAAATATTTTGATTAAACTGTATCACTTTTTACACGCTGCGCTGAAATCAACAATGTAATTAACAACAAACAGTTTCAAATTTTGAGAGGGATGAGAAAAGATTTGGGATTTTTACGCTTACTTAACTGAGACTGAAAATTAATGAGGATAAAAGCAGTGAAGCCTTTATACTCTAGATTATTGTAAAATACCTGACTTAAGTCACTCCTGTACAGACAGCTTGTACTTTATCTAAAACAGATGTGACTGGGATTTATGTGATACAATGGCTCAGTGAAAATATTTTCATGTGAGTTAATATTCCACTTAATCTCAAGAGGCAAGGAAGAAAAAACCGCCTTGCTTATAAGCAACTGTTTTCCCAGTCTTAGGATGAATTATTGCAGGTTCCAGAGGAAACGGTATCCAGCTTTATCAGACAAAAGAACGGGATGCTCCAGACTGCTTCTGCAGGGGATGCTTGAGGATCCTGAGAAAACAACTGAGACCTTTGGAGAGACTTCTTCTTTGGAAAGATAGCTTCCTTGCTAAATGGAAAACAATCAGATTACTCATCAAGTAGAGCCTTTTCTTACCTTACTAAACTGTCCAACAATATGTTTCAGAATATTGGGAGGGGCATCATGCAGCAATGGTTCAAGTGCTGGAAGATACGTGCATTTCTGAAGGATGTTCTTTAAGGCTTTTTTAGTCTATTGAAATGCAAAATGAAATTTCTCTAGTAAGACACCAATGAAAACAACAAGAAGTCATGTTATATATCACTGAAGTCTGATCAAAAACAGCAAATTGATCAGAATTCTCAAAGAGCATTTTCTGAATAAAAACTGTTATATCCATCCATCAGGTCACTTAATGAAGAATCAATTTTCTACTTAGATTTATTAAACCTCAAAACCCACAGTGCATCATATTCTTATTATGTTATCTACGGTCAAAGTAATGGCAATTTTCCTTTGACTACAATGGAAGCAGGAGGAAACCCTTTAGGTAAATTGAAGTACTGCAATATAATAAGAAAGCTAAATCAAAACACATTTTAAAAGATTGTATTTTAGAAGTGGCTTACTAGGAGAGTCTGCTGGTCTGGGATAGCAAAGTGCACTATCATCGAGGCAGGGAGGGAAAAAGAGAGTGAAACAGCTCTACATCAGTGCTTAATTTCTGAAAGCAGACTTGGTGTTGACCGCTACAAGCAGTAATGACCTTCTTGGGCACGATTATAGGTACAGCTAATTTAGCCTTGTTATTTTGGTGACCGCTGAAAACGACTATACAAAAGTTATTTTACAGATCTGGAACGTTATATTTCAGTGGAATGTACAGAAGCATAGTACAACATGGGAGACCATATCCTGTCATATTGTACTCTTCATTTGGTTCACCTACTGGCGCTCAAAAATACACTTTACCAAACTGCAACTCTACTAGCTCCCACACAAGGAAGGCCCTACACATGAACAGTCGCATGCTTTCAAGAGCAGAGCTTTGAGTACTTGTTACAGTTTTATTATAATAATAAAAATGTAAGCAAATCTACTACAAGGACTATAATATTTTGTACAAGAGCTTATACTTCAGAAAAAAAACAAACAGATAATTAGCAATTAGTCACTCACAATAAATTATAACATTTATGGATGTATGCAACTCTGATCTAAACTGGGAAGAAAATGCAGGACTAGACTTCTGTGGCTGTACCATATGATTTGGTATGCACCATATGCACACCCATTAGGACCAGCCAGTCCTAATAAAGGACACACAGCCTTCAGACACCCTACACCCAGGCAATCTGCGACTCAATGAACAACAATAAAAGCACATACCATTTAGTAGCTTTTAAGCACTTATACCTGTTGATTACAATAAGTAGCTCATACTGCAGATACTACAGATATACTTGCTTTCATTTGAAGATCTTCTGAACTGTGTGTGTCCATATACATAGCAAGCAGTGTGGGTAGCACGTTTGCTTCTGCAACAGCACGTGCATGCTCAGGAGTATGGCTCCCAACCTGGCCCAAGGCCCAAGCAGCTGCTGCCTTAATGTGATCTTCATGTTCTTCTATCAAGCAGGCACACAGTGGTGGTATTCCCTGTGGCATTAATCAAAAGCACAACCTTTACAAATCTACACCAGGGAAGGACAACTTGAAACTGATACAGATTGTTAGAAAATGTTTCTCTCTTTACACTCTTCTTCTAAGATAAGCTATAAGAGAACACATGCTAGTGGTGTCATATTTTTACAACATCACGACTAGCAAGAATTCTGAATAAATATTAATAAATCTAGTTAAAGAAAGAGAGAAACAGATTCAATGTTCAAACTCAGAAGGCAGTTTAAGCTAACACACAAATTTAAGGGATAAAAGGAATACATGACACAATTCAGGCTGTAATAAGAATAAAGGCTTCAGTTTTGTCAGACTGAAAATAAAAGAATTGAGTGTTTATGAATCTATGAAAGCAGTTTAAGACCAGAAGGGGCTCAATTACTGAGTCTTTTTTTTTTTTTTTTATCCACGGCACTAAATTTCAACTTATCAACCTCTTCTTGAGTCCAGTAGTTCATGTTTGACTCATACAATCACTTCCAGAAAGGTTACAAACTCTTGACTTAGAAGACATCAAGAGATGGGGAATACCTCACTCAACATCCAGCTGTACTGAAGTTCTCATTCAGCGTCACAGTCTTCACGCTTTCCACAGGATTATGGAGCTACTTAGTAGCTGGTATTTTATGCCAAGATACTACAATAGGAATCATTTCATGCTACTTTAGGTAAGGCAAGGCTACTAAACCTCAAACTAGAAAACCTTTTTCTCCATCCCATGGATCATTTTTTAGTCTTTTCTGCACACTCTTCGGGTTGTGTTTCAAGATCCTTTTCAAATACAGACAACAGAAACTATACGTACTAGTACTACAGATAGATTAACTTCTCTTTTCCAACAATGCTTTATCTTCCACTCTTTAACACCGCAAAGGACCTGAATTGTCTTTTTTTTTGCCACTGCACTGCAGCAGAAGACCACAATGAAGTGTTTGTCCAGTATGACCCCAAAATCAGTTTTCAAAATTCATCCTTTCCAGGATACAGTACCGCGGAAGGGAGCTACCACTTTACATCATAACATCGTAGATGTTTAACTGCATGTGGTCATGCCACAGCGCATTTGTTTCAAATCATTCAGTTTACCAAGCCATGTCCTGAGTACTATGTACCATTCCACAAGCTTAGTTTCCCCTAAAGCAATTTTTTTTTTTAAATGGGTTTTTGGGATTATTTGGATTTCTTTTGTGGATCATTCATTAAAATATTTAATTTCATCAGCTTGCACAGACCCCTACAAAATCTCTCACTGCGCTCCCATTCAGTTATGGTAGCAACTATTAATACTCTTCAAAAATTTATCACTTAGGTGCTTCCTCATGAACTTAATCCTGGATACATCCCACTTAATGTCAAGCACTCAACAGCAGGAGCATATTTGCTTTAGGCATCCCTGAAAGCGGAAAGACAGAGACACATCCAGAGAAGGACTCACAGAGAGGGCAAGGAAAAAGTGTCTATTTCTTTAGTTATCAAATGCAGAAGAGCATTTTTTTGATCATTCCTACCTCTCCTGCATACTTATTGATGTTATGTTGTAGCAATTTCCATTTTTTAACTTGCATTGCTACTAGAAGACATTTCTGTTCCTATTTTTATTGTTGTTGTTTCCACTCATACAGTGCATTTTAAATGACTGACATAGTGTGAAAATGGGCCATTAATGCTCAGTGAAATTACTTCCTTCCTCCTGTCATTAGCTAGCATTATTCACATCAGAATATTATGTCATTGCCCAGCAGAATTTATTTAAACATGAAAATGTATAGCTGATCTCATTTGAAATGTCACTTGCACAACTGAATCAAACTATACTACATTAGAAACTGAGGTCTTTCCAAGTCTGAAGATTTCTGTTGCAAGACTACTCTAGCGGTACTGGCAGAGTCATGCTAGTGCAATGAAGAACGTGCCATTAAACACTCTTGTTTCAAAAAGGGTTTTGGTGTAACCACAAATATTCATTTTAAGAGGAAACAGACCATAGAAATTCACTGACTTTTCTTCTGTACCCGTGCAATTGCAACACAGAAAAATCATGTACTGTTAATGCAAATGGATGTTCACAAACTAATCCAGGTCATTTTATAAAAGGTTCAGCTTCGTAAAGACACACTTTGATCAGGTTACCACATAATTTCAGCCACAGCAAGCAGCAATATTAGGAGAAAGTGCATTTGTCAGCAGCGATTATATAATTCTGTCACAAAATACATTCTCTGCCTATGTTAATTTGTATCTCTTTCTCAGGATATCACTGAAGAATAATAGGAAGACAACAAAGCAATAGCTAACCTTGGAGACAATCACTGCCATTGACAGGTTCTCCGAATGAGCCGCTATGTAACCAAGCACCATGATGCCAGGCAGTCTGACAGTCCCTCCGCAGCTGCCAATACAATCAATCACAGCAGCAACTCCACCTGCATTTACTATAAGCTGTGAAAGCTGAAAAGACAAACGGAAGAGATTAGATACTGTGAAGTATAAACAGACATAAAACACTACCTTAGAAAATTCTTTAAATGTATTGCTCCTGATTTACAAAATGAAGCTGGAATAAGAGTGATTTATCATACAGACTGTTGGGCACTAAGTGCAGCATGAATTACGCTGGTTTGCTACTCTGTTTTTGATTGACTTTGCCGCAAGGAAATCAGGACTCTGAATTCTGGATGCTGTATTGCATGGAATGACATATTCTCAACTCCATTAGTATACACCAGAGAATCATGCAAATGACAGCCTAATACAGAAAGGCCCTTGAAGACGCACCTACTGAGCCAGATATTCTTTCAGACTAGTGCCCACTCATTCCCAAGCCAACATCATATGTTCTGTGCAGGGACAGAGGGAAAGACCCACTCCTCCTCTCACCTGCATTCTAGATAACCTCTGCAGCATAAAAGCCTTTGTGGACCCCCCTACTGAGGCATGAAGCCAAAGACAACTGTCATGGATGAGCAAAACCGACTTGGACTACACCGTTCTGCCCTGTTAGGGTATTCTGAGGGAGGTGTCCAGGAAACACACTGGATGGGCAATGGAGTTTGCCCCAGAACGCCAAATTACATAGCCTTGCTTACAAATGATAATTATTCCACAGCCTAGGATGCTTGCTCTGTGTATCAAGCTATGCCACATGTTCTTTCCAAAAGGTATCACTTCTCACATCACTTGAGGGACAAGCAGTAGGGTATGTATGATATCAACAATGCACAGAAATTAAAATAATTTCATATGATAATTCTTTTCTTCTGTCTTGTTAGGTATCTATCACATTTTTCCCAAAGATTCCAAAGCAAAAGAAACACGTTATTAAAAGTCAAAATCAAACGAACAAAACTGAGGCATGTGGATTTCCAATCCAGTTGATTTACATAAAAAAATCCACTTTGCCTTAGAGCCTTTAAAAAGGATTTTTTTTTTTTCATGAAACAGCTACATGAAATTTAAAGTTCTTCGCTAGGAAAAACTGTTCACATGATTGTGAACTGCAGCCAGTGATGACCCAAGTCATACGTCTGGGCACAGCCACGTACACAGAGCTCCTGCACAAACCCACTCCCTCATGCTGTAACCCTCAGGCCCCACTGCAAGTCCTCCAGATGCTGACCTTCACATGAATTTTACTGCATATGCAGATAGAGAGCCAAGATCCAAAAGCCACAATGCTCACATGACTGACACAGCCAACTCCTGTAGAAATATCGTTTGCCCATCTGTCTCTGCTGCAACATGTGTTGCTTGAACAGAGTTGCTCAGAGATGGATAGAGATCACTGTCACTCTATGGTCGAACATGGATTGTGGCTTCCCACTGGGAGTCACCAAGAGACTTCCTACAGCTCCCTTGGAGAGCTGCTAGAATGGCCAATTCCCCTTGTGTGGAGGATCCTGTGCTAGCAGCATTTCTGGCTTTACCTGCAGTCTTGTGAGTTTGGCCTCTGGCTTCCGACTCCAGTGCCCCCCTTTGATAATGGTAATTTCTTCAGTTTTTTGAAAAAGTGAAGTTGCATTGCTCATGAGGTGCACAGAGAAAGCAGGAAATGTGACAAGACTGCAACCTTTAATCACCAGCAACTTAAAGACTAGAAGGCTGAAGAAACAGCACAGTATTTATGTTAAACACTTCTCATTTGTTAAGCCAGTATCATGATTTTGGAATGGCTGCAATCAGCATTAGTGTGTTCCACAAATACATTGCTTGTATTTCATTCCAGAGTCATATTTAGAGCCTTTTAATTATCTCTATGGTCTGACAGATTAACATAGTTATAATTATTTGTTTTTTCCTATTTATTTTCTGTTGACTTTTGCCAAACATCCCCACTTTCCTGCATCAATTATTGGCAAAAATACAGCTAATGCTGTGTCTCAAATTACAAACTCAAGCTAATAAAGAAACTACCATCAGTTTAATAACTAAGAGAACTTTCAACCTTCATTGTCATTGGAAAAATAATTAAAATGTGATCCCAGCACCCCAGAAGATTTTTTTAAAAAGACACACACCATCTATTATTGTTATAGATGATCTTGTCATTTATTAGCTGGTATCATGACTTCTGTGAGGCTTTTCTCATGTTATTTTTAATATCTAGGACTGACAATACTGTCAGCCTAAAACTCCCTCTCTGCGCAGATATCTTCTGAAAGGAAGTAGCTAGGTATACATGATATGATTCCCAGTTTCCTAACCCAATTCATATTCAATACACATCTCATAATGTCAGCAAGCATTTCCATATTTTTCCAATGAACGTGCCAAACAGCTATTTGCCCTCCCTTTCAAAAAGCAAATGACAGAATAATCCTGTATTTTATTTAAAGTTTATAAAAACCTAATGATATGACCTTGTATTTGCATTTTCAAGGTTTTACCTCAGGCGTATGCTTTGCTATCTCTCTAATTAAAGTTGCGCCATTTTTCTTGACATATTCATCTGAGTCCTTCAGACATGTGAGCACAACTGGGAAAATTTCTGCTTCAACCACCAACTCTGCAAGATCCACTGAATGCTTTGCTATTTGGCTTAGAGCTGACAGCACCTGACGCTAGTAAATAAAAATTGTTATAAAATCAATAGTATACAAACATCCTACAACACACACTCCTCCTGCACACAAAAATCTATTGCATCAAGAAAACAAAGCAGGATAGGGAAAAACAATTACAGCTATTTTACAATTCACTGAGTCAATTCATGCATGAATATAATGGCACAGAACATTCGCTTGTTCTTGAATAAAAGTTTCTCCTTTGTTTCATCCCATTCAAGCTTGCTATGTATTAAAAAGGAAATATATATATACCATTTAGAACTGTAAATTAAAATTTACTGAAATCTACAGAAAGTATCTTTATTTGCATAAGTTTGGTCTGTCAGACCTTATATTAAAGAATTTCTATCTATTTGTTTGAAGTGGCATTTTTATGTTTTCTTCTATTTCTGTTAGAGTAAGACAGAAAAATTATATTAAGAAACAATTTTTTGTCAATGAAACTCTAGTGATTAAACCTTCAACAACAGCTATTCAAATCAGATAGTACAGTCTAAAATATGATAATACATTTAATATTAACTGGTTTATAGTATAATCTTAAGTATGCAAAACCTTTTTTGTAACCAAATTGTGAATATTTTATCTATTAAAAATATCTGTTGCATTCTCACATACTATATAATTCTAAAAGAAATTCATACTAATCACTTTAAAGATTACTTAGCTGTTCCTCACAGAGCAGCAGTTTTTATCCAGTAGCTAAATCTGTGAACATGTTCAGAACTCTTTGTCACTAACTATGTAGTTACATTTTGTTAACACCCAAAACAAGAGCTTCCTAAATAAATATGCACATCAGTGTCTTTGATTCAATATCAAGTAATGACTGATATAATGGAGACTAAAAAAAATAATTTTTAAATGTACCTTCAGTTTAGCATCAGGGTTCAGGATCATCTGAGCTAAGTGAGCGATAGCTCCTGCATCCACTACTGTCTGTGCTAACTCTGGAGAATGCTTTGAAATATCACTGAGAGTTGAAGCAGCAATCCTTTTCAAAGCAATTTCTGGTTCCTGGATACAGAGCACTAAAAGAGGAACAGCGCCTGCATCCACCACAGCTTGTGACAGTTCTGTAGGTCCAAGGAAAGTAATTAAGTGAGTATGGGTGACTGACCCTTGTGCAAACCATTTTTCACCCTGACAGATACAGCAAAGAAAAAAGGGGAGGGTGTAGTTCACTGTCTCGACATCTGCATTTCAAATCAGCCCTCCTGGTTTCATAAACCGTGTGGACCAATCCACAACTGAAAGAATGCAGGTCAATAGATGGACCCCCATTTACATGCACACATTTGAGGTAGATTAGGCCGAAATGGTTTGTTATTCTGTTTTCTTTTTCTTTTTTTAAAGTAAGCAGATGTCAGCTGTTTAAACCCTGGCTATTCTACACTGATCAATAGGAAAGCATTTTATGCATGGCTAACAACAACACAGAAAGCCAAAGTACCAAAATTTTACCAACCACCTAATTAGAGAGCATTTTACCCTCTTTAAATGATAAGCAGATATTAGCATAGATCAAATGCCAAAAACAGAAATACAAAAAACATACAGAAAAGATTTATCTTACATAAAAGACTGGAAAAATGGAACTTGCCGATCAAAACTAGGCTTTGCTACCATACATGGGACAAGACAGAATTTATACTTTAATGACATGAAAATGTTATCATACACAATTAGACAACTGAGAAATATCATCAGTGGGATATTGTGTGTCTGAGATTAGTACAACATCCTTAACTAACTGCACCTTAAATAAAAAAGAAAAAAAATCTGAGCATATGATTAGCTGACATGGACAAAAATTACATTATTAGAAATTCATTAGCTCTCTCCACGTATGCAGCATTAATCACAGTCCTAAAATAAGAATTACTGGATATCAGAAGCAAAATTTATACTATAACCAAGCTGTGCTATTTTAAAATAGTGTTGAAAAAGTGGTAAAAATCATGGGGGATTCAACAATCTATTAGGTTCTTAGTTCAGTTTTGCTACACCTTATTATGCATATCCATTATTATCTTTAACATTTATCTTGACTTACAGTACCATGGCAACATATGGCTGTTGTATTTCAAGACTCTAAGTTAGCTTTTGATTTATAGTCCATCCATAAAGAGATTTTCATACTAAGAAAAATATAGCATACTTCATTAAATATACATAGACTAATACAGTTTTTCATGAAATCTGTAAGTCATGTCATCATTACGTTGTTAATATCCAAACAATGTCCCCGACCAGATTTCTTTTCAATTAGTGAGTTATAGCCACACACTCCAATACATGTGATAAGTCTAATATTTACACTGTATGTTATTTTATTATACAATATTTTAAAGAAATTATAAATATTAGCTCACAAAATTATAATAAATAATGCAGTAATTTTTAAAGTAAAAAAAAAAATAACCCTTCAAGGTTTCCTTTTCAAATAACTATTTGACTGAAAACGTAGAGTGTGCATCCTCCACATACACACAAATCGTAAGATTTCAACAAAACCCAAATGCTATATCTTCAGTTTTACAAATGTGAAATGAAATGTACCTGAAACTTGTCGAAAAACAAACCTGAAAACTACCTAATCAATGTAAGTGATATAAGCTACATTCAGCTTTTAATGGAAAAAGCCATACTTGATTTATTCAAATTGTATTTTGATGCTATACACTGACCAAGTGGAATACATCATGAACTACTGACCAACAGTCCAGATTAATCTATCCGACTGTGCCTCAGAAGCACCTTCAGAACAACCAACTCAAGTGCCTACAGTCTGCTAGGAGATGCTAATATCCGGAAAATCACGTCAAGAGGGACAGGATACTACTAGAAGAATCGGTTTCTTTGATGCCTTATGAGCTGAAATCATGAAGTTCAAGTAGGGAGAGAAAGAGCAATACTTTAAGGTCACAGCTATGCCCAGGCAAGCAAAAGTAATCATAAAAGTTATTTTAAAAGAGCAAACTAAATCTGATTCAATTTAGATCAGCTCTTGCTGTTAGAAGTCTGATATCATTTAAATACTGATGGTTACTGTTGGTCATGGTTAATGAAACGGTTGTTCTTGCAGTGGTGTTTATAAGGTTCACGGCTAATAACTTACCACATGGAGGGCTGGACCATGTGTCAAAGACAGACAAGCAGTAAACGGACTGTCAGAAAAAACAGGAAAGCTGAGGGAGGGACAAAAGAAAATATAGATCTTCCCATCGCATTCCCCTGCAAACTCAGCCCAAAACTATTATTCTAAGTATTAATGATTCTATGATAATTGTAATTCTTTTTTCTCAAAAAGAGCCTCAATAACCTTCCCACGTGGTAGAACATCTTTAATTCAGACTGTACACAAAGGATTCACAAAACTTTGCTATCCAATTACAAAACACAGACAGAGGTGAAAAAATGAAGGCTGAGAAAGAGTTAAAGAAGAAAACACAGTTGTCAAGAAGAAATTTTTTAAAACAAATATTCAGTCAAAGAAATTAAAAGAGCTGGAAAAAAATTACAGAAAGACTTTTCAAACACTATGCCAAGACTGCATTATAAGGGCAAAGACAAGACCAATTAGCTGAAGAGGAGAAAGACAGCAGAGAAAAACTGATTATGAACCTCATTTAATTCCACAGAAAGTTATAAAAACCCTGGGCTTGGAACTTCAGTTCGGGATACAACTCAAGCAACCTGTCCAAACTACATGATCATAAAGTAAGGACTTCTCCCTACGTGAGTGAAAGTAGGAAATGTTATTCTACATATGCTCAGAGAAAAGAGAACTAAGGCTCAAAACCCACCATATATTAGTTGCTTTTGTCCAGAACTATATGAGGAAGATTTTAGCAAATGCAGATACTGCAGACATGAAGACAGACTGACATGAAGGTAGAAGAAAGACTGATAAAGAAAGACTTTGGAGTTTAAGATGTCACCAGTTCAACGAGAAGTTGTACTAGAGTTTTACTGATTTGTCTCAATACAAAAGTACTCATCAAGGACTAAAAAATTAATTCAGAGTAAGTTTGAGGCCTAGTCATGAGTTTATGAGATCAGGAAGAGTGGTAAGTGAATGAAGAGAAGTCAATAAGATCTGACTAAATACCCACTGAAATCAATGGGAGGTCTTACAGGATTCATCCAAACTGGTTTAAGGTGTTACCAGAAAAAATCCATACTAATGTTAACATGTTGGCAATAACAGTATGGATAAAAAAAAAGGTTAGGGAGAAAAGATGAAGGTGAAAAACTGAATATGCAGGTAGTCCCCAGAGAAGGAAAATCAGCTCTGAACAAATGCCATATTCACATAAGGGAGCAGCAGCAAAACCTTCTTTCCTTGGAAGCAAATGCAAGTTTCAGTCCAGAACAGGGTTCTCAAACAGCCCCTCCTGTGGTGGCAGGTGTATCCACAGGAAATAACAGGGTTTGACCAAATCAACCACCAATACTGTATTTTTCTGAGGACTGTGTGATCATGTAATGGCCACATAGGAAGATTGTAATCCCCACAAGTAGTCCAAAGGCTGCACTTCAAAATCACTGGTTTATGCAGACCACTACAACCACAGTGCTAAGATTACACTGGAACCAGTGGGAAAACCTTTCATCAGGAGAAGGGCAGAGGTCATTAATTACAGGGCAAGCTTCGATCCTGGAATAAGACAAAGTTACTGCTAGACTCAAATCACTGAAGAGCTGAGCAACCTGGTCTAACCTTGTAGCTGACCCTGCTTTGAGCAGGAAGCTGGACTAGAGACCTCCCAAGGTCCCTTTCAAGCTGAACTGTCCTATGATCCTAAGAGTACCACTGTATGACAGCAAATGAGCATAACTCCACTCTCAGTAATACGCTTGAGTACAAATAGTGTTTATTTTTGTTTTCCTACCAATTTACAATATGCTGAAGCAGGTAAGAGACAATTAATAAATTACATCTTTTATGTAGGCAAAAAATTGAAAGCTAAGTTATTTGCATATCTGAAATATAAGAATTTTGCATTTTAGAAGTAACTGAATATGATATAAGTAAAAATTTACAAAATACTTTTCATGGACCTGATGGTATTTTGATGGTATTTGAAACACTTTACACTTCTTTTCAAACACAAATAGTAGAAATAACGAATGGCAAAATTACAGCACACTGATCTGTATACTTTGGAGTAAGATCAGCCTCTGAAATTCAGCCCAAAGGTATCTTCAAGAAAGAGCAGAACTGCAAAAGCTGTTCCTAAATTTTGGAATCTGACCTGGGAAGACTTCTAGTGTCTTGAAATCTCATGAGACATCTGTCTTGACCTAAAATCTCACAGGCCTTCTGGAGACATCTGTTCACAGAAGAACTGCATTTTAAGAGATTGTTGTATGAAGACAGTAGGGAACTTGCTAACCAGAGAATGCTTTCATCAGAGGAAAAAAAAAAAAAAAAAATTCGTCTTGATTTCTCAAAATGGAAGTCTTTTCATGGGAACATACACTGTAGCTCCTAGAGAGCAGCTTTACTAGGCTATGGATGGAATTTCTGATTAAAAGCAGAGAGATCCTCCCATTGCAAACCGTTACCACCGAATGCTGGGAGCCTTTGCTTGCACTCAGGGAGACAGAGGTTCACATCCTGCCTAAGACAGATCAGGACTTTATTCTATCTCCCATATACATCCCAGACATATGCCCTAATTATTGAATTTTTCTTGCTGGGGCAAATAAGGCTCCCTACACCACAGGCTTTTCAGAAGAGAAAAAAAAAAAAAAAAATCTTATCTTAATGTTGTCCCAGGTTGGAACTGAAACAATTTTTAAAACTGAAAAACCTTTTGTGGGTGGGGAAAACCATTTCACACCCAACTATTTTTAGAGTTCAAGCTGCAATATGTGTCCACAGACAGTCAATGACAGAAAATCAGAACTGCCAAATTTTGTCAACACAAGCATGTGAGTCTAATCCAGAGTTTCTTGAACAGGAAAGACCAGATGTTGATAAGAAGAGGTCCATCCATCTTTGTATCCCATCTCCACAATATCCTGTTGCAAAGGCATGCTTGTAGGAGTGTAAGAAACATACCATGCACAGAGTGATCTTTCTTCGGTATAACTCCTCTACTTTCAGTAACCATTTTAGAGACTTCCTGTGTTACAGAGGAAGGTAAATCCCCCAAACTGGCCATAGCTGGGCAGCAGAAGAACAATTTTTTTTCAGTTTTTTGTTTTGTTTTGCCTTTTTTTTTAACTGATCACATCTAATGATCTGTCTATGTCCTGATGCTTGCAGCTTGGTAGCACTCGCAATTTCAACCTAATTTCTGAAAATGCTATTCTTATTGCTGGCATAAATTGACATGAGACATGCACCCATTCACTGTCAGTGAATAAATAATTCATAACCATGGAACAAAAATTTGTACAAGGAGTTTGTTGTCTTCAATACCCCCACATCACCTCCATCTTTGCAGACAATGCCATCAGAGTGAACTGCATCACCCTAAAGAACAGCCAGCATTCATGCAGTGAATAGCATGAAGGGCAATTGAGATGAGTCAATATTGATTTACTGACATAACAAAACTACAGAAAAGTTTATGTTAAGAGTAACACAGACACACACTTACACTACATGCATTTATACAAAGGAACACTTTCAAATGACACTTAAACAAATATCTTTCAGATGGAAGCAACAAATATTTTCCACCAAGGGTGGGATTCAGACCTGGTGAACAAAACTTAAAAGATCTTTAGCACAGAGGTGCCCCAAGAATTAATTTGTTCCCCAGAAAAAGCAGTCTGTTAGGAAGGTGCTGACAACTTTGGAGTCTGCCCCAGTAAGTTAACCCGCTCTCTAAGTGGGAACAGGAAAGCCTCCCATACCTTCCACAGTCAACACTCAATATCAATTAAAAAAACGAAAGAAGAAAATCACTTCCAAATTCAATGTACATTTTAGAGCTAAAAACAAACATAAATGCCTGAGTTAATGTTATGATCCTAGAATAAGTTTAACTTTAAACAGTATGAACACAAGCCATTTCTCCCACCCTTTCCAGCCAGCAGTTTCTTCCCTCAGTTCTTTGATTCATAGCTCTAAACTTTTACTTGAACTATATAAATAGCTGGTAAAAGAATTATCACCCATGCGGATCAGCTTTTAAATAGGAACATGACACTGCCAGTGAGTTATACAACTGCTTGTGAGACAGCAGTGAACTGCTCGAGATCGGATTCCTAGGATCTATTCCTGACTCTCAGAGAAGAGCGTGGTCAGTGCAATGAATTTGGCACGTTTATCACAGAATCACAGAATGTTAGGGATTGGAAGGGACCTCGAAAGATCATCTAGTCCAATCCCCCTGCCGGAGCAGGATTACCTAGATCATATCACACAGGAACGCGTCCAGGCGGGTTTTGAGTGTCTCCAGAGAAGGAGACTCCACAACCTCTCTGGGCAGCCTGTTCCAGTGTTCGGTCACCCTCACCGTAAAGAAGTTTTTCCTCATATTTAAGTGGAACCTCCTGTGTTCCAGCTTGCACCCATTGCCCCTTGTCCTGTCAAGGGATGTCACTGAGAAGAACCTGGCTCCATCCTCATGACACTTGCCCTTTACATATTTATAAACATTAATGAGGTCACCCCAAGTGCTTATCCTGCAAGCACTTCTGCAAGCTGAATGAAACTTGGTTCTGCCTAGGCTTCTCCATTTTACTATGTATATAAAATAAGCACTAATGTCAAGCAAAAGAAACTTTGTTCCACAGTAACAGTTACACAACATATAAAGACTCCGAAGTTTCTTCACGAAGGAGAATAAAGCAGTGTGTCCTTTCCTGGCCACAGGCCCAATGCATCTCCTCTTAGAGCACCTCTCATAACTGGGCACTGCTGGTATCAGATATGCCAGTTCCCCAACAAAGGTACAGCACTGTTAGACTGGTATAGTTAGAGTAGGTTTTTATTCCAAATTTAAAATGTTATAACAGTAGAGAAGAAAAAGCATCTTGTTCTATTTATGAACATTACAATAACGCAATTTATTATAACTGTCTGCATAGCATTAAGCTGAAGGATAACACATGTGAAACCTGTTACCTGAATTGTGTCGGGCAATATACCCAAGTGCCCAAGATGCAGCTTCTTTGACTCCAGGGTCAAAATCTTCCAAGCAAATCACAAGCATTTCCAGTGCTCCACACTGAACTATTGCCTGAGCTAGCTGTGGAGAATGTTTACCAACTGCTCTTAGCACAAATGCAGCTGCTTTCTTGTAGAAACGCTATACAAATCAGAAAGAAAAAAAAAAAAGCTTTTACTAACATTAAGTAGTTCAAAGCATAATACAGTGCAAACATGCATAAATTAGACTTTTTTAGTAGAAGCAGTATCTCACACAGATCCAAATCAGGACCACCAGACATCACACAATGAACCTTACAGTCCTCCTTTGAGACAGCTCATGATCTAAAATTTGCAGTAAGTGCATAAACAGAAAAAATGAGAGGGCTAAGAGGATATGGGGAAAAGATAATAGTCTAGATAAGTCTGTTTAAGTGAGCAGTGAATGATAAGAGCTGCAAAAACAATAGCTCTTAACATATTTAACCAGATTACATAGGTTATGCAGGGCAAGCTCCTAAAATAATTCTATCCATGTGACGCTTGCAAGGTTTCACAATTTCTAATGTACATACCCTCACAATACCTCTATGAGAAAACATTGTTTACATTTACAAATAGGAAACAGAGGCACAGAGAACTAGATCCAACAAAAGGGTTTAGGATCTGAATCCTGAAATGCCTAAATACTGCCTAAGCCCACAGCTAAGATCCTGAAAACCCATCCCACCAAACACTCAGCACTGGCTGACCCTCGGTTTTGACCAGGCAGCCTGCAATTCTACTCCTGCATGTGTCCTGAAACAGCTCGCTTTCGACACCCTAAGCAGCTTGGCACTTCTGTTATAAGTTCAAGTAAAATCCAAGCACTTCTCTCAGTTCTACCCATCTCCCTCAGTGCTGGACCAAGTACGTGTTTTGAGAATATACATAAGGTATGATGCTGTGCACGTCATGGGGTTCCATGGAAACTACAGTGGTGGTTGTGGTTTCTTCTGAAAGCACAAAGTCTTCCCCCCGAAAGTCACATTGCAGTCTCCTCCTTCAGTATCATAGCTATCATTGGGATGTGGAAGCTGAAGATTAAATTTCTTCCCCTGCCTTACAGTTTCAAAATCCAGAGCCCAGTTAAAGCACTCTGGCCACAGACAGCTGTGTTGGGAGAAGGACAGTTCAACTCCCTCTTGAAGCCACTGCACAGCAATGAGTGCAAGATTCATTGGGACACAAATAATCTACTGCTATGACCGTGTGCCCAGAGTATGCTCTCCAGCCTGGCAGTTGACAGATCAGCCCGACAGACTAGCTCTAGAGGGCTCGCTTTCTGTGTGCCAACTGGCTTTAATCTCATTCCAAGATGCTTGATTCCCCCCTGCTCTGCACAGGGAGCCTGGACATTTCACAATGCTCAATTCTTACTGTCAAGGTACTAAAAACTTAAACAATACAAAGCCCACATCCCTTTTGGATCAAGTCCAGAGAAACAAAGAACCACGTGAGTGCTTTTGTGCATCCTGTGAGGTACCCAAACAGCTTTGAAAGTCTGATCTAAAGCACTAAGGTATGGCAACAGAGGAGTATCTGCAATGGCTTCACAGGAAGTAAAATGGACCCCGGCCCACTCCCTGGCCCTGAAGGGCAGTCACACAGCATACCACATCCATCCACCTAAACTGCTCTTCCCTCAAAGCACAACGGCCTCATCTATACTACTAGAAACTGTCCCTGCCTTGCGCTATCCCTTAAACCATGTCCAGGCACTGCCAAGTAGTTTGATGGTTGGCATCAGCTAAAACCACATCAGAAAGCATGCTAACTATTAAAGAGCACGGTCATCTTCCAGCGCTCAAACACGTGCTCTGACCCTCCTTAATTTACCAGTACTGATATAATTCTTTAATGCCAAAAATCCAGTCTTCTAAGTTAAGGCCTACAAGCAGGTATGTTAAACATAATTTACAAGCAAAACATTAAACATCATTTCGGGGGAACAGAAGTTAAGGGGAACAGTACAGGCAAATGGTCAAATCCCTAGCTAATGCAAGTTACCGTAAGTTTTGCTGAACTCAATGGAGCTATAGTTGTTTACACCAGCTTGTGTCTGTGGAAATATGGGTATGTTATTTCTGTTAAGTAATTATGCTCCTGGCACAGAAAAACACTTTGTTTTTATTATTCAAAACACATCTATTTATAAACAAACCGTATTCACAGGCACAGTCAGAACACACTATAAAATTGTATTTTGCCCAGTTTAATTGACAAAACATTGATCTGGGACATGACCCTGTTACTGTTCTCCATAAAACAGCAGAATCAGTATTTACTGTGTGCTCAGAGAATCTGCTCCTTAAATATAGATGTTGATACACAAAGAGCCAGTAGAATGGAAACATATCTGGGTTGGGTTTTTTTTTTTTTGCCTATGGGAAGTAACAAACTGCATGCATTGCTAAACTCTGCATGAACTGGATAATGAGTTTCCTTCACTTGCCCTCAGTCACCAAGGCATAGTAGGCTTTCCATGACCTCACACTAATCTTGCTGCTGCCCCAAGTGATTCTGAATTACAGCCATCTCGATGTAAGATAGCATGGGCAGTAACATGGAAGAGATAAATCAGGGTACTCAAGCTAATTTAGTGAGGGTTTTGAGTTGTAGCAGGGAATAGTTTCCAAACCAAAAGAGAGGATAAAGAGTTTTGTTCCCTTTCTTACCTTAAAAATAGAAATAAAATAACCAAAATGGTTATAAACTTGTCTAACTAAAACCTTAACTTTCTTTACATACTATATCAGTACCTTGACATCAAGGTTTTTTCTTTAGCTTTTTCTAAGATTAATTGTATAGGCAATGACCTATATGCAAAAAAATATGCAATGAGTACTTACATTTTTGTTTTCCTCAAAAGATTGAAAATGAAAATTTATAGTTTTCCAAATTATATTTCCATTGAAATCCTACTTCTCCTAAAACTAATAAATCAAAACTGCAATCTAAGTATGTCTGTGATATCAATGCACGTAACTCTTAGCTGTCTCTTCTTCCAGTTATTAGGAACCTTATTTGAAAGTATTTGTTAATCTAGGTTAGGATCACTGGAAAATCAAAGCTAGAACATAGGCAAAACGTGAAGAAAAATGGCAAGAAGGGAGAAAAAGAGACCATCAGATTTACTTGCATTGCAATTGTGATTACACTTTTTTGTTTGTTTGTTTCTGACAAACGTGAAGATGAAAACCTTTCAGTGTATTTTCCTGTGTCAGTGGTTTGATTTCTCATGCTACAGATTTCCAAACGGCTATGTTTGGAGATATTAAATATTTCATTATGAAAGTCCTTTTTTCTACATGTATCTTACAAGTGTTTGGTATTATTGACATATCCTAGTCAATTATCACTACAGCTTTCAAATTGTCTCATTTTTGAAGAGGGACCTTTCATAAAGCATCACTCAACATTTCAAAAACATAGCAGTGCCATGAATAGATTTTTTTTATAGTGTACTAAAAGGTAAGATGGTATTTAAAGTCAAGCTTATTTAAAGTCAAACTTAGGCACACAATGCACACTGATTTCAGGAGTTCAAACATACGTGCTGTTTCTGACTTCAGCACATTTATTGCTGTATTAGAATAAGAGCAGATAGCTGATACAGAAAGATTTCCCTTTCCCTGTGCAACAGTTTAAAAAATGATTACTTAAGAAAACAATGATGCCTTACATTCTGCTCAGACAATGAACACACAAGCTGTGGAAGAATGTTTCCCTTCACGACTGCCTCTGCCAGGTCATCGTTATAATTGGCAAGTCTCCCAAGAGCCAAAGCAGCAGTCTGTCGAATAGTTGGGACGACATCCAGCAAAAGAGGTCTCAGCAAAGACATTACACCTGAGTTACACCAGGAAGAGAAAAGCCCATTTGGTAAGCAGAAATTTTTCTAAACATTTGCATTTATTCATAGAAACCTATTAAATTACTATTCCAGGTAATATGAACTTGAAGAAAATCCAGGTGTTACACTGAAATGAAGTCGGCACTCGGATAGCACTGCTGATGCATAGCAATGTTTCTGCCCATTTTTCATAGGTACAAAACACTTCTGAAATACAAAAAAAGTCACATGGAGAAATAAGCTATATTCAAACATCTATAAAATACATTATCTTAAAGTAGACACAATAAAATGAGATATATTCAAACATATATAAAATGCATGTGTAAAGTATGCATGGGAAACTCCATCCGGAGGTCCTGGTGAGCTGACTTTGGCATGTCACTCATTCAGCACGCCAGCAGAACCTCTATGTTGAATTACACCAAATTACATTTCATCTATTATAAGCAATAACAGATTTGGGGACCAAGATCTACACTCTAGATAAAAGAGCTGAAGATTTTCTTATCGTGTTATTATTTATGATGTGTTTTCACTGATGAGTCCACAGTGTATCAATTAAACATGAAAAGTCCATTCTCCAAGGTGGTCTTACAATACATGCTTGAAATTATAGGTGAGGTAAGCAGCCATGACATGAACCACTAGCAGTTACAGCCTAAGAAAGTCCTTACATGGATAAATATCTGGCTAAAAATAGGAAGCGGGAGGAGTAAACTTTCTATTCTTGCAATAGGAGGGAGGAGGTCACAGTGCAGTTCTGCAGGCCTCCGTGCTGGAACATGTGCCATTCAGTATTCATCTATGATCTGGAACAGCATGAACAGTGAGGTGAGACTTTGCTCGTTACTCAAAGTTATTGAAAGTAGTACCAGTGAGGGAGAATATAAGCAACTAGAGACTGAATGACTGGATAACAACATGGCAAGTGAAATGGAGCACATACAGGGAAGCCAGTCCCAACCTCACATATGCAGTGATGGACCCCAAACAGATCACTACTACCCAGGAGAAGGATCTCGATGTTACAATAGACAGTGCCATGGACATACCAGCTCATTGCTCAGTAGCAGAGAAGAAAATTTATCCACAGAAGTATTCAGAGCGCTCAGGATTATTTGGAAAGGAATACAGGCCAAAGCAGAGACCATCACTATGCTATTGTATAAATCTATCCTACATTTAATACCCTCCCCTAGAGCAGAAATGAAAAAGGTTCATTGAAAGGCAACAAGGATGATCAATGTACGTGGCATCTCTTCCTACATTTAAACTAAGAGTCTTCAATAGGGATATAACTGAGATCCACATAGTTACATAAAAAAATATTATCTCTAAGGTCTGGGAAGGGAAAATCACTTGTATTGCAATTCTTCGAAAGTGCTGTCCCTGTACCAGCCAGCTGCATAAATTAATACTTCTGAGCTTTATACCTCAGCCAGAAAGCAATGCTCTCTGAAGATGCAGAAGTGCTACAACAGAACACCAAACACTCAGAACTACAGTCAGAAGTCTCCATATCAGCTGTCTCAGTTCTTTCTACTACACTTTTTTGCTAACAAAGATAAAGATTTAGGTGGGTGACTGTGGAAGAAAGCAAGACTTCCCTTCCCTAGGGCTCGTGTGGTAATAAGCACCAAATAAAGGTCTTTTGGTGCAAGTCCCACACAGTGGGATCACTGCCTAACAGCAGATGACACCCAGGTGTTGAAGAGGCACACCATGACAAGGGAAAGCTGAGGGCCTTAGAGCAAGGAACAGTCCAAAGGGATGGAGGCTGTAACAAGTTACATCCATAGCATGCTTCTGTATAGAAAGGTACTCTGAAAATAAAAAAAGTAAGTTGAGCAGCAGTGTAATTCTCACGGAGAACATTTAAATCAAAACCAAACTGCTCCCAGCAAGAAGATAGCCTAATAATCTATACATGGCTCTGAAAGGAGGGGGCGGGGGGGTACAACTAACCATGGAGGCCATGCTGACCACTAATGAATTTGTTCTGGGTATGTCAATACTCCAGACAGAAGCTACACTGCCATGAAAGGTACAGCCTCACAAAGTGTTCACAAGTCAAAATAACACAGATCTCAGGAGAGCAGGCAGTAAAAGGAGAAAAGCGAAATGAAATTGTCATGTCTAATAGCATTACAGAAGCACCACGAATGGCTTTGTAATGTGCATTAATTGAACATGCACATGTAGAACCTACGGAAACAGGTCTGTAGTATAGCTGAGGCCTGCTCGCACTTCTGTCAAAGTCACTGGGAGCCAAAAGAGGCCTCCTGTGTACCAACAAACAAAAGCTAGATCCTCCAGTATTGCAAGATCAATGTGAAATCATTTAGCACTTTGCAGAAATCACTACCTCAGAATGTGGTCATCAAATTGACATCTTCTTACAAATTCTGCCAAATAGCAGGTATGGTCTCATTAGCAAGTTATGCTTCATTTTTAAATGCACTAACTACTTTATATGACAAATAAAAGATAAAACCAAATAAATATGTGAGTTGGGGCCAACACCATATATCATCTATAGTGAGCTATCCTTTTAGCAAGTCACCTGCACCCTCTACGGGAGAACATTTTCTTGTCCTTCCCTCCAACATCAGTTGCATGGTCAAACAGCTGCTAAAATTCCTAAGGGGAACTCATGAAGTTCTGACTTTATTTACACTGAAGGTATTTCAGTAAGGCAGGAACAGGTAGAAGTAGTACACTTGTATTTAGTATACAGATATTACATTGAAGCCCTTAAGTTGAGATAATATGAAAACAAGATTATTAAATAAAGATAAACAAGAAAAAGAAAATAATTTTTTTAAAACTTTTATTGATATAAAAGGTACTGTTAGAAGTGGTTGAGGAGAAAAAAGGAATGCCTCAGTGTGTAGTGTCCTGACCCTAGAAAAGCCAAGAGCCTGATGGGTGAGACATTCAAGCAGGATGTAGCAGACAGTTCAATTCTGGTAATAATGTCAAAACCCAGTGAAATTTAAACAGACTAGAATCACTTTACCCAGGAGGAACCCATGAGCTAGATCCAAACCACACGACATGTTTCTGGCCTGCATGACGTCCCTAGACACTACAAAATGTAAAACCACATTTAAGAAAGTTTACTTATGCATATGCTTTGAGTTGTCCCAGATATGAGATTTATATCATTTATGTTTTCAAGATTAGCCGATACAGATTTCACTTTTACAATAGGCTAAAAAGCCTTGAGCCTGAAAATGCTTCTAAGCAGCACACCTCCTCATGACCAATACTATTCATTTCATTGTAGTACAAACCATGTAAAACTTGGTGATGACATTTAAGTGTCAGCACAAAACATTCTACTGCAAATTGTTTTAGCTGATGAAACTGAAGGTGAGGAAAGAGATGAAAAGTGAAATTAAGGTGAGGAAAGAGACGAAAAGTGAAATTAAGGTGAGGAAAGAGACGAAAAGTGAAATTAAGGTGAGGAAAGAGATGAAAAGTTAAATGGGTGTTACTGTTTGAAGAAAGGACACAAGATGCTAAAACAGGGTTGGAAAAAAAACAGTGAATGGATAGAAAAGGTTTAGAAATAATAGAAACTCTGTTGATCCTCAAGGAGACTATATTTTCCCAAAGTGATGTCTGAATGTGAGAAAAGACAGTGAACAAATCATTATTGTGACGAGCTTTGGAGGAACAAGAAAAAGAAAAATCAATTCCTGTTGCTGTACAAGCCTTATATTGACACCAAATTAACTGAGAATTGAGAGAAGTGTATAGACCTAGATTATGCCTGTGCCTTGAACACAATTAAAAACTTCCACCTCTACTTCCCACCTTCTCTAAAATTAGTTTCTTTCTCTGCATCGAGATGTTATCCATCATCTCTAACTCCTCTGCAAGACCAACTGCTTGAGGAGTTTTCACCATTGTCATGATTTTCACATCTTCAGCAAACTGAGTACTTCTCTATAGCACTTAGAAAAAATAAACAATTAATTCTGAGAATGTGAAAACAGCTACACAGAGATTACATGGTCTTCACTAAAACATCTATAGGAAAACCAAGATGTCCACCTTTGCTTTTACAACTTTTGAAGACAGTGCTGGAAAGGACAGATGTGCCTAACACAGGAGAAGTCTTTCCTGTCCAATCCAGCTCTTTCTCCCAGAGATAGATGTATTTTCTGAGTTCCTCTACTTGATTTCTTCATTTCTTTTGACTGTCCCATCCAGAGCAAAGTCTACTCTTCTTCTCCAAACAGGTCCAAGCCAGGATTCCTAACAGCATTTGGAATTACATCCAAATTTCTTTAACATTATCTTAACGCAGGAAAATAGGTAAGAGCCTTCCAACAACTTCCTTTTACTTCTACCATTCACTCAAGCGAACAGGGCTATACAGAGCAGGGAGTAGCAGTGTCTTGCTGCCGAAAACTCTAGGAGAACTCTTTGGTGGTCTTCTAAATAAGTCTCTTGTGACAGAAGCAGCAAATTCATTAACTCTAATTCAAAGGCAGCAACACAGAAAGTAAACTACAAAATAAGGCATTTAGACCATTGGACTAGATTTGTTTTGGAAGAGTTCCCACTAGCAACTTAGAAACAGGGTAACAAAGAATTATTGCCAAATATTCTCTCTCGCATCATGGAACCTTGACTGACCTTGGGCAAGGAACAATTCCCCTTTCTACCCTCAGTTTCACACTCAGATTTATTTCAAAGAATGACACACTTTAGAAGCTGAACCACCCTTAATACACACTTCTCAAGTGGAGCTGTTGTGCACAGGCCTGATGCACTTTCTCTTAGCAAGCAAGTGCTGGCTGCTGTCTGTCTGGAAAAAAACCCACTCAGCAGGTTCCAAGTTTTTTCATTCCAAGTTTCTGTAGCCAAACAGTCACTATTCTGAAGACAGCAGTCTTCATTTGGTCATTTTGACTTCTTGGGGAAAACCACCTGGAAGTCATGTAGAATCCCTCTACTCTCCTCCCACCCTCACCAAACCCTTGTCAAAATTGAACAGTCACAAGTCAGAGAAACATCACTCTACATTTCAAATTCTCTCCATTTCTCCACTTGAAGATGACCACTCCTACCCTATTCTCCTTCCTTAAAAACAAAATTTATTTCCATTTTAAAATGTAAATGTGGAAACAAGTCATTGTACACTAGTGTTGTCTCTGGACACACTCTTATCTTGAAGATGCTGTCCTTCTAATTTATGTTTTGGGTCAAATATAATGTTGTCTTCTCATTTTTTCATGCTATACTAAGAACATTCACTGAGCTAACATTAGCACTCAAACATTCATCATTATCACCTTGATTTTTCAGGGCTCCTGATGTCAAATTCAGTTGATTTAACAAGGAAATAAAATGGAAATTTATTTCTGCCTTACCCCGATTCCCTATCTTCAACTACGCTTTCCTAGAAGCAGCATAGCAGCGAGTTTTAAGTAGGAGACTTAAAACAAATATCCCAGAAGAACAGTGAGAGAGAGAACTTTCACACTCGTCTTTACTTGGCCTCTTCCAGAGACAACGCAGCACGCACGTCTTAAGTACATACTGCTCAAGTGTCACTCACCCCAAGAAAGGACTCCTCACTGTGACAATTCCATGCACAACACAACTACAATCCTTCAAATATCAGAGGGAACATAAACATAGTTTAGTAACACAGACTCTGGGTAATCATACAGCAATTCATACAGCAATTACCAGATGGTGTGGGACATAACGCAGATTCAGTTTGACAGCAGGGCTGGAGATTTCTGAAGGATCAAGGAGCAGTAAGTTTCTCCTCCTTAAAAGCTGATCTGGCTGATCACTTTCCAGACCCTGTTTCTGCGTTACTGAAGCAGAACTAATCCTGTTCCAAGAGGACTGAGTTTCTGAAAATGCACCTCACAGGGCTAGTTAGTGGCCACCACTCAATCCTTCACAAAACACATAAACCAAGGTGGTCACAAGGAGCTGCTTCTTTTTAATGGCCATTCACTACGATGAGACAGAAGTTCCCAACAAATTCTGGCTTTGAAATTTCTACTTGCAAATCTCCTCCAAACAGGCCAGGAGGCTGGGAAGAGAAGGAATCCCAGAGCAGTTGAGCTTTCAGTTGATTGAGTTACAGAAAGAGCCAGTCTGTTAGCTTCAGCTACATTTACTTTTCCTTCTCTGTCACATCTCTGGTACTTTCCTTAATACACAGCCTCCTTCTTCCCTTCATCAAGCACCACCACATTGTCAAGCCTCATGGAAAGCCACTCTCCTCACTTGATCTACTACAACTCCAAAGATAACCTTCTGCCTTTCATGCCACATTGCATACTTCTCTCCCACTTCTCTGACTAAAGTTCAGCAAAGCTTTTAACTCAAAATAAAAATAATTTAAAAAAAAAATAAATAAAAGAGAGAGGGTGCATAAACCCAAATGTCAAAACTGGCTACATGAGGGCACTGGAATCTGTCCGTGCATATCCACATGAAAGATCCAGACAGAGCAAAAACATAGATGCTTTAAGGGAGCAGCTCTTTTTCTGCACAGCTGACTCGACAGCTGTTCTCCCTACACATGCTACACTCGCAGCAGGCTTTTTACAAAGCACTGTGACAGCTGAGCACGTTCTTTAATATTTTTTAAAGTGTGGAACTGCATCCTGAACTCTCTTCCCAGAGTCTGATCCTTCTTACACAGGGCCAAGTGTCCAAACGTTGCATTTAAAATATGTACATTTAAAATACGTACACTAGGAAGAGAAGTTGAGAAAAGCACAGGCAAAAAGACTCAGTGCAATGGGATGAGAGAAACAAATTTGAAAAGCCTTTTCTCAAAAATAAAGACTCCTAAAACCACTCCAAAGATTTGGGAATACAACTTTCATAACCTGTGGCCAGTGGAATAGCTCTGGAGCCATGAGAGAACTAATGCTCATGACACCATCCTTTACCTGCAAAAAAAACAAATCACGAAGTAGGGGAAAATCTACCATGCAACAAGGGTTTGTGATGGAGCCCTAGTTAGTCGCAGGCAAGTCCTGCGCCCAAGCTACAGCCTCTTGCCAACACGTATTGTAAGGAACAGATACAGGAGAAGATGCCCAGAGGTAACAGCGGAGGAGAGAACTTGGTCCTGGAGTGAGTATAGCTTGTATGCTGGATTGCAAGGACTCAGAAACTCAGAAGCAGCTTGATACCAGGCAGAATGGAAAGGAGACACAAGGCATGGACCTGGGTTCAGGGTGTGGGGTTGTGGGCTGGTGGAGTGGAACGACAGGAAAGGGTCTTCTATTACACTGGCATTTTGGAACTTGGCTTCTGGAACCGTGCAGACTGGCCAGCAAGTAGGTAAGGCAGAGCAACAGAAGCTGAAGTTATCTGCCCGAGATGATAAAAATACCCAAGCAGAGATAAGAAGGGAACCCATGCGTGCAGGTTCCCAGAACACAGAGTCCCATGGCAACACACAGGCTGCTAGACCACACAGCTTCAAATTTATTTTCCCATGTTCCAGACTCAGTTTTCCCTATGATTTCCACAGCCATCATTGCTTAAGAATGTGATCAGCTGCAAGAAAGGGGTTAAAGAGCTGATCTTGTAATATCTTTAAAGTCAAAGGCTAAGTTGCTAGACTAAACTGTTTCTTAATCCCAATGATATCCTTAAATAACTTACAAATTAAAAGTAACAATCCTACTACCACAAGCTCTAATGCAAAATAAATAAATAAAAAAAAATTTAATCTGGACTAAGAGACAATATAAAAATGAATACCTAGAAGTAATTCAAGTCTTATTCTGATACATTTATTAATGCTGAATTGTAAATGCCTGTTACAAAAAAAAAAATGAAAACAAAACACTATTTCAAAGGGACTATTTATTACAGAGTACTGCACTTCACAAGGCAGATAAAGAAAGAAGAATTAGGCCCTCAGTAACTACCACTCTTAGAAATGTACTAAAACCAGTTCAGATCCTCTCCTAATTTTTCTAAATGACAGAAAGCTGCCTAAATCTCAGTGCAAGAAAGAGAGCTCAAGTTCATCTGCTGTTATAATTGAAAAAAGTCTATTTCTAGCATTTTAAATTTTGGAAGGATGAGGGTGTGTGAGGCTCAATAACGCATTCCAGTACCAAGCTTCATGAGCTGTAGCTGCCAAATGAATAGATTTATTATTAAAGAATATGTTTAAAACCATTACCATCAAAGTAGCTTCTCCCATTAGTCAGCAGCTCTCTAGAAACAAGATTTGATAAATTAATTGTCTGTCATTGTTCCAAGTATATATTTACTAAATTGAAAAAGTTTAGGAATTTTGGAGGAGACTTTTTCCCAAGTATCCATTAATTAAACATTCAAAAGACAAATCCTGCAATTCATGGTAGTATTTAATCATAAGGAACAACCTTATCAAAGCCAACCACAGAGTTGGAAAACACACAGAAATGAGTTCCGACAAAGGAATTTCTCTGATCATTCCTTGCACTTCCTCACCACCAGAAAGCTGTTGAGCTCCCAAGCACTAACCCCCCAGGACATTCCTGACCATGACAGAGCCAGTGCTGTGTAAATGTGTCAAAGTCCAGGGCCAGATTCCAGTTCCATGCTTACAACCGCCTTTGGGATCTCTGCTCAGTGGGAAAGGCAGCTCCAGAGTTTGATGAGAGACAGAAGCCTCAGAAGAGAGATGCCCTGGGAAAAGGTGGGTTTCCTGTTGGGCCCTCTCCAACCTTCTTTCCATCTTGCTAATTCCCACCAGTTTTCCTTACAGGTCATACATAGGAGTCTCCACAATAATGGTACCTTAAGGTTTCTCAGCAGCCAAGCCAGCATAAGAAACTCTCACCTCTGATCCTGGCCGCTTGCTCCCCTCCATACCGCAGTCTGCCATCTCCTAATTTGCAACAGTACCACTGCTTGTACGTGGTTTAATACCACAGAAGCAGGGCTTATAGCATAGTCAACAATTACTTTTTAAACACACTTCCATCTTTCATGAAGTTAGCATGGTGTCCAGAGGCACCTCCACAAAGAACACGGTCTCAAACTAGTATTTATTTTCCTTATAAGATACTAAGTATTTATCAAAAGGACTTCTAAAAATGGGACCAAATGCGTTATTTCCTGAGCACTGATCTTTCACTGCTGCCAGTCTGAATTCTGGATATTCCAGGAATATAAATGGAGGCCAGTAATAATAGAGTACACTACAGTACATTTTAAGGGCTCAATTTAGTTCAAATTCAAGTCCTCTAATCTTGCCTTCTGCTTCAGCCAGAAAAAGACTAAACCCTGACAAACTTGGAGGTCCAACCAAAGAACCCTGCAAGGTGCCCCAACTCCCAAAGCTAACGGAAAATGACAGCAGGCAAAGACTTTCCGCATCTTCTTAAAACAGTGATCTCCTTAAAGGATAGCTAACTTTCTTCACCAGAATAAGAAACGAGCCTCCAGCCCTTTTATGTATGGATTTATACAGAGATACATGTATAGACAGACATCTTTCTCAAATCATTGCTCCAGAGCTCACTAGATCAAGACCATAAAAGGTATGTCAGTTATCTGCTAGAGAGCTATGTCTTAAAATATTTAACTGCTTTAAAAAAGGACCAAATCACATTTTATTTGGTGGGAGGTTTTAAAAACCACTTAACCACATTCCATTTAGGAGGAGGTTTTAAATCCCGTATCTAGCACATCCAGAAAAGGTAAAACTGAAAGCTATCATTTTAATTATATAATATGAATTACTTCTAAAGGCACAGGTTGGGGAAGACAGTAAAATATTTGTGGGCCTCAGCCATTCAAACAAATTGTAATAGGAAACACTACATTTGCAGACATTTCCCTCTTTTCTAGCAACTGAAAAACTAAAGCCTACGGAAAACCAGCTCAGTACCAGAATGAGCCAAGAAAGCTGATAACCTACACAGATGCACATCTCCACGCTACTACCCCAGAGCCTGATCCTTGTAAAATTAACCTTCAGACCAATGCCAGCTGTGCACAGAAGAAAGTTTCAGGCCTCTGAACTGATTATTTCTCTGCAGAAGCAACAAATCAGTTCTGAGGTAAAGCTACCAACCAGATTACAACAAATAATTATTTTAAGAAGAAATACAATGTAATTAAAGTTAGCTTGGCACTTTGTTCGCTTTCTTAAAACAGAAACTTTCTGCATTTTTAAAAACACTGAACTGTAAGAAGCCTGCATAAATGGGATCTCTCTCTGTGAGCAGCTAAAACCAGAACTGTAAATGGACACAGAGGGACCTCTTCTTAGAAATAAGAAAGACTTATGTCTTTCCTATGACCAAGATATCCCTTTGGTAAATAGAGGTAATTTGTATAAACTAAAGTAGTGGCATTAACTCACTGAAAGGGGTAGGGGGTGGGGGGGGGTGGGGGGGGCAGGGAATCAAAAGGCACAGCAAGGCAATACAAAAGGCCCGGTGTCAACATGTCACTCCCATAAGCAAAGCGTTTCTTTAACAAGAATTTAAGCTATAGATTTTTCAATAAAACCATTTTAATAAACAGTTGTAAATACAACAACAGAAAGTATTTACATGATTGGCTTTCTTTTTTGTTTGTTTGTTCCCATTGTATCTTAGAAAAGACTGACAGCTTTACTAGATTGCAAACAAAATCAAGACAACCAAAACATAATCAATTCATGAATACCATATGGTAAACCAACTACCGATTTAGAGCACTTTTTCAAACTGTCTTTCAGGTAATCAGTTACTGAGCACTTCTTTTTCCTCTTTTAAGCTCAGGAACTCTGGCCAAGGGGAGCGGGTCTGCCAGATGCCAGCAGCACAACAGCTGGTAGAAGTGCTCCCACAGCTCCTGTTTCTAAAAATGCTCAGTTTGGTTCACGACATCCCACGACAGCAATATAACAAAAGCGAATCAATCCCTCCTAAACTGAGCAAATCTGCTGGTGAAAAGCATTGAAGAGTTTAGGAACTAGTCGTAAAGCTAGTATAAAAAGTTACTTCTAAACAAGGTTTTCCTTGGCAAGTCAGCGCTGGCTGCAGTGGGAATTCCGGTTTTTGTACTTTACATAAAGCTGTCGGTAGCATGAGGAAGTAAATGAAGAAGTGGGTTATACTGAGAAATTTTCCCTGAAATAAAAATAAGTTATGAGATCACAGCCAGAGACATCTACCTCAAAACAAACACAGAAATAACCCTGCGGACAAGCCGGGCAACCCGCGCCTGCAGCTGACGAGCCTCGTTAACTCCCCCACCGCGCCGCAGAGCGCTCGGCGGGCCCGTCCTCGCACCGCGGAGCCGCGGACCGGGCCAAAGCCTAAGGGGGAAAAAAAACCTCGGAAACCAAGCGGCCAGCTCGGGGGAACAGAGAAACAGGGCGGCGCCCTGGCAGCCCCCCGCGGGTCTGGCCCGGCCCAGCGCCCCCCCGGCCCGGCCGCCAGGCGTCAAGCGCAGCGGCGCCGGGGCGCGGAAGCCCCCGCGGCCGCGCACCGCCCGGGCCCGCCGGTTCTCGCGTGGCGCGTACCTGCGTTTTGGAGGGTCTCGATGTTCTGAGGCCGGGCGGCGAGCTCGGCCACAGCCTGCACGAACTGCGTCCGGGCGCGCTGGTACTGCTCGAAAACTGCGGGCGGCAGCGCCGGGGCCCCGGGTTAGCGGCCGACCCGCCGGCCCCGGGCCCCGACCCGCCGGCCCCGGGCCCCGACCCGCCGGCCCGGCCTACCTTGCAGAACCTGCCGCTGGCTCATGGCGGCGGCGCGGCAGGCTGCGCGCCCGCGCAGGGCCGCACTGTGTACCCGTCGCCCTGGCAACCGGGCGGAAGCCGCGCCGCGGGGGGGCGGGGCCGCGGCAACACCGCCCGTGACGTCAGCGCGCGCGCCCGCCCGCCGCGCGCCGTCCCGCGCAGCCCCGGGCACCCCTCCGCGCCGCTCCGCGGTCCCCGGCCCCGCACCCCCCGCGGGGACGGGCGGTTGGGCCAGTGAGGGACTGTGCGCGGGCGGGGAGGAGACACAGCCCAGGCGGGCAGCGCACGGACGGCGGCAAGTTGCACACGTGTGCTAACTGTATAGGTATAGGTACAGGTGTGGGTATGGGCACCTATGGAGATGCGCGGGGGCGTACGGGCCTATAGGTCTGTGGATAGAGGAGTTCACGCCTCTATACCGCATCGATGCCACAAAGACGTACACAGGGGCGTGGAGATGTATCTATGGGTGGACATGAACACGAAGTTACTCAAGAACTTAAAATAGGCAGATGTATATGCTCGGCTCTGTGCAGGGAGCTCTTGTCCTCGGGAGCGCTGGGGACGGGCAGCGCCCGCGGGACGGTGCCGGGCTCAGCGCAGGGACTTGCCCGGGCCGCAGCGGTGGCTGGTCCCCCGCGGGCCGCCGCTGCCGTCCCTCCGCGTCCAGCGCAGGGCGGCGCAGGCGGGCAGGGGCGCGGGGGCTGGCGCTGGGGTCGCGGGCGACCGGGCCGGGCCCTGCCCGCCCCCGCTCGCCCCCACTGACATTGGGGAGAGGCGCCGCGGCCGCCCGGCCGGTGCGCCCCGGCGGAACACGCTGCTCCGGCTGAGCCCCACGCACCGCCCGGAGCCTCCCGCGGAGATCCCCCTGCCCGGCTCCCACTCCCCCTCCACTCCCTGGCTGGGGAGAGAAATAAAAAGGAAGAAAAAAGAAAAATAAGGGCAGCCGCAGCGCTGCCGGCGCTGCCCCCACCGCACCCCGCTGCGTCTTTATTCTTCGGAGAGGGGGGTCCTTGGATTTTAATTTTTTCTTTTTTTTTTCTTTCTTACCACCGCTGCGGTTCCTCCTCGGGGATCTCCGCTAGTGCCTTACACCGCCGCGCCGGCCCACGCCGGGGTTTTTCGCGGCGCACGGGGCATAGACTCGCCCCGCGCAGGGCTGCGGAGCCCCTGCCCACCCGCAGCCGCGGAGCGCTGCGGAGCCTCAGCAGCGCGGGCGCGTAGCGGGGAGCCCGTGGACTACAGCCACCGCCTCTGCCGGGAGCCACGGGGGAAGCGCCGCGGGAGGAGGGCTGTCCCCGCCGGCGGGAAAGGCTTTGCTCGCCCCACGCACCCACGCAGAGTTAATGATAACCCGAGCGCAGCCATCCGCGCAGTGCCGGGGCTGCCTGCACCGCTCCGAGGCAGGCGGCTGGGGAGCGGCTGGTCTCTCTCCGCGCAGAGGGGAGCAGCGCAGGGAGGGGCACTGGGGGGGGACCCTCCGGCAGCTCCTCCCTGACTTCGCCAACCACAGGTACTAGTTATTCCTGTGCACCATAACAGTATTTTTTTAATTTTTTTTTTTCAACAGCGTATCATTCTGGTAGAAGGCTTGATAACTGCCTTGCACTTTTCCCATCCTGGTGCCTCCGGCTGTAAAGGACCATTTACGGATAATTCTCTTCATAACCTGTCGGCCAAGGCATGGTTGCATCTATGAGTAACCACAGCCTTGGAGGTCTTTACAGCAACTAATGCAAACGGTGGGACTACAAAATGAAATCAGGGTTATCGGGATTTGAATGGAAATAGACTCTACATCTCCTCCAGTATGTTTTGAGGGCGATTCCCAAGACGCGGGGTATTTGTGAACGAAGTTACTAGTCAGCTCTGCTATCGATCAGGCTGCTCCCAGTGAAATTGTGATCCGCAGCAGAAAACCAGAGTTACTATTCCATAAAAAAATGCCCCTTTCTGTAGCCACCCTCTAACGCACAGTGGCTTCGGGATTTCATAGGCTGGTGTTTTGTTCTGCAAAACTCTAAATGTACAAAATCAGATGACTGACACTACTATACAAACGTATTATTTGATAGGTAGTATAAAGTTTTGTCTCATACATTAAAGTTGAAAGGCTGAACTTCAGCCGCATTTTAAAAGTTTGAAAAAGTGTAAGAAAGACGCCTAATTTTAATAAATCATCTCTGGGTTTGTTCAACTGAAAAAAGGTGGGCTAACGTAAACTATATCATGGTCTAAAATGAGCCACGTGTTTCCAGGAGTATTTAATGCAGAAAAAAATCTCTCTTTAAGCAAACAAATAAAACAGGCAATGTGCTGTTCTTTACAAATAAATGCGACAAATTAGATCAGATTGGTGAGAAGGTCGTTTGCCACAGAAAATATTTTGGGAAATTATCACCATGTGTACTTGAGAAGGGAACAGCTGTTAAACAGATTTCTTTATACTTATTTCTGTTCTTAAGTTAAATTAAAAAAATAAACAAATGGTAATGAATTACTTCCAGAGGTTTTTTTTTAAAGCAGATGTGTCGATTACAGATAAATTGATTTATCTATATAATTAAGTCTAATGTTCGGATAAATGGAACAACAAAACGCATCCTGAGTACCTCCAAAACCTGGTGTTACATTTCGTTGCTTGTTACTGAGAGTCTGTTCACATGCTTAATAATAATAATGAGGAATAAACACCATGCAAATGCGGTCTACGGAAATGTCACCGGTTCTCGCAGAAGTACTGAAGACGGAAAATCATTTATGGAAATGACGTAGTTGTGAGACCTCATTGCCTGATGCTCCGGTGCTCATTAGTAGGAAACCTGTATCCTTAGGCGGGTGGTATTAGTAACGACTGCGTTACTGCACACATCAGCTTAAAAAATAAACCAGAGGCCGGGGCATAGGCAACAATTACCCAAATTAATAACGTGCATTCGCTTTCTGGTGGGTGTTCTTTAATCTCAGCCTTTGATTCACTCGGAAATACGCCCGTAGCGGGGCGGGGAAGCATCATTTTCCGCAAGCCGGTGAAGGGCAAAGTTGCTCCTGGAGGTTTTTTTGGGGTGAGGGGTGCCGGGGGGCTTCCCACGGGCTTTCCCGCTTTAGTCCCGTCCCTGCGTGTGCGAGGCAACATGTGGCCCAGCCCCCGCACCGGAGCAGGTCCCCGCCGGCTGGAAGGGCGCCTGGCGGCAGCTCCAGGGCCGGGCTCGCTGCCCCTCGACGGCTGATGCTCCGCGATACCGCGGCTGGCCAACTCGTGGCTGCTCCTCTGCGGCTTGAAACTGCGCGACGCTCATTAAAAGGTGACGTCTTCCCGCGTCTTGGTGTGGCGGCTTCCCCGCCGGCTGCAGGATGCCCCCCGGCTGCCCCCCGGGACAGCCCGTCGGGGCTGCGGGACAGCCGGGCTGGAGCCGGGGTCGCTCCCCGGCCACCCCCCTCGCCCCTCTCTGGGTCGCCCGATTTGCCTCCGGGGGGTCTCCTCCGCTTGCCACGCACCTGGCAATTTGTTCAAGGCTTTGAGCAAGTATTCACAGGGTTACAGAAATTGTTTTTTTTAATCCCGTGCTTGCATGACTGAACGCGTTTTGTGGGCAGAGCAACGCGCAAACTCCTCGCTCGCTCCCGCGGATCGGAGTTGAAAGAGCTGGGTTTTTGAAAGCCGGGAGGTTGAGCGTGGAAAGTTAGTAGAAGTGAATGGGATGTAGGGAACTGAAGTGCTCTCTCGAAGAGAGCGTACTGAGTGAGGGATCTGCAACTCCATGTATAGCCTCTACTAAAATATAATATATGAATCCTTGAATAATTTAATTTTCAAATTTAAGTTGGGCTTTGCCACTACCTGACTTTAGCAAAAACTCTGTCAGAGGGACCATAGCAGTGGAGAGTCCCCTCTCTTTTTCCCTGAGCTTTGGCTCTGGGCTCCAGCAACTCACAATATTCTGGGGTCCCCTCCGAGGGTTTTTGGTAGTGGGTTTAATTTGTGAGAATTTCCTATGGAGTAAATTAGTTCTGTGAGGCGAAGACAGAAACGTCGAGGCACTTCAAACGCGCTAGAAAGAAGACTACTTTTTCTTCACCTAAGAGGACGACGCTGGCTTCTGAGCAGACATTTGTAACTGTAAACATTTAAACGGTATGGATTTGGCTAATGGAGATTGGTGCGTCGCCATTGCACTAGGCAAAGAGAGAACAAAAATTATAAGGAATAATAAACTGCAAAAAGGCAAAACACCTCAGATTGACTTGCAGGATGGGACCAGGAAATATTAGCTGGCAGGGCTGAGCTCTTTTTACCACGTGCATATGGTTACACCTCTGGTTTCCTGCGGAACCGTCCGCGCTTGTGCAGTGCCATTAAAAAAAGAAAAATAAATTTTTGGGACGTTCCAAAACTGAAAGCCGGAGCTTAATTTATTCTGGGGACTTGAAAGGAACGAGGTCTTCCTTTGTGTCTGTTGCTCCGGGGGAGGGTGTGTGTCGGCTTGGCGCTGAACGCTGCCCGCATCTACATATGTAAACCCAGCAGCGCTTCATCCCCCCCATGCCGGTAGGATTGCGGGCGCTGGCAGCTCACAACAATGCTGCCAGACAATGCGAAATACGCGGAGCCTGCGCGGCTGCGGTGGGGGCTGATCAGTATTTCGCTCTTGATCTGGAAGAACCAAATCTGCCCGATGCCCGGCGGAGCCCGTCGCTCGCCCCCGCGGCCGCCCCGTCCTCCTGCCCCACCATTGTCCCTTGCTGCTGTAGTTAGAGGGTGGGGACACGCAGCAGCCAGACGACGATATCCCGGTTTGCAGGAGAAGGTGTAACGAGAGGCACCAGCAGCAGAAAAGGCTGCAAATCGCTGTCGTGTGGTTGCTATTAGCAACAAATCAGCTGAACAGCCTGCAAACCCTGAGCACCTAGGGCGGAGGTGGCAAGGAAAACGCCAGGGCCGGGGAGGCTGGGGCTGGTGGGAGCTTTCCCGAGGGGACCTCCCGTGCAGCTCCGGGCTGCCTTCCCGGAGGCGGCCGAGGGAGGGGCAGGGCGAGGGGAGACACTGCTGCCACCGCCGCGCACTGCGCTCCAGGAGAGGAGAAAGGCAACCCATTTAAAAGGGACAAAATGGCAGCTCGTGTCTTGTAGGCATCCCTCTCGGCTCTGAGCGCCTGCCTTGCCGCCGCCGGTCCCCCCTGCTGCCAGCTCCGCGGTGCCCGAGGACTCTCCTTGCGCGCCCGCTTGCCCGGGGGGCAGCGCCTCAGCCCGGGGAGCAGCAGCGCGGCGTCCCCGGGGGCTCCAGCCGCAGCCCTTCGCCCTCCGCAACCAGCCCACCCAGCCTGGAAATTAAACTCCCATCCCTCCGCATGGGACACGTCCCGACCGTCTGCACCGCAGCGCCCGGTGGCCGGGCGGAGCCGCGGCTCCGCGCCCCGCGCAGCCCAGCTCCCGCTCACGGGCTGCCGGCGCCGGGAACCTGCGGAGGTTGCGCGCAGGCTCCGCACCCCGCGCAGGGAGAGCTGTCTCGCAGGGGCATCACTCACACAGCACCCCTGCACGTTGGCCATGCCAACACCTTCACTTCCAGCACCGTTTTCACCTTGCTTTGGGGGTTTTTTTTTGGTTTGGGTTGGATTTTTTTGTTCTGGTTTTGTTTGGGTTTTTTTCCCCCGCATTTCCCAATTAAAGTTTTTTGGGTTGTGTATGCGGGGTTGTTTTGGGGTGAAGTGTTTTTTTTTTTATTTTTTATGTTTCTTTCCCTTTTTTTAGGATCAGCCCATTTCGGAGGCCTCCACCAGCCGCAGGATCTTTGGCAAGATGTCTCACAGATCAGAAAGTGCCTCATCGAGGAGTCACGTCTCGAGCATCCCCGGCACAAGTGGAGGGAGGAGTGAGAAATGCCAATGCTGGCAGAGGTGCCCGGGAGCTCTGCGCTCCGCGGACGCCCCGGGATGCAGGGCGACGTCTCCCGGCCTCGGTCTCCTCCATCGGGGATGCGGCGTGCGAGAGACACGGGCGGCGCGGAGCCCGGCGGCGGGCGCGGAGGGGGAAGGGCTGCTGGGTGCCTCTGTTATTGGAAAAGTGCCTCCCTGGCACCGCGGAGATCTCACCCGGCCCGTCCCTGGGGAATATCCCCCCGCCGCACCGCTGAGAGCATCGGTGCGGGGAGCGGGGAAAGCATCTGCCTTTCCCTGGCGATGGGGAACATACAGCCCTTTGTCTCTCTAGACTAGGTGCGATATTCAGCTGCGTGCCATGAAAATACAGGCGCCAAATGGCTGCCACGGCCCCCTCCCCTCTCTGGGGGAGGCCGGGGCGCCCCGGGACCCCGCCGTGCCCTAGGGAGGGCTGGGGCCGGCCGCCCTCGGAGGGAGGCCGGGTCCCTGCTGCAGGGTGGACGGGAGTACGGGACCGCGGCGCCCCGCAGCTGGCCCGGGGATGTCAAAAAGTCACGTCCCGATGCCCTCTTCCCGGCGCGCACATCCCCAAATACCCGGGCTTGCTGGAGCACCCTAAGGGCAGGACGGAGCGGAAGGGCAGGCGGGGGCGCGGGGCCGTGCGGAGGCTGCGGCTGCATCGCCACGCCCCGGCGGAGGGCGGCATCCCGGTGTGCTGCCCTGTGGGGCCTGCCCGCCTTCCCCGGGCCCGGCCCGGCCCGACCCGGCGGCCAAGCGGGACACCGCATTCCGCAGGCGGCCGCCCGCGACGGCGGAGGCCCATCGAGCCGTGCTCCGCGGGGGCGCCGGGCGGTGCGGCGCTGCGCGGTGAAGCGCGGAGCGCCCAGGGGGGTCCCCGCGCACCGCCCCCCGCGCGCCCCGTTCGAATCTGGCGGCGCGCGGGCGAAGTTCCGCGGGCGCGAGGCGGAAGAGCTGCGCAGGCGCAAGATGGCCTCTGCCCGGGCGGCGGCGGGGGGCGCGGAGCCGGCCCGGCCCGGCCGGTGGCGGGGCAGCCGGCGGGGGCAGCCTGCGGGGGCCAGGCCTTCTCCGTGGGACCGGCGGGGTTGTGCGCCGCGTCTCCGCGCCAGCCCGGGGAGCCGCGTACCCGCCGGCGGAGACGGCGCGGAGAGAAGCGCGGCCGTTCCGCCGCTCCCCGCCGGCCTTCCACGGCCCGGGGGAGGCGGTGGCCGCACGCCCCGGCGGCGAGGCGGCCGGGAGGCCCGCGGGCACCTCGCAGTCCCGAGGCGATGCTCGCCGCCGCCGCTGTCCTGCCCGGCGCGCCCGCGGCTCCGCGGCAGCGATTGGAGATGGAGGTCCCTCTCCCTGCCCGCCCCCGGCAGGGAAAACCTCCGTTTGCCATGGGAAATACGTGTCCTTCGTGCTTTACCCGTTACCGACTTCTTTTTTTTTTTCTTTAGCCCGCATCATCATCACTGTTAAATAAATATAAACATCCCATTCCCAAAGACGGCGAGACCGAAGTTGCCCCGGTCCCCACCGGGCTTTAGCAGTTTTTTCGGTTGTCCTGTGGGACTCTTCTGTGAGTCCAGGGGAACGGGAGTCGAAGGAGCGGAGCTGGAAAAAAAAAAATCCTTGCTGCCAGAATCCTCTTGCAATTCTTGAATTAATAAAGTACAAAGCAACCGTGGCTTGGAGCTCTCGGAGCGGGGCAACGACTTTGAAGTCAGGAAAACGGAGATCCGCAGCCCTTCGGACGGGAGAGCAGGTTCTTCTCAAGGCGTCCTCTTGGCAGGAGATAGGCAGAAAATATGAAAAAGAAACTGTTTGTAGTAAAATAAAGGAAATCCGTTTCAAGTACCCAGAGTAGAAGCAAGAACGTTAAAAATTAACAGCGGAAACAGGAAACACTTCTCTGAGTAAACATTGTCTCAGAATTTCACCATATTAAAATTGGGAGGGCGCAAGGTGCTCGCCGGGGCCGCAGCCACCCGCCTCCCGCTGCCGTACCTGGCGGCGGGGTCCGCTGCTGCCGCCGCCCGCCCCGCGCCGGGGCTGGAAACCGAAGCCAGGCACGGCGAGACAACCCGATCCTCGTGAACCGGTTTGGTGGCAAAGATCGGAACTGCAGGAGTTCCTGCGTGGTGAGAGATGAACAGTCCAGAAGTGATGTTTGGAAAGCAGGAGCACAGCTCCCTGCCAGCGGGGGCGAAGGGACGGGCGGTCCGCGGCCGCGACGGCGAAGGATGGCGGAGGTGGAAGGGAGGAGGATTCGCCCCCGTACCGTCCCCGGGAAGACTTGCTTTGGCGGTGTTTTGAAAATCTTCAGCGATACGAGGCAATCCTTGGGCAGAGGGACGGCGGAGGGGGTGAAGAGCGGTACCTCCTCGGCAGCCGTGGGGGGAAAAGGACCGAAAGCATCGCTTCAGCTGGAGGGATGCCTGCCTCTTGCTTTTCCTCCGCCTTCGGGTTTCGGTGCCCCCCTTCATTATCCGAAAATCGGAGAACGTCGTGTTCGAGTGGAGTTCCCCGTAGCTCCCTCCGGAGCTGCTCGGGCCCCCGGCGCCGCGGCGGCAGCCGCCCTGCGCTCCCCGCTCCTGCCCACGGGACGCTACCGATTGTCGGGAGTTCCGCGGCGGTGCCCGCCCGCCGGCATCGGCCTGCTGGAAGGCGGCGGCGCAAGTTGTTCCGAGCAATGCTCGGTGCTGGGGGACAAACAGCTCGGCTCAGCAAGCTCGTCATGCTCCTTCGCTTTCTCTTTCTCCCTGTTTCTGCATTTCTTCCCCCTATTTCTGCCTGTCTTCTCCAGAAGCCTGTGGAGCTCTTTGTGCTCCCTCTCCCTCGCTTTCCCTGGGGCCGAATCGTTAGCTCCTGTCTCCCATTCCGGCCGGGCACAACAGCGCTGCTTGGAGCTGCAGGCAGCTGAAACAAGGGCGGAAAATTTGTCGGACCAAGACAGAAAAACATCATTTTCCAGCGGGCACAGACCGTCCCTGCCTCTGCCTTTGATCGGATTGCTTATTGAACAAGCTCAGAAAAAAAACAGCAGACTTCGGCTTTATCCCTCGATCCATATAAATGCAACGTCGGATAATGAAAAGATTGTTCTTACACACACCGAGCTGAGATTTCTTTCCAAATAGGGAGGATTTCCGTATATTTGTAAGGAAACCCGTTCGCTAGGTAGCTGCAAAGAAAAATATTGTGAAACCGTGGAGGCTGACACAGCAGCTTCGCAAGTAGAACATCAAGATGCTATCTTTGATCGTCCTCCCAATTGTGCTTAGCAATATGTACGCATCGCAGTGCCATCTGCCTAGGGCCAGCAGCAAAACAAAAGTTTCAGGTGGCAGCACAAACATCCTCGGCGGCTTCTGCAGCTCGGCAAGAGAGCTACTGAAAACGTTTGGTCTTTTTCAGACGGGAGAGGACAATTTGGGAGATGTTGAAAATGCTGTAAGAGCTTAATAAACCTCGAAGGGAATTACCCGACTCATGTTTCATTGCTTTATGCTTCACGGACACTCTACAAAGACCGAAAGTAGTTCCGTTTTGATGCTAAAAGTTGTCATTATCAGCTACTTCCAGTATAAATAAGCGCAATTTGATCAGTGTGCTAACGTACAGCCCTCTGCTGCAGGTTCAGTGCTGGTCTTTGGGTGAATTAATTCAGCCAGTACAGTGTGATTAACTCATATAGTTGAGGGAATCATGCTAAGGTAGACACTCGGTCGCATGGAGGGAGATCTTTACATTAAAACGTCTTTAGTTCCACTGAGGCTTTAGAAAGCAATCGAGAGCAGCACAGGCGGAACCTGGCACTTGCCATCACAAAACTCCTGCTCTTCCCTTCCCAGCCCGTGAAGCTTAACAGGGGCTGAGTTTGAACAGAGAGGAGGTAAAACCTGTGGCTGCCTGGGATGTGAGAATACCCCTTTTCCTTCTTTTCAAGAATAATTCGGAGTCAAATAAAGAACAGGAAATGTTTTCGAGGCAGGCAACCAAACCAAATCATGGCGATTTCTAGGCTTTTTTTGTTGTTGTTATTTTAGTACTATACTGTTCTGTTCACTAAAATCTTTCATACACCCAGAAAAACTTCCAATGAGAGCAAGGTATCTGTCCTTTAACACCACATTACCAACACAGGTCATTTGCTATTTTTCAATTAATTATCCCTTTTATTTATTTATTTCTTTGATCAGCTATAAATGAAAGTTATTCGTGTATATAAAATTGAAGTTTTTACTGTTGAAATTGAACTGTACATGTTTACTACAGGAAAAAATATCAACTCTTGTTTAACAAGACATTATACATCAATAAGCAATAACCTTGTGGAGGATTTGCAATCACCTGGTCTATAAAAACAAGCAGGACAAATAACAGCAATTTATATGCAAAAGTAATGATTTAATGACTATAAGCAAGACAAAGCAATAGAATTGTGCTTCTTTTGCAGACTGGAGACAATGAAATGTTTAACTACAATTTTCCCGTACAAACATGAAACAATATCCATATAGAATAAACACCCTCACAAATGTATAACTGATGGGTGATGAACACACACAAAGTTCGACCAAAGCAAAGCACAAACTGAAAACTGTTCTGGGCTGTTCATATTTTATGGTGAAAAAGTTCCTTCTACTGAAAAAAATAATACCCTTAGAAGCCTCTAATAAAATGCACCTATTTGCAGGCCATTAAAGAGGAGGCATTCTCCACAATTTATTGGAAATATTAAAGTACCTGTTAAATTTTCATGAAGTTAGTACTGTACCATATACATATATATTAAAACAAATTTAGATAAAATGCCTTCATCCAGCGACTTGCTGGTTCCTTAAAATTTCTACCAAATAGTTTATGGCTTCTGTAATGATTCCATGTGCTTTTAAAAACACAGTCCCACCACACCAAATAATAAAAAGATAATCAAACAGGTCAAAGACTTCCATGTCCCTTAACTTTTTTTTCTTTTTTTTTCTTCACTGCACCACTTCAACATTTTGTAAAGTAAAAATATATCACTTGAAAAAAAAAGACAAAGCCAGTAAAATCCTTTTAAGATTGCCAATTGCCTCCAGGTTATCAGAGACTTGAATGTGCTTTCCCAATACTGTAGCTCTCACACGCAAAGTGTTTCTTGCAGTATGAACAAAGCTCAAACAGGCGGCATCTGCAAGGGTCGAACCAGTTTAGAAATTTAACAACCATATCATGAGTGCATGAAACACAATATTTTCTTTATAGTATTTATAAATATATCATACAATACTGTTTCCTGTTATGTCATATACCAATATGGCATTGTACAATAAGCATAATGCCATCTGATTCTTACAAAAGGCGATCATTTAAACAAGTCAGTAAATAAAATGGTAATACCCCGCTTTTAGGCATACAGATTGTAAAACTGAAGTTTACTTTTCTTTTGATCGGTTCTGCGCAGCAACAGAGAAGTAAAAGATGCAACATAAGAATCAAAATGGCTAATACGCAAAAATTGTTATTCACAGTGACATGGCTACATATATGCATTATTCTATGCATATTCTTTCCGTTTGTTGAATTTCAAGATGAAAAAGCACTTGCTTTCTACAGGTTCACAAAACAGCATAAGAACAATAACAATCGAAGAGAACGCAATGGAGGAGTTAGTCTGGATTAACAAACTACTTCCCGGGATTTGTATCTTCTCCTTCTGGAGACTCCCCGAGTGCAGATGACAGGACGGAAACAACTCTGCATCACTCAGAACAGGTGAAGGTGTAACTTTGTTTGCTTCCCAGTCCTCTGAAAACAATTTACATTTCAATCTTGCGTTTCCATTAACGTCCATCCTGAATGTCACCTAGTCAGCCTTTTATAGCCAAGTTCAGTGTCACTACAAAAGAAAGCAATTTGGACGATAGTCCACATGGATTAGCATCTATAAAGCTGTAATGGCATGAAGATATCTATATAAAGGAGGGGCGGGGTTGGGGGGCGGTAGCCTGCTTGGCGCATCAACCAGATGAAGTGGCCGAGGAGCCATTTATCGACGTTTTCCGTGCTCTGTTGGTAAAGGAGGACTGGTGGTTACTGCTGGGGCTGCTGCTGGTGCCGTTCATGGTGCTGGAGATGTGGGGGAACTGGGGGTGAGGAGATTGGACCGGCGTGCTGGGGCTGGGCAAACAGGAGGAGGTGGAGGGGATGCCCCCCGCCGGGCTGCTCGCCTTGTCGCCTCCCAGAGTCACTTTCCAGCTCCCCACTATTATTCAAGCCTTCCCTCTGGTGACTGATCTCATCCTCTTGCAAGTAGGTCGGACCCGGTATTTCAGGGGGAGAGGCCCGTTCTGCAAGGCAAAGGGGAGACCCTGGTAAGCGCCCTCCCCGAGCCACGACCCGCACCCCCCCAGGAGGAGGCATGCTGGAGGTACTCACCCGCCTCCAAGTATAGATATAGGCAATGTCCATGAGGGTGTAGTAGTCCTTCAGAGGTTCCTCTTCATACATCACATCGATCTGTTCAAGATAGGAATCCTTGCATTAAGGAGCATCCAGGCATTTACCCCTAACCTACATTTGCTCTGAGGTGGAAGGAGTCCCACTGCCATATAGGTCAGAAAACTGAAAAAATGCTACACCGAACACAGCAGGGATTAGGGGATTTTCATATCTATTAGATATGTTTTAAATACACTAAGGAGCAATTTCGTGATACCTCCATATTTATAGCATTAAAAAAATTACAGAGTGTCACCAAACTTTCCAGATAGATATTTTTAAAATAATGTTCATAACCACATCAAGGTATTGCATGCACCAGAAATACTTGGTAGTTAGCACTTGCTGGGACTGGCTTGTAATGACAAAAATGAGTGCTAACCAGCATTAGCAGGCTTAGAATAGCAAGACTGATGTTAAAAAATCACTCTTTCCCTGTCGGTACCTGGAAAGTGTTGGGTATATCCATTTTACTCCGCAGGAAACTTTCTTAGATGCATCACTGTCATTGCTGCTGGGCAGCGTAAATATCTTTTGTCATTCACCTGATGGCATAGTAAAGAGAATCAGTCTACTGAGAACAAGCAATTACTCCCACCAAAGCTGTATTCTAACACTTTATGTCATTAAAAAAAATGCACTTTATTACATTATGAACTATAAAGTAACAATTTTTGCTGCCTTAGAAGGAACAACAGAAATAAGTGGTAAATTACAGTTCCAGAGAGAGTAATAAAACATGCACCTAATTTTATACATAAAGATTTTTATCTCACAGTAAATATCTTTTTAGAATATATATGTATTACATATTGATTTTTAAAATTAATTACTAAATAATTTAGTGCCAAGTCTAACAGAAGATCAGATTCTACTTTAAAAGTAACCCTGCATGTATTTTTTATTTTAAAATGCTGCTTACATATACAGGTGTATGAAGATGTTTTACCTCTTCTGTACCTAGCACCATAACAGGAGGCGTGTTTCTTTCATTCTACATACACGTCTATGTATTTCTTTCAGCTACAAACCTGCCCCAAAGACGTTTGTGTGCGTTACGCTTCCTCTAGAGTAAGGAAAAGTTATTTACCTCTTCCTTTGATTTTTCTTTCTCCTTATTTCCTTTTCGTTCCAGTCTGTGAGAAGAAAGGAAACAGTTACAACAAATAATAAATACAGCTGCTATTGGACAGGTAAACATAAATATTGCCATTCTGGAACTTGCCTATTCTGGTCAAAGAATTCAATGGATAAGCTTATTATCTCGTCGTCTGTTTATAATTCTTTTGTCTTCGTCAGCCACTTCTCCCCTGTCCTTCATTAGAGCCATTGGCAGCTGCGCAGAAATTTCCACAATAATTTACATTTTGAAATTCAAATCAGGAAGAATGGCAATTCTCAGTAACAAGAAAAAAAAATCTCCATAGTAAGATTATGAATTAAAGCTACCTAACTGTTCAAACAATAAACTTTTACTATGCTGAATTACTTCTTAAAATTCTGTCACGGTAATACATAATTTGTAAGTTAAAAGGAACAGCAAAGCATCTAGGTCAATGCTACACTTATTAAAGTTGCGAACGAGAAGCTTTTACCATCAGCCGACGGATGAGCAGCATAAAAATCCCTTCTTCTTTTCATTTCATCTAGATGGAAAAGCACATATTTTTCTTTTAGTATTTACCCTGTAACCCCTGGTATTGATCTAGGATAGCAGCTCTGGGTTTGTTTTTCTGCTCTTAAGAAAAAAACCCGACATAACTACTTACTTTTGAAAAGGCCTGGTACTAGCTTGTATACAATATCTTGGAGAGTTTTATCTGACCTGAAAAAAGAACAACCCCAAAACATAAAATTAAGCATATGAAGTGATATTTTAATCCCAAGCGGCAGCTCCTCGTTTATGCTCTTTCACAACAATGAGGCATCAAAGTGTGAGGCTAGTCATAAAAAAGTTAACTTACAAGACCTTGTGATCAAACTAACACTGCTCTAAATACCGCTATAAAATAAAACTCATCTGTGCTGCCACAGCTGAAAAATAATTCTCTTGGACTGAAGGAAGGCCTTAAAAACTACATGTTCTCCCTAGAAAATAAAGAGAGCAAAAAGTAACACTGACAAGAAAAATATTTCTGAAAGGAGAGGCATGCTTTACTGGCTTTTGCCTCTTAGCTTGGAAAGTTTCAGCAGGAGTTTTCATGTCTAGGAGCTATGGCAGGAGTGAAGCATGTCTGGGAGAAACAGAAAGTGGAGGTAAAAACTGTCGGGATAGTAGACACAAGAATGGGAGAGAGGGAAGAGGCATTGCATCAGGGGCTAGCGTATGCAAAAAAAAAAAAAAAAGACCAACAAAAACTTTCGGTCTCGCATCCAGAGAAATCTTCAATTTCAATCAATGACAAAACTCCGAGGAGAGAGCATACACAGGAGTCAGCTTGTAAATTGACAAGTCCTTTCAGATTTAAATCGCAGACGAAGAGATAACATTGCCACGACTACTGCTGGTCTCCCCATAGAAAGTAAAATAAGAGATGCAGGGCGCGCATTGCGTCTTTCTCCTACCTTATATTCAAAAGCGGTCGAGTTTTGTGAACTTGGACATCACAGATAGGACAATACTTGCTGGTCTCCAAGTAACGCACGATACAGGTCTTACAGACTGGAAGTCAAACACGAAAGGCTTTTAGTGATGGTCGTAGGTGACGCTCAGATATGCATAGATCGAGGGGCGATTTTCTAAACTATGCAAGCTAGAGCAAATCCATTGCCAGCAGCGCGCTGCTTAAGCTAAACAAATACCCAAATAAGCTGCAATTACCATGAAAAGGAGACACTTAGAGTACATATATTATTACTTTAACAAAGACCGTAGGGCCGTCCCCAGAAAAACTATACCGCGGCCGGGCCACCGGTTTCCCAGCCCGTCGGGGAGGCGGAGGGGCGGCGGTCCCGAGCACCTCGGGGGGTTTGGGCTTGGAGGGGTTTTTTGTGTGTATGTTCCCGGGATGCCGGGAAAGGTGGAAAGCGGCGGGGGAACAACGCGGAGCGCCCGATCGTACTTACAGGAGTGGAGACACTCTATGATGGTTGTTGCATCAATGAAGTACCCGCCGCAAAGCACGCACATGAGATGGGGGGTTTAGCTCGGTTATTTTGATTCTGGTTGTTCGGTGGCATTTTGGCGTGGCGAGAGGTGGCTCTGAAAGACACACAGAGACACACAGGACCGATCAGCGGGGACGAGCGCGGCGGCGTCCCAGTGCCGAGATCCGGCGCGTCCCCTTCCCCCGTGCAGTCGCATCCCCCGGCGCGGGGGAAGATAAAGCGCGGAAGGCGGCGGGCCGGCGGCGTGGGGCCGGGCGGAGGCCGGTCCCGAGGCCGGCGGGGCGTCCCCGCACCGCACCGGGCCGGCCTGCGCGCAGCCCCGCGGAGGCGCGGTCGCTCCGCGGCACCCACCGCGCCGCTCCCCGGCGGGCACGGGCTCTCCCCGCGGCGTGACGGGGCACCGGCCGGTTCGGGCTCCCCGGGCGGCTCGGCGGCGGTGCGGCGGGGGGCTGCGGGAGGGGACGGCCGGGCACCGGGTTGCCGGCGAGCAGCACAAAGGGGAACCAGCGCCTCCCGGTGCGGCTGCCCTGGCATTTCCGGAGAGCGGGGAGGGGCGGCGGGGGGGAGGGACGGGGGGGGGCGACACGCACCTCGGAGCGGGGCCGGGCACCGGGACGGCGGGGCCGGCCCGCCGGGGGGCGGTTCGGGCGGCTGCCGCTGCCGCTCGGTGCCGATCCGGATCGGCTCCGCTCTCCGCGGGGGTTGCTATAGCAACTTACACTTACACTTGGCATCCTGCCACCGCTGGGAACACACGAGAGCCGGGCGGGGGGGCGGCCGGCGTGGGGGGGGGGCGGGCCGGGCCGAGCCGAGCCGGGCCAGGGGGTGGGGACGCGGGGCCCGGGGGCTGGCGGAGGGGGTGGAGGAGCCGAGGGAGCCCGAGGGGGTCTGGGAGCCCGGTTGCGAGGGGAGGGGCGGGGAGGGGGGAGGGTTAGTGGGGGGGCGGCCCAGGCGGGGTCGGGGTGCTGCAGCCCGGAGGGTGCCGGGGCGCGGTGCGGGGCAGCCCGGGCGACGGGGGCGGCTCCGGGCGCGGAGCTGAGCCGGGCTTTGGGGTCTCAGCCCGACGGAGGCGAGCGCCAGAGGCTCCTCCCGAGCCTCGGCCATTTCGGATCCTCTCAGGGGCCTCTCTCCACGTCGACTCGGTGCGAGGAGCTGGTCTGAGATCTCTCCTCTCCCCCTCCGCTCCCTCCCTCCCTCTCTCCGCCGCGCCGCGCTCCCGGGGACCGAGCCCCTCGCACCGCCGGCGGGGTGCCGAGCCCCGGCTCCCGCTCCGCGCCGCCGGCATCCTCTCTCCCCCTTACTCCCCTCTCCTCCTTTCTCTCCTTCCTTCCTCCTCCCCCCAACTCTTTCCTCTCTCTCTCTCTCTCTCTCTTTCTTTCCTTCCCCCCCTCTTTGACTCTCGTTTTGAAAAGCCTCCCGCGGACGAAGCGAGCACGATGCAAAGTTTTGCAAGAGGTGGAAAGAGATCCTGCAGCACCAGGGTAAGGTGTTTGGACGGGAGAAAGCAAGTCTCCAGATCCTTAAAGCAAACCCCCTTTTCAGCAATAAAGCACACCGAGGGCTGGGGGGGCCGGCGGGGGGGAGAGCCCAAACCGACTTTAAACGGTACATTAGTGACAACATGCGAAGGACCATGTGACCAGATCATTCCTAAAGCTAAATCAACACCTTGTCAACACAATGCAGCGACAAGAGTGAAAAACAAATGTCATTTTCACAGTCTGAAACCCATAAACCCCCATCGGGATGCGCTGGCACCAACGTTAGATGCACACATACTATTTAAAATAAGAGGGGAATAAGACGTAAAGGGGAAAGTACACACCGGGGGAAAAAAACCCTGTCAGCCACGTCAGTTGCCGAGTAAATTATTTTCTGTCAACCAGATCCTGAAAAATGTAATGTAACAATGTTGCTCCAACGCAAGCTCTTCATTTCCCCGTGTCAGTGCTCCCAGAACGCCAGCTCCTACCCCTGGTCCCCCCTCTTCCCGAGGCAGAGCTTGCAAGCCACCTCTCACTGCAGCACCGTGCGAGCTGGAGAAGTCTCAAGACGCGAGTTTCTCCCCCGCCACTCGCAAACTTCGATGTTAGGCAGCGAAAAAAAAAAAAAAAAAAAATAGACAACACACCAAGATTTCTAAAGCCCTGAATTTCGGCCAACTGCCCAGGACAGGGGTACAATATTCCTCAGTGTGCACAGCGCCAACGAGCGACCCTAGCCAGGAAACTTCGCTTGCTGCTGCAGAAGAACACTCGAGTGAGCGGCAGGATAAAACTCCCCAGCATCAAACCACAGCCGGCCAGCACACAGAAAAAGCAAAGTGCAAGAAGCACCAAGCCGGACCAGGTCCCCAAATCTGTTCCTAAGCCCCGTACAGGAAAGCAAGACGCCCGCTGCATTGTACTGCAGTTTAAATGTCGCTTCCAGGGTCCCTGACCCTCCGCTTCTCTCACTTTTAAACTGATACCGAGGGTTTGCTTTTCCCAGAAAAAGCAGAGTCCAGGCTTCTGCTCTCCTCTCTGCAGAGTCCAGCGCCCTGAAGCTGGCGACTCTGAGGTCCCTTTAGGTACTTAAACATAGACAGGCTGCTTTCACGGTTCTGTGTTTTATTTGTTCAAGCCACTACCTTATAATTCATAAAAATCTGAACCAAAAAAAACCAGCAGTGGCCGGGGTCACGCAAGTCGGCTGACCGAGAATTCCTTCCTAGCGCTGACAGACTGGGACAAACCTTTCAAGACATTAACGCGTTTATTTCACGCAGGCATAGCCCCTTCCTAAATGGAGGGGGATTAAATTCAACCGTGAAACCTGTTTTGTCGAAGCAACCCCTCAACGCAGATTATTTATTGCCCAAAGTTAGCACGTTTTCATGAGCTATCTTTGAAATCAGTGATGTTCTCCAGCGAGCTGAACCAGGCGCCCAACTTCTCCCCAAAAGCCACCCTGACAGGCACACACACACGAGTGACTGTGCCTGCGGGTATGTAACACGGACGCAGGACATTTTACTACACCAGCCAATATTTTGGTACGACTTTCAGATTTTTTTCTGCTCGTGCTGATAGCACGGCGAATACCAACACTTCACACAGTCAATACAAACAGCCTCTTAGCCAGGACAATATATATATTTACACATTGACACACGGAACAACCAAACGTAAAATATACGGAGATAATACTCGCTAGAAGTAAACACTGCCAGCCAACCGATTATTTAGAGGCCTTAAACGGGTTATGTCAAATGAAGAAAAACAGAACTGCATTCTCCTGCTAAGAATCAGCTACGTTATTAAAAATCTATAAAGGCAATAAGCTATCAAACCTTGCTCGACAGGTCTCTAACAGAAAATACATACATACAAAACCAGAAGCATCGCTCGGGTAGGTTTGTGTACTTTGCACCCAACTCCTCTCGGAAAACTCTCTCATCAGGAATAAAGCAGCCGTCATTCTACATCTTCACCCATTATCAGTCAGAGCCTGTTATTACTCTTTCGCTTAAGAACGGCCACATATGTTTTTTAAAGGAGGGACAGTGCCTCTTTCAGAGAAGGCACACGGAGCTCAAATATCTCTGCCCAGCTCGCTGCAGCGAGGAAAGACCTGAATATTGGCAACAGAGTGCAAAAGGACCCCAACCCCTTAAATCGCCTCCCTGGGACTAGGTGAAGGAACACGATCTGTCTACTTAAAAAGATACACTAAAATGCTAATTTTGTACCATCTAAGCGATGAGGTAGGTCCAGCCTTCGTGTCTCTGGCAAACTGCAACACAAGCCTGTCTCAGTTTCCAGGACGCACTGCACACTCAAAGTAGTTTCACTGGACTGTAATTTCCAGAATCTCCCTCGTCTTTGGGACAGTCCCATAAAATAAGTTGCTCTGACTACTTCAGACCACGCAAAAAATCCTTTTAATGGCCAAGCTTGCAAATGGGCACACACGCCCAGGTTTTCCTCGACTTTTCTGGAGAGTGGAGGAGTGAATCAAAAGTTTCTAGAGGCTGAAAAGTGACTCTCTCACTTTTACAGAAATGCGATTTTCTGCTTATTTTTACCTGATTATTTGCAAATATTTGCAGTAAAACACAGAGAAATATCCCGAGTTTATATACTGCCAAGGCCATACGATTACAAAAACATACACCAGCAACTTCCAGTGCTGCCCATAAGCAGCACGAGGAGCCCACTCGTGACATCTTTAAGATTTGACAAAGGATTTAATGCAAATTTACCCTTCCCGGGCTCAGGAGGAAAAAAAAAAATACCAATCAGAGAAAAGAAATGCAAAAAAAGACCCCCACGTCCCACAGACACATCACCTTTGCTCCAAAGGCTCCAGCAAACCGCACGCCCCAGCTCCCCAAGATCGCAGCCAAACTGCCACCCTGACCCCGCAAAAAGTCACTTCACGTTGCTGGCCACCCCTTTCCTCTCCCAGCAGGCAGAAACCCCCAAACTTCAGCATTTAGAGCAGAAATGTAAGAGGAGACATTGGAAACAACTGGGAACCGCCATCTTACAACCCATCCAATTTCACACAAGTACTTGTCCAACTTAAGTTAATAACATTTTCTGCTGGGTGCTCCGACGCCTAACAACCCCTCCAGGAGGATCGCCACCCCCCGCTGGCTCTATCTCTATAAAATGGGTGCGTTATCTGAACATTTTAACCTCCCCCAGACACATTTCTTTCGGGGAGGACTGAAATCACTTGACCCAGGCAGCTCCAGATTTCACGAACGTCCCTGTTTAAATCAAAATCTGCCTTTAAACAAAGGGCGCTCAGGCCGGGCTGGCAGCAGGGTCTGGAAATATAAATATTCTCCTCGGGGGCCATGTGCACAGAAAGGTTTTAGGGGGCGTCTGGAGAAAGAAAGGAACTAAAATTTGCAAATGTGGGTGCGTAACGCGAGCGAGTGCACAGGCTGCTGCGGCTGCTGCGTGTCTGTATGTGTGTGTGTGTGGCTGGAGCAGCCTGTCAGCGCTTTTCCCATACGGAGAGCTCGGGGACACCTAGGCTCCCCTTTGCAGCCCCCAAACCGGCCGAAAACCGCCGCCGAGCCCCCATCGCCCCCCGCCCTTGGTAAGGCGACACCTCGCTTCATACGTACCCGGAAAACGGAGCCGGTGGGTGATGATCGGAGCGGCCAAAAAAGACAATGAAAGTTAAAAGTCGTTCAGCAGAAAATGAATGTGAGCCAAGCGGCCATCTTGAAATGAACTGCAGACGCTGTCAATTGCAATAAGCTTATTGCCGCCGCCGCCGCTGCGCTCCGCTCATGTTAGTTACAAAACACCCGGGTTTTTCTCCTCTCGTCCACCGGCCCTTCTCGCTCCCTCGCTCTCCCGCCGAGTTCGCCGCCCCGGGCCGGCTCAGGCGCTGGGGGCGCAAAGTCTCCCCGGTCCGGATGGGTCCTCTCTCCACCAGCCCATTGTCTCTCCCTCTGCCCCCCGCTCCGCCTCGCGGCCTCGCTCGCGTTCCTTTTTTTTTTTTTTTTTATTACGATGATTATTATTACGAGTATTATTGTTGTTGTTATTTCATAGTTGGTGGCGGGGACCCGGGGAGGGAAGGAGGGCGGGCGGGCGGGAGGAGGAGGGCGGAGGAGGGAAGAATGCAACGCTGAAGGCACACAGTGGAAACTGACACCGTCCCCAAAATGGCTCGGAGTTCGCCCGCCCCGCCAGCGTCACGTGGGGCGCCTCATTCCTTAAGGGCGGCCTGGGAATTAGCGGCGCTGCCGCCGGGCCCGGCAGCCTCCCCGTGACCCAATCCCGCAACCCGGCCGCCTCCTCCCCCTCCGCCTCCCCCCCCACCTCCTGACCGCCGCCCCCCCGCTTCCCCTCCCCCCAGCACTGCACGCGCTCGCCCGCGCGCCGCCGATGCCTCCTTTTCCCCGCCGCCCGCCCGCCCCGACCCCCGGCCCCGCTCCCGCTCCGCGCCTCCCCCCGCCCGCCAGAGCCCAATCCCTCTTTCCCCTCGCTCCCTCCCTCCCGCCCGCGACGCCGCTCCCACTCAGACCCTCCGTTCCCCACTTTTCTGCCCTTGCCCCGCTCGTCTCCGAGCTGCCGCCCGGGCTCCGCGCCCCCCGCCCGACACCCCCCGACGTGCGTCCCCCGCCCCGCCCGGCGCTGCCCTCTCCATCCTCCCCACGCCGCAGCCCCGCTGCGCGCACACCCGCCGGCCCCCCCACGCCGCCGTCCCCCTTCCCCCGCCGCCCTCGCCTCCCTCCGCGCACTTGTTGCGCGCTCCTACCCGCGGCCCCCGACATCCGCACGCCCTGTCTCGCCACGCAGCCAGCCCCGCGCCGCGGTCTCGCGCCTCCGCCGCCTCGTGTCCGCACGCGGCCGCGGGACGCGCCTCTCGCCCCGTCGCGCCCGCCCGGGGCTGTGTGGAGCTGCCGCCGTCGGGGCCACCCGTCCCCTCGGGGGCCGCGCCGACGCTTTCCCCGCCCAGAGCGGCTGTCCGCGGCCCCGGCCCGCCCCGGCGCCCCCCGAGCGGCGGCGGGAGCGGGTGTCGCGGACACCCGCCGTGTCCCCCGCCCCGCGGAGGGGAGGACATGGAGCGCCGGGCGCTGCTGCCCGCCGCCCGAGCGGGCGGGAGGGAAGCGGGGAAACCCTCGCGGGCGCCCGCCGCAGCGGAGGACAAGACGCCGCGGAGGAGCGGGAAGGGAAGAGCCCGGCTCCGCGCTGGGCACCGCGGTGAGGGCCCGTCCGCCGCCGCGCTGCCTCCGGGGGGCCGCTCTCCCCCGCCGGCAGGTGCGGGCCGGCTCCGCGGCGGCCACCAGAGCCAGGGCGGCGCAGGGCGAGCGGAGAGAGGAGAGCAGCGGCCCGCCGGCGGGCGCGGAGCGGCACGGCGAGGGGGGAGACGGCGTCGAGCCGGAGGCGGCACCCGGCTCCGCGCAGCCCTGCGGACTCCCGGAGTTCCGTGAGGCGGCCCGGCTCCATGAAATGAAACCGAAGTCCTTCGTGCCCCCGCCCCGGACCGAGCGGTCTCTATAGAAGCTGTAAGATCAGTTGGAGTGAAATAACAAAGCCCGGCGGGCAACCGAGCAAACGCGCCGCAGCCGCGGCACGGCAGGCAGGGATTTCGCCTCACGGAGCGATCTAACGCTTAGCATCTCACTTTTAGGTACAGCTAATTCACCCATAGAAAACTGCAGACCAGGAGCGAATAAACTTTATTAGATCCCAGAGAAAAATAATCTGTGACCATTCTAAAAATATACAAAATAAAATAGAAGGAATGCTTTGCAGACATGACAGTTAAGCAAATATTTAACAAGAGTTAATTAAAAAAAAAATGACACAAGCAAGGAATACCAAGTGCGGACATAAAAAAAAACAGTTATATCACTTAATTCGCATCCAAGGACTTCAAAAAAAAAAAAGAAAACAGTTTGCATCAAGAGATGAAAGACATTTGTCATTTAGAAGACACTCTTAGGAATGAGAGCACTCCAGCTCAGCAGGCTGACACCTTCCTTCAATCACATCTGAGACGCTCTTTCTAGACTTTTTGCAGCATCTTTTAGTTTTCCAACTAAATCCTAAGAGATGAAATACTGTCTTAGAATAAATATATTTTTTAAAAGGTGAGCTAGAGGAACATAATATTTTTTTATACAGAGAGGCAAGGGAAAGCAGCACCTTATACCACAAAGAAATGTTGCAACTGATGAACAATGCCAGCAAGTAATTAAATATCTCCTATTTTAAACATAGTAGGAAAAGTGAGAACTGAAGGAAAACACCTTTTAACATATACTATCTACTAAAATACATCACTACTCAACATGTAGATTTTATCGGTATCCTTACGATGGCTAATGCTGACAGTCGCTCTAGGCTTTGAAGTACTATATACACTTCTAAAACACTGAAATATTTTGAGTGTAATTTTGTACTAGGACCATTCTCCAGCCAAAGTACATCAGATTTAGCTAAGTCAGCAAACCGATTAAAAACACTCATTAGTAAGAAAAGCGAGACTTTTGAGACACACATTAAAAAAGCAGGGGTGTAAACCTGAAGTTTTATATCTTGCTTTTCCTCTCCCCTCAACCCCTCTTCCCAACTCTCTCAGAGTTTGGTCATTTCCAAGCATTACAATACCTCTATTGTTCACTTACACATTTAAATCACCAAAGATCAACGTTTGTTTCAGTATATTTCTTACATGTCATTAACACCACTGAAGAGCCTTCAGTTCGTTCCCTATTTTTAATCATGACACATTTAAATCATTGAACCAGCTTCCTTAATAATTTCTCTAAAGCACGGGAAATCAGATTCAGAAAAATGATGTATTTCCTCCTATATATATATTACAGTTATGAAAACAGACAAAATATTTATGCATGTATGTAAAACACTCCCTATGCAACTAAAATCAGTTACTTTGCAACTTTATTTGAGAAGACAGGAAAACTACACTTGGGTAATTTTTATTGAAGATTCTCCCCTACCCTCCCAGTCCTGGATTTTTTTTTTTTCATAATAGTATATATGATTTCATTTTGATTGGCAAGTTGTTAAAACATTTACATCCACAACTGGAGCCAAGCATAGAAAAATGATGAAGGAAAGAAGTACCTGTAATTGCTCCATCGTGCAACTAAAACTAACATCTGGGTGTGATCCCAAATCACTGTTCTGAAGAAAAAAAAACCCAATGCCTGCTTTATTAAAGAAAATACAGTGAAATTGCATTTTTTCCTCTGAGGGTGCTGGGAGTACAGTACCTCTATGTTTAAGGTCACCAAGTAGGAAGGCTGGTAAGTTTTATGAAGTTGATTGCTCTAAATTAAAAACAAAGAGCACAGAAAAAAAGTCAGGTCTCAGCACTGAAACAGACTAAAGAAACACCTTGATATGTTAAAATTACCTTGATCTGATACTCCAAGCGCCAAGACACATCAGTTATATGGAGAGGAGATCTGCCTATGCTGAAAGACACAACAGTTACAAGTTCCCTACGCTAAAATAAAACGTCATTTTCTCAAGCTGTCCATCAATAAAGAACTTTTTCATGATTGTTATAAGGCCTCTTGAAAAGTTTAAAAAAGTTTCTGAAGAGAATTCCAAAAGAAGGAATTTTCAACAGCAGTTTTCTAAAGTTTGTTAAAAATGTAATTTTTTTTTTTTTTAATGGAACAGTATTTCTTACTTTAATCACCTGAAGTACGCATAGGTATTTTCCAGGACAGTTTCAAAGCAGCTGTATGTATCTGTGCTGACTGACAGACCTACCTTCCCAACAGGATTTCCAATGCATCCTTGTTTTTCTGGAGGGGGGAAAAAAAAAAAAAATAAAATTTGCTAGGTTCAATAAATTCCTAGGAGAGAAAGAAAACATAAACATGTTAAAATCGGATTAAAAACCTGATATTCGGTGCAAAATTGTTCTATTCTCTCTTTATCCAGTTTACAGTCTTCTAGACATGTGCTACAGAGAAAAAAGAATTCATTAGTTTTCTGTTAACATGAACTCAGCAGTACAGTTGTAAGTAGCAACCGCTAGAGAAATGGGGTAGCTTCAAAGTGTTAGTACCTTATAGCAGCTATGTCGGCTTTCTGCTTTCCTGCCTCCAGAATACACGTCGCAGCCGCAGCGTGGCAATGCTTTAATACCGTGGGGTCAATATCTTTTAGGTCTGGATCGTCTAAAATAAATGAGTTACTGATGACACACTTATTTGCCAAATCCCAGCACACGGTACCCAGAGCTGCTGCTCGCCCTTTGAACGGTACCTTTCCCAGAAACAAAAACTTCAAAATGAAACACATTTGGTGCTTTAGAGGGAAGGACGGAGCAAGCAGGCAAGATGTGAGGAGGAAGAGCAGGAGAACAGGGGCTGAAGTAGTGGCTGGTGCCAGCCGTACCAGACGGGGCTGCCCCGCCGCCTCTCCAGTGCCTTCCCATTAAAAAAAGGACGGGGGGGGGTAAAGGCAAACCTCCATTTCCTCTCCAAGCCCCGTCCGCGCGCCTCAGAGCCTGTCGCCAAAGGCGAGGAGTAGAGCCGGAGCCACCGGCCAGGCGGGGGACCGGGGCAGCCCGTCGCCACCGGCCGCCACCGGCGGCTCCCTCCGTGCGCGGAGGCGGCGGCGGGGTCATTAACACCACAAAATTAATTACACGGTCGTATACGGTCACGCCGGGGTTGCCATAGGAAGCGTCCACGCGCGAAAAAAACCACGGTTGCAGTGCAGCGGGCGGGAAAAACCGCCTCCTTGCCGCGCCACTCGGACACGAACGCGAGGGGGGGGTGTGTGTGTGTCCATTTTCGTCGGGTTTAAGCTTTAATGAAGCAGGCGCGCATTAGCGATGACACCCCGCGCAGTGGCACCCTGGAGCCGTCCCCGGGCGACGCTCCGGGTGGGAGCCGCTGTGTGTGTGTGCGGGGGGACGGACACGCGTGTATATAGGCGGACACGGGTGTATATAGGCGGACACACGCATAGCGACGCTAGAAGAAGGCGCCGGGCGCCCGTTTGCGCGCTCCGCGGAGCAGCGCGGCCCGTACCGCCCCCCCCCGCTTCTCCCCACGCCTTACCCAACCCGGCATGGGGGTGATCGAGGAGGCTGCGGAAAGCGGCGCGGAGGAGAGCGGCGTAAGGACGGCGGGGAAAGCGGCGGGGGTCTCCCAAGAGCCGCCACCCGCCCTGGGCGTACGCCGACAGCTCCATTGTGGGCGCCGTGACCTTCGACACGCGCCCACGTGACGCGCGCGCAGCTGATCGCCGCCACGAGGCGGAGCCGCCGCTTTGGGGCTGGGGGGGGGGATGCGGCGGGAGGAGGTCCTCCCGCCGCCCCCCCCCCCCCCCCCCCCCGCGCGTATCTTGTTCACGGGTGGCGGAATGTAACCCCCCCTCCCCGGTCCTTGGGGTCTGCAGTGGGAGGTGATGCTGTTTCCGAGGGAATTTGGGGAAGGATGGGCGCCTGGCGCAGCGAGGGTTTATTGGGGCGCGTGTGGCTCCTCAGTGCTTTTATTTCTCAACACACATTAAAAGTGTTTCTGTCTCTCTTTTTTTTTCCCCCGTGTGGTTATTGGCCAGCTGAAACGCGAGCTTAGACACAAAATTTTGTAACTAAGGTTGCTGTGGCGTTTCGGTAAAGCATTTTGCACATTGTGACATACGTAAAATAATGACAGATTAATCACTGGTGATTTAGTAAAGATGTATGAATGCTATCTAAAAACATTCCCATATTAAGCTTATAAATTCCTAATGGGAAGCATTAACCTGTGGCATTCACATTTTTTTTTTACATATTGAAACATTGCCATAGTGCCCCCAAAATGTTAATATTTTACAAGTAAACAGTGAAATGACGTGTGTTTATATCTCAGCTAAATTAGGACTGAACTAATAAAACATAGGTAAAGGCCTTACTATGTCACATGAATTACAATGTATACAACCTTTGGAGTTGAAGTATGCAAAATGTTTTAGATATCACCTTTTTCTTTGCAAATGGTTAGTCTCTATGGACAATAACATTACTGTGTAATCTGGCCTGCTTTTATTGAACATGAACATTTCTCTTTTAAAGGGAAATTCGATGTTGAAACTTGCTCGGTCTAAAAAAAAAGAGTAAAAGCTAAAGGCCTCTGCCAGATTCATCATTTTAAAATACCATCTATATAATGTCAAAAAGATAGTCCTGTTTTTTCCTGATACAGATACGTATCAAACAACACAAAGTGCAAAACCAACCAACTTTGCAAATGCTTGCCAAATATGTAAAACAATAGAAAACCAGAGCAGAGCATTTTCCCTTAAATTTTTAATATTACTTGTCTTAAATAGCGCTGCTAATAAGAGCGGGTCAGATAGCAGTACATATAAAGTATAATATTTCAGAGTAAATTTACAATAGTGAGTATAGTCTGCTCTTTGGATCATCTGCCTGCGTGTGCTACAATCTATTTGCAGGTCAATGGTGCTGTCAGAGGACTGGACTTCTTACTAGGAAAGAGCTTTGAACAAATACATTTCATTTCATCTGAACTCTTCACAGTAATTGACTGGTAGCTGATTTAATCAAAAAGCTGTTAGGAATTTTGTATCTGTATCCATAGTTCTCACTAGTTACAGTCATCTAGGAGCTCAGTCCGGCTTTGGAGGCCGGTTCAAGTTGTGTCACAACTTACACAAGTAAGAACAGTAAGATTAGACTTTATCACATCTCACTGCATCTCATTTTATGGTTTTTTTTGAATCATACTACATTTGAAATCATCATTGGATTCTTTTTTTTCTTTTTTACTTTTTGTTATATTCATATAGTTCATTTATGCAGACCCAGCTGCCCACTTGTCAGCGTGTGAGTCTCCTTTAGTACAGATGCAGAGCACCGGCGATCGGGTGATTCTACCTTCTCAGTTTCCTGGCACAGTTGGCTGTCTGGTCCCTGTGTTGTAAAAACATGCGTTTGTGTACTCAGGTCTCAATTATGCCCGAGTTGAGGTAAAAAGGAAAATCATCCTGGCTCCAGGATCAGGCCCTTAATTCTGACACACTGTGTATGTACAATATTAGGCCTCATAATACCGTGAAGAATGAATGCTTGGAGTTTTGGGGTGGGATCTGAAGTAATATCACTGGCCTGATACTTTGGCATAAAAATTAATACCACTGAACTGATGAACTCTGAGCTTCAGAGTTCTGGCTGACAGAAGTCCTGGTAATTTTTATTTTGCCAGAAACAAGAAAGGAATGGCAACAGACAGCTGGGTTGACAAAATAAGGCTTTCTCTCTCTTTTGGTATAGTTGTCAAATACAGACACAATACCTAGGAAAAGACAGCATAAAATGGAGGAGAAGAAAAAACATAAAATGGAGGAGAGCACAAAGCTCTGAGCTGTAGAATTACAAAGGTAAAGAGACCAAGGCTATAAAAAAGGATAGTCACCCTCAAAAAGTCAGAAATGTACACATATGGCATGACTGCACGTTACAGAAATTTATTCTTCAAATTCCCCTTATCGTTTATAGCATATTGAAATCTATAAATGAAAATCTAGCTTTAAAGGCAAAACAACTGCTAAAGATTCAGTGCAAGATTATGTAGTACATGCAAGTTTATCTAGTTTTCATCACAAAATTTGTATTTTCAATTCCCCTACCCAGACTCTCAGCCTGACTTTTTTTTCTTTCTCTCTTTTTCCCTCCAAAAAGGACACGAGATGGATTCAGACTGTCAGATTGCTATCAGATTTTACTACTTGTGCATAGTGTATACACATCTTGCAAGCCTGTTCATTACAGTTTCCAAGAGGAAGATAAACTGTATATTGAATAAAGAAATGACGAAGGAAACACATCAATACTTGAATATTAATTAATTAGGGAAACAAACTACCTCAGTCCATGCAGGCTAGTATTTTTTACAGCTTGCACTTTGTTAGTCAAAGCAAAATAATGCAACTGTTCAAAATGAAGGGAAATCACTTAGCGTGTCCAGAGGACTAATTCATAAAAGTTAAGAGTTGGCATAAATATTTCTGAAAGTCTCAGATTAGCATTTTTTCTTCTGTGTATTGGTCCTCACAGAGTTAAAAGATAGTAATTTAAGATGATGTTCTAGTGTCAATTTTCTGCAAAATTATTACTGATTTACAAGAGTTTCATCCACACACTAATGGAATGCCCATAGAACTTTTAAGTCAGTATCGAGTCTTTATTATAAAATATATTTTACTGAATAAAATGTTTGAAGCAGATAAGAACAGTAAAGAATAAGTAACTATTTTCTACAAAATGTATTTCTTGCTGGATTCATATCTGAAGAATAAATGTGATACTTATGTCAGTCACTGACACGATCATACCATCAAAGAAAAGGAATCTGCGTACCCCGAAAAGCCAAGGAAAATTTCTCTTGTGTCACAGGCACAAAAGTAAAATACAGTAAATAAAATACTGCCTTGAACCATGCCATTATGTGGATTATTTATTTGGTACGATTGCTGTAGACAGTCCTTATATCTGGTGAAAGTGCAGTATTTGTCACATATTTTTAAAAATATTTAATATTTCCAGATTTTTTTTGGTATGTATTAATTTCAATAAATGCATTGTTTGGCTACAGACAAGGGCTATTCAATAAACTATATTTTGTTTGCTCACAAATAGTTCCGATTAACAGTTAAGGAAATTAGCTTTTTAATTAAATATGTGAAAACAGTAGATTTCTTTCAGTAAGGTAAAACCTGTAGTAACTAAATACATTTTTTTCAGGTATTTAATATTTTTTATTCGAAGTTTAACCTGAAAAACATTTTTGCTACTAGGTAGTATTTTTGGAATTAAGTGACATTAGTTTATTAAAAAAGAAGAAGAACGTACCTATTTACCTTTTGATTAGCTTTATTCTGACTTGATTTTATATTCTATTTTTCAAAACTTTAAATTTTCTGATTTTCCCCTCATACATGAAAAGAAACACATATTTTTAGGCTGTAAAAAAAAATAATAAAAACATAGAGCTTTCACATTTAAATTATACACTCCCAAGCTATTAATATTTCAGTCTTACTTTAAGTACTCTGGAATAGAGGCAACCGGAGAAGTACCACTTGTTTAAAACATTATCACTCCTCTGATTTCTAACAGCTTGGGAAAATCTTACATATTATACAAGTTCCATTTCCCCCTCATTTTACTGAAACATATATCAGATCAAAATTCAAAAAAATGTATTTGAATTTATATTTTATTATTTCTTGTCAAATAAAAAAAATCACAGGGAGAATTTGAACACTTTATGTCTAAGATCATACAAAAAAACTGAATAATAAAAGGATGTAAAGATTTAGGCATGTGAGTAAGCGTCACTGTGATGTACTAGATAGTACATCCTCCAGGACAGCAGCTTTGTCTTTTTGTGTGGTTTAACATATTTTAAGGTCCCTCTAATTAAGTGGGAGTCCTGTATTTACTTAGTTTTCAGTCATTGTCTTTCACAGAGAAATAAAGCTGTGTAGTTCATAATGTGTTTGCTCTTTCTTAAGATAAAACTCCAGTGTGTTTGACTAAATTTGTGAGGATTTATAAACAAGGCCTACATAAAAGATGCCGCCTTTAATGTTGGATGGAGAAATACAAAGATTCCTGCTGCTTTAGTGGAACTACTACTGTAATTCCATGTCTAGTCCTGTGTCACAGACGAACATAGTTTGTCATACTCACAAAAATGCTTGGAAATGCTTTTTAGTGAATATATTGGAATTCTTTCTTTGTAAGCAACATTTATTGGTAGTAGCTTTTAAACGGAAATTTTTGCTACTTTTCAAATGACCTGACATCATTTACAGATACTTCAAAATTGTACCTACTGCTCGTGCTGCTCAGGCAACACTCAGATAGAGCCGTCACACATAGTACCCAAAATTCTTTACATTTAGCCTTATTTTTCAGATTTATTGAGAAACATCTAATCTGTATGTGCTTTTAAACAGTAAACCAAATACATTTGAAATTTATTAATGTTTTAAGTAAGCCTTTTTGCATGTTTATAAACTTGATGGTAAGATTGTAGCCTTGCTGCTGGAAGCCTGTAAGGAGGATATTATGCTCTATTGTCAAGAAGCATTCACAGTTTGTCACATTAGTGCTAGAGATGTGTATAGAAGAGTAATTTGCTGACATCCAGCAAATGTAAGTAAAAATAGATAAACCTCAAAGGAAAATTAGGCTATATGTTTTAGGTACTGTTTGTCTCCAGATGTTTAATGTCAGGACACTAAAATGTTATTTAGCGTAGCACCTAATTGGTAAAATGATTTTGTATTTATATAACAAACAGAAATGTGATTTTCTTAGCTCTGCACTTAGTTAGCTTCTTATCAAGGTAGATAAATACAGAAATACAAACAATGAGTTATCAGTAATCCAGTATTTAAAGAGATGCATGGTATAACATTTTTAATTCCCTTTATACAGTTTTGCAGTACCAAGCAGCAAAAGTATCTAAATCTACTAATGTAATATGCAATTTTCATTAAAAAAAATAGGTGGAACAGATATTACAGCAAGAATGAGCACTGCATGGCATTTTTTGCTAGAATTACTCCTGCTGTTTCATGACAACGTTTGATTCTGATAATAAAGCAAGGCTTGAATGCCAAAATGATAGATGCCTTAAAAGAAGCTTTGATAAATAAAATCCTTCAGACCTTGGCACCCACGGTTCCCTTTTGGCAGTAGTGAGGAACGGCTGAGTAATAGTTAGGAAACGGACTTATTTAAGATGGTTTATTGCATCTAAAGATATTAAGGCTGCATCTACAGCTAGTGTGAATCAGCATATCTACTTTCAAATTACTTCTATTGCTTTGTGTCAGCAGAGAATCTGGCCCATATCCATTATCTAGAGGGAATATCAACTACTACAAAGCATACTTATCTAACCAAAAGCAAAGGTAGTGTGCATAGCTCATTGATGTTGCTTGTAACACTTATGTTAACCTTTATAATGAGATAAAAATCTGGCACAGTTACGTATGGTTGCAAATGATCTTGCTTTGATAATATCAACAATTATAAATTAGCATTTATCGCTTTTAATACTGCTTCAAATTACATTGATAAAAGCTTAACTCGATATTGATGAGAGGACTAATAATTTAGGACCTTGCTGCTGCTCTAATTAACTTCACTAGGAGAAGAATTAGGCCTCTTCCCTGCAACAGATCTGCCTATCAAAGTAATATGGAGGGTGTTTTTTTTTAATATAGTGTATTTTTTGTATTCTCTTCTGGTGAACATATCTCATATTTAGTGATGACCACATTTTACAGAGCCACCGAGTTTAGACTACTGGCTTTTACGTATAAACAAATGTGTTATTCAACCCAGTAAAATCATAGAGAGTGAAGTTCAGATGCAGGCACCTGCAGAGCCCAAGTTAAAAGTTTTAGTTGAAAAGACTGCCCTGTGAGACTAAGAATAACATAGCAAACCCTGGCTCATTCTTCATTTGTTTGGCTCAATTAATGAAAGAGGAAGTTTACTAATTATCAGAATTTTGAGCAGTAAACACACCGGGTCTAAGTAGTATCTCAATTAGTAGTTATAATGCTGCAACCATTAGACCTGTTCAGCAGCCGTTCCAGCAGCAACTTACAGGCAACTCAGAGCATTGAAATACACAGAATTTTACACGTGCTGAATAGTCTGCATTGTTTATATGACACCAAGTTTATTTCAGCTTGTAGAGATAGTTTTGGTAGACAAAACCAGTTGTGGTTTCTGCCTGTTTTTAAATGGCAAATGACATTATGGTCAATTTGAGAAAACAAAGAGGAATGTTTTGGTGACTCTAAATTTATTTCATTGGCAACAGCACTGAAAATTACGAGTGTCCATGTACTGTCTGTTTCATGCAAGATTTATTTGTTGTGAGAGAAAACCCTGATGGTTGGTTAGTGAATTAGGTCAATAAGCAGTAGGATAGTGATAGGGGAGATTCTATTGCTCTTGGGGATTTAGACTTCCTAGCACGACATTTAAATCAATAAGAATCATCAGCTACCCTAATCTGCCCATACCAAATAGCACTGGGCCTGAGGTGGTGGAGGAAAATTGGAAGAGACCCTGGGAAATTGCTTTTTTTCCCTGAGATATGTATTGTGTAGATGCTTATAAAAATATTTTATCTACTTTTACTGTATGTGCAATTTTATTAAAAATACAATGTATTTCTAAAGGTTACACTAATTATGATCATCATCACTTCTTATTGGTGCACTCATAGAACTCTTCAACTATTTTTGCAAATGCATCAGTAACCTGTCAAAATGTATACAAGAAAGAGGCACAAGGCAAGAAATTCCCATTACAGTATAAACAAAATGTTAAGATCCTGGCTTGCAACTGCTGGTATTAGTTAATATAATACAATGTTGATATAGTCAAAATGATAACAGAAAGACAGATTTAAAATTACAAAGCTACGTACAACCAATATGAAAAAGTGTAAGAAGCCTATATTTCGTAGGTAAAGTGAATACTTTTTCTTCAGTAATAATTCAAATTGCTGATGATACAAACCCAGAACTAAATAAGTGTGTCAATGAGATGCAAGGATAAATGTACATTGTTTTCATGTCCTGTATTTTCACTGAGTACACAGGAATTTGAGGTAAATGTATACTGCCATAGCAGCACTTAGAAAGCTGGGAAACAATGTTCTCCTAAAATAAAGTTTATTTTCTTGATCTATTAGTAGCAGTGAAATATATTTTAATTTTGGTCAATTTACTGTGTTAAAACATGAATATTTGTTATATATGTGATAACAATTTTAGACAATATATTATAAACAGTGCATCATGGAAAAAACCTCTTACTTCCTCTTGCATTATACATATTATAGGACAGAAGTAAACCCATTCTTTGTTTAAATGGTTATATTTATTAAGATGATCTTTTCAGACAAAAGACTTTTTCTTAGACCACCATTCAAAACAAGAATTGGATACTCCCCTTCAACTCCACTGTATGCTCACACAGGAACACGTTAACCTTCGAGAGCTACGTCAGCTTGTAACAGACATTCCCTGATGGCATCATTCTGGTTTTGTCAGCCAGGAAGCCGTCTTGCAGCATCTAGATTGGATGTGTATTTGTTCACTCAAATGTTGTTGCCATTATGCCATTTTTACAGCAATAAAGTTCCATTGAGGCCAATTAGGAAGTACTGGAGTGGAGAGCGAGCAACAAATTTCAAAATCTGATCCATCATTTCTTGGCTGTCGAACCCCGTACCCATCTGTCCACATGGCAAACAGCCCACTTGCAAGTTAGCTGGACCTTTCCCCTAAGAAATGAGTGACAGGCAAGAACAGTTTAGTTCCTCTCTGTAACAATGCAAACAATTTTTTTTTTCTGCAGGAAGTGTGGTCTGATATCTAGGAGAGCTGGACAGCATTTGCCTCCTTTCACTTTATTGTATTTTTTGACATGTAGATTGTTAGAAATGGTTGAGTGAAGGAGGAAGGAAAATCAGGGGCTTACTGGTACTGATTGCTGCCAAAAAGACAGGTTGTATTGGAACAGGTGCTTTGAAAATCTGTGAAAGCCAGCTGAAAGGTGTCAAAATGTGCATAACATGAACCAACAGTTCACAGACATTTTGTGTAAATTTGGTCTTGTAGCAGGAAAGTTCAGAAGGAACCCTCGGCAGAAAGTATCTGCCTTAGGAACAGCCAGCCGGCTTAACAGGCATAGCCTTGTCTGCTCAGTCACAGCATGCATGATGCTCTCATGCAGGAGGGAAGACAAAGAAAAAAAAAAAAGGTTTCCTCTTCTTAAATTTATACATTTATATCCTTCATTATCTTGGAATTGTCAAACCAGAAAAAAAGATATGATAATCTGTTCCTGAAATACATTAAGCTGCTCATCTAGCCTAAAAATAAAAGCAGATCAATTGAAACTCCGTAAGCTGTATTCGGGTGAGTGATAAACTGCAGAGTGTGTGCAGGTAAAAGAAAGAAGAATGCATGATCCTTTTTATAGTACCAGTCAAACTAATGCCTGTGAGCCACACTTGTCCCTTGACCTTGTTAAATGTGGCCCACGTGTTGGAGGGAGTACAAGCAACTTTTCCGACACATTCCCTTCCCACATGTTTTTCCTGCAGTGTGCTACTGTAGATAGTTCTAAAACACATGGGAGTACAAGTGGCTTCCCCATGTGTATTTAAAACCTAACAGAGCTACAGCAGTCAAAACCTCATGGGGATAGAAAAGGAGCATCAGGAAAGAAAATGCTTTTCCACTACTTGTGCTCATGTTCTTCATGTGCTCAGGGAACATATGGGAGAGCAAGAGCAAGACAAAAAAGACAAGGGACAGCAAGAGAAGAAAGGAAGAGGAAGAAAGCAGCAGATCGAAGCAAAGAAAAAGGAACAAAGCACGATGGCATTGAAAAGAAAAAGGAGAAAAGACAAGTGAGAAAGGAGGAGGCATTGCAAGGAAGCGACGGGAATTGACAGGGGAAAAAACCATAGAGAAAATAATTTCACTGGTTGAAAGGGTAAAACCAAATAAGCCTGCGTGTACTTCTCATTTCAGCTTTATAGTTTGTGTGCATGTTTAGTTTTAACAAATGTAGGAAGAGGCATCTTTTGCACATTCCCCGATGTCATCCCTCCTTTCGTTTTGTCTTCAGATACTGCATCTTTGTTTCTGCTTCTGCTTTCTGTCTCATTCCATCTCCTGCTTCCCCCTCCCCTTTTTCTCTTCTCTGCCTCTCACAGGCAATGAATGAGATGTAGCATATCACTGTATTAGCAGTGCCAGGTTTTTTCCCAAACTTGCCTTAAAAATGGAATGCCAGTGAGTATGTTGTTATTCTTTCAGCCTTTTTTTTTTTTCCGAGAAGACTTAGTTGAGACAGCCTGAAGTCGTCAACATAAACCTAAGTGAGCATATGGATGAAATGTGACTTCTGCTCCATGATAGTCATGGGATATGGTCATAGTCTTGATTTCAAGGAGCTTTACAAGACGTCAGTGCTGAGAAAGTTTTCACTGTAGTTGAAGTCCAAGAGGAACAAACAAACAATCTCCTGTCTTCCTCTCATGCCTGTGGACACACGTCTGCATCCACAGCCTCTCCTCTGAACTTCCCTAGGTGCACTGCTTTCTGTGTGCACCACTGACCCTGTCAGCTCTTGTTGGGAAAGATGGGTTTGTATGTTGCACAGCAAATCTGAGCACATTCACCGGAACATACAAATGTTATGTTATCTACTATTATACTGTTGGTGTAATTTGGATTGGAATAAAAATTAAATAGCTTTGAACCCAATTTTAATTGTATTATAATTTCATAGCCTTTTGTTGATCCCAAAATTTTTTCCTTGATTTCGGGATGAAGATAATACTGAGTTTTGGCATTGCATTTAGATTTTTGTTTTTTATCTTTAAAAGCAGAGGAAGACTCTTAAAACATGTATGTACTCTGGTTTTGCCCCCACTTTCTTTTGGTTCTAAGTCTTATGCTCTATTTTTCTTTTTCTTGTTGTTGACCCTTTTTAGTTGTATGCCAGAATCTCAAGGTTTCCAAACGAAAGCCAGGAGCTCAGGAGGATGAACAGCTTTCGGGAAACAGTCAACAGCTCTCAGGGTGCAATTCTAAAGGTCATTTGTTATCACATCTGTTCCTGTCAAGGCATACTCTCTGAGGCAAAGCCCATCTGAGAGGCTGGAAACCCTGAGAGGTTCTGTGGTAGGATTTTCTCTCTTGTGCTGTATGATGAGACTGAAAAGAGTGCATTCATCTGTGGAGTTCTCCCAGTGTCAGGGAAAACTGTCAGAAACCTTTTCCCTCTGCCCTGTTTCACTGTGACCTTCATTTCCCGGCCACTGGCCTGACTCTAAGTGCAAAAAAAAAACCAGTTAATAGTAGGATTGGTCTGATTTCCCCTGCATCTCTTGGGGTAGGGTAAAACTGGAGACCATCATTTGGCAGAAAGTCCACGATTTCTTGAATGTGGCTATGAAGAACAGGGATCAGAGGAGAAAGAAACAATGCTGAGGTTGAGCAACCTGTTAGTTTTGCTGGTGTTGGAACTTCCCAACGCTGAAAGCTGTTCACGCCATGGAAGTTATGGAGCTGATCAGGCTGGATGAGTCATGCTGCTCAGGCTTGGAGGTAGAGTCCTACTTTGTGCTTCCCACCATCCACTCGCGTCGCTAGGATCACTGTGCCACATTGTACTGGAAAAATGCCATAGGGATTTTGCATATAGAAATGGAGTCATGCATGAATTTTCTGGTAGTAATCTAATTTAATTATTTAAGTTGATCTATTATCATTATGTTACAGACCTCTGGAAGCAAAAAAGGCAGAATTTAGAATATCCTGTACTGGACCCAAAAGAGTGTTACCTAGTACAGTTTGAAAATAGTCTGTGAGTATAGTAAAATACCCTGTTAACTTAAAAAGAGTTGTTATACCGAGTAGATAATATGTCCTTTAAAATGTAAGCACATACCAGAGTACTTGTTCACTTAATCTGTTATTTATAGGACAATGTATTAGACTAATACTATGGGCCAAAGTATCTCCTAGCACAAGCTGGTAAAGCCCTGTTGGGATCTATGTAGCTGTGCCAATTACACCAGCGAATTACTTAGTTTTGTATTTTTCTATATTTAATTGATAGACTATTTAAATTAACTGAACTATGATGTGCCTCTGTTCATATTTTGGAAAATAAATTGTTTATGTATTTTAAAGAAAGTGAAGACGTAGCTTAAAGCGTAAACCATTTTTTTTTAAGCATAAATTCAGACAAATTCTTTACTCATTCTAAGATTTCAGTTCATTTTTAACATCTGTATTGTTCTATGAAGGCAAAAAAGTTAGGTACAAGTGGTATGTTCTGGAAGAGGCTTTTGTCCTTGTCTACAAAGAAAAGGTGTTCCAGAACTGTTCCTCATTGTATTTTACACGGCAGACAGAGGATAAAAAATGGTGAATTCTGCATCTGTCACACAAGAAAATTCCCCTTTCTCTTTTTGGGAAAGTTGCCTAAGGTTGACGGGATATGGCTGATAACAATAATCCATATTTAGGCAGCCAGAAGATTGTGACAACATTAGCCAGAGTAAGGGAATGCAGACTTAAAATCAAAACATCTGTTATGGTAACTTTAATGTACCCTATTATTTCTAGATGGTGCAGTGTCATAACTTACATTCCTGCATTGTCTTACCATAAAAATATACATCCAGCCTTGAAATTCAGCACTAACTTTAAATTAATTTGCTTTAAACTTTGATTCATAAAATTAATATTACTGAAGCATGGCAGTTCATCTTCAGACACTAATAGTACAAGTAAGTGATCTTCTACTTGATAGATTGCAAAATGTGTTGTATTTTTTCCCTGATTAAAAGAATAATTTGATTTGCCTCTGCATAGCTATTAAATAGTTACAGAGAGATTGATTGTAGTGGTATGAAGGATTTCACCATTAATAGTTTTATGAGAGAGTTTCAGAATATAAACAGATTTCATGGCTGTTCTTAACCAGAATATCTGAGTGTATATACCCTTCCTTCCTTACAACCCATGCACATCAGCTTGCTGTGGAAATTTCTGTCAAAATAGAGATTTCTTTGATTTTCCCGGGCTTCATATCACAACATGTTGCTGTATCACCAGCACTACAGCAATGAAGACAAGGTTGCATAAGTCATAGGAGACAAATGCTCAGGATAAAATACCATAATGAACGAAAAGAAGTACAGTAGGTGATGAGCCTGATCCTGTCATGTGAGAGTTTTCAGTCAGAAGATTTCATTCTATTAATTTCAGAGAGGATCAGTCCCATCACGTGTACCAGGAAATGTTGATATTAATTCTGATTTTGCCCTCTTTCTACCAGTCACTCTTCTAATTATGAGCAAGACCCAGTACTGGTAACTTACAGCTGCTGTGTATCTTGAATTTAGGAGTGTATGCAGTGTCTGTGCTTGGGCTGCCAAATCACATTGCATGTCCTCTGTTCATTTACTATGGCTGCTAGAATAACTTATTATGATACTGGACTTCCAAAGAATATATTAACTTCCTGACTCTCTATAGTAATACCATACAGCTGGTTCAAATAAACATTCCAAGTCAGTGCATTTTTCATCTTGAAAAAAACAGCAATCCCAAAGAAGTTTTGTATTTATTCAGTGCTTACTGTCATTGCCTTTGACACCAAGCACAAAATTAATAGTTTGAAAAATGGGAGTTACTCTCTAGGCCTTTGCATTGATTCTCTCTTGTTGTTCTTCATTTATTTTGTTGACCATTGCAGTCAAAAAGAGAGGAAAAACTGCTCATGGCATTAATTTTCTTGAGTTATTGCACTGTTCTGTCTCACTAAAACTTTATTGTTGTTTTCTATACTTTGAATAAATGTGACTGTTTTTATCTGAAGCAGAATACATATAAAGAACTCAAGTTGCTCTTGACTTTACCTTACTATTCGGAAATTTCATTGACATTGATGATACAAAACCATAACTATGTTAACGAAGTTATCTAAGTTAACTATGGTAACTAAGTTATCTGCATTAAACTTTTGCAGACTATTAAAAATACATTACTTTTTGTTTCTTCAATGAATTCAATGTCAGTTCATTTATTAGTATTGCTATCAAAAGAGCTGCTGGAGTGTTACAAGTGAGAGCCATAGGCAAAATTATTATGTAAATAATGGATATTTTGGCTGTATAAGGGCTGGAGGTTTGGTTACATTTGATCGCACAGTTTTTGTAGTTATATTATTGTAGGTGCACTGAGTTTTGGCTTCAGAAAGAGTACTCATGATTAAATAAAGATTTTGCTCCAAATATTGCTCATCAGTAACATACTAATTCCCACCAGAGAAAAGGAAATATATCACAGCGTACAGGTCTTCCATTTCACTTTCATTCTGCCATTTATTAAGTAATTTCCTAATGAAAATTGTCAGATGCGCCAGGTTTCTGAGTTGGATTCTTGTACTCTAAGCTGTAATTATGGAAAAACTTATGGATGGAATTATGGAAATTATGGAAAATACTGTGCATGTCCATACTGTTCTGAGTTTTGTTTTAATTCCTTGGGCTAATTATGAAGAAAAATGTGATATTTCCAATAAGTTGTGGAACAATCAGAGTTAGTCAAATACGTATGATACCTGTTTTTAAGGAGTTTTCAAAAGCTGGACACTAATTTTGATCTCTCGTCCAGTTGTGAGTGATGTAAATGGGAATGTGTCCCTGATTTCAATGGGAGCAGGAGTAGGTGATAGTTTTGCATTGTTTTATCACACATGAAGAAGGCAATTGTGTGTGCAAGGCTTACAGTGAGGTCAGATCTACATTTTTACATGTTTTGTTACAGTCTGTGAATAACTGGACCATATGGATATAAAACTGTCTTTGATTAAGATAGATTATTCTGGTGTCCTGTTATAAGATTATTTTACATAAACAGAGTTGTCATTGACAAGTACAGAATCATTCTGATTTATAGTACTTTCTGAGAAATATACACATCTGTGAAAAACGCTAACTTACGGCTGGAATTAAGGGTTAGACACAGGTTCTTTCTATTCTGCTTTTGCATTAAGAAAAACTATTTTGCCTGTTACTGGTTCAAATAGTAATGGAAATTTGCTTTTTTCAGAGATGTATTCATAATTTACAGATAAAGTAAATCAATCCATAGTTTTACGACTGTAAGTGAGGGAGTATTGTAAAACTGCAGTATTAGTCAAAGTACATAAGAACATTCTGAAGTCCCAAATGCTATATTAAGGTCACACACGTTTTAAATTAGGAACCTCTGTTCTCACTCATAAATGTCTCAAACTTTCAACTTCTGAGCTGAAACTTTTGATGGTTGAATATTGTAACAGTAGCCACTGGAATTAGTAGATACTGACCCTTGTGCCATATGACAGGGTATATATAACTGTTTGTGACCCTGACCAGGTTCATGTGATTGGAGTGAAGAAACTAAGGTTAGTCTCTCACTAGAGCTCCTGCATGCTACAACTTTATTATAAAGGTAAAGATGACTGTTTTTTTAATTAGTCTATCAATATAAAATACACTTACAAAAAGAATAATATTAGATTTAAATAATTTTCTCCCTATTCACATGACATCTATCATATTGTATTCATAAGCATGAGGAAAGCAAAACATAGCTCAGTCTCACTGCCTTCAAATTTGTGGTTGTTACCAGTGAATGCCTGAACATTTATCTTTATGGTTTCAGCTTAGGTTTTTTAACATAATTTTTTGGTATTGTTTCTTTGTTGTTTTCTTTTGTTCTTACTATGTGCAAGACATGTAACATGACAAGCACTGAGCATCTATTTATGTGGAGCATTCAAGAAAATGGAGAGTTATAAATATGTATGTCTGATGATAATATGTAACTACGACAAGATACTCCTGCCTATATTTTTTGGAAGTGACCATACAAAGCTATGGTTTATCAAAATAATGGTAAAAATAGTGTTCCAAAGAAGTACTAGTTACATAGATATTCAAAAATGCAAAAATGTTTTCTTAGTCCCAGGTAGAAAAGAACCTCTTTGAAATATTTGGAGACAGATGTCCCTGTGTCTCCCTATCCCCCAAGATCCATTTTCTGCAAAGCTCTTTTAAATGTGAGAGAGGATAGAGTTTCGCAACAGTTTATTGCTAGATTTACAATGCTGGCGACAAAGTCAATCTTAAAAAATGGGATAGACTTCTCCCAGGAATTGATCTCTGGTTGGGTTAATGGATTATATAGGCCAGACTGTGACTGTGACTAGCCCTTACACAGTAATGCTGCTGCAAATGCATGTGAGATCCAGTCTCGTAGGAAACTGCTTCTGGGAGCCCAGCACCCCTACCCTCTGGGTAACCTCTCCAACGGAGCAGGAATAGGACAGGGTCATGCTTATGCCTCCACATTTATATAAAAGTAGGAAGAACAGTCAATGCCTCCCTAAAGGTGCTGTAAGCCAACAATGTCCCTACATTGGTTTGAGTATGGAAAGATTGTTCCTTTTGCAATTACTCCTAACTTGCAGTGTTTGAAACAACCATCATCAAGACTACTGGTCAGCACATAGAAGGTTAATTATTTGGCTGTGTATTTTGATATTATTGATTGGATTTTACAATAGGGTTTTTTGTTCCTTACATAGAGCTTTAGCTGAAATCAGGAGGATGTAAAATTGACATTTTGTATTTCATATTTATTCATTATTTTAAATAATTTCCAGAAGATCTGTGTGACAGCAAAAGGCAAAAATAGTGGCTGAAATGGTTTGATACGTTAAATTGGGTGGGGTTTTTTGTCCTGCTGAGTACAGTAAGATCACTGTGTCCAGAGTCTTTATCATACCACCTAGCTTGATCTTCCTGCCAGTGACACTGGTGGCAAAACCTTTTTTTGTTTTTGGCAGAAGCAGGACTGGGCTGCCCAATGCCTGCAGCATGGAAATTTGTCAGCTCCTCAGCATCGCTCCTGGTATATGGTGATTTTTCACTACTCTTTATTTCAAAGAGCTTCATCGAGGGCTGCTGTGCAATAGTAAAACTAAAGCAGTGCAGAGTATGAGAAAAACATACAAAAATTTACAAATAACTTCCACTTTTGAAATTTAAATCCTTTATAAAAGGTTGCGAGATTACAGCTATTAATTTTGACATATCCTTTTGGTTAATAATTGCTTTTGAAGTGGCTCTGGCCTTAAATCAGGGTAACTTTGTTTTGCGTTACTCGGTGATCGACAGGTTTTGCTTACACATAAATTGATAAGTTTTTATAAGAAAGATACAAAGAAACAGTATTGCACAAATGTAGTGTGTATATATGCACATATATGTGCACACAATACTTACTTTCACGTCATGAGCGGGTGGTTTTGGGTCTGTGGCAGCAGGACTCACTGTGCCTATTAGAGTCTCCAGGCAGCAGCCGCCATTTCCCCACCATGGTGGTCCAAGGCCCGTCCGCTGAGGACTGTGATGGCGGGAGGGGGCTCCTGCGAGAGGCCACTGCTCAGCGTGAGGGGCTGGCAAGAAGAGACGAGTGAGGACAGGGCTGGCCTCCACCTCTCCCGGAGGGCCTCGAGGTGGAGGACCCGCAGTGACATGGTGGCTGCGAGGCGCTGGGGCATAGGCTGAGGTGGTTGTTCTCAGGTAGAGGTGATACCTTGAGGAAAGAAGTGGGAGAAAACCACCAGCGGAGCTGGAGAACGGCTGGCCCTGAGGCAGGAGGTGGCTGTGAGGCAGGGAAGGGCAGTGGTGGGACGGGCGGCGCTGTATGGTGCCTGTGGAGAAGAGCGGGAAGGAGCACAGCCGCTGCGGCAGCCATTGGGGCAGCCGAGGGCCATGGCAGGCTCCCGCGGCTGGCTGAGAGCAGGGTTCCCCCAAAAGGGGTGAGGGCCTGGTGAGGGGGTGCCAGTGGGCACTGCAGGCTAGCTGGGGTGCGGCAGGACAGCGTTTCCCCCAGGGGAGACCTGAGATGGTGGCCATCGGGGCACAGTCCTGCATGGGAAGGTTGACATGGCCCTGCCACTGTGTCAGGATCCTGCGTGCAGGACTCAGGCATGAGTGGGGTTCATCTGTAGCTTTTTATTAGCAAAGCAAAAAAGTCTGTGAAATTCAAACCTTTTGCCATCCCTCCAGCTTAAGCGGTTCCACGGGTAATTATCTTAAGAACAATTACACAAGATGTTACCTCAGGCAAATCATATAAAATTGAAAGAAAGAGTACAGTGCCATATTGTCAAATTTCACATCAGTAGGAAGTTTTAAAATCTGCAGCCTTCTGGAATTCCTGTGGTTCAGTGTTTGTTCACGGTACACGCCAGGGGAAAATGTACGTAATCCCGTGCAGAAATAAATGTGACTGAATCCTGTTTGCTTTCAAATAATTTCATTTATTTACATCAGTTTAACCTCCATTTAAAATGTCATGTATATCTCAGCTAGATTAATGCATGTAAAAAACCAAGCCTCTGTGGGAAGTATTTCGAGTAAGCAATTTGTTTTGCTTGTAATTAATGGATTCTTACCTAAAGTACAAGTTATAAATAAAAATAAACTAACAGTGAGTGGTAGTTTGCTGCTGTCATTCAAATAGTGGACAGTTGGGCAATTACAGACCATCAAAGAACTGCTGCACTGCTGATTATTATCTTTTAAGAATTTACCAGCCTTTCATCATTCAAAAGAAACTTGCATTGAAGACTTTAAATACATGCTATTAATAAAATAAACCCATTAAGTGGTGTGATGGTTGGTATTTACAGCTCACACAGGAGAAAAAGTCACCTTTCCTTTGTTGCTTTGTCTGATACAGAATGCCACACTGTGAAATTTGTAGCCAAATCTCATTTAGCCACATGTATCTGCATCTATACCAAGGGCTTCATTCTTCAAACATGTAAGCAGCTTGACTAAGATGAGAAGCTTTGGAACAGAGTTAGACCATACCTCTGGAGAAAGCTACTCAAGCATTTGTAAGGCCAGATCCTGAAAATGTCAGAAAATCCATGTGCACAAACTGTGTATGCAAACCTTTGAACTGAAAAGAAAAAGTATCAGTGAGGAAAATGTTGGCAATAGTTGCATCTGCTCTGAACTAGAAACGTGTATAATTTCTAATACATTCTTTATATGTATACTTATTCCATGTGTTGTTAAGATTTGTTATTTAAAAATCCTTATGAATAAGATCTTGATATGTATTTACAGAATTTAATTTTCAAAACTTAGAAAGTCACTAGCCACAGAAGTATTTTTTACAGTTGTGATTCTCCATTTATTTAATATCAAAATGAATAAAACATACATTTCCATGGTAATTTTAGTTAAAAACTGGACTTAGGATATAAGCGATGTTGTATGTATCCCTTTTCCTCACAGAGGTAAACCCGTATTTAATACATAGTAGGCTGTAACCTTTGTTACAGGCTGTATTGACTAGAATTAACATTTGAAGCATAATATTGAAAAATGTGCAGAGTGGTGCTGGAGATAGTGAACTTTATGTCTTGGGAGAGGAGTGGGTACATGCAGTGTAGAGCTGATTGTGATACGTTTCCATCAGAAGTACTGCAGAGCTCTTGGAGCTTGTCAGGACTTTGGATTCAACATTGCTGTGCTCATCTGCCTATAAACCCTGTACAGATAGCAGACACGTTGTCTCCAGTAAGGAGGCATCCACTACCTACGTTGATCTATATAGTTTGTCTACCCATTTATCTTGTGTTTATATAAGAATGAAAGAGTCAGTCCTGCACCTCTCATTCAGAATACTTACATGAGATTGGATTATTCATCTGAATAAGCTTTCCAGGATGGGGATCATAAACATCTGTAAATAGAACACTGAAATTGTAAATAATATAAAGCAAATGCTGAATATTGTACTCTTCAGTCACTTTCATTGAGCCAAACTCTAATAATCATTAAGGCATGTCAAAAATATAGAGATATATGGTTTATACGAAAGGTCGGTTGCAGTCCGCGGTTATTTTAATTCATTGAACTGCTTTCAGCAGGCATATCTGTATGTAGCATAATCTCTTGCCCATTTTCAGCAAAACATCCCTAAATTCATCATACATGAAAACAGAACTGGAGGAAGAGGAAATGAACAATTTTCCAATTTATGCAATTTAAGAGAAATATGGGGGGGGCTCTTTTATGACCATTGGCTGTACGAAATACAAATTGTCAGTACCTATCAAGCTGCAAAAGCCTGTTGAAGATGACAGAAATTCTGCTTTTAAAGGATTCTGTAGTCTTGTGAGACCTAGTTTTGTTATAAATCTGCTTGTATGTCATTGAACTGGATACTGTGATTTGTAAAAGACGATAAATATAATTTTTGTTGTTAATATCATAATTCATTTTGTCATGTTTTAGATTGATGGTTTTGGCATAATATTTTAACAAGCTTTAAAAATCCCAAGTTAAAAACAAATGAAAGAATTTCAGAAAATGAGCTATTTTAAGGTTACTTGACAATTTAATTGAGAATTTAACTGATTTTAACAGTAAAATTGTGTTGATTACCTTAATTTAAAAAAAAAAAAAGATTGAAAATTTCTAGGTGCATTGACAGACTCATGCACATCTGTTTTGGGGGTTTTTGGGTGTTGGTGTTTTTTTTAAACCTCTGAGAATCTGGAAATAACAATTGCATGAATACGTAAGAAAAACAATTTTTAGAGTGCTCTGAATATTAGCAGCATTTTTTAAAGCTAGTTAATGTTGTAATGACAAGACTAGGAAGGGCTATAAGACTTAAAAATATGCTGTACATGATCATATGCTTTTCATATTTTGTATTTACACTTAGGTAGTTACTTGTGGAAATTGAGCAAACGTACAGTGTATTAACATGTAGCGTGATAAAACGGAAAAAAGCTAATGATACTGCAATTACTGCTTGGCTGTATGAAAAACTGAAAATGCTGGATTGTGTGCTTTTGAAAAATACACAGTTGTAACATGTTGTAATGCAGGATGATCAGGAGTCTCTTCAGTAGCAATTGGGATATGTTGCAGTGCGTATTTATTAATATACCATTTTTTCTTAAAGTAGAATTTCATAGATGTGTAACAATTATTTGGAGGTAGTAAATAATTGAAACACAAACTTCAGGAAATCTAGAAAGGCTTTTATGTAATGAAAGAGAAGTGAGAAGGAGAATAGGTAAGGAATAATTTTAGTCCTTTCAGGCCTAGAGGGTTCCTGGGCAGGTGAAATGATGAGATCTTACATGTTGTCTGACAGCTCTTGGACTTATTATTAGGGCTCTACATCATGGCCTCAAGAAGAAGGAGGAGGACTTTGGTATCGTCAGACAATGCTGCTGTGCACAGTCTGTATTTCCTTTTCCTGGGAGCGTTATGCTGTGTGCGAGCGGCAGTGTCCTGGGTAGCAGTAGAGACGTCTGAATGGAAGATCCCTTCCCCAGGGGTGGCACATCTCAGCCATATTGTGTATTGTATATTAAACTCTCAGGCCCCACAGTGTTCTGCAGGAGATTATCCAAGAAATGATAAATCCTCAGTAGAAGCCATCAAAGCATCATTGCCAGTTTGTAGCCGCTAAAAAGACCCTCACATCTCTTTCACTGTCACTGCATTATTGATTAGCTTGCAAAATACTGAAGCTGTATTGATTGCAAATATTTAGGGATGAAAAAGGCAACATTGTCCTCGAAGGTATTTGCAGTCCTCTCTTCTCTGTTAAAGACATCTTTCTTCTCCTGTATTTCTCTGGCTGTCTTCTACCTATTACATGCTGCAGGCTGATGTGTTCACCCAAGGGTGCTGGCAAGATGGGCAAATGGTGGCCTCACCCTGTAGTGGCCTGTAGCCACCAAAAAGTCGGAGACAAATGAAGGAGAGTGCTTAGATAAAGATTGCTTGGTTGGTTTTGCACACACATGCATTTGGACAGAAATTATAGGAAGCAAAACTCATTTCCTATTTGTTTATGGTTTAATTAATCTGTATTTAAAAATTACCTTAATGGTCCAGACAATCTAGGCCATGAGGTCTGAAACAGTCCTGCCAAACATAGCACATAATGGGTTGATATTCTAGTCCCATTAGACAACATAGCTGCTGAAATCCCAGCGTGTTCTGTCTCAATATCCATGGGTTCTCCCCCAGTTATAGAAATACTCTGTGCAGACAGGCTAAAACACAAGACCTGAGAAAAACTTTAGCTTGTTGATCCATTGGGGTGAAGTCTGAAAAGGGACTTTGCAAATGAAGAATGGTAAAGTACACAACAAAGCAATTCCCTGCAAATCCAGCAAGTTACTTCTCGCTGTCCCTTCTGCAAGAAGTCCCTGCTTAGCTACGCTGGCACATGCAGATGGTTTCTGCCTGGTTAGTGTACAGTTAGTCCTCTGCCTGGTACTTAAACTGAAATCATTAACATGTGTCTTGTGTGTTACCTGAATGAAAGGCGAGTTCACGGGTTATTATTGCCCATTTTTTCTCTTTGCTCCTGCACTTCCCTGTTTCGATTACAAATCCCCCCTCCAGGCACAAGGCAAGCTGGACACCTACAGTGCAGCTAAAGAGTTATTTGTTCCCTAGGTGGACACTAATGAATGACTGCAGTGCTGCGCTGAGTGAGGGGGTCCCTGCTATTAAAAGTTTAATAGAAAGATCTGAGAAGCTGGGGCCAAGAGGAGGAGGGGACAGGGAGCTGTAAGTAACACACTAAGTGCCTTCTCTGTTCCTTTGCTGTAGTGGAGATTATACCATCCATTAGGACAGGGCTAACTGGAGGGAGGTCAGTTCCCTCCGCGTTCTCCTTTTGCCTTCAGTCTCACCGCAAGCTGTTGAAACTGTAAAAATACGTTGGTTCCTTGCCACTGTAAAATCTCTGAAAGCAGCAGGAATATGGCCTGTCTGAAAAATGAGCTAATACAGACTTCCTTTCACTTTTCTGATTTTTTATCCTTTTGTTTCCCTCCCACTCCTCTTTGTTCTCTTCTTTCTCCCTAATCTGTCTCTCTTTTCTTTACTCTCCATACCCTTATCTTCCTCTACCTCATACTTTTCAAGACTTGGCATTAGGGTAGGTATATTTAATTTGGGGGCTTAAGGTTCTTTTTTTGTTTATTTTAATTATTCTTTAAATATTCCAGCACCCACATGAATTCCTGTCTATGCTAAGTGATCGTAAAGTTTCATAGAACAGTGGAAATACATTGTCCCTTATTTCAACCAAGGTAAGTATAAACCTCCTCAATTTTTCTCTCTCCCATTCAATTGTAGAAGAGTGAGATCTAGTTTTAATTTTGCTTTTAGTTTTGATCTAGGCCCCATTACTGTAGCACCTGTGTCTGAGACCATATTAAGAAAGGGGTTGGTTATAGAAGAGAGAGAGAGATTATCCTTTAGTTTCTCTCTGCTATGTATTACCACGAATATTCTTAGTATGTATTACATAATAGTTATAAGGAACAAGACTAATCTCTTGTATACCATTCCTATTATAACTCCAAGAAAGAGGATTTTACTGCAGGTTCAGTCCACCGACATGTTTGGTATCCCAGGGTCCTGGAGGAAGCTGCTTGCATCGCAAGGGGCAGCCAGGGAACAGTGATGGAAGAAGCTTCCTTGCACCAGAGGTGTTTGAGAGAGTTAGAATTCTGCTGGAGCTAACTGTAACCATAGGAATTCAGGTTTGTTTTCATGGTGGGATATCATAACCTCCCTCTGTTTTGGAAATAGAGTTCAAGGGTTAGAAACCTCTGCTGATCTTTTGATAGCTGGCAATAAATGTAGCTGGAGGAACTAAAATACAATGCCTTCTCCATGGTTCTTTGGACCCCCTGTGTCACCTTTCATAGAGAGCTCTTGTAGAAGGTAACGCAAGAACATTTTGAGCCTATAAGTGCATCCTGAAAAGAGCACTGATACCTGAATTTGTTGCCTGATCTCTTTGAAACAGTCTGATTAAGAAAAGGCCTTCAAAATGATGTTGCCCATACAACCTGTCCAGCACAGGTTTCTTACAATTCCTGCCTGGCCAAACATGTCAGATTCCTTTTTGGAAACATCTGGAGTGGATCCACAAAGCTTACCTGCATTTCCCTTTCTCACTGCCTTTCCTTCAAGCATTACTGTTCTGGCTGAATTATAGCACTTGGACAGATGTAAAGCTGACTAGTGTGATCACCTGCAAACTAACTTTTAGAACTGAGGTAGATGTTTTCTGGTGAGAATATTTCAGGGACATGTGTTTTCCTAAGCATTGCAAGGAAACAAAATTTGTGTTTTCTCATTTTTTAACAAACAGTGGTTTTAAGTCTGCTTTAAAATTTGCCCTTCACTTTTTCTTCTGAAATTTAACCTATTTAAGAAAATACTTTAATACCATTCTAGTAATCTGATTGTACTTGAAGTTAACACATTCATGTTGCTCTGAATGCAGTTGCTTTCCTGTACTGAAGTTTAGAACTTAAATCTGAATCCTGGACTTCAGAAAATGCATAAAATAGGTTGCTGCTCCTAAAAACACAGGCTGGCAATTCCTCTGCTTTCCTGTGTGCTCTGTAGAGACAACATTAAAGTTCAGTTGCATAAGACTCATTCTTATTTTCATGATATTTACCATTATTTTAACAACTATTAAGCCTTCTCAGTAGGTGCAGTTCAAAAAACCTGCAAGGACAGGAAATTTCTCCCTTTCTTACCATGATAATAAGTAGTGCTGGAGAGAAGTAAGCACTATGTGAGAAGCATCATTATTACTCTCCTCAGTGTTATGCTCACTTCTAATACTAGTAAAATTGTCTTCTTTTCACTTTTTTGAAGCAGCAACTTAAGATTGGTTTGGGTTTCTTTTTTTTTTGTGGAAAATATTAAACTGATTGCCATAACGATTGCACTCTTTTCAGTAGTCACTCAGAACAGACAGATTGCAGGGAATTGCAACGCAAAATTCCCCGTATAGTACGTCAGGTGAGATCTGAAGATCAATTCTGAATGTAGCCATCTCTGTTTGGTTTGGGATTTTTTTTGCACCACAGCTGCAGACTGTATTCCAAATTACTGATAATAGCGATGACTGTTCTATAATTTTGTCCGCAAGTCACACAGAAACAACTTTTTGTCTCTCCTGAACATGAGAAAAGTGCAACTGTACATTTCATGATCCAGAACCAGGCAGCCTATGCCATTTCCTTTTGGTAAACATGGTTATGGAGGTGGGGAGAATGGTTGACTTTTAGGTTACCCAACAGTCTGCAAATAGCAACACCTCAAGATTTCTGGATTTTCTTGTCTAGGTACAGCCTTCTTGTGTGTGACTTGCATTATAAGAGAAGCCAGAGCTAAGTGAACTGGAGAGGTCAGTAAAATACTATTGTTCAGTCTTGTTCTTTGCTTTTAAGGTAAGTTGATCCTATTTGCAGAGATGTCCTTTCAGTAATAACATTTTTCTGATTTTACTAACAGACCCAAGAATAGAAGTGTTTAATTAATGAAGTTTTTAAAAAAATACGGTAAGCCACCTTTGCATCTGAAAACAGCAAATCTGTATACAAACAACTGAACAAAAAAACCTCAAAATGCATTTTATTTGAAGAACGGAAAGAACAGAAGTCTTGCAACTAATCAAGAAAAGCTTTCTATATCTGCTTCATCCAACCTTTTGAATCCTTCTTTAGGAATGATACTTTCCATGGTTTGATGCTTACAGCTTCATAAAGAAAAACTTTTGTCATGGAAACCTTACTCTCTGCTTTTATATAATTTTAATAGCAATATTGACTTACACTAGTTGACCATTATTTTGATGTCCTGGTTCTGGTAAGGACTAGAAATTGTATGTTTCAGAGGAAAACACAAGAAATCTTTGGTGGTAAGCTGTGCACTTACAGACTTCTGTACAAAGTAAGCAATCAGAAATATATTTGGGCAGAAACTGAGTAGCTGTTCTGAAATTTTTTGTGACTTAGAATTTTTGTAACTTGAGTTGTAACTTGAGAGCTGACACATAGTTGATGAAAAATGACACACAGAATAATAAATGCTGTAGGCACATGTGCTTGTTAGGGGGGTAAACGGTTCTTTGCTGTGAGAAATTGTAGCAATAGGGTAGTTAATGAGTAATTCTGTGATACAAGTGGGAAGATCTTTTGTTCCTGTTATGTCCTACTGAACTGATTTTAGGAACAGTTCTGTGTGAGTAACTAGACTTATTTTTCTGAGCAGATGGTGACTATATGGTATGTTTATAAAACTCATAAATACTACTCAGTTCCCCCTCTGTCCTATATTAGCTTTCTCTGACATTCAAGAACCAAAGCCTGTATCTGAAAAAGGTCACAGATATCATAGCAATGAACATTTAAATTCATGGATCCTACAATAACAATAAAACAATGTTATAAAATATGTAAATATTATATAATATAAAAATATTTTTATATTACATAGCATAATATTTCATATACCCATGTGTAATATATTTGTATACGTTTATGTTTTATAAAAAAACATAAATAAAACATATCCATAATTAATGAATCCAATAATGATATTTGAATTATATACACTAGATACTGGAAAAAATTAAGCAACTCCAGATACAATCCACAGGAAACAGTGTATCAAGAAAGAGAGTTGTCCAGAAATAAAGAACAAAACACTGATAGGGAGGACGATTAATCTGAAGTAGCATCTCTTTCTGGTTTCTGAATGCCTTAAACAGCACTTGGCCTCTTCCTTTCTTCTGAAGACACAGTCAGAAACCTTCTCCTAAGGGTAGATAGCTAATCTTTTCCATTTACGGAGTAGTCAGAGATAATGTTGCTCTCTGGTATGATGGCTCACTGGTTGGTGCTTCAGCAGTTAGCGAAAGTCATCCATGTTCAGATCTTTTGCTGATCTGTGGGGTTTCAAGCTGAAGAGGTAGCACTCACTGTTGTGTATGTTCTTTTTGTTTCCTTTTTCACCTTGTAAGACTTTAAATGAAGGACTCTGAGATTCAGTGAAGAAAAATGCTGAGAAGAAAGGTGCCAAGTGACGCTGTAGCCTCACCTGCAGCCCTCTCACTGTCCTGAGGCATTGAACAGGCAGCCTTGGATGTCTAGTGCCAGGTCCTGTGTTCCTCTCAGACACCTCCAAGTTAGAGCTTGTGCTCAGTACCAGCATAGCACAGTCCCTTTTTAGATCTGGCCTCTAGACACGGATTTTGAAAATAGTCAAGTTTACATTCATTAAAACTACTGGGAATATTCATGTGTATAAAGTAAAGTGTTTCAGGGCCCAAAATCCATGCCCAAATGTTCATCAGTACTGGTCTATGGGTTAGGCCTTTGTTCAGACTGCAATCTTGCTGTTTCCACTAAACACCCATTTGCTTGTGCATAAGATCACAGGACTGTTTGCCTGTCCTCCTACACAGAGAAAATAGAAGTGGTCCAGCCTGTGAACCGATTCTTCTGATGCCGAGAATAACAGAGGTCTGGGTAGGAAAAGCATGCCGCAGTGGGCATGATGCCCCAAAAAAGCAATCTTTACAATAATTATTTTAATTACTGTTGAGGGCTTGCATATCTTGTCTTCCTCCTCCATGTTTTAGAAGATGTTGGTCAGTAAGGTACCAACAATACACAAAAAAATTGAGCAGTACTGTGATAATACTGACATTTATGTAGGTCTTTTCAAAGTATTGGCAAAACTGGAAGGGCTGAGCTGTGGACAATAAATGATCAACTTAAAAGTTACTCACTGGGCTGAGGAGCGAAGTCCTACAGTGTTGAAGAGCAAGGTATTGTATAAAATGTGAGAGCTGCAGTAACACGCTCTTGCTCTTACTCCTGCTGCTGAAGACTGTCTTGTTTCGGCAGCAAGGTGGGACTTCTTGGTCTTGGGTGGGCAGAGACTAGGAGATAACCAGCACCTGCTTGGAGAGGAGTTAGCACCCATCCTTGTGCAGTGCCAGCCTGACTCCAAAGGCTTTCCACGGACACAACAGCCATCAGGCAGAGCTTCATGGAGCCACAGAGACAACATGAAGCAACTGATATTGTAAGACTTCAAAGAGATTCAAACAGCATCAGTCTGTGAAAGAAAAGGGGAAAACATTTGCTCAGGTTTGGATGTGAAAGCTTTGCACTTGGCGGAGTCGTAGGTATAGCTTTACTGTAAGGCAATATGGGAGGCAGGTTTTGATAAAATGCTAACAGGAACGTTAGCTTTTCTCCACTGCTGTTTTCAGTCACTTAGAAAGGTAAATACTATTTACCCTCATACAAGCAGAGGGATGCTGCCTGGCTTTAAGCAGCCTGACTGTCCCTGCAGTCACTTAAATTACGTTTTTAAATGTATTAATAGGGCAATTTTGCAATGGTATTTGGGAATTACATTTTGGCTTGCATGTGTAAAGGTATGAATTAGGAGCAGCAAAGAAAAAGCTGTTTTAACTCTGATTCGTGAATTTATTCACCAGAAAAAGAATGCTGCTGTGAACAATGATTTGGGGAATTAGTCTTTCATAGCGGCTAGAAGAAGAAAAGCCGCCGTTTTCACTGTTCCTCAGTCCTCTTTCAGCGTTTCGCAGACTCGTTATTTAGGAGCCGGGCTGCGTACGCACAGTCGGGTACGTGGTGGCCCGCGGGTCGCCAGAACCGGAGGCGAGCAGGCGGCGAGGCGCGCGGCCGGCTCCGTCTCTGAAGCACATGGGCCGGACCGGGGAGAATACTACCAGTGGGAGTCTCTGTGGCGCAATCGGTTAGCGCGTTCGGCTGTTAACCGAAAGGTTGGTGGTTCGAGCCCACCCAGGGACGTGGTTCTCTTTTGGCTCCCCCGCGGCCGGGCCGCGTTTTGTGCGTGCGCGCCGGGGGAGGACGCGAGAGCAGCGCTGGCGGCCGGTGCCGGCGCCGCGTGTTCCGGGGCAGGGGGCCCGTGGCGGGGAGCGGGGCGCGGCGGCGGTAGCTCCCGCCCTGGTAGGGAACGGCCTCGCTGCTGGGCGGCGCCCCCGCGGCCTGTGGGACGAGATGGGCCCCGGCCTGCGCCGCCCGCCCCCTGTGGGGCCGTGTCCCTCCCGCCCTTGCCTGCCCAGCGAGGGGGCCGCCTGCGGGGTCCCCGAGCACTTGTCCTCGTATCCGCCCCGCCGATGCGGGCCCCAGGGGCGCCCCGGGCTCTCCCCGCAGCCCCCGTCTTCCGAGCGCTGCTGCAGGCACGCGAGAAGGGGCTGCTTCGGCGCTGGGGCGCGCAGCGGGGGCGGTGGCTGCCGCGGCCAGCTACTGCCCTGAGGCTGGCAGGGTCAGAGGGCTCGGGGAGCTTCTTTGCCCCGCGATGGAAAGTGCGAAGGGAAAGAGCTTATTTGAGCTGCACCACGATAATTAACGATGCTGCCAAGCGGTTAGGGTTTGCTGCCGGGGATACTGCGCTTACGGCACCCCAATACTCGAGCTATCGCCATCAGAGAACCTGGGTCGGAGCCGAGGCTCGGGGGGAAATGCCATTTGCGAGAAGGATCGTTATAATTACTGTTGCTCGCGATTGTCGCCCCTATCGCCGGTGCTCAGGAGCCGACACGCACACACGGCGGTTCCGTCTCTCCCCGATGGACGAAGGCAGCGCGGTTTCCCAGCCTTCACAACCGGCGCTCAAACCGCCGGGAGGAAACGACGCCGGGGAGCATCCTCGCAGCAGAGAGCCGGCCGCGGGGCTCACTGCCGGGGCCCGGCGGGCAGCACCGCCCGCTCCCCCGGAGCCGCCGCGGTCCCTCGCCGCCCGCAGCGGGAGGTGTGTCCAGGCCCGCTTCCTGCTGGCAGGCAGCGCTGCCGCCCCGGGCTCGCCCTGCCCGCACCAAGCCGCTTTGCATACATGAATGTTACAAGCAATTACGTTGGGAGCGTCGCCTAAACGTATCAATTAGAAGCTGGCACCTTCGGCGTATCTGAGCCCGTGAGCTGATGGCAGGGAGCGTTTCGGCGGCGTGAAACGCGGCTGCCTTCCAGACCGACTTCTGCGAACTCGGCGAGGATCTATTTACAGTTTATAGAAAACAGAATTCGTATTAAAAATGCCCCCTTCCCCCGTGAAGTTGTATTTCACTGACCTTTCTTTCCAAGTCACCTGTTTTGAATAAAGGATATAGCCCTCTTAAAGGTCAGGCTGTGCCATTGATTCACCATCGATGACAAGATACGGCCCTCGCTAGCTAAGGTACCGCAGAAACGGCGTGTATTTAGAAACACCGAAGAATCATTTGAAAGTAACAAACCCTAAGTCGTTGATGTGCTGTATCTGCAGCAGCTCGCTGGTATATTTTTTTTCTGTCACCCGCATGTTTTACATTTGGGTAAAACCTTTTGAAAAACCGGCCGCCGTGTGCTCAGCATCAGGGTAGGTGTAGGTCGGCGCAGGACCCACCCAGTAGCGTTAGCAACACTTAACCCATAAATATTTCCAACTGGGCAGTAGAATTTTATTTAACTAGAGTCATTTAGATAAATCCCCGTCCTGGTGTTTCCATGTTGTTTGCAGCGGCAGGACGCGTTCAGCCCGGCAGCGCTGGGTTCGCTGCAGCCAGCAAAGCCTCACGGGGGACAGAAATTTTACAACGTGCATTGGGCTGTGCTTGGGTTGCCTCGCTAGCAGGCAGGCGTCGAGAGCTCCCAGGAACCAACAACCAAAAATTGATCATGTCGGAGTAAAGCAGCAATGGCTGGAAAGGCAGTAACAATTTAGGAGCTAAAATTTACCAAACGGATCCTTCAGGAAGAAGGACAAGCGGTTCTGCTCCCCTAAAGTAAGTCTCGCTCTCCTTAGCGAGTCACAGATGGGTTTTCTCGATGTGATTTTTTGCTGACCCCGAGGTTTGTTAACACTTCGTACAGTTGTTGCACATTGGTGTGCAAATGTGCACCATCAAACTTGCTCACATGGATGCGGTGTGTGACCATACCGTGGTCCTATGACACGTGTGCAGAAGGAGGCTCTTTCAAGGGGACATCATGGGCTCAGCCATGGCAAACCACGCTTGGGCAGGGCTTCATAAACTCACTTTGTAGAAGTGGAAAGCTCGTGCGTGGAAAGTGCCTCATCCCATCTGCTCACTAATTACAATTAAGGTTATGGAAAACGGGAAACCTGATACATTTTTGGGAGAAGATAGGGAATCGAAGCTTTCTTTGTATGAAGTAAATTTTTTTTAGAGGTTAGTGGAGCTTTCAGTTCTCAGCCATGAAGAAAAGCTGCTCATAGCTGTGTGATGTACCCAGATAAACCATCCGGTTCTTAGTTAATCCATTTATCTATATGCAGTTTAGGATAAATGCCGTTCTAAGTATAATAAGGGACTGCATCATCTGGTACTTTTAAGAAAAATATTTGACATATTCGAAGTGACCTCTTAACAAATACCGAGTTAAATTCCAGCGTTAATATTTCTAACTAATATTCCAACCAATTTCTAACGCAGCTGGGGACGAGTCGCCGTCGAAACGGCCGAGAGAACCCACGACCAGACGACCCCCAGCAGCAGACGACCTGGCATTTCTGCGCCCGCCGCCGCTGACGCCCGAGTACATCCCGGGAACCCGCCGCGCCCCGCGGCTCTTTGTTCGGGACGCGGGGCGGAGGGCAGGCCGGTGGCCCGGTACGGGCGGCCGCCAGTGAAGCTGGGGCAGAGGGTACAGCTCTGCCGCGGTCCCCCCACCCCGCCGCGGGCAGCGCCCGGGGGCTCCGCATCTCGGGGCGGGGAGGAGCCGCCGCCGGCCGCCCCCGGCCGCTGTTCGGCGGGATGGAGAGCTCGGGGGGGGCGGTGCTCCCCGTGGGTGCGCCCCCCCACCCCCGCCCGCCGCGCCCCGCGGGGCAATGGGGGAGGGGAGGGCACTGCTGCCCGCACTGCGGGCGCCCCCGGCCCGACCCCCGCCTTTACTCCGGAAAGGGGGGACGACACACGGGACAAAAGACCACCTGCCCCCGCCAAGGGAAACCCCAGGGGAGAGGTGGGCTGTGCAGGGAAACCGGGGGCATCCGTGCCGCCTCCTCCCCTCCCCGGGGCTTTGCGCTGCCTCCCGCCAGCGGGCGGGGCGGTGGCGCCCCCGGGGCCGCGCGGAGCCGGCGCCCCCCCGCAGCCGCCCCCGCCGCCCGCCCCGGCCCCCGCGGCGCCGCCGCTGGCCGCCCCGCAGCTGCTCGGTAGCCTCCCGGGAGGGGCCGGCGAGGGCTGGCGCGGAAGTCCAGGTGCGGGGCGCGGGCCCCCGCCACCCCCACGGAGCCATCGCGCTCCCGGGCGCTGCCCCTGGCCCTGCCTGCCCCGGCGCCGGCGGCGGTGAGCAGAGCCGGCGGGGTCCCGCGGCGGGGGGCCGGGGAGGGCGGCCCGCGGCGCATCCTCGGCCGGCTGCGCCCGGCGAGCGGCTGTACGGGAGCGGCATCCAGCCGAAACGGCGTCCGGAGGGCTGCGGCGGTGGCCGGGCTGGAAATAAAGCCGCTTTTAAGCAACCCCCTTTGAACTTTCGCCAATATTTAATGACTTGGGAGGCAGATAAGACGGGGAATAAAATATTCCCAGTCTTAATAAAGGCGGGGACCCGGAATAGTTGAAACATGAAAAAGTGTAGAGCTCGCAGAAAGGGTGCAGAAAACAGCCATCTTGAATATTTTAATCTCTGGCAAGTGTTTCTTTGGAACAAAATGGATGTTGGAGGGAAACAGCATAGTTAACATTACTGTAGCCTTCCATTTCTAACACCATCCCTCTCGCAGAATTCAGCTGGCGCGAAGCAATGAGACTGGAAGGAACGCCGCAGCCTTTCATCTACGTACAATGGCAATAAATAATCATAATCTGAATACTGTGGTCTGGAAATTTAGTACCTCTCTAAGTGATGGCGCTTTTTTTACCCACGATTTATATTGATTTGTTTGCATCGATGTAAGTCACATGTAATGCTGCAAAAACACTTTTAAAGCTCATTCAACATAAACAAATAATTGGGCTGTGTTCACTCAGAACACATTTGTAAAGATTTTTTATTTTTGATGATACTGTACGTTGTTGCTGTCACCGAAGTCAAAGGAGGTATTCCTACCGATTACTCTGGAAATTGGATCAGGCCCTGAGTTCAGAGTTTGTTGTGTATTCATGATATGAACCAATTATTCTAAGGATTCATTGTTTAGCCATAAAAATCACTCTAGGCTGAAATTAGGCTTAGAAAGTCCCCAGGATTTTTTCCACTTTTACTAAAATGTATTAATAGCTGTCTTTATTTTTTCTTTCCTTTTTTGTTTGTTTTTTTTTTTTTTCTCCCCTCAAACTGATGGTGAAAACAAATACAACATGGTGATTTCAGATGCTTTTTGTTTTCATGTAACTGCAAAATAGCTTTCCCTTTTTTACTAAGAATTGCAAGGGTATTAATGCTGGTTAGGCCTTCCCAAATTTTAAAAAGAATTTTTTTTTTTTTAAAAAAAAGGAACAACCGACTGAAGAGGGGGTGTGGTGAGAGCAGAGACAGTAAGTCCGTGGTTCAGCTACACAGGCTCAGAAAGGCTCCTTCCCTTCCCTTCCCTTCCCTTCCCTTCCCTTCCCTTCCCTTCCCTTCCCTTCCCTTCCCTTCCCTTCCCTTCCTTGGGATCATTTATTTATTTATTTCCTCGTTGCTGTTAGCTTGCTTTGGACCTACTCCTTCTCGGATAAGCTCAGCAGAAGCAATGCACTTAAAAAAGCCAAAGAGGGGCTGATAAAAATAATGCAGGGGTGGCTGGAGAGCATTGTCTGAAGATTAAAGAATAGGATTGCAAGGCAGAACTGCTTGATTTTTTTCACTTACTGATTTCTTTAATGTCAATTTGGGCAGCATTTCTAATCCTAATTGCTAAGGATAAGGTTCCTATTGAGAACTGTATTCTTATTAAAGTTTCTAATTTTTCAAGGAAATTTTGAGGTACTGCATGTGCAGATCCTGATCATTTCAGTTCCTTGCTGCAGCTTTACCTTCTGTATCTGAACATTTTTGCTTCAGTTTTCAGTGCCATACTTTCTCCCGTGGATTGATACGTTAAAATATATTTAGCATCTGTTTCATAGGCATCCTGATGTTTATACAGCATTTCTTAGACTATTTGGATCAAAAGGCACTAGGAAGTCAAGCCTCTTCCTAGTCATTTTTTACAATTGAAGCATGTAGGAATCTCGAAAGAATAGTATTTGTGAAAAGCAGAGTGAGCAAAATTCCTAAAATGCACACAACAAGCTCCATCAGAGGCTAAAACTATAAACTTGTGAGAAGAAAAGTGCATAGACTAAAAACAATAACCTAGAAAAGCAGGCGCTGGCTTCTCAATGGGCAGGTCTTGTTCTAAAAATGAAAGCAACACTCAGCTCAAATTGTTAGTGTTATCTAAGAAACAGGAAGATTTTGAGTAGATTGAATAATACTGGGAATTTGGGGACTGCTATAGGGCCCAGAGGGGAAAGCCATGTCAAATTTGTTGAAAGCTTAAGGAAATGCATTTAAATGTCGTGAAACTCCGATTTATGTGGGAAAGGTATGTAGGGTTCCAGAGAGGAAAGAGGGTGCAAAGAAGGACTAAGGATATATGCCTCTGTATTTTGTCCATCAAATGTGAAGGGCAAAGAAATTTTGTAGAAATAAATAGAAGAAAAAAATTAATTTAACTTATCTGCTTGCCAAAGCAGATAAGTTAAAAAATGTCTTTTTAATGATTACTCAAAATACATATTTTGCCTGAAAGAAATGCGTTCACAGGAAAAGAGAAACAACAGTATCATATTTTTCCCGTAAAGAATAAAGCTTTTATTCATAAAGTTCATTTGCCCTAATATACCTAAAGCATTGTTACATGAGAGGGGCTCAGACTTCTGTTAAGTATTATATCCCTTTATCATCATCATAGCTTTGGTTACAAAACCTGAGAGCTAGATTGCCCCTTAATAGGTAAAACAGGCAGGGAAAGATGTGAGAGTACTTCTGTCCACACCTTCCAGAAGGGCAAGGAATATCTGGCAACTTCCAAATAACTGAGGCCAAGGGGATTGGTTGATTTTGTATTTTACTCTGCATGGACATGATATTCTGGTTATTTTGTTTTCCTGTTGGGTCATTGCCACACCAGGCTCTGCAAACAACTATTGAGTGCTTATTAGAGTAGTGCATATATTGGTAAGAAATAATTGGTTTAACGAGCTGAGTGCTGTTGTAAATATATCTGTTTAAAAATCAGTGCAGTTAAATCCTTGTGCTGTTTAAAAGGTGATTGTAAAGTGGTGCAGTAAAATGGCAGAAAAAACTGGAGTGATCAGTTTTGGTCTCTTTTGTCTTTTTTCAGATTCCCTGCAAATATTTCTGATTTTCTCAGATGGATGTGTTGTTCAGATCACTTCTCTAAATATTGCTTCTTCTATAGCTTGATTGATAGGCAGTGACGAGTAGCTGCTATTCAAAATTTAGATCTTCAGTTTTATTGAGGACATAGTTTATCTGGCACTGTTTTTTTTCATGGATGATACAAATATTCTGAAACTCAAAAATTATCTCAAAAATTTGCTTAGCCTCAGCAGAGAGAAAGTGATACAGAAAAGGTCTGTGCCATTCCACACACTGTGCTTGGTACTGCTGGGCCTCACAGGGTTGCTGGCCCTGAGGTACTTCCAGTATAAATGAGAGATAAAACTCATAATTAATGATGTGCAAAGTTCTGAGTTTAGACAAATATTTGCAAAAATGTTTTATTCATTTGCCTTTAGTATTTAGGAATGGATTCTGGGTTGACCGGGTCTAAGTTAAATGAAAGTGAAAAAAAAAAAGTGATTTTCCTCTTTCATTTTCAGTTTGGGCAGTGCAGGTCTGCTGGAGCAGAAGTGGAGCTTCCCAGAGCTGTCGGGCACAGGAGCAGCCCTGACTGTCCTTGACTTCGCTGGTATGAATAGTTTGCTCCCAGCTTGTGACTTGTTCCGTTATATCATGTTGTTCAGAGCTTAAAAAACAAGGATCTTCTGTATGCCTAACCTAAGTATTTCCTTTTTTTTCAGTCCTAAGATCCAGTGCTTGCTTTTACTGCTGTCACACACTTTAAAATCACAGATATGCTGGCTGGAAAGGTAATAATTAGGAGTTTATTGTGGAAAGAAGATAAGATTAGTTTGCAGTAAAGATTTATTATTAGAAAAATAATAGCCTCATTTTCAAGATTTAAGAGACTTGTACAAATTACCTGCTGGATGGTTTTTTAGTTTCCACTTCACATTAGTGCTGAAAGAACCGTTTGGGGCCTATTACCCAGCTTTTGGAAAGTTTTCTTGTAGTGGAAAAAATTGTAAGGGATTTGGAAATGAGGTTCATGAAAATCTGGCTAGTAGATGTTCATAAAAATCTTAATGACTTCAGCAGCCTGAGATGAGTCTGTTTGGGCTGGGCTGGGCTTGGATGGAAACTGCTGGACTGGCTTCCTGGAGGATCTCCTCACTACATGTGTGGTGGTGATAGGGGAAGGGCTGGAAGCAGGCTTTGAAATCTTTGAGTGTATCTGTGACTCGGCCAACACCGTCTCTTTTAAAAATTATTCTGTACTATAAAATTCATTTAAAAACCAAAAGAGTACTTCTAATGCACAGGACAGTTTGGGAGCTTGTGCATAAAACTCTCTGGGTTTTCCTACAAAGGCACTTTACAATTTTATACATGCCATTTTCATGCTATAGTTTATAGCTTTATGTAAAGAGTATATTCCTCTGAACTGAAAGTGTTTTCAATTTAGTTTGTGTTGCTTTGGAGGGCTTTTTAAGCTAAAATCACAATGTATTTGACAAAATGGTGACAGTGCTATATATGGAAAAGTTGCTTTACAGCATTTCTAGAGGCTTTTACATACTTCGGAAATTTTACTGTTACTCAGGCATCTGTGTGCTTTTAACTCAAAGGCAATGCAGTTGATCTCAGGGGTAACTCGACTTTGGTGGTATTATGCGAGGGAGAAATCTAATTTATGGTTGGTTTGACAGTTGGCTTGAAAAGCGTAATGATACAAAAATAATATTAATTCATCTTAAAAAAACCCCTCTTCATAGTCAGTTCTAGTCTGGTCTGTGTAATATACTGAGCCCATGATAACTGCAGCTGGACCAGTGGGTGCTATTGGCAACTGTGGAGTATGTTACCCTCTGAAATCCGTGCTGGTTTTCACTGAACATAATTAAATCTGTTTCTCTGTAAGAAAAATTTAGGGGGTGTAGTCTTAGTCTCATGAGGCTGAATGGGCTGTCCCTGAAGCTGAGGAGTACGGTGATGCTCCTGCTACGAAGAAAAGGTGTATTTTAGGAAAACCCAGCATATTGTCATTCTCTCCAGGAAAAGTTCTTTTATGCTCAGCATGAGGCTATGTTATGCAACAGCAGCCTGGTGCTCTGCCGGACTTTGGAGCATTCCTCGTAGCACCAGGAGGAGATCTGCAGACATACTGAAAATCCCAGTATTGAAGGTGAGTACCAGCATGAGGCTGTGAAGCTGTGCGTGTCCTGGGAGGACCTGCAAGGTGAGCTTGCTGCAGCAATGACGTGATGCTGCAGCATTGGTGAGACCACAAAGCAGGACATTCTTTGTTGCCCTTACCTTTTGGGAAGTACAGGGCTGATGACATGCCGCCTAATAACACTTTTTCTTAAATGTTGTTGGTTATGCGTGGAGTCCTATTACCTCTCTCTCTCTCTGACTTTGCTGGGATTCCTCTTGAAAGATGAGCAGGCTTTGGCTGTGCCATTACTGAACCCGCAGTGAACAATAGATTTTTGCAATGAGTACAGTGGTCCCTTAGACATCCGTAAGGGAATTATTTCTGGGGTTTGGTATTTTGAATACTCTGCCGATTTAGATAGTCATCCAAAGTGTTGCTCCTCAGCCTTTTTGGAGTACGGACCTAGGTGTTGCCAGAGTTTAGAAAGGTCTGCCAGCGTCTTTGAAGGCATGTACAGCATGCGACAGGGTGAGTACAGGTGAGCACATAGCAGCTGGGGCTGTGGATGCTGCCATGACTCGCCCGGAGACCCCGAGCATCTGCAGAAGCTCCAGCCCACCACCCGCCCCAGGCAAAACCTTCCAGCCCTGAGCCCTCAGTGCCCTGGGTTGAGGAGTCCAAAGAAGGAGGAAACCTGTTGTGTTTGTGGTGGTGGCTCAGTCAGCATCACGTTCAGGCTGTTCACCCATGGGTGTATGAAAGCAAACACCCCCTCTCCTCTCTGTGATCTCGTCTCCTTGCTCTACTCCATGTTTGGAGCAGTTTTTGTGGCGTGGGTTGGGTGCTGTAGGCATCCATCCATCCATCCATCTGTCCATCCGTCTGTCCAGCCCTCCCCTCAGCCCCTGCGGCTGGCTGCGCTGCTGGCTTGGCTCCTCTGCCACAGCGGTTCCTGTCCGGCAGCGACACGAGCACTGCCTGCGCAAGATGAATTTTCGCACTCGCTTTCTCTCTCCTCTCTTCATTTCCCCTTGGGTCTCTCTGCTGGCTTTTTTGCTTCTGAGATCCCTCACTCCCTTTGGCTCTCCCCCCTCCCCTCATCCCTCCCATTTCCTTTCTTTCATTTTTCTCATTTCTTGTATTCTCCCTTCACTTATTTTTCTCTCTATTATCTTTCCTGTCCTCCTCTGCATTCTTTCAATCCCAGCAGGGCTCACGCATACAAATTGACCCCCTCCCAGCCAGTAATGTGATCGAAGCTCTTTGTGGCTCCTACTATCTCTATGGTAACTATCAGGGGGGTCTCGAGAGTGGTGGCAGACCCAATGCACCGGCCCACGTACTGTTGTTCTTGCCAGCGTTACGTGCTGACCACATGGGCTTGACTTCTCATTTACAACTATTTCTTATTTTAAAAAAATATTGATACCTTGAAGTGCTTAAACAGGGAAAATGGACTGCATGCATGAGCACAAATAGTTGTTGGGGTTCTCAGGGTTTTGGAAAATGGTTTCTGTGTTCAGAGCTGCTTTACTTAGCAGGTCTGTTGTTTTCTAACCGCTGTGGAGTGGCATATTGGCTGTTTCAAGTACTCTGGAAGCAAGAGCTACACGGCAAAAACGAGTATCCCCATTGCAGGGTAGCTAGTGGTAGTGCAGTGGGGATCGTTGTAACCACCAGCACAGGCTTAGAAGGTACGTAAGAGGGGTTTGCATGTTGTGAATGTTGTGAACTCCTGCTTTTTCCCCCGTGCTAGCCAGCCTACCGCATACCCCCAGCTGGATGCTGTAATGTTGGGTGTTAAAAACGAAATTGTAGGCAAGCGTTGGGTTAATAATGTATCTACTTGTCCACAATTTGGGATTTTTGCAAGCATGGAAGAGCCATAGGATCTGATGGAAGGAACCACTGAAACACCTGTGGTGTGCACAGAAGAAATGGACATTGTCCCTTTTGGCTATAAGGCTTTTCTCAGATAGCCAGGGATGCCAGTGGGAATGCGGGGAACCAGGGAGACTTGACGAGATCTAAGGCTGACTATGTTATACCAGATCCATTCGCTCATGAGAGAAGAAACTAGCCCTACAACTTTTGAAGAGCTTAACTTAGTAGTACAAAATTAATTTGATTCAAATATTTGTGGAAATTATTTATGCAATGCATATGATATTAAAAATGTAATTCCTGTCAGGACTGTACTCCAATATTGTTTCTGTTAAATTCTTCAAAACCACTGTGATTTTTGTCCCTCCTCCAAATGTGTCTATAACATTTATGTCCAAAAATAGTAATTTTACAAAAATCAATTTGTAATACCTGTTAATTCCATTAATAGCATCAGCTTGTAGGCAGCAATAAATAAAATCTAGGACAAATTTTTTCCAAGATTTGCATGGCTTTTTAAAATTAATTTTTTCATTTCTTATATAGATTTGTAGAAATTTCTGAACTTTAAAAAAAAAAGCCAACTAGCCGTATTATATCCTGACATTACATATTGCCACATCACTTAGGATGTGCCATGTCAATCAGTTAACTACACTTTACCAGCCTTTCTGCTATGTGAAAATACACTACAAAACCTGCACCATCCTATTTGAATCTCAACAGCCCTCAAACAATAACACTGCAGTGTTGACACTGAAAGCATCATTTTGCTCGAATCCTTGAGAGGAATAAACTTCAGGAGATGATTATTAGATTTTTCAGCTGGCTGCATAATCTATATTAACAACTTTATTAATCGTTTAGTCCACTTACCTGTACATGGATTGTGAGTTTTACATCTACCTGCCTGTGGATAAATCAACAGCTACAAACTGCCCTTTTGGGTGAAGAGCAGCCAGCGGTGAAATGGTTAACGCTGTGGGCATTTAAGTGGTCATAATTAACAGTCCATTAAGATGAATGGAGAAAGTTTGCACTTAGCGATTCCATTGTTTAATTCTGTCTGTTTACAGACTCCAGAGGACAACAGTGCAGGGCTTGACATTGCCCAGGGTTTTCACTAGGGAAGTTAGAAAATCACTTTTAAAAATAAATTATAACTTTAGATTAAAAAGAAAAAGGGGGGGAAAAATCATTTGGGAAACACATTTCCCACTTTGGGGGATTTCTGTTGTCCCAATTCACTCTCTTGAGTAAGTGGGTTTGATACTACCTACCATTTTTCTCTCCACTGAACAAGACCACCAAAACAAAGTCCTCGCTATACTTAATCCCCTCTCCATTTCACAACGATTTATATAAGCAATGAATTTTGTAGCCAGTTATTAAAAGGGATGCAGGAGGAACTCGACTTTACTAACCTGCAAAGGATCTCCTGGTTCTGAGGGGAATGCTCTTCTGCAGTGTTTAACATTTTATATAAATCCCACTATTAATATCATCAATGATGAGCGTTAAAAATATGAAACAGGACACAAACCCAACGTATCGGCCTAGAAAATCTCTACTGGAAAAAAACGTAGTTTTATTTGCCTTTTTCATCCTTAAGATTTTACAAGAATCATTTTTCAACCTTTTCTCCAGTGAAGCTGGAAATTAATTTTGTTAAAAGGAAGCTGAATTTTTCCTGTAATTTGTTCTTTCTGAGCTCTGAAGCTTTAAAAAAAAAAACCAAAACACCAAGACCACAGCTATACCAAGACTAGCAACAAAATCCTGGGTGTTGCTAACATTACTGCTGAAGAATGCAGCTTTCACAGGGAGTCTGAAGTCAGAGCTCCTGGGAGAGCTGGGATGGGCCCAGGCGGAGAATTCACTATTTGAACATGAAATTTTTTAGCCCAAATGCAGGAGTAAAACTGCTAGAGAAGCCTATCATTTCGAAGAGAGACACAGTTCTTCTTAAAAGGTCTCCATTTCATTGGTATAATTTTTTCCTTGTAAAAGATTGTGAGTGTAATTAATTATAGGCAATATATTGTAAGTGCATTTCATCGCTCCTGTATGTCTAGCTATATGACAGCGCTCAGAAATGTGGTTGTTAAACATACTGAGGAGCAATAGAATAAGCAGTCATTTTCACTAGTTTTATTCTTTATTTTGGTATCAGAGCGTCTGAAAACAGTATGACTAATAACATTTCTATGAAAATGTTTTAATTATTAATGTCAACATAAATTAGTGATAAATTTTTGCAGACACAGTTTTGGTGTTAAGAGCAGGTATACTTGATAGAAGATAACCTCAAAATACAATTATAGAATTACATTACCCATTCTCGTTAGAAATAACATATTCATGAATGAATATGGTTTTGCATGCTGTCTACAGTTTGGATTTCTTGTGCTTTTAAATGTAACTTTGAAATTTAAAAATACAATTTTTTTTAAATTAAAGTTGATGTTTTGATAAGAACTCTTGATGTTAATTTTAGCAAGGTTGGTTAAATTTAAATTAGACCGTAATAACTTACACTTATTAGCATTAAAAAAGCACCTGAAAGAGCCAGAATGATTCCTGGAGATACTGTTATCATGTTTTCCTGGCAAATCTGATTTACAGAAAGGTAAATTGCATAATTTTAAAATAGAGTTTTTAAAATTAGTTCAGCAACTTGAGTCCTAGATGTCTCTGCTTAATGGAAATAGTTAATATTTTGAAAACAAGGAAACAGAAAAAATAGTCTGAATTAACAGGAAACAGTACTTTATGCTGCATGCCCTGTTAAAACTGTGAGTAATATTTTTAAAATGTAATAATTTCTTTAATTGATTAAAAATAGAATCCAAAATATAGGAGGTCTCAGAGACTAAAGCTGTGTTTGAAGAATGGTAGAATTCTTATTCATTAAACAGGAATTAAAACAGTTAAGGTAAGTTTTCACATCCTTCTTTATGTTTTTGAGCCACTATCTGTATTGGACTGAACCAGTGAACTCCAGCAGACACTAATGAAAGATGGAATTGTTACTGAAGACATGAAGCCTCAAGTCCAGATCCATGGACTTGAGTTCACGGTTCATAGATGAGCTGCAGCTCCTGAGCACACCTCTCTGGATTTTGCTGCTCCTGAAATCTCTTTGGGTGCTTTAAGAAAGGCTTCATGCAGGAACAAACACCTCTAAAGCAGTGCATAGGGCAGTGATTAGGGTGTTCTCCTGGGAAACTTGTTTGAACACCTCAGGCTGACAGTATCACCTGAACTTACCTCTTATAATTTCTGGTGATACTGCTGTGGCTGGAGTCTGGCAAAAAAATGAGGAACTCTGAAAATTTTAGGGTTATTTCATGAGGGACACCTCATCCCAGTTTTTCACTGGAAATAGCTGTTGCTGCTATATTTTATGCTGAATTCGGTGCAGCTGGTACCCAGCAGCAACATGCCCGCTAGAGCAAACTCAAGGTTGAGGCATGCAACAGCCCTTGGTGGTTCAGCTGCCATCAACAGGCGGCAGCAGTTCTGGCCATTTTCAGGACAAAAAGTCAAGATACTGGGATTTCCTGGTCAAAATGTAGCCATCTGCCTCCGTTCATGTTCCTGTGAAGCAAGGAGAGGGTTTGGGAGGTCCATGCTTGGAAGGAGGCAGTGGTGTCCTCCCAGGGCCTTCATTCGGAGCCCATGGATGCTGTCCACTTCCCAAAACCTTCATAGCTGTGTCTTTGGAGCTTGTGTGAGCTGTGGCAGGACCACAGGCTACTTCTTCTCTATGTGATGGCTGAAGCAAAGAGGTGATTGATCTTGATCACTCAATCTGCTGTGTAGGTGGGTAGACATGTAAGGGAGCTTGCCTGTCTTTGCCTGTGCAGTATTTGTATTTGAAGGTTTGTTTTCCCACTCTGTTGGTTTCAAGTAATGTATAATCTTTGTGTAGGGACATCTTGCTCAGTACCTTGAGGGCTGAATGCAATATGAATACTTTTTTTCTCTTAAAAAAAAAGGGCACATTTTACCTCTCCATTTACCTGACACTCCATTCTTTGGTGAGTCTTGATTTGTATCACTGCTTTCATTCACCTTTAATTGCAATTGCTGCCAGTTTCACTGATAAGCTCTATATGCTTTTCCTTCTCCTTGATTTGTATGGTAACTGGCCACAAATTCCTTTGCCTTCCCCAGAACATAAGCTTTCGGTTTCCACAGATTAGGAGTTGACTGGTTGCAGCATGTTCAGCAAATGTTCTTCCTAAGAAGTAAAACCGTGCCGTTTCTTTGTTCCAGCTTTAAAGAACCTGCCACCATAACACCAGCCTTTAAATGATGATGTTAAAACGTCAGAGAGGAAAATGACCATGTGTGAAGTCATGAGTCTCGCTGATGCAGAAAGCAACCAGCCTTGAAAGTCAGCTGCGGACGGGAGATGGACAACTGCTTGCGCCAGGAGCGTACCGCACAGGAGGGACACCTGGGGAAGCAGTGCTTCTCCTGGAGATCATGGGCACCCAACTGCAGGTGTGCTGTGGGTTGCCCTTGTAGAAAGGAGAGAATTAATATATGTTAAATGCCCACTGGCTTTTCTTTTAACTTTTAATGCTAGGTTAAAAGGGTTGCAGTCAGATTCCAGTGACTAGTCAAATCTAACTTTACAATTTAAAACAATGGGATTTTACTAAGTTCCTTGGGTAACTATTCTACAAGCCTTTAAACTCAGTGCCTAAACTCAAGAAAAAACTAGTATGAGTTCTGGTGAATTTTGGAACGAGTTCAAAAAGTGAACATTTATGAGAATGGCATAATATATTTGTTCTGTATGCAAGATCTGCAGATTTCCTTCACGTGTTATTTTTAAACTCGGGTTAAACTTCCCTCCTTATGACTCTCTTACGTCTATCCCTGCACGCTTCTTCAGATGAGAGGAAGAAGGAGAATTTGCGAGTCTCATCCTTTTGTAGGACTCAAACTTACTTAAGCTGGAGAGTTATGCATATATGGCACAGGGTGGCGGATCTGGATTTATATCAAGATTGCGGTGAGATGCTTGAATGCTGCGGATTTTGTATATATGCTGCTGTATATGCAGTTAAACTTACCCAGCTTGATGTGATTGTATCAAGCTGATACTTCTGGTCTGTTAGTCTGTGGTGCAGGTTTGCCTAAAAGATGCAGCGTGGTTTTTGCAGAACACAGACAACAACTGTTGAAAAACCAAGTGGCTGTTAGGGTGTGCTAGTGAAGAAAGACAACTGCTAGAAGGCAACAGTGCCTTCAGGGAGAAGGCATTTTCTCCAGTGTGTAACGACTGACAAGTGATCCCTGATCCTGAGCGCTTGGGTGTAGTCTGGGAAATCTCATCCTAGTGGTTGTTACCGGCAGGACCGTATGGACTGCACTTTGGCCTCTGAGCCAGCCGCTCATCGGCATCTGCACTCTCTAAGCCTGGTCTCCTACCAGCAGCAGCAGCTGATGATAAATGATACTGATATTTACATTATAAGAGAACTTAATATTATAATATAAATTATATTTATTATTAATTATAATATTATTTAATAACAATTTGAAGGTACTAGAGACCAGCATGTTTTCTATATGTCAGACATGAAATTTCCAACCATTCACTTTACTGTGTGCTGCCTAGGAAAGCTGTTCTAAAAGTCAGTTTAGGGCACTATAATTATAATACATAAGTGGGTTTTGCTAATATCTGTTGTAGTAATAAATGAAGCACTGTTTGCTTTCAAGACCAGGCAGACAATTAACTTGGGGTTCACGTGATGGTTTTTCATTTTACTGGACATAAATTCACATCTCACACGTTGATATAGGGAGGGTTAAACTCTCATTTTAGGTAAAATGGCCATTATTTTCTGCAAAGGACAGCCCATAGCTCCTGTAGCACCTGCTGCCTGTCTCTGGGACATACCAGCACGTTATGCAGTTGGCTACCTCTGGTTTTGTAGTATAAATTCATTTGTCCAGGGCTAGCGCTGAGCATAGGTGCCTGCAGCTGCCAAGGACGTCCGTGGTGCCAGCTGTTCCTCAGGGCGCAGTGGTGTTTCTGTAACCTTGTTCAATGAATGTAGACCACTCATTTCTCAACAAAATTATAGTAATCACCAGAAATGGAGGCAAGACGCGGCTCTCTTTTTGGTGTTGGTATTTACAATTCACTGTAGCTGTTTTTAACAGGTCAATTTTTTTTTCCAAATGTTTTTGAAATCCCATCTGTTCTATTCATAGAGTAAAGGAAGGAAGAAAATCAATAATTGGTCCCTGATGAGCAGGAGCTTAATTTTAACTGAGCTTTCCTTGTTTGCATGTTCAAGGTAAAAACCATAATAGGTGCTGCTTGGGAGCCAGAGAAATGGATATTTTTGGGAAGACTGTGCTCCAAAGTTAGGAGAAGCCTGGCTTGAGACTCAAGATAGACAGTTTTTCTTATGACAACTTATTTCTCTTTCTTGGTAGAAATATTGATTTTTAAAGAAAATAATGAATAATGATTTCTTGTCTTGCTGAGAAAAAAATGAGTGATGATTTTGTGTCATTTTTCTGCATTTGTTCTGAACAGAGGAGAGAGGATAGCTTCAAACTTCGTGGCATATCTAGTTTGTGTAACTTTTGGGTTTGTGGAGTGTAACCATATGTGAGAGAAAGGCCATTTGAAATATCTGGCAACTGTAAACGTATCACTTACTCTGCGAGATTTACGGATGGGGTATTTGGATCTCTTCCTAAAACTCTTGCTATGGAAATTTTTGAGGAATTGATGCCATACTATTTACTAGCTGTATGATTTGGCATGGGGCTCTCTGCTGGCAGCGCCATGGGACTGATCCCACCTTGAAATGTTGTGATCCACGTTAGGCCTTGGTGTTTGAAAATTGTTTGTCTTTACTGGCAGATGCTGGAGGAAGATCAGAGCTGCAATTAACCTATTTACGGTTGAAGGTTACACATTACTTAGAAAAAAACCCCTAAACTTTAAGCCAAAAAAAGATTTAAAAGTTATAGAACAAATGGCTGAATAGAGCAAATCTGGGTTTAATTAACTATAAAATCGGTTGCAAATGTTTTCAGAGACTTCTAATGTTAAGAGTTGGGAAGCTGCTATTTTGGAAGCTCTCAGCAAGTGGCACAGCTCTCCAGGGAGTATGTGGGTGGTGGAAACGCCACGCTGGTGTGGGTGATGGAGTCGGGTCCCCTCCCTGGAATGACGATGCCTCTACCAGGAACCAGCTGAGCCTGGGACTGTGCCTGGTGCATGCCTGCACAGAGGAGTCCAGCTCGATGGACATGAATGTGTTTTAGCTCCTATTGCTGCTTCCGCTGCTGAGAAAATGCAAATCATTTGGCGTTTCCCCACTTAGAGACACTTCCTTGCGCAGTCACCTCGGGGCCGAAAATAGCATTACTGACCTCAGTGTGGACCATCCCTCCTGCACACCATTGAACAAAGCGCATTTGACCATTAACCTGGGGGGATTGTCTCATACCAAAGAGCTAGCTGCCCTCCTAGGGGGGCCCAGTGTGCATGGAGACCAGAAGAAAGCTGAGCAGGGTGAGATGTTTGAGGAAAGCCTGTGCTATAAAATGTTGCAACTGCAGATGTTTGGCAAAATCTTTTCCAAGGGGCTGGAACGAGGGGCTGTTATTAAGAATTGATCTCCTGTTATTAGCTGTGACCAAAAGGGATGACACAGGAAAAGAAAAAGTGTTGGTATTTCCAGAGCAGTCAGTATTTCAGATTATATTAGTTTATTATAGAGAAGCACCTGAAACTCTCAGATAATCCTTAGTGCTTAAATAGCAGAGATTGGCATATAATGAGTAGAAATGCGGTGTATTTTTACCAGTTTAGGCTGCAAATCTAACTTCTGATCCTTCCGAACACATCAATGGCCAATACACAAAATGTTTTTGTGGCAGAAGCCTATGCAAACTGAGGTGTTTCTTGGGGAGTAATAGGAGTTGAATGTTTAAAAAATTTTGTGTTTACTGTCTGGGGAGCATTATTAAGAAGTATTTATCTCAAAAAATTCAGCCCTTGTATAGAAAAAAGCAAACCCTACAAAAAAAAACCCCAACAGTTAGGCTTTGAAAAATGTTTTAATACTAACGCTGAACAAACAATTTTAAAAATAATTTATTCAGTGTATGTCAATAATGTAATAACTGTGATCTCAGCTCACAAAAGTAATGAATTTTGTGATTTCTTTAACTAATATCTCTATTTTTTCATTATTATCTGATAGATTAAAAATTTGATACTTGTCTTGAGTAGCTCTTGGTCAGATGTGCTGAGAATAAACTCTGTTCCAGTTCTGTAGTCAGATGAGTGTACAGGCATATCGTGGGAGATTTTTACATGTGTAGATTTAAAATCTTTCTCACATAGGAATGTTTGCACATTATTTGTTGAGCACTCTACACAACTACTCAGTTGCGAACCCAACTGTCGCATTTTGCATGCTGTTTAAGTCAGCAAGCTTTTCTTAGCAGTTCCATTTAATGCTTTTCCTCGTTCATTTTCACTGGGGATAAGTTGATGTCTCATTGAGTCTCCATGATCTTGACCCCCCAGGCACTGAGAGCTGCCAAAGGTATTTTATGTGTCATTAGCGCATGTCAGGGAACTCTCCTCTTGCAGACATAATGATCTTCAAGCAGATACTGTTTTTGATTACGGAGATGACCATGTAACCTTTTAAAACTATCAGTTTATGCTGAACCCTTAAGCACAGCGTGCAAATGCTGAGGGGAAGATGCTGCTCTGCAGGCACTGCTGCTGCCAACAGCTCTGCCGTCTGTCCTGAGGCACGTGGATGAAACCCCAATAAACACAGCATGCGAGTACCTCACGGTCATCGTCATTGCTTTTCACAGCCTTTTGGTGAGGTGGCAAAGTTATTTCAGTTTTACAAGTGACAACAGAGGTACAGAGTCGCTGCAGTCCAAATCCTCAAAGAGATCTAAAGAACTCATTTCCATATAGGCATAAATAGGAACCTGAATCCTGGTCTGTCAGGTCCCACGCAGGCTGCCAAAACGCCGGTCCGACCCTGGTACGGGTTTTTGGTATACTGACATCTGTAAGCGATGACATAGTCACACACCCAAAGCTTTGATAGGACACTACAGACCCTCCCTGCTAACCTGGAGCGAACCGTCATGAGCTGCCCTCGGCAGGGAAGGACAGCAGGGCTGGTGCTCAGCCGGTGCCGGCCCCAGTTCATAGAATCATAGAATCATAGAATGGTGCTCCAGCCCTCTGATCATCTTCATGACCCTTCTCTGGACTCTCTCCATCACCTCCTTCGACCTGATGGCCACTCTGCTTTTGATGCAGTGCATGGTTGGCATCACCTCTCTGGTGCAGGTTCTGCAGATCCTTCCCACTAGCATGAGCTTCATTTTTTTTCCTTTGTAAAAGAAACTTGTTTCTGGGTGTAAGGCTTAAGTCTCAAAGGCTACATGGGTGTTGTTAGGATCTGGTAATTTTACTGCTATGGAATAAGCTGTTTGTTGGGGAAATTTCCTTGTAGTGCTGGGAGCTGCAGTTCAGAACACTTTCACTGGCCTAACAAAGTAGAAACATTTACAGGCCTCATCAGGAGTAAGTAATAACTTTAATGGAGCACTTAATTAGTTCTGCTCTTTTCAGACAGGATCATTAGAATTTAATGAGGATTAATAATTTCATAAAGCATGGAAATATATTGCCCCAAGCAAAATACGGTAACACACATTTCACAAATAGCTATTTTAAATTAATGCGGAGACATTTTCTCATATTGTTGGATGATCTATAATATTTTTATGTAGTAACTCTAGGTAAAGTATATATTTGGCTCACATTATAAAGTGTGTTGCTGTTTTAAGATACAAAGTCCCCATTGTTTGTGAATAGGAATATAAACCTAAATACAGTGATGTAAATGTAATTCTTTATCACTGTTGGCTTTTTTCTTGAACATTTTAAAGACAAAGCTACGATCACCTAGAAGCATCATTGAAGAGCAGCAGAATTCCTTTGGCATGTGCTATAATATTCTCTTCTGTCAGATCTATCACGCTACTTATCTGAGTAAAACAAGCACATTATCTGTTTGAGAATAAGATGTCATAAAAGAAGGACAGAAAATATTTATCAAGCAAATATATTTGGAGCTATTTTAGTTTGACATCACCTGAAAACATAATAGTAATGGAACAAGCAAAACAAGCATTCCATTTAAGGGGACTTTTGGTTTAGTCTAGCATTTTATGTTAATTTTTATCAACAGTTTTTGTGTCTAAACTATTGTTCATGGTATAAAAGAAACCATTTCTCATGTCCAGATTCTGGGCTGGTTTAAATTGGCCTGACTACCACTGACCTTCAGCAGGTTGTGCTGATGTGTATGAGTAGAGGATGGGGCCCAAACGCTTTAATGAAGGCATTGGAAGTCCTAGAAGAGAAGGGAGGAAATTCCTTCTGCTTCAAGTGTCCAAAGCTATTGTATATGCTATAACTGGTGATGACTGTTCTTCACAGAGTTTTTCCTTTGGTGCTTGAATACGTAGATGTCATTCTTTATTGTATTCATTGCAAATTAAAATAGTTGATTAGTAAAACTGAAAATATGATGGGTATTATGAATTGGCTTTCTCAGTGTGGCCTGGACTTGCAGGCTAAGCAAACATAGCATAAAATGGAGGCAGCCAAAGAAAAGTGTTGTTCCTGACTGCCCATCCCTGTAGTGTGATGCAACATATGTAAGTCTAACACGGTTAAATCAGTATAAAGCTGGTGCAGTGGGGCAGATATTCAGACTTGCACAGTTTCTAATCTTATTCCTGAAAGAATTATAGCCTGGATTAAATATGTCAGAGTGAGTAGGGGCCAAAGCAGAGCTCCCCTGCCATTGGGGCTGGGCTGCGGTACCCTGTTATTAGAGCATTGCTTGTGGGGAGATCTGAATTCTGTTTGCTGTAGCAACACCTAGCCAAAGCACAGAAAGATCAAACTATTCAGCTTTTCATGATGGTCCAACCCATTTCATTTTTTAAAACTGCAGAGCAGTAAAATGAACCATTCTTACTTGCTGGCTCTTCTTAGAAAAAAAACTAGCAAGAGAAAACCCTGGCTCAAACTTCAAATACATAACACATCTCCCATCACAGATGTGAAAGATAATTACCCACCAGATTTTTTTTTTCAGTAGAAGTTTGTATTTAAAATGAAAAATGTGATCATTACAGATTTTCAACAATTAGATGAAAAACTGCTAGCAATATATATATATATATATAAAAAATATATATAGGTTGAAAACTCTGCAGAAGATGAGTAATTGGAGTGAGCATTCCGAGTATTGTCCATCCAAATATGCAACAAACTGTATTGTACTTCTATCAATTTTTTTATTAACTTTTATAGTACTTAAGACTAAAAGATACTTTTTCTCAGCCTCTTTTTCATCTTCCAAGCATGATGATTTCTGTTACTATAATGATTGTTATGTACTGCAGCAGCACTGAGGCTCTAGTGATTGGAAATCGAGAGCTACTCTTCCCATAAAACAAAAAGACAATTTCTCCAAGAAAGCTGGCAAATATAAGAATATAGGATTGGGGACAGGTGGGCGCAACAGAGCAGGGAAGACGTTGCAACGGCACCTTGTATTGTACCTGCAACTGTGAAGGGTGAGATTTGACCACTACTTGGTAATCAGTGAGTGGGAGTTGAACAGACACATGGCGTGGCAGCATTTTAAAATCCCCGGGGCCTGATGCTAGCTGTGGTACCTGCGAGCAGCGCTGGGAGTGAGAGACCTGCCCAGTCCTCCCGCTGCTCTCTCTCCTCCTCTGGATCAGGTGCTGGAGGTGGCCCAGGTTCAGCCGCGATGGTCGTTTTCCCTTCCCGTTCTGCAAGAATTTTCCCTTGGTCTCCCTAAGCAAGTGGGAAGGTGAGGGAAGGAGGAGAGATCACGTCTGGTGCCTCAGTTACTTAATTTCTACCTGCTTTGGAGGGGTTGGTGCCATGAAATGACTGTGCCTTCCCCTTGGGATGACAAGCGGTGGAAATGTCTCCGTGCCCGCTGCCTGCCCTGGCACGCACAGGTAGCAGGCAGCCTTACACTGCTCCTCCTGGCTGGCCCTGCTGAGGGCATTGGAGGGTTTTCCTTGAGGAACAATTGTTTTTCACTCACATAATGAGTCTTTCCTCACAATAACGTGCAAAGAAAGCGAATGGAGGTAACGGCTTTTCTTTCTGGTCTAACCCAGACCTTTTATGTTATTTTAATGTTGGTTTATGTTTTAATTAGTGAGCAATTGGCATCAGCAGTTGTACACTTGATCATATATCCTATGATCTAAAACCTAGCTACTTGATCCCGTAAGGTGATTAGCATCTTATTACTGTATTTTATTAAATATTGATGCCAAAGTTTTCTTTTCAGCATTGCAACTCCTTGTAGTCAATTAACAGTAAAATAAAAAGCTTTCAATTTGGTGAGAGCTACTGTAATTATATTTACTTTGCAATTTATTACCATATGTTTAAAATGTTTAAAATGTTTGTGTTACACCTAAAAACTTCATTAAAAGAACGTTAAAGCTGCGAAGTGTAGTACTCTGAAATTACGAAATGGGGGAAGTATGTTTTCCTGTACAACTTTAAAACTCTTCAGGGAAATCAGAACTGCGCGTTAGCTGTCTGGACTGTGTATACAGCGCGTGAGGAGAGGCAGGCACCTCCAAATGGGATAGAAACAAGCCCGTGTGATGGTCTGGGAGCCACCTACACTCATAAATTGGGAGCGCGAGAGACAGGGCTCCATCTGGAATTGGAGCTCTCTCCAGAAGTGAAGCACCTGACTGCAGTCAGGAAGGAGATTCCCTCGTGTGTGTGGGACCTGCAGCCTGCCGTCAGCTGCTGTGCTGATTTACGCTCCTTTCCCCAGGGCAGAGAGACATTGGGAGAGTCTCTGAGAGAAAGGCACATTAATGGGGAAAACTCCCCAGGTCCATACCGCAGTGAAATTTCTGTTTACTTCAGGGAGAGCGTAACATCCTGGCTGTTACAAGGCTGCTTATACATTGTGCATATGACTGTAACTGGATGGATGTAGGAATTGTTGGAGGAGTAGCAGCTGGACTGGAGGGCTCCCCGTCTCAGGCATCACCTCCACTGCTGGGTGTGGAGATGCGCTCTTGGCCACTTTCTGTGGCTCAATGGATCTTCACTTCTTTGCTGAACTTCATCACTGTCAAAATGAAGGGGTTAAATGCCCCCAAGCAGATTTGCCCTGTAGATGGGAGCTAAGAGCGTTTGAACTCCCTTCAGTCTATGCAGAAGTAGCCTAAATCTGCCATTGCTGTGCAAGTCCTCAATCAGGAAACGATTTTATAGAAGAGATTACTGCTGCTAACTGCAGGGGCATCATAAAACCAGCAATCCCTGCTCTACCTCTGGAAGGAGAGGCTGGAGGTAAAGACAGAGAGTTTCAGGCTGTGCATCCCAAATGGATACAGGTGCTCACTGCAACCCCAAGGGAAGCGAGCAGCCACCGCAAACAGTGCGACTGAAGAAAGGCTCGTGTCCTCAGTGTACTGCTCTAGCAGAGGGCTGAAGATTGTTTGCTCTTTAATGGAAGTTGAAGTTCATTTATATGTTTCAAGAGAAGCTCAGAAGGTAGGCACGAAGCACACAAACCCAGCTCTGATTTGACCTTCACTGTTATAGTTTCTTTTTCGTTCAGGAGGACCTTCGAGTTTGTATGTCCTGAAGCTTTTACACAGTCTCATTCTGGATCCAAGTTTGAACTCTGGGGCTACTGTTCATGTCAGCACAAGAAATACTTTACAGTGAGCACAGTTCCTGCTGCTCCACCCCACATAGCTACACTGGTAGCTTTTCTCCTTGCAATGGGTTGCTTGGAAAACCTTTGCCTAGTGTCCTGGCTGGAAACTATTGGACTTGACTGAAGTTTGTGGGCCTGGGAGCTATTTAAATAATAGAGGATTTGGGCACCACTTTAAAATGCTGTTTTCATGAGCACATAAATCCCATTTAACAGTATTTTTGTCAAACTGCTACTTTATGTGATGCTCCCTATGTGATGGTATATGATACAAGCCTAAAATGTGTACTTCAGTGTGTTTCAACCTCGACATCTGGCTGAGTTCTTCAGCTGGTGTGGATTCATGTAGCTCCTTTGGCTTTAGAGGAGATGTGATGATTTACACCAGCTAAAGAGAGGGTCCCTCTTTCTAATGTTGTTTCTTTCGGTCTTTTTTTATGTGGTATTTTTCTGTCCTTTCATTTTCCATTCTTTTACCAAGAATCTTAAATGTTTCCCTGTAAACATTAAAAATCCACTGGTGTCTTTGGCATCAAATATAACAATAGAACTTGTTTTCACATCTCTCCATGGTACAATATAGAGGCATTGCCAAAAGCTATCCACTATCATTACAAACATGGGAATGGAAAACATATATACACATAGAAGTGTAACCTCTTTCTCCAATACAAGTTTATAATAGCAACAGTGAACTTGACCCAGTGTGTTTCCTGTAGGGATAAGGTGACCTGCAGGGGTTAATGGCCCGTGGCTTTGCCTTGGGCTATCATCTCACCCAGCCAGTGATTAATCCTGGAGAAATGCCCTTTGCTCCCATCATTATCCCTTAAATGGAGCCTTTAGAATTCAAAATGATTTTGGAATGGAATTTACCACTGCCCTGTGCTCCATTCATTGCAAGGAACTTTACTGTAACTGCATGTCACACTTGCATAAATAACCTTCAGAGTGGAAAAAAAAAAAGAAAGACTGGCCCAGAGAAAGAGCATAAAATTCCAGTGCAGGCTACTGCTGCCGGTAATATTCCAACAGCAAGGTGATGCAATACGGGGAGGATACAACTGCTTCAGCAAGTGGAGGCAATCAGAAAGCCCTAAAATATTTGCTATACGTAAGAATTTTCCTGTGCAAGCATTAACTGTAGCATATTTTCAGGCAGAAATGTATTGTGTTTTTGTTTGTTTACTTAGCTGGTTCCCAAGCATATTCTTGAGAAACTAGGTTCTCTTCACACACTTAGGACAGCAAGGTCCCTGCGTTGGAAGTGCGTGGTCTGAGGAGAGCTGTCTGAGGAACTGGGTTGTTCCCTTGGACAGGCAGGTGCAGAAAAGACTGCGAGTGTCGAGGTAGTGTTCTGTCTCAAAACCAAAAAGCTTCAGCCCATCTGCTGCATTCTCCTGCAGGTCCATCACTTGCAAATTGTATCTGCTAGCATAGCAGCTCAGGTACTTGTAGAGCATATCGCTTATATTTTATTCCTGAGAAGGCAGTAAAATCTGTTGTAGTACAGCAATCTGCACTCCCAGTCCGTGACATACTCCCCTCTTACACCATCTGATGTAGGTTTCATACCTGGCTCTATCAAGATAAACATGCCTAGTACACGTGGCTGTAGAAGCGATTAAATTTACTTATTGTTTTTTATCTTTTAATAGATGCAGGTTTTCTCATACACTGTCTCAATCAAGGAATGTTCCAAATAGGAAGTTATTCAAGATCAGTGCTGGACAACCAGTTTAACAGAACTCTACCATTAGTACACTGGTGGCTAAAGTCTGCAATGCCATCCTTGCAGGCTCCCATGTCATCTGCACTGATCACACTCCCACCTCATCAAGCACGTATTCCTAGTGTATTCAGAGTAATTTTGCATGTGGAGCCATGTCATCTGTTGCATGTGGTGAGTCTGGTGGTTGTGGTCACCCAGTGTGTGGTTGTATTTTGATCCTAGTCAGGGATGCTTTTATTCAGTAGCATCTTGCATACTATTTTTTTACTTTATCGTGGATCAACCTCAGGCAAAGCAACCTATAGTGCCCGTAGAGTGGGAATGTTCTCCAGCTGGTTCAGGGTTGTCAAAAAAGGAGTATGGGATGCTCTCCAATAAGCTGCTCACTATTCCTCTGGTGTGTAAACAGCACACAGCAGAGTGAAGCAGGGTTGTCCAGCTCTGGAAGCCAGCCCTGGCTCCTGAACACTGTACCTGTGTGGTGCTCATCTGCTAGAAGCTGCTAACTGCAATATAGAGCATCTCATAAGCAGGGATGGTCATGGTCTTCTCTTCTACCCTTCCAATGAGTGAACCCAAGTCAAGACATTCACAGAAACTGGGCTTCCACATTGTGCAAGCATTCTCTTCAGGTGGTGCCAGGAGTGGTTTCTGATAAGTGTGGGTGATGCTCTGAACCTGTATCTCGCTTGCTTACCGATGAGCCTGAGATTGAGCCTGATCTTCGGGCTGTGTGGAGCCCTGGTCTCAAATCCATGTACGAGAACTTGGTGGATTTGTGGCTGAAGGTACAGTGCAGGCCAGCATAGGAGGAACATATGTGTTGAACAGCTTCAACATTTGAAGCCTAGACCTTTATATACTTTGGATTTACTTTTAAAAATTTACTCCACCTCCCCTCCTTCCTCAGTAGCCAGAAGCAGCCATGCTGCTATGCTGTGGCTTTCTGTTGCTGCTGGGCCACCTGGCAGCAGCACCCAGAGAGTAGTGCGGTTCCTAGGTTTGGGGACTGGGACTCTGGGGTCCTTTGCTGTCCAATGCAGAGTTCCTGCTCTGCATTGTGCCAGTCAGACCTGACACAAGGGCAGCTAATCCGAATATGGTTCTTTGGCTTCCTAGCCTTCTTTCTTGGAAACAATCTCAGTAACCTCTCTTGTATCTCACTCTCCATTCACGGTGTCTCAATTAAATTCTAAAGTGGCTGGAGGACGTGTCACGCTATGCAAAGATGCAAGACCTCTTGGGATACTGTTGGAGAGCTATATCAACCAGAGGGTGCAATGCAGACCCTGGAGCTACCTCTGTCTGACCCACTCCCTCATATTTTGGAATATTTTCCCCATGCTTTCCTTAAATTTTCTTCGTATTCCAAAATCAGACTAAAGCTCTGAATATATTTTTGTATTAAGTCTGCGTTAATTGTAGGTAAAGATTTACCATTACTTTTTTAAAATAACACAGAAAAGGAAAAAAAAAGTGAGGAATGTATTTTTTCCCATGGTGCCTGAAAAAAGGCATTAAGTGTGTTTGTGATATTTGTCTTTTTTAATAAGATTTATCTTCCTGCTTATTTTTCATCAAGATTGTAAACATTATAAAATGATGTTGTTTAATTATCAATACTTACATAACTCCAATGCCTATAAGATTTTTGGGAGAAGTCTTTGCTTCTTCGTTAAGAGAAAACCGCTATTCAACATAGGAGATTCCTAGTACATTCTTTAGCAAAACCAGGTATCAGAATAGATGCTTACATATATACATAAACATAAGTGTATATAAAGAGGAGTGCATATCTTTTTACTTTTGGGAATCATTTCAGTTCTGGAAATCAGAAGGAAAAAAGCTTACAGTTAAATTTTTTAAGTGTTGCAGCTGTTAGGAAAAAAGGAATTTTGTCTGAAAGCGGAGAGTTCTGATTCTGTTTTACTGGGAAGGAGAAACAGTAATAAATTGTATCATGTTTACAAGCACCTGTACAAAGTGTTGCCATATGTTCAAAACCTCAGGGCACGCAGGGCCAGTACCATAGTTGGGACGTCTATCCTCCGTCCCGTTTTGTTGGAGGAAGGAAGCGTCTTGTCCCCACCTTGGGACTGGGAGAGGCAGTCTGGGATGGGACCAGTGCTACCGCCATCACTGTAATCTGGGATTATCAAAACTGGATTTATGTCATGTTGTTTATTTAAAGACAATGAAATTCCTAGTTGGTTTCATGTCTTTTTTTTTCTGCTATACTCACAGCTATGAGAAAACATTTAAAACAAGCATATGCCTGAAAATAATTCATTATGAATTCTGTTAAATTCTCTCAACTGTTTTCATTTTACCTTCGCTGCTTTAGAGCAGTGTTTCATCGTGTGTGTGGAGGGAATCAGGCACCATGGAACCTGAAACCTGAATGAGACCCTCTACGTTTTATTAGAGTATAAATAACGGTAATAATTTGATGGGGCTCCTTGAATAACACAACAACAGAATGGGGTTTGGTTTACAGCATTGTACCTTGCCTTCTCTGTAGGGCTAGTGTTGCAGGTTGTTATCCCACAGATTGGCTCCTGCCAGTAAGAAGGTTATAAATGCCCACCTTAATCACTGGCTACATCTAGAAAACCCAATTTAATCCCTATATAGGGCACCATGTCCTTCTCAAGATGCAACTTAAAGAACTTAAAAGGGTGGAAACTATGTTCTTATTAAGGTGTAGATGAGGCTTTCGTTTGATAATACAGGGGCTGGGTCAGAGTGCTGGTCCCAAGTGAGTTAATCTGTAAGGAAGCAAAGCCAGTGGTTGGTTCCTCAACACCCTGCTGCTGCAACACTGGAGGGTCCAGGACTCATCTAAAATTCCTTTTCTTTTATAAAATATTTTTCTTTTATTTAAAACAAGGGCAGGGGAAGGGGAGAAAAGAGAAAACTTCTTAAAACTTGAGAACAGAAACTTTTGTAACACGAAGATTATTTTTTTAAACAAGGCATTCTTTCTAGCCAGCTCCATAGGTTGGAACACATGAATGCACAGATGGTGTGGCACATGGGTCAATGTGGACTTCAAGCACTTACTCTGTCTCCTTCTCTTGTCTCTGCTCACAAAGAATTCAAACACAAAATATTACTCAGGGGAACATAAAATGAAAAACTTCATTGGTCTGAATAATATTTTTCCCTTCCACTTCCAACACTGTAGCTGATCGTCATGACCTTTCCTTTTCTTAAGGGGAGGAATTAGGAGATGCATTGCCTTTGCTGGCACAACCAAATTGGCTGCTTTCTAAATCACCTGGTAGACATGTTTTCCAGTAGCAAAGTAATGTCTCTGTGCCCGTTCCCTGGTACGGAGGTCCTTATGCACAACAGAAGGGGACAGGAACATACAGTGAAGCTGTGCACCAGAGATCCCTTCAGTGTATCCACATAGCTGATGACCGTGTGTATTCCCCAGACAACTTTTTCAACAGAAGAAGAGCAAACGGCCTTCTGGAGTAATTCTTGTTTGCAGAGATTTGAGTGCAGCTGTCAAGTAAGGGCAGCAGAGCCAGTATTGTTCCACAGAGACTTGTGGCATCGTGGCCATGATGCAGCCATTTATCATCAGCCTCTGTCATTCCCAAACCGGGGCCTCTCACATGATAACACAGAGCGCCGCCGCTCCTTTACTGACTTGGTCCCTGGTTAATCAGTTTGTTCAGGTTTTGAATGCTGTATTCAAGCATATTTTTAACAATGAAAAGCTCTCTGTGCTAAAAGAAAGGTCCTACGTATTTGAGTTACATTCCTTTCTTTCCAGTCGTTTCAGGTTTTGTGTCACTGGATTTGTACTAGCTGCGGCTCATTATGAGAAGTATTTGTCAGTGTGGGCACTAAGACACGCACAGCCCTACATGTGAAATTTAATTATGGGCATGGGAATTTCCTATCTGTTCACTTGAAATATTGTTGCTTAAAACTTGATAGAGTGAAGGTTTTGCAAACTGAAAGAGAGAACCATGAAGGAAGATAGACAGAGGAATAGACAGAGGGGTCCAGAGATGTCTGATGTCTGGGGACTGAAGAAAAAAGCCAGGTTCCCTTAGGAGCAGTGAATGAATGACCTTGGAGCTATTGGAACAGAGAAAAAAGGACACACCCTGAAGGCACAGAGGGATACAGGATGGAGCCTGATGACAAACACTGCAGCATGGGTCCTTGAATTGGACCGAGAGAGAAAAAAGGGCTTGGAGGGGAGAAAGAACAGTTAGGGCAGGAGGGAGTCTTCTGGCCAAGGAAGCTTTAAATCAGAGATAGTGAGCACAAGATGCATGTGCTGGTATTACAGCGCAAGGTACTCTGAAAAGCTACGGGATAAAATTGGCATAATTTTTATTTCATAGATTTGTTCTGCCTCTCCTGACTCATTAGAAAGGTTTGAGCAAGTGCCAGCTGGGTGGCAAAGGCCGAGCCCTGGTCACTGGTGCACAGCCTGACAGGACAGTGAACCCTGGTCACTGGTGCACAGCCTGACAGGAGAAAGGGACTTCACCTCCTGTCAATGAGGCCGTTTGCTGGGAACCTCCCTGCACGTGCAGTGATGCAGTTTATGTGTCTCTGCTTGAGAGGATTATATACAGTGGAGAAATCTTTCCTTACAGGTGGGCAAGCAGTATCTTTGTTGTCACTCAGGAGTTTTGTTAGGCAGGGACTATATTAAGCATTTCCTAAGTATTCAGGAGCTCTGAATGCAGAATTCAATCATGCTACAGAACTTTGCTTCATCTTTTGAACTCTCATTTAAGAAAAATCCCTGTAGTTTTGTAGTCCCCTTTGCTCAATTTAGGATATTATACCATGACTGGTGTTTCTGTCCGCGCTCTCTGTAACCTACCTAGCACAAGCAACGTCTCACCCTCTCCTCCCGGGGAGCACAGCCCTGACCCTTATCTCCATGCTGGCTGCTGTGGGGTTTTCCCAGTGGCAGAGCATCAGCCCTGTCATCAGCATCATTTCATACAGGGACATGGGGCAGAGATGGTCTTTCTTGGAGAGAAAGATATGGTAGTAGGTAGCACTCGTTCCTGCTACAGTATCACAAGCAGCTCCAGCACCATAATAGGAGGGATCGAGGCTCATGAAGAAAGTGAGGCTTCCTTAATTATCACTCTCTTTCTCCCTGCTCTAAATCCATTCCTGGTACAGCTTGAAGAAGGAGTCGAGGAGCACTGCTAGCTGCAGCCTGATGGCTAATGGCGGCATGTTAATCAGAGGAGCCTGAGGTATGGTTGCAAATTTCTCAGATATTTTTCTCTGCCTACCAGCGTGATACCTGTCACGGTCACTCACTGGCTGCTTTTCACCGATGAACATTCAACAGATTTCAGCCAAGCTTCATGACGGTCCTGTTGTCACTCATAGTGCAGCTACAGAGAGATGGATGTTATCTCCGTGCTCTTGGGAGGGGAACCATCAAAACACCGGCAGACAGTAGAGAGTTGCTGCATTGTCTTCCTGAGGCTGCAGATGGTGTGAAAATAGGGACCTTTCATCTCTGCAGAATGCTAAAATCTGAAACTTAATTATGACAGCTGTGTTTGCATTAACTATTTCAGTACCTGAGCATTTTAGCAAAATGTTCAAACCATGAGCTTTTGGTAGATGTAGTTGCCTATCAGTTATCTCTCTGTCATGTTAATGACCTCCAGTTCAAAAGAGGACTTTCAGCTTCCACCTTGTCAACTTTTGATGCTGTTTTCCATTGCCAGTATACATTGGCATGTTGGAAACTGAAAATGTAGATATATACATTTAATTTATATCGAGAAAATACAGATCTTTTCCTGTATTGATTATATTGCTTATTTTCCTGGTTAGGATGGTAGAGTTCTTTCTCCCCTGATGCAGACTATGGAGAAGATATTCTAGGTCAGTGGCAGTTCCATCTGAGGGCATCCCCTGGAGCACATCTGTTCTGTACTCAATTGCATGGCCAGAGCTGCAGCTGAGGGGCCTTTCAGTACCACTTTCCTAGTCATGGTCTTTGAATACTGTGTGAAGGATACAAATAACTGAATATTCATTTGGCTATGGGGACAATTTTGCACCTTTAGTACTTGAGGTGAAGCTGAATTTCAGATAAAATGCAGAAACTTAAGACATAATATATAGAATCAGAGATAACTCTTCGAAGTTAACATTGTTTTTCCATTTGAACAACTTTTTTACTTTATAACTTTATCTACAATCAAATTTAAGACTGGTACGTAAGTCTAAGCATTATTTCTGGAACAGTAGAATGTGAAGTGTTTGCAGTAGGAGATGTTAGTATATCCAGCTGAAGGATGGAAATAAATTCATACAATTGCATGGAATATTTCTGTTTTTTTCAGTACTATCAGCCATTAGGCAACAGGATAAAAATATAAAACCAGCCATATATTTGAAAGCTATCATTCTTATATGCAACTTATTTTAACTTAACACTACCACCATAGTCTCCATTGTTTGGTGCCGGAGTCATATAGTCTACTGATGTACAGACAATATCACAGTCCCAAAGCAATGGCTTTCTGTTTATAGCATACTGAAAGAACAATTGTTAGGAAATGAAAACTTCAGAAAAGCCTGAACCCTAAGATAAGATAATGCAAATACCTTATTGACTCATATCTCATTAGAATCCAAAAAGCAAAGGTATATTTCATATTGATAGCAAGTTATGAAAGCATCTCTATCAACTTAGTTGCAGTCTAAGAACTCTCATACTTTTAAGGAGAATGAGAAGGGCACCCCACGAGAGAGAGAAACTGAGAAAGAAGACTCGATAGAAGAGGATGTCAGGACTAAGTAGAGAAAAGGAGGAAAGAGCATCTCACTGTAGGCTGCAGTAGCTAGTAGAGTGGGGATGGGGTCAGAGGAGAGGGGAAAAGACGAGGAAGAATAAAATGCTTAACTGTTATTTGTCCAAGGATAATGCTGGGTTAAAATATATAACTGTTAGTGAGATTCTGACAGATTTACAAGCATCAGACCAAACTGATTCACTTGCTGTCAGCTGTGACTATATAAAACATGCTGCTCCAACTAAATTGGCAAAAGGAAATAAAAAAATGAATGGTTTGCACATAAAGAGCTAAATTTTATGTTGATTCACCATATGTCCTTTGCCAGCTCAGAGAAATAAAGATCTGAAGAGTGTAAATATGCAAAAAAATGTTGGCTAGGTTGTGCATTTTTAGAATTTCCAAGTTTCTCCCATAGTACAATGCTCTTGCAGCAGATCTGACTCTGCTCTCCACTGCATTGCAGGTTGCAGAATTCCACCACTGAGATCCAGCAAAATACAAAACATTTATGTGTCCCTTTTTCTTCTTTTTGGAGCATGGGGTTTACATGGAGAAAGGCAAGTCAGCTTGTTGATATTCATGGACTAAGAAGACCATTTCCGGGGAATATGCTTAGCTCGTAAACTTTTGAAGTCTTTTGTTCTGCGTCTCTAAACAGGAGTTCTGGTTGCACTAATAATAAATAATCTTTAAAGACTATAGTAATTCTTGATTTGGAGGTGACAAAGAGGTGCAGAAAGTAAGCCAGTCCTTTATAAAAACCCAGCCTAGGCTGGCTGAGCCTTTTCAGTGCTGTGAGCCAAATGTCAGCTTTGGGGCACCTCTGTAAGCTGATCTCTGGAGCTCCATCAGAGAAGGGTTCTCCTCCGACACAGGTGGGCTGACAGTTTACACAAGAAGTGTTTGGGCATGTGGAGGTGCTCGAGGAGGTGATATGCCAGCTGACATAGTCCTGGCAGCCAGCTCTGACTCATGAGCTGCTGCTTTGATATGGCCTGTTCATTGCACTCATGAGACCTGCTCCATTTTTTTCAAACGTTGATAAATTTCCATTTTCCCCTGTATTTGCGTAACTCATGTAATCGCTATGAAGTGACTTGAGAGTTTGCTGTAAGTATTCCATAATCCGTGGTTGGGAGTTGTGTCATCTTGATTAGGTGTGATCTTGTAGCGTCTTGCAATTAAGGTTTTGTTTCTGTTCCTTGGCTGAATGAGAACTGAGATGCTCAGGGCAGAAGTGTAGATGCCAGCAGCACTGCCTTCCTGCCCACTCTGTCAGGGCAAACGCCACATTTTCAGGTGGAATCTTCTAAAATGAGACTTCAGTGGGCAAGCTTTCAGTATAAACAGGTAGTGGGGCATTAATTACGAGTCAGTATGAATGAAATAGGTGTTGGTCATATACTGTAGGCAATCACTTATTACAGAAATACACAAATATCACAGAATCAATCAGGTTGGAAGAGATCGTCGAGTCCAACCATTGCCCTGACACCACCATGTCAACTAGACCATGGCACGAAGTGCCATGTCCAGTCTTTTCTTAAACACATCCAGAGATGGTGACTCCACCACCTCCTTGGGCAGTCCATTCCAATGTCTAATAACCCTTTCTGAGAAGAAATGCTTCCTAATGTCCAACCTGAACCTCCCCTGGCGAAGCTTGAGGCTATGTCCTCTTGTCCTATCGCTAGTTGCCCGGGAGAAGAGGCCAACTCCCACTCCACTACAACCTCCCTTCAGGTAGTTGTAGACTGCAATAAGGTCACCTCTGAGCCTCCTCTTCTCCACGCTAAACAACCCCAGCTCCCTCAGCCGTTCCTCATAGGTCAGACCCTCCAGACCCTTCACCAGCTTGGTCGCCCTCCTCTGGACTCGCTCCAACACCTCAACATCTTTCTTGAAGTGCGGGGCCCAGAAATGGCTGGACACACTATTCAAGGTGCGGCCTCACCAGTGCCGAGTACAGAGGGACAATCACTTCCCTAGACCGGCTGGCTACACTATTCCTAATAGAGGCCAGGATGCCATTGGCCCTTCTTGACCACCTGGGCACACTGCTGGCTCATGTTTAGCTGGCTGTCGATCAGCACCCCCAGGTCTCTTTCCACACGGGCCGCTTTCTAACCACTCTTCCCCCAGCCTGTAGAGCTGCATGGGGGTTGTTGTGGCCAAAGTGTAAGACCCGGCACTTGTTCTTGTTGAACCTCATGCCGTTTGTCTCGGCCCATCTATCTAACCTGTCCAGATCCCTCTGAAGGGCCTTCCTACCCTCCAGCAGATTGACACTGCCACCCAGCTTGGTGTCATCTGCAAATTTGCTGAGGGTGCATTCAATCCCTATGTCTAGATCATCTATAAAGATATTGAACAGCGCTGGCCCCAGAACTGAGCCCTGGGGAACACCGCTAGTGACCGGCCGCCAGTTGGACTTTGCCCCATTCACAACCACTCTCTGGGCTCGGCCATCCAGCCAGTTTTTAACCCATTGAAGAGTCCACCCATCAAAGCCCCGGGCAGCCAGTTTGTCTAGGAGGATGCTGTGGGAGACAGTGTCGAATGCCTTACTGAAGTCTAGATAGACTACATCCACAGCCCTGCCCTCATCTACTAAGCGGGTCACTTTGTCATAGAAGGAGATCGAGTTGGTCAAGCAGGACCTGCCTTTCATGAATCCATGTTGGCTGGCCCCGATGCCCCGATTGTCCTGCATGTGCTGTGTAATGGCACTCAGGATGATCTGTTCCATCACCTTGCCTGGCACCGAGGTCAGGCTGACAGGCCTATAGTTCCCTGGATCATCCTTCTTGTAGATGGGCGTTATGTTTGCTAATTTCCAGTCATCTGGAACTTCTCCAGTTAACCAGGACTGCCGGTAGATATGTAGCACTCAATTGTTCATTTGCTCTCCTGTAAGAATAAGACCATAGTTCAGCTACATTCTTCATGTTAGCACATGAAAGACATGCAATAAGGTCAAGTAGTACATGTATGCATACAAATTATATTATATTGCAAAAATTATGTTTTTGTTTCTCTTTGAATTGTTTATTTTAAAAATACTAGTGGACCAGGAATTTGCAAGGCAATTCCATTGTACAGTGTGGAAGTTGTTCACAGTTTGGAAACATAGGAGTAAACTGTAAGGCTGAATACAGACTCTTTTTTTATTACAAAGTGATGAAGGGCCAAAATCAGAGCAAGAAGAAGAGACCCTTATAAAGCAGGGCACATAATTCATAATACATTCCAAGGCGTGTGTAGAAAACTGAGGATTAGCCTGAATGGTCGACAAAAGCTGGACCACACACAAGGTTCAAAGACAGAAAGAGCGAGCTACCTTCACTCAGAATCTATGGAAAAAACATTAGCAAACCCTTTATCTACTCATGGAAACACATCACACTAAATCGCTCTGCTCTGCTCCACCTTTTAAACCACAAGTTTTGGTTTTAAGTTGCTGCAGTCACTCTCAAATGCTGTATGGTGCTGGTTGTCCTTATTTTTTGGAGTTATGCTCTGACAGGTTGTTCCAACACACACGAGACTTCAGGGGAGTGCCTGGCCAAAGGTCAGTGTTCCCACATCTCAAGAAGTACACAAGGCACACGAACTTTGCAGCTGTCAGAGGTAAAAGCATGCCTTGCCTCCTACAGCCAACTGCTTCCAGTCTTACCCTCATCTCATGTGAATGAGAGAAATGTAATCATGCCCGTTTATCACCAAAGGAAGGAAAGAAAAAAGCCCTTACTTATGGTCAAAGGGAGTAATCGGGTAACACACTTTGGCATCCAGTAAGACAAGAGCTAAATAAAGAGTTACTCATGAACTTGACCTGAGTGGTTAACCAAAAATCAGCTTCACAGGAGTATTTTGTTGTAACAAGAAATTGCTGATGGAATCAGGTAATTCTTTGATGCCATTATGATTCTTTTCAAAGACTGCGCACAGACAGTCCCGATTCCTGAAAACAGCAGAAATCACAGAATCACAGAATCACAGAATCACAGAATCAACCAGGTTGGAAGAGACCTCAGGGATCATCAAGTCCAATCGTTGCCCTTACACCACCCTGTCAACTAGACCATGGCACGAAGTGCCATGTCCAGTCTTTTCTTAAACACATCCAGAGATGGTGACTCCACCACCTCCCTGGGCAGCCCATTCCAATGTCTAATAACCCTTTCTGTAAAGAAATTCTTCCTGATATCCAACCTGAACCTCCCCTGGCGAAGCTTGAGGCTGTGCCCTCTTGTCCTATCTCTAGTTGCCCGGGAGAAGAGGCCAACTCCCACTCCACTACACCCTCCCTTCAGGTAGTTGTAGACTGCAATAAGGTCACCTCTGAGCCTCCTCTTCTCCACGCTAAACAACCCCAGCTCCCTCAGCCGTTCCTCATAGGTCAGACCCTCCAGACCCTTCACCAGCTTGGTCGCCCTCCTCTGGACTCGCTCCAACACCTCAACATCTTTCTTGAAGTGCGGGGCCCAGAACTGGACACACTATTCAAGATGCGGCCTCACCAGTGCCGAGTAGAGAGGGACGATCACTTCCCTAGACCGGCTGGCTACACTATTCCTAATAGAGGCCAGGATGCCATTGGCCTTCTTGACCACCTGGGCACACTGCTGGCTCATGTTTAGCCGACTGTCGATCAGCACCCCCAGGTCTCTTTCCACCGGGCCGCTTTCTAACCACTCTTCCCCCAGCCTGTAGCGCTGCATGGGGTTGTTGTGGCTGAAGTGTAAGACCCGGCACTTGTTCTTGTTGAACCTCATGCCGTTGGTCTCGGCCCATCTATCTAACCTGTCCAGATCCCTCTGAAGGGGCCTTCCTACCCTCCAGCAGATCGACACTGCCACCCAGCTTGGTGTTCATCTGCAAATTTGCTGAGGGTGCACTCAATCCCTAAGTAGCTCCAAGTCCTTTACTAGCCCTTTCTATTCCCTGTAAAAAGGGAATTCCTTTAAAAATCACTTTTACACACAAGTCACTTTTACACAGTCACTAAGCCTGCCATACAGTTAATTTTCCTACTGCATATGTTTGACATCTGTAAGAAATATTGTTGTACATGGTTTGGATATACAGCCCACCATTCAAGCCATGCAGAAAATCTGGAGGAGATGGCAGAAGCTCAAGACATCTGAACGGAACTGTTACTGTTAGAGGTACACAGGAGTTCAATCAGAATGATCCTGATTAGCTAAAAAAGAAAAAAAAAAGATAAAGTATTTTTGTCTTAAACATTTAATGGTGGGCTCGTTAACTGCGTTATAGAGCGGAAGCAGTGGGGCTGAACAGCAAATGTTTCAGCAATGCAATTCCAGTCTTTCAAATGTTTAAATCTGGGAAAAATTCCTTGGATTTCTTCCTGTGCTCTGATACCTTAGGAACAAGAGGAAATTGTCGATTCCAATTTTTTAATTAGTCAGTAACTCTCCTGTCTTCTAGTTTAAAGCAAATGAATCATCCTCTTTTTTTTTTTCCTAATGTACATCAGAAATTTAATCTATTAAATTGTAATGATCTCTTATTTAGGCAAATAATTATCTATATGTACATTTTATTCTTTATTTGAAAAAAACACTTCCCTATTTTTAATTTTTTAATGATAAGAGAAAGGACAATATAAAACAGTTTTTAAAATTATAAAGACAATATAAAACCAGACAGGACTACCACGCAGCTCTGCAGACCTCAAATCCCTGAGTAGGATTCTCTATCCTGGCCTCAGAGCAGATTACAGCTGTGGTATTAAAGGCCAGTTCCCCAGGGTCTTTCCTCCCACATAAATTAACGGAAAGCAGTGGTGGGGGGGGTGAGAAAAAGAAGTGGGTATTGGCAGCATTAGGAGATCTGATCTGTTTCTATCTGAACGGACTAGTTAAAGAACTGCCTAATGATTTAAATGTAAGGACACAGTCCTGTAAAGGTACCGAATCCTCTCAACACTTATTTATTTCAATATTTTGTGAAGGAACTGAGGATCTGCAAGAAGAACACCTGAAACACAGCAAGTTGCACTGACATGGTGTGTGGATCCTGGTTTGCAGTCTGCCCCTGGGGCAGAGCAAAACTGAGGGGTCTCTGGTTAAGAAATTCAGGCACGGGCTGAATACGATCCCAGACCAGAGCTCAGTTTTTACAAACTAGCTCCAGCTCCCTGGGGCTTGGCTCACCTCAGCCACCCTGGCGCTGGGCTTTGGATACATCCTTAACACTCCCGTACTCGGTCACGATACCCATGTACCAGACCTGCCCTGTCCTCAGCATCTCACTACTGAGTCCACCGGCTGGTGGATTACATCTCTCTCTTTTCCGAAGCTTATATCTGGGAGTTGTGTTGGCTGCCCAGAAGGTGTGAATCTGGAGGGTGGAGGAGATGAAAGTCTCTGTCACAGTCTATAAGGTTCTTTGTGGGATAAATTTTCTGTGTTAACAAAACCATGAAATTTCATTGTTTATGACAGATATGGTCTTCAAAGGTTGTCTGGCCAGTGGAAATATAAAATAAAAACCCTAAATTGGTCTCCTAGGTTGCCCAGGACCTGCAATAGTCCTCTTGGAGTACAAGGAGTGTATTCCATGTAGTGAGGATTTTACGTAGATCAGCTGTTAAGCCATATACCATCTCTGCTGGTTTACATGTTTAAAGAGACACCTGGCAGAGTTCTGCCTTCTGTAGCCACCCCAGAGCAGCTTTGGCAATGCTTTCAAAATGGTGTGAGTGCCAGAGGCGATACAAAAGTGTACTGACTGCTAAGCCTAGGCTTGTTCCTGCCAAAATACAGCATGGATATAACCAGAGTAGGCAAAGACAACTTGAGGTGATGGCTTGCAGGCACCTAATCTTTGCTATTTGGGTCAGAACACCTAAGCCTGAATGCAGCTGGGGTTACTAAACACTGTGGATTAAGCCAGGACTGTACTCAGCCACATGTGGGTGGGTCACCGCTATCAGCTGATGACTTTTTTCACTTTTCTGCTCTAACACTGCCCACCCCAATTCTCTCCTCTGGGATGGGGAAGAGGAGGTACAGAAACTGTTAGCAAAACAGCATAGATGCCCCATATTCTTAAGCTTCCATACCAGGCCTCTTATTTTTCACATGACGTGCCTGTTTTTACATTTACATTTTTTTACATTTATGAAATGTATTGATTCCTCTGCTTTGGGAAAGGTCTCTTAGGCAACTAACAAAGGAAGCTGTTAATTACAAAGCGGTAGTTCTATAGGGCGTACTTTGCAGGGTATAGGTGAGAACTGTCTTTTCTCAGTGATTTAGAGCTCCATTAATTACAAACCTCTAATCTAACAGCGTCCTGTGGAGTGTCATCAGAGATGGAGATGGAGATGGACATGGAGATGGAGTCCTCCCCAGACCAGGAGGAGGTGGCTCTGTTCAGTGTGACAGCCCATCCCAGGAGATGGGATGTGTGTGGAGATCGATCTGGGAGGTGAGCAAGACTGGGAGGCGAGTCCCATATGCTAGTCAATTAGCAAGGCTTTCCTTTTTTTTCAGCACAGAAAAGAAAAGAGTAAAGAGGGAGGGAGAGAGAGGAGAAGAGGAGGAAAAATGGGGAAAGGCGGCAAGGAAGCACTGATCAGGTCGACGTCTGTGCTCCTGCAGTGGGCTGGGCTCTCCAGTGTCAGTTTGCCAGCATCTGTAAAAACCCTGTTACATGTTTTGGTTAATTTTTAAAGTAGGTTCTGATTATTTATCATGTTTTTGATAGATCAGAAAGTAGTGGTGGTGTTATAAAAACTCTGGAAAGAGTAAGCAGATTGAAACAAGACAGCTGTTCCAGGCTTTCCCAGCCTCCCAAGAAGACCGCCCGGACCGCAGCATGACGCTCACCGCTCATCACTGGCGTGGGTCCACTGTTTGTGTCACAGCCAGACAGCTTGCATTAGAGTCTGACTCGAATGTGAAAAGCCCTGTTATTTGAGTTTAATTGAGAAATATGGAGTCACAATTCAGGTTTTAACGCTTTTTAATTAGTAAAATGTTAGGACAGAAAATTCAGTGTTATAGCTGCTACTGCTGAATCCAGCCAGGGCTTGGCAGGTGGATGTTCAGCAGGTGGGTGCTTACAGCAACCTGCTGCTCTCATCCTTTGAGGGTGATGAGCACCCTCCAGCCCCCCTGGCTTCCCTGATGTCACGGTTTAAAGCTGGGCTGGCGATTAAACCTGCAGCAGACGCTCTCTGTTAACCCTCCCCCCCCCCCACCCGAAGGGAAAGGGAAAGGGAAAAGGGAGAGAGACTTACGGGTTGGAAAGTTAAAACAGTTTTAATAAACCTATAATAATGAAAAAGAGTATAATAATATTGGAATAATCAAATATATACAAATATATATACAAAACCAAGATTCGAGCTCCCCGATGTCAGCAACGTCACCACCCCGCACTGCAGGGCAGGCTCCGGAAGGCCCAGGCTGGGCCTAGCGACGGTCGAGAGCTGGATTCAGGGATGCACAGATCAGGATCGGGGGCAGCAGGAAAACAGACAGAGTCCTCCTTGGACACCGGCCATAGCAGAAAGAGCAAGAGCGAGCAAGAGACGCGAGACCCTCGTGATCCCCCCCGCTTTATACCGAGATGACGTGTATGGGATGGAATACCCTTGTTTGGTCAATTTTGGGTCACCTGCACTGTCTGCTCCCCCCCTGCAGCTGCGACCCCCCTTCGGCTTTTCACTTGTAAGCAGTGAGGAATTCAGCGGTGACCTTGGTTTCTCTAAGAAAAAAGTACAGCAAGAGCCTTACTGCACAACATCCCTACCGGTGCCTCAGCGATAACTACAAACTTCGAGCGTTATCAGTCCTGGAAGCAGACACTGTCTGCAAAAACATGCAGTTAGTTTCAGAAAGTGCAGTTATTTAGAGGAGACTTAGCTGAAAGTAAAAATCACTGAAAGGAAAATCGGCCTGGTTTGGCCTAAACCAGGCCATTCCACCCCTTATTCCATACCATTCACGTCATACTCAGATCACCACTAACTTTTCATTTTAAAATATATACAGATAACATTAGTTTATGATTCATCTCTATACAGAAAAAAAAAAAGTTCATCAAGTTCATTTAGTTCAGGATTGTGGGTTTCCATCTGGCTAGGAGTCTCTCAGGGCAGGAGACATGGTATGAGTTTTGTCACGGTTCATGCCCACGGGTTGCAGGTTAAAGATGTCAGTCTCGAGAGGTTACTGGACACCCACTTGCAGCTAGCTCTATTCCCATCACCACTGCTTCAACCTGAAAGACACTTATGAACACTGTTAGTATTATGCAGCAATTAACATCATACAGTTCAGAATTAAGTATTCTCACCCAAGATCAGATCACCTTCAGGGACACATCGGACTCCACCATCCTGCAGCATCACCCACCAAGTACATCCAGGTCCTTGAGCAAAAGCAATCCCATGAATGGGTTTACCTTTGCCCATAGCAGGAAGAACCCAGACAGTTTTTCCCAATAGATTCCTTTCATGCACCACTGGGACTTTATCTCCTTCTACTGTACGTAAAAGGTCTGACTGAGCAGGGCCAGCTCGGTTGATGGATCCTCTGGTGTTAACTAGCCAGGTAGCTTGTGCCAAATGCTTATCCCAGTTTTTAAAGGTTCCACCCCCCATTGCTTTTAGGGTAGTTTTTAACAGCCCATTATACCGTTCAACTTTCCCAGATGCTGGTGCATGATAGGGGATGTGATATACCCATTCGATGCCATGCTCTTTGGCCCAGTTATCTATGAGACTGTTTTTGAAATGAGTCCCATTGTCCGACTCAATTCTCTCTGGTGTGCCATGTCGCCACAAGATTTGCTTTTCAAGGCCCAGATAGTGTTCCGGGCAGTGGCATGGGCACAGAGTATGTTTCCAGCCATCCGGTGGTTGCCTCCACCATGGTAAGCACATAGCGTTACCCTGGCGGTTTGAGGGAGTGTGATATAGTCAATTTGCCAGGCCTCCCCATATTTATATTTCAACCACCGCCACCCCATACCACAAAGGTTTTTAACCGTTTGGCTTGCTTAATTGCGGCGCATGTTTCACAATCATGGATAACCTGTGCAATAGAGTCCATGGTTTAAATCCACCCCTCGGTCACGAGCCCATCTGTATGTTGCATCTCTTCCTTGATGACCTGAAGTGTCATGAGCCCACCGAGCTAAAAATAGTTCACCTTTATGTTCCCAGTCCAAATCTATTTGGAACACTTTAGCAGCCTGATCTGCTTGTTGGTTGTTTCGATGTTCCTCAGTTGCCCGACTTTTAGGTACGGGAGCATCTACATGACGTACCATTCACGACTAGTTTCTCTAGCCGAGTAGCAATATCTTGCCACAGTTCAACAGCCCAAAATAGGTTTACCTTTACGCTGCCAGTTGCTTCGCTTCCACTGCTTTAACCACCCCCACAAGGCATTTGCCACCATCCATGAGTCAGTATAAAGATACAGCCTTGGCCACTTTTCTCGTTCAGCAATGTCTAAAGCCAGCTGGATGGCTTTTACCTCTGCAAATTGACTTGATTCACCTTGTCCTTCTGTGGCTTCCGTGACTCGTCGTATGGGACTCCATACAGCAGCTTTCCACTTCCGATGCTTTCCTACAAGACGGCAGGATCCATCGGTGAACAGGGCATACTGCTTCTCATCCTCTGGTAGTTCATTATATGGTGGGGCTTCTTCAGCACGTGTCACCTCCTTTTCTGGTGGCATTCCGAAGTCTTTGCCTTCTGGCCAGTCCATGATCACTTCTAAGATTCCTGGGCGATTAGGGTTTCCTATTCGAGCCCTCTGTGTAATTAATGCAATCCATTTACTCCACGTAGCATCAGTTGCATGATGAGTAGTAGGAACCTTACCCTTGAACATCCAGCCTAGTACTGGTAATCGAGGTGCCAGGAGAAGTTGTGCCTCAGTACCAATTACCTCTGAAGCAGCTCTAACTCCTTCATATGCTGCCAGTATCTCTTTTTTCAGTTGGGGTGTAATTGGCCTCGGAACCCTTGTATCCTCGACTCCAAAATCCTAGGGGTCGACCTCGAGTCTCCCCTGGTACTTTCTGCCAGAGGCTCCAGGTAGGACCATTGTCCCCAGCTGAGGTGTAGAGCACATTTTTAACATCTTGTCCCGTACGGACTGGTCCAAGGGCTACTGCATGCACAATCTCTTGTTTAATCTGTTCAAAGGCCTGTCGTTGTTCAGGACCCCACTGAAAATTATTCTTCTTTCTGGTCACTTGATAAAGAGGGCGTACAATCTGGCTGTAATCTGGAATATGCATTCTCCAGAAACCCACAACGCCTAAGAAGGCTTGTGTTTCCTTTTGTTAGTAGGTGGGGACATAGCTGTTATTTTGTTGATCACCTCTATCGGGATCTGGCGACGCCATCTTGCCATTTAATCCTAAAAACTGGATCTCCCGGGCAGGTCCCTTGACCTTGCCTCTTTTTATGGCAAAACCAGCTTTCAGAAGAATTTGGATTATTTTCTCCCCTTTGTCAAAAACTTCTGCTGCTGTATCACCCCATACAATGATGTCATCAATGTATTGCAAATGTTCTGGAGATCCACCCTTTTCTAGTGCAGTCTGGATCAGTCCATGGCAAATAGTAGGACTGTGTTTCCACCCCTGGGGCAGTCGATTCCAGGTATACTGGATACCTCTCCAGGTGAAAGCAAACTGTGGCCTGCACTTTGGTGCCAAAGGAATAGAGAAAAATGCATTAGCAATGTCTATGGTGGCATACCACTTGGCTGCCTTTGACTCCAGTTCGTATTGAAGCTCTAGCATGTCTGGCACAGCAGCACTCAGTGGTGGCGTAACTTCATTTAGGCCACGATAGTCCACAGTTAATCTCCATTCTCCATTAGACTTTCGCACTGGCCATATAGGACTATTAAAGGGTGAGCGAGTCTTACTAATCACTCCTTGATTTTCTAATTGTCTAATCAGTTTATGAATGGGGGATCAGGGAGTCTCGATTGGTGCGATATTGTCGTCGGTGCACCGTGGTAGTAGCAATTGGCACCTGTTGTTCTTCAACCTTCAGCAACCCCACAACAGAAGGATCCTCTGAGAGGCCAGGCAAGGTAGACAGCTGTTTAATGTCCTCAGTCTCTACAGCTGCTACACCAAAGGCCCATCTATACCCTTTTGGGTCCTTAAAATACCCTCTCTTGAGGTAGTCTATGCCAAGGATGCACGGAGCATCTGGGCCAGTCACAATGGGGTGCTTTTTCCATTCATTTTTAGTTAGGCTCACTTCGGCCTCCAATACAGATAACACTTGAGATCCTCCTGTTACTCCTGAAATACTGATAGGTTCTGCCCCTTTATGATCCGATGGCATTAGGGTGCACTGTGCACCAGTGTCTACCAAGGCTCGATACCTTTGTGGTTTTGATGTGCCAGGCCATCGAATCCACACAGTCCAATAAACTCGGTTGTCCCTTTCCTCCACCTGGCTGGAGGCAGGGACCCCCTAATCAAGAAATGGATTTGTGCTGCTCACAGGGACTGGACCTTCATTTCTCCTATTCACACTTTGGAAAAAGGAATTTGAGGCCCATCTACCCTGACTGGGGTCCTGCTCACTGGTAACTGGAGCAGCCATCCTCCTAGAAAATTCTCTCTGGTATTTCTTTTAGCTTGCAACTCACGTACTCGTGCCTGTAGGGTACTGGTAGGTTGTCCATGCCATCTGTTCATGTCTTCCCCATAACCACGCAGGGCAAACCACAGGATACCTCGTGATGTGTTCCGTTCCTTTGAGCTGGTCCTGTAGGAGGGCGTTTTCTCTTAACAGCTGCAACGCGTGCCTGTGTAGGTAGAGAGTCAAGTTTATTCTCGATCCTGGACAGTTTGTCTGACAGTTGTTTAAATGAGTCCTTGTTTTCCTTTGTCAGTTTTTCCACAGCCGAGACACGGGCCTGCAGTGGGGAAGAAATACTATCTTTCATACTGTCGCATACAGTTAGCCATTTCATCCACACTAGGTCGTGCCATAGCATTTTCTCCCCAGACTAATATTGACAATGTATGGGTATATGTCGGTGGAGCATTCTTCACAACCTTCCGGAACATGGATCGGTTGCATTCCACTTCATCAGGATCTACAGGATCTACAATTTCCCGTGGGTGTCTATAAATGATCTCTTGCACAGCTAGTTGTCTAAGGTAGTTAATACCTTTTTCTATAGTGGTCCATTTGCTCAGGTGGCTCATAACATCATCTTTATAGGGATACCTGCTCTTTACAGCTGACAAGAGTCGCCTCCAGAGACTGATAGTGTTTGACTTTCTTGCAAGCGCCTTATCAATACCACCATCTCTGGACCGGGATCCCAACTGTCTAGCTTCTCTGCCATCTAATTGCATGCTATCCGCCCCATTATCCCAGCATCGGAGCAACCAGGTAATAATAGGCTCACCGTCATAACGGCTGAAGTCTTTCCTTATATTTCTCAGGTCCTTCAGGGATAAGGAGTGGTAGGTTATCTCTACATCCGAGTCCTCCTCCTGTGATAGTTTCTGCTTTAGAAGGACCTTTCTCTGTGATGGGTCTGCTTTAAAATGACGATCAAGGGAACCCCCATCTGTGTCGGGCCCTGACTCTGCCTGAGAAGGGCCCTCACCTGGGTCATGTGATGGCTCTGCCTTAGAAGGCTCTGAGTCATCATCCTCCTCTTCACGAGCTGATTTCTTTTGGTATTTCTTCCTGGTTACAGGAGCAATTGGTACAGATTCGTTAGATGCTGGGGTCTGAGTAGATGCAGTGGCTGTTGTGGGAGTGCTGAGACTCGTTAGAGTCTGAGTAGGTGCAGTGGCCATCTTGGGGGGTGTAGCAGCTGCGGTGCGAGCTGTAGCGGCAGCACACGCTGTAGGATCTGAGGTGGCTGCATAACACCTACACCTGTCCCTGCACCGATACTTAATCTTATCCCACATCAGAAACACATTCAGGACAACCGAAAATAAAAACATGCCACCTAGACAGCACCATCCGAATTTCACAAAATCTAGAGGAATCAGCTTGGCAGAAAAGGAGAAGGTACTATTTCCCAAAGTAAAATTGGAAGTGTAATCATTAACACAATCAGCTAAAGGACGCCCGGAGCCCGCAGATAAATCGCTGCTACCGCGGTCAGAATAGTAACAGCCCAGTTTATCACGACATAAATCAGTATGAAACGCCATAACAAAACAATGCACATTGACCAGTGCCCAGCAGTGATAAACTGCACATAAACAGTAACAAACAGTGCACACGGCAAGTAAGGTATCATTACACTTAACTCTGTAAAAGGCTTTATAAAGAGATGAGATAACACAGCATTCAAAAATGACATCAGCATCTTCCCTATCTGTTTTAATTTCCAACCCCTCGTAAATCTCAAAGGAAGAAATCTGATACTCTCTCAGCTGAGCTCTCCGGGTCTCCTCCCGCCGGAGCTGGGATTCGACTTATCAGAGGAACCTGTTGGAGCTTCTCTCGAGCCCCACGTTGGGCGCCAATAAATCTGTCACGGTTTAAAGCTGGGCTGGCGATTAAACCTGCAGCAGACGCTCTCTGTTAACCCTCCCCCCCCCCCACCCGAAGGGAAAGGGAAAGGGAAAAGGGAGAGAGACTTACGGGTTGGAAAGTTAAAACAGTTTTAATAAACCTATAATAATGAAAAAGAGTATAATAATATTGGAATAATCAAATATATACAAATATATATACAAAACCAAGATCGAGCTCCCCCGATGTCAGCAACGTCACCACCGGCACTGCAGGGCAGGCTCCGGGAAGGCCCAGGCTGGGCCTAGCGACGGTCGAGAGCTGGATTCAGGGATGCACAGATCAGGATCGGGGGCAGCAGGAAAAACAGACAGAGTCCTCCTTGGACACCGGCCATAGCAGAAAGAGCAAGAGCGAGCAAGAGACGCGAGACCCTCGTGATCCCCCCGCTTTATACCGAGAATGACGTGTATGGGATGGAATACCCTTGTTGGTCAATTTTGGGTCACCTGCCCTGTCTGCTCCCCCCTGCAGCTGCGACCCCCCCTTCGGCTTTTCACTTGTAAGCAGTGAGGAATTCAGCGGTGACCTTGGTTTCTCTAAGAAAAAGTACAGCAAGAGCCTTACTGCACAACATCCCTACCGGTGCCTCAGCGATAACTACAAACTTCGAGCGTTATCAGTCCTGGAAGCAGACACTGTCTGCAAAAACATGCAGTTAGTTTCAGAAAGTGCAGTTATTTAGAGGAGACTTAGCTGAAAGTAAAAATCACTGAAAGGAAAATCGGCCTGGTTTAGGCCAAACCAGGACACCTGAGAGCAAGTGTGCAGTCACTCCTAGCACTAATGTCATATGACAGGTTAAACTTACAACCCCTATTAGCGGTCGCATGAGGATAAATGCCTGCCTGTGGCCCAGGACTATGTTACAGCTGTTGACAGAGCATCATATTCAGAGAGGCCTGATGCCAGGTGAAATCCAGAGCAGCTCCATTTCCCACCAGTAGAGTTACATCAGTGTAAAGTCACCGTAGGAAAAATCAGAATTAAGCCCAATGTGGAAAAACTTACTGGAAAGTGTAAAGAGGGCGTAAGTTTTATTCAAGTCCCACTTGAGATGTGGAAGTTTTATTAGCGACATGGTGACTGGTTGCTTTGGGTGCTGAAGCAGTCTTAAAAATTACCTAAGGATTTCCTCATCTGGGTATCTCTCACCAAATGCTTTTCTACCTCTCAGTGAATTGCAAATTGACGCTTAAAACAGAGCACAGCCTTTTGCATCAGCATAATTTAGAGCAGCTTAGGTTTGTGGGATGTTAGTGTGCTCTAAATTACACTAGAGGCTGTTTTGGCCTTTACCTGAACCAGAACTGAAGGGGAGAGGGGAAAAAAAAAGTTTAGAACTAGGATTGGGATTCAAGATTTTCAATGATTCATTTATCCACCAAAAGAAATCTAGGGACAACCAAAGTTATTTCCAAGCATGACTTGGATTTGGCAAATAGGTTTGGATTAAAAAAAAAAAAAAAAAGAAAAAGAAAACAAATTACAAAAAAATGAAATAGGTCAGTTTGGCATTTCTTAAACCAAATGTTTTACTTTTCCAGACTGGGTTCATAGGCACATCTGAGTGCAGCTCACATAACTGAGGAAGAGGATGTCTGTTGCAGGGTGACAAACTACTTGCAAGCTGAAGTCCATGCCTAGGACAGTCCTCTGAAATGGGAGATCAGGTCGAATTCATCATCTGGTCAAATGAGAATAAGGATTGGAGGGCAGTTGTCCTCCCTTTTGGAGACACAAGAGAGGACAAAGGAAAACAAACCATTTCGTTAAACTTATTTTTAATGTATTAAAAAAATAGCTTCAGATTAAGTTGGGACAGGTTTTTTTCCAAAGCTGGACAAATATGATTTACATATCTCTGCTTAGAGCAGCATTTCTGTGCTGCTCCCCTTAGCTGAGATGAGCAGAAGTATGACCTGCATAAGTAACGGTACGTACCTAGGTAGGATGGACCACGAGCGTGGATGAAGGAATTACTGTATAGTCTTGTTCTTGATTTGGAATTATGGTAAACATTTATCTACTAATGCAAATCAGATTCAATCTATGAAGATTGATTTCCATATAATTTGACCTTGTCTAATAAGTCTTCTTGACCAGATGAATTACAGGGACTTTGCACTGATTTATTTTTGCTTATGCATAAAGTACTCTGTGCTTGTTCATTTGGTATGCTTAGCACATCAGACTCAGGAAGATTATATTATTTGAAAATTAAATTTCATACGTTCATATTGTAACATAGACCTCTCTTCATCTGTTTGACTTCCTATAGCCTTGTCCTCCAACATGAAGAAAATCCAATGACTTTGTTTTCTGAAGTCTGCATGTTAAATAATAATCCCAGAACTGTCACTGATCTGTGCATACTCATCCTACGATGGAAGAAAAAGGCTAAGCAATGTAATGTTACTTTAAGCATTTCACCCTAACCTGTCCACAAACACTGATGTGACTTAATTATAATTATACCGTTATTGTGTCACTACAGGGAGAATTTGCCATTATTTGATTACCTTATCCTTATTCTGTATTCCTTAACATATTCCAGTTTCTATTACTCTCTACATTAACTCCATCCCAAATGCAGAAATTCTTGTAAGGCTGGATCCAAAGTTGCTGACATTAAGGGAAATGTTCCCTTTCATTTTAACAGCCTGGTATCAGGTTCCTGGTGCCAACAATGTCTTAAGTTCTTGAATGTATTTTAAACCATAACTATATTTGAAGAGAATTGTGTAAGGAGAATATAATTATGATTGTAATTACTCTTTCTCATATTATTATCTTGTATTTCAGTTGAAGTAACCTCATATTGCTACTTTCTTTTGATTACCAGGGTTTTTTGCTGCACCCCCTTTGCTTACATTTGAAATTTTAAAAAAATCATATACTCATTTAATCAACTGCCCCTTTTCGAACATTTATGATTATAGTAAATTTGTTTCAACACTGACTTCTTCAGCATCTCCCTAGGCACATCTTTGCATCTATTTCAACAAATTGCAGCCTATTTATCATTATTAATTGTTTACAGTCCTTCAAGCAGTCCATGATTTATCTCAAATTATTTAATATAGACCCCTCATTCTTTAAAATATGAAGCTGAATTATGTCATTTAGCCAATTATCCAAGTAAAGAGGGAGTGTGGTTATTCTGCTCATTGAAAAATAGTTGTGTTTTGGCAACTGTATGGTTGGACAATAGATACAGCCTCTATAAAACTCAGCTGGTCATGTGTGTATATATATCCTTCCAAGGATATATATATCCTTCCAAGCAAGTAACAATAAAAACTTCTTCGTCATCTGATTTTTATGTATATCTAGACACACATACACACACATATACATATACCTAGAATCACATTTACTCTTTTTTTTTAAATGGCTGTATTAGAGTTAAGATATTTTGGGATTCTCCACCTATATGGCTGTGTTTGTTCCACTACGATTCTGCAAAATATTTAAGCATGTTACAGCATGGAATTACACTGGTGTCAGTAGAACTAATGTGCCTGAAAAGACAATAGAATAGAACAGAACAGAACAGAACAGAATAGAATAGAATAGAATAGAATAGAATAGAATAGAATAGAATAGAATAGAATAGAAATTTCGGTTGGAAGGGACCTACAATGATCGTCTGGTCCAACTGCCTGACCAATTCAGGGCTGACCAAAAGTTAAAGCATTATTAAGGGCATTGTCCAAATGTCTCTTAAACACTGGGAGGCTTGGGGCATCAACCTCCTCTCTAGGAAGCCTGTTCCAGTGTTTGACCACTCTCTCAGTAAAGACATGCTTCCCAATGTCCAGTCTAAACCTCCCCTGGCACAGCTTTGAACCATTCCTATGTGTCCTATCACTGACTATCAGGAGGAAGAGCTCAGCACCTCCCTCTCCACCTCCTCTCCTCAGGAAGCTATAGAGAGCAATGAGGTCCCCCCTCAGCCTCCTTTTCTCCAAACTAGACAAACTCAAAGTCCTTAGCTGCTCTTCACAGGACATGACTTCCAGCCCTTTCACCAGCTCTGTTGCCCTCCTCTGGACGCATTCAAGGACCTTCACATCCTTAAATTGTGGGGCCCAGAACTGCACAAAGATGCACTTAAGATATTTGAGTGAGTTTGAGCTGCAGGACTTGAAGGCAAACCAATTCTAAAATAACTTTGGATGGTTCTTCTATTAATGGAAGTGTGAACATTTAAATGGTGGATACCTGTTACTGACTTACCAGTGACAGAAGCAAGCATTGAGTCCTGTAAGGAAACTATATATCTTTTTTTTTTTAATAATGATAGAGATACAATTTTTAGCCCTTCAGCTACTCATATGTTGAGATTCAATAGCATACCTCACAAGTGTACACTTTTAGCAGAAAAATGTCCACATATAGGAAGAAAAAAATATTTCCCTGGAAGGCTGGTGAAAATTAAATATCAGGTGTTTGAAACTGCTCAGGTGTTTAGAAAGTTAGAATCTGATGAAGGGGAAGGAATTTGTACCCAAAGAACCGGCAATGTACTAAAAATGCATGGAAAAATAAAAAAAACCCATAGGATGCATTGTGGAACTATGTGGTAAAATCAATTTCACAGTGAATCATACAGCTCTGCAGTTGAATGTTGATAACTCATGATTCAGCTGAGAGTCTGAGAATATTTAGTATTTTTTTTAAAGCCCCAACTCTTAAATTCATATGATTACAGCGGGAATTCCAACTTTAATTAAATTGATGTAAGTCCCTGCCTGCAGAGCAATGCTACAAAAATGTTTCATGTATGCTCTAAAGACTTAGAAATCAAAAGACAAATAAAAGCAACATGTACATTTTTGTTTGTGTAGACTTTTATTGCTGTTAGATTGTAAATAAACCTTATTTGTTTCATCTGGAGACTGCTTTATTCAAAATGAGTAACAATCTACAATACTGAGCTAAAGAGGGGAATACAGTGAAATGAGACAACCTACAAAGCATTCTATTTAATTTAACACAGGACTGCAGAGTGACAAACTATCTGAGTAAACTAAAGCACTAGCAATAAAGGTTAATGAGGTAAGAGCAAAAATGTAATCTACCTTAATGCCAGTGAAAAGATCCACTCAACTGCTGTGTGTTTCCAACTAATAAAATATGATTGACATGCATTACCAGCTGTGTGTAAGGAACGCGATAAATGAAGGATCAACAGACAAATCACCTGTCTTTCTTCCCCTGTTATTTTTGCATAATTTTTCCAAGAATTACCACAAATTTACTCATTTGAAACTTTGGGGTATCCTTTCAGCATTCACTCTGATCAGTTCTGGGGATCATACAGGTGTGTAACACATATATATATAATGACAGCATTACTGAGGTTGCAGAATGAAGCACCCCAAAATTAGGAAGTGCCACAGCTGAGGTTTTGTGCAACTCCAGTCTTTTGTGTTTTGACTAATATGGCTAGTAAATCTTAGCACTTGCATCTGATGTTGAAGTTTGGTCTATTTAAAGTCTTAAGGAAGCTTTTGTCTGTCCAAAACCTTTTTTCTCCAACCAATATAATTTGATTTCATAAAAGATACTACCTGTGACTGCAAATCTCATTTCATAAGTATTACTGATACAGTCTTTAATCAGTGCTATATGTTATCTTTTTTACTGAACAACCATATGCAGTACTTAGTCACTCCTTCATGTAGCTCTTCATCAAATACCAGTGTGTTCCCCACAGGCTAAAGCCAACTAGTGTCTAACTCCAATCTTTCCTGCATCCCCCTCCTCATTTTGTCATCAGTCTCTGCTCCCAGGTTTCTTGTCTGGCCAGTCCCAGTTTCACCACTCACCGTTTCTCTCTGCTCTGATTCAAGTGGCTCCTTCCTCTTGCACCTTCTGTGAAAGCAATACAAGTCACTGCTAACACAGAAGTGACATGCTGCTTTTTCTCTCTACCAGTTCAGAGTAATTATTGCTGGGAAAGTGCAACTTCACCTGCATGTATTTGGTTGGAAAAAGCATGCTTAGATCCTCCAGGGACAGCAGGTGCACAGTATGGTCACATAGGAGTCTGGAAGCAAAGGAAAAACTTCGCGGCGCGGCGGGGATGGCACACGCACACTGCAGTCATGCAGGAGCTAGAAGTAGCATACTCTGTTAGCGAAGTGAACGATTGGATTTTCACAGAATCACAGAATCACAGAATCAGCCAGGTTGGAACAGACCTCTGGGATCATCGAGTCCAACCATTGCCCTGACACCAGCATGTCAACTAGACCATGGCACGAAGTGCCATGTCTAGTCTTTTCTTAAACACATCCAGGGATGGTGACTTCACCACCTCCTTGGGCAGTCCATTCCAATGTCTAATAACCCTTTCTGAGAAGAAATGCTTCCTAATGTCCAACCTGAACCTCCCCTGGCGAAGCTTGAGGCTATGTCCTCTTGTCCTATTGCTAGTTGCCTGGGAGAAGAGGCCAACTCCCACTCCACTACACCCTCCCTTCAGGTAGTTGTAGACTGCAATAAGGTCACCTCTGGGCCTCCTCTTCCAGTGGAGGAGGAAAATGGGCAGTACCACCATGATAGTGAGAAATGGAGGAAAGAGTGGAGAGAGTTAATATTTACAGTGGGATAGAAGAGATTAAAATCCTTTAGCCTCCCCCTCATGATGGCTCATGGTTGATTTTGTTTTAATTTGTTGTATGGTTTTATTTGGAGACCACTTCAAATTAAACTGTTGTGTGAATGTTAATTTGTAGTGGCAGTTGGGGTTCTTCCTAAGAAAACCTCTCTTGAGAATACTTGCCCAAAATGGGCACATTTGGTATTAATCTCTTTTCCTTTTTCCAGGCTAAACAACCCCAGCTCCCTCAGCCGTTCCTCATAGGTCAGACCCTCCAGACCCTTCACCAGCTTGGTCGCCCTCCTCTGGACTCGCTCCAACACCTCAACATCTTTCTTGAAGTGCGGGGCCCAGAACTGGACACACTATTCAAGATGCGGCCTCACCAGTGCCGAGTAGAGAGGGACGATCACTTCCCTAGACCGGCTGGCTACACTTTTCTTAATAGAGGCCAGGATGCCATTGGCCTTCTTGACCACCTGGGCACACTGCTGGCTCGTGTTTAGCCGACTGTCGATCAGCACCCCCAGGTCTCTTTCCACCGGGCCGCTTTCTAACCACTCTTCCCCCAGCCTGTAGCGCTGCATGGGGTTGTTGTGGCCAAAGTGTAAGACCCGGCACTTGTTCTTGTTGAACCTCATGCCATTGGTTTCGGCCCATCTATCTAACCTGTCCAGATCCCTCTGAAGGGCCTTCCTACCCTCCAGCAGATCGACACTCCCACACAGCTTGGTGTCATCTGCAAATTTACTGAGGGTACACTCAATCCCTACGTCTAGATCATCTATAAAGATATTGAACAGTGCTGGCCCCAGAACTGAGCCCTGGGGAACACAGCTAGTGACCGGCCGCCAGTTGGACTTTGCCCCATTCACAACCACTCTCTGGGCTCGGCCATCCAGCCAGTTTTTAACCCATTGAAGAGTCCACCCATCGAAGCCCCGGGCAGCCAGTTTGTCTAGGAGGATGCTGTGGGAGACAGTGTCGAATGCCTTACTGAAGTCTAGATAGACTACATCCACAGCCCTGCCCTCATCTACTAAGCGGGTCACTTTTTCACATTGGGCTTATGCAGCTGCTTACATGGCCATCCTGTGAGATGCCTCATGGAAATTATCTGGTTCAAGATCACCATTGGGTGTATTCACAACCTTTTACAACATAGATAACTCAGATTTCAAACCCAAAGCTGCTTATCCCGGGTTATGCTAATTCAAGTGACAGTGGCTGCAGTGTAGAATTTTGTCTGGAATGCTGTGTCTACACCAGTACCAAGAGAACTATTCATGGCAATAATATTTCTTGGGATACATCCCACGATCCTTAACCCTGTAGCACACTAAGCCACTCTGTGAAACTTTTCCCAAGGAACTGTCCTTTTTGGATGGACAAGGAGGGTGGTGGGGAAGCACAGAAGAGTGTGCAGTAGAGTGACTTTGCCGTGCCCCCGTAACTACAGGATAGTTATACGAGCAGTTGATGAGTTTTACTGGCTTAAGTTAATAGCTCTTGCTGATCTTGGGTCAGCCAATATAAACCACAAGAAACTTTATATTTGATTTAAGTTTGTTTTGTATGTGGTTAGGATTCAGGTCAGGGCAATGTTCTAAAATGTCTGTTTCTGCTTATCGTGGTTTTTGAACATCCCCCATCCTTTCTGCTTTTAGTCTTCCTGTCCCTTTTTAACTGATGTCCCTGCCTGCTTGACTCAGTGCCGGAGTGTTGGCCACAGCAGGCACTGGAGACAGCAAATAGCGGATGAGAACATGAGTATCTTTCGATACCCCCCAATCTCTTCCAGAATTAGTTCTCCTCTCAAACTGCCCTTGTTCTAGATCTGAAAAAACCCTGAAAATTAGATCCAAACTTATTTATGGGAAGAAGGGATAAAGCACCACAGGGTTTAGTGGAGCTGCTCCTACTGACATGAGGAATGAATCTGGAAAAAAGTAAAGTTCAGGTTTGAAGTTCTGTGCTTTTGTTAATATTTATGTTTCTTTAGTACCACAGGACCTTTCTCTGGATTTCAAGAGCAGTTCATGAGACTGTATGTCTGCAATCCCATCAGGCTCTTGTCAATAAGATTGTTGTGCTTTCTCCAACAAGATTATAAGCGCTCATCTGCTTTCAGCAGAAGTTTTACCAAGCATCTATTCATATCATAATGGATTATTGACATAACACAGCAGACTCTTATGAAATATTCCACTATGTGTAACTAGAGAGTATTTAATCTGCATAATAAAAATCCGTATGAACAGTTGTTGTCATTTGTGCCCAAAATCTGCTCATCTAAATGAAGTATCTAGTTTGCCCCATAAATTTAGAGATGGAAAACAGCATTTTGAAAAAATCTCATCTAAATCCAAAAAGGTGCTTTTACTCAGCAATCCAGATGTGGGCAATCTGATTTTTTTTTCCTAAAAAAAAAAAATGCATATAGATTTGAATGTCAGCTTCCAACTTTTATCTTGGATCATATTTTTACAGCCATTTGATAAGTCTTTACTTTCCCATTCCTCATGCCTTTGGTAGGATGCCAAGGCAGCATACAAGGAGCTTGCTCATGGTCCTCCTGCCAGGGCTGGGGAGGAAGGGCGAGAGAGATTTTCTACACTGTGGGACCTTGTGATTTTTTTTTTAACAATCCATCCACCCTGTGCTTCCACACCTGCATAATGGACAAAAGGTCAAGCTAGCATCTGTATATCATTTAAGACCCACTAAGGTATGTAAAGTAGAGCTTAACCGGGAATATAAGTGGTTCATAGAGCGTTACCGGGTGCTTTATATTGGGAGAATTTTAGGGTTAAAAATGTGAGGGAATAGAAGCTGTGACTGATAATGAAGCCTAGTGCTGACTGGGAAACCAGTAAGTAGGATTAATATTTTATCCCCATAACCTGCTAGGACTTCCTTCAGGCAAGCTTTTACTAGATCAGAAGTTGCAAAGAAAACAGTGCTAGCAGGAAAAATAAGATGTTTATTTATAATTTTTTTCTTGTTTTAATAAACAATTTTGGGATTTTTATTTTGCCAAGGAACACCCTTGAGTTCAAAATTAGCCAAAGCTGAAGGATATTAACTTTCATTGTAAAGAAAGGTTCTGTTCAATCACTGCCACTGCTTGTTATGTCATGGTGAAAATCCATCTGTAAGTAGCCTGAAAACAGGCAAATGAAATGAAAAAAAAAACCCAGAGGTAAAACCTCAGCTATCATTTTCACATCAGCCTTTTACACTCAGAATACAATACAGCCATTTTGTGGTATCATAAAGAGTTGTTACTTGTTCTGGTGATTTAAAGCCCTGAAATTGTCAGCATAGTCTAGAATATTATTGTACACGAAAGAAAACTACACTGCATACATTCCATAGTACCTTCTCATTTTGGCATCAAAATAATAAACTCAATTACTTGAGAAGAGGCATGTGTAGAAGTACAGTGGGCTTGTTGTGGCATTCATGAACTGGGGTGTGTGTGTGTGTTGAATTATGCAAAGTGTGGTTCACAAAGAACTGAAAAAATTGTGCAGATACATGAAGGTACAGCAATATTCAGGTGAGCAAGTCCTATAAAGCAACTTTTGAGCACCTAGTGCAGAACTCTTACTTTTGTATCTATAAATTAATGTCAAATCAATGGGTAGTAAGTTATTCTGGAATTGGCCCTAATTCTGGTATTTAACTTCTGAATATTTGTCTTCACAAATGTTCTTTAAACGCTTTTTGCGTAATGTGAATTTAGACGGTCAGACTCATAAATTGCAGGCTCCTCCAGATCACAAGAACAAGTGCACACAGTTGTGGTTCTCAGAGGAGGAGGCAGGATTTTGGGTTGTATTGTAATTTAAACCAAAGAATGTTAATTTTAGTGTATACATAAAACACTTGGGGCTATCTTAGAAGAGTCCCAAGATGTGTTATCAACACAAATATATTGAGCTTTCAAGAAACAGGACTCTGAATGCCTGAGTTTACAAAAAAAAAGGCAAATGCAATAAGAAATATGTTGAAAGACATTCTAAATCCCTTCATCAGAGGAGAGAGATAAAAATAATAACACTCGGTAGCTAAAAAATACAATCTGTGGAAATCTTAATGAAGCCTAATGACTCATGTGAGCTGTATCGTTAAATTTACTATCCCCATTTTACAGCTAAGAAAAAAGAAATATGAAAGTGAAGACTAAGATTTCATCTTGTGGATGTGTTAGATTTTGCAACTTAATCCATATTCTTACATGCTAGTGAAAGAGAGGAGACCTGAGTTCTTATTGCAAGTAAAAATGAAACTATCACATAAGGGGGGGGGAGGAATTTGCCCAGCCACCCCTATGTCTTTCTCCTCTGAAAGAAGAATGTGTATTTCAGCAGTTCTCAGCCAATGTCAGTTTGGTCTTCTTTGCTGCTCTTACAGAGCCTGCATTTGCATTCTTGTAGAGCAAGCAAGCATCCATCAGGTTTTACTTTATGTGTTGTTCTGTGCATAGTCTTCTCATATTACCTGATCATCTTTTGGCTTCTTTACAGTCTCTTCTAGTTTGGAATCTGTAAATTCAGGATCTTATTCATTTTCCTTCTTCTTTTCCATCAGAAGCTGTGGATATCCCCTACCCTTCTGCAGTCTGTGTGTGACAAAGACCATCTCTGTGAGACAATGCTGTCTTTTGAGCCCCTACTTTGCTGTTATGTAGTTTTATATATATATAAAAAATGCTGTCTTGTGGTTGCTTAAATATACTTTACCATAGTGATTCTATGTCATTTATAAAAAACTTGCATTTCCACAGGTTTTAACAGAGATGGTTACATAACCTGGTAGTCCTATTTACTTCTATTAGATATTTCAGCAGATGACAATCTCCGTTTCAAGAATTCTGCCCTGTAATTTAGTTGAGCTAAATAGAGGTCACAGCTCCAAGGATTTTTTTAAAATAACCTTTTAACAATTTTGATATAATTTTCTAATCAATGAGGATTACAATGTGAAAATGCTATGCTCAACATTTTGGTCTCCAGCATCAGATTCTGGTCTTTTCTTTGGCATACTTTACCAGTGTTTTTATGATCTTATTGTATCTATTTTTTTGACAATTTGCTGTGAATTTGGCTTTATCTTTTGAGTACCTATCTACATATGTCTTTACACTGTCATATACTGATGAGGAAGCAAAATTATCCAGGCAGGAGATGCACAAACCCAGCCCCATCCTCATTCCAGGCATTCAGTGTTGAAGGATTTTGTGGCCTCATCTTTGTGGCCCATTTGATTTGGAGCAAGACTCCAGATCCTTGTTTAAAGTTCTGTACATATAAAATTATTTATAAAAATAGCTTCTGTATAGAATGCATATATGTACACATAGATGTATATATGTGTGTGCATAATGCATATGTAAATAATATGAAGTATAGATTTTAAAATTCCATATCGATATAAATATATATAGATATAAACTTTGCTCAATTTTTCAGCTTCTTTTTGGCCAAAACTTCACCAGTTGTTACCTGCTTCCCTTACTTGGCATAAACTGCTGAACTTTCTCCTGGGGAACCTGTTTTTCCACTTCCGATGGCTGCTGTTGTCTTAATTGCCCGAGGGAAGTGCACAACCCTGGCAAGATGTTCAAAGTTGGATTCAGGTCCTGGAGATGAGTGTTACCTCTGAGAACACTTAATGAGGAAATCAGATGGTTCTACAAAGTCAAACAGCCTGGAGAACAAACTGTCCAGCTGTCAGCTCTTGGATTGGTTCATATCAATCTTATCAACACTTACAAATATCTTAAGGGTGGATGTCAAGAGGATGGGACCAGACTCTTCTCAGTGGTGCCCAGTGACAGGACAAGGGGCAATGGGCACAAACTGAAACATGGGAAGTTCCATCTCAATATGAGGAAAAAACTTCTTTACTTTGAGGGTGACAGAGCACTGGAACAGGCTGCCCAGGGAGGTTGTGGAGTCTCCTTCTCTGGAGATATTCAAAACCCACCTGGACACAACCCTGTGCAATGTGCTCTAGGGGAACCTGCTTTAGCAGGGGGTTGGACTAGATGATCTCCAGAGGTCCTTTCCAACCCTAACCATTCTGTGATTCTGTGATTCAGTGATATTTCAACTACCAGAAAGAAGAAACAAGCATTTGATGAAGAGATTGCTGGCTCTTAAGATGTGGTTTGGTCAGATGTAGGTCTACAAAGGTTGGCTCTTCACCTTTAGCTCAGACCACACCTTCCAAGACCTCCTGGTTTGGAACAGCAACTCACGAGACTCTCCAGAACAGCCATGACTCTCACATTGTTGAGATCCACCATGGTACTCACTTTGTTCCTTCCAGACTCATTCATAGAGAGGTCCTTGTACATGATATTGACTCTCTCTTCAAATAGCTTCTGTTTTTTCCTAGGGTTTACCAGCTTCCTTTGTATCATTAAGTGACTGGGCTGTTGATTTGACAGCATTTACCTTTATAACTTGAGCATTCCTTTACACTGAAAGTCTTTCAGAAGAGAAATCAGAGGACTCAACTCACGAGCTCTTCCTTATCTTCCCTGGGAGTCAAGAAGGCTTTCCTCTCTTTTGTTAAATATTCCTGGAGAAACTCCTAACTCCACAAGCAAAAGCACAAGGCAAAGATCATGGGCTCCTTATACAATGACCTGTCCTTTTGAAACAGGACAGAGTAAGGGAAGGGGCTTTTTTTCAGTGGGTTCTGCTTCCACAGTGTTGTGCAAGACACAAGAGCAGACTGAAAGTGTCCCACTCATTTTTATGATGAGGGAGCTGTGTTATCACATTACTTCTCCATCCAGAGGAATTTTGTGTGGACTTAGATTGACTTGTTCCTTGTATAGACCAAGTCCCTTCAATCCCTCATTAATTTAAAAGTCTTCCTTTGATTAATAAGGATACTTTATGTCCCTTTAAAGAAGTCCACTGAATCAACTTGGTGAATATCCTATACCACCAGCCAGAGGTTGTCCCCTATGCCTCTGATGTCACCAAGAAGTACCAGTCTTTCTGCCCTAGAGCTGGTTGGTCTCTATAGTTCTTGTTAGATGGTTTCTTGATTTTTCAGTTAGAGGAGTATGCCTTCCCAGAAATTTCTTTCATGACCATAGTCATCCAGTAGGTAAGACAATATATGACTCTAGTGATTTTTCCATGGCCTAAGGCAATTTTTTCTCCAGTACTCCTAAGCTTTTGGTACAGTTCCCTAAAATATTGCTTTTCAGTGCCAAGACCTCCTAGTGCTGAGCTTGCCCCCAGTCAGCAGTAGGCAATGGCTGTCTGGATTATGGTTTACCTGTTTATCCTGGTTGGTGATACCCTGATAAACAACAGAGAAGATTTCAGCGAGCACATGCAGCAAGTGCGCTGGTGTATGATGATGTTTTATAGGACAGGAAATTTTGATCAGCTTGTTTGAAATGTCCCGGACAGTCATACCCATGTTGTGTCAACAAGTGGAGGGTTTTCCACTGTGGTTCGCTGAATGTTTTTGAAACTTCCCAAAATTTCTTCCCATCAGGGGCTTGCTGCTCATTGCCTTGTAAGCTTGTCTTTATATCTTTGGTAGAACACTTTCCAAATCTTGTTCTATTCGTAATTTCTCAGTGAAATCAGCCTTGCAGTTATTTCAGTCAGGAGAGTAAAAGGAGATGGTAGCCTTTATAAACAGGCTCCTCTATACTACTTCTTTCAGAGTTTACCCTTTATACTCATCCTAAATATCTTCCTAAGTAGTGTCAGAATTCTCTCTCAGTTGGGAGAGTGACTTCTATCAGCTGTTCCTAAGCTACTTGCTTCCAGGACGGAGCTGTCTGGCATACCTTTGATACTGTGACTCTTGTACCAAGACAAAAATTAGCTGGCTAACTGTGCTTGGATATAGTTACGCTGACAGTATGAGTGACATTCAACCACATATCTCAAAGAAAGAGAGTTACAGATAAGCTACCTTTCCTATGTTACTTTTCTGTTCAATTATCCATTTCATTATGTTCTGCTTTCTCTTTATATTTTTGCTTTCTCGACCTATGTTTTTCTTCAGTATTTGCTTTATCATCTAGTATCTGACATTTCTAGTCCTAAAAAAGATACAGTGCTTCATTTTTGCAATAGCTGCAAATGTTAACTTTTCTGAATTTTGTCTTGCCTTGGCTTGCAGTTCACATTCACCACAGCACAACTCCTATGAAACGAGCTGTTCTTGTTTGCACTCAACACAATGAGATTTTAATTTTTAAACTCTTGCTGTAACTTCAAATATAGTATTACTTGTGTGTTGTGTCCAACTGTAAATAGTATGCAGTCTTTTCATATTCAAAGCAATAATCCAGTCTTTGCACGTAGCACTCCTGCAAAACTTCTGCTATGATTTATTCTTTCTAGCTCTTCTTTGCTTCTCTTCAGCTCTCATCTGCAGACTTTTGCAGAATTGTTTTACTTCTTGCAAACATAACGGATTGCCCAAAGGCTATATTTTATTTCAAACCTTTGTGCAATCTTTTGTGTGACTTCCTGCAAATCCACTCTGATTGTATTTTGTGGACTTCTCTATAGAGTCTTCAGTTTTGTTTTGCAATTGCATCTCTTTATGGATTTACAGCTTAATACATATAAAGCATCACATATCTACTTTTTGATTTTTTATAGGAAACTGATACCTCTTTAACTTTACCTTCCTGTAACTGAAGAATACTCTTCATTTCTGTAGTGCTGTGTAACAGCTGTCTTGTTCTTTCTCACCTGCACACAGGCTATTTGTCTAATCTGGTACAACCTGACCAGTATTTTTTAGGCCACTTTTTCATCTTCTCCAGAATAGAAAAAAATCTTCCCCTGCTTTGCTTCAATTTCCCAGTGTATTTCTGAAAAGTCAGAGACATAGTGCAGTTGTTACTGGTTTCTCTAAGATATCCTTTACTCACTATCTTTTCTTCTGCTTGTGTATCTATTCCGTTGCTGGTACTACATCGTCTTCTGAGGTGGCAGTGAAACAGAACTCCAAATCAGGATTTAGAACTACAATAAATATTATAACTAAAGCGAAATTAATGCTGGGGAAAGATCCACGTGTTCTACTCCATCAGGTGGATAGCACTGAGTGTAGCAAGAACTACTTCAAACCAGAATGCTTCTTAAAGTGCCTTTTACCATGAGTGTTATTTAATGTTCATATGCGTTATATACTTAAAACTGTCTCTGAAGTTAAATGAAGAAGGAATGAAATGGTATATTTACGCACCAAATTTAAAAGACCAAGGTTAAAAATTGGCTTGTAATGTCTTAGTATTTAGAAGTTCTTACATTCAGTTAAGTTATTCAATGTTGTTTTTTATGGAGATATTCCAGAAAACTGCTTTCAGTTCTAGAGTGACTGATCTCCTTCTAACTGAGTGAAACTTGGCAAGCCTCAGATCTACAAGAAGCACAAAGAGTACAGGTACAATATTTTGCTATAAGAAAAGATTTAATTAAATACTGTTCTTCTGAAATCATCATAGCTGAGAAACCACCACTTTGTTTCACTTATTGTTCAGGAAAAAGGCAAAATGTAACCAGAAAACAATAAGATCCAATTTCCTCATTCCTCAGCTGCAAGATCGTTTTTCCAAAAGAAATCTTTATGCTGCTTCTTTCTCCTTCTAATGAATGTTTTGGTGACTCGCTGGCAAAAATGACAACAGGAGGAAAGACAATAGTTTGTGAAGAGTCTTTTCACTTGGGAAATATTACTTTATAGTAACTGTAGTATAATCTGTCATAACTCCAAATATAACAGAGAAATACAAAAAGAAAGCAACAATGGTAAGTGCCTCCCCGGGTATTTCATGGTAATTACAGCTCTCTGTCCAAGAGAGCTGATGGCTAAAGGCAATTTAAACATTTAAACTGACCAGTTTGATTTCTCAAGATCATTCTATTAACAGGCACACAGATTGACAGTGTATCCAAGATTTTCTGTAGTGAGGTGCAGTTTCAGGAGACAGCCTTCAAAAATATGGGTAAAAGAGTGACAGAATCAACCATATGATAACTGAGGTGTATTTAAATGATAACGAGAAGAGTATCGTGCCCACCATTTACAGTTTACCTTGACTGCCATTGCTATTTTGTACAGTTCTTAATATGGAGCAGACGGTGTGTCTAGTTGTCCTGTATGTACTATTGCAAAATATTTGCCGAATATTCTTTTCTGTGAGGCAAGTATACTTTTTAATATTATTAACAGATTATTATCTTCAGCAGTGAGCCATGGAGTGAAATTTTAGAAAGCTGACTACAACAGTATTTAACATTTTCTACAGATACACAGAAATTCCAGCTCAGGAGGGACCCATTGCTGCACCCATGCCCCTTTCCAGATCAGTTTTGTTTTCGATATTCCTGTACTCTAAAAGGACTGCAGAGGTGATGCGATTTTGGCGCAGACAGGAAGCACCATAGTTATGGAAGTGCCACCATTTTGGTGAATTTTAGTCTTGTGCCCACTGGGAACAGGAAAAGTAGAGTGGAGAGTGGGGGCAGAGTCTGCTACTGGGCCTGAACATGGGGCGCAGCTGTGACAAGTTAGCTTGCTTTTAATTGCAGAAAGGCCTAGGTTACATTTTTTAATACTTCTGGAAAACCGGACAACACTAACGGTCACATATGTACCCAAGGGATAAGTAAAAATCATTCAAAATCAGAACAGAGACCAAAAAAACACAGTTAATCTTTTAAGCAGAAAACCTCATTATTTTTTACCTCTTGTGTTTGAATGTACTACATTCTTCGATGTAAAACTTCAGCAATCCTAGGATAGGATTTTTCCTATACCTGCCATGAGCTACAGCATCCGGAGGGATCTTCCTCGTCTCTGTCAGCCGTTCAGAGGGCTGGTGGTCACAGACGCATCTCCTGCTCCACTGACCTGCTTTGGCTTGTTTTCCTGTTTTCACTTAATCCATTCTCAGCTGGATCTGCTGACAAAACTAGGTGGTTTTGCCCCAAAGTCCAGTGATTGAAAAGGAAAAGCTCCCTTGTTAAAGGGATGTTGAATGGTAGTGTAGAACTTTTGGCTAGAACTTGTCCATTATAAGTGGCCTTTGGAAGGTTACCAAACGCTCGTTCCCAAGCTGTGTAGCCTAATCAGTTTTTTTCTCCCGGAAAAGTCAGCAGGAGTGGCTGCTGGCACGTATCAGGAGAGAGCAAGAGGGGCCCCAACTCCAAGTGCTGCCCTGCATGTGGATGTGCCAACAGAGGACAAATACACCCAGGTCCCTTCTCCACAGACGTGGCTGAGGCTGGTGTGTGTGCTGGCCTGAGCTGGCAGCAGGGGAACGCGGAGGGCCTGGGGCTGGTGGGGAGCAGGAGGGAGAGGAGGCCGTGCAAAGCAGCAGGGGAAGGTGCCGGGAAGGGGGAGCACGGCTGCAGGGAGCTGCTGGTGGTCTCTGAAGCTGGAGGGCAGGCAGGATGTCAGTTCCCGTGCTATCTGGAGCTCCCCGCAGGCAAACCGCACACCACACAGGGCAGGGAAGAGCAGGCACCGTGCCTTGCCTTAGCTAGGGTTGACAGACATCCCTTGTAATACAGAGCATCCAGAATGAAAGTTCTGCGTCTCATATGATTGTCACGTAGGACACAAGCTGTCCTGTATATTGACAGCAATTAGCCTCCCAACTGCAGCTCATTTGGACGTGCGCAGTTTCTCTGCTTCACCTGCCACGTGTATGATTTGCTGTGCACGCACAAAAGTGTGCACATGCAACGCGGTTAACGGGGACCATCCTGGCTTTATACTTACAGTCTCTGGTGTTGAGTTTGATAGGACCGCAATCACCGATGGCTTGTGGCACATAAATTATCTGTCGCTGACACGCGAGCTGTGGGAGGGCAGCCTGTACCCAGCAGGAGGTACTGCAGAGAGAATTCCTTCTGCCCTTTCTTCTAACATGCTGCAAGAATAAATCACCTACTCAGCTCTAAACGGTGCTTAAGTGATATAATGGAGTCCTTCCCTGGCCTGTAGACAGAGATAACAACACTTTGATCTAGCACTGATTAAAACTCTGTTAGTCTGATGTTTGTTTACTGTTTCAAAATAAACATTTTGTAACAAAAATAAAGTTGAAAAATAGAATTTGCCTATAAAAGCAAATCTGGGATAAATGGAATAAGGACAAGAGGGCTGTTCTTTAACATTAATATTTGTATTCAAGGATATCCTAAAGGCACACAGGGGACTTTGACATCAAATTCCTTAATATTTGCAGGATATGAGAGAGTTTTGGAGCTTGCATTATGGGTCAAAAAAAAAGAGCATATTTGTTTGGCCTCTGCAACACAAGTGAAACAAATCTGTGGATCTGTAATTTAACTATCACATCCATTAGCACAGCTATTAAAGGTGGTTGCTTTTCCCAGTTTTCACAGATAGCTTTGATTTTGGGAGGATTGCCATGCTACTGACAAGCTATTAAATATAGTCTTTTTTATCTTGTACCTTTTTGATACTCTGTACTGAAAGTATGACTCATTAGTATGACTCACATAAAAGTGGATCCAGATAATGCCACTGTGCAAGTTCCTACTTTGTGCTCTGCAAGCTACCTTCTCAGCCAGCCAGTGACCAAGAATACGTATGAGCATCCACTAAGTGATTTCTTCCTGTACATGCCACATGGGGGAGAAGTCAATATTTATACCTCACACTTGATAGAATTCATTAAATATATTTTGCTAAATAACACTCTGTATTACATATTCCTTGTCTAATATTTGCCCACAGAAGAAGTATTTATTACGTGAATTGAATCCCTTGTTAAGAAGAACTAAATGACTGCAACATATTTAATATTTATTTGGCAGCACAACACAGTAGACACGGGGGAGGTGAGAGAGAATGCAAATACAGGAGGAAGTGATTCAAGGGCAGAGACAAAACATGAAATATTTCTACATGACTACAGTGATTCTGAGAAAAGTAAGCAGGAAGACAAGCTCAGATATTTGGATTTTAGAATTTAAAAGTTGAATATTTTAAGTAACAAATAATATTTAAAGAGGACTATAAATGACTATTCACAGCAGACATGCTTTGTCTAAGATTTTCTTCAGGAGAACTCCAGAGGTGATCCACTTCTCTAAGATCTGGATCATTTGGGTTTTTCGTGTTTAGGACACCTTCTATCTTCAGTGACAGGTTCTTAGTAAGAGAAATCTTTATTTTTACTTTTCTACTGTTCTAGTCTGTGATGTGGTGAGTGAAATTCATACCACAGCAAAATCTAATAATGACAACAACAAAACCGCCACATTGTTGAGAGCTGTTGAAGCTCTGATAAAGACTACTTACTGGAGAGGTTAGTTATGGAGAAATTGTACTGGCTAATGGGATTTTGTGAGAAATTATATTGCAGAACTTTGGCAAAGAAAGTGCTTTGGACAGCACTTTGTTTTTCTGAAAAAAAAAAACATTTTGCACTTGTAGTGAAAGTAACATGTCCTGCTCTGTTCTTTGAAACATATTCCTTGAGAGCAAATGGAAGTCACAACTACACAGGTAGAGGAGGGATTTTGGCCATTTATGTTATGATTTGAAGAAAACTCACAATTAAGTTCACAATTAAGTGAACTGCTATATTTAATGTGGAATTTGAAGAGTTTTTACAGGATCTTTCTTAGAAAGACATGTCTACACATGTGTACATCAAGTTGATGGTCTTAATATGTTTAGGTAGTTCTGCTGATTTTGTGCTGTATAAAAAAGTCTGCCAGCTTTGTTAATGCAAGCCTGAAATGTGAAAACTATATCACTTGAAATTTAACTTTATTTTATGAAGAAAATATTTTGAACATCCTGAGCAAATTTCAAAGTATTATCCTCAATTTTGAACTGGCCAGCAATTTACCACAAACAAATTCTATGGCACAGAAACATTAGTCTTGAGTAAATATTGTAGTTTATGCTCATCTCTCACAGCTTTCAATTCACTCTCTGAATGGACTCAATCCTTTCATTGAAGTGGTATCTCAAAATGCAAATGCTGTCCATGATTAATTCCTACATACATTTGCTGTAACAAGCTCTTCCCTTGTACTATTGGCATGTTGTGCTTCTGATTGCACTGTATCTCTGTGCATGGTCAGAGTTACACATACTAATTCATTTTATGGTGATGTACTTTTGGTTTAGGATTTGACTGGCTGTTTTTCTGTTCTCCAACATGTTATGGTGCTAGTATCTTCCTTTCTTGGGAGAGTATTTTAGCAAATGTCACAAACATACATAACTACTATTTTATAAATGGGAGATAGTGTTATGTACTGACAAGTGGAATTGTATCATCTGAGATTTTCTCTCTTCATAACAATAAGCAAATTCTTTGATGATATTTAAATGCATTCTTTTCATTTGCCAAATCAAATTCTTTTTTTTTCAAATTTATTCCTAACATCAGCTCCTTTGTGATAAAGCAAAGAATACAAGGAGGCACCAAGCAGGAACAAAACAGCAGTGAAAGAATTGTGCAGGGAATTAAAATCAACTGAAATTGAATATAAGTGTTAGGATACTGGTTGCAGGTATCACTGAATTACTATTGTTACCTTACTTAGTGCCTAGGTGGTTCTCATTTTTCCTGTACAAGACACAGCATAGCATGGGACCTGACAGAGACGTGGCAAAACCACGCGCACAAAGAGGACTGAAGCAGCTCTCACGTAGCAGCCATCTTGTACCACCTCTTCCTGGTCCTCCAGTTTGCTCTCTCAGCTATTGTCTTAACGTTAGAGCAGCCAAAGTTGGAAAAAATGGTAAAGATGTCTCTCTGGTGTATTTTTAGGTCTGCACACTTTTTCTTTATAATCACATTTGCAATTACGGTGAAGTAAAAAAGGACCTTGGAAGGCTCATGCATCTATGAAACCGATTTAAAATGTTCTCTCTCTGGAGAAATAGTTCTTTGCCCCCTGGTGGTGAATTAATTTTGAAAAATACTACAAAACACTTTTAGGAAAATTTACTTGAAATTAAAAAGAGATGCTAATTGCTTCAGTGAACACAAGTAAAAGTAAACTGCTAAACAATACTTGATGTGTCAAATACAATTAAGGAAAGTCCTGTTATGAACAAGCTCCATCAACCTTTGATAGTCGCTGCAGAATAAAACAAAAGGAATCAACATCATCATTTGAAAACTGTATGAGACCTTTAGCATTTCAAAATCATGTTTCTTATTTTGCTTTTTTGGGGGGGAGGTTAACACAAATATCTTGACAACATAGTGTAGTCTTGAGAATCCCTGATTTCCAGTGTTCTTACATTATGGACTGTGGGAATTACATTCAGCTGCACAGCATCTGCAGATACGCCGCTCTCTAGCCATCAGTAATATTGTCCATACAGTGAGAGCTCTCATTCTGGGAAACTAGAATAACAGTCCCTGGATGAAAATTTTAAGAGAGGTGTACATATTTCTAAAAGTTGTCTAGAGGTTTTCGGCTTGCTTATGCTGAGCTTCTCCATATGTGAATAGAGTACCAGGATGTCGTTCTTGGAATAGTAATAACAAAATTGACGCTGGAAGTCGTCAATTGCAGTTATTACTTGCAGTTTAAGCCCCAGATCATTTTGAAAGGTGTCAAGAACACATTGTTTAAAAAGATGGCATAAACCTTCTAATCACTGATTTTCTTTTGTCTTTTAATTCTTGTGCCTCTTAAACTTCTGCCTACGGCAGTGCTTCCCCATGTTGATGTTATTCTTCGGGAACATATTAAAATATAATGACAGACTATTGCCATGTCATGCAGCAAAACATTATGCATTTATGCTGGAAAAAGGCCATTTATAATGATCAAGGCTTCCATATGTTGGTTTTATACTATTAGGATATGGCTGGTATTCTGAAAATGAACCCTCTTTTCCTATCCCACAGGCTGTGAGTCATCTTGTATGATGTTAATGTGGCTTCAGGTAGTTTTTTGGTTTGGAAAATAGCATCACAGAGTATCACATGATCAGTAGGCAGGGATTGTTTGGTTTTTTGGCACTAATGATGCAACATGAGGAAAAAGAAAAAAAAAAAGAGTAACATAGTTAAAAGAGAGGACTGAGCTGCCCAAATCAGGCACGAATTAGCTATTTCCTAAATAATATTCTTTCATGTCTGATGGACTGTAATAGCTTTCTGTTTTTAGCTCTGTTGCTTTTGCTTCTCTTTCCATTCCCACATTTCTTTCTCATTACTTTGACTTATGTCTCGCCTAAGGTAACAGCTGCTCTACACAAACGGCATATTCCTTACCAATCTTTCAGTGGGCAGGGTTGCTATAAAGTGACACTGTCCCCCCCTCTTTTCCCACTGCCACGCTGGATGTTACCTTCCCTCGGTCTCCACTCCATTAGCCTGTGTGGCTACGCTCTAAACTGCAGTTGCAAAATGATCTGGCTTAAAAAAAAATCCCTTAAAAAGGCAATAACCAGACCACTTGCCTATCAGGAGGGAGCACTACAGGACCCCTCGGAGCAAGGTTACTGCCATCTCGCTCGCCGCGTTTGCAGGAGAATCCTCTGTTGTGGTGCAAGTCCTCAAACGTTCCTGCCAGCTGTGAAACAGAATTCTTCCCTCCGCTCTGCTTAGCCTCGCTGCTGGGGAACAGCTTGCTTTCAGCTCTCTGGGTGTAGTTATACAAAGGTTTTTTTCCAATGGGAAAGCCAGTTTAAGCCGGGCAGTTTCCTGCCTGCTCTGCCCTCTTGTTTGTGCTCCTTCATCGCAGTTCGCTGTCCCCTTGATTGTGCCGATGCAGCTGTTTCTTTGGTTGCGTTGTAAATTGGATCACTGAAATAAATCCGAGTTTTTGTGTGCGTGTGTATATACGTGTGCGTGAACAGCTTTTTTTTAAAAAAAAAAACCAAACAACTGGATCATTTCAGTCATTTGATTTATCATGTGGCCCACAAAGAGTTGAATTAGCACAGCTGAGGAGGCAGCGAACAGCGGTGCAGAGGTGGGAACAGGCGCCTGGGCTGGGGGGAGGGCGCAGGAAACTCTTAAGCCAGTTTTGTTAACAGAGAAAACTACTGTTCCTATACAAAACCACGTAGAGCACCTAAACTAAACAGCCAGAATAGAAAACTGGAATAGACTGCAGAGCAGTAAGGCTCTTGGATTGCTGGAGATAAGGCTTTATCTTTAGGAAGAAAAGAGGTGGTCCCTTAATAAGCTCTTTCCCCTAGATGTCTTCTATTCATCTGAGACATGGAAATCGCAGGCTGTTTAGCTATTCAGAATATGATCGTGTGAATCCTACTGGGCTTATGAAGCATGTTGGTCTTTCAGTGCTGTTAAAAACGCTAATCATATCTGGTTCATGCCTCGGGCCTTGGGTGCTACTGTCAATTAGCGTCAGAACAGAGATTTATTTAAACAAATTATTTCTGTATGTGCTGCTTTCCCTTATGGTTTGCAAAGGAGAGCTTCGTGACCGCGCGTACCTGATTCAGTGATACCTGCCTGCGTGTGCAGACAAACTCAGGGAAGAGAAAGAAAATGCCATCCTTGCCTTCATAGCTCTGCATATTCTTAAAGGAAAGGAGCTGCCCAGATACAGAGACTACATAGAGAATTAAAAACCTTTCTCTGATCCTCTAGCCATTCAAATGTCATGTCTGAGTCACAGAAAAAAAATACTAATACCTCCCAACATGAGTAGTTTTAGACCGTAACGAAAAAGCCGTGTGTAATCCTCTACCTTCTCCTCTACGTTTGTGTCAGAGTTCGCAATACTGAGATTTAAATCGTCATCACTGGTCACCCAACTCACCAGGCATTGCACGCATCACTGGAAATTTCTCACGTATATTGTTGTAGGCTCACAGCGAAGGCAAGCATTGCTGAATATGATCATGTTTAGTTTGTATTTTAAGGTTTTCTCTGAAAGCAGGAGAGAGAAGTGACTTTTAATTTAACGGATTTGTTTTATATTCTGGAAGCCTAGTGTGACTTGGATTAATTGAAGTGTTGGAGAAGGGGGAAGGACTCTTAAGGACTCACCAAGAAAAAATAACTTCTCATGACTTTAAAGAGGAAAACAGAAGAATGAGAAGATAATAATGTGTCATTATTATGGTGGTACTTACAGAATTTCAATAGCATTTTTAGCATTTTCTTCCCAAAATTTCAGTATTTATTCTTGGGGCACAGAATGATTTTAATGGAAACATTTAAACCAATCTCATAGTCTAGAATTTAAAAAAAATCCTTTTTAGAAATGTTACATACAGTATCAGGGCTTCTCTTCTAATGGTTTAAGGAGCAGAATAAAAATGAGTATTCAAATTTCCCACATTGTTAAAACCGATTGGAATAATTTAAGTATGCTGACTTAAATGTAAGATATCTCTTAAATATGTATTTTAAATAATCATAATCCCATTATCATCAGTGCATTTTTTCTCCTATTATTCTTCTTAAATTCACATTCTTTTTGACTGAAAGAAACCATAATTTATTTGAAGAATTTCAAGATGTTTCTTTCAAAATAGCTTATCATCGGCTGTTGTTCTCAAAAGGATTGAAGCCACAATTGGTGGTCAGTGTTAGGACAGTTTTTTCCTAGTTTCAGCGGAACTGAATAGATCACCTGGGTTCATTGGGTTTTTAAGGTTATGTTAAACAGTTTCAGCAAGAGCAGCAGAGATGGATTTTGGAAAGGGTCATTCTTCATAACAAATTCTGACTGATGAAAAATAAGATCAAATAACAAATGCTTCTCTTTGAGGTTGAACATTGCACTAGATTAACTTAACTAAGGAGGCTTAGAAGCTAACGAGGCAAGATGAAGTAGATACGGAAAACAGAATGAGTCAGAAGGGAAGGAAGAGTTTGGAAAGCATCTATTAAAGGGAGAATGGAGTATTGTTAATCTCACATTTAAAAAGAAAAATCTTTAACCTGGTTTAAAAATAATACTGCCTTGTTGAACTCTTCATTTGCCCCTCATTTCTGAGGGTACTTTGCATCTTTAAACTTTGTTCTACAGCCTTATGAGTAGGTAACTTTTTGAATCCAAAGCTGGAATTTTTGTGCAATAAAGCTTAAGGCTTGGAAGGAAAGAGAATGTAGATATACCAGGTAACAAAGGGAATTTATGCTACTAATACTGGTGTGCAAAACTGAACAGATTAAGAAAATAAGGAAGAGGGAAGAAACTGATCGATACCAGGTTCAGTTACTCCAGCAAAACAAAGCAGCTGATAAATTAACTATCCCATGGCTTTCTCTTTACTTTGTCTTCTCTAGAAAAGGTTTATTTTTTTTTGGCTCTGTGATCAAGTGGGAGAAGCATTTTTTAAGATGATCAGAATGAACAGTTAAGTGCTCCTTTTTGTGAAGGGTGAATTAAAAGGAGTCCACATCAGACGCTGTTGGTTAAATTATCATTTCCTGGCAAATGGGTTTAGGTGTCTTTTCAGAAAGCAGAGCCAGAGGCAGAATCATGATCCTAACAGCCCATTTCCATATGGGATATGGAAACATGAGTTTAAATATCAATCTAATTAATATTTAAATAGTTTATACAGAAGGGAACAGTTTCAATAGAAGAGAATACTTAAGACTACTCTATACTTTATGAGTTGGAAAATTGATAATGGTTATGTTGGTTCAAGTCCCTATTCTGCATTAAGCAGAGTGTATTATAAACCACATCTTGCTATTCACAGAATCACAGAATCACAGAATGTTAGGGATTGGAAGGGACCTCGAAAGATCATCTAGTCCAATCCCCCTGCCAGAGCAGGATTACCTAGACCATACACACAGGAACACATCCAGGCAGGGTTTTGATTGTCTCCAGAGGAAGGAGACTCCACAGCCTCTCTGGGCAGCCTGTTCCAGTGTTCAGTTACCCTCACTGTAAAGAAGTTTTCCCTCATATTGATGTGGAACCTCCTGTGTTCCAGCTTGCACTCCATCCAAGGCAGTGCTCTGCTGTGCAGAGATTTTGTAGATGGTGCCTAGCTCCGCCTTAGGTGAATTTATGTCCATGTAAGATTGGCGTTTGGGATTCTTTTAAAATTGGAAAAACTATTTTCTGAACTTGATTCAGTTCATGGATACTTTGGGACGAGTGAAACTGTCTTTTCTTAAAGAGATGATGCTCACAGAGAGTTATTAACTAGGCCTAGCTCAAGAGGGATGAAACATACGGGGTGTTCCAAGGAGTCTGACCGTAGCAGAGAAAGTGATTTAATGTTGATAATTTGTATTGTTGAGCATTAAGTCTCCATCTAATTTCTCGGCTAGTATTCATGCTTAACATTAATTCAAGTAAGGAAAGAATGGAAGTTCTGGGGAAACAGGTTAAAAATCGAGTTCGGACTGACAATGTGCTGGCGTGGTTTTGGGGTAGAGCAGGTCACTGCTCTGCCTCGCCGCCCCTCAGGACCCCGCTCCCGGCTGAGGGAAGGCTGCTCGGGGCGGGGGGGCACGGGGGCACCGCTCCCGACCCCCGCGGCGGGGTGTGTGTGGGGGAATTACTCTGGGGGGTGACGGGGGGAGCGAGGAGAGGGCTCCGGCAGCGCCGGGCCAGGGCGAGGGCGGCCGGGCAGGGTGCGGGGACAGGGGGAAGGAGAAGGGAGGGAGGGAGCGGGGGAAGGGCCGGCAGGCGGCGCGCGGCGCGGCGGGGCGGGCGCGCGAACCCCGCCGGCCGCGCGGGGAGACCTCGCGCCGAGGCCCCGCGCGCTGCTGTCGCTCCCTCGCGCGCCCGGCCTGCGGGCACCCCCCCCCTTCGCCCTTCCCCCCCGCAGCCCCTCGACTGCGCGAGCGCCGGCGGTTGCCGGGGCACCCGACGTCACGGCCTGAGGAGGCGGCGATTGGCCAGGCTGAGAGCGCTCCCCCCCCTCCGTGGGACCGGCCGCCGGCGGGGCCGGGCCTGTCTACTTCCCCTCAGTGCGGAGCCGCCGCCGGGGCGTGTGTGGCCTCAGCGGTGCCTCCCCGGCCACGTCCTCGCCACCGCTGCCGCCGGGGCAGGCGTCATGGGCCGGCCGCGGGCCGCGCCGCGCCTCCGGCTGCTGCCGCTCCTGGCGCTGCTGGCGCTGCTGGCGCCCCGCGTCCGCGCCTGGGACAGCGGCGACCTGGAGCTCTTCGACCTGGTGGAGGAGGTGCCGCGGAACTTCTACGACTTCCTGGGGGTGCAGCAGGTGAGCGAGGGACCGGGCCCCCCCGCCCGCCGCGGGCCCCGAGGCGCGCCTCCCCCGCCGCCTCCTGCCCCGGTCCCTTCCCGCGGGCCTTGCCTGTCACCGCCGTCCCTGCCTCCGCCGAACATGGCTGGCTGGCTCCCCCCTCCCCCGCCCGCCCTGCGCTGCCGCCGCCCGGCTGCTCCCCGCGGCACACGGGCGCTGGGCACGCCGCCGGCCCCTCGCCTGGCGCTGTCATCCGCCTCCTGCCCTGCCACGCGTGCGGCTGCCCCGCTCTGCCGCTGCAGTCCGGGGCCGCCCGTGCCCTGGCTTCCGGGGCTCAGGGCAAGGCTCCTGTCCCTTCCCCAGCCTCTTCCTTCCCTCTACCAGGGGCTCCACTCTCCTTCAAGAACTGCTCATTTTTTTGTCTTTCTGGCCCCACCATAAATCAACCCTCCCTCTCCCACTGTACCTGTGTGTGTTCCTACTGCCTGTTGCTCTTGTGAATATACCTCTTTTTCTCCAAATGCATCGACAGCTAGACAAAAGTAGCTCGTGGGCTTCTCCCACTTCCCATACGTATCCTGGGTATGGCTGTTTCTCATCTTTCCCTCATTCTGCATAGCTGCTGGTTCCTTATCTTCTTAAGATTGTGCATTGCCATGTGTTGTGGCTCCTGTTCTCTCTCATGCATGCCATGTGGTAAACTGTGACCCATTGCCATGGTAATGGCTTGTGGATTGTTATGTTTGTTTGCTTTCCATGTATCTTGGTTATTATGCATGGTTTTCACCTCTGTTTGCTAGGCAACACTTAAGATTATCTTAAAGCATTTATTAAGCACCTTCGGTTAATTTTCGTGCGTGTGTAGTCAAGACAGGAACTCCTGTTCCGAACATTTTTATCCCATGTTTCTTGTGTAAGTTTTAGATGTGGTTGCTGATTTTGCTGCCACTTGGCATCTTCAACTTGTATCACTTGTCCTGGCTTCCACGTGATGGCCTTCCTCCTCATCTCTAGATGCTCTGCTCTGTGTGTGTGATCTCATTTGATCTCTCTTCCCGCATCTTAGCAATCTTCTTTTTGTCTCTTTCTTCCAGTCAGTATTCTGCTCCTCAATAATAAAATATGCAGTTCTTTATAATCTGTTAGTTCACCCAGAGTCCCCAAAGACATTTTTTTCTTTGTCTCCTAGCACCTCTACATTCTGGTGAGTGATCCCGCTATTCGAGTGGCTTCCCTGACAACCTTAAAGTTTATTCTGATGTAGTTCTTGTAGTTTTTAAGAATAATAGCTGTATTTGCAGGTGCATTTCATTAGGGCCGTGTCTGCAAAGAGAGGAAAGGTGTCTGCAATATGTAAGAGTCCTGTTTTGGAAACTACTGGCTGTGGTTGTTAATGGTAGTTGGGGGATTCTGAGCCAGAGTCATCTCTCTTTCTTTTACTCCTTAAGCATCTGATGTTAAATATTATGGAGTACTACCATATATACGACACAGCAAACACTTCTACCCAAGTTTCACTTTCAGAAGCCTAAAAATCTAAGATTTAATTCCTCCAAGGCAATTTTAGTGTTAGATAATGTAGGAATACAAAATTTTGTTTGTTTCAATTAGTGATGTTCAGATCTGTTGTGCAACTCTTTGTTAATATCTTTCACAATCCTTTTTTCTAGGGCTGAATCTGTACCTTGCACAATAAGTTTAGCAAATATAATGTTATTTTAGCAAGCAAGTATTCTGCTAGCTCACACTTCTAATCTTATGGAGAACTTAAATCACTTGTAATGTGTGAGCAGGGAAAATTTTGTGGAAGTGCAGCACAATGAAAGGAAAGTTTTGTTAGTTATAAGTATATGCTGGTCACTCATAATGTCATTATAGCCAAGACTTGAAGTGTAAATAGTATTAGATGCTTTGCACGTGCAGCAGAATATACCTGTGAGTACAACAATGTTGAAGTTGAGCTTCAGTAGAATTTGTAAGCATTGGAAGATGCTGTAGGTTTACAGGTTCTTCCACACTGTATTCTTTGTTCCTGCTGCTTGATTCTCCAGCTCTCACCTATACCCGAAGCTTCAAACAAGATACTGAAGCAGGGTTCTGACTTGCAGCAACTCGCTAGGTAGCTGCAGCCGTTTCAGTTACTGTATGAGAAGGGTAACTTGTCTTGTAACAGGGTCAAGGGAAGTGCACGAATGTCAGGTGTGCTGTATCCTACCTTGGATGTCTTAACACAAAGCTGCCTTTTACTACAACATCTCTATGTGGTGTTATGCATGTTTATTCTGGTGTTCTGCTATTTTTTAAAACTGTGGTTTAATGGAGTTTACTGGTTATTTTGTATGTCACTGTTGTTTTTAGTTGGGATGCCTTTTGACTAGAATGCTGTGATTAACTTTTTGTAGTTCTGGTGCTAGTGGTTTTATTCCCTGTGCTCAGGTGTTTTTCTTGGCATTTTAGCACCAGAGGGACAGAGTGTGTGTGACAACAGCCTTTGTGGACATGCCTTTGAGTTGTTTTGTAATCTTTCGTTCACCAAAGCTTGCTTTCCCCTCCTCCCCCCCTCCATAGTCTTCTTGGTGTTCATTGCCTTGTATTGTGTCCTGGTAATTCCCTTCTTCCTTCTTGTCCTTCTGGGGAGGGAGTACTTCTCCTTGTGCAGATGCAACTTCTGCATCTGAGATACGGGTGCCTAACCATGTTTGTTAACAGTGGTATATCAGGGCTGCAGATTTTTTCTAAACATGTCATCTTGTGTGTTGAAAAAATACAGGGAATGACTCCAGTGCTTCCTTAAGGCATTTACAGCAGCTTAGGTTTGATGGGAGAATTGTGTTACCGGCTGCTTGTTGAACCTCATTACGCGATGTCAGAAGCTGATGTTGACCTCAACTGACAAGGTGCAGAAGGTGTTGTGGGAAGTCCTGTAGCTCTCTAGCATGCTTGATGAAGCCTCTCGGCTGCTGGATTTTTTCCATGGGATTGGAGAGAAATGATGATTTTTTGGTTTTGTTTTGTTGCTAGTCTACGATGAGTCGCTTGCGGAGTATAAGTGTTTGTTTTGTCTTTTTGAGGGCCTTGTGGAAGCTTCCTGGCATTGTCAGGTAGCCGTCATCCAGCACGGGCAGGGTGTTAGGTTTGAAGCTGCTGTAGCATTTTCCAAGATCGGTGACTGAGAGGATGATCTAACTGAAGCAATTTTTGACAGAGGAAGAGTAAGATTGTGACTGTCTGGGCTGTTAGAGTAACTGTCCTCAGTGCCTGACATCAAGGAGGTGTTGGCTGAGAAATCTACAAATGCTCACAGGATGGTTGGGGTTGGAAGGTACCTCCGGAGGCCATTTTGACCAACCCCCAAGTGTTAGGTCTGAACACCTAGGTCAACAAGTATCTGTTTTTTATACAAGGACACAATCTATCTATTTGTTAATCCATCAGATCTCATGGTAACATAGCATATATAAGAAGTTTTGCATTGTTACATTGTTACTATTGCTGGTCTGAACAATTGGGGACTTGCTCTACCTTCCTGTTTCTTTGGTGGTTTTTTAAGTTGGTGATGTGATTAACTTGAGTGGCTTGTCTAAAACTGTTCTCAAGAAGTTTGACCTAGCAGAATGAGGAGATAAGATAGCCTTTGGCTAGAGAAAAGATTACATTTCCATGTCCCCCAAGTGGTTACTGAAGTTGTGTCCAAATGAAGAAAATAGGATCATGAACTCTTGACAGATCAGATGCAATAATTATTTCAGTAATCACTTCAGTATAGCCAGTTTCAAACTGATAAAGGGATCACCACCAAATAGTATTCATGTAAAGACTCAGATGAAGCAGGCAAATTAACCAGAGGCTATGGAGACTCCATCCCTGTTACCTGAGGATGAGAACATGCACATGTGATGTCAAATTTTTGGAAAAATTCCAGGAAGATCTGGGGAGCTACAAGCTTGTATGGTGGACAAATGAACTGATCAAGTTAATTTTGTTGTCTCTTACAGCTTTCAATAGCTGATACTTCCATAAATATGATAACACTCTGGATGAATCAACTTGGCATCAGTTGAACCTGTGGATCTACTTGCCAAAATATGCTTTTGATTATAACTGTGTATATGGCTTAAAGGGAATTACCAGCTCCTCTACTCTTTTTGGCTTGCAGTAAGGAAGGCACTACAGGCTTCTGAATGTCTTTTGAAACTTTGTGATGTGGTTCTTGGAGACAAGGGATCTGATCACAAAATTTTTAGGAAACGTTGTTTGTGAAGACATGTTAAAATGCATGAGCTGTGTTGCTAGAACTGGCCTGTGCAGAGCAGTATGTTATGTATCAGTTAGGACCGTGGAATTTCTGAATAAGGCTTTGGCGTCTTCTGGCAATCAGAGAAGGGAACAGGTCTGTGTTGAAAGTTCTGCTAGGCCTGTGCAGTGTATGAAAGCAAACACACAAAGTTTCTCCAGGTGCCCTTTGAGGTAGTAGAAGAGGCCCTGGGAGCTCAGGTTCCCGAGGGAGAGTTAACACATGGGTGGGGCTTGCTGGGCAGCACTGTGGGTAAATACATAACCCCTGAAAAATGTTGAGAAATGTTTTCTTCAGTATTGGCTTATGCCTTCCTTGTGACACGAGATTTATTTTGAACTAGGCTCTAATCCATTCGTGTGGATTTACTGTAGAGAACTAAGAGCATTGTATCCATGTCATTGCTAGATGATGGATTTGCTAGATGATGCTGCAGCACGAAGTCAGAACTGCACGTACAGAACCTGATTTTGGTCCTACTGACTGTGAGGCACTGGTATGTTAGCAACTCCCAAGAAAGTGCAAGACGTGAAAACCAAGGAGTTGGATTTCTTTGGCTATGGGAAGCCACAACCCCTCCAGATGAGTTGGATGTCTTGGGCTAATAGGCTCCTTCCAAGAACACTGGAACAGAGGAGCTGTGTGTGCCTTGGCAAGTAGCAGGGGCTGACGGGATTGCGTCTGTAGAATGCAACGTTTGGTGCTGAGGAATTGGTGTCAATACTGTTTGCATTTCAGGGATTTTTGTTGTTGTTGTTGTTGAACTAATTCCAGGCTGGCTGCATGGACTCAATGCCTGTTTGTGTTGAAGTGCGCTGTTTGTGCTCCTGGTTTTACATCTTACAGTTCAGTTCTTTCCAAAAGGAATCCAATTCATCCACTCCAGGACCACTTCATAATCCTTATTGTACCCACTGTGTAAGTTTTTCTTTACCTGTGCACTCCTGATCTGCACTAAAAAATTGAGGTAGATGCACCTTTAAGACTATAGTAAATGGCTGATGCTGAATTTTACCTCTTGGCATTGCCCTGTGAGAACCTTACCAGGAATGAGCACCACGACAAATTGTGCTTTTATGGTATTGTGAGGCATTATGGGATACTTAAGAAAATTCTCAGTAATAGGTTTTTGTATAGTCTGTTTTATGCAATGTATTGACGTTGACATATGCAGCACATACATCACTGCAGTTCTAAAGTTGTGAATTAATATGTAATATAAGTAAAGTTCTTAGAAATAGATTTCGTAACCTATTTTTCAGAAAGAATGGCAATCCCTGAAGCTGTTAGTGTTATATTTTCTGGCACTGCTGTAGTTCTGGCTTTGAATGGGTCACTGTCCAGGAAAAAAAAAACAAACCCTAGGTAAAACTGTTTTTGCTGTAGAGCTTATTGAGAACTTTGAGTACACAGAGTGGTCCCCTCAAGTAGGAAGAGGCATCTGAGGAAGAGCTGTATCTATTCAAGGAATGCTCTCAAGTCCTCAGCAAGAAGAGCCTACCTGTACCCATACAGGTCTTCTGTCTCCCCTGGCAGGCAAGGTGCACATAAAGAAGACAAGGAAAGGAAAATAAGGAGGCATAGCCCAGAAACTCAGCAGTTTGTTTCTTCCTGGTGACAAGCTGGATCACACTCCAAAGACTTCTTTTCGTTGCTATTCTAACACTTAAGACTGTTCTCCTCCCTGCTGCTTTTTAAGGTTAACGTATGTGGGTGCAGTGTTACTAAAATCGTGGAGTGTGTGTCATCTGCAAATGTTTTAGAGAAAATCTAGATTAGTAATACTGCTTCAGTCTTCCAAGCTTTGGAAGTATTTGATCTAGTGAGATAGAGCTTTCACAGGCATGCAATTATGACATCTCTTTTTCAGATGATTGTGTCAAAACTATGAGCTATAGGCTTTTCTTGCGTTGTTTTAGGAGATTATTTTGTCTTTGTATGACAAATAGGATATTCATTGTGACTTTCGAAAGTCTTGTGCCGTGAAGCGACATGGAGCCATGTAGCAGCTTGATACCTCAGTTACTTATGCTTGAGGAATCAAGTTGTTGGGCTAGTGACTAAACATCATGTCTAATTGTCTAAGCCTGTTTCAAGATTGTTTCTACTACTTGTTCAAATATATATTAAGCAGGTCTAGTAGTTTTGGAAGGTATTAGATTTTAACGCACTGTCAATTGCAACATCAGAGTTCTCAGTCGTAAAGATGAAATATATTTCAACTTTCTTGCTCCAGACTGTCAAAAATAATTAACTTCTGTAATACACAACTAGGTGACAGTAGTAGCAGACCTTTATTTGGACAGTGAGGGATCTTAGTAGTTCCTGAAACTACACTAAGTGATGGATGAGGGAGGGGTTCTTCAAATTTTTTTTTTTTACTTTAAGAATTGGCTCCTGTTACAGCCAAAAAAGCCCCCCAAAGCCCCTAAATACACTACCAACACTGAGGCAGTAATAGTCCATTGTACTAGTTCAAACAAAAAAAGCATTAGAAAATTCAGATTTGTTTCTAGTGGCTTTAGCTGTAATCTCAGTTCATTCCATAAAAGTAATTGTGTGTTTTTTCTCAGTATGTTATTGAGACATAATTCTGCATCCCTTCATCATTTTAAACTTCCTATTTTAATCTGTTACTTATAAGTTATACATGGTAGTGAGATTTTCAGCAGTTCTGGAAACTCTGCTTTTAGTTGAAAAATATAAATTATTAAATTGTTTGAAGTCATCGTGGAGATTATTCACTTGGATCCTATAGAACAAAGCTGTTCTGAACTATAGAGTAGTTTAATTGCCTCATAAGAGTCACCATAGAGAAGCACTTATAACCTGCTCAGATTTGTAACTGAGGATGGTGCAGGGTATGGTTTTTTGTGTGTGTGTTTTGGTTTTGTTTTGCTTTTTTTTAACAGTGCTGAACTTCCAGGTAAGCTGCTGATACATAATGTAATCCATTCTATAAGTGCCCTGACGTCACGTATCATGTACGCATAATATTCCTTGATGTTTTTGTTCACAGTTGCTGCATATAAAAATGATTGAGACATCTAGACTTGTAAAACTTGTATTTTCCATAAAAATGGATTTTCTGTATTGTTTCCTATTAAATTTCTGCTTTGATGTCGTCCAAGGAAATCCAGGTTTTATTGCTTTCATTGTTGGCTCCTTTCTTAAAGACACAAAAGTGTTTCAGAATCTACCATTATAAGTAGTTTTAAAGACATTTACTGTTAACTTTCCCTGACCATTCATGTAATACTTTCTTGATTTCTTCAGATTATATTTTTCTTTTTCCTTGCTGTGTAGCAGGACATATAGCAACAGGAAACTACTATGTTTGGGAACCCAAGGGAACTAACAGTATGCAAAGTGCTGTGAAAAGGATAAAATAAGCAGTCTTGAAATTTTTTTTTTCTGTCTGCAGCAGCAATAATGTTTCAGCTCTTCCCCTCTATACTTCCCACTTCACTAGTCCTTTAAGGGTATCTCCATAATAGCTTTATCTTCAAATTGCAGAAATAAAAAAATGGGCTATTTTTCTCCCTAGAAGTTCTGTGTTTGACCTATAATTCATTGAAGGGAGTGACCAATTTCTTGGTGAGGAATGCTAGGTGACCTGTGATGGTGGCCTCTGGTGCTTACACAAGGCTGTATGTTTTATGCTTGTTTCAAATTAATGTCCTTTGCTGAAGTTCTCATGTATGTGCCTATCTTGGTATCTAAAACAGCCGCATAATTAATCTAACACACAGTTTTGTAAATAACTTCTCAGTGGGCTTTTTACTACTTGACTGCTGTGGATTGTGGCCATCATGTTTGTCTGTAAAGTTGTGTAAAGAAAAATCTTAGAGGCAGCCTTAATTTCATTCTGTGGAATGATAAATCTTTTATGCTCCATCTAGAGTCATTTTACAATTAATCTTAACACGGTTTTCTAATCAGATCTAGAGAAAACTATAGCTTTAAGGGAGATATTTGGAGGTATCTATGGTGCTATTTTAACTTTAAGTACTTGGTAAAATTTAAAAAATAAAATGAAAATTCAGTGTATAAAATGCTCCTTAGTTGGGTTGGTGCTCCTTGTGTTCTCAGCAGAGCCAGTAACAAAGAGCATGTAGTGCTGTTGGGCAGCTGAGCCAGTAAGAATGAGAGTATAAGCTGTAACAAAGGGTTTTTCATCTATAAGAATAGGTCTGATGTTAAAATGAATAAAAGGAGGAATTTAATTTATATCTGACGTGTTTTGGTTTTCCACAGCATCCTATCAGGCTAACAAAATTCATGCAGCATATGAAAACCTGCAGTTTTGCTTTTGATTTGCTTGTTAGTGTTCATGCTTTTGCTTAGCTGTATGCTGAGCCCATTAAAAGTTTGCTTCTCTCGATTTTGGGTTCCTAAACAGTAGTATATATTTTTTTCTACAGCTCAAAATTATTGTTTTTCCCTGAATTATCAGGAGATTTGGGATTTCTGGGTGTCTTTTGCTGCTTGTTTGTTTGTTTGTCAGCCTTGTTTGGATGTTACTAGCTCTGTAGAAAAGTGATTTATAAACATTCTTATGTATGTGGCAATGTGTTGTACATGTGTTGTATGTTACGTTTATGCAAACAATAACACAGTTTGAATGTAACACTTTAAAGCAGGGTTTTATATTACTGGGCTCTCTCTGATGGATTGCTAAAGTTCAAATTTCTTAAATGGCTTGGCACGCAGGCCTTGCAACCTGTTCTTCTTGATGTCAAAAAAATGAGCGGTGGAATGAGAAGAAAATTCATAAGCAGCCCCTCATATCTGCTAGATCTGAAATTCTTCCTTCTCAGTGTTAATCTGGAAAACTTGCAGAGAAAAACAGAAGATGCATAGGAGCTGTTGAAATAAAGTCACTCTGCATTCTGTCTCTGACTGAAGAGAGAAGGAAGAACCGGGGGAGTCTTGCTTTTATGCATGGGCTGTCTCAACACTGTGAAGTGCTTTTGCTTGCTGAAGGAAGCATTCAGTGCTGATGAGGACATGAGAAAGCTGTGAAGTAGCCTTATTGCACTGATTTGGGGGGAATAGCTTCTCCTTTCAGGAGCAATAATTGTCTTTACCTACCCCTGAAAATATTGTGAATGATTCTGTAGTCTGATTGATCAGGGTTTTATTAAATTTCAAACTAATGTAGACTAGCTTTTATATTTAATAATCTCTGTTTCATAGTCAGTGATTCCTATAGTATTCTTTTATGGGGTATAAATGCTGTGATGGGAGAGTAGAAGAGCTGTATGCCATTTAATTTTGTGACAGTTTAAAATCATATTAGTAAGTGCTTTACTGGATGTTGTGTATAACAGTAGCTACTACAATGTTACAGTAAAAAAAAAGTCTGTAAAATTTCATCCTATATGGAAGCCTCTTCCCATTTCCTGTTAGGAATTATTTAAAATCTTATTCAATGGAAAGGAAATCTTATTCAATTCAAGCTCTTCTTGCAGTTGGTCAAAAAATTTGAAATAAACTTGTTTTCCAACCTGAGTCCACCTATCTGTTGAATAGAAAGTATTTCTTCTGTCAGTTTGTAACCTGTGTGGTTTGTAGTTTTGTTCTACTGAACATTTTCCTCTTTCTATTTCTGCTCCAGTGGCTTTTAACACTACAAGCGAACCCAGCAACTTTCAAAACAAAATAGTGAATTCGAATGTTGGACTGTATCTGTTGAGAAGAGTATTTCAACAGTTGAAATACAGACTGGGGGTATCAGCCAGTCAGTTGTCTCTTGCAACTTACAATGGTGAAAGAGCAAACCTCTTTTGTACATAGGTTATGTACTATATTTAAAAATTAGGTATAACTGACTTACATTCATGCTCAGTTACATAGTACAGAGTTCCCACGCTGGAGTGCACCAGTAGTCCATTTAGTAAATCTTTTTGGTCTTTGTGTTTTGTGGTTGGTGCTTAACCAGAAAGCTGTGTTAATTTGGAAGAAAAAAAAAATCCAATCCTCTGCTGGACAGGTAGAGACTAACCTCTCAATGAGTTACTACCTTACTAATTTCCTCAATCATGATGATTTATGCCTTTCACACACTTACACTTATGTTTCTTACCTACAAATGGATATGATTTATAGACACCTTAATTTTCTGGTGGAGGTGCAGACCGCTGGTTAGTGAACTTAGATTTAAGGACAATAGCTGAAGTAGGTCAGTAGCTTACTCGTTTCCAGGGCCCTGTGATTCATTGGTTGAAAATCACTATCTATCTTCGTGTGGTTAGGTATTCTTTTGATCACTGTCTCTGTGCAGTTAGATATTCTCCTGGTCACTGGAGATACCTACTTCTGTTTTCTTTTTAACTTATTGTCTTTTCCTCAGTGGTGTCATGCAATATGGCTTATGAAGAGGATTTTTTTTTTTGGATAAACATGTATCAGTTAAGAAATAATGTGATTTTAAAAAAAATGTTATTTGCAATTGAGAATACTAAACACCCTTGCCTTGTCTTGATTGCAAATGTTTAATAATCGTCTAGTATTGTGTCTCAAGCAATGGATCCTGGTGTATGTGAGGGCCTGTTTCCCCTCCCTAGTCTTCTTGGTCTCCAGTTAGGGTACCCGTCCATGTCATCCACTAGCTCCTTGGATGCTTTCAAGGAGTGCTGGATGCTGTCAGTATGCTCTGGCTGGTTTCCACCCTGGTTTCTTATTATTTATATACACATTTTATTTATGTGTCTTGGATCGCTTAATGATTTGTAATTGCCAGCTCCAACCTCTGCTCCGTGCAGACATAGTTTAGTTTAAGGCAACAGTCTTACCTACACTGAATCTCATCTCTCACTTTTTTGCCAGATCACTTGGTTTGGCATTCCTTCGCTAATGCCTGGTATCTACCCAAAACATATAGTGTCACCTGTGAACTGTGATATTTCACAGCATGCTCTACTCCTCAGGTTGTCATTGAAAGTGCTGAGTAAAGCCAGTCCCAGCACCAATCCCCCAGCAAGAGGCCTTTCAGCTGCCTATTCTCTGCCCTGAAAACTGGCCATTAAAACCTTGCTTTTGTATCCTGTTCATTAATTTTCTATTTGTAAGACTCTTTCCTCCCATCCTGTGGGAAGTTAGTTTCTTGATAAGCTTTGGTGTGGAACCTTGTCAAAAGCTTTTCAAAATTGGACTGTACTGTGTGTGCTGGACCTCTGATGTCTCTGTCCTTACTGATGTACTCAGAGGACTGGGGTGGGTTGGTGAGGCAGGGTTTCTCTTGCAGAAGCCATGTAACATCTTTTCCAACAGACTGCATTTATCCCTGTTTACAGTGACTATTTTTATAGCCCCTATGGCCTTTACTAAGGGTGGATGACAAACTTTCTGGTCTGTAATTCCCAGGATTTCTTCTGTGTTTTTTTTGTGTGAGTGTATAGGAACCACCTTGGCAGCCTCCCAGGTCCCTGGTGGCAGCTTTTTGCAATACTGGGTTGCCTTCCTCACCTGCAAGTCTGCAGCTTTGTATATAAATTCCATTCAGCAATCTCAGGTGAAAGCCATGATCCTGGTGGCTTCTTAGCATCTAATTTGTCTGTTTGGAGTAATATGTCTGTATATTTATTTGAAGCTGAATTAGCTTCTCTTGATCTGCAAAGAATGTGTTGGTGTGGGAATCTCTCTTGATCATCTCCAACAGGAAAGACTCATTAAATTGTGAAATTGCATGGCTGTATGTTTATTCCTGAATGAAACTTTTCGTAGTTTCATCATCAAGCACTCTGTAGCTAGCATCCTGGTTTTGATTACATTTAAATCAATAAAAGGGTTTTGAAAACCAAATACATTGCCACTCTGGTTTGCTTGGACAAGTCCAAAAGTCTGTATTAACAACTTAGAAAGAGGTAATCAACATGGTTTTTTAGCTGTATGTTCCACAAATTCTACTGGAACTGGCACAAAATCCCACCACCTTGCTGTTGTAGTTATTGATCATTAGAAGGAGGAATAGCTGCTGCTATGCAGTTTTCCTGTTCTAGTAACTGCTACATGTGTATGATTTTTCCTGGTTTTGTGGGGATAAAATTTATAGAATCACTTTTCTGTTACATTTTGTTTCAGTTTGTGGCCAGCTGTGGTATGATGATCAAGGCCATTAGCAGTGAAAGCCAGGGCAGCTGACCCAGGCTTGCCCACAGGTGTGTTTGGTAACACTAACGTCACTGTTCACTATAAATGGGAAAGCTGCTGGGGGTGGTGGGGGCTTTTTGGTCTGTTCACTTCTTCTGTCCGTCTTTTTCCTCAACAGTTGTGATCCCTGGAGTGACTTGTCACCACTCTGTAGGCTAAGTATAATTTTGTGTGTTTTGTATCAGCATTGATACTGGTTTCCTTATTTTATTAAATCTGTTTAAATTTCAACTTATGAGTCTCCCTCCTTTTCCTAATTCCCTTTCTTGGTTGAGGAGGGGACACTGGGTGATAGAACAACTGCTTATTGTTTAGCCCTGGCTGCAGGCTAAACGAAAACAGTGATTAAGCATATTTTCTTAGGAGCTCAGGCCTTTAACTGAGATATCTGGAAGGAGTTCAGGAATATGTCATCTGCTTCTGGTTACTTTGCTTTAGTAACTAGCATTAACTCTGTAACATCTCGGTCTTGGACAATGGTTCTCTTTTCAGAAGATGAAATGAAGGGCTTGGGTTTGTATTACTACCTGAGTTAAGACGTAAGCAGAGTTGGTTTGTGTATTTCTCCACCCCTCCCCCCTTTTTGACTTACGGTTCCTTTATACCATAGTAATTCTGTGGATTTATTAATTTCCTAGCAAGGTTCTTACTGTGATGTAGTTAAGTTTATTGTTTTGGAAACAATGAGATTATTTTACTCTAGTTATCCTAGTTTTGATGGTACCACTAACTAGCAATGTCTTTGCTTGTTCCTATTGGTTTAAGCAAGATTTTGGTATTGCTTTGTTTCGGTTATATAAATCACTGCGAAAACTTAGCATTCATAGAATCATAGAATGGTTTGGGTTGGAAGGGACCTTAAATATCATCTAGTTCCAACCCCCCTGCCATGGGCAGGGACACCTTTCCACAAGAAGAAAGATATGACAGGGTTTTATGAAATGCCCTCGCTCCTGGGAGTTTTTAAAAGATAGAAACTTGCCAAAATGAGTTTTGCAGCAGGGAACTTGTTTGAAACGCAGGAACTTTAAGTGAACATATTAAAGCTAAAAGTTGTATTGAATAAAATGTATTGAATTTCAAGGTTTTAGTACCATTCTTTAGTGTACCATCATTTTTCTTTTCTAAATAGAGTTGATTTGTTTATTGTTCAGGGACCTGATAAATTCATACTTCTAGGTACTATCTAAAGAAATTAAACCCTGTATCTAATCCTACCCATTGCTTCCGTGCTATGCATGTGCCTTGACTAACGTCGAGATGTGAATTTAGGGTAGAACTGGCTCTTTGCTAACATCTACATATCTGAAGTGATGCACTGAGAAATCAAGTTTGAGAACCCAAGGACAAAGTAACTAGAAAAAAGTATGGGGTAATGAAAAACTAAATCAGACTGCATTTTCTGGGAAGTCTAGTTTCATAAGTGCCAGGTATAGGGTGCAGAGTTCAGATGGACGGTTTCATAGGAGAGGTGTTGGTGGTGAATATTTCCTATTTTGAGCTAACTTAACATGGACCTAGGATTGTCCTGTGTGAGCCTCAGTTTGTCATAGTGTGACAGCAAATTGCAATACATAGGTGCAATTAAACCTTTAGTGTTGCAGCTGATTTTTATCACATGTGTCTTAGTTTTATCTTGATTTTTTGGTAAAACCACAATGTTTAATTCTGTAAGTCTCTGAAGATGTAAGTTTGAGTAGACTGTGTTTAAATCCAAAATGTTTAGGTAATACTATGTTCTACTTATAAAAGGGATAGAGTTAGAGAGAAATGCACTAAAAAAAGAATCATGCCCTAACAATAAAGAACTTCAATCTTAATATTATACTTCCTATTTTAAACCGTGGTATTTTCAAGTTTTCAGTACAAAAAGTTTGCATTAATTTTGTAGTATTTGAAGTCTAGAAAATAAATTCAGACACTATTTTTGGTAAAAAGTGCTCTTGCATAGATTGCCATTTTGCATTGCAGAATGTCGACTTCTCTTGTAAATGTATTTGTGAATATAAACACTGGTTAACATTGAATATAGATATCCATGTTTTCTTTCTAAGATATAATTTCATTTCTGTTTGCTTTCCTCAAAGTTCAGATTTTTAACAAAAAAAAATTTTTTTTTTAAGAAAACTTGTCTGGTATTTAGAGAACTGTTAACAGGGGCATGGTATCATCTTAAATTTCTGACCTAAAGAAAGCAGAATGCTGTAAAATGTGAGTTTCTTCACTTCTGGAATATGTAAGATGCATTCCCACAGCTTCTGTGCTCTTTTCTAACAGATTAACTTGAAGACACTGTCATTGAATTAATAGTATCCCGTTATTACCAGGGTATTGGTTATCCTGTCTGCTGTCATGAGATATGAGAGTCTTACATGACAGCTGGTTAGACTTCATCAGATTGATCCTATGGCTAGGAAAGATAGTACTGGGCTAGGCTGGTTTCCGAAATTGATTTCTTGGTCAAGATAGAATTGTATCTTGACCAGGTATTCAGTATTTTGCAGTCCAGCTAAGCCAAATATACAGAGTATTTCCCATTCCAGCTGTAAGAGCAGAACTTGCTGTTAGCATAAAACCCGACACCCCTCCCAACTTGCACAAGGGTTGCTTGTGGAGTCCCTAGGCTGTTTGGCTGCAAGCCTTAAAGTAGTACATATATTGCAGTCATTTCCATTCTTCACCCAAGTATCAGATTCACAGGACTATTTAGTAAGATAATTATTTTGGTTATTCTTAAGGGGTAGCTTGCTTAAACAGAGGTGCCTTTTGGACTCTCCACTGGCAGAGCGTGGATGGATAAAAAAAATCTACAGACAAAAAAACCCCACCTTTACCACCCCCCCCCCCCCCCCAAATTTCTATTAATGGATTTAGGCATGAAGGTAAGGCTGCCTAAAGGGTTGGTATCTGGTATAAATTGGCAAAGCTGGAAAATAATGATTAAACTCTCATGGTAAAAACTTGGCCTTTTGTCCAGTCACATAATGAAACCAGTATGCCATTTAAAGATGAGCTGATATGAGTTCTGAAGTGGTGGTCAAAAGAAGGAAAGACTCCCTGAAGGACATTGATCGACCGATCAGACACCCTAAGAATAAAACATGAAAGAAAACCAGTGTGTTGTGAAATGTGGGAATTCACCGATTCCCTCCACCTCCAATATTTGCTGGGTTTTTGTGTTACTAAATTAGTGTGTTGTGAAATGTGGGGATTAACTGATTCCCACCCCCTCCAATATTTGTTGGGTTTTTTTTGTGTGACTAAATTAATATATAAGTTGCTAATTTCTGTGCTAGGCTATGGTAAGAGTATTTGAGATAATTGTTCAGTCTAGAAAATGCTGTTCTGACTCTCAGCCCAGTGCTTGTGCTGTGGGATCTATTGAATGTCAGTAGTAACAGATTCATACGCTGGCAGTAGGCTCCTTGAAAACAGGACTCATTTCACAAGGATCTGTCTTGTAATGACTTGGTTAAGGAAAAACATCATTACAAGAGGTGAAAAAAATATTCTAGCTGAGTTATACTAGTGTAAAATCTGTCACTTAGTCAAGTGAGATGCAGCATGGGATAGCACTTGCTGACTCCCAACATGCCGGCAAGCTGAAGGAAAGCAGGAGAGTCTAGTGGAGCCAGCGTGTGCTTGGAATGGCAGGTAACTCCAGGGAAATTTCTTATGGTCACTCTTGCCAGTTGCCTAACAGGCTCAAGTTCTTCTGTATTAGATTTTTAAGGTAAATATTGAATTGGTCATTTTAGCAAGAATTATTGCATGTGCTCTGGTATAAATGTTCTAAAATTGTGTTTCATTTCAAGCATCAGTAATCTGGAAAATGTACTGCAGTTGCTGATATAGCCCAAGGAAAGGAGCCAATCTTCAAAAGAATCATTGCTGATCTTTTGATGACATTTTAAGTTGCGTCTTGCTTATTATGCTGTCCTTTAATTTCTGTTTAAGTTGGACCTTGGGAGTTTTTTTTGAATGAAGTATGACAGCCTACCCCATTTTTTGACAAAGCTGGGTTCAGACAATGTTTTGGATGAGCTGACATTTAATTTCTAGGCCATAACCTTCCTTCTAGAGTCCCAGTGATATTCCTGTCTTGACAAAGGTTTCCTTCCAGCTGCTACTAGACAAACACCTGTGGCCCAAAAAAGGAAGCAGATCATTGCCGTAGACTTCCTGCATATTTTGTTTTAGTTGCTTTTTGCTGTTTCCTTTACCCAGAAAAGATGAAAGCAAAATGAATGACCTGTGCTGATTTTTTTTTTTTCCTCTTCAGTCTCTTCATTCCTCTCTAGACTACATAGCAGATCTTTTTAGACCTGCCAACCAGGGCTTCATTTTCCAGATTAATATTTGGCAACAGGTTTACAGTTTTCACTAGCCATTAGCTCACTGGGCATCGTGGAGATTTTTTTTTTTCCCTTATCCCCCCCAGACTAAATCCCTGTCTTCAAACTGTCAATCCTAGAGTATTCATGGAGAATGAGACAGGTACCTAAATAGCTTCTTGTTCTTTGCTGTGCCTAAAGCTTTATTTTTCACCAAGACAGCATTGTTGCTGGGACTGCACTGGGCGTTTGTCTTTAATGAGGGCAGTATATAGAGTCTCTGGTGGCCACAGCTGAGAATTGCTGAGCCGGCTGTGATGCTTGAGTATTGTAAGGGCTTTGCAAATACATCTTAGGAACCTTCTGCGTTGCAGTTCAGGGTGATTGTCCATGCTGCCCCTGGCACTAACAAGTTTTCTCTCTTCTTTGCTGACACTTCCCATGGCTTTTGTGCTAGTTTTTTTTTTTTTTTTTAATTTTCAGAGGCTGAGTGAACAGTGTGACGGTCACCTCTGTCCTGCTCGAGTGTATATACTGTACTTTGTCTTCTGGTTCCTCTTTTTCCTATTTTTTGTCCCCTCATTAGGAACTATAATTATCAATCGGGGATACTATAAAGGGATATCTGTAACTTTGAAAGCACCCTTCCTCTGGTTACTTTTTCTTACCAGTGTATTCGATACATCCTGTTGAGAGATCTGCAATCAGCTTGAACTACATGTAATCATGTTCAGAAAGAAAAACTAAGGATTTATTTTTCTTTTTTTTTTTTTTAAACCTCCAATGTCTTCTACTTCTGTTTGTCACTCTTAATCTTGGAGGTCATCTTTTCTCTTTATTGTGTGGTTGGTTGGTTTGTTTTTAAAAGTATTCCTGCTGCCATCAAATTTTACTGTGGCTTTCACTGCTCAGCATAAATTCGGTCTTTTCTTTCAGCTCAGGAGCTAAAGTGGTTGTATGCACCCTGGTTAACTTACATTTCAATTACTTCAGGAACAGCCTCTTTGTCTAATCCCTATGCTTTCTGTAACTAAAATGACTGTCTAAAATTGGTTTTGGCTTTTCAGTTGGACCTCGAGATTGAATTGCCAAGCAACTGGCAGTTAGTATTGCCTTGAGCTTAAGGCTGCATGTAGCTGTAGGCTGCTTACAGTCCCATGTTACAGTCCCTATGTAAATTACCTTTTTTTGTTCTTGCCTTTTTTTTAAATCCTCACATACTTTAGTTGTTGGTGGGATTTATTTTGTGGTTTTTTTTTCTTTGCTTGTTCACTAATTTCTAGGCCCTTTCTGTTCAGTTTTTTGTCTCTTCTTACTGATGTAATTTCTGAAGATCCATTTTTACTTCTGCATGTCAATATCAGTCCTATTCTTCCTTTCCCAGCATTGCAGAGGAAATAATTGTCCTAAGTTACAGAATAATACTTTTATTATTTGTGGCTTTCTCCAGTCATTTTTGAACAAATATTTGACAAATAATTCCAATATTTAGGCGTTATACCAATGATTATTTTGAAGGAGGATTTTTCACAACTGTGTTCAAAAATTGCTGATGTAGAAACAAAGTGTCTTTGGATGAGCAGGCTGGGTTCCAGGGCCAAGCAAACACAGAAGTCACGTCTTTCAGACTGACTTATTCCAGCTGGAAAGTTTGGCTGTCTGGAGGTTGCTTTCCCAGTGGCAAAGTTTTAGCAGACTGCTTTGTGTGAGCCTGCTTTTCAGCAGCGAGCTGCCTCTGCTCAGTTAGAATTAGGTAAGCGGCCACCCAGTATTTACACATTGCAGATTTAATCTGTGGACTCATAGACACAGAATTTGATAGAAATAGTTCAATAGTTTTTTACTTACTAATGAAGTATTGATAAGGCATAAAACATCTCTGGTATAGGGAATATTATTTTTTTCCTGTTCATTTTAATCTGATAACTATTCCTTTTTCTGTTTTTAAATTTCTATAACAGCAGTTGAATTCTTAAACTCCATTGCGTGTGCTAGTCACTATCCTGTCTAACAGGGCAACACCAAGAAGCCTGTGTACTTTATCTTCTGCCATGGACAAAATACCCAATTGGAATAACTGCTGACGAGAAAGTACAGTGAAGTAAGATTTTGTGCATGGAAGAGCAGATAGAAGCAGTTAATGCAGTTTTCACTGTATATATGTGTCCTGGTTTGGCCTAACCAGGCGATTTTCCTTTCAGTGTTTCAGTTAGGCTCACTTCGGCCTCCAATACAGATAACTCTTGAGATCCCCCTGTTATTCCCGAGATACTGACAGATTCTGTCCCTTTATGATTCGATGGCATGAGGGTGCACTGTGCACCAGTGTCTACCAGGGCTTGATACTTTTGTTGGTTCTAATGTGCCAGCCATCGAATCCACACTCATCCTTCACTTACTAGTTGATTTCTTTCGGTGTTTTCTCCTGGTTACAGGGGCAGCATGATACCTACCGCTATTGCTGCACTGACATCTAATCACCATATAGTTAGCCATTTTGCCCACACTCGAACCCACAATCCCTGGCTTAGGAGGCCTGGGCCTGACACAGAGGGCATCTGCCACAGGTTTAATAGCTGGCCCAGCTTTAAACCGTGACAATATGCTAGGAGGTTTATTTTAGAGTATTCCTAGTCATGGTGAAGATCTTGTGGGATTTCTGTAATTCAAAGCATTGTATGTGGGACTGGTGGGCAACTGGGAGTAGTTATACTGTAAGTCACTCAAGGGGTTGAAATTGAAGCAATCTGGGTCTTGCAGCCTGGCTCCATTCTGCTGTTACTTTATTAGTTCTTTTTCCTATTTATTTGATTTAGACAAACCCTCCCAGTTTTTTGGTGTGTTGTGTGCTTGTTTCCCCGTAGGTCACACTTGATTGTAGAGCATTAAGACTTCTCCTGACGTAATAAATGTCCACAGTTGATTACAGCTGTGGAGCACAGAGGGAGAGACTGACATAGCTGCATCCTTGCTTCATTAGACACTGCTGAAGAGATGGGCTGTGTTTTGCCCTTTCTTTTGAGATACTGCCAATAGGCAACACTAAGCCTGAGGAGACATTTATGCTGTTCCTTCTAATTATGTTATGGTATTCCTCCTAATTGCCAAATTCAATACTTTTGAAGTGTTAAGCGTTACATACATTATTGCTTATTCTATTGTGATGCCTTGTTGTTCTAAATATAATGTTGGGGAATATGGATGTACTCTTTATTCTGTACAATTTGAAGTAGAAATGAACCTTATAAAAAGAGATTTGAAACCATTGCCAAATTTATTGTGTTGAGGCCTCATAGTGCTCTGGTGGAGATATAACAGAACTTCAGTGAAAAGAACCATAAAGATTTTCAGTATTTATAATTGTCTTTATACTACACTGATAATTTAATCCGATTATTGAGATTTTACATTTTTAAATTCAGTTTTGGTTTCTTACCACTTGATGGCAGTGAAGGAGCTAGTGTTGCCAGGCAAAGGTTCAGGGCAAGAACCCATTATGAATAACAAAAGACGAGGTACAAAGGAAGCCTCTGACATTTAATATTGCTCATGTTTCTAGGTGATATTACATATACGACAAATGACAGTAGAGGAAGAAAAGCCTCTAGATGGAGCTTCAGTACTTCCAATGGGGGAGCGATTTTTATACTCAAGGGGTTTTGCTCCTATTTATAACAATTATTTCAAACAACAACTTCCCTGTTTAAGAATGGAATGATACCAGACACAATCATAAGTAATATCAGTGCTTCTGCTATTATAAACATGCTATACTTTTTGAAGAGCATGCAATTCTGATATTTTTCTCACACCTTCTGTTCAAATCCTACAACCTCTCAACATTCTTAGGAATTCTCAGATATCGTTAGAAATGTGCAACATAGATTAAGGATCAGCATAATTATTCAAGCTTCTTTTTTTTTAAAAAAGAAGATAATTGGATTTTACTGGTGGACCAAAAAGAGAAACTTGAAAAATACTGTTCAAATTGGAAACTGCCCTGCAGTATTTACTGTTTTGCATGGTCTAGTCCTAGTGAAGAAGTGTTTGTTGTAACATTAAATATTACAATGCACGGGCATGTGTTTGAGGCACTTTATTAGTGAAGGTTCTTTTGCACTTCCTACACCCATGTACACCTCTTGCCAAGCGGGTATGGGGAAATGAACCATATAATGGCCCTGCTATAGTAATTGGCTCCACATGGGTGGACTCTAGTGCACAGACAAAACCTTATTTGAAGTAATTGGTGCTTTGTGTAGGTACAAGGGTCTGTACATGCAGATTTATTTTGGATCTTGGGTCAAACCTTGGCATTAGTAAAGGTTTCAATTTCATGCAGTGTCTTTGACGTGTAAGTGATTTTGAATGAGTATCAAAAACATCCATGCAGATGATAGCAAGCAACTTGATTGAACTTGTTTGTTAGAAATATACATACCTAATATTTTGCAGTTATGTTTTTGATTGAATACCAAAGAAAGAACTTGGCTTGTTAAGTTTTATGAAAGTATTGCCTGTTACTAATTTTAGAAAATATTGAAAAAGTAAATTATAAGTTTGCGTAATTATTAAATGTCTTAATCATTAGCAGCATTGTTCTAGTTAGGCAGTACTACATAAACTCACAGTTGAAAATAAATAAAAATTTACTGGAGTTACCAAATATTTTCTTTGGTTTCCGATGCCATTCTTATTTTTAAAAAGCATTTAAGTGCATTATTTCTAGTATTAGCTGTCATCTGTTAGCCTAATTGAAGGATTGCTGTTGCTGGTTTAATATAATGGCAGCCAGAGCATATTTATTGTGTAAAATTAAAGTTTATCTTATCAAATAAGTATCAAATACATAATCTGTCTAGTGGTAAAAAGAAAGGGTTAAAAGATGGTGTTGAAGATAGTGCAGTATTTAGAATGATCGTTTCAGCCAGTGGAATCTCATTTGCTGGAAATGCCCTTGTGAGGTTGTAGCATTTCTTCATCTGTGGCATTAGTTCATCGTGTGGTATGAAACTAGTTTCTTGTCAATGCTGTTTTGAGTAAGATTTGCTAGAAAACAATGAAACTTTACTTCATTATGTGACATGGGTTGGCTGCATTTATTTTAATGTCAGTGGAAAATCTTAGCTGCTGTGGTGCAATACAGTTTTAAAAGAACCTTGTACAAGCTTTTCCAGCTGCTACTATTCGATTTAGGGGAATTTGAAAGGTACAAAGAAAATTATCACAGCATTTGGAATGTGCAATCAATTTTTTTTAAGAAGTTAGTGATAATCTTGCTCTGTTTGCTTGCCAGGCTGAGCAGCATAATTGCTGAAAATCAGATATGGGAAGAATACATATATTTGTGCAAAATAAATTTTATTCTTCTAGGTGATTGTCAAGAATTTTAGCAAATGTAACTTTTTAAAAATAATCTGGTTGGTTGGTTGTTTTTTTCTCCTGAGACATAAACTTACCTAGCTGATGGGCAATTTATTTACTCAGGGATTTATGTTATATGACTGCATACAATTGTTAAATCTTGTGTTTAAAAAATCACTTTCTATAAAAGGGGAAAAAAAAAGAGCTGTGGGTCTAATGCAACTCTGACACTTCCTGGAGGGTAACTAGTTTGTAGTAGATAGTTTCTGTATTATTCAGTGCAGTAGTAGCAATTCCCCAGAAGCAGTGTGTTATTTTTATTTCTACTTAGCTGGTTAAGAGTTGCAGATAATACTAAAGGTCTCGATTTCTAGGTTTCATCTCTGCTAAAGTTGGCAAATCCATATTAATCTTTTAAAAATCCTTCGGCTTTTTTCTTTTACTGTACTAACACTTGGGGTCATTTTTGCCCTGAAATTGTCTCTTAGTTATATCTTTGCATTAGCTTTACCATTAAAACTTTGAGGTTCTTTGATGGCATTAAAAATAATGTTGATGGCATTTTTATTTTTCCTTGACAGCTGAGCAAATTTCAAATGGTTACTTCCTGTTTGGGTTGAAGGAAAAAGTGAATTCTTGGAAAAGACATAAAATTGCACAAATTAGCAACCAATATGTGGAGTAAATTTCCTTGAGTATTACTGGATTCATTAGTGATCTGTATTTTGAACAAAGAATTAATGCAGTATCTGTAGGCAATACTTAACTTTGTCTTTTAAAAATAAAAATGCCCTACCAGAACTGAAGACTTGATGCTATTGTGGAGTTCATTTTTACCTTAGCTTACATTTTAATAGTGATGGAAGAGATTCGCTAACTAAAACTACTGAATTAGTGAAAATAATCAGAAGCTCCTCTTCTATGGAGAGATCTTCTAAACAATTTTATTTTACTTCATTAGAATCATAGATTCGAAAGCTGCTAAAACTGATCATATAAAACTGTGTAATGATGAGCATTTCTTGTTGTAATGTTTAATGAGAGCAGAATAAATAAGTACGAAGAGCTTAAAATTGCTCATAGAATTCACCCTTCACGTTTTTGTTTTGTTTTGCCAGGAGAGAGCTTTTCAGAATTTGAATTTCATTGTGTTGCAACTCATTAATGCAGTGAGCAGCAAGTTTTTTGTTTGTGTGCCTTTATTCGATGTTCATCTAAATTTCAGACCCAATTAAAGATTTCTGGAGACTCATTCAGTAGAGAAAGCAAAAAAACCTTCCTTTTTATGTTGTTTTATCACTAAAGCTTTTTTACTTCTTGTATCTGGTTTTATATGTATCTCCTGTTAATAATAACGATTAACTGAACAAATATCCTTGACTTGTCTTTTAAAAATATTTTTCTTTTCACTTTTTTGGCACAAATATTGATATAGAAATATGCAAACTAATTATAGTTGTATCTTGGTGGTCTATATCCCAATTTCCTTTTGTCGTTTCCTCATTTTTTGAGAGTTGCTTCTCTCCCCTAGATCCCCTCTTGGTCTTAGCTAACATTATTAGCTGAAAAGAGGCAGGTGGTAGTGAAGACTGTTAAATTTTGTTAGTCTTTCAGGTGAAGAACATTACCTAAAGTATGCATGTATATAGATTATAACCTCTGTGTGTGTAAAGTCTGTCTAAATTAAGATGATTATGGCAATTGCCCTCATTTCAGTTTTTCAAGGAACACTTGCTATGCTAAGAATCCTTTATAAACAAGACTCTCTCATGCAACTCTAGATGAGTATAAACAGAAAGGTTTTCCTGGGTAAGATAAACTGTTCTCCACATGTAAAGTTGTCTTGCTTGTAAAGGTGCCTGTAATTTTTCAGTTCATGGATATTTAAGTCTGAATCTAGATCTATAAATATTATTGAATAAAAGCTTAGTGTGCCTGTCAGTTTATTTGGGAGCATAATTCTACCAGTGTTTCGGCAGCAGTCATATTTGACTCCCATGTAAATACATGTGTGAGTCCTAGGATTCCTGGAAACTTACGGAGCTGAAATTCTAATCTTTAAAATAGTGTTGTTTTAATTGCATGCAAATTTTGATTGCCCCATGTGGGAAGAGTATAGCTCTTTATTTTAAGTTATTCTTTTATTCTTACATAGTGCAGGAAAACTACATCAAATATAAAATACATCAAATATTGTTTCACAAATACGACTACAGATACTTAGATTCTTGTTCTTGGTTGTTTTGTTTTGGGGTTTTTTGGGGAGTTTTTTTGGTGTTTTTTTTTTCTTTTTTTTAAGAAAAGACTTGAATTATTCACATTTATTCAGCTTGATGGAGTTTGTCCTCCAGGGTATAGAAGGCTTTTTAATTCTTAGTCAAATGTTTTACATTAAATGTGGTGATAAAATGAGACAGAGGTGATACAAAAGTATTGCAAGTATGTCTGGTATTGATAAATGCTAACAATGCCATTTACATAAACACAACAATTCTGGATTATTTATGACTTCTGAAAATGTGCCTCACAAATTATATTTCAACAAGATTCCAAGTAATTTGGATAAAAAATGGTTGCAGTCATTTGTGGTCTGAAAGTAGACATCTTCCATTTGCGCTTCTGGAGTACCCTCACATGTAGAGATGTTCTACTGAATTATTATTCTAGTAGAATTATTTCTACTAGAAATTCTAGTAGAATTATTATTCTACTGAATTTTCTACTGAAAAATTAAAGCGCTTAGCCAGTTTCTCATGTGGCTGCCATTATTTTTAGAATCTCATTACTTTCATTATACTTGAGAGATTTTGCAAGGTACTGGGTCTTGTGCTTCTTTGTCTTAGATGATAAAAATACATATGCTTTGCAGAAAGTGCTTGGTAAATATTTCTGGGTCTTTTGAGACAAAAAGTACACTTTCCTGTAAGAGAATAATCAGTTGCCTGGACACTGCGTGTTTCAGAATTGTCCGTCTACACCTGGGCTCATCTGCTTGTAATACGTGCAGTCTCCTTCCCGTTCCTAATTGATGCGTCTCCCTGCCCTTCTAACATGATATAGCATATGCTGGTTTTTAGTTCTGTGCGGATAGCAGTGTACTACCGCACATCTTTCAGAAATGTTACACTTTATTGTTTTAAGGAATTTTAACATATATTTTATGTTATATTTGTCTTAAGATTTGTAATTTGAAATAGGCAAGCTGATAACTATCCAGATTGTTCTGCAATTTAGTGGAGCCTGTTAGAATCAAAATTATTCTTCAGAGCTGGGGTTTATTTGGAGGGGGAGAAAACAACACTGCTTGTGAGTTAGTATGAAGCAGGTCTGCGTTGCTTATGCAAATATTTTTTTCCTTTTTTGAATCTACTTGTTTCTCTGTCTTTTTTGTATAACAGTCATGTATCTTAATATCGCTTTTAAAGACTAGTATCAAATTTTCAGGACTGCACACTGCAAAAATGGGGAATGTCAGTTTTCAGAATGTCTCAAATCTTAATTTGGTTTCTTTGTGCTTGTTCATTGTGATGATTTTTAATTCACTACATTATATTCTACAGGGTCTTTACTTATTCAGGCTCAGGGAGAGATCTGGCCCCAGTGCAGATTCAGGCTTATGTATTGAAAGAGACTGTTGTCTGTAAAAACTGTTTAACCTGTAGATGTTGAGGGTATGTAGAGAGTGGGGGAGAAGATTGCAGGGAAAAAAATGGTTTCATGGGTAAGCTAGTCAGACGAAACGTGCCTTTGAGGATTGGATTCTGTTCCTCTTTCTGCCACAGAATTCCTATGTGATGCTAGGCAAGTCGTTTAAATTAAACTTTTCCCAAGTGGTGACTAATTGATTTTGAGGCTCTGCAGTTTCTGGTTGCATAATTTCAGATACTATGGGCTTATATGCAGAAATGCTGAGGGTTTGCAGCTGCAGCTGAAGTCGATTAAAGTCTGTGCCCTGAATGTGTGGAATGTTGTTTGATACTGAGCACTTGGAAAAATCATGTCTGAGATAAAATTAGCACCTGAGAATACTGAGGATTTTACCTAAATCTATTCCTCATTTTGCCATCTACAAAAAAAAGGAAAGTAATGCATGCTTGTCTCTTTAAGATATTGCAGTGATGAATAATATTATTGATGAACTCTGATGCCATTGTGGTGGGCTTCAGAACAAATAACCATGGCTTCCAAACATGTTTGAACAGCATGCAGCTAAGAGCAGAGGAGGCCACACATGAACAAATGTGTGGAGAAAAATACTGAATAGCTGCTCACTAGATAAGCAGTCATCTTCTGTATGTTGCGTAAAGACAGGGTGGCAGGAGTAATGACGACAGACTGTAGTTCCTTTTCAGGGAACCACCGAGTTCTTCCCAAATCTACTTTACCTGTTCAGAATACTCATTATTGTCTGTAGCATGTATTATCTTTATCGTATTTCTGCTATCCCTTAGTTTTTAAAATGTGAGTTTATATTTTAGATTTAATTAAACTCAAATCTTACCATTTAACAATCTCATTTTTTTTTAACAATAGCTTCTCTTGCTACTTTAAAAAAAAAAAAAAGAAAAAAGAAAAAAGGTACCATCCTTTCTTTTGATTCAAAGAACAAAAATAGAACTTGACCAAAAAATTTTATCTTTTTGGTCTGTTTGCCAACAGCATATTCTTTGTCGACATTGCCACAGGGTATACAGCTTCCACTGCTAGCATCTGCTTAAAGTTGGCTCAGGGTTTGTGTGGGACTAATTGGAAGAGTGGAGCTAGACGAGGAAACGGACTAATTTTAGTCCCCTTCTTCCTTTCTTCCTGCTTCCTCAGTTTCTTTATCCTGCAATAAATATTTCTTTTATTTTGGCCAGTGGTACTTGCTGTGACTGATTTTCTCAGAAAGCTTTGTGGTATTTCTGCCACCATTGTTTTGTGTTTGAGTTTTTTTCCTTCCAAAAAAGACAAGTTTTGCAAGGAAGAAATTGCATCTGATGGAATCCTTTTTCATTTCTTGGATTTGATTCCATGGCTGGGGTTATGAGACAGAGGGAAATATGGCTTTGGCCTATTACTGATACTTGTAGGATTGTCAGTAACAATGCTTTATTCCATGTAGCTTGCAGACTTGCATTGTCAGTCCTTTCCTCTCCACCTGTGGTCAAAAGTTACCTGTGAAATATATTCTTGCATGTCTGTTGATCTTTATTTTAGTTTTGACTTTATAACTTGAAAACTTAGGGGAGAACTCACTTTAGGATTTCTTTGCTTCGTTTAAGTCCCGTGATCACAAAACTTTTCCTGTAGCTTTTGCATTTGAAATATTCTACGTTTGTCAGTATTTCTACTGGAGGCAGTAGGACCACAGTTTTATCTTCCAACTTTCACTGTTATCTTTGGTGCTGATAATCCTGTAATCCCATGTTGAGAGGCAAGTAAATGAATTGGTAATAGCCACTATGTTCTGCAGTCAGTTGGCTGAAACAGATTTCTGGTAGCATAGTTAATGTTAACCTGTGCCAAGTTTTTATTGCTGCTCACTCAACAGCTGATTCTTCTTTTTCACAGGCATAGAAAAAGGCATACTTTCCCCTTTATTTTGGTCTTTTCTCCTTTTGCAGTGTTTGTCTTGCTACCAGCTCTGCTCACCCAACTTTGTAGTTTCTGCAGTTGGGTATTGCTCTCTGTCCTGCTCTGTAGTGCTTCCAGACTGAAGAGCTGTCCTTAAAATACAGGTGTCAGAAGAAAATTCCTCTTATCTGTTACTTCTGCTTGTGATGGTGGGGAAATGAAAATGGGGATGGAGGAAGCAAGAGATCTTTTCAGCTGTCCAGTTCTGACTCTGCTGTTGTGATTTGAGAATAGGTCTCTCTGGGTGGATGAGAGACTATGAGAGGCAAATACGATTCATACAGCTGCTGCCTTTTAGGATCAGTGGCTGAAAAACTGACCTTACATTTGCCCCTTTACTTATCCTTCTCTCAGGAGCAGGGAGCATTTCCCAATCTGTTTCACTTGTGACTTCAGAGGGTATATTGGGTAAGAGCTGTTATTTTGCCTCTCTCAGCCCTCTGATGGTGGTGACAGGCTATTTAGCTTCCCAGGAAAAAAGGCTTGGTTTTGCTGGATTATTTTTATGTCTGTATAAGGAGAGAAGCAGGCACATACATGTGTTTGATACCGACTGCCTTTTATAGTGATGAGTTGGTTGGGTGTTGCACTCACCTAACTGAAGAACGCTTAAAGTAGATGGGGAGAAGTGTTTACTTCACACTCATCTACTCAGCTCTTCCTCCTTGTGCGGACCTGCCCTCTGTCTCTTCTAGACTTGTCTGGGCTTTTGGCGTGTCTGGTTCAGCTGCAGCCTTGCTGTGGGTATTGCTGTGAGAGCCAGAAGCTCTGTGTGTGCTGCCTCTGCCAGCTGTTCCCAGGGCTGCTTCTGTAGGGGAATGCCCCGTTGTGAGTGTCTCCCAGTTTGGGTAGATTCTGTCTTCTGCTCTTCTTCTGGCTCTTGCAGGCCAAGAGGGAGGCAATTTATGGATCAGTATGAATTACTCCCCTCCTTCCCTGAAGCAAACAATGTCTCCAAGGTAGTACTGGAAGAGAAGAGCAGTAACTGCTTGCAGGGAATGGCTTTATGAAAAGCAAGGAAGTGATCTTTCTGCTTCTCACTTGGGCCTGTGTGGTTCAGTTCAAATGTTTTGATTTAAAAAACATAGAGGGTGATTCAGGGAACAGTGTGCCACTGTGTGTAACAGTATCTGCTCACAGCTGCTGTAAATCTTGAGAGATAATTATCTATCTTAAGGATTATTTGGCTCATTCTCACTAGAAATAATGTCAGATAAGCATTTTTAGTGACCATAATACCAGTTTTTCCATACCAAATTGCTAGTGAATGGCAAGGGCTGTCTTCAAGTCAGTTCCATCACAAGTCATGGCGTACACATGGCTTTTTTCATATAGGCACATTTTTTAAAATTTAGTTTTATTTAGCTTTCAATTGCTTATAAATTTATTTTCTGTGTTAATTTTAATTGATGGTTTCTAATGCTAAACTTGATTTCTTTATCCAGGTACCTTTGAACATTGGTTAATTTATGGCTCATACAGACTCTGGCAGGTTTTGCAAATAGTCTTTTGGGATGTTAGTGTCCCCTGCCTTCTGCCCTGGCCCTTTATCAGACTTGCCGTGTTTTATGCCACCAAACTGTGAGATGAGGTGGTCAGGCAACGCTCATGCTTTCAGCTTGCTTTGTTGGGAGCGTGATAACCTTTAGCAAAGTGGTGGGCCATAGTAACAGGTAACTCTGTTAAGCTTATTGGAGTTTAACTGTGATGTTGTTAAGTTTTAGGCTGGGATATGTCTTACAGAAATTTTGCTGATGCTGGCATCTGTGCTACAAGGAGTGATGGAGGGCATTCCTATATTCTTTCAAGGAGGCCATGTACTAACTCAGCAGTGAATTACTATATAGGTAGTGGCATGTTACAACCTCCCTGGGGTCTTCTGAGTCCCGAGGTAGTAATAGCTCATTAAAATGGTAGTTAATGAGTATAAAGGGATCATTATGCGACTTTCCTACATGACGGGTAGGGCTAAATTGTAACTAGTTCAGTAGAAAGTAAATAAAGAAGGAAGGAATTTGATAAATGCTGCTCGTAGTTCTTTATAACCTAGCTATTTAAAGCAATGTGTTGAAAAAATACTCGTAGAAATACCATTTTGAATAAATTAATACAGGTTTGTTAAATGCATTTTTAGGGCTTTCAGAGGTATTAGTATCCTATATAATCTCAAAGTTTTCTTAACATTGTCTGTAATTAAGCATCTTTGGTTAAAAATATGCAGCATTTTGCCACTTCTGATCAGTTGGGTTTGAAGTTGAATAAAAAAAAGAAAAAAGAATTTCTTTCTCCTAATTACTTAATTTGTTCTTATTTTTTTAAGATCTTAAGATTTGTAGACATTTTCTGTTCTATATGCCAAAAATAAATGGTGGAACAATTTCTCCTGGAGGGAGGAGGAGAGTAATGTTCCCATAATATGATTTTGTTAGTGGAAAACATAACCACGTCACATATGAGATTTTTTTTATGCCTTTCATTTAACTACAGTTATTTTTTGGAGAAACTTATTAAGGATTTATCCAAACTGAACAATGTGGATTTTGTAGCAGTAAGGTGAAAAACTTCTTGATCTCAGTAAATGCTTCCTGTCTTCTTCCAGGCTCCAAGACAAACCAAAAAATAAAAGATTGCAGACTCAGGTACACCTAGATCTCAAAGCTCAAGTTCAGTGAACAGGGCTATTTTTAAGCGTCCTTAAACTAAGAAAAATAACATTGCTTCTACAAAATGAGTCCTTCAGAAATATTATAGTATGGTACAGAAGCTGGATAAACAATAGAAAAAGGAGGGTTGAAGCAAATACAAAATATATTAAATATATTTCTAAAAATATATAAATATATTGTAAACATATAATAAATATATATATGATTTTGAGAGAGGCGCTCCTGCTTCCTGTCATAAATGAAGAAATTATAACTGCTGTGCCTGGATATGGTTTACTACAGTGGCTCTACCGTATCCTCATTTAGGGGTTTTTGTTGCAGGAATTAAGTATGTGTTTATAATAAACCAAATACAAAACATGTTTAAAGGAATAGTTTAATTTTTAAAAAGTTTTAATGATATTTGTAGAAATTCCTGCTTCCTTTTCTTGGTCAGTTTAGTCCTTATTTTCATCTGACATTCTCAAGGAACCTTGCTGCTCATATCTGTTCTGTGTTATCTTTCAAGGCTAAAGCTGATAATGGATGGAGAAAGTATTCTAAACTCAAATTATGTGGATGACTTATTAGTGATCATCTCCTCCAGGATGACATTTTTAGTAGTTCAGAGTAGCTGCTGTGTAACAGGAAAAATAAGCCTAATGCCTAGTGGTCCAAGTCATGGAGCAGGGCCCCATGGGACTTCAGATTCATAGCAAAGAAGTGTTTCCTGCTGCTTCTTGATACTTGCCACTCCTTTAGAAGTTTTTTTAGGTTTTGTGAAAATCTCACTGACTCTCTCTCTTCCGGCATGAGCATCTGTCATCTTCAGTGTGATAAGAATACTGTCTTTCGGCCAGGGCCTTTTAAACTACATAAACAGATGCAGTATGCCCAGTTGGAATATTTTCAGAGTAATTATTAAATTGATCATCAAAAGGATATTTAAATTCTAAAATATAGGGCTGTTAGTGACCTACTATACCCTACTGTGACAGAACCGGTTAAATCTTAAGTCACGCCTGATAAATGTATGTGAGACCTGCTTGTAAAGGAGACTTCAGCAGTCTGTTCCAGTGATACGCTAGTGATGCTTCTAGGGAGTTTTCCTGGTACCTAACTTGAATCTTCCTGTGCTGTCGTCTGACTGTTACTGCTTAGCCCTGATAGATCAGACAAGGCAATTATTCCATTTTTCTTTACAGCTACCTTTTATGTATTTGAAGATATTTCCTTGTGTCAGCTGCCTGTTCTTTAGGCTTAAGTCACTCTTGTTCTTTCAGTTTCTCTGAAAAGGTCACTAGGTTTTTTCTCCTAGACCTCTCATTATTCAGATTTTTTTTGCTTATCTTCCAAACAGGCTTACAGCTTTCTTTATCTGCGTTGTTTGAACTAGACGCAGCAGTCTGCTGAGGTATTACAATTGCTGCGTGAAATGGCACGGTTGCTTGTTGCCATACTGCTTGTGTCACGGTGGGCTGTGCTGCACAGAAAGGCAACATCATGCCACTGACTCATGCTCAGCTTGTGATTCACTGACCATTTCTGCCCAACTGCTTTTTTCTGTCCTGTGTTTGTATAGTTGATGAGTTCTGTCCAGGTGTAGACCGTTAGTCTTTTACTTAGGGAATAATGTCGGTTTTTTAGAGCAATTCTTCAGTTTGTCTGGATCTTTTAAAATTCTAATTCTCTTTGGCAGCATCTTTGTAGGTTTTCCTAGGTTAGTGTTAACTACCAGTGTAATAGTGATTCTGTAATTCAACTAGGCAGTTAAAATATTGAGTATCAGTGGGCCTGGGACAGACCTCATAAATTCCTGTTTGAGACACAGTTTCATTTTTGACAGTTAGATCCTTTAACTAGTCAAGGTATGATTTATTTTCATTCCAGTTTGTTTTGCACCTGCAAGAGAAGCTTCGTGATACCCATGTTTTTGTCATTTGTTTAAAAAATGTTGTGCATTAAAAATGTTACTTAAGACATGAAAATGATCACTGTCTATTCATTCCAAGCTTATGTAACAGCTTTTATTTAACTCTGTTCTTAAAATACTTTGAAGTTGAAGAACAATTAGAAATATAAATTAGAGCATTGTATAAGCATTAAGGACTGCTGGGAAGGTACGCTTGTTTACACGTGTTTTTATATTAGCCTCTGTGTGTGTGTGTATGAAAATATATATGATGGATGTGTGGGGGTGTATGGGCATATAAATTGGTGTCCTTCACTGCTGATAGGGCTGAGGAAGTTGCTAAGAAATAGTTAATGTTTATTCTGAAAGTTGATGCCTGTGGGGATTATTCACCATGTAAATGTTGTGTTGCTGCATAAGATAATGGGTAGATCTTTGGAAACTTCTGTGTTGGAGATTATTGTTCTCTGTTGGCTTCTTGTATGGCTTTATAATATTTTCTTCAGCCATACATCCTGTATCCTGTATTTCATATGCCCTTTCCTAATTTTTCAGACATCAGAAATGAAGGTAATAAAAACCTTTCAAAAATATGAAAAGTTTTAGGGCTTACAAGTCGATTAAAGATGTAGTCACAAAAATGACAGCAACAGTTCAAGTGACGCAGGAATTCAGTAATTAGTAGCCCAAGCATTTTTGGGAGGGCTTTTTTTTTTTTTTAAAATTTATTTTGGTCTTTGGTTTTCTTTAAGACCTAAGTCTGTGGTCATTAGTAATCTCCCTCTAAAAAATTACACTTAAGTTGGGATCTGGGAAACAGTTATTTGAAAAGACAAACTCGGTGTGTAGGAGCATGTGGGTCAGTAATGTCAGTTCTGGTGGAAGGGTGTAATGAGAACAGGATAGCAGGAGGAGGAGGAGGTAAAGGCCTGGTATGGATGTAGCCTTGTTGATTCTCTAATTTCCTTTAATTCCTTACCCTCTGGAAAGAAGTTGGAAACATACTAAAGCTGAAATGTAGCAAGAAAACTATCTAAACAATCAAATAGCAGCATATTTTGGGCATTACATTGTAGGAAGGGTTGGAACTTGTCAGATCCAACACCCCAAAATCTTCGCTGCCTTACACTGATGCTCTGCAGTGGTGAGTGTGGACTGCATTCAGCTGCCCTTGGGTAGAGCGTCACCCCTCTTGTAGATCAGGGGGCTGTGCTGCCTAGGGTCATAGGCATTGAGCAAGAAATGCACTGCGGAGACATCACATTTTGCTTTCCTTGCCAACCTGGACTGTAAAAGCAGTGATCTTTCTTTGTAGCAATTCAGTTCCTGTGAATATGTTGCAGGATCAGGAATTTTGTAGGTGGTAATTTTTATCTGAGAGCTGTAGACTGGAAATTTCTGATGCAATAGGCAGATTTTCAAGAGAACTCCCTAGAAATAACTTTCTTTAGCATATAAGGGAATAAATACAGATATATAAAAATATATACAACTATCTATATTATAAATATGTAAACAATAAATATAATATATAAAATGGAATCAAAATAAATATGTAATAGTGTTCCTGGAAAAAACATGTGAAATAAATAAAGAATACCTACTCATTCCCTCCTTTTCAACTACCAGAATGAAAAGCTAAATGGAAATAAACTATAACAGTAGGCAAGATTTCAAATTAGGCCCTATTGGCTTGAATAATGTCCTCAGTTGTTTTTTGATAGCTTTTCTCCATTGTGAATTTGACGAGTAATTCTAAAAATGTTGAGAGTTGGTGAGTGCTCTCTGCATCTTGGAGACAAAGCTCATGTTAAATCATAACGTGGTTATACATGACGGTGTTCTCTTGGGCAATGTGATTTTTCTTAAATAATCAGTTTCTGAAAATCTAAGTAAAAAAATGTAAAAGGCTAAAATAGTTTCAGCAGAAGAAAAAAAATTACATATACTGTTGTTCAAATTGGTCAAGAAAACCTAATCCCATGTAATTGTGCACATGTGCTGAGGAGAACATGTGCACAAAACCTTTTTTTAGGTTTCTCAAGCATGAGGCAGCAGAATTTTCATTCATTTGGCACGCTAGGCTGAAAAGAGTCTTCTTTCATTTGACACACTCCCCTGGAAACAAACATGTCAGTGGAGGGATTGTGCTGGTTATCAGAAGCTCACAGGAATACATTGTGCTGGTTTGTATTCATTTTCATTTCATGAATTGCTTAAAAACTTAGCAACATAAAAAAAGCATTAAAACACCTTTTTAGCATTATTTTTAGTTCCTACGTATTTCCCTGCTGTGCAGTTACTCGGTTTAAATCAACGGAATGCTGTGAGACACATGGCTCGGTTTGCAGCAGAGCAGATCTCCTCTCCTGCCTGGGTATAGTCGGAGCATTCATCTGTAGAGAAGCAGCAAATTTGAGCTTAACTCATTTTACATCCTTGAAAAAGATGAGTGTCTTAGAAGTTCAATAAAAATAAAGGGTGATTTGAACAATGGTTATGCAGCAAGAAATTTAAGCCAAAACTCAGCTGGTATCTGTTAACTATAAAAGTTCACAGATAATGCTTGGTCTTCTGGGAGACACTTGCTTTTCTTTCCTAGAGTTATATTCTTCAGGATTGCCAGCAGGTCCTTCCCACCTCTGGAATTTGCTACAAGGCTCTATTTCCCTCATAGATGTTTTTCCAAGTGCAAACTTGGCAAACTCAGGTTTACTTCTTGGAACTAGTCTGGTTGTGGGAGCTTAAATTAGGAACAGGTTGCAGTGGATGCATGTGAAGCAAATATGAGATTGATATTTTAATCAAGTTTGATATGGGCAAAGATTGATTTATTTCCTTGTCTTGTGCTGTTGCTGCTGTTGTTAGAGGAGCAACCATGTTAGATATGGGTATGTCTGCTTTATGTAGCTGTTGCTTTTCCTCCTGGTGCTGCTGAGCAATTTTTGTGTGTAGAAACATCATGCAGGTGTGATTTTACTATTATTAATAATTTTTTTTAAAGGGAAATTACTTTCCAAAAAGGTGTTTGAGGAAACAGGGGTGCTTGTGATTGTGCGCAGAAGATATGTATTGTGACATTTAAGGCTATGGGTACTGATGGTGGGAATTTTACTTTTCTGAATGTTTGTTTAAAAAAAGAAAAAGTACAAAGTCTAGAGTGAGTGTAAGCCATTGAATTATACAGTTTTGGTGGTAAGCTTCCAGAATCAGAATGGCCTTCAAGTATGTTGAAGAGGTATGTGTCAGCCTATGCTGAATCAGAGTGGGGGTGAGAATTGGGTTGGAAGAAGTGTCACAGCTATACGGTTTCCGTCCTAAGAATTACCCAGAGAAGAGTTGTGGAGCAACAGTGGTCGCTGTTCTGTCCCCATATGAGAGTGAGACATTAAGGAGGGATCACACTGTGTTCCTCAGCGTTGCTCAAGGAATGAGGACTGTGGCTGTTTAATTGTTGGCCTACAGTCATGTCTGTTTGGTCTCTGACACTTACGGATATTAGTTTTCTGTGGACTTTACATGCAAACAACCAGGTAGAAAGTAGCAATGTCGACACAGTGTTTAATAGACAGCCATAGCTTCTGTCCAGTTATCTGCTCCTGCTTGTTATGTGAATTTTTGTGGGACAGCCTATGCATCCTGCAGTTTCAAATCACGGAAGAAACATATGTGATTGTGAACTTACGAAGCTTACTTTTTGTTTTTTTGTACCATTCTGCTTCAACTTGTATACCTGATGGTGACCAAAAGGAAAGTAGTGTCTTATACCCCTTCTACACAAAAATTCTTGATGGAATATTTTGTTGAAGAAACCATATACATTTGAATTGCTCTTGAATTGGGAAAAAAAAAAAAAAAAAAACCAAACAGAAAACCAAAACCAAAACAAACACAAGAGTTATATAAATTTGGTTTATAATTTGTGAAGGCTGAAAAAGGCCTCATGACAGCCTGCCTGCACTGAGGTTATTTACAGGTATAAGGTTCACACTTGAAATACAGTCAGCCAATGCTCTAAACAAATGTCACTTTTGGTTGCCCTATAGCTTCAGTAACACGTGCTGTGGAAGATTCTGCACAGTTCTTCAGCAGCACTGCAATGAAATAGATATACTGAAGCCATTTTGTTTTCACCCATTAACAAGTGATTGGACAAACTACAAGTGAATAGAAACGTGATTTCTATCCGCATACTTGATCCTCTGGACCACATGCCTCCCATTGCTAATAAAGATAATACCACCTATTTGAAGACATCGGCAGGCATATTTAAAACCCAAGATGAATTGAGCACATTTACTGTGTTAGAAGCAGTTGCTAAATTGTAAGTAACTAAGTCTTGTTGTAGAACTGCATTGCACTCAAGGGGACAATTTAGGTTTTGAATTGTATATGTGGTAAGTGAAACTATGTAGACAATTGATTATTTTTTTCCCTTGACCTAATCACTGTTTGCCTATGGCAATATCTGATATGTTATGTGTTCACCAGGAATTGTCTTGGGACCACAGTGAGGCTTTTTTTTAAAACTTCATTAGTAATCATAGCTACATTAGGAATACAAGGCAATGGAGTAATATAATTGTACTGTACTACACCAGTTTTTCTATTTATTGTGAAGGTGGAAGTGAACTCTGTAGGTGGGAGTCTGAATTTGTATAGACCGAGGAGGAGACCAGATTTGAATCTTTGTGCACTTTTAGCAAGAATTTAATTTAAAAAAAAACGGAAGGCAAATGCCTATTTAGATTATTTTTTATGTGTTGTGAAAAAACCCTTTTTGTTTCTCCTTATGTATTTGTAGTCTAATGATAGAACTTGTCTTGGTAATACTAGAGAATACAGAAATGATGCTGAGTAAAATAAAATTTAGTAACGTGTTTTTCATCGTCTGAATTGAACAAGCTGCCAAAAGTAAATGACAAAAATAGTGAGAAGAATGTTTTCTCTTCGCCTCCACCCTGGGAATCTGATGTGTATCACCCTTTAGACAAAAATTTAAAATTCCAACGGACTACCTTAAGAAATGTGTTTTACTTCTGACATACTGTTGATCCCTTCGAGTGGTAATTTTGTTTGTGTGCTGAAATACTTTTTGTATTATCCCTTACACTACAAATAAAGTGTAAAAGATTGAACTTTTAACTTCTACCTAGAGGTCATGTAACTAGACACATGGACACTCTGCTTGTTCAATAAAGTGTTAGCATTTTAAAAATTCCCACATGAATACTTGCGTATTTGCATGTATAAGAGGCCAAACTGTGGCTTCCCTAAATATAGACTTGCAGTTTGGTATTTCTGAGAACTAATTCTAGCACAAAACACCTTTTCCTCCATTGACTTGTCTACTATGTGCATGTTTTCCAGCTATGCAGCTGACAGCTGAGAAGTTTTTATTTTAGCTTAGAGCATTCATTTTGCATTATCTTTTAATGTAACTGCTTATATTATGCTTTGTATTTCAAAAATATACGTGGTGGAGTATTGCCTTTTTTCCTCCTGAACAACAGTGACTCATATGAAAGTGTACTTAGGTGCTGCACGTGGATGTGTGTGCTGTTGTTGCAGTGAGAGTAGTTCTCAACTTGTAAGATCTGTTAACTGGAAACGGGTGTGTAAACAGATGTTCAACCTTGGAAGCATGGTGGGACAATATTGCTTTGAAAAGATAGTTATCAAGAAATAGGATGATGCTTTTGATGTTTGTATCCACATGAGGGAGACGGTATGACAGGCTCATTTGCCTTAATTGGTGGCAAAAATTGTCAACCTGAAGTATGGAGTTGGAGAAATCACTGAATGCACTAGCTGTCTGTAACATTACCAGCTGCTTCTACTATTAACTGATGTGCCTATACAGATATTATTTTTCCTTCTTTGATGTAACCGAGATCGAGATTTCTGAATTGTAAATGAAGCCATCCAATGCGTCTTCTGAACTTTTTTTTTAAAACGAACAAAACCGTGGTCATGTCTTTCTCTAATCTTTGGACTTCTGCCCTAATATGTAAAATAATATCTTAGTGTGTAGAAACCACTGACTCTTAACTCAGTGTTTTGTTGCTCAGCTGTCATGGAAATGTTACTGAAGGTGGCCAACAGGATTGGTTAGCTATAACTGAAAATCTCTTAGAAGAGCTGACTTCAGTATGGTACATGTTTCTTTATTAGTTTGAAAATAATTGTTCTTCGTAGCTTATTTAGGGCCATACACTGCTAGAAAGTTCTGTAGTTATGAGAGGCTTTTCCCAAAAACCAACCACTTTTGTTCAGGGCAGCTACTAGAGAATCTGGAACCTTGCTTGAAGATACCTAACGTTACCCGTAGGTAGCATTAATTAGCAAAATGTTTGGAACGTAGAACGTTTTCCTGTGTTTGTCAGTATTGTGAAGAATCGGTTAGCAGGCAGACTTATTGCCGCTTTAGAAATTTATATGGACCAGTTGTAATTAAATTATTTACAGCAACATCCCATATTTAGTTACTTATTGGTATTATTGTCCCTTTTTCAACCTTTTAGGGGCTTAATTACAATTAGCTGATATGTTCATAAAGATCACTTTCATGGTTTAGCTAAAACCGTGGCCAGTAAACTATTTCCTGATTTTTATTTGCTATAGTAGTGTTGAAATATTATATTTTGTTTTGAAGACAAGCCCACATTGTTTATGAAGTGGCTGACTGCGTTGGTAGATGAGGGAAAACAGAACAATCTCTAAACTATTTGTGGTAACTAAGATGAACAATCTGTTTTTGTAAATTTATAAATTTTTGTTATAACTTCTCAAGGTGAAGCAACATAAATATTTAAGCAACTTTATTCTTTCAGGGTTTACTTGGGATCTCTTGCTTTGTTTAAGCATGAAACAGATAAACTACCTTTTGTCCTGATCTTCTACACAAATAATCATGCTGCTCCCAGATAATACTAAAGTTTAATTTGTTCTGATACAACTGAAAATGCTGTAACTGCTTGTTTGTTGTTTTAAGTAATTGGAAGAATACTGTAGGAAAATATGCTTTTAATATGCATATATCAGCTTTTTTGTTCTTCATCGGGAGTGTTCCAAAAATAATACCAAGCACATCTAAATGTGTGATAGAGAAGGAATAAACTGTGTTTTTTACCAAATACACGGTCTGGAGGTACTCATTTCTCGAGGTTATTATGGTCTCAATTCCTAATTTTAAAAATATCTATTTACTTTGCATTTTCACATTTATTTCATATAATTCTATTAAGTCTATGTCTCAAGAATTTAATGTTTCTTTGTGCTTAGAATAGATATTTAGTCACTGTCTCTTCCTTCCCCTTAACCAAGAGTTAAAAATAAACCTACAAAACAATGGCAGTAAGAAACAGCTCACTGGCAGTAATCAAGCTGGAAGCAAGCTGGTACTTAACCAGAGGAATTCTGCTTTGGTGTGCACACACCTTAGAAGTAGCTGCTGGAAAATTTAAAAATGAAAAAATGCATATGTGGTCTGTGCAGGAGAGATCTTCCCTGTGGGTTATAAAAGCACCTTCCTTTGACAGACAAGGGACTATGGAAACCTTGGTCTTGCATTAGGGGATAATACCAGCTTCCTTAAAATACAATTTCAAAGCTGAATTTTCTCAAATTCTGCGTTTTTTCCCCCACTTTATCCTTTTCCCCTTTGCCTCCTCCAGTTTTTCTCTAGTATTCACTCCTGGCCCAAACTTGTATGCAACATTATTATAGCCTTATGTTATAAAACTGAAAATTTTAAAATGAAAATAATGATTTGTAATAAAAAGCCTGACAGACTAATTACAGTATTGCATTAATTATTATCTTATTTCAGCTCTGTTCCTCTCACAGCTAATTCAGATCTGGGTTTTGGTGGTTTTTAATCCCTATTGACACTATAATTTTGAGAGAGAGAATATACTGGGGAACAATATATATAAAATCAAGAAATAAAAATTGTCAGATAAACAGTTGATTTCTAAAATGTTGCCTTGGACGTGTTAGTAATAGAATGCAAGTAGTTCTGTTTAACTGTGATGCTTTATGGATCTTCTGGTGAGTGTAACACCTATATACTATATAATACAACTCTTGAAATATTCCATTTCTGGATATCTTTGTAGCATGTACTAGAGAGCAGTCATTAATTCAGAAGTTTGTGCAGTGTGCAGCTAAGTTGGTACATCATTGATGCATTTTATGTTGAGTGTTATTTTTTTCTCCCAAAGTATGTGCAATTCTTATAATGATTTAGGTATAGATTGATATCAGTGCTACAGT